>NC_141686.1:120137043-121337043 GCF_964263255.1 Lissotriton vulgaris
AAAGAGAGAGATAGATAAGAAGCAAAATCGTTCAAAAAAAAACTGAAAACAAGCAAAGGATGGCAAAGATAGCAAGAGGATTAAACACCATGCCCAGACACAGGAAATGAATGAAAAACAAGATGGCCGCCCGTTCACGAGCGCGAAAGTAAGTTCGAACAAGATTTTCCTCGCGATCTCGTGCGAACTTGTACTCGCAATGCGCTTACTTCGCGAGATTATACATAGCGGGCGGAAATGGAAATACGTCACGCAAACAAAATGGCCACGCCCGTACTCGACCTTGGGGTAAATTCGCGTGTGGCGCTGCAAGCGGCTCGCGAATACTGCAAAAAAACCCGCAAAACAACAAGCCACAAAAAAAATATAAAGCTCATTCGCACGAATTGGCGGCTTCCGCGGTCGGTTTCGCACAACGCCGCGCCTCGCGAATAGCGCGAAAAAAACGAAAAACGATTTTTGCAAAAGCAAAAGCAATGAGCAGGTGCAAAAGGTCAACCTCATGATTTGTAACGATTCCCTGTCGTGCTTCCTGAGGGGGCCCTCCAGAATTCGGTTGCCTGCTTGCAACTATTGTGTGACCCTGCTCTGACCTTAGCTGTATGCCACAAAGGTCCTGATTTACAGCTAAGGGAGCAGACAAGCAGGTGCCAGGCTGGAACTTCAAATTCAGTGACACATTAATTATCCCCTAATTCGTTATTGTCAGTTGGGGCAGGGCAGGTGTTGTTAATAAACTAACCCCAAATTAATTCATGTCAGTTCAAGCAGGGCAGGTGGGCTTGCTTTTCCCCCGCATCTTCTACAGTGATGATGAACCAGAGGGTGGCATTGATGTAACAGAGGGTGGCATGGGTCAAAGAGAGGGTGGCAGTGGTGAAACAGAGGGTGCTGGGAGGCTGTGATGATGAACCAGACGTAGAAACAACATAGTCGCGACCGTTGCGAGCCAACAAGTAAGTTCGCAATTGCGAACTAGTACCAAATCCTCGCGAACTGGCAGAAACACTTGCGAACACAAAAAAAAAAATTCCGCAAATTCGCGAGAATTCGTGGATTTTGCGGATTGCTAGTTCGCAAATCCGCAAAATTCACGAACGCGAGATTCGCAAAATTCGCCCATGCTTAGTTACAATGGCTACCTCCTAAGAGTGTTAAAGAAATCCAACAGTTCATAGGATTCGTGAATTTCTACAGGCGTTTCATCCATAATTTCTCAGAAGTTGTCGCTCCAATCACTCGTTTATTGCGCAAAGGTACACCCTTTCTTTGGTCCAAGGAGGCGAATGATGCTTTCAGCTTCTTGAAGACAGCATTCACTCAAGCCCTCTGTAGGAGAGTAGGGTCTGCAATCCTATGATCACCCAGATTTTTTGCTTTTGTTTCACTGGTTTACGACTTTCTCTGGCTGTGGGCCTGCCAATCAGGCCCACAGCCTAGCTGTTCTCTCTCTAAATTACGACATGTACCCTAGGTGCATTTACCAATTGGTACTGGGCCACCTTATCAGACCCTGTAACTCAGGGCATAGGTGTATCCAGGGCCTACCAGGGGCTGAAGCATGTATTATGCCACCCCTGGCTGGCCTCCTAAATTTGACACAACTGGCTGCATGACAGCTGGGGCAAAGTCGTGTAAACACCCTTTGCTGTAGATATAGTATACCTATATCTAACACTAAAATGGACACACAGATTCCTATCAGTCACTCCTATGGCAGGCCTTGACAATCCTGAAGGCAGAGTGCTTGGAATCGTGTGAGATGGTGCTCTGGCATGAGCTGAGCCTGTCTGCAGCTTGCGTAACTAAGTCCTAATAGCTGTTCCATGATATCGCATACCATACTCTTAAGTGCATTATAATCCTCGCGGTTAAATGCTATCTTTGGTATTGCTTTATCAAAACATGTCGAGTAAGGTGTCATACGAATTGGAATACTAACCCCTCGCCAATTCTGGCGACGGGGTTAGCATTCCACCCTTCTAGAGGGACACGACATGTATGTAACTGTGAACCCCGGTTAAAGTTAAACGAAGCCTCAGCTCCACAAAATGGATGCTGCCACCACAGACACGAGTCTGACCCCCTGCAGCTGGGAGTCCTTCCAGCGAGGGGAGCCTGGACAAAGGGTTTCCTGTCGAGGGCGGTGCTAGCACCGTCCCAGACAGGGTTTTGTGTATCCTGGGTAGGCAGGGCTTTACAGGAAGGTGACTGCTGAGTGGCACCCCGGTGCTCACTACGCATAGACCGGTCAGAACCAGTTCCAGGGGCACACCAGCCCCTGGCCTGGGGGAAGTCCGGCATGGGAGAGGGGTGTAACCACCCCCCTCCTAGTCCCACCCATAGGCAGGACCTAGTCACCGGGTCAGCCCCCTTTTTTAGTATAAAGATAGGAGCGGGCCCCCTGTTCAAATTAGATCATCTTTGGAATCAAGACACGACTTTCTGCGAAAGGACATCAAGATTTCTTCTTCAAGATTCTCCCTTGTGGCTAAGGAGTAGTCACCCTGCATCCGCAGGCACCATCCTAAGAACACTGCGGTATGCTGCAAGTCCTTCCTCAGGAATCCGACAACACAGCTCGACGAGACCCGGCTTCCCTGGCACCTCTGACCTCTACTCACCTCTACAGCCAAGCTGAGAACCGTGAGTGCGACGAGACCTCGAGGGACCGACGATCGCCAAGACTGCACGACTTCTTTGCAACAAGCCCACCGAGTGTTCCACTGGTGAGTGCTTTGGGGTCCGAGAAGCCCCAACCCTGAGCAGCTCCAGCACCGAAGATCAGCCCTCCAGCATCTCCACGATCTGCGTGGGGCCCTTCTGCTTTTGCCTGCTCACCGCGTTGTTTGGCCACTAGCCGGCTGGCTTGTGGCCTTCTTCACGACGCCCGACGACATCACTGCTGCTGGTCTGGTTGCTCCAGACTGGCCCTCGCTTCCTTCTTCAAGAGAAGCACCCCGGACCCTCCTGGTCCACTCCAGATGCCATTTTAGGTCCACCGCGTGGGCTTGAATTTGCCAAGGCTTTGTTGCCCAATCCTGGGTCCAGCGACGCCGACAGCTTCATCCATTGTGGGACAGCTCGCTCCTCCATCCTGGTCGCCGACAACGCCTCCTGGTCCGTGAGATCTGCAGAGCACAGCGTCACCCACTCACCTAGCCGAGGTGACTACCATCCGGTGCCCTCCTGGTGCCACCTGACTACTGGCTAGTCTCGAACTTGGTCCCCTCTGCTTTCAGGTGTCATCTCTCTTCAAGATCCAGGCTTGGATCACTTCGAACTCTCTTCACTGGTCGCCTGCCAGCATCTTTCTTCCAGGCTCCTGGTCCGTCTACGAGGATTCCCAACGTCTTTTGAGACATATGCAGCTGCAGCCCCTGGGCTAGGTAACTTCGGCATTTCGGTGCCCCAGCATAGCCTCACTATCCAAGGGTCAGAATCCACTTTCGTTTTCCTCCTACCAGGTCGGGTTTGCCCGAGAACACTAACTCTGTGAAATCTAGCTACCATAGACTTTGTCCCGCATCCCGCGTGAGAGTGCACACTCTGCACCCGAGTCCCCTAGGCCTCCTAGAAGTAATCTGAAGATTCTATAGTCAAGACCTAGCGATTCCAAAGCCTATTAGTACTGTACTTACCTGCTAGTAATTTCGCATTCCACTTTCAGAGTATATGGTTTTCCGTGCCCCTCGGGCATTTGTATATACTGTGCTAACTTAAGTATTTTCGTAAGAGTTTTGTTTTGTGCTTAGTACCCTGTCCTCATAAAGAGTACAGGGCTGTTGTGATTCTTAATAAATATACTGTTTATTTTCATAACACTTGTGTGGTGTCCTTTCACTGGGTGTTCAAGGGGTATATGTGTGGTATAACAGCTGGCTTAACACGCCCTCTCGAGTCTTTAGCCTTAGACTGCTCGTATCCTCGCTACTAGGATAGCTGGTCTATAAGGTTGACTTACAACCAATCATCAATAAGGGTTGCTGGACTGATACATAGTGTTCACTAGAATAGTGAGCACTGCATATCAGGCCACCTTCTCACACCCTCATTTTGAGACATCCCGATCCAAGAAGCCCTTTCGTAGTAGAAGTAGACGCATCCCAAGTGGCAGTGGGGGGCATACCATCCCAAGCTGATACAGATACAGGAGAACTACACCCTGTTGCTTACTACTCACACCGTCTTACACCTGCTGAAGTCAACTACGCGATAGGGGAACGGGAGCTTCTTGCTATTAAGAAGGTATTGGAAGAATGGAGGCTATATCTGTTGGGCACTCACCGTACTGTAACAGTACTGACAGACCATCGTAACTTACAGTACTTAAAAACTGCCAGAGCCTTATCCATGTGGCAATTGAGATGGACACAATTCTTTAGCGAGTATGATTTTATTATCCATTTTCGTGCAGGCCGAAAGAATGGGAAGGCCGACGCCTTATCACGCATGGGGTTTGAGCCTGTTCCCCTTGAGGAACACCTCCCAGTATTATTAGTCCTCAAAAAATCATAAGGGTGCTTACTGTAGAGGAACGCTTTTTTGCAACAGATGAAGATTGCTCAGCAGGATCCTTCAATGCAAACAATGTTAGGTCAACAGTCATCCATTGTCAGAGAAGGTATACATTATGTGCAAGGAGGGCTAGTTATCCCTACTTTACCCCTTCAGAAACAGGTACTAGATTGGTGTCATTCCCATAGCATAGCAGGACATCCAGGATATAAAAAGACATTGGAATTGGTAAGAAGGTATTGTTGGTGGCCTCTTTTGGCCAGGGACGTTCAGCAATTTGTGCGTACATGCCATGTGTGTGCCCAAGGAAAGGCTTCCCATGAAGGATTGGTGGGATTGTTACATCCTATCCCTACTCCTCCTGAACCGGACATACTGTGTCCATGGACTTTTCTAGTGGAGTTGCCATGTACTAAAGGGGGGAATACCACGCTTCTTGCTGTAGTGGACATGTTCACTAAGACCGCCCATTTCATTCCCTTAAAGAGCCTTCCTACCTCTTACATCCTGGCTAAGGTCTTTTTGCACAACATTGTTAAAGTACATGGATTGCCATCGGTATTGATTACTGATCGAGGAACACAATTTGTATCTAGATTTTGGAGACAGCTATGTAAAACACTACACATTGATGTGCGCCTCTCATTAAGCCACCACCCACAAACGGATGGACAAACCGAAAGGGTGAACCAGAGTTTTGAGCAATTCTTAGGTGCCAGTTTCTACAAGATCAGAATGAGTGGGATGAGTTAATCTGGTTGGCCGAACTGTCCTACAATAATAGCCATCATTTTTCCACTTTGTACACTCCTTGTTATGGTTCACATGGTTTCCATCCTAGAGTTCTGCCCTTCTCTCCGTTAAGGCCCTGTAACACTCCTGCTGTACAGGACCTGGTTAACCACCTCCAGACAGTGCATTCAAACATACACGATAATCTCGATAATGCCAAAACTAAATACAAGAGAAAAGCAGACTCACATAGAAAAACCGAACCTGAAATGGACGATAAAGTATTGCTTTGCACTAAACACTTGGCCTTTAAAGGCTCCTGCAAGTTCAAACCCAAATATGTCGGTCCCTTTGTTATCTCACAGGTAATCAATCCCGTAGCCATGAAATTGACACTACCACCGTCTATGAAAATCCATCCAGTGTTTCACGTATCTCTTTTGAAGCCGTCACACCTGGTACTCGTCTCCCGACTGTGCCTGTTCCGACACTGATAGATGCCGACGAGGAATACGAAGTCGGGGCTATCATAGATTCTAGACGTGTACGAGGTCGACTCCAATATCTAATACATTGGAAAGGCTATGGTATAGAAGAACGCTCATGGGAGCCAGCTAGCCAGGTGCATGCTCCTCGTCTGGTCCGGGCATTCCACAGAAGACACCCCCACAAACCCAAACCGGTGGGAGGTGTTTGTGGGAGGGGTGTTCTGTTGTGCCTGCTTGCAAACCGATCTGGATTATGGGGTTGACAAATCCGTGGTTGGCAAATCCGTGGTTGGCAAAAGACGAGAAATTCCTTCTAGGGCGCATACGCAAGTATTGGCGCATGCGCAAGAGACCTGCTAGCGTATTTAGGCCCTCCCTGCTCTCCCGGAAGTGCTTCGCGTTTAGCCAGCTTCTGAACTTTTCGTTCCGGGTCACGATGTGGTGTTCGTCCGAGGAGTCATGGTTTTGGCGTTCCGTGCGTGGCGAGTTCTGCGGGTTGTGAGTACTGATTTCGCTTTCCTCACGATTAATCCTTTGTTGTTTCAATATCCTTTCTTTGGCATTATGTACAAGTTAGTGATCTCGCTTTTCTTGTGGGCACACTGATAGTAAGTGTTTCCTTTTAGTGCCTTGGTGGAGTTTCCACATCTAGGACTGAGTATTCTTTTTGTATTTATTCGGTATTTTGATTGGACAAAGCCTAGACCCCTCTCAGTTTTTATCTGCATGGTTTGTCCTTGTGAGATCAAACAAGGTTATACTTCCATCAGACGTTATCAGTGTCGTGATTCATTTTGGGCTTTTGACATGTTCTAGTAAGGTGAGCCTAGAAATACAATCCTATGGTACAATCACTACCTATCCTTATTATACCTAATTATTACCTCTTACCTTTAGGGTCTAGAATACCTCATCTCCTGCTACACGTGGTTTCCCTTGCACCTTTGGGAAAAGTATACAGCATACACCCTGCAATTTAAGTTCCTGTTATAAGTCGACACCCAGCAATCCTAAGGTATACCAGCCTTCTCAGTTAAACAGTATTAGAGAAGAGATAAGGAGGGGCCTGTACTAATGTTCTGCTTTCTTTTAATATAGTTCCCGGTCTTTGAAGATTGCCAAAGAATCTGGTCCTGTGAAGATTGAGGAGTGCTGTTTCTTTCCCTTCTATCCTTGTTTTGTTTCCCCCTTTTCCCCCTGGTTACCACCTTGGTGTTAGAGTCACATCCTGACACTCGGCGGTGATAGGGGTGAAGTTGGGTACTTAACTTCGAGCTTCCACGACACTTCTGAGACAACAAGGTGCGAGCACGACAGGGAGCACCGCGTCCCGCCGGGGGTCACTCAGAGTGGCACAGCCTTGCAACTGTGTTGTTAGGCCCACCTCCGATGTCGTGATGGGTGCTGGGCCAAGGCCGAAATTTAGTCTCCGGCGGCCGCCCGCTCCTCAGGCCTCCACGAACTTTCCTCACAGCTCACGGACCCGGTGTCGGATCAGGACCAGAGTTCCTCCGGCGGCTGCTGCTTGGCTCCGGGCCCCAGGGCTAGTCTTTTGGGTGCATTTAATGTCGGATTTGAGCCACGGATTGGTGCGGGAGGCTGCTTTCTCACCGGAGCTCTCTCAGGCAGCAGCCAGTCCAGTCGGCCGCTAGCCATGCCCCCGTTAGTCTGTTATTTTGATTGAAAAGGATAGTAAAGGGATAGAAGAATGAAGGATTTAATTTTTATTTTTTATATTTTATATTTCTTATTTTATGTCATAGCAGTAGGAGGAGGCTTTTGGATGAGTAAAAATGGTTTTTGAAGTGGAAGAGTCAGAGGGAAGAGTTTAGAAAGGCTTGTTTTGGGGATAGGTATAGTAAAAGAGTCGCAGATGATGCAAGGAGGGGTAGAGTAGGAGAGAGTCTAGAAAGGGTTATTTTGGGGATCATAGTAGTGGTATGCGATTTGGGATAAATGAGAGAGTGGATGTACATGATATATTGATAGATGTATAGAGTGAGAGATAGGGCAGTGCATTGGAAAGAGTAGTAGAAAGAAGTTTGAGATGAGTCAGAAAGTTGGGCTAGAAGGCAAATTGAGAGAAGTATAGGCTGAGAAATAGCGTAGTGCATTGGAAATGCCAAATTAGAAGAAAGTGATAAATATATAGATCCATAGGTACATTGCAAGTATATAGATGCATAAAGGAGGTAAGTATGTGTAGATTAAAGATATTGATAGATGTACAGGATGGGAAATAGGGTAGTGCATTGGATATGCTTTTTCAGGAGAAAAGTAATAGACACACAGATCCAAGTACATGGAGGTACATAGATAGATGCATAATGGAAGAAAAGATTCTAAGTGTGGAGTTTGAAAACCTAAAGAAATTCTTTAAAATTGTGCTATTTAACAAAAATGATTTTACTTACCTGCAGGAAATGTCCCAGAGTAGAATCCAGGTATACTACTACGAGTAAGAAAAGTAATCTAAAAAGTAACTTACCTGGTATTTTACTGAAAAGCCCATTCAAGTGTATGTACTGTATTTATAAGTCATCGAATTTTTCTGAAACAATACTGTAAATTGTTAGACCTGGCGCCTTGGCGTGAGTCTCCCTTAAAAATTTTTTTGCTGATGTGCCTCATGTGTTTTGCTGGTGTTAGCTGCTCAGGGCACTGTGCCACTGCCAATCACTGCCACAGTGCA
This sequence comes from Lissotriton vulgaris, assembly GCF_964263255.1. Classification (NCBI taxonomy): domain Eukaryota; kingdom Metazoa; phylum Chordata; class Amphibia; order Caudata; family Salamandridae; genus Lissotriton; species Lissotriton vulgaris. Next base: position 120,145,474 of record NC_141686.1, read on the forward strand.
AGTGCTCCCTATGAAAAGTGTATTTGTGATTGGTTTCCATGATTGGCTTATTTGGTTTACTGTCAGACCCCAGTAAAGTGCATCAGGAGTGCCAGGGCTTATAAATCCAAATGCTGCTAGTGGGCCTGCAGCACTGGTTGTGCCACCCACAGAAGCAGCCTTGTAAAATGTGTATAGGGTCTTCCATTGCAGAACCTGCGTGCAGTCTGGTACTGTCATGCTTGCTGGGCAAGTGCACACATTTGCCAGCCCCTAAAAAAAAACCTTTACTTCATGTGAGTCACCCCTATGGTAGGCACAAGGGCAGGGTGCATTGTAAGCTTGTTTGTATAAGCTTTATTCGAGACAATTCTCATAAAAGCACATAACATTTAAAACAATTACACAATAATACATAATTACAGATAAAAATTAATTAAACATGGAGTGCAGCTCATACAGTATTTGCATACAAAAACCATTTATGATAAATAGTATTACATAAGTCATAATTAAAAGGAAAACCTGATTACCTAATTCCCCCCAGAGATCGTCGTCTAATTGCCCAAGCCCAACCCAGGTATTTGGCTACCCCTATGACTATCGAATCCTGAGTTGTTGTACATAAGATTCTTAAAGCCACTGCGCTGTCGCGTGTCCCCAGGTTTTTACATACAGGCGTAAGCCATTTTCTCCTCGGTACTGAATAAGCTTGACATACAAATAAGAAATGGCCTACGCTCTCCTCGGCATTTTCACATGCTGGACATAAGTTATTAGTTGGTCTATACCAGCCAGCAGTCAGTTTCTTTAGGGGGATAGATCCGGATCTTAACTGAAAGACGAGTTTCCTGTCCATTGGTACCGTGATGGTATCCCAGTAGTTTTCTAGGACAGGAAAGATTTTTGTCTCCAGGAAGCGACCAGCCATAGAGTCGGCCCTGGCGTCTTTCAGCAGATAACCACCCACCCAATCCCAATATTGTTCTTTGAGGGCTTCTTTAGTTGGGAAGATTTCTCCCACAGGGTTATTCCAAAGATTTGAAAACCCTAAGTTAGCTAGCATGGCCTTCAGGTTTTTTAGCCATTTTATCTTGTGGAAGATGTCTTCCTGGATTATCCAAAGAAAATCCTCCGCATATTGTCTAATTTCTGGAGTCGTCCAGAGACGTCTCCAGTAGAGAACTGGGCGCAATCGGGCTCTGTCGGCAATAGGACGCCTACCCAGCTCCAAAAACAATGGGATTAAGGGGGTGCTCTGTGGAAGTCCTGTGATCCCTCGCAAGAACTTATTCTCTGAAGTCTGTAGAGCCACAAGATTATTCCAAGCGCCATATAATGTGGCACCCAAGACCTTCGCGTCATACACTATAAGTGCGGGTTTAATAGGTTTTGTCTTAGATTTACGGTGTTCCCCCCTTAAAGCACCTGAGATCTGCTGGTGTTTTAAGACCACTTTATCCAAATGATGCGTCCAGCCAGCGCCCTCTGCAATCTGTACTCCCAGATAGGTGAATTCTGCGACAGTGTCTAGCCTGCTGTTTTTTAAGGTTACCTTGGGATACTTCCTGCGACCTGGGGAGAAGGCCATTAATTTTGTTTTTCCCACGTTCACTTCTAGCCCATGCTCTGTGCAAAAAGCATCGAAAATGTTTAGTGCACGTTGTAGCCCTACAGGGGTCTTAGACAAGATAAGAGTGTCGTCAGCGAACATCAGGATCGGAACCCTGGTGTCCGCTAACGACGGGGCGTCTACACTAGCCTTCAACATTCTCTCAACAATCCCGTTAATAAATAACAAGAAGAGTAAAGGGGCCATGGAACAGCCTTGTCGGACACCCCTTTCCACTGGGAAGTCCGGGGTTGTCTCCCCATTTCCACCCCACTGAACTCTTGCAAAGTTGGATTCATGCAATCGCATGATTAGTGTAAGCAGATCGGCAGGAATCCCCATCTTTTGCAGGACCAACCATAACTTATACCGGGGGACTAGGTCGAATGCCGCCCGCAGGTCGACAAACGCGATGTACAGACAGCCCCTTCCCAGTACAACAGTCTTCCACCGCAATATAGTGAAGCGGAAGACCTGGTCAATGGTACTGGTTGCTCGCCTGAATCCAGCTTGGTATGGAGAAAGGGCGTTGTTGTCTTCAACCCAATCCATAAGCTTGTTTGTTACCATTCTCCCAACTACTTTCTGCATGGTAGCTATTAGGCTTATAGGCCTATAGTTGGCAGGCAGTGAACGATCACCCTTCTTGTGAATGGGGATAATAGTTGCGCCTTTCCAAAGGTCTGGGACCACTTCCCCCTTCGCTAGGGCATTTGCTACAAGGAAGGTATACCTTGCCCATCTAGTCACATCGTATTTGAAAATATCAGGAGGAATCCCGTCTGGCCCTGGCGCCCTCCCACATTTCACAGAACTAATGGCAATTTCCACTTCTCTAAGGGAAAACAGATTATCGGTTGCATAAACTGGTGTTATGCCGTCAGCCACCCCAGGATGGTTGACTTCAGCATACTGAGGTCTAAAATAGTCAACCCAAGCATCTTCTGCTACATTATTATCTGGCTTTGCAGGGCCAGCTCCTTTACCCCATTTAATGATTTTCCAAAATGTCCTGGAGTCTTTGTTACCTGAAGCCTCTTTTAATTCGGCCCAATGGTCTTCGTCCCATTTCTTTTTAGCTCGGTAAATGGCCATTTTGTACAGTTTCCTATTCTCTATTACTGCAGCACGGTCCCTATTCCTTATAGCTTGTCCCAGTTCTAGTCGTGCCGATCTACATTGGCTGTCAAACCACCTTCCCACATCTTTAGCTTTCTTCCCTTTCCTGTTTTTGATAAAAAAACATGGTTTCAGGAGGGAGAATAACTTGTTGTGGATTTCGGTGATACCACTATCCCCCGGAACTACTGGAACCGCTGCCTCCATAGCGGAAATTGCACTATCAACCACGTTATTGATATAGGTCATGGTAGCCTCATTTGCCAGTACCTTTGGCCATTTTAACCTGCGTTCGTCGTTACTCATAACAGGGACTTCATCATTCGTTTGAAAAGAGTGTCCCGCACCAACATTCCACCACCTATGAGTCACACAGAGGGGGTTGTGATCACTTTCAACCCTGGGCTTAATAGCCATGTCAACAACCCCATTCCACAGCTGGAGACTACACAATATATAGTCAATTCTGCTCCTGCTGTTACCGTTGTCAAAAGTGTAGCTGCCCTCCTTGTCCCCTGGTGTCCTCCCATTCAGTGCTCTTAAACCATGTTCCATACAAATTGCATTCAATAATAAAATCTCTTTTGTCCATCTCCTTACAGGTTTTAACCATAGAGAGGGTACTCCCCAGAGATTGTCCTCTTCATTCCCCAAGGGGTCATTTGTACAGTCCAAGGGTTGAAAGGTCCTGTTGAGGTCCCCTGCTATTATCATCATGCTTTCTTGGGACTTGGCCTCTATGGCAGCAGACAACAGCTCAATGGTGGGTGAATTAGTTACATTGTTACCTCTCACATAGACATTATACAAATCCATTGGTGGACCCTTGCCTGTGGAGATTCTTAATACTTGTAAATCACTACTTCCCAGGTCCAACATTTTGATGTTAATGTGCAAGTCCTGTTTGACCCAAACAGTGAGGCCTCCCTTCGGCCGCCCTCTTCCACCTTTTAATGCTGGTATACAATAGTTTAAATAACCAAAAGAAAAAAGGGGGTCGCAAGCCCAGGTTTCTTGAAAACAGCAGATATCATACCCACTGATATAGTTCACCCAGGATTGGGAATCCAACTTACTGCCCAACCCAGCAACATTCCAAGATAAAAGCGTACCAATGCTAGCCTCAGTCCCATCGTGAGTGTTGGTGTTTGGAAATACTTGAGCTGTCATCGGACTTTCAATAGAATTAATCAGCTTTTCCTGGTCATCAATGGGATCTACAATCATGTTGACTATTGTTGAGGGTGATGTCACAACATTAGTATTTAGAATTCCCAGTCTAATACCACCTTTTTCCACAAAACTCCCCTTCTCAATATTATTGACCGTTGGATTTGTAGCAATAGTATCTACATAAACATCACAAACCCCTTTTGGCTCGTTATTATTCCCTCCTGTCCTGCTGTTCCTATTTGTGTTGGTTTGTCAATATCCCCATCCCGGGTCCTGCCATCCTACATGAGAGTTGTAATTTATGTATGTAGTATGGTTATGACCAACTGGAGGAGCTGGTAAGGAATTGATTGGCCATGATACAGTAGGGGGGATTAGGGGTTCATTGAGCAAACTAGTCGTTACGCTGGTTGGTCGGGGGTAAAAAAAGGTAAGGTCTACAATTCCAATACCTCCCTTGTTTGTTCCCCATCCCTGCCTAGTTATCCATCCTGCCACCCTTGGGTCTTAGAAATTAACCACGATACAGTCCCCACCCAAGGTTTTCGGTGTATACCCCAACCAGTCTATTCTCCTTACCCCTATGATTAACCCATCGATATCACCAGGCAGAGGACGATTTTCCTTTAACCAGTGCATGATCTTGTTTTTAAGCATCTGGAAAGTTTCTCTCTGTCCTGAGGGTAATGGTGGTACATTTATAACAACTGCTACATAGGGGAAGGAATCTGGAGTGAGATTAACCAGGGGTTTTCTGTGAGGCGGCTTTGCCAAGGGCGGTGGGATTGGTTTAGGAGCTTGGGGGACGGGTTGGGGGGCAGGCTTCAACGCCTGTTGTTTATTATTTGATTGGGTCGGTACTAGAACTTTATCTACCAGCGGGCATACGTTAGCCCTGTTCCCTCCCACAGAAATGTTTGAGGCTATCTGCTTGTTGTTGGTCACTTTTGCAGTTGTTGGTGCTTTGCCCGCTTGGGGGCAAGCTGTAGCATCAGCACTCATAACGGTTGGTGGATTTTGTATCTGAGGTATTGTAGACAGTGTAGGGTGTATAGTGGTCGGCTGAGATGGAACAGAACCAACGTGCGCTCTGTCAGGTCTATCTGCGGGTTTTATAGTTGTTTTGGCTGTAAGATTGCTTTGCTTGGAAGGTAAAGGAGAGTTATTTTGGGACCTTCTTCCCTTGTCCTGGGTAACAGGGTTACTAGGAACCTGAGACTTTGTGCTTACATCCACCCTAGTATTCGCTTTAATCAGAGATTTTGTGGAATAGAAATTGTCTAGTGTTGCCTGTTCGAAATGATTTAGCCTATCTGTAAGCTTGGCAATTCTATCCTCAATAGGGGTAAGCAATAATCTAAGTAATTTTTCCAACTCTGGGAGCACATTTACAAGTGATGACACCTTTTCATTAGTTGGTACAGTGAAGTCAGTACAAGTATTGTCTTCTTTGTCTTGACTGTCCAAAGGGGCAAGATTAATATGTGGAACACTTTCTATATTAGGATTTTCTTCAATGACAACCTCTCTGGTGTTCACCGATTTATGCAGCTTCCTGTGTTTTTGGGGGGGTTTAACCACCAATTTACATTTTCTTGCTGGGGCTGGTCTTTTCCTTTTAGACCCAAGCTTAGATTGGGTCAATATAACCTGGGCCCCAGAATCATGGGAAGATGAGGGTTGGGGATTACTCCCACAGGGATTGTTAACTTCAGTTGCTACGTCCTTGTTCGGTATCTGAGCTGAACCCTCAAAATGTTCGTTGGCAAACGGAAGATTCAATGAAGATAGTGGAGTTATCAGAGTGGGGTATGCTAGAGTTGGGAGTTTATCCGTTGAGTTCTTAAGTAGTTCTATGGATAATCTACGCTCTGCGCGCTTCTCTGCCAAAGATAACTCTTTGTCAATTGTCAATGACCGGTTAAAAAAGAATTTATCTAAAGGGCCTATCGCTTGAGGACCAAACTCAATCGGAAGAGTTGTCAAATGGCCATTAACAGCACTTGTTGACACAGACGTTGCCATGCTTCCCACCAGTCAGAAACTATAAGTCAATGTCACTTACTGGAAAAATTGCTGTGGGTCACTGATAAGGGGGGTGGCCCAGCCCGGCCTCCTTCGGCCCCTGACGGCCACAGACGGTCCCGCCCTTGTCCCGGGCTTCTCCCGGCGCCCTCCCGCGCGCTCCCGCGAAGCGGGAGTTGTGATCAGTTTTATTCACTGTCAGCGTCTATCATTGGTTGGTGGACAGGGGGGTGTGGCCAGCGGGGAGAGCAGCCCAGGTGTGTGGAATAGGCGCGCAGGGGCTCCTGGAGACTGGAGTCCCTGCCTGTGCTCGCAGCCCCGCCGGCTCTCTTCCTGTCCGTTCCTCCGCAGTTCTCCTTGCTCAAGAAACAGCAGCCTTAGCCTTCACGGCGCTGCGGGACCCGCGAAGCGGGTCCGGCGAGGTCAGAGATTCCGTCGGGGGTTAAAGGCAGAAGCAGAATTCCGTGTGGTCGCACGCCCAGCCAGCAACACGTTCAAGCAGTTCAGGTGATCCACGGGTCTGCTGATACAACCCGGTTTTCAAGGACAGAGCGGGGGCGTGGCCAGCGGGGAGAGCAGCCCAGGTGTGTGGAATGGGCGCGCAGGGGCTCCTGGAGACTGGAGTCCCTGCCTGTGCTCGCAGCCCCGCCGGCTCTCTTCCTGTCCGTTCCTCCGCAGTTCTCCTTGCTCAAGAAACAGCAGCCTTAGCCTTCACGGCGCTGCGGGACCCGCAAAGCGGGTCCGGCGAGGTCAGAGATTCCCTCGGGGTTAAAGGCAGAAGCAGAATTCCGTGTGGTCACACGCCCAGCCAGCAACACGTTCAAGCAATTCAGGTGATTGTAAGCATAAGGTAGCACAAGCCCTGATGTGTGTGGTATGTCCTAATAGTGAATTACAGCCATTTTCGTTTTTCACTATTGGAAAGCTACCTGTTCTCATAGGCCAGAATGGGCTGCTGGAATTCTTACACTCTATAATCCCAAAAGGCTCAGGGAAAATGGTAGAACGTCAAGTTTGGTATGCCTGAATTCAGCATAACAAAATACATATTTTAGTAAAGTTTATTTTAATATCCTGTGTTTGCAAACACCACTTTTAGAAAGCTGGTGTTTGCTTGCCTAACCATTTCAGCCTGCCTCTGCTCTTATGTGTATCTGCTGTCTGGTTTGTGTGAGTGACAGGGCTGGGGAATTCCAGGAGATAGTCTGGGCTGCCAGGTGGTGAATAGAGAGAATACACCAGGATGGGTGGGAGGAGTGCCCATTGACTCTGAATAGGGCTGTGTTCTGCCACCTCAATGCTGGCTCCACCCCCTGGGGAGCGTCTGATGCCTCTGCCCTGCACAGTGAAAGAAAAGCCGGAGTCTCCAAAACAAAGTGCTCAGGAACTGGACTGGATTAGGCAATGGCCCCCCTGGCCTGAAAGAATAAAATATTTGCTGTATAAATGTAGGAGTCCTGCTCCTAAGAAATCAGATCCTGTATACGCCAAGAAGAACCTCTGCCCGACGAGAAGGACCTGGGAAAGCTGCATGGAGGATTACTGTCTCTGACCTGGGAGACTGGCCTGTGGTGGGTGCCTTGCTGCAAGAAAGAGAGGGAAAAGACTGAAGTGACTTTACTCTACTTGTGCTTTTTGAAACGATCTCCAAGGGCCTGGAAGCGAGCTGGCCCCCTGAACGGAGTCCCAGGAACATTGGACTCCTCTTGCCCTCACCGCTAGCTGGACCTTGCCAGAACCTGTCCTGCCGCTGGAGCCGCAACCTCAGTGAGTCCCGTAAATCCTGCCAGTTCTCAAGCCCGTGCCTGGCGGCCCTGCCCCGTGTATTGCCGCACGTCACTTCGAGCCGCAGCTCGGACCGCTGCTCTGGGCCGCCAGCACGCCGCTTCACCACCCCTTCCTGTGAGCCGCACTGTTTCGCTGCCTCCCGCCGCCTGGGCCGAAGGATCAAAACAGCTCTGCATCCCTCAGCCGGCCCGTGCGCTCGCAGCGTGCCCCTGCCGAGAACCGCTCTGGTGAGATCCCTAAACAGCGCTGCACTCCAGAAATCCGGCCCGTACGTATGAGATGTGCCGGCCGCATCTTACGGCGCTGGTTCTAAAACAAGTAACGACCCACTGGTGAGGGTATGGCTCGTACGCTGCCCCCGACCGTGACCGCAACATAAGCCGGACCGTCTGCCGCCCTCTCCCGTGACCCCCGCTCTACACCGTGCCCCCTCAAGTGCCGCAACACAAGCCTGGAGCACATCCAAAGGAGGGGCCGCCGCGCTCCCAGCTTGCCGTCACCGCAACCCGCCTGTCCGAGCCGGACGCCCAAGAGCATAAGGTACTATGAAAGTTGCACGCCGACTTGTGCGCACCAGACCAGAGAGACTGCAACATTAATTTAACCCTGTGTCTTTAAAACGAAAGGTGCCACAACGATCCGCATTGCCAACGCGGCGCTCATGGACCTAAAAGACAAGCATTTTTTGGCATAATCATTCAGCCTGCATGAAAAGTATTGTGGCCTCATTGAAACGTTTTTTGGTCTTGTATTTAAGCCTGCTTAATAGATATATAAAGAATCCTTATTTTTATACCAATCCTAGACTGGTGTCCGTTTGTGGTGGGTCAAGTAATTACTGTGTGTGATCATAAATGCTTAACTCATAACGCCCTGAAGTTTAGCCTTGTCTGCTCGAGCCACGCATCCTACAGGGTGAGCAGGGGTTATTCTAAAGAGTAAGTCCCTTGCCCTGACTAGAGGAGAGGGTCTCTGCTTGTCACAAGTGCTTACCTTTGCCAACCGGAGACCCCCAATTCTAACATGAATCAAAACAAAGTACATATACAATTACTAATTCAAACTGTATTACAACTGCATATTTACTGCAAAGTATTTATTACTTACCTGTGCTAGGCTTGCTTGGTTCTACGAAAAAATAACTAAAATAATATTTTTATACAAAAACAATTGGTCTGAAGTTCAGACTTTGAGTGTGTGAATTCATTTGTGGACTGAGTGTGTACAACAAATGCTTAACATTGTCCTCTGATACTGCCTTACTGCTCGACCATACAGCCACACATAGAGGGTGAGGTGCTTACCTTTGCCAACCAGAGACCCCCAATTCTAACATGAATCAAAACAAAGTACATATACAATTACTAATTCAAACTGTATTACAACTGCATATTTACTGCAAAGTATGTATTACTTACCTGTGCTGGGCTTGCTTGGTTCTACGAAAAAATAACTAAAATAATATTTTTATACAAAAACAATTGGTCTGAAGTTCAGACTTTGAGTGTCTGAATTCATTTGTGGACTGAGTGTGTACAACAAATGCTTAACAGTGTCCTCTGACACTGCCTTACTGCTCGACCATACAGCCACACATAGAGGGTGAGGTGCTACCAGAGGACAGTGTTAAGCATTTGTTGTACACACTCAGTCCACAAATGAATCCACACACTCAAAGTCTGAACTTCAGATCAATTGATTTTGTATAAAAATATTCTTTTAGTTCTTTTTTCCTAGTCTGCCTACCTTTTTGGTTCCACTGGACTCTGTGCACAATATACCTCACTTTGGTATAGTATATACAGAGCCAGCTTCCTACAGAGGGTTCTTATTTTTGGGTATCTTCAGGAGGGTGTAGAAATAGGGGATCCTAGCCTCACTAGTTGTTAGAAATTGGGCCTCGTTTTTACTGATAATGCCCTGTTTTTCTGCATCTTCCACTAATACTAGGATTAGAATTCTGCGCCTGTGCAGCACATTCCGATCGCGGGCGTGGTCATGACGGCTCCCAGCCGTCATCAGCACACGCCCACCGTAACTGATGACGACGGGAGCCTTCATCAGCACCGAAGGGCTTAAGGGCCCTCCAGGGTCATATTCCAACCGTCTGTAGTTCTTTTCAGCGCTGAGCAGGCAGCAGCATTCAGCTTGGTAGTCATCCTTGTTCTTGAGTACTACCCCGCCCCCTTTATCAGCTGATTTAATGATAATATTGGCATTGGACCTCAATTTTTAGTGAGTGCCTCAAATTCGATGCTGGTCGTATTTTTGAATTGTCTTCCCTCAGATGTTTTCTTGATATCATTCAATACTGCTTTTAATACCTTCAATACAAAAAACTGTTTTTGAAGGTTGGTGGGGCAACAAAAATGAATGAGCCCTTGGAGCAAATTTGAGAGCTCCTGCCTTTCTGGGGAGACATGGTGCATTACGACTGCACCCAGCACCTCGAAAATTGCCACTCTCTGGAACAAACAATGCCCAAATGGTATTGTGAGCAACGGGGGAATAATCGGGGAGCCTCCGCCTCTACCGGACCCGGGGAGGCTCTCAGGGAGCACACAGAGACAGGCGCTTGACTCCAAGATGGTGGCTAGGTGAGCTGTGGACGGGCCTGAGGTGCTGCAGACACCGGTGCTGCGGGTGAAGATGGAGCGGCTGCCCGAAAAGTGAGTGATGGCAGGCAAAGAAGCACACAATGGGCAATGCAGGCATCTGGGGGACCCACAGGGCAGCGCCTGACCTCAACATGGCGGCAACACAAGGGTAATAGAACAGCTCCAGGCACAAAAAGAAGCTACCACAGCCACAGAGACTCCACAGAAAAGTCGACCCTACAAGGCACTGAAGGGATCTGATCCCCTGCAGGACCAGACTCAAAGCGAGGGAGATACCCCAGACCGGGAGGGAAAAGCCTGAAGGGGCCAGCCGGGACTCTCGCTGGCAGATCGGGAGAGACCTAGCGCAAACCCACCTGGTGCACGCTGTGGTAAAATCCACCTCTACTCTGGGAATATCCACGGTAGGCATGGGGACGCAGGAACACAGGGGTCACTCAAGAAGCACTCAAGATGCCAGAGGGGGACACTGAGCCAAAAGACCTCAGAAAGCAGTAGAAATTCTCATAACTCACTGAAAGCATAGAAAGCTCCCAGGCTGCAGTGCAATCACACAGTCTAAAAAGACTCGAAAGCTAACATGTAGCTGTATACAAAAAACTGAAACAGTGCCTTTAAGGCACCCCTGACCCCTGTATCCCATCATGCCTCAGGGGTGACAGTTAGGTCAGTTGTTCTTTTCGGAGACTGAAAACAAACCCAGTAACAAATAGGTTAACAATATCTCCTTATTAAAGATTATCCTTTGCCCGGGGAGGCGGGAGGGTTGCTTATGACTTTGATGAGGATACCCCTGGAAGAGAACTAGGATTACAAGTAAGTAACTAATCCTTCTCTTCCTGGGGATCCTCATCAATAGTCATAAGCATTAGAATAGAATAGCGAGCCTCTCCTCTTCTCTGCTGGCAAAGGAATGATAAGACAATAATCTCATCAACAAGTCTGAGTAGGCTATAGACTACCCAATCAGCTTCCCAAGGAGGCCTGCCCTACTTGAGTATCGGCCCTGGAATCAGATTCGAGACAGTAATGCCTCGTAAAGGTATGAACCGATTTCCAGGTTGCAGCTTTGCATATTTCTGACATTGGAATGTCATGCAAGAAAGCTACTGTAGCGGCTTTCCCTCTAGTGGAATGCGCTTTGGGTGACCCCAACAAAGGCTTGCCTGCAAGCTGATAGGCCAATTTAATGCAAGAGGCAATCCATCTGGAGATGGACCTCTTGGCCGCTGGAAAACCTGTCCGCATTGAACCATAGTTCACAAACAGTTGATCCGTTTTCCTAATCCCTTTAGTCATTTCCAAATAGAACTTGAGCACTCTCTTAAGATCTAAGGAGTGAAGTGACCGCTCGGCTGGGGTCGTAGGATTTGGAAAAAATTAAGGGAGGGAAATGGACTGATTTATATGAAAATCAGAAATGACTTTAGGCAAGAAAGATGGATGAGCCCTTAGGACTACTCTATTGTGATGGAAAACAGTATATGGTTCTTTCGCACAGAGCGCTTGTATTTCACTTACTCTGCGCGCAGAGGTAATCGCCACCAAAAAGGCCGCCGTCCAAGAGAGATGTTGCAAGGAGGCCTTGTGGATGGGCTCGAAAGGAGGTGACATTAACCTGCACAGAACCAGGTTCAATTCCCATGGAGGAGAAGGGTTTCGCACAGGGGAATAAACTTTTTTTAACCCCTGGAGGAAGTCCTTAACCACTAGAACCTGAAAGAAAGAAATCTGATCAGGTGATTTGATTTTCTGTATACTACTTTGGCTGAAAAATGCACCCTAATAGAAGTGTACTTTAAACCAGCAGTTTCCAGGGAAAGGAGGTATGGCAAGATGACATCCTCCTGCCCTTTAGTCGGATCTAAGTGATGATCCCTACACCATAAGTAAAACCTTTTCCACTTGAACGCATAGGACGCTCTTGTGTAAGGCCTCTTAGCCTCCTTTAAAATGTTCATGCATTCGGGAGGCAAGTTCAAATGTCCATATTGCAGGACCTCAGGAGCCATGCTGTTAGGTTCAGTGATGGGAGGTTGGGATGCATTATCCTCCTGTTCATCTTGCTCAGCAGGTCCGGCCTGCAAGGGAGTCGTCTGTGTGGACACACAGACAGTTGTAGAAGGTCCGGGTACCACCATTGCCGCGGCCAATCCGGAGATATCAGGATCATTTCCATGTTCGACCTGAGGAGCTTGGAAACTACTCTCAGAATCAGAGCGAACTAAGCGAATGTCCCTGACCAATCCATCAGTAGAGCATTCCCCTGCATTCCTGGCCGGAAGAACCTGGTCGCGAAGGCGTGGCATTTGGCGTTTTCCTCGTCTGCAAACAAGTCTATGGTTGGACAACCCCAGCAAAAAAAGTTCTTCTACTACTTCGTCCTTTAGCACCCAGTCTGGCTGATCCTCGAAGTGCCTGCTGAGTGCGTCTGCTTTTACGTTCAACTCGCCTGGAAGGTACACTGCCACTACTGTGAGGCCTCGAGAGAGAAGCCAATGCCAGATTGTCTGAGCCTCTCGAGAGAGTGGGCGAGATCTTGTGCCTCCTTGTTTGTTCAGATAGAACATGGGGGTCGTATTGTCCGTCTGAACTAGGACTGAGTTGGACTCTATCGCTGGAAAGAAAGCTTTGAGAGCCAGGAATACCGCTCTGCGTTCCAGCATATTGATGTGGTATGTCTGCTCCTGCGCAGACCACTGGCCTTGAATTTGAAGCGGACCCATGTGCGCTCCCCAGCCTTACAGAGAGGCATCCGTCACTATAGACTGGGATGGAAGCGGTTGGTGAAACAGTGCCCCCACCAGTACATTCTTTCTCCGAGTCCACCATTTGATGGCATCTTTTGTCGCTTGGGAAAGAGTGATACGATCTTCCCAACATCCTGTCGCTTGGTCCCACTGGTCCTCTAGAGCCTGCTGTAGAGGACGCATTCTCAGCCTGGTGTTTGGGATGAGAAAAATGCAGGACGCCATGGAACCCAGCAGGGATGCTACTTGTAGGGCTGTTGGAAGCCGAAAATCTAGCAGAATCCCACATTTCTGACTCATTGAAAAAAGTCTCTCCTCTGAAGGAAACGCTTTTCCCAATCTTGTGTCCAGAACGGAGCCTAGGTAGTGGATGGACTGTGTAGGCCGCTGGACTGACTTCTCCAGGTTCACATGGAGGCCGAGCCTGTGCAACTGGTGCAGGCACAGTTGTAGATCATGTGTTACCTGTACCGGAGATGGGCCTTTTAGGAGCCAGTCGTCCAGGTATGGGTAGATGAAGAGTCCCTTTTTGTGAAGAAAAGCTGCCACCACTGCCATGCATTTGGTGAAGACTCGTGGTGCGGACTTGTACTAGTAGTGCTTGCTCCCAACGACAAACCTCAAGTACTTGCGATGTTGTTGAGCAATTGGGATGTGAAAGTACGCATCTTGCAGATCCACCGAACACATCCATTCTCCAGCTTGAAGATGTGGGCATATTTGGTGAAGCGCTAACATGCAGAACTTTTCTTTGAAGATGATGTTGTTTAATAGTCGCAGATCAAGTATTGGTCTGAACTTGTCCTCCTGATCTTTTTTGGGGACAAGAAAGTATCTGGAGTAAACTCCTTTTCCTCTTTGAGTGGGAGGAACTTCCTCTATCGCTCTTTTTTGTAGTAGAACTTTCACCTCTCTTCGGAGCAAGCTTAGCTGGTGACTCCAAGAGCTCTTTGGAGGATTGCTCTTCGGAGGCGCACGGAAACGTAGCCTGTATCCATTGCGCAGTATATTCAGCACCCACTGATCCTTTGTGATGCTGACCCACTCTGCCAGGTGTTGTGAAGCACTTCCTCCCACTGGAGTGGGTAACGGCGCCAGAGGAAGCCACTGCTCAGGCCTTTCCTCCTCTTGTGGTGTTAGAGGATTGTTGGTGACCTCCTCTACCTCTGTTGGGTTTGCCTCGAAACTGGGATTTCCCCTGGTTCTTACTTTGGGACCACTGAGGGGTTTGAACCCTCTGTTGAGCCCCTCTCCCCCTGTTGGTCTTGAAGCGGCGTTTGAATTGTTTTTTCTTTTCCAAACCCACCACTTTCACCGTATCTAGTTCCGTCTTCATCCGGGTCATTTCTTCGTCCGCATGTTCCCCGAAGAGAGTGGAAACGGAAAAGGGGAGATTAAGGATGCGATGCTGAGCATCCGGCTTCAGACCTGTAAGGCGTAACCAGGCCGACCCCCATGTGGATAGGAATGCGCCGCAAGTACTGCACCATCCGCAGCCATGCTTATCATCTGATTCGCCACCAGACATCCCTCTGTTACAGTCTCTTCAATATCCTGCTGGTCTTCCTTTGGCGGTTTGGATTTGATCCTTTCCATGGAGTCCCATAAGGCTCTGTCATATCGACCCAGAAGCGCAGCCGCACTAGAAACCTTAAGAATGGATGCAGCTGAATTGCAAACCTTGCGACCCCAGGAGTCCTGAGATTTGCTGTCCTTGTCTGGTGGGACTGAAGGGGAACCGACAACTGCGTGCGTCTTCCTCGCCGCTGCCACAATTACAGAGTCTGCTGGAGGGTCAGATTTTACAAAAACCGGGTCAGAAGAGGCCTGTTTGTATTTCTTCTGAATGCGGGCTGGCACCGCTCTGATAGCCGCTGGAGTTAGGAAAACCTCTTTGACAGGATCCATAATCTCCGGGACTAAAGGCAGCAGTGGACGGGAGATAGCTTTTTTGTATAAAGTCTCAAAAATGACTGTTGTTGTAAGCTGAGGGACAGACATTTCAATGTTCAGTTTCAGTGCTACTCTTTGCAGGACATCCAGATACATGCCAATGTCATCCACTTGGGAGGATCTGGACATAGGACTGTCCGTCAACGTAGGGGAGTAGTCCCTCTTGGAAGACCTGGTAGAAGAGGTAGATGAAGAAGACGGAGTTCGTCGACGTCTACGGTGAGCACTGTGCCTCCTCTCCCACGATCTTTTTGAACGCTCCTCCCGTCTAGGAGAGCGAGATCCGACCTGATCTTCTGAACGAGGTCTTCTTCTGGGAGATCGGGACCTTCTGGGAGATCTGGTTGGTGTTCTCACAGGTGATTTGCGCCTGGGAGGACTACGCTTGTCCATCTCCTCTACCAGATTCTGAAGAGGAGACCTGTGTTGTGGGCTGGCATATTCTTGCATACTTTTGGCAGCCCCAGAATCTCGCCAATGGTCCAAAGACTTGTACCATCTAGCTGATAGTCTGACTTGCTCAGCCGAAGGATCTGGCCGACGCTCAGGAGATCTGGACTTTGAAGACGCAGTTGAGGAGCCAGAGGACCGTGAAGTGGAATGACGGGAAGCTGACTCCGTTACCATGATCACATCTGAATGCCTCGACGTCGAGCATTCTTCCCTCGCCTCCGAACGCCTTCTGGGTGTCGGCGGGTCAAACAATATCGACTTCGAATGTCTATGTGAGGATCTATGGTCTCTCGACGTCGAGCGGCGATGACCAGCCGTCGACGGAGTTCTCTGTCTCGACGTCGAACGGCGATGACCGGCTGTCGACGGAGCTCTCTGCCTCGACGTCGAACGGTGATGTCCGGCCGTCGACGGAGCCCTCTCTCTCGACGTCGAACGACAATGTCCAGTCGTCGATGGAGGCTTCTCTCTCGACATCAAACGCGAACGACGATGTCCAGTCGTCGACCGAGCTCTCTGCCTCGACGTCGAATGGCGATGACCGGCCATCGACGGAGTTCCCTGTCTCGACGTCGAACGGCGATGGCCAGCCATCGACGGAGTCTTCTGTCTCGACGTCGAGTGTCTGTGCGACGATGGCGGAGGGGTATTGGACACCCTCGATGCCGAGCGTCGACGAGACACCGACGGAGACTGCGTCCTCGACGCCAATCGACGAGTTACTGTCGACGGCGGAGGGGTCTTGGTCCTCGACGCCGAACGCCGCTTCTTGGACGACGGCGGAGGGGTCACGCTTCTCAGCGCCGGTCGCCATCTGGATGACGACGACGGAGGGGCCTTTGATCTCGACGCAGACCATTGCCCGGTTGACGGCGGCGGAGTCACATCTCTCGACGCCGATCGTCGCCCGGTTGACGACGGCGGAGGGGATCTCGATGACGGAATTGGATCCTTCGACATCGTCGATGTACCTGTTCTTCTTTTCGATGGCGAACCCGCCGTCAACGGCCTTTTTGATGCCAAACGATCCACCGGTGGTTCTTTCCTCAGTGCCAAGCCTGACGCTGAGGCTGAAGGGATGGAAGACCTGTGTTTTGAAGATGTTTTAGTCTTCTTGGAACCCTTCTTCCCTGGAGACCTTCCTCTGGATGACCTATGAGCCAGGTCATAGATGCGAATTCTCTCCCTGTCTTTGAGAGTTCTTCCTGACAGGTGCTCGCAGTGAGGACAGGTGCCTGGATCATGTTCTTCAGGCAGACACAGGATACAAACATCGTGGTTGTCTGGTTTTGCTTTCTTGTTACCACAAGAAGGACACTTATCAAAAAGTGAAGGCATTTTCCACTGAAAATGCTCAGTAAACTGACCAATCCATCAGTAGAGCATTCCCCTGCGTTCCTGGCCGGAAGAACCTGGTCGCGAAGGCGTGGCATTTGGCGTTTTCGTTGTCTGCAAACAAGTCTATGGTTGGACGACCCCAGCAACGAAAAAGCTCTTCTACTACTTCGTCGTTTAGCACCCAGTCTGGCTGATCTTCGAAGTGCCTGCTGAGTGCGTCTGCTTTTACGTTCAACTCGCCTGGAAGGTGCACTGCCACTACTGTGAGGCCTTGAGAGAGAAGCCAATGCCAGATTGTCTGAGCCTCTCGAGAGAGTGGGCGAGATCTTGTGCCTCCTTGTTTGTTCAGATAGAACATGGGGGTCGTATTGTCCGTCTGAACTAGGACTGAGTTGGACTCTATCGCTGGAAAGAAAGCTTTGAGATCCAGGAATACCGCTCTGAGTTCCAACATATTGATGTGGTATGTCTGCTCCTGCGCAGACCACTGGCCTTGAATTTGAAGCGGACCCATGTGCGCTCCCCAGCCTTACAGAGAGGCATCCGTCACTATAGACTGGGATGGAAGCGGTTGGTGAAACAGTGTCCCCACCAGTACATTCTTTCTCCGAGTCCACCATTTGATGGCATCTTTCGTCGCTTGGGAAAGAGTGATACGATCTTCCCAACGTCCTGTCGCTTGGTCCCACTGGTCCTCTAGAGCCTGCTGCAGAGGACGCATTCTCAGCATGGCATTTGGGATGAGAAAAATGCAGGACGCCATGGAACCCAGCAGGGATGCTACTTGTCGGGCTGTTGGAAGCCGAGACTCTAGCAGAATCCCACATTTCTGACTCATGGAAAAAAGTCTCTCCTCCGAAGGAAACGCTTTTCCCAATCTTGTGTCCAGAACAGAGCCTAGGTAGTGGATGGACTGTGTAGGCCGCTGGACTGACTTCTCCAGGTTCACATGGAGGCCGAGCCTGTGCAACTGGTGCAGGCACAGTTGTAGATTGTGCGTTACCTGTACTGGAAATGGGCCTTTTAGGAGCCAGTCGTCCAGGTATGGGTAGATGAAGAGTCCATTTTTGTGAAGAAAAGCCGCCACCACTGCCATGCATTTGGTGAAGACTCGTGGTGCGGACTTGAGACCGAAGGGTAGCACCTTGTACTGGTAGTGCTTGTTCCGTACGACAAACCTCAAGTACTTGCGATGTTGTTGAGCAATTGGGATGTGAAAGTAGGCATCTTGCAGATCCACCGAACACATCCAATCTCCGGCTTGAAGATGTGGGCATATTTGGTGAAGAGCTAACATGCAGAACTTTTCTTTGACGATGATTTTGTTTAATAGTCGCAGATCGAGTATTGGTCTGAACTTGTCCTCCTGATCTTTTTTGGGGACAAGAAAGTATCTGGAGTAAACTCCTTTTCCTCTTTGAGCGGGAGGAACTTCCTCTATCGCTCTTTTTTGTAGTAGAACTTTCACCTCTCTTCGGAGCAAGCTTAGCTGGTGAGGGCAAGAGCTCTTTGGAGGAATGTGTGAGAAGTTGGCCTGATATGCAGTGCTCACTATTCTAGTGATCACTATGTATCAGTCCAAACAACCCTCATTGATGATTGGTTGTAAGTCAACCTTATAGACCAGCAATCCTAGTAGCATGGACAAGAGCAGTCTTTAGGCTAAACTCTAGAGGGCGTGTTAAGCCAGCTGTTATACCATCACATATACCCCTTGAACACCAAGTGAAAGGACACCACATAAGTTGTTATGAAAATAAAAGGATATTTATTTCTAACACAACAACCCTGGACTCTTTATGAGGACAGGGCGCTAAGCACAATACAAAACTCTTAAAGAAATACTGAAAGTCGCACAATTTACACAAATGCCCGAGGGGCACGAAAAACCATATACTATGGAATTGGAATGCCTAATTACTAGCAGGTAAGTACTACTCTCAGAGGCTTTAGAACCGCTCGGCCTACAATGCTGAACCAATAGATTAGAAGCAGGAGGCCTAGGGACGTTGTGTGCAGAGTGGAAACTCTCAGGCGTAATGCGGGACAAAGTCTTTGGATACTAGTAAATGCAAAGTTAGTGTTCTCGGGCGAACCCGACTAGGTAGGTCAAAAACGAAAGTGGATCTAGACACTTAGAGAGTGGATCTACGCTGGAGCACCGTGGTACTCGGTTTACCTAGCCCAGGGGCTGCGGCTGCATAGGGTTCAAGTGTCGTCGGGAATCCTCGTTGATGAACCAGGAGCCTGAAGTGGAAGTTGCTGGCAGGCGACCAGTGAAGATGTTCCGGACTGATCCAAGGACTGGATCAGTGAAGAAGGGTACCTGTAGGCAGAGGGGACCGAGTTCTGAACCACTAGCCAGTGGTTAGGTGGGCACCAGGATGGCACCGGACGAGGTCACTCAGCCAGGCGAAGAGGTCACACTGGATTCTGCTGCTGCACGGACCAGGGTGCTGATGTCGACCAGGCTGGAGGTCTGCGAGCTGTCCCACGTCGGATGTCTGCTGCTGGCGATGCTGGATCCTGTGAAGGAGGCAACAAGCCTTGGCTACGGCAAGCCCACGTGGCGACACAAAATGGCGTCTGGAGTGGACCAGGAGGGTCCGAGGAAGGTCCCCTTCAAGAGGAGACGAGGGCCAGTCTAGAGGAGCTAGACCAGCGGTGAAACAAATGTAGGACATCGTCTGGAGGGTCACTAGCCAACGGCCAAGTGACCGGACAACGTGGTAAGCGACACAGAAGCAAAAGGGTCCCACGCAGATCTGGTGGATGCTGGGGGGCTGGTCTTCGGTGCTCGTGCTGATTGGGGTTGGGGCTTCTCTTACCCCAGTGCACCCACTCGAGGGTCCCTCGGTGGTCGTGCTGGTTCAGTGTTGTGCTGGTTGCGTTGGTGAAGCGCTAACATACAGAACTTTTCTTTGACGATGATTTTGTTTAATAGTCGCAGATCGAGTATTGGTCTGAACTTGTCCTCCTGATCTTTTTTGGGGACAAGAAAGTGTCTGGAGTAAACTCCTTTTCCTCTTTGAGCAGGAGGAACTTCCTCTATCGCTCTTTTTTGTAGTAGAACTTTCACCTCTCTTCGGAGCAAGCTTAGCTGGTGAGAGCAAGAGCTCTTTGGAGGAATGCTCTTCGGAGGCACACGGAAACGTAGCCTGTATCCATTGCGCAGTCTATTCAGCACCCAATGATCCTTTGTGATGCTGACCCACTCTGCCAGGTGTTGTGAAGCACTTCCTCCCACTGGAGTGGGTAACGGCGCCAGAGGAAGCCACTGCTCAGGCCTTTCCTCCTCTTGTGGTGTTAGAGGATTGTTGGTGACCACCTCTACCTCTGTTGGGTTTGCCTCGAAACTGGGATTTCTCCTGGTTCTTACTTTGGGACCACTGAGGGGTTTGAACCTTCTGTTGAGCCCCTCTTCCCCTGTTGGTCTTGACGCGGCGTTTGAATTCTTTTTTCTTTTCCAAACCCACCGCTTTCACCGTATCTAGTTCCGTCTTCATCCGGGTCGTTTCTTCGTCCGCATGTTCCCCGAAGAGAGTGGAACCCGAAAAGGGGAGATTAAGGATGCGATGCTGAGCATCCGGCTTCAGGCCTGTAAGGTGTAACCAGGCCGACCTCCTGGCACAAACCCCATGTGGATAGGAATGCGCCGCAAGTACTGCACCATCCGCAGACGTGCTTATCATCTGATTCGCTACCAGACATCCCTCTGTTACAGTCTCTTCAAAATCCTGCTGGTCTTCCTTTGGCAGTTTGGATTTGATCCTTTCCATGGAGTCCCATAAGGCTCTGTCATATCGACCCAGAAGCGCAGCCGCACTAGAAACCTTAAGATTGGATGCAACTTGTTAGAAGGTGGCCTGATATGCAGTGCTCACTATTCTAGTGAACACTATGTATCAGTCCAGCAACCCTTATTGATGATTGGTTGTAAGTCAACCTTATAGACCAGCTATCCTAGTAGCGTGGATACGAGCAGTCTAAGGCTAAAGACTCGAGAGGGCGTGTTAAGCCAGCTGTTATACCACACATATACCCCTTGAATACCCAGTGAAAGGACACCACACAAGTGTTATGAAAATAAACAGTTATTTATGAGGAATCACAACAGCCCTGTACTCTTTATGAGGACAGGGTACTAAGCACAAACCAAAACTCTTACAAAAATACTTAAGTTAGCACAGTATATACAAATGCCCGAGGGGCACGGATAACCATACACTTGAAAAGTGGAGTGCGAAATTACTAGCAGGTAAGTACAGTACTAATAGGCTTTGGAATCGCTAGGACTTGACTATAGAATCGTTAGATTACTTCTAGGAGACCCAGGGGACTCGGGTGCAGTGTGTGCACTCTCACACGAGATGCGGGACAAAGTCTATGGTAGCTAGGAATTGCAAAGTTAGTGTTCTCGGGCGAACCCGACCTGGTAGGAAGAAAACGAAAGTGGATTCTGACCCTTGGATACTGAGGCTATGCTGGGGCACCAAAATGCCGAAGTTACCTAGCCCAGGGGCTGCAGCTGCATAGGACTCAAAGGACGTCGGGAATCCTCGTTGACGGACCAGGAGCCTGGAAGAAAGAAGTTGCTGGCAGGCGACCAGTGAAGAAAGTTTGGTGGACCCAAGCCTGGATCGATGGAAGATGACACCTGAAAGCAGAGGGGACCAAGTTCGAGACTACTAGCCAGTAGTCAGTGGGCACCAGGAGGGCACCGGATGGTTGCCACCTCGACTAGGCGAGTGGGTGACGCTGTGCTCGGAGATCACACGGACCAGGAGGCGTTGTCGGCGACCAGGATGGAGGATCGAGCTGTCCCACGAAGATAGAAGCTGTCGGCGTCGCTGGACCCAGGATTGGGCAACAAAGCCTTGGCAAATTCAAGCCCACGCGGTGGACCTAAAATGGCGTCTGGAGTGGACCAGGAGGGTCCGGGGTGCCTCTCTTAAAGAAGGAAGCAAGGGCCAGTCTGGAGCAACCAGACCAGCAGCAGTGATGTCGTCGGGCGTCGTGCAGAAGGCCACAAGCCAGCCGGCTAGTAGCCAAACAACGCGGTGCACAGCAAACAGCAGAAGGGCCCCACGCCGATCCTGGAGATGCAGGGAGGCTAATCTTGGGTGCTGGAGCTGCGCAGGGTTGGGGCTTCTCGGACCCCAAAGCACTCACCAGTGGAAGACTCGGTGGGCTTGTTATGCAGAAGTCGTGCAGTCTTGGCGATCGTCAGTCCCTCGAGGTCTCGTCGCACTCACGGTTCTCAGCTTTGCTGTAGAGGTGAGTAGAGGTCAGAGGTGCCAGGGAAGCCGGGTCTCGTCGAGCTGGGTCATCGGATTCGTGAAGAAGGACTTGCAGCAGACCGCAGTGTTCTGAGGATGCTGCCCGCTTGATGCAGGGTGACTACTCCTTAGCCACAAGGGAGAATCTTGAGGAAGAAATCTTGAAGTCCTTTCGAAGAAAGTTGTGTCTTGATTCCAAAGATGATCTAATTTGAACAGGGGGCCCGCTCCCATCTTTATACTAAAAAAGGGGGCTGACCCGGTGACTAGGTCCTGCCTATGGGTGGGACTAGGAGGGGGGTGGTTACACCCCTCTGCCATGCCGGACTTTCCCCAGGCCAGGGGCTGGTGTGCCCCTGGAACTGGTTCTGACCGGCCTATGCGTAGTGAGCACCGGGGTGCCACTCAGAAGTCACCTTCCTGAAAAGCCCTGCCTACCCAGGATACACAAAACCATGTCTGGGACGGTGCTAGCACCGCCCCGGACAGGAAACCCTTTGTCCAGGCCTCCCTCGCTGGAAGGACTCCCAGCAGCAGGAGGTCAGACTCGTGTCTGTGGTGGCAGCATCCATTTTGTGGAGCTGAGGCTTCAGTTAACTTTAACCGGGGTTCACAGTTACATACATGTCGTGTCCCTCTAGAAGGGTGGAATGCTAACCCCGTCGCCAGAATTGGCGAGGGGTTAGTATTCCAATTCGTATGACACCTTACTCGACATGTTTTGATAAGGCAATACCAAAGTTAGCATTTAACCGCGAGGATTATAATGCACTTAAGAGTATATGGTATGCGATATCATGGAACAGCTATTAGGACTTGGTTCCGCAAGCTGCAGACAGGCTCAGCTCATGCCAGAGCACCATCTCACACGATTCCAAGCACTCTGCCTTCAGGATTGTCAAGGCCTGCCATAGGAGTGACTGATAGGAATCTGTGTGTCCATTTTAGGGTTAGGTATAGGTATACTACACCTACAGCAAAGAGTGATTACACGACTCTGCCCCAGCTGTCATGCAGCCAGTTGTGTCAAATTTAGGAGGCCAGCCAGGGGTGGCATAATACATGCTGCAGCCCCTGGCAGCCCTGGGTACACCTATGCCCTGAGTTACAGGGTCTGATAAGGTGGCCCAGTACCAATTGGTAAATGCACCTAGGGTACATGTCGTAATTTAGAAAGAGAACAGCCAGGCTGTGGGTCTGATTGGCAGGCCCACAGCCAGAGAAAGTCGTAAACCAGTGAAACAAAAGCAAAAAATCTGGGTGATCATAGGATTGCAGACCCTACTCTCCTACATGACCCCCCCCCCAAACTTTGGGACAATAAGCTAACCTTGACCAGGTGAGTCTTCTTGTTCTAAGTGGAAATATCTGGAGAGCCCATCGGTGTCAGGATCTGTTCAGTTCCACGACCTTTGACCTTTTCCTAGTACCTCCCCTGGCCTTGGTGTACTTTGCTGATTCATATTGGGTATAATGTATACACCTTTGATTTCTAAGAACAATGCATGCAATCTTATTTGACACTGGTACGCTATTCATGTTTTGACCAATGCTTGTTTAGTATCTGGTTTGTTCATTCTTCATGTGGGCCAATGCTTGTTTTGAGTTTGATGCTGCTAAGAACCTTTTGTTCCTTCGCAGCCACCGTAGTTGCTTTTGGGCCTATAAAAAGGGCCACACCCTTGGAACTTTGCGGATTATTCTGGAGTGTTCCGAAGAGTTCACTTCTCCCAGCGCTGCTCCTCAAGGCTCCGGTCATCTTCTGTGAACTTTGCTTCCTGTTTCCTGCATTTGGTGGTTTCCTACCACAGAGTTTCATTGAAAGAAGTCACAGGTAGGATCCATCCAATTTTCTTTCTCTCGCATCGAGGAAGGAGGAAGAGGCTTTTAACCTGCGTGTTTTGGTGCAGGCTCGATTTCTGAAGACTTTCATTTGGCCTGTTTTGGTGCAAGGATTCAGTCCTTGCTGGCGCTTGGTTAAAAGCGATGTCTTTCAGCTGAAAGCTCAGAGTTTGGTTATATTTCATGTGCTAAATTGTTAAAGAATTACCAGGCTCATTTCAGCTCCGAGTTTGGTCATAATTCATGTGTTAAACTGTCAAAGAATTGCGAGGCTTATTTCAGCTCCGAGTTTGGTCATAATTCATGTGTTAAACTGTCAAAGAATTACGAGGCTCATTACAGCTCCGAGTTTGGTCATATTTCATGAGTAAAACTGTCAAAGAATTACGAAACACATTTTAACTGCAAATGACTAGAGGTTTTCCTTTTGAGAGAGATTATTCAAAGCAATGCATTTGTGAACATTCATTTTTTGTGCTTTCATCTGGCATTAGCTACATTCTTGTTTTACTGATATTCATTCCCTGCGAATAATCTTGGCACTCAGTGTTGGGCAAAGGTTAATTTTATGAGAAGTACTTTTTGTGACAAATGGTTCAAATGCAGAACAAATTATCTTTTAATGCAGAACAAATTATCTTTTAGGTTCTTTCAGTAATTTGAGTCTTTTGAATACTACCTACAATGGTTATGTAATATATTTAATTATGTGTTAGTAGATCTGATAATCTAAATAGTAGATCTGATTTGCAAGAGTATACTTTGAATACTTTTCCTCTTAATTCTGAATAGAAGAATTTCTCTAAGGAAAAGAACTTATATTCCTATGTTTAACCCAAACTTTTATTTCAGGTATTCAGAGTTTTAGTGTCAAGAATCTCAACATACTCTTAACAGTGGATCGTCTCTCCTGAGTTCCAGTGTTTTGTGTTTATCTCGTTCCAGATCTCCCTCCCCGCAGTACCCTCCCTTACCTCCCCTCGTCTAGCCACTTCGATCCCCTGCGGAACTCATAGTGCAGGGTCGGAGCTGCTGGAAGGTGGGCTTTTGGGTACTGCTCCTGAGGAACAAAAAAGAAAACTGTGAACCTTAAGATTAGGTTCCTGACAGAATAATCCGCCCAAGAATTCAGTTCCTCCCGAGCAGTACTCAAAAAATGGCCACCATGAATGATCTTTGTGCTATGATGGCTAATCTCCAGAAGGAGCTTACGGCAAGCCGTCAAGAAACTGCAGCCTTAGCTGGTAAAGTTATCCAATTACAAACACGATTGGATTCTGGTCATACCACAAATCCTTCTCAAACTAACCTAACAGGTTCCTCTTCGTCTATTTCTGTATCTGTACCTACACCTGTTCCTCTAGCCCCACCCGAGAGATTTGCTGGGGAACCAAATAAATTTCAGACCTTTTTGACTCAAGTACAATTGCATTTTATGGTTAAACCAGCTTCTTTTCCTGATGCTCAATCCCGTATAGCTTTCCTAATTTCCTATCTTAGTGGGGATGCAGCAATGTGGGCAGTTCCTTTAGTTCAAGCTGATGATCCTTTGCTTTATAATTGGACCAACTTTAAACGTGAATTTGAAAAGATTTTTGATAGAAGAACTATTACTGGATCTGCTGATAGAGAATTACTTGAGTTGAAACAGGGGAATAAAGATCTCGTTCATTATCTCACTCAATTTAACCGTCTGGTAGCAGAAACTGAGTGGCCCGAGGAAAAAAGGGCAGCATTATACTATCAAGGTCTTAGGGATGAACTTAAGGATCTCATTGCTCCTATAGATCCTCAACCCCGGTCTTGCTCAGATTTAATAGCCCTTAGTTTACGATTGGATCACCGGGTTGCGGATCGCAAGGGTGATAAGAGAAAACCTGATGTTAGGATTTTTACAAGAGCAAAAGAAAAATCACACCAAGATGGTGGAGAACCCATGGAAGTTGGTAGTTTAAGGAAACCATTAACCACAGAGGAAAAGGAAAATAGAAGAAAAAGCGGTCTATGCCTTTATTGTGGGAAAAAAGGTCACTTTGTCAGAGACTGTCTTCTTAAGCCAAAAGGTTCCTGGCCCCGCGATAAAGCTGTTAATAAATCGGAAAACTAGGAAACTCGAGATTGGATCAGGAGGCTTTTTCGAGTTCTTTTTCCTCTCCTGCACAGTCGATTGCTAATACTTTACAGTTAACTGTACCACACTTAATTCTTAACGTCCTGATCAAGTTAACTGAACAGAAAAGTTTGTTGGTAGCGGCCATGATAGACTCAGGGGCTACCGGAAATTTTATTGATACCCAGTTTGCTAAAGAAAGAGGCATACCAGTTCTAGAAAAATCTAAACCTGAACTAGTGTATGCTGTAGATGGGACTCAATTAACATCAGGAATGATAACCCACTGCACTAGTACTCTTCTTATGACTTGTGACACGAATGGCAAAACACATCAAGAAAATATTTCTTTTGAAGTGATTGATGCACCGCAATTTGGAATAATTCTGGGTATACCCTGGTTAACCTTACACAACCCGATAATAGACTGGGTAAACCGAGCTGTCGATTTCTCTTCTCTGTGGTGCCAACAGGAGTGTTTTTGTTCAAACAAAATATCTAGAGATACTCCAAGTGCCTTATTGCATAGTGCTTCAGCTCTTTTCGTATCCACTGCTGCTGAAAAAGATATTGAGTTACCATCTATTTATGAATCCTTTGCTGATGTCTTCAGCGAGCAGAGCGCCGAAAGTTTACCTCCTCATAGGGATTATGACTGTGCTATTGATCTAGTACCTGGAGCTAAGATTCCTTGCAGCAGGATTTACGCTCTTACCGAACAAGAAAACCAACATCTTCGAGAATATTTGGATAAGTTTTTAAAAAATGGTTTTATTAGACCCTCCAAGTCTCCAGCTGCCTCGCCTCTTTTTTTTGTGCCAAAAAGTAGTGGAGAACTACGCACTTGCATAGACTACTGAGCGCTCAATAATATCACCATTAAGAATCGGTATCCACTACCGTTAATACCAGTTCTTTTGGACCAAGTAAGATCAGCCACTATCTATACCAAACTTGACTTGCGAGGAGCCTACCACTTAGTCCGCATAAGACCTGGCGATGAGTGGAAAACGGCCTTTCGAACTCGTTTTGGCTTGTTCGAGTATTGTGTAATGCCCTTTGGCTTATGCAATGCCCCAGCCGCATTTCAATTTTTCATAAATGACGTCCTCAGAGATTATCTAGATAGATTTGTCATTGCTTATATTGATGATCTCTTAATTTTTTCATCTTCCACGGAAGAGCATGTACAACATGTTAAAACCATTCTATCTACTCTAAGAACACATGGTTTATTCTGCAAACTGTCAAAATGTGAGTTTCATACTAAAAAGGTGGAATTTTTGGGTTTCATTCTTTCACCATCTGGTATGACTATGGCTCCTAGAAAGATCCAAGCAGTAATGGAGTGGCCCACTCCATCTTCCGTGAAAGATATCCAAAGATTTCTAGGATTTGCTAATTTTTACCGCCGATTCATTAAAAACTTTTCTACCTTGGCTACTCCCTTAACCCATCTTTTAAGGAAGAATGTGAAGTTCACTTGGACTCCGGAAGCAGAACAATCATTCCAAGATCTCAAAAGAACTTTTACACAAGCTCCCGTCCTACGACACCCCGACACTGAAAGACCCTTCATAGTAGAAGCCGATGCTTCTGACTATGCCATTGGAGCAATTTTGTCGCAAAAAGACGTAGAAAGCAATGAAATTCATCCAATTGCTTTTCTTTCAAAGAAATTTCTACCTGCAGAAGTCAATTATACTGTAGCAGAAAAAGAACTCCTAGCTATTCGACACGCTTTCAAAGAATGGCGTCATTATTTACTTGGGGCTAAGCATACTATAACTGTTTATACGGACCATCGGAATTTACAGTTTTTGCGCTGTGCAAAAGCGTTGACTCCCAGACAACTTCGCTGGACAATGTTTTTCGCAGAATTCGATTTTGTGATTACCTTCAGACCAGGGATCAAGAACAATAAAGCTGACTCATTATCACGGTGCAACATAAAACCTGGTGAAACACCTCTTACTGTCAGACCTACAAACATGCTATCTAGTAACCAGGTTGTTGGGGCCACTATGTCTGATATTTTCTTTGAACAAATAAGAAAAGCTATGCCAATACCAAAATTGTTGACATGGGTACAGGAAGAGCCTAATAGATCCATCCATCATCATTTGCCTTTTCACTCAAATTTATTATATGTACCAACTAAACATCTACAAACGCAGGTTTTGCAGTGGTGTCATACTAGACAATTAGCTGGCCATCCAGGAATTGCAAAAACCAAAGAATTAGTACGAAGGAATTTCTGGTGGCCAACCTGGAGTAAAGATGTAACCTCTTTTATACAATTTTGTGACATTTGTGCCCAAGCTAAAACAGAACATGGAGGTAGAAAGGGTTTGTTACTTCCCCTTCCTACTCCAGCCGAGGTTTGGGAAGACATAGCTATGGATTTTATCACAGATTTGCCTGAAGATCAGGGAATGACAACTGTTTTAGTTGTAGTGGATCGTTTGTCTAAGATGGCACACTTTATAGCTTGTAAAAAACTTCCCACTGCTTCTCAACTCGTACAAATCCTTTTACATCATATAGTACGACTACACGGTTTACCACGATCTATTACTACAGATCGTGGACCACAGTTTATAGCACAAGTTTGGAAGAACTGGTGTGTTTCCTTGAATATCAAAAGCAATACATCCACAAGCTTCCACCCTGAAACAGATGGACAAACGGAACGAGTTAACCAAATTCTGAAACAGTATTTACGATGTTACCTTTTCAAGAAACAAGGTTCCTGGACGAGTTTTTTATGGGAAGCAGAATTTGCATACAACAACTTGCAAAACTCATCAACAGGAATGTCTCCGTTTTTTGCTGTCTATG
Organism: Lissotriton vulgaris; assembly: GCF_964263255.1. Taxonomy (NCBI): domain Eukaryota; kingdom Metazoa; phylum Chordata; class Amphibia; order Caudata; family Salamandridae; genus Lissotriton; species Lissotriton vulgaris. The sequence goes on from NC_141686.1 coordinate 120,174,354, forward strand.
GTAGACATCCACATTTCTCACCTCTGTTACTAACTCAATCAAAAACGAACACACCTTCCTTGGATACACATTTCCAGGAAATGAGAAGAGTCACAAAAACATTACAGAAAAACTTAATGAAAGCCAAAGCTTCGTATAAGAAATTTGCGGATAGAAAAAGAAAGAAAGCCCCAGAGTATAAACCAGGGGACATGGTTTGGCTTTCTACCAAAAACTTTCAGTTTAGGAGACGTTATAAATTCCACCCAAAGTTCATCGGACCTTACAAAATAGAATTACGTGTAAATCCAGTAACTTATAAATTACTTCTTCCAAAGACTATGAGAATCTATCCAGTGTTTCATACCTCTCTCTTGAAACCTGCGACCTCCAAAAAGAGGCCTTGTCCACCTGCAATACTCGTGAACAATCAAGAAGAGTTCGAGGTTCGCTGCATTAAGGATAGCAAACGAATCAGAGGAAAGTTATGGTACCTTGTGTCCTGGAAAGGCTATGGACCTGAGGAAGACTCTTGGGTTTCTCAAGAAAACGTTCATGCTCCCCGTTTAATAAGACAATTTCATGTACGTCACCCAGATGCCGTGACTTAAATGCTCCTTGAGAGGGGTGACTCCATTTTTGTTGGGGGGTACTGTCAGGATCTGTTCAGTTCCACGACCTTTGACCTTTTCCTAGTACCTCCCCTGGCCTTGGTGTACTTTGCTGATTCATATTGGGTATAATGTATACACCTTTGATTTCTAAGAACAATGCATGCAATCTTATTTGACACTGGTACGCTATTCATGTTTTGACCAATGCTTGTTTAGTATCTGGTTTGTTCATTCTTCATGTGGGCCAATGCTTGTTTTGAGTTTGATGCTGCTAAGAACCTTTTGTTCCTTCGCAGCCACCGTAGTTGCTTTTGGGCCTATAAAAAGGGCCACACCCTTGGAACTTTGCGGATTATTCTGGAGTGTTCCGAAGAGTTCACTTCTCCCAGCGCTGCTCCTCAAGGCTCCGGTCATCTTCTGTGAACTTTGCTTCCTGTTTCCTGCATTTGGTGGTTTCCTACCACAGAGTTTCATTGAAAGAAGTCACAGGTAGGATCCATCCAATTTTCTTTCTCTCGCATCGAGGAAGGAGGAAGAGGCTTTTAACCTGCGTGTTTTGGTGCAGGCTCGATTTCTGAAGACTTTCATTTGGCCTGTTTTGGTGCAAGGATTCAGTCCTTGCTGGCGCTTGGTTAAAAGCGATGTCTTTCAGCTGAAAGCTCAGAGTTTGGTTATATTTCATGTGCTAAATTGTTAAAGAATTACCAGGCTCATTTCAGCTCCGAGTTTGGTCATAATTCATGTGTTAAACTGTCAAAGAATTGCGAGGCTTATTTCAGCTCCGAGTTTGGTCATAATTCATGTGTTAAACTGTCAAAGAATTACGAGGCTCATTACAGCTCCGAGTTTGGTCATATTTCATGAGTAAAACTGTCAAAGAATTACGAAACACATTTTAACTGCAAATGACTAGAGGTTTTCCTTTTGAGAGAGATTATTCAAAGCAATGCATTTGTGAACATTCATTTTTTGTGCTTTCATCTGGCATTAGCTACATTCTTGTTTTACTGATATTCATTCCCTGCGAATAATCTTGGCACTCAGTGTTGGGCAAAGGTTAATTTTATGAGAAGTACTTTTTGTGACAAATGGTTCAAATGCAGAACAAATTATCTTTTAATGCAGAACAAATTATCTTTTAGGTTCTTTCAGTAATTTGAGTCTTTTGAATACTACCTACAATGGTTATGTAATATATTTAATTATGTGTTAGTAGATCTGATAATCTAAATAGTAGATCTGATTTGCAAGAGTATACTTTGAATACTTTTCCTCTTAATTCTGAATAGAAGAATTTCTCTAAGGAAAAGAACTTATATTCCTATGTTTAACCCAAACTTTTATTTCAGGTATTCAGAGTTTTAGTGTCAAGAATCTCAACATACTCTTAACAGTGGATCGTCTCTCCTGAGTTCCAGTGTTTTGTGTTTATCTCGTTCCAGATCTCCCTCCCCGCAGTACCCTCCCTTACCTCCCCTCGTCTAGCCACTTCGATCCCCTGCGGAACTCATAGTGCAGGGTCGGAGCTGCTGGAAGGTGGGCTTTTGGGTACTGCTCCTGAGGAACAAAAAAGAAAACTGTGAACCTTAAGATTAGGTTCCTGACAATCGGCATTGCCATGATCAGTACCAGGTCTATGTTCCACTGTAAAGTCCATCCCCTGTAGGGAAATGGACCACCTAAGCAGTTTGGGGTTTTCACCCTTCATCTGATTTAGCCACAAGAGGGGCTTATGGTCGGTCTGAATCTTGAAGTGAGTGCCAAACAAGTATGGCCTCAGCTTCTTCAGGGCCCAAACCACAGCAAAGGCCTCCCTCTCAATAGCTGACCAATTCTTCTCTCTGGGGGTCAGCCTTCTGCTTATAAAAGCAATGGGCTGGTCTTGACCATCAAAATTCAGTTGAGAAAGAACAGCTCCCACACCCAACTCAGAAGCATCTGTTTGGACAATGAATGGTTTGGAGTAGTCTGGACTCTTAAGGATAGGTGCTGTGCACATGGCCTGCTTTAGGTCATCGAATGCTTTTTGACAGCCTGCTGTCCACTGAACCTTTTTTGGCATTTTCTTACTTGTCAGTTAATTTAATGGTGTCACAATGGAACCATAGTTCCTGACAAACTTTCTGTAGTATCCAGTCAGGCCCAAGAAAGCTCGAACCTGAGTCTGGGTGGTTGGAGGAGCCCAGTCCCTGATTGACTGTATTTTGCTCTCCAGTGGCTGAACCTGGCCTCCACCTACAAGGTGGCCCAGGTATACAACCTGTGTCTGCCCTATCTGGCACTTGGTGGCCTTGATAGAGAGGCCTGCTGCTTGCAGAGCCTCTAACACTTTCCTCAGGTGGACCAGGTGATTCTCCCAGGTGGAGATAAAGACAGCAATATCATCTAGATATGCTGCACAGAAGTCATCCAGCCCAGTAAGGACTTGATTCACCAACCTTTGGAAGGTGGCAGGTGCATTTTTCAGACCAAAGGGCATTACCACAAATTGATAATGCCCACCAGGGGTTGAAAATGCTGTCTTGGGCTTGGCATCCTCAGCTAACCTGATTTGCGAATACCCAGCTGTTAAGTCAAATGTACTTAAGTAGTTGGCAGAAGCCAATCTATCTATAAGTTCATCTGCCCTTGGTATTGGGTGGGCATCAGTCTTAGTGACTGCATTGAGACCCCTGTAGTCTACGCAAAACCTCATCTCTCTCTTACCACCCTGGGTGTGAGGCTTTGGCACTAGAACTACTGGACTAGCCCAAGGGCTATCTGAGGGTTCAATGACTCCCAACTCCAAAATTTTCTGCACTTCAGTTTTTATGCAGTCTCTAACATGATCAGGCTGCCTGTAGATTTTACTCTTGACTGGCAGGCTGTCACCAGTGTCAACCTCATGGGTGCACCAAGTGGTCTGACTGGGTGTCAGAGAGAACATATGTCTGAAAGACTGAAGAACCTGTTTACAGTCTTTCTGTTGATGTTCAGAGAGGCTGCCACAAAAGACAACACCATCTACTGACCCATCATCAGGATTCTGAGTGAGCAGGTCTGGGAGAGGGTCACTCTCTTCCTCCTGTCCCTCATCTATGGCCATGAGCAAGCTCATGTCCTTCCTGTCGACATATGCTTTGAGCCTGTTGACATGGAGCACCCTGTGGGGGCTCCTGGGAGTTTCAAGGTCCACCAGGTAGGTGACCTCTCCCTTTTGCTCAAGAATTGTGTGGGGCCCAGACCATTTGTCTTTGAGTGCTGCTGGGGCCACTGGCTCCAACACCCACACCTTCTGTCCAGGCTGATAAACAGTCAGGACAGCCTTTTGGTCATGCCAAGCTTTTTGAAGTTCTTGACTGGCCTTAAGGTTTTCAGATGCCTTCTCCATATACTCAGCCATCCTGGAGCGGAGACCAAGTACATAGTCCACTATGCTGGTTGCAGGCTTTTTGAGAGGTCTCTCCCATCCTTCCTTCACCAAACACAGGGGGCCTCTCACAGGATGCCCATACAAAAGTTCAAAAGGGCTGTAGCCAACCCCCTTTTGTGGGACCTCTCTGTAAGCAAACAGAAGGCAGGGAATCAGGACATCCCATCTACGCCTGAGCTTTTCAGGTAGTCCATGAATCATCCCTTTTAGGGTCCTGTTGAACCTTTCAACAAGCCCATTGCATTGTGGATGATAGGGTGTAGTGAATTTGTAATTGACACCACACTCCTTCCACATAGCAGTTAAGTAGCTTGACATGAAGTTTGCACCTCTGTCAGAGACAACCTCCTTAGGGAAGCCCACTCTGGAGAACACTCCAACTAGGGCCCTTGCCACCACAGGTGCTGTGGTGGTCCTAAGTGGAATAGCTTCAGGATACCTGGTGGCATGATCCACTACCACCAGTATAAACTTGTGCCCTGATGCTGTCTGGGGTTCCATTGGACCAACAATGTCAATCCCCACTCTTTCAAAGGGCACCCCCACCACAGGCATTGGTATAAGGGGGGCCTTTGTTGTGCCACCTGACTTACCACTGGCTTGGCAAGTGACACAGGAGCGACAAAACTCCTTGGTATCCTCATTCATGTGAGGCCAGTGAAAGTGTGAGACAAGCCTGTCCCAAGTCTTTGTCTGGCCTAAGTGACCTGCTAAGGGAATCTCATGGGCCAAGGTAAGTAGGAAACCTCTCTGAGACAAGGGTACAACCAGCCTCCTGGTCATGCCAGGCTTGGGGTCTCTTGACTCAGTGTACAGGAGTCCATCTTCCCAGTATACCTTGTGGGTACCTGTGGCGTTCCCAGCAGCCTCAGCAGCAGCCTGCTGTCTGAGGGGTTCAAGAGAAGGGCAGCTTAACTGGTCCTTCCCCAGGTCTTCCCTTGAGGGTCCCCCTGAACCCAAGAATTCAACTTGATCAAGTTCAAACTCTCTGGGCTCAGTTTCCCTCAATTCCTGTAGGTCAGCCTCCTCTGAGACTTGATCCTCAACCTGGGGCAAGGGGGAAGGCACAGCCTTAACCCTGCTGCTCTTTTTCTTGGAAGGTGTCTGGTCCATTGTTCCAGGATCCAGCACAGGTTCAGTGGGGCATTTCCTGACCTGTGACCTGGTCACAGCAAACACATGTGCTGGCAAGCCTAACATTTCCATGTGAGTCCTCTGCTCCACTTCTGACCATTGTGATGACTCCAAATCATTGCCCAACAAACAATCCACTGGGAGGTCTGAACTAACTACAACCTTCTTTTGGCCAGTTACCCCTCCCCAGGAGAAAGCTACAATTGCCATACTGTGATTGGTAGTGACATTGCTTGCATTGGTCACCAGGAAATCTGTACCTGGCATGATCTGTCCAGGGTCCACAAAGTTAGGTGTCACCATTGCGACACTGGCACAAGTGTCCCTATAGGCCTGAGCCATTTTTCCATTGATAAAAGGCGTTTGCCTGTATTTGCCCAAAGTATTGGGACTGACATCAGGGGATATATCCACATCCCCTGTACAGACAAGGACAGCCTGAGTGAGTGTGCCAACTAAGTTGTCATTCCCCTCAGAACCCAAGGTTAACCCAACTAAACCCTTGGGAGGTGCACTACTACTGCTGGCTGTACTAGGGGGCACAGGTGCCTTAGGGGCTGCAGTAGTAGGAGTCTGCCGTCCTTTCTTGGTGCACTCACTAAACCAGTGAGTTTTACTTTTACAGTATTGGCACAACCTTTTGGACTGGCCTTCTTGATTCTTCTTTTTCTGGGAAGCCTGACCCCCCCCCTCTTTGGGTTGTTGGGGACCTGTCGAAGACTTCTGGTCATTTTGTTCACCTTTAGAATCTTTACCCTTCTGGTCTGCTTTCTTCTGACCACCCTGGTTCTGGCCCTGGTTTTGCTTAACTCTTGTTCTGACCCATCTGTCTGCCTTCTTTCCCAATTCTTGGGGAGAGGTCAGATCTGAGTCAACAAGATGCTGATGCAACAACTGGTTCTGACAATTGTTTAAAATTTGTTCTCTCATGATCAAATTATACAATCCTGTGTAATCAGTAACCTTACTGCCCAGCAACCAGCCCGCCAAAGCCTTAGTGGCACAATCTACAAAATCAGACCAATCATGGGACTGAGTTTTCTGGGTATCCCTGAACAGCAACCTGTACTGCTCAGTGGTTAGGCCAAACCCATCAATCAGTGTATTCTTCAGGACTTGGTAATTGTTAGCATCCTCCACTCTAGTAGTGAGGAGCTTATCTCTACCTTTACCTTCAAAGGAGAGCCACAAGATAGCTGCCCACTGACTCTGGGGGACACACTGTACAGTGCAGGCCCTCTCCAAAGCAGTAATCCATTTGTGGATTTCATCCCCTTGTTTAAAGGGGGGGCACTATCTTACTCAGGTGTCTAGTGTCTAAACTCCTGTTTTCCCTTGGGGGAATACTGCCACCAGTGGGATTTGTCCCACTCAATTTTTGCTCTCTAGCAAAGGCAAGTCTCTCTTTGGCCAGGGCAAGTTCTTCCCTTTCAATCCTCAGATTGACTTCCCTTTCTTTGGCTTCATATACTCTCCTCTGAGGGGATGTCATCCTCCTTTGAGAAGAGGCCTGAGAGCCATTGGTTCGAATGGATCTGTTAGAGCCTCTGGATAGAGACCTAACTCGTCCATTCCCAATGTTAAGCTGGCCTGAGAGGGGCCCCAGGGGTCTCCTAGTACCATTCTCATGCCTGCTTAAGTTGTCCCTAGTTAGCTGGCTAACTACTTCTGGACCTTTGTCTGCCTCGTCCTCAGATGGCTCTAGATCCTCATCCTCCTCTTCACCTTCTGCAGAGAGATGGATAAGGTCAGGGTCACCTGAGGTTCCCTCTAGGGGTGGCATGTTCTCATCTGGATTAGAAGGGTCTGGGTAACCAGCCCTCCTGGCATCATAAGTCTCTAAGAGACCAATCAGGAATGGGATTGTGGGGTTAGACCCCTGTTTTAGTTTCCTGGAGGTACACACTTGTCCCACCTCCTGGAAGCTAAGAGCAGCATATCTGGAAGTGACCTGTGGAGGGTCCACTGACACAAGGGGAGACTCTGAGTTTCCTCCTTTGTCTGACATGCTGATTCTAGTGTGGTGTTAGTGATGCACCTACCTACACTATATGTTTGCCTACTGATCCCTTGCTAAGAGTTGCAGCCAAGGTGTGCTAAACCTTGAGGAGCTACAACAGCTGGTTCAATAGAACTCAGAGTATTCTAAGCTAAGTTATATGTACCTGAAGTACTTATGTGATCTTTCACAAGATATTCTTAGGATATGTGTGGTAAAACAACAGCAAGCTCAAATCCCAACCGCTGCTCACCAATGTGAGAAGTTGGCCTGATATATAATGTTCACTATTCTAGTGAGCACTTTGTATCAGTCCAAACAACCCTTATGGTGATTGGTTGTAAGACAACCTTATAGACCAGCTATCCTAGTAGCGTGGATACGAGCAGTCTTCGGGCTAAACTCTAGAGGGCGTGTTAAGCCAGCTGGTATACCATCACATATACCCCTTGAACACCAAGTGAAAGGACACCACACAAGTGTTATGAAAATAAACAGTGTATTTATTTAGATCACAACAGCCCTGTACTCTTTATGAGGACAGGGTATTAAGCACACAACAAAACTCTTACGAAAATACTTCAAGTTGCACAATTTACACAAATGCCCGAGGGGCACGAAAAACCATATACTCTAAAAGTGGAATGTGAAATTACTAGCAGGTAAGTACTGTACTAATAGGCTTTGGAATCGCTAGGACTACGTTACTGAACCTTCAGATTACTAGTAGGAGGCCTAGGGGACTCGGGTGCAAAGTGTGCACTCTCACGCGGGATGCGGGACAAAGTCTATGGGAGCTAGTAAAGACAAAGTTAGTGTTCTCGGGCGAACCCGATAAGGTAGATCGAAAACGACAGTGGATCCTGACCCTTGGATAGTGAGGCTATGCTGGGGCACCGAAATGCCGAAGTTACCTAGCCCAGGGGCTGCAGCTGTATATGTCTGAAAAGACGTCGGGAATCCTCGTAGACGAACCAGGAGCCTTAAGAAAGGAGTTGCTGGCAGGCGACCAGTGAAGATAGTTCGAGTGATCCAAGCCTGGATCGAAGATGGATGACACCTGAAAGCAGAGGGGACCAAGTTCGTGACTACTAGCCAGTAGTCAGGTGGCACCAGGATGGCACCGGATGGTAGTCACCTCGACTAGGTGAGTGGGCGATGCTGTGCTCTGCAGTTCTCACGAACAAGGAGGCGTTGTCGGCGACCAGGATGGAGGTGCGAGCTGTCCCATGATGGATGATGCTGTCGACGTCGCTGGACCCAGGATTGGGGCAACAAGTCTTGGCAAATTCAAACCCACGCAGTGGACTCAAAATGGCGTCTGGAGTGGACCAGGAGGGTCCGGGGTGCTCCTCTTTTGGAAGGGAGCAAGGGCCAGTCTGGAGCAACCAGACTAGCAGCAGTGATGTCGTCGGGGGTCGTTAAGAAGGCCACAAGCCAGCGGGCTAGTAGCCAAACAACGCGGTGAGCAGCAAAAAGCAGAAGGGCCCCACGCAGATCGTGGAGATGCTGGGAGGCTGGACTTCGGTGCTGGAGCTGCTCAGGGTCGGGGCGTCTCGGACCCCAAAGCACTCACCAGAGGATCCCTCGCGGTCGTGCTGAATAGAAGTCGTGCAGTTCTGATGATGGCCGGTCCCTCGAGGTCTCGGCGCACCTACGGTTCTCAGCTTAGCTGTAGAGGTAGGTAGAGGTCAGAGGTGCCAGGGAAGCCGGGTCTCGTCATGCTGGTCGGTCGGATTCCGGAGGAAGGACGTGCAGCAAACCGCAGAGTTCTTAGTTGGTGCCTACTGCTGCAGGGTGACTACTCCTTAGTCACAAGGGAGAACAGTGGATCGTCTCTCCTGAGTTCCAGTGTTTTGTGTTTATCTCGTTCCAGATCTCCCTCCCCGCAGTACCCTCCCTTACCTCCCCTCGTCTAGCCACTTCGATCCCCTGCGGAACTCATAGTGCAGGGTCGGAGCTGCTGGAAGGTGGGCTTTTGGGTACTGCTCCTGAGGAACAAAAAAGAAAACTGTGAACCTTAAGATTAGGTTCCTGACAATCGGCATTGCCATGATCAGTACCAGGTCTATGTTCCACTGTAAAGTCCATCCCCTGTAGGGAAATGGACCACCTAAGCAGTTTGGGGTTTTCACCCTTCATCTGATTTAGCCACAAGAGGGGCTTATGGTCGGTCTGAATCTTGAAGTGAGTGCCAAACAAGTATGGCCTCAGCTTCTTCAGGGCCCAAACCACAGCAAAGGCCTCCCTCTCAATAGCTGACCAATTCTTCTCTCTGGGGGTCAGCCTTCTGCTTATAAAAGCAATGGGCTGGTCTTGACCATCAAAATTCAGTTGAGAAAGAACAGCTCCCACACCCAACTCAGAAGCATCTGTTTGGACAATGAATGGTTTGGAGTAGTCTGGACTCTTAAGGATAGGTGCTGTGCACATGGCCTGCTTTAGGTCATCGAATGCTTTTTGACAGCCTGCTGTCCACTGAACCTTTTTTGGCATTTTCTTACTTGTCAGTTAATTTAATGGTGTCACAATGGAACCATAGTTCCTGACAAACTTTCTGTAGTATCCAGTCAGGCCCAAGAAAGCTCGAACCTGAGTCTGGGTGGTTGGAGGAGCCCAGTCCCTGATTGACTGTATTTTGCTCTCCAGTGGCTGAACCTGGCCTCCACCTACAAGGTGGCCCAGGTATACAACCTGTGTCTGCCCTATCTGGCACTTGGTGGCCTTGATAGAGAGGCCTGCTGCTTGCAGAGCCTCTAACACTTTCCTCAGGTGGACCAGGTGATTCTCCCAGGTGGAGATAAAGACAGCAATATCATCTAGATATGCTGCACAGAAGTCATCCAGCCCAGTAAGGACTTGATTCACCAACCTTTGGAAGGTGGCAGGTGCATTTTTCAGACCAAAGGGCATTACCACAAATTGATAATGCCCACCAGGGGTTGAAAATGCTGTCTTGGGCTTGGCATCCTCAGCTAACCTGATTTGCGAATACCCAGCTGTTAAGTCAAATGTACTTAAGTAGTTGGCAGAAGCCAATCTATCTATAAGTTCATCTGCCCTTGGTATTGGGTGGGCATCAGTCTTAGTGACTGCATTGAGACCCCTGTAGTCTACGCAAAACCTCATCTCTCTCTTACCACCCTGGGTGTGAGGCTTTGGCACTAGAACTACTGGACTAGCCCAAGGGCTATCTGAGGGTTCAATGACTCCCAACTCCAAAATTTTCTGCACTTCAGTTTTTATGCAGTCTCTAACATGATCAGGCTGCCTGTAGATTTTACTCTTGACTGGCAGGCTGTCACCAGTGTCAACCTCATGGGTGCACCAAGTGGTCTGACTGGGTGTCAGAGAGAACATATGTCTGAAAGACTGAAGAACCTGTTTACAGTCTTTCTGTTGATGTTCAGAGAGGCTGCCACAAAAGACAACACCATCTACTGACCCATCATCAGGATTCTGAGTGAGCAGGTCTGGGAGAGGGTCACTCTCTTCCTCCTGTCCCTCATCTATGGCCATGAGCAAGCTCATGTCCTTCCTGTCGACATATGCTTTGAGCCTGTTGACATGGAGCACCCTGTGGGGGCTCCTGGGAGTTTCAAGGTCCACCAGGTAGGTGACCTCTCCCTTTTGCTCAAGAATTGTGTGGGGCCCAGACCATTTGTCTTTGAGTGCTGCTGGGGCCACTGGCTCCAACACCCACACCTTCTGTCCAGGCTGATAAACAGTCAGGACAGCCTTTTGGTCATGCCAAGCTTTTTGAAGTTCTTGACTGGCCTTAAGGTTTTCAGATGCCTTCTCCATATACTCAGCCATCCTGGAGCGGAGACCAAGTACATAGTCCACTATGCTGGTTGCAGGCTTTTTGAGAGGTCTCTCCCATCCTTCCTTCACCAAACACAGGGGGCCTCTCACAGGATGCCCATACAAAAGTTCAAAAGGGCTGTAGCCAACCCCCTTTTGTGGGACCTCTCTGTAAGCAAACAGAAGGCAGGGAATCAGGACATCCCATCTACGCCTGAGCTTTTCAGGTAGTCCATGAATCATCCCTTTTAGGGTCCTGTTGAACCTTTCAACAAGCCCATTGCATTGTGGATGATAGGGTGTAGTGAATTTGTAATTGACACCACACTCCTTCCACATAGCAGTTAAGTAGCTTGACATGAAGTTTGCACCTCTGTCAGAGACAACCTCCTTAGGGAAGCCCACTCTGGAGAACACTCCAACTAGGGCCCTTGCCACCACAGGTGCTGTGGTGGTCCTAAGTGGAATAGCTTCAGGATACCTGGTGGCATGATCCACTACCACCAGTATAAACTTGTGCCCTGATGCTGTCTGGGGTTCCATTGGACCAACAATGTCAATCCCCACTCTTTCAAAGGGCACCCCCACCACAGGCATTGGTATAAGGGGGGCCTTTGTTGTGCCACCTGACTTACCACTGGCTTGGCAAGTGACACAGGAGCGACAAAACTCCTTGGTATCCTCATTCATGTGAGGCCAGTGAAAGTGTGAGACAAGCCTGTCCCAAGTCTTTGTCTGGCCTAAGTGACCTGCTAAGGGAATCTCATGGGCCAAGGTAAGTAGGAAACCTCTCTGAGACAAGGGTACAACCAGCCTCCTGGTCATGCCAGGCTTGGGGTCTCTTGACTCAGTGTACAGGAGTCCATCTTCCCAGTATACCTTGTGGGTACCTGTGGCGTTCCCAGCAGCCTCAGCAGCAGCCTGCTGTCTGAGGGGTTCAAGAGAAGGGCAGCTTAACTGGTCCTTCCCCAGGTCTTCCCTTGAGGGTCCCCCTGAACCCAAGAATTCAACTTGATCAAGTTCAAACTCTCTGGGCTCAGTTTCCCTCAATTCCTGTAGGTCAGCCTCCTCTGAGACTTGATCCTCAACCTGGGGCAAGGGGGAAGGCACAGCCTTAACCCTGCTGCTCTTTTTCTTGGAAGGTGTCTGGTCCATTGTTCCAGGATCCAGCACAGGTTCAGTGGGGCATTTCCTGACCTGTGACCTGGTCACAGCAAACACATGTGCTGGCAAGCCTAACATTTCCATGTGAGTCCTCTGCTCCACTTCTGACCATTGTGATGACTCCAAATCATTGCCCAACAAACAATCCACTGGGAGGTCTGAACTAACTACAACCTTCTTTTGGCCAGTTACCCCTCCCCAGGAGAAAGCTACAATTGCCATACTGTGATTGGTAGTGACATTGCTTGCATTGGTCACCAGGAAATCTGTACCTGGCATGATCTGTCCAGGGTCCACAAAGTTAGGTGTCACCATTGCGACACTGGCACAAGTGTCCCTATAGGCCTGAGCCATTTTTCCATTGATAAAAGGCGTTTGCCTGTATTTGCCCAAAGTATTGGGACTGACATCAGGGGATATATCCACATCCCCTGTACAGACAAGGACAGCCTGAGTGAGTGTGCCAACTAAGTTGTCATTCCCCTCAGAACCCAAGGTTAACCCAACTAAACCCTTGGGAGGTGCACTACTACTGCTGGCTGTACTAGGGGGCACAGGTGCCTTAGGGGCTGCAGTAGTAGGAGTCTGCCGTCCTTTCTTGGTGCACTCACTAAACCAGTGAGTTTTACTTTTACAGTATTGGCACAACCTTTTGGACTGGCCTTCTTGATTCTTCTTTTTCTGGGAAGCCTGACCCCCCCCCTCTTTGGGTTGTTGGGGACCTGTCGAAGACTTCTGGTCATTTTGTTCACCTTTAGAATCTTTACCCTTCTGGTCTGCTTTCTTCTGACCACCCTGGTTCTGGCCCTGGTTTTGCTTAACTCTTGTTCTGACCCATCTGTCTGCCTTCTTTCCCAATTCTTGGGGAGAGGTCAGATCTGAGTCAACAAGATGCTGATGCAACAACTGGTTCTGACAATTGTTTAAAATTTGTTCTCTCATGATCAAATTATACAATCCTGTGTAATCAGTAACCTTACTGCCCAGCAACCAGCCCGCCAAAGCCTTAGTGGCACAATCTACAAAATCAGACCAATCATGGGACTGAGTTTTCTGGGTATCCCTGAACAGCAACCTGTACTGCTCAGTGGTTAGGCCAAACCCATCAATCAGTGTATTCTTCAGGACTTGGTAATTGTTAGCATCCTCCACTCTAGTAGTGAGGAGCTTATCTCTACCTGTACCTTCAAAGGAGAGCCACAAGATAGCTGCCCACTGACTCTGGGGGACACACTGTACAGTGCAGGCCCTCTCCAAAGCAGTAATCCATTTGTGGATTTCATCCCCTTGTTTAAAGGGGGGGCACTATCTTACTCAGGTGTCTAGTGTCTAAACTCCTGTTTTCCCTTGGGGGAATACTGCCACCAGTGGGATTTGTCCCACTCAATTTTTGCTCTCTAGCAAAGGCAAGTCTCTCTTTGGCCAGGGCAAGTTCTTCCCTTTCAATCCTCAGATTGACTTCCCTTTCTTTGGCTTCATATACTCTCCTCTGAGGGGATGTCATCCTCCTTTGAGAAGAGGCCTGAGAGCCATTGGTTCGAATGGATCTGTTAGAGCCTCTGGATAGAGACCTAACTCGTCCATTCCCAATGTTAAGCTGGCCTGAGAGGGGCCCCAGGGGTCTCCTAGTACCATTCTCATGCCTGCTTAAGTTGTCCCTAGTTAGCTGGCTAACTACTTCTGGACCTTTGTCTGCCTCGTCCTCAGATGGCTCTAGATCCTCATCCTCCTCTTCACCTTCTGCAGAGAGATGGATAAGGTCAGGGTCACCTGAGGTTCCCTCTAGGGGTGGCATGTTCTCATCTGGATTAGAAGGGTCTGGGTAACCAGCCCTCCTGGCATCATAAGTCTCTAAGAGACCAATCAGGAATGGGATTGTGGGGTTAGACCCCTGTTTTAGTTTCCTGGAGGTACACACTTGTCCCACCTCCTGGAAGCTAAGAGCAGCATATCTGGAAGTGACCTGTGGAGGGTCCACTGACACAAGGGGAGACTCTGAGTTTCCTCCTTTGTCTGACATGCTGATTCTAGTGTGGTGTTAGTGATGCACCTACCTACACTATATGTTTGCCTACTGATCCCTTGCTAAGAGTTGCAGCCAAGGTGTGCTAAACCTTGAGGAGCTACAACAGCTGGTTCAATAGAACTCAGAGTATTCTAAGCTAAGTTATATGTACCTGAAGTACTTATGTGATCTTTCACAAGATATTCTTAGGATATGTGTGGTAAAACAACAGCAAGCTCAAATCCCAACCGCTGCTCACCAATGTGAGAAGTTGGCCTGATATATAATGTTCACTATTCTAGTGAGCACTTTGTATCAGTCCAAACAACCCTTATGGTGATTGGTTGTAAGACAACCTTATAGACCAGCTATCCTAGTAGCGTGGATACGAGCAGTCTTCGGGCTAAACTCTAGAGGGCGTGTTAAGCCAGCTGGTATACCATCACATATACCCCTTGAACACCAAGTGAAAGGACACCACACAAGTGTTATGAAAATAAACAGTGTATTTATTTAGATCACAACAGCCCTGTACTCTTTATGAGGACAGGGTATTAAGCACACAACAAAACTCTTACGAAAATACTTCAAGTTGCACAATTTACACAAATGCCCGAGGGGCACGAAAAACCATATACTCTAAAAGTGGAATGTGAAATTACTAGCAGGTAAGTACTGTACTAATAGGCTTTGGAATCGCTAGGACTACGTTACTGAACCTTCAGATTACTAGTAGGAGGCCTAGGGGACTCGGGTGCAAAGTGTGCACTCTCACGCGGGATGCGGGACAAAGTCTATGGGAGCTAGTAAAGACAAAGTTAGTGTTCTCGGGCGAACCCGATAAGGTAGATCGAAAACGACAGTGGATCCTGACCCTTGGATAGTGAGGCTATGCTGGGGCACCGAAATGCCGAAGTTACCTAGCCCAGGGGCTGCAGCTGTATATGTCTGAAAAGACGTCGGGAATCCTCGTAGACGAACCAGGAGCCTTAAGAAAGGAGTTGCTGGCAGGCGACCAGTGAAGATAGTTCGAGTGATCCAAGCCTGGATCGAAGATGGATGACACCTGAAAGCAGAGGGGACCAAGTTCGTGACTACTAGCCAGTAGTCAGGTGGCACCAGGATGGCACCGGATGGTAGTCACCTCGACTAGGTGAGTGGGCGATGCTGTGCTCTGCAGTTCTCACGAACAAGGAGGCGTTGTCGGCGACCAGGATGGAGGTGCGAGCTGTCCCATGATGGATGATGCTGTCGACGTCGCTGGACCCAGGATTGGGGCAACAAGTCTTGGCAAATTCAAACCCACGCAGTGGACTCAAAATGGCGTCTGGAGTGGACCAGGAGGGTCCGGGGTGCTCCTCTTTTGGAAGGGAGCAAGGGCCAGTCTGGAGCAACCAGACTAGCAGCAGTGATGTCGTCGGGGGTCGTTAAGAAGGCCACAAGCCAGCGGGCTAGTAGCCAAACAACGCGGTGAGCAGCAAAAAGCAGAAGGGCCCCACGCAGATCGTGGAGATGCTGGGAGGCTGGACTTCGGTGCTGGAGCTGCTCAGGGTCGGGGCGTCTCGGACCCCAAAGCACTCACCAGAGGATCCCTCGCGGTCGTGCTGAATAGAAGTCGTGCAGTTCTGATGATGGCCGGTCCCTCGAGGTCTCGGCGCACCTACGGTTCTCAGCTTAGCTGTAGAGGTAGGTAGAGGTCAGAGGTGCCAGGGAAGCCGGGTCTCGTCATGCTGGTCGGTCGGATTCCGGAGGAAGGACGTGCAGCAAACCGCAGAGTTCTTAGTTGGTGCCTACTGCTGCAGGGTGACTACTCCTTAGTCACAAGGGAGAAATCTTAAGAATAAGTCTTGAGTTCCTTTCGCAGAAAGTAGTTTCAGGATTCAAAGATGATCTAATTTGGAAGGGTCCCCGCTCCTGCCTTTAAACTAAAGAAAGGGGTGGGTACGCGACTAGGTCCTGCCCTAGGGGTGGGACCAAGAAGGGGGGTGGTTACACCCCTCTCCCATGCCAGACTTTCCCCAGGCCAAGGGCTGGTGTGCCCCTGGAACTGGTTCTAGCCGGCAGATGCGTAGTGAGCACCGGGGTGCCACTTGCAGTCACCTTCCTGTAAAGCCCTCCCTACCCAGGATACACAAAACCCTGTCTGGGATGGTGCTAGCACCGCCCCTGACAGGAAACCCTTTGTCCAAGCTCTCCTCGCTGGAAGGACTCCCAGCAGCAGGAGGTCAGACTCGTGTCTGTGGTGGCAGCATCCATTTTGTGGAGCTGAGGCTTCAGTTAACTTTAACCGGGGTTCACAGTTACATACATGTCGTGTCCCTCTAAAAGGGTGGAATGCTAAACCCGTCACCAGAATTGGCGAGGGGTTAGTATTCCAATTCGTATGACACCTTACTCGACATGTTTTGATAAAGCAATACCAAAGATAGCATTTAACCGCGAGGATTATAATGCACTTAAGAGTATATGGTATGCGTTATCATGGAACAGCTATTAGGACTTGGTTCCGCAAGCTGCAAACGGGCTCAGCTCATGCCAGAGCACCATTTCACACGATTCCAAGCACTCTGCCTTCAGGATTGTCAAGGCCTGCCATAGGAGTGACTGATAGGAATCTGTGTGTCCATTTTTAGGGTTAGATATAGGTATACTATATCTAAAGCAAAGGGTGATTACACCACCTTGCCCCAGCTGTCGTGCAGCCAGTTGTGTCAGATTTAGATGGCCATCCAGGGGTGGCATAATACATGCTTCAGCCCCTGGTAGGCCCTGGGTACACCTATGCCCTGAGTTACAGGGTCTGATAAGGTGGCCCAGTACCAATTGGATAATGCACCTAAGGTACACATGTCAATTTAGTGAGAGAACAGCTAGGCTGTGGGTCTGATTGGCAGGCCCACAGCCAGAGAAAGTCGTAAACCAGTGAAACAAAAGCAAAAAATCTGGGTGATCATAGGATTGCAGACCCTACTCTCCTACACCTGGATCATGTTCGTCAGGCAGACACAGGATACAAACATCGTGGTTGTCTGATTTTACTTTCTTGTTACCACAAGAAGGACAATTATCAAAAAGTGAAGGCATTTTCCACTGAAAATGCTCAGTAAACTGACTTAAAAAGGCAGTTCCTTACTTGACAAGATGAAAAATGTCAAAGTAAGTGAAAAAAGTTGTTCAAAGTGAATAATTTTCTGTCAGAAAACAGAAATTAGTGGAGCTGTGTAACCAGGATCCTTCCTGAAGGAGCCGGAAAGAACAACTGACCTAACTGTCACCCCTGGGGCATGATGGGATACAGGGGGTCAGGGGTGCCTTAAAGGCACGGTGTCAGTTTATTGCTATTCAACTACAGGTTAGCTTTTCAGTCTTTTTAGACTGTGTGTTTGCAATGCAGCCTGGGAGCTTCCTATGCTTCCAGTGAGTTATGAGAATTTCTACTGCTTTCTGAGCATTAAAACAGTTTCTAAACAATCTTTGGTGTTGTTTCTCATGTTTCTAATGCTTATTATTCATGTATGGTGGAAATTCTTCACAGCATATTTCAGCTCTGATGTTATTTGGCTGCTATTGCATGTTATATATATATATATATATATATATATATATATATATATATATATATATATATATATATATATATATATATATATATATATATATGTTTATTTATATATATATATATATGTTTTATTTATATATATATATGTATATATATGTGGGGCACATATAATATAGTGTTTCCGGGGTCCCGTGCATGGGCGGGAATATTCTAATGCTTATGACTATTGATGAGGATCCCCTGGAAGAGAACTAGTGCAAACCCACCTGGTGCCCACTGTGGTAAAATCCACCTCCACTCTGGGAATATCCACGGTAGGCATGGGGACGCAGGAACATAGGGGTCACTCAAGAAGCAATAAAGATGCCAGATGGGGGACACTGAGCCAACAGACCTACACATAGGCGCGGGCCCGGATGAAAATCTTTGACAGATGGGAAAACCTAGGTTTCAGAAGAGCGGCGTACATGAGGGGAATATAGCACAAAACTAGGCGCCAGTCGTCTCTGGAAGGGGTTGCTCAGTGGACACTAAAGACCCTATGCCTCCTAAAAAGACGCAAACAAACAGAGTCTCCAGCTACTTTACTCCTACGGAGATAAGGGGTCACCAACAGAAGGCAAACAAGAATGAGAGATTGCTCTAACCAGTGGGAATCTTTTAGCCTGGTAGGAGGAGGTGCCTGTCCCCAACATGGCCACGCAAAGGTGATGCTCCGTGGTGAACCCCCCCAAAAGCTTCCTGAGCGGTGTCCCCCACACTGTTATCCCACCCAAAACAGCGATTCGTCAACCGAAATGCTGGCTGTTCACTGCCGTGACAGAAGAGCGCCTAGCGGAGCTTCCGAGAGAGGTAGCTGCAGGAGTATGCAGGGAGACTGCTCTGGATTAGGTAGGGAAGGAGTACTCCGAAACACCCAGGGTCCCCTTACCTGTCATGGCTAGGCAGGGATAGATGGGGCACGTATACACTGCACAGTATGACTGAATGGGCACAAACTGCCTGATACGGCTGCATTCTTGCGTCTGACTGACACTTGCACCTTTTGGAGTATGTGCAAAGAGACGGGGTCTCACGCGCTGTGGAGCAGTATTATTCAAACCTTGGAAATGCCTCCCGGTGTTCAGGAAGGCGTGTCCATGACTCGCTTGGTTGCTCCAAGCCAAGGACGACATTGTACACCTTCAGAGCATCTCGCGCTCGCCTTGTGGATTCCCTCTGTCACGCTGTGTTTCAGAGCTGGTAGGGGTTTGAAGCCACTTGGTTTTTGGGAATTCTGGCTCCAGCGCAGGAGTATAACTTCTACTTTTGTGCCTGCAGCGCATCATATGACAGTGCTCCAGAGAGTGTGAGCGTGCCTGATAATTTTGTAGTTCATTTCGTTAACCTCCTGAGTGACATTACCGCTGCGCTATCAAGCGCCTTTGGAATTTTTAATTGTTTCAACTCGCTTACTACGCTCAGGAGAGCTGAAACTGTGAAGATTCATCTCCACAGTATCAGGAGCCTCAGCGCAGCCTGAAAGGACGGACGATACCCAGTCATAGAGGATTATCTGCATTAAGATAAGTACCTCCTTTTACACCACACTATATTTTTTGTTTGTTTGCTTTATTTTTCTCTTTTGTGCCTTTTATCTTGGGAGAAGCACCGCTGTTAAATATGTAAGTACATACACATAGGGGTTCATAGTTCATGGTGGTACTAAGCATGACAAGGGGGTAATATTGTGTGTATGTTTTGTGTTTCACTTACAGGGCATCAAGGGGAGGTCTATAGAAGAGAGAGGTCTACATCTTTTGATGTCATCCCTATTCTGGGTCAGACAGTGGCAACATTGTTGTTTCTTTTGTCCCTTTTTTCCCTTTCCCCTATGGTGGTGTTATCTGTGAAGTGTTATATATGGATACTCATAGGTATCTCCATATTGGGGAAGGGATTAAATAGCTTCTACCATCGTTCCTGCTGTATCCAGCTGTAAGGTTAGTGGTTAACCTTCCTCTGTCTGACAGAGTGACAAGCCCACGGTTACTTACGGCCTGAACGATGACACCAACACTGTTCTTACATCAGTGTTGGAAACGCTGACCGCCCTTAGAATGGAGGTGGATGTTTTTAGGGGAGAGAAACAAGAATTACGCATCGAAATGAGTACCATGAGATTGGAGTTCTGGACTTTTTGGTTCCGTCCAGAGGTGTCAGGGAACAACACCCAAAGACCCCGGAGTTCCACCTGCCTTGGTGCACAAATGAACAGAAACACGGGCTTCTCGATGGTGGCGTCAAAGACCAAAGGTTTATTACTGCAGGGACACAGAAGTCACAGATACTACACACGGGCAGAATCTAGGAGCCTGTTCAAATTGTACAAAGTGGGTTGCTCCTTATATACTAGTTTTTGGCCTTCAGGCGAATTCTTCACATGTTGGTACATTCCCAAAACCTTTGTGTCGTAAACAATAAATATTTGGCGTACACAGGAACCGTTGATAAAATCTGATACGAAACATCTACGAAGAGGGGTTCCCACTAGTTCATCACAATCCCTTGTCAATATTGCATTCAAGAGCCGGACCGCCTCATCGTAAATTTCGTTACCTCCCCCTAATAAAGATTCAGAAAGAAAGGAACGGAGCCAGGTGTGGAAGATAGGAAAGCGGGATAAGAGATGCTTGTGGGTTGTAAATGGGCAAGGCTACCGGCTTCGGCCGCCTAATCATGATCAGGACAATGGACACGAAGACCAGTTTAGCAGGACTGGCCTCGGGCAGAGGAGGCAGCCTTTGTCAAGTCATGTAGCTACAGCGTGATCTGGTTTAAGGTGCACGTGTCATGAAAGAGGGGAATCTCCGGCTAAGGCTACGTGTCCTTAATCGGAATGAAGTGATCAGAGGTTATTGCGTATGTGAGGGCAAGAAACACAAAATGGCTGCCATGATCTAAGATGGATGCCGTGGGTAGATCAGAAATGTGTTAATAAAAGGAGTGCTCTTGCTTGTAGCGTAGCGAAAACACCAGGGTATGCTAAATGGATCATTTGCGGTTCACTGATACCAATATTGTGTACTTCCGACAAACTTGAAAACACGGGTTCAAGTCGTCACGGAACCTCACGGAACCTCAGACCCTCCTTTTGCCCTTACATAGGCAATTACTCAGTCTATGTCAGAATCTAGTTCTATGCTCATCTGGTCAGTGACATGTTGTTGTATCATCATCCTTTCTCGTGCCTTTTCTCCAAACGCAGGTGGTTTTCTGAGACAAGTTGCAGCACAAAGACTACACAGAGCAGGACCACACTGGATAATCAGGCAACATGAGAATAGGAATACTAAGATGACACCAATGACCATTAGAACCTTCCATCCCCACGCTGAGATCAGAGTCCAAAACCACTCCATGAAGGACCAGTTTCCCTTATCTACGTGAATAGAGTCGGAAATCTTGTGTAGCTTAGAGATCGCCTCATAGACTGTTGGAGCATTATTAGGAATAAAGACACAGCAGCTCGATTGGATCATTCTGCATACCCCACCTCGATCTGCAAGTATAACGTCTAGAACCATACGATTCTGCAACGTCATGAGTCTATCCGCCTGAAGCTCAGCTGTCAGATTGCTAAGGGCACCAGCAGTTTCGGTAATAGTAGATTCAACTACCCGTGTTAGCTGACGTATATTTCTACTATTGGCCATAGGCCCCCAGAACGGAAGGAAGCCTTTGAAGAAGTCTCCAGCTTCCTGACCAGCGGTATCTTCCTTGCTGAAGACACCTCTCGCTACTCTGGTTCTGTGGTAATCAGATGAAGCAGTATATGTCGGAGGCAACAATCGAGCAATATAACAAGATCCTGAAAAGTCGGCAGGTAACCATGTATAAGCTCTGTCTCGACAAATGAAGTAGGTACCCCTAGCAGTGAGGAAGGCAGGGGAAGAGTTAGCCGGAAACACATAAGTCTCTACGCACTCACTCCTCCCTAGCTGAGCTCTCGGATTTCTCCCATTACCTTGCAAACAGACCTGACCTCGGTGAGGTACGACCCAGATTGGAGTTGAGCTTTTACGCTTGCTTTCTCCTAAACTAAGGCGATATTCTGAAGTATTCCAACTTAAATATACTCGCAATTCGTCTCTAGGGTATGATGGAGTATTATTGACGTCCTTGACCATGTCAATAATTCCCTGGACTAAGGCTTTGTTGGCAGAGTTATATTTAGTGGAACGTGGTGGACGTGGAGGATAGGTTTCAAGGGCATAAGCAAAGATGGTTTGAAGGGCCTGAAATGATCCATTGTAGCTGAAAGGCAAAACCAGATAGGGAATACCTTTATCCATAGTGTGGGGTATCAAGCCACACACCCAGCAGTCTGTAGTGTTAACTACCAGTTGGTGTTGGTGCAAGAGCTGTACAAAAGTGTTGTTAGTGAATTCTGAGCGTCGGGCTTGCTCATGTTCCGGAAACGAGTGAAAAGAGTGTATAGAAGAAACAGTAGAAATGGCAGGATCAAGGGGAGGTACTGTAGTAACTGGCACAAAAATCAGATTTATACTAAAGACGATTCCACCCACCAATGTTGCTAAAATAATCAAGAATGTAATGGCACATTGCATCAAAAAGCATTTGCTATGAAGAATTCTATGAAGTCTGTTTCTGCGAACATAAATCACATTTTTTCGTTGCAGCGCAGGAAGCTCCATCTTCTACAATCCGCTCGCGACCACTGATGATGTGTACGTAGATGAAAATGCCTCTATCAGCCCTGGGAGTTCCCAGAACTAACAGAAAGATCGACCTTGTGTCAGACCCCCGCAGATTCAACTAGGCACACAGCCACGACCCTACGGCTACCCAGACGGCAAGGCAATTTTAAAAAACAATAAAACAATAGCAAACTTCCTGGCTGAAGGCAAAAGTTCAATATATCAAAATCACAATATGCAGTTGCCTGCTTTATTTGTCCATTTTACGGCTTCTTAAGTTATATCTTTGCTTCGCAGGTACTGTTTGATCGGCAAATAGTGTATCACTAGCAGCTGTTGCAGTGTTTAAGTTCGCAGATGGCAAAGTTTCTTCTGATGCTGGAGACAAATGTTCAGTGTTAAAAGGAGTCTTTTCAGGAGGAGAGTCAGATTTTGGAGTGTCAGTAATCAATTCGGCATCGCTGAAAGGGATGAACTTCGGTGTGCTTTCAGATTCGGAGGCACCAATTCCGTTCTTCACCCAGTCGTCGTAAGGAAGCGGCAAAGGGACACGCTTAACATGGGACGCGTGCACCCAGTGCTTGCGGCCAGCTACACGAACTGCTGTCCTCGTTGCAAGCAGGACTTGGAAGGGGCCGACGAATCTCGGCTGAAGGTTCTTCGTCCTCGCGAAGTTCCTGATGACTACTTGGTCTCCTGGTTTCAGCTGATGCCCTGGACTCTCCGGAGGCTTTGGTAAAGCATCGAAAACCTGTTGATGAATAAGACTCAATTTAGCAGTCAAGTCATAAAGGTAGTCTGTCAACATAGGATATTCTAAAGAGCAAAATTCCTTAGGCCTTGGCACACCCCAGATATTTGCCGGGCGGCCAAAGACTATCTCGTAAGGGCTAAGCCCTACTCTAGAATGTACAGTTGCTCTCGTTGATAACAAGGCCAAAGGAAGTGCGTCTGGCCAGGCTAAACCTGTGGATGCTTGTATTTTAGCTATTTTCAGCTTGAGGGTGCCATTGTAACCCTCCACTAAACCAGCAGACTGGGGATGGTTCGCACTGTGGAATTTCTGTTTCAGCCCTAGGCCGGCACACACACTCTGCATAACTTTCCCTATAAACTCACTTCCGTTATCTGACCATACAATCCGTGGCATTCCGTATCTAGGGAAATATTCTTTGAGAAGAATTTTGGCAGTTGATAGGGCAGTGTTGTCCTTTAGTGGGTATGCTTCTATCCACCTGGAAAAAGCACAAACCACCACTAGGACATATTTTAAATTATTACAGCGGTCCATGTGAATAAAGTCTAACTGAATCACTTCAAAAGGGCAGGAAGGAGGAGCGAAATGACCAGCTGGAGTTGGAGTTCCCTTGCCAGGATTATGCATCAGGCACACCATGCAATTTTTCACCACTCTCTCTGCACATTTACTGATTCCCTCATTTTTCCAGACCGGAGCCAACATCTTGCAGATTCCTTTAGAACTTATATGCGCTACTCCATGTGCCATCGTCACTACTGCAAGCACATACGCATCAGGTAACATCCAACGCTGCTGTTCTGTCAAGTCAATCCAACATCCATTCGAGTCCAACTTGCCCGTACTTTCTCTCCATACACGTTTCTCTTCCTCAGTTGCTTCTTTCTGAATCTCTTTCACACTTTCCATAGTATCCTCGCACATCCCAGACTCAGCAATCCATCTTGCAGACGTAGCAACATACATTCTGCTCATCGTGTCTCTAGCTGTCTGTTTAGCAATTTCATCAGCAAAAGCATTCCCACGACCAACATCATCCGTGATTGCTTTATGAGCACTGCACTTTACAATCGCAACTTCAGTCGGCAAGGTTAGAGATTCCAACAAGTCGTTAACTAGCTGACCATGTTGGATCTTGGTCCCATGGGACGTAATGAAACCTCTTTCTCTCCACAACCGGCCAAAACTATGGGCCACGCCAAATGCGTACTGACTGTCTGTAAACACATTCACTCTCTTTCCCTCAGCTAAAACACACGCTCTCGTTAGAGCTATTAATTCTGCAGCTTGGGCAGAATTCTGACTCACTCTTGCAGTCTCCACAATCGTCTTCAAAGTAGTTACTGCGTAAGCAGCAGTCACATCACCATTCTCCAATTTAAAACATGACCCGTCCACATACAGCGTACCATCCGGATCGGATAACGGAGTATCCTTCAAGTCGATACGTCCTTTTGTCTCTTCCTCCGTTTTAAAACAGCAATCATGTGGCTCGGAATCACTCGACTCTTGATCAGTCGGCAACAGTGTTGCTGGATTCAATACATTACATCTTTTGATCTGAATATGACTCGCTAGTAATGTCAGTTCCTAACCAGATAGTCTCGCACTGGTAAGGTGTTGTGTCTTCGTTCGGTTCATGAGTGTATCCACTGCATGAGGAACCATGACCACTAGCATGTTGTTCATCACCAAACCAGCAGATTGTCGAATGGAAGCCGCAGCTGCCGCTGTAGCTCTCAAACAACTAGGCAATGCTCTGGCTACCGGATCTAATGTTGATGAGAAATACGCACAAGGGCGTTGTTTATCACCAAACTTCTGTGTCAGAACACTCAACGCGCAACCGTCTCTCTCGTGAACGTAGAGCGTGAATGGCTTACTGTAATCAGGTGTACCCAATACAGGAGCTGAACACAATGCTTTTCGTAATTCAGTAAAACTCTCTTGACATTCATCAGACCATGGCACCGGACTCGGAACATTTTTCCCAGTCAAGGCTACCAATGGTTTCGCTAAAAGAGAAAAATTTGGGATCCACTGCCTACAGTAAGAGGTAATACCTAGAAAGGCACGTACTTCTCTCTGTGTGCGTGGAACACTCATCTGTGTAATTGCTTTTATTCTTTCTGGGGTCAACTTCCTTCCCTCCTTTGACAAGAGATGACCTAGGTAGGTCACTTCTTGGCAGCAATATTGCATTTTGGAAGGAGACACCTTGTGATTTAGTTTAGACAAATGATGCAATAAGGAAATTGTAGCTGCCTTGCAAGTTTCCTTGTCATCGGCAGCCACTAGAAGATCGTCTACGTACTGTACTAGGGCAGAACCTGGAGGAAGGACAAAAGAATCTAACTGGCTTTTTAATGCTTGACTATAAATAGATGGACTTTCACAATAGCCTTGTGGAGCTCGTTTAAATCTGAAACTTCGACCTCCTAAACAGAAGCCGAAAATATCTCTACTTTCTTCGGCTATCGGAATGCTGAAAAAGGCATTCTTTAAGTCGATAACTGAGAACCATGTGGCTGTAGCAGGAATCAATGTTAGCAAGGCAGTAATGTCCGGAACCACAGGAAACTGCGGAACCACAATTTTATTAACTTCTCTAAGGTCTATGACAAACCTGTACACTGGAGGTTTTGTAGGATCAGTTCGTTTCAAAATCGGTAATACAGGGCTGTTACAGACATTTCCTCTAGTTTCTTCAATCACATCTTTCTTAATCAAATCTTGCACAATCAATAAAAGTGCACGTTCTCCTTCACTAGATATTTTATATTGGGGAATTCTTGGAAATTTTACATTTGCTTTCAAGGTTACCACATACGGTGGAATTTCTAAGAGACCTACATCATTAGGACCAGTCGCCCAAAGAGAATCAGGGAGTGAGCGTAGCTCTGGCGGGAGTGCATCCATTGACAAGTACATCGGAGAGGTGATATTTTTACCCAACGTGAGTTGTACTCCTTCCGGAGAACAGTACAATGTCGCATATAGTCGTTTTAACAAATCTAAACCAAGCAGATTTTCATTACAACCTGTCGTTAAAATCAGGGGTGCTTTCAATTGGCACGGTCCAACAGAAATAGACAAAGGACCAGATATCGGGTTGTAAACAGGGGCGCCTGAAAAACCTACGGAAACATTTGTTGAGCCGGACAAAGGTGCGCCAGGGAGTTTCGCATGAATGATAGAACTTTTTGCGGCACCAGTATCCAACAGAAACGGTTCGACTACACCTGATGTTGCTACTGCGACATAAGGCCCACTCTGATCCACTGGAACTGATATTACTCCCTCTCTTTGTCCATGGCTGTCCTAGTACCCATTTTGCTGAAAACCCTCATCTATTTCACAATAGTCCTCAACAAGATATTGTTGAGATCTATTTTGCTGAGTAGATTGTCCATTTCGTTGATCAAAGTGATTGGAGGGACGATCATTCGTTTGTGGAGGCATAGCACCTCGTCCTCGACCTCTAGAATTCTGCACAAAACCACCACGACCTCTCTGAGCTGCTGCTGCATTATTTTGCGCTAAGATCGGACATTCATTTTTATAGTGACCCTCTTTCTTACAATACGCGCACTGATTCCATTGATATTGAGGCCTTGATGTACTATAATCTGTCCTTTGGTACGAACCTTGCTGCGTATTAGATTGATTCGTGCGAGGCGGATACGCCTGCTGCAAGAGAACTTTAGTTTTTAAATCTTTCGTTTTCTTCTCTGATTTCTCCTTTTCTTCTTTATCCCTATTTTCGTAGTACTGGCAAGTCGCAAGTATTTGCGCAGTTGTGGATACAGCCCACGCGCTTTCTGAGTCTTTTAGTTTATTGCATAATTCAGGTAACAAATTATGCACAAATTTATCGACAAACAGTCTTTGTCCTCCCTCTGTGCTCATGTCCTGACCACTATGATCTACAAAAGTTTCTTCAAACCTCGTGAAGAAGTCGGAGACACTTTCGTCTTTCTTCTGCCTGCATGCTGACAACTTGTCCCAATTGACACGTAATGCTGGCATTAGAGTCTTCATTAGATCAATTATTCTACCTGGAAGATTAGCAATTAGGGGTTCGGGTTTTGCACCACCTATTTGCTGACCATCTGCTGCAGTGATAGCTGCCCAATCACCACCTAAGGCAGCTTGATGATCCTCTCTACGAATTTTAGCCCACACTGGTTGTGGAACTACATTGCCAAATAACATATCAATGTCCGCTAAGTTCATTATACAGGCCTCAACTGTCTGTGTTAATTCCTTGTAATATCCAGCAGGATTCTTACGTGGATCTGGCAAGGCCTGTTTCACTGCTAGCACTTCAGCTCGCTTCCATGGAATGTGTATCCACACTCTTTGGAACTGTGCTGGAACAGCTGCAATACCAGCATTATTATCAGCTGCCACTGCTTCGCGCCAAATTGGAGGAACCTCCCTCATAGGATATTGGCGACTTAGCTTCGTTTTTCCTCTTTCTAAATCTCTCGGTGAACGAAGAGATGGATCATTCCTAAAACTTAAAATAAGTTCCATCGCTTCTTTTATATTATCACCCACTATCATTCCTGCAGCAAACTCTTTCTGAACTTTAATTAAATCTTCCAAATCTGATTCAACATCATCTTCTTCTATTTCTTCACGTAACAACGAGCACATCTCATCAAAGACATACCGTTGCGTTGGTTCCTTCCACTGCATAAATGTATCTAGCACATCTCTCGTACTATATCTTCTACTCTTCGAAATCCATCTGAGAGCCGTGGAATCTAAAATTCCCCGTTCCTCAGTACTTGGAAGCTGACTACGTCTCTGAACAGAGTCAGGAGTAGGAGTCTTAATTAAAGTTTTATATAAAGGAGACAGCATATTAGTAACAGAATCAGTGATTCTTCGACGAACAGAAAGTGGAGTTAACACACTCGCAGACGTAGAGAACGCAGTAGAGGTAGGAATAGATAATGGAACAGTAGGAGTATCGAGAAAAATAGTTTGTGGAACAGTAGGTGCAAGTGACACAGATATAGGTATAGAAGTTGGCAGTTCAGGAAGAGGAGGAGCTGTAGGAACATTCACATTGATCACAGGAGGTACGGGAACTTGATTCGGAGGGACAGGGGCAAGAACACCAGGTTGTCCAGCAACCGGCAATTGAACATTCGGGACAAGTGGAGCCGTAGCACCTTGTGCATACGGTGGAGGTGACCGTAACAGATAAGACAACAGAGGATCGTTTTCGGAATCCTCCAGTATCTTAGCCATTTTCGATGGCAAGGCAGGATAGCACTTGTCAATCGCTAAATTATGCTCTCTAATGGCCACATCTATAGCTTTCTCACACTCGTTAGCCTGCAACTGCTTAGCCGCTTGCTCTAGAGTCAACTCTTCTTGTTCTTTCTGTTCTTTCTTCAACCTTTTCATTTCTCTCTGTTTGGATTCTTTTCGCCAGTAACGGAAAGAATCAAACATTGCCGGCCGGGCTTTCTTCCTAAACAATTTCGCTTCTAAGTTGTCGAGAATCTCGGGTTCAAAACTACCATGCAGTGGCCAACTAAGGACACCATCCTTCGCAGTGTAACGGACCCATACCTCATTATAAGATATAGGACCCACACCAAATTTACAATATAAATCATATAGGGGAGTCCCAATCGGAGGAACCAGACAGGAGTCCTCCAATCGTGAGTCACGGTTGCAACCAAAGCAAGACAACATTTTCCGACTTACCATTTTTCAGTCCGGAACACAAAACAAACAAAACACAAAACAGATGTGTGCACTTAAACCAAGAATTTAGGCCTACCAAAACGAACTGTTGTATCGATACCCAAACTAAACCAAATAGATTATCGTAACCAGAACAACCTGTGATAATCCTACTAAGAACCAAACCAAACCGAACCAATCAAGGATTTTAACAATCCTCACAAAGTAACCAGCTAGCTATCACTAAATACTTAACTGAGTCACTGAAGACGTCACCAAGGAGAAACCCGTCACGTTTCGCCGTACTAAGGACTGCACCTCGGGTCCAAGACAGGGCGACGGTCAAGGCAACGGCCCACTGCAGCCGTCTTGAACGGGAACCCTCGTGGAAGAGAACTTCGGGCCACTTTTGCGATATGCCGGGATCGATGAAGTGGGGCGCCTCCCTCGGGAATCTTCACACAAAGCTTCTCGAACTCTTCAGGCTTTTGGACCGGTACCGAATGACGTCGCCCCACGTTGGGCGCCAATTGGAGTTCTGGACTTTTTGGTTCCGTCCAGAGGTGTCAGGGAACAACACCCAAAGACCCCGGAGTTCCACCTGCCTTGGTGCACAAATGAACAGAAACACGGGCTTCTCGATGGTGGCGTCAAAGACCAAAGGTTTATTACTGCAGGGACACAGAAGTCACAGATACTACACACGGGCAGAATCTAGGAGCCTGTTCAAATTGTACAAAGTGGGTTGCTCCTTATATACTAGTTTTTGGCCTTCAGGCGAATTCTTCACATGTTGGTACATTCCCAAAACCTTTGTGTCGTAAACAATAAATATTTGGCGTACACAGGAACCGTTGATAAAATCTGATACGAAACATCTACGAAGAGGGGTTCCCACTAGTTCATCACAATCCCTTGTCAATATTGCATTCAAGAGCCGGACCGCCTCATCGTAAATTTCGTTACCTCCCCCTAATAAAGATTCAGAAAGAAAGGAACGGAGCCAGGTGTGGAAGATAGGAAAGCGGGATAAGAGATGCTTGTGGGTTGTAAATGGGCAAGGCTACCAGCTTCGGCCGCCTAATCATGATCAGGACAATGGACACGAAGACCAGTTTAGCAGGACTGGCCTCGGGCAGAGGAGGCAGCCTTTGTCAAGTCATGTAGCTACAGCGTGATCTGGTTTAAGGTGCACGTGTCATGAAAGAGGTGAATCTCCGGCTAAGGCTACGTGTCCTTAATCGGAATGAAGTGATCAGAGGTTATTGCGTATGTGAGGGCAAGAAACACGAAATGGCTGCCATGATCTAAGATGGATGCCGTGGGTAGATCAGAAATGTGTTAATAAAAGGAGTGCTCTTGCTTGTAGCGTAGCGAAAACACCAGGGTATGCTAAATGGATCATTTGCGGTTCACTGATACCAATATTGTGTACTTCCGACAAACTTGAAAACACGGGTTCAAGTCGTCACGGAACCTCACGGAACCTCAAGATGTGAAGTTGCGGGGTTATCTCGCTCTAGCCCTACGGGTACAAGGGGGGCTCAGTACATTAGGATTTGGACGCTACCCCCGCCAGCATCCCATGATGCTGATGCAGGGCAAACAACCCATACATTTGGAGGGGTAACAGGTGCTTTCACCATACAGGTCATACAGCCCGCACAGTTGCCATTAGCTCCTCCTGAACAGTTCTTTGGGGACCCAAAGAAATTTGGTATATTTTTGGGACAATGCAAAGCACACTTCATGTGTAAACCAGCAGTGTTTCCCACTGACCAGGCCAAAAAGGCTTTTGTGATGTCATATCTTGGGGGTAATGCAGCTAGTTGATCTTTTCCCATGATAGAAATAGACGACCCTGCCTTGCGCAACGTTGACACCTTCTGTGAAGAAATGTGTTAATTGTTTGATAGGAAGGCTCACTTACTCTCTTTAGATAGGGAACTGATTACACTGAAACAGGGTACCCAGGATTTATTAACCTACATCACAACCTTCAATAGACTCATAGCGGAGACCGATTGGCCTATGGAAAAGAGAACCTCCCTATATTACCAAGGATTGAGGAGTAAGCTGAAAGATGTCTTGGCCCAAGTGGTGCATATGCCCACCACCTGTGATGAACTGATAGACTTTACTGTTCAATTAGACCATAGACTACAAGAGAGGAAAGGAGATAAACATTGCACCAAATCTAGATATGTATCTCCCCTCCCAAGGGCTATCTCAGAAGGACCTTCTCTAGCTACGGATGGAACAGAACCCATGCAGAACAGTGGCATAAGAGGACCCTTAAGTCAAGACGAAAGAGAGAGAAGGAGGAAACAACGGCTATGTATGTACTGCGGGAAACCTGGGTACTTTATCAAAGATTGTAGAGCAAAAACCAAGACCACCTACAAGGAGTTTAAAGGGAATCAGAACGTGCCAGTGGTGGATTATCTGCTGGAGGACTCGGAAAACTAAAATGCCTAAACAAGTCACAGATCCCTTGTTTGAGGACAGAGGAGGCAGAGGTCTGTCCAGCAGTTCAGAATGCGGTGGCACATATGAATGTATGTGCAACATTGGATATCCCTGGGGCTGGATTCGTACTAGTTCACGCCTTATTGGATTCAGGAGCTACTGGTAACGTTATTGATCAAAGTTATACACAAGAAAAAGGCATACCCTCCGTAAGAAAGAAGGTCCTGGAATTGGTAAAGGCAGTAGATGGCACAAAATTGACGTCCGGCCCTGTGAGATACACCCAGCAGATACAGATGCAAGTGGGCATAAACCATTATGAGTTCATTCAGTTCAATTTGATAGATGCCCCTCATTTCACACTCATATTGGGCATGCCCTGGCTTACTCTACACGATCCCTTTGAACAATGGGCAGTGCGTACTGTAACGTTGAATTCATCATATTGCAGGGAACATTGCACCAAAGACAGAATTCGAGAAGCTCCTCAGAGGAAGAGCCCTGCGGAGTTATTAGCCAGCAGTTGTCTTACTCACAGTGTGGGGAGTGTCAATACATTGCCAGAAGAATTCCAGAGATACCAGGCTGTATTTAGTGAGCAAGACGCTAGCAAGCTGCCTCCTCACAGGGATTATGACTGGGTGATTGACCTGGAACCAGGAACCGGTATCCCCTGTAGCCTGATCTATGGCCTTACCGAAGCAGAAACAACCTACTTGCAACAATACAATGGTTTCATTCGTCCTTCTTCACCAGCATCCTCGCCTCTTTTTTTATTCCAAAACGTGAGGGGGGCTTAATGGCTTGCATAGACTACAGGGAGATTAATCTAGTAACCAAAAAGAACAGATATCCCCTGCCACTAATACCTGTCCCGCTGGATCAGTTGAAAGGAGCTACGGTCTTCACCAAACTAGACGTCCGTGGAGCATATCATCTGGTGAGGGTGCGGCAGGTGAATGAATGGAAGGCGGCCTTCTGAACCAAGTTTGGGCTATATGAATATCAAGTTATGCCATTTTGGGCTGTGCAATGCCCCTGCCACATTCCAATATTTCATGGATGAAGTTCTAGGAGGATTACTGGATGTGTCATGTATTGTATATATTGATGACATCCTTGTGTACTCGACTTCATTGGAAGAACATATTCTTCACGTGTCTGCAGTATTGGAACGGCTACAGCAGTACTCACTATATGGGAAATTGGAGAAGTGCCTTTTTCACACCTCCGAAGTAGAGTTCCTGGGGTATGTCATCGGTGTGAGAAGTTGGCCTGATATATAGTGCTCACTATTCTAGTGATCACTGTGTATCATACCAAACGACCCTTATTGATGATTGGTTGTAAGTCAACCTTATAGACCAGCTATCCTAGTAGCATGGACAAGAGCAGTCTTTAGGCTAAACTATAGAGGGCGTGTTAAGCCAGCTGTTATACCATCACATATACCCCTTGAACACCAAGTGAAAGGACACCACACAAGTTGTTATGAAAATAAAGGATATTTATTTATAACAAGTCTACCCTGAACTCTTTATGAGTCAGGGAGCTAAGCACAATACAAAACTCTTAAGAAAATACTTCAAGTTGCACAATTTACACAAATGCCCGAGGGGCACGAAAAACCATATACTCTAAAAGTGGAATGCGAAATACTAGCAGGTAAGTAACAAGATCCAGAGGCTTCAGGATCGCTAGGACTACACTACTGAACCCTAAGGTTAGGAGCAGGAGGCCTAGGGAGATCGGGTGCAGAGTGTATACTCTCACGCGGGATGTGGGACAAAGTCTATGGAGGCTAGTATTTCTAAAGTCACTGTTTCCGGACGAATCCGACTAGGTAGACTAAAAACGAAAAAGGATCTGGACACTTAGATAGTGAACCTACGTTGGAGCACTGAAATGCTCAGGTTACCTAGCCCAGGGGCCGCGGCTGCATAGGGTTCAAAAGACGTCGGGAATCCTCGTTGTAGTCTATGGAGCCTGAAAGAAGAAGTTGCTGGCAGGCGACCAGTGAAGATGTTCGGTGTGATCCAAGCCTGGATCGGTGATGGAGACGACCTGAAAGCAGAGGGGACTCAGTTCTTAATCACTAGCCAGTGATTGTGTGGGCACCAGGATGGCACCGGATGAAGTCACCTCGACCAGGTGAGTGGACGACGCTGGACTCTGCAGTCACACGGGCCAGGAGGCGTTGTCGGAGACCAGGCTGGAGGGGCGAGCTGTCCCACGAGGGTCTCTGCTGATGGCGATGCTGGAACCAGGATTGGAGCAACAAGCCTTGGCAAAGGCAAGCCCACGCGGTGGAGTCAAGATGGCATCTGGAGTGGACCAGCAGGGTCCGGGGTGCTCCTCTTTTGGAAGGGAGCAAGGGCCAGTCTGGAGCAACTAGACCAGTGGTGAAACCGTCGTGGTGCGTCGTCAGGAGGGCCACTAGCCAGCAGGCAAGCGACCGGACAACGCGGTGAGCAGCAAAGAGCAGAAGGGCCCCACGCAGATCTCGTGGATGATGGGGGGCTGGACTTCGGTGCTGGAGCTGCTCAGGGTTAGGGCTTCTCAAACCCCAAAGCACTCACTCGAGTTTCCCTCGACGGTCGTGCTGGTTAAGCGTCGTGCAGTTTTGAAGATGGCCGGTCCCTCAGGTCTCGTCACACTCACGAATCTCAGCTGGGCTGATGATGCAGGTAGAGGTCAGAGATGCCAGGGAATCCGGGTCTTGTCGAGCTGGGCAATCTTGATCCGGAGGATGGACGTGCAGCAAACCGCGATTCTTAGGTGGTGCCTGCGGGTGCAGGGTGACTACTCCTTAGCCACAAGGGAGAGTCTTCAGAAGGTATCAAGAGTTCCTTTCGTGGAAAGTAGTTCAAGATTCAGAATTATCTAATTTGGGAAGGGGGCCTGCTCCTACCTTTATTCTAAGAAAAGGGGCTGGCACGCGACTAGGTCCTGCCCATGTGTGGGACCAGGAGGGGGGTGGTTACACCCCTCTCCCTTGTCCGGACTTTCCCCAGCTCAGGGGCTGGTGTGCCCCTGGAACTGGTTTGAGCCGGCATATGCACAGTGAGCACCGGGTTGCCACTTGCAGCCACCTTCCTCTCAGCCCTGCCTACCTGGGATACACAAAACCCTGTCTGGGATGGTGCTAGCACCGCCCCTGACAGGAAACCCTTTGTCTGAGCTCTCCTCGCTGGAAGGACTCCCAGCAGCAGGAGGTCAGACTTGTGTCTGTGGTGGCAGCATCCATTTTGTGATGCTGAGGCTCGAGTTAGCTTTAACCGGGGTTCACAGTTACATACATGTCGTGTCCCTCTAGAAGGGTGGAATGCTAACCCCGTCGCCAGAATTGGCGAGGGGTTAGTATTCCAATTCGTATGACACCTTACTCGACATGTTTTGATAAAGCGATACCAAAGTTGGCAAATAACCGTGAGGATTATAAGGCACTTAAGAGTATATGGTACGCGTTATCATGGAACAGCTTTTAGGACTTGGTTCCGCAAGCTGCAAACGGGCTCAGCTCATGCCAGAGCACCATCTCACATAATTCCAAGCACTCTGCCTTTAGGATTGATAAGGCCTGCCATAGGAGTGACTGATAGGAATACATGTGTCCATTTTAGGGTTAGATATAGGAATACTATTTCTAAAGCAAAGGGTGATTACACCACCTTACCCCAGCTGTCGTGCAGCCAGTTGTGTCAGATTTGGATGGCTAGCCAGGGGTGGCATAATACATGCTGCAGCCCCTGGTAGGCCCTCGGTACACCTATGCCCTGGATACCTAAGGTATGCTGTTACAGGGACTGACAAGGTAGCCCAGTACCAATTGGTAAATGCACCTAAGGTACATGTGTGTCAATTTAGAGAGAGAACAGCTAGGCTGTGGGTCTCATTATCAGGCCCACAGCCAGGGAAAGTCGTAAACCAGTGAAGCAAAAAGCAAAAATCTGGGGTGATCATAGGATTGCAGACCCTACTCTCCTACAATCGGCCCAAACAGATTCCGTATGGATAATAAGAAAACACAAGCCATCACTACATGGGAATCCCTTCCTGTGTGAAAGCCTTACAGAGTGTTTTGGGGTTTGCAAACTTCTACTGAAGATTTATAAAAAAACTTCTCATGCATAATCCAACAATTGACCCTGCTACTTCGGAAGGGAGCTATCTTTAAGCGGACTGCTTTGACTGAAAAGGCGTTTCAGACGTTAAAGCACAAGTTACTACTTGTGTAACGATATATATGTGTACTAGACATTAGTTAGTGATAGATTCCTTACCGACCCACCCATCCTCCCCGTTCTGCGAACCGATATCTAGGGTTGAGATCATCCCCCTTCAGGGCCCTAGTTTCATGACACCAATGTTGGTTTTTGGCATGGCTCTGCGCTTCTGGCGTGGAAAAGCTGTGTCCAAGAACTGATGTCAGCACGCGGAGGCGGCGTCTAAGTACTCCGACGACGTCATCACGGCGCCCACGACGCCGACGACGGACGCGGAGCCGCAGACGACGCCTACCGACGCGCAAGGGTACTGCTACGCAAAAGTTTCCGGATCCAGTCTGACGCCTGGGGATATTCTAAGGTAAGAAATCTATCACTAACGTGTCACTTTCAGATGCTGTGTTTCATCTGTGCTCCAGTATTAAGACATCCTGATGCTTCACAACCCTTCATACTTGAAAAAGACGCCTCTTATTACTAAGCATGGGCGTAAAGTCCGTTCCGCTCGTGGAATTTGCGGATTTTCGGTAAATTCGCAATCCACGAACTCTCGCGAATTTGCAGAAAATCTGCAAATTTGCACGCAGCAGATTTTTTTGCTTGGTGATACAATATTGCGGCGCGCGGCGTTCACTTACCGTCATTCAGCGTTTGCCGAGTTGTTTTTCTCGATATTTTGCGTGTGCTGCGCCATTTTGGATCTTGCTGCGGGATCCCGCGGAAATTTGGTGACCGCGATTACATCATCGCGGCTTGCCACCTTGCACAGCGAGAGTTTGTCAACGCGAGTACGCATTGATCACGTATCGCGGGAGTTTGCAATTGCGAACAAGTAGATGCGGCGGGCAGCAGCAATCTCGCACTCGTGAAATTTGCAATTCTGCACAAGAAAACCACCAGCAAGCAGCATAAACCTTCTGAAAAGGATGATTTTTATCAGAATAACTCCTCAGGTTGACATTTGCCTGCACTTTTTTTTGCAAGGAGTCCATTTTGGGGGGGGGGGGGCGGAAGGAAGTGCCCCACAGTCTCCAACTTCCTGTTCCTGTCCAGCAGGCTCCTCCAGTGCTTTCTTCATGTGCTGGTCACTTTCATTCGGATCTTGACCTGGAAGGATTACTTTTTGTGGATGCTGCTGGATATTTGGATTTGAGGCCTTTTTGACTTTCTTTGGATCACTTTTGGATTAGACATTTCACAAGTAAGTTTGTTTGGGGCATTACAGTTACTGCAACTACAATTTTGAAATTTTCGATTTTTGGGCGGTTGTTGGGGCCTTTTGCCCAGGGGTAGTGAGTGGTGCATGGAGTGAATCATTCTGTGGGGGTCTCTTTAATGTAAACATCATGGAGGGCATGGATGGCATGGGATTGTGCTGATTTTTGTGTGTTTTTTGAATCTTTTGGCTGCTGTTGGGGCCTTTTGCCCAGGGCTAGTGAGTGGTGCATGGACTGAGTCTTTCTGTGGGGTTTCTTTAATGTAAACATCATGGAGGGCATGGATGGCATTGGATTGTGGTGATTTTTGTGTGTTTTTCGATTTTTTGGGGTGTTGATGGGGACTGGCCCTGTGGGTGGGGGCCATTTTGAGTGCTGGTACAGGCAGCCCCTGGCCATGTGCTGGGGGGCAAAGGGCCATTTTGAATGCAGGCAGTGTTCTCAGGCCTGCACCCATTTTGCCTGGCTTTCATCCATTATGCCCAGGGGTAGTGAGTGGTGCATGGGCCTAGTCTTTCTGTGGGGTGTCTTGAATTTAAACATCATTGAGGGCATGGATGGCATGGGATTGTGCTGATTTTTCTGTGTTTTTCGAGTTTTTTTGGCTGCTGTTGGGGCCATTTGCCCAGGGCTAGTGAGTGGTGCATGGACTGAGTCTTTTTCTGGGGTCTCTTTAATGTAAACATCATGGAGGGCATGGATGGCATTGGATTGTGGTGATTTTGGTGTGTTTTTCGATTTTTTGGGGTGTTGATGGGGACTGGCCATGTGGGTGCGGGCCATTTTGAGTGCTGGTACAGGCAGGCCCTGGCTAGTGCTGGGGGGCAAGGGGCCATTTTGAATGCAGGCAGTGTTCTCAGGCCTGCACCCATTTTGCCTAGCTTTCATCCATTATGCCCAGGGGTAGTGAGTGGTGCATGGGCCTAGTCTTTCTGTGGGGTGTCTTGAATTTAAACATCATTGAGGGCATGAATGGCATGGGATTGTGCTGCTTTTTGTGTGTTTTTCGATTTTTTTGGCTGCTGTTGGGGCCTTTTGACCAGGGGTAGTGAGTGAAGCACGGGCCTAGTCTTTCTGTGGGGTGTCTTGAATTTAAACATCATTGAGGGCATGGATGGCATGGAGTGTGCTGATTTTTCTGTGTTTTTCAATTATTTTGGCTGCTGTTGGGGCCTTTTACCCAGGGGTAGTGAGTGGTGCATGGACTGAGTCTTTCTGTGGGGTCTCCTTAATGTAAACATCATGGAGGGCATGGATGGCATTGGATTGTGGTGATTTTTGTGTGTTTTTTGATTTTTTGGGGTGTTGATGGGGACTGGCCATGTGGGTGGGGGCCATTTTGAGTGCTGGTACAGGCAGACACCCTGGCCAATTTGCTGGGGGGCGAGGGGCCATTTTGAATGCAGGCAATGTTCTCAGGCCTGCACCCATTTTGCCTAGCTTTCATCCATTATGCCCAGGGGTAGTGAGTGGTGCATGGGCCTAGTCTTTCTGTGGGGTGTCTTGAATTTAAACATCATTGAGGGCATGGATGGCATGGGATTGTGCTGATTTTTGTGTGTTTTTCGATTTTTTTTGGCTCCTGTTGGGGCCTTTTGCCCAGGGCTAGTGAGTGGTGCATGGAATGAGTCTTTTTGTGGGGTCTCTTTAATGTAAATATCATTGAGGGCATGGATGTCATGGGATTGTGCTGTTTATTATGTGTTTTTTTACTTTTTTGGGGGTGTTGTTCGGACTGGCCATGTGGGTAGGGGCCATTTTGAGTGCTGGTACAGGCAGGCCCTGGCCATGTGCTGGGGGGCAAGGGGCCATTTTGAAGGCAGGCAGTGTTCTCAGGCCTGAACCCATTTTGCATAGCTTTCATCCATTATGCCCAGGGGTACTCAGTGGTGCATGGGCCTAGACTTTCTGTGGGGTGTCTTGAATTTAAAGATCACTGAGGGCATGGATGGCATGGGATTGTGCTGATTTTTATGTGTTTTTCGACTTTTTGGGGTATATACCTGATGTTCCTCTGTCTTCCATTGCTTTTAGGTGCACAAGAGAACGACCAGTGCCAGGAGGAAGTCCTGCAGCGGTGTGTGTGCAGCATAACGTCACGTGCCGTCACGTGTGGACACAGACAAGACAACTCTGCAACTCGTGCAACTGCGGCCTGCTGTTCTGACATCTGAAGAAGATGGCCCCAAAAAAAGTTCCCCGTAGCTCCTCTAGCGAGAAAGTTGCCAGTAAGGAGCAGAAGAAGCAAGTTACCAAGGAGACTGTTGTGCCGCCCGCCACATTTTTTGGGAATAAAAAAAAAAGTACGCCTGGAGCAGCAGCGGGATCTGCTGGGGACCAAGCTGGGAGCAGCACCCCCGCTCCATTGGGCTCAGTGCCACCTCCACCACACCAACTTAAGTCCAAGTCCTTGAGTGCTGCAGAGGCACTTAGTCTAGTTGTTCAATCACCATCGACCAGTGATGTTGGCTCATCGCAAGAAAGTAGCAGCAATGTCCCTCAATCAACACAGGTTGTTGTAACTCATCTGGTGAGTGTTCAACAACCACAGCTGCAACAACAAACACGTGTGCAAGTACAAGCCCAAGTACATGTGAAAGGAGAGGCAGCGCAAGGAGATGCGCAAGCAGAGGTGCATGGAGGGGCACAAGTGCCCACAATAGTTGTTCCTCCCGAAGTAGGGGCACATCAGGAAATCGACATTCAAGCCGAGCTATCATTTGAGGAAGCCACTCCCCCTGATCATTCATTGTCTTCCACATCCCTATCAAGGAAAAGATCAAGGATGGTGTCTACATCTTCTTCAAGCCCCCTTCCTTCTGATGATATGGATGACAATTGGGAACCACCACTGCCGTCTGAGAGTGAGGCACACCATGATCTGACAAAGGTAGCTAAGCGTAAAAGGAAGGTCCCTGAAAGACTCATAGTTATTTACATTTACATTTACATTTATTTCACTTGTAAAGCGCATAATTCACCCGAAGGTCTCAGAGCGCTGGGAGCAGACAAGATCCTTAAAATTTCAGCAGATTCAAGGGGTTAAGGGTTCGGTATACTAGGGATTAAAAAGGCAGGTTTTTAGTAGTTTCTGGAATCTGGCGTGATCTGGCTCTTCTCTCAGTGAGGTGGGGAGGGAATTCCATGCTTCTGGGGCGGTTTTACTGAAAGCTCTGTCCCCGTTTCTGACCGTTCGAACTCTGGGAACGGAGAGAAAGACTTTACTGGAAGAGCGTAGGGTCCTGTTTGGGATATGAGCTTTGAGTTTCCTTTCCAGATAAGCAGGTCCATGTCCATTTACTGCCTTATGGATCAGGCAGCAGAGCTTGAACTTTATACGTTTTTTAACGGGGAGCCAGTGCAGTGTTCTGAGACATGCTGCTGACGGGGTGCGAGGGGGTAGATCTAATACTAGCCTCGCAGCAGTATTTTGAAGAACCTGCAGTCGGTTAAGTAGCGACCGGTTGATGGCTGAAAACAGGGCATTCCCATAGTCCATCCTGTTTACAACCAGTCCCTGGACTAGGGGCATGCGAGCTGAGAGCGGGATCCATTTAAAGATCTTCCTCAGGCTACGTATCTGGCCGTAGCTATTTCCCACTGTTTTCGTTATATATGTTCAGACATGGTAAGCTTGTTGTCTAGGATTACACCCAAGTTCCTGACGTATGGTTTAGGGGCAGGGCAGGCACTAAGAGCGTCAGGCCACCAGTCCGGTGACCAGATTTGGTCAGCTTTGCCAAAGAGCATGACTTCGGTCTTCCCTGCGTTCATCATTAAGTAGTTTCTGGTCATCCACTCTTGTATATTGATCATACAGTTTTTGAACCTATTTTTAGCGTCTTAATGGTTTTGGCTGATGGTGACGAGGATTTGTGTGTCGTCAGCATAAGATATTGTCCCAAAACTGCTTTCTCTAATGATTTTGGCCAAAGGGGAAACATAAATATTAAAAAGGGTCGGGCTTAAAATAGATCCCTGTGGGACACCTTTATCATTTTTATAGGAGATAGAGGTGTGGTCGCCTATTTGGACCCTTGATCGTCTGTTTCCAAGGTAGCTTGATATCCATTTAAGAGCGTTTCCTTCGACACCAATCTCAACAAGGCGCTCTAACAATATGCGATGCGAGATGGTGTCGAAGGCCGCAGATAGGTCCAATAGTATCAGAATGGCTGATTTTTTTAGTCTAAGGATAGCCTTATATTGTCCACAACCTCCAACAAAGCCGTTTCGGTGCTGTGGAATGCCCTGAAACCGGATTGGGATGGATCAAGGAGTTTATTAGATTCCAGGTGGGCAACAAGCTGTTTATTGATTAGGGTCTCCATGATTTTCCCAAAGAGTGTCAAAAGGGAGATGGGCCTATAATTTACAAATTGATCTGGGTCAGCATTAGGTTTCTTCAGAATGGGCCTAATTATTACTTCCTTCCAATGGTCAGGGACAACACAATGTTGTACTGATTGGTTAAAAATATTAGTCAGGGTGGGGATCAGAACTGGGGAGATTTTGTGTATGACTTGTGGCGAGGCAGGGTCACCCGGTGCTCCAGATTTCATTTTCAACAGCGCGTGATTTACATCCTGCTCGGTCAGAGGTAAAAACAGTTTCAGCGTGTTGTCGTGACTGCTGTTGGAGTTTTGCCTTTCAATGGGAGGAGTGCTGGCCTCAACCTCTGTTGTTGGTTGGGGAAACCGTTTGTGAATTTCGGTTATTTTTTCATGAAAGTAAGAGGCTACGGATTCCACCCATTTTTTGGAGTCAGGGAGCGCCTGTTGCGTACCTGGGGGTGTGGTAAACTCCTTCACAATATTAAACAGTTCTCGTTGGGAATTGGCTGCTAGGGCGATCCTGTTTCCCAGGTAAACTTTTTTGGCCTCAGCAATGTCCTGCATATACTGTCTATGGGCCACTTTGTATAAGTGTCTGTCTTGGGCGCTTTTTGTCTGTCTCCATTTTCGCTCTGCCAGCCTAGTAGCGCATTTTATTTGTTTAAGTTCTGGCGTAAACCATAGAGAATTATTTCTTGAAGGCTTAGAGGTGCGCATAGGTGCTATATCATCAAGCGCAATGGTAATGGCTGATTCAAATTCCATAGCGGTTAGGCTAAGATTGTTACATTGGGCGATAGAGGGCGGGGAAAAGGATTTGCTAAAGGCTGGTATGGTGATTTTATTCCATGCTCTACATTTTTTCATCTTACTTGGGCGGGTCGCCGGGATCTGAGATCCGTTAATAGCGAATTCTATGATGAAATGGTCCGTCCAAAAGACTTAGTCACTTTGTGTGATCGTGACTTTAGAGGAGTTTGTACAAATGAGATCAAGAGTGTGTCCAGCTATGGGGTGTGATGATGACGCTGAAGAAGTGGCGTATACTACTCCTGCTGATGAAGACTCTCACAACGACGACGCAGTCATCATACATGCCACTCCAGCCTCAGCGGGCATGCAGCAAACAGACATTTTGACCCTAGCCCGAAAAACTGCTGAGCGTGATGTTGTTGACGAGGAGGCAATGGGAACACCATCATTGGAGTTAACTAGTACACCACCACCTACCGCTTCCATATTATTTTCTCGCTAGAAGGGACCTCCATCCACCTCGACCTCAATTAGTGGTGGTGCAAGTGCACAACGTAGTAAAGTTCGGCAACACACATCCTCCACTTCATTTGGCATTAGCAGCATGACCACTAGTATCGCCTCCTCCGCCACCCACAGACATTTGAAGTCCGCAGTTTGGGACTTCTTTAGTGTTTGCACAACAAGGGAAAACATAGCCATTTGTAGCATTTGTAAGCTTGCAGTTAGTCGTAGTACGCTTGGTACCAACTATGGTACCGGAGGCCAGAGAGGTCATCTTGAGAGACAGCACACTGTCCAATGGCATGCGCACCTAAAGGAGTTCAAGGAAGCCCGAATTTGAAGTCAACAAACTCTATACGTTGATGTTTCATCTGATGATGATGAGGAGGAAGAAGCGTCAAACATTTCTTCACTTACACCCAGTACCCCTGTCAGCAGCACACTCCCTGTGAGCCACACTAAGAGTGTGGGAGAGAGTGAGACACCAATGCGAAAAAGTTCATCATCACAGAGCGTAACTGGGTCGAAGAAGTCATCATCATCATCATTCCGTAAAATCATGGTCCAGCCCACCATTAGAAGCATGTTGTTTTCAGAAGCGCCATTTGAACGCAACCACCCACTGACGCGTCTGTATAACACTAAGCTGGCTAAAATGTTAGCTCTGGACCTTCTCCCTTTTTCTTTTGTGGAAGGGGTTGGTTTTCTGTAATTAGTGGCAACACTCAGCCCTAAATGGAAGGTTCCTTGCCGGTTCTATTTTGCCAGAGTTGCGGTTCCAGCACTACATGCAGATGTGCTGGAGGTGATTGGGGCAGCTTTGCAGAAGACTGCTGTTCACACTATACATCTGGCAACAGACATGTGGACCAGTGGCGCAGGCACTGATTACATGTGCATCACTGCACACTGGGTCTCTTTTTCAGGAGTTAAAGCAAAGCTAAGGGCAGGTGTTGACCCGGACAACGTTTTTAAAGCTGCTCCGAAAAATGCAACACTAGTAAGCATGGGCGAATTTTGCGAATCTGGCATTCGCAAATTTTGCGAATTTGCGAACTCGCAATCTGCAAAATCCGCAAATTCTCGCGAATTTGCGTATTTTTTTTTTTTGTGTTCGCAAGGGTTTCTGCCAGTTTGGTACTAGTTCGCAATCACGAACTTACTTGTCGGCTCGCAACGGTCGCGACTATGTTGTTTCTACGTCTGGCTCATCATCACAGGTTCCCAGCACCCTCTGTTTCACCACTGCCACCCTCTGTTTCACCCATGCCACCCTCTGTTACATCAATGCCACCCTCTGGTTCATCATCACTGTAGATTATGGGGGGGAAAAGCAAGCACACCTGCCCGCTTCAACTGACATGAATTAATTTGGGGTTAGTTTATTAATGTGTCATTGTTTTAAAATTCCAGGTCTGGCACCTGCTTCCTTATCAGTAATTTGCTTTCTGTTGCAGTGCAATTTTTTTTTCCAGGCCCTTTGTGGCCTACTTGTAGCTATTCTATGAGCCTGCTGTGAGGGTCAGAGCAGGGTCATACAATTGTTGTAACTAGCAACTGAACTCTGGAGGGGCCCCAGTCAGGAAGTACTACAGGGAATGGTTACTAATGATGAGTTTGAACTCTTGCACCTGCCGAGTGCTTTCAGTTTTGCAAAACTCGTTTTTCTGCAATTTCGCGGGATTCGCGGGGCGCAAACATGCACGAGATCGGATTCGGAAGCCGCGAATTCGTGCGAATATGCGATTTGTTTTTTGGCGGCGTGTTCGTTTGCAAGGTTTTGTGCGTTTTCGCGAGCCGCTTGTAGCGCAAGGCGCGAAGTTACCCTCGCGGTCGTTCAAGGGCGCGGCCATCTTGTTTGCATGACGTATTTCCATTTCCGGGCGCGAAGTGTAATCTCGCAAAGTGTGCGGCTCGCCAGTACAATTTCGCGAGTGTTCGCGAGGAAAATCTTGCGCGAACTTACCCGCGCGGTCGTGAACGGTCGCAGCCATCTTGTTTCTCATTCATTGCTATGGTTCTGGGCATGCTGCTTGTATCCTCTCTAAATCTCTGCCATCCTTTGCTTGTTTGAAGTTTTTTCTATCTATTTTACTTATTAGCTATCCCTCTATTTTTCTAGCTCTATATTTTTGTGTTTACTGCCACTTTTGGTTAATTTTAGACTACTTTTTTAAACTCTTTTCTTTTCTTCTTCCCTATTCTATTTCTTCTTTATTATTTAGCTTCCTTTCTGCCCAGACCATGGTAAAGGGAGCCGGGAAGCATCCCGAGAAGGGGAAGGGTCCCGCACCCCGTGCCCGGCT
This sequence comes from Lissotriton vulgaris, assembly GCF_964263255.1. Classification (NCBI taxonomy): domain Eukaryota; kingdom Metazoa; phylum Chordata; class Amphibia; order Caudata; family Salamandridae; genus Lissotriton; species Lissotriton vulgaris. Next base: position 120,218,999 of record NC_141686.1, read on the forward strand.
CCCGCGCGGGCGTTTGAGGGGGGAGCAGGTCGTACCCAGGGAGATCTTTAGCCCGGAGGAGGTGGCCGCACTCATTTTTTATGTTCAGCGCCGCCTCCCCTGGACCATAATGGCAGGTGGCAGGATCGGTGTCGGGTACGGGATCCAGGAGCGCCGGAAGCGGTGGGATAAGGTGTGCCGGGCCATGTACCACCACTCTCGGGTCCGGGGCACCCGCAACCAGGCCACCCACCGCTGGACGGATGTCCTGACCCGTGAACGAGATCTTCTCGACCTGCTTGGCCTCGAGATCCCCGGGCTTCGTGAGTAGTAGTAGCTATTTCTTTACTACTCTGTTTTCTCCTGCTGTGTTATTATATTGCAAATTTTTGTTTTTTACCAAGAGCAATAATGCTGCTCATTACATTGTAGGTAAATTATATTTCAAAATCTTCTGTGCATTTCAGGTGCACTGCTCTCCTTCTCAGTAGTGTTGCTACTATGCTTATTTGTTTTCGATTTTGTGTTCATTTCATTGGCCTGTGAAATGATGTATGAGTGTAGTTTAAAGAACTGCGTAATGCTAGACACTAAGGTTCAGATTTTTAATTACCGGCACAACTCTGCAAAGTAGCAGGGATGCGCCAGTAATTGTGCGCCACGCCACCATCACCCATGGTACGCCGTATTTACAATGCGGCGCACCATGGGTCCAAAACGTCACCAAAGCGTTACGCATCTGTGCCGTAAAGGCGGCGCATTGCTGGAGTTGCGTCGCAACGATGGCGCAGCTCCATCAATGCTCTGGGGTGCCGTATCTCCCCAATGCTGCGTCAAGCTGTACGTCTGCTTCAAGCAGGCGCAGGGTTTGAGTCACGTATCATTGTCCTTAAAGTGACTGATTGAAATCTTGTAGATTTCCCTAAGCCACTTTTAGGATGCATTCCTGCGCAGGAACGCCCTCCCTTGCGCCGGAACGCCCCCTGATGGCGCAGGGCTTTACAACGTGATGCATCTCCCATATGCGTCACGTTGTTAATATACGCCGCACCATTGCGCCTCTTTTGTGCTGCCGCTGCGTCACAAAAGTCACGCAACAATGGAGCAAAAGAGCCGCAAGGGGCTTCTAAATCAGCCCCTACAGACCTAGGTCCAGTCCTTCCTTTGTACACATGGCGATAAGAAGAAATAGTGGTGGTGGATTGATAGTTTGAGTATTTTAATGACTGGTTAATGTAGTAGGAAACTTTAGTGTTGTCGCTGATCTGCAATCACGATGGACTTTGGCTGTCACTTCGCGTGCTGCGGACTGCTACCTGCCAATCCTAGGCAAACCTTTTTAGTACTTTGCTTAGTGAGTTACATAAGAAGATTCCAATTTGACGGTCCGCCAATCAAGCAATACTAATAACGTAGTAGACCACATGAGATTGGTCAATAATATATCCCGTGGAATAGTTGTATATTTGCTATTTCGCCAAAATATTTTGTTAGTTCTTTTGAAATGTTTGATTTGGTTGACAAATATCATCCATGTTTTCTGTTTTTCTTTCTTTCATGTTGTACATCAGCTTCCCCTAGGGGCAAGAGGAGGACACAGGAGGAGGAGGAGGAGGAGGGTGCTGTTGAGGATGCAGGCCAGGATCGGGCAGGCGAGGGCTCCTTTGCTGTCCCCAGTAAGTTTTAATTTTAATATAGAGTACTTATTTTTTCCCAGCGTTCCTCATTCGATTTTTTCTAAATCGTCTTTGATCTTCTTGTAGACTGGATCTAAATTCTTATCCTGCCTCGACTATGACTCTGTGTGGTATTACTAGATTATTCTTATTAGTCTGTCTGTGTAGCTAACTAAGATTGCACATTTGGCAATTCCATTGGACTCCCATTCTAGTCAGCAATAGTCAGCAATAGCTCTATGCACTGAGTGCAGTCCTCTGGGATTGTCCATAATGTCTTTTCAAGTCTTCTAAATGTTTATGCTTTGACAATTGCCAACAATAAAAAGGTGAATGACCACCAAGAAAGAATAAGATACTACTTTACTTTTGGTTTGGATAGGAGGACAATCCATTCTACTACTGTTTCAGGGACAAATCTGCACAAACAGAACTATGGACACTAAATAATGCATTGCTTAGCTTATCAATTATAATAGGTGCTGTTAGACTTTCCACATACCTCAGTGATAACAGACTTTGTAGTTGAACCCCAAATCTCCTTACTGACTAGATAGTGTGGCAGAGTCATTTAGCTCCCAAAGTCACTGATGATTGATCCCCAATGATGTCAGAGGCACGGACTCATGCTTGCAAAAATTGCAAAACCTTTAGCTCATCCACTCTAATCTGGAGGACCAAAAACCACAGAGTCTATTCAAGTTTAAAAGCTTTATTAAAAGTAAACACATTTATTAAAATCAAGTTTGTCATAAAAGTAAACGTTTAACTGAAAATGGAAAAGTGCTTAGTGCTGACGATTAATTGGACACATTTCTTGTGGTCGAGCCGAGCTCTCACCTGGTTTGAACTTGATCCTGCTCGTGTTCTTAGAAGTCAAGCTTCTGTCTGTTAGGAGAAAAAGTGGTGCGTGTTAAAAATAAAAAGCAAGCATTCATCAGTTGTGCCAAAAAGTGCAGCAAGACAAAATCCTTCACTGGAAAAAGGGACATTTTTACTTTAGAGTAGACAGTCACAAATTATTAAATTGTATACTGTTTTTTTCACATTTCTTTCTTCCTCCTAGACCAAATATTATATAGTAGTGAGTGGTGTATTCTAACATTATTAAATGTACTTTGTAGGTGGAACATCTGGAGGCGGGCAAGCGCAGAGGTGGTGGTGGCATCGGATGAGGACAACTCTGGGGAGGAGGTGGTGGAAGTGCCGGACAATTCTGTGGGGGATGACACGGTGGTGGCAGGCAGATGTAAGCTATATATTCCTTACTTATTGAGATTGAAGACTGCAGAGTGTGCTTTCTGCACGGGTGTATTATAAATAAACCAGGTAGTAGCCTCCACTAAATGTACTTCGACTTAGCTGTGAAGTTTTTGGCGAGAAGAATCCCAATCAGATCTGAGATGAACTTGATGGATGGGAGGAACGAAAAGTGAAAGAAGGGTGTAAGTAAGTGTGGAAGGACGAGTAATGATGACTGGCAAAGAAGAATTATATGTGTTTGCTTGGTCCCCGAGGTGGCTGGGAAGGAAAGAATATGGTATGGTGCATGGCTGGGTGAATGATGAAGCAAGGGTGGGTGGAACAAGAACAGCCTGGGTGGGTGAAACAGACACTGTATGTGTGCATATACTTTGAATGGATGGATGCCTGGATCATTCATGGTACTATCTGACTCTTAGATAGCATATGTGTATCTAGAGAGAGTAGACGCTCACTGGATGAACTAAGTGTTACTTTGAAGAGCATGTAACACCGCACCCGCACGTCCGTTCCAGTGTAGGAAAGGCAAGGAAAAGAAGTTGTAATTTTGTCCAAATACTACCATGAATAGTAGCAATAGTTTGTATTGCAACTGCAAGCACAGCATATATCCGGTTATTACGGTGGACACTCCCTACCTCTCTTAATAACTTTAATTTAGTAGTAGTACGTCATTCATGTGTGGGTGTATCACTGTTCATTCAATAATAAGCAAAGCACCTGAAGTCATCCCATATGTCATCAAATACATCCCATGTGAAGTGATAGATAATCAGATTATTTAGCTTCTTCATTTTCCTTTTCTAATACTCATTTGCACTGTAGGGTGAAAGCTAGATTAATTAAGCAGTAGCCCTTTTAACAGAGTATTCTCAGTGCCACCCGTAATAGAAAAGTAAGACCTTCACCACCTGCATGTACTAGACCGGTACAGTAACGCAAGTCTGTCTGACTCACCATGGTGTGCGCGTCTGTTTTTCTCGGGTGCAAGTTCACTGGGCTGGCATTATGCCGGCTTGCATAAGATAACGTACCAATTTTCCTAAACAAGAGAGAAGAAGAAGAATAAGACTGGTGTACTGTCATAGTCGACTGTAATGGAAGTCCATAGTGCTCGTAGAATTTGTTCCTTAAACTTCCACTAATGTTAGAGCAAGGATGAAGAAGTCGGAGGTTACATAGATACTGTCCTCAATAGTTATGTACTGTGCTTTCAATTTGCTACTTGTACTGTGACACAACTTTCTGCTCAATCATTTTATGTTAATCTTAAGGAGCATTGGTTACAGACTATGTCTTTCTTTCTTCATATAGTTGCTCCTTCCAAATCCAAGAAACCATCAAGGAGGAGGGAGCTGGCTCGAATGGCCCGGCAACAGAGGCTGGATGCCACTGTCGCTGAATATCGGCGGCTGCTGGCCCTGGAGGAGGAGGAGACGCAGTCTGGTACTACAACAACATCCCCTGGGACAGCTGCATCCTCCTCCGTGCGGGCTGCCAGTCAGCGCAGTGCTCCAGCGGTACGGAGCCGGGCTACCAAAGCCAAACGCCACTGCCGAGCAGCAAAGACAGCAGCTGCCCCCCACAGGATTTGCAAGGCACGCCAGCACCGCTTATCCCTCAGACTGTCCTACCTGGAGCAGGAGGTCCTACGCTATAAGAACTTGGTGGAGGGCCTCCGCTTCGAACATGCCACCCTCCGCAAGGAGCATGATGCCCTGGCTGCTAAAATCAACAGCACCCTGCCGTAGTATCCCTTGCCCCTTTTTTAGAGACTTTTGGGGGGTGGGAATTGGGAGTTGAGTTTTTTGGGGACTTTTGAAGGACAATCGTTGGGGTTAGGGAGGGTCTTGCGGGAGATTATTTTGTTAGGGCTATAAAAATATACTTTTTGAAACTTTATCTGACCATACCTGTTTTTTACTGCTTTTGAGTCTGGTGGGTGAGGGTTTAACAGTAAGTTTGTTTTCCTGAATAGTCCTAGGACTTTAGTAGTACTACCGTCAATCTCTCGTCTCTCCTAATACTCCATTATACTACCTCCAACCAAACGTTTATCTTACCTGTAATTTCTGTTTGAAAGTAGGGCTAGGCCCAGGGCTGGCTCCACGGGAAATAGCAATAAAGGTTGCAATCCAGGGCGGCTGAAATGTCCTCCTCATTGCGGTGGTACTAGTGGTGTGACACAGTGGCAGTTGCATGGCTATGGAAAAAAAGAAAATGAAACCTGGTTTGTCCTTACTGTAGCATTACAACGGTACGATAGAGAATATAGCAGGTGACAGTACACTAGACTACAACAGTGCCACAATGTAGCCTAACAAATGGTAAAGTATTGATAGTATAACTTGTACTTGTGTAGGATTTCTTTGACATTGGCTACTACTACAAGAAATAGTACTGAAGCTGAGTAAGTCTAGAATATATCCTCGGATTCCTTCACCAGCCTGTTGCTATGACCTTATCCTCCCCAGCAAGTGTGTGGAATTATTGATGTCATTTAGTCACACATCAAGCAAAACCACACAACCCGGGGGAAGAGGGTTAGGGTTTGTAAAATGGATGGGAATGGGGCTTTCTTTTTGGGTAGGTTTTGTTGAGAGAAAAAAAAAGCAGAGCATGGACAAACAATAATTGAACATAAAGAAATTTTTGGGTACAAAGCTAACCATAAATCTTTTACGTGACATAAAGGAAGTGCATGCACTACTGAATGCATTGTTACAGAAAAGTAAGTAGTACTTTCGACAACCGTGAATGACAGAATGCGACAGTACAGGGCTACATTAAATTAGGTTTAAAAAATAGCCGAAGTAAAACCTATAGAATGGCTGTAGGGATCAATTTAGAAGCAGAGAGAGATCCAAGAAATGCAGTCACACACACTCATTGAAGAAAAGAATGGATACTGTATCTGTATTGTTGTAGTTGTCCTGTTGAATTTGGTAAGTAAGTTGCATGCAGCAAACAATTCCTCTTATTAGCGGCACTCCTCCATTCCAGCTGACGCTTCGTCCATCAATGTTGGTGACCAGAAGACACCCTGTCCACTGCCTACATGGCGGATGCTGAATTGCGGCTCGCTAATGTGAAGCCTGACTCCATCCTTTGTTCCCCATTGCACAGACTGAAACCCGGCCTCTAATTATTGAACGAAAAACAGCACTGATAAATAAATATAAGGTATGTACACTGTGTAGTGCAAAAAGTCACACTTTGATTTTCCTAATAGACAGTACAACATTTTTGAAAGTGCGTACTGTGTCTGAGGGATTGGTGTCAGTACAACGCGGATTTTTACATCGCATTCCGTTACAACGGAATTTTTACAACGCAGGATCCATTACATCGGATGCCATTACAACGCATGGCATTACATAGCAGATGGTATTACAACGCATGGCATTACATCGTAAGTATAGGTAAGTATACCTTTTTAAAAAAATGTTATTAAGTTAATTTAATTAATTTAATTTAATTAATTTAATTAAAATACATTTTAAAATAGCCATTAATTTAATTTAATACAATAATATCTATTTAATAAATGTAATTTTAATAAAAAATGGGAATAATTTAATTTAATTAAAATAATACAATTAACTTAATGTACATATTTTAATAATTGATATTAAATTAAATTAATTGAAATAATGTATTTAATTTAATTAATTTAATTTAAAAATGTAATTAATGAAATAAAATTAATTTAATTTATTAAATATATTTTAATTAATTTAAAAATGGTAAATATAATTTAAATAACCCAAAACACAAACCCAAACCCTGCCCTAAAACCTAAAAACACCCCTGTACCCCAAAACCCAAACCCTGCCCTAAAACCTAAAAACACCCCTGTACCCCAAAACCCAAACCCTGCCCTAAAACCTAAAAACACCCCTGTCCCCCAAAACCCAAACCCTGCCCTAAAACCTAAAAACACCCCTGTACCCCAAAACCCAAACCTTGCCCTAAAGCCTAAAAACACCCCTGTACCCCAAAACCCAAACCCTGCCCTAAAACCTAAAAACACCCCTGTACCCCAAAACCCAAACCCTGCCCTAAAACCTAAAAACACCCCTGTACCCCAAAACCCAAACCCTGCCCTAAAACCTAAAAACACCCCTGTACCCCAAAACCCAAACCTTGCCCTAAAACCTAAAAACACCCCTGTACCCCAAATCCCAAACCCTGCCCTAAAACCTAAAAACACCCCTGTACCCCAAAACCCAAACCCTGCCCTAAAACCTAAAAACACACCTGTACCCCAAAACCCAAATCCTGCCCTAAAACCTAAAAACACCCCTCTACCCCAAAACCCAAATCCTGCCCTAAAACCTAAAAACACCCCTGTACCCCAAAACCCAAACCCTGCCCTAAAACCTAAATACACCCCTGTACCCCAAAACCCAAACCCTGCCCTAAAACCTAAAAATACCCAAACACCCCAAAACATATACCTCAGTACCCCAAAACATATACTCTTATACTCATACTTAATTAAAAAATTACTTAAATTAATAAATTTAATTTATAATATTTAATAACATAAATAAATATTTTTATTTATTTTTATTTATAATTAATAATAATTAAATCAATTATATAATATTAAATAAAATAAAAAAAATTATATACTTACCAATACTTACAATGTAATGGTATGCGTTGTAATACCATCTGCTATGTAATGCCATGCGTTGTAATGGCATCCGATGTAATGGATCCTGCGTTGCAATAGCTGCGTTGTAACAGCATTACGACGTAAAAGTTGCGTTGTAAGTGATACACACCCTGTCTGAGTCACCTTTTGAAGGATAAATAAGCATGGGCAAATTAATTTAGCGGATCTTTCCCCTCAAGCTAGGTGTACTGTAAACTGTGTTTTAGAACAAAATTAGACCTTCCCAGCAGTGCTTGCACCCAGACCCTTACTAAAGCCAGTTGCAAAAATGTAGAAGACCCCCAATCAGATCTCAAAAAACGAGGCCTAGCAGGAAACTGGTGACAAAACGTACTTTGAAAGTAAAAGTAGGCCCAAATACCCCCTTACCCACCGTGGATCGTATTCAAACCACTTGCAAGCAAGCAAAAGTATCCATAGCCAGCATCGCTCCAAGACTCGAAAACCCCCCCACCCAAACACATGCAATAGAAATACTGCTAACCCTAACGAGCCCTAAGTTAGGAATAGTGGCAGAGGCTTTCTTTAACTATGCCAAATCCCCCCTTTCCCACCATGGATTTTCTTCAAATGACTTGCAACCAAAATTACACATTCTCACGAGTGCTCTAAGACCCCAGAACTCAGTTGCAAAAAACTAGAACACCCCAAAACACATGCAGTCCTGCTGCTAGGGCTAACCCTAACGAACCTTAAGTTACAAAAAGTGCCAAAAGGCTTTTCCTTATGGATTTTGTCCCAACCACTTCTATCCGGTATTAGACCTTCCCAGGAATGCCCCATGACCCGCCAACCCACCCGCCAAAAAGCACAACACCCCCAAACAGCCTAAAACGCTCTGTGTAGCTAGGTCATAACTCCCGTTTTCCAGCACGGATTTCCTGAAAAGCAAATTCAATCACAATTAGAGTGTCCCAGCAGTGCTCCCAGACCCCAAAACTCACCCACAAACAGCCGGAACCCCCCAAAGAGCTCCTCAAAGGCAAGCAAGTCAGCAAAAACACACAAAAAATTCCGCCTCCGATTTGGTCCAAACCACTTTTATCCGGTATTAGAGCTTTCCAGCAATGGCCCCAGAGCCGTCAACTCAACCGCAAAGAAGTAGAACACACCCACAAGTGCTGAGTCTTTCTTCATTGGGCATAAACCAGCCCTCTGCTTTGATGGAAATAGGAGTCTGGAGGGGGAGGATAGAGGAGCATGTTCTTCTGAACTTGTGAACCTGAGGAATGCAGACTGCGGCACCTTCAAATCAATAAGCAAACAAGTGAAGACAGTTCTGCTGATGGGCTTGTTTTTGTGATTAGGTGATTAAAGTTTGAATTATATTAACTGTGCACCACAAAGAAAGACAGACACACAGGAATAAAAGTGAATAAGGATGAAAAAGAAAGTTATTTTCAGGGCTCGGTGTCAGGGTCCACGAATAAGAATAAGGCTTTGTCATCATACTCTGCGAATTCAGGCAGGGTGAGCTCAGTGTCACCTGACAGAGAAGAAATTCCCTCATCTATGTTGCTGTCTACCTCGTCTTCATCGGCCTGCTTTCTCGCACTCTGTAATCTGGTGGTATGAGGTGCTGATTCATCTTGATCATTGTTAACCTCTCCACATTTTTGGGCGAGAGGCGGCTCCGTTTGGAAGTTACAATGCCACCAGCAGCACTGAAAACACATTCAGAAGACACGCTTGCGAGTGGGCAAGACAAGTAGTTTAAAGCCAGGTTGGAGAGCTGTGGCCACAATTCTTTTTTCCCATGCCAATACGCCAATGGGTCAGCATTAACATAGACCTCTGTTGAGTCATTCAGATAGTCCTTCACCATCGACTCAAGGTCCTCCTCCAAGGTTCCACCACTTTGCTTAGCTGTTACTGTGACCTTTTGAGAACCAAACCCAAGCCGAGCTAGCCAATCCTCTTCAGCCTCCAATGTTACTGTTGTGTCTGGTGCAGATGATCCGGTTGCCGGTGTCTTTAACGGCTGAGAGGTCACTTGTGCCACAGGTGCAGAAGTGGATTGTTTTGACTGGGGATGGCCTGCTGATGCTGATGTACTGCCTTTTCCTTCAATTTTCTGCCGTTCTCTTTCAAACCTCCTCCTGCCAGCGCCTTTTTGTAGCGTGGATCCAGAATAGTAGCACAGATGTAATGCTGGTTTGAGTGGATCATTTTAAGACGTTCATCACCTTGTAGGCGCTCTAATAATTTCTCCGCCAAAACAAAAGGGTCTTGGTTTTTTTCATCTTTTTGAAACACAGAACACACCTCCTTTAGTTGGTGCTGCAGCATGTACAACAATGGGATAGCTTTTCCCAAATTACAGTCCTCCTTGCTGACTGCACGCGTGAAGACCTAAAAGACGAACCATGCGTGTCAGGCTTTTAACTATGTCCCATTGCGCCGCACCCATCCTCAGGTCCTCCTTCTGAGCTGTTCCCTTTGTTAAGAAATAGTGATCGAGTACCGTATACTGCTCATACAGACGCTCAAGCATGTAGAAGGTTGAGTTCCAACGTGTTGCCACCTCCTGGATGAATGCTTTCACTGGCATTCGACGTTCATGTAGCAGGCTTCTCAGATGCTTCCGGGCCTTAAAAGAGTGGCTGAAATGGTTGCACATTTTTCGGCAGGTGTCCACTACCCTGTACGCTACACTGTCTTTATCACTCAAGAATTTTTTAACAACCAGGTTTATACAGTGCGCCAAACACGGCACTCTGAAATAGTCACCCAGCTCCATGGCCTTAACTACATTGGCTCCTTTATCCGGGGAAACATAACCAATCTGGCGTTTTTTTGGGGACAGCCAGTCAAGGACCTTTGTGTTAAACTCATCCAAAATGTTTTCTGCTGTGTGACGTTTCTCCAAACCAAACATGGCTAGTGTTGCATGTTTCCGAGCAGCTTTAAAAACTTGGTCCGGGTCAACACCTGCGTTTAGCTTTGCTTTAACCCCTGAAAAAGAGACCCAGTGTGCAGTGATGCACATGTAATCAGCACCTGCGCCACTGGTCCACATGTCAGTCAGATGTATAGTGTGAACAGCACTCTTCTACAAAGCTGCCCCAATCACCTCCAGAACATCTTCATGTAGTGCTGGAACCGCAACTCAGGCAAAATAGAACCGGCTAGAAACCTTCCATTCAGGGCAGAGCGCTGCCACTAATTCTAGAAAACCAACCCCTTCTACAAAAGAAAAAGGGAGAAGGTCCAGAGCTAGCATTTTAGCCAGTTTAGTGTTATACAGACGCGTCAGTGGGTGGTTGCGTTCATATTGCGCTTCTGTAAACAACATCTTTTTAATGTTGCCCTGGACCAAGCATTTAAGGGATAATGATGATGATGATATCTTCGACCCAGTTACGCTCGCTGATGAACTTTTTAGCATTGGTGTCTCACTCTCTCCCACACTCTTAGAGTGGCTCACATGGGGTGTGCTGCTGACAGGGGTAGTGGGTGTAAGTGAAGTGTTTGACACGTCTTCTTCCTCCTCGTCATCATCAGATGAAAAATCAACGTTTTCATTACGTGCAATTAGGGCTTCCTTGATCGCCTGTAGGTGGGCAAACCATTGGACAGGGTGCTGTCTCTTAAGATGACCTCTCTGGCCTCCGGTACCATAGTTGGTACCAAACTTACCACGACTAACTGCAACCTTACAAATGCTACAAATGGCGAAGTTTTCCCTTTTTGGGCAAACACTAAAGAAGTCCCAAGCTGGGGACTTGAATTGTCTGTGGGGGCCGGAGGAGGCGGCGATACTGGTGGCGGTGGTCTTGCTGCTAATGCCAGATGAAGTGGAGGATGTGGATTGCCGAACTTTAGTACGTTGTGCACTTTCACCACCACTAATTGAGGTCGAGGTGGATGGAGGTCCCTTCTTGCGAGGAAGAAATATGGAAGCTGTAGGTGTTGGTGTACTAGTTAACTCCAATGATTGTTGTGTTTCCATTGCCTCCTCGTTGACATCATCATCACGCTCAGTAGCTTCTCGGGCTAGGGTCAAAATGTCTCTTTGCTGCATGCCCGCTGGGGCTGCAGTGACCTTTATGATGACTGGCTCGTCGTCGTAAGAGGCTTCATCAGCAGCAGTATCCGCCACTTCTTGTTGAGCCTCATCACACTCTATAACTATGAGTTTTTCGACGACCTTCCTTTTATGCTTAAGTACCTTTGTCAGATCAAGGTGTGCCTCACTCTCAGACGACCGTGATGGTTCCCAATCTTCATCCAGATCATCAGAAGGAGGTGGGCTTGAAGAAGATGTAGACACCCCCCTTGATCTTTTCCTTGCTAGGGATGTGGAAGACAATGAATGATCATCAGGAGGAGTGGCTTCCTCAAATGATACCTCGGCTTGATTGTCGATTTCCTGATGTGCCCCTACTTCGGGAGGAACAACTATTGTGGGCACTTGTGACCCTCCATGCACCTGTGCTTGCGCATCTCCTTGCGCTGCCTCTCCTTCCACATGTACTTGGGCTTGTACTTGCACATGTGGTTGTTGTTGCGGCTGTGGTTGTTCAACACTTGTCAGATGAGTTACAACAACCTGTGTTGATTCAGGGACATTGCTTCTACTTTCTTGCGATGAGCCAACATCACTGGTCGATGGTGATTGAAGAAGTACACTGACTGCCTTTGCAGCACTCAAGGGCTTGGACTTAAGTTGGCTTGGTGGTGGTGGTGGCGGCACTGAGCCCAATGGAGCGGGGGTGCTGCTCCCAGCTTGGTCCCCAGCAGATCCCGCTGCTGCTGCAGGCGTACTTTTCTTTTTTACTCCCAAAAAACGTGGCGGCCGGCACACCAGCCTTCTTGGTAACTTGCTTCTTCTGCTCCTTACTGGCAACTTTCTTGCTGGAGGAGCTACGGGGAACTCTTTTTGGGGCCATCTTCTTCAGAGCAGGTCAGAACAGCAGGCCGCAGTTGCACGAGTTGCGGAGTTGTCTGTGGCCAGACGTGACCTCGCGTGACGTTATGCTGCACACACACACCGCTGCAGGACTTCTTCATGGCACTGGTGGTTCTCTTGAGTCTTGTGCACCTAAAAGCAATGGAAGACAGAGGAACATCAGTTCAGTTATACACCCCAAAAAAATCGAAAAAACACAGAAAAATCAGCACAACCCCATGCCCTCCTTGATGTTTAAATTCAAGACACCCCACAGAAAGACTAGGCACATGCACCACTCACCATCCCTGGTAAAAAGGCCACAACAGCAAGCCAAAAAAACGAAAATCACAGAAAAATCAGCACAATCCCAAGCCCTCCATGATGTTTAAATTCAAGACAACCCACAGAAAGACTAGGCCTATGCACCACTCAGTACCCCTGGGAATAACGGTTGAAAGCTAGACAAAATGGTTGCAGACCTAACAACACTGCCTGCATTCAAAATGGTCCCCTCCCTCCCAGCACATGGCCTGCCTGTACCAGCGCTCAAAATGGCCCCCACCCACATGGCCTGTCCCCATGAACACCCCAAAAAATCGAAAAACACAGAAAAATCAGCACAATCCCAAGCCATCCAGGCCCTCCATGATGTTTAAATTCAAGACACCCCACAGAAAGACTAGGCCCATGCAACACTCTCTACCCCTGGTTAAAAAGCCACGACAACAGGCCAAAAAAAACGAAAATCACAGAAAAATCAGCACAATCCCAAACCATACAGGCCCTCCATGATGTTTAAATTCAAGACACCCCACAGAAAGACTAGGCCCATGCAACACTCACTACCCCTGGTGAAAACGCCACAACAGGCCAAAAAAACGAAAATCACAGAAAAATCAGCACAATCCCAAACCATCCAGGCCCTCCATGACGTTTAAATTCAACACTCCCCACAGAAAGACTAGGCCCATGCAACACTCACTACCCCTGGTGAAAAGGCCACAACAACAGGCCAAAAAAACGAAACTCACAGAAAAATTAGCACAATCCCAAACCATCCAGGCCCTCCATGATGTTTAAATTCAAGACACCCCACAGAAAGACTAGGCCCATGCAACACTCACTACCCCTGGTGAAAAGGCCACAACAACAGGCCAAAAAAATGAAAACCACAGAAAAATCAGCACAATCCCAAACCATCCAGGCCCTCCATGATGTTTAAATTCAAGACACCCCACAGAAAGACTAGGCCCATGCAACACTCACTACCCCTGGGCATAAAGGTTGAAAACTAGGCAAAATGGTTGCAGGCCTAACAACACTGACTGCATTCAAAATGGCCACTTGCCTCCCAGCACATGGCCTGCCTGTACCAGCAGTCAAAATGGCCCCCACCCACATGGCCTGTCCCCATGAACACCTCAAAAAATCGAAAAACACAGAAAAATCAGCACAATCCCAAGCCATCCAGGCCCTCCATGATGTTTAAATTCAAGACACCCCACAGAAAGACTAGGCCCATGCAACACTCACTACCCCTGGTGAAAAGGCCACAACAACAGGCCAAAAAAAACGAAAACCACAGAAAAATCAGCACAATCCCAAACCATCCAGGCCCTCCATGATGTTTAAATTCAAGACACCCCACAGAAAGACTAAGCCCATGCAACACTCACTACCCCTGGGCATAAAGGTAGACAACTAGGCACAATGGTTGCAGGCCTAACAACACTGACTGCATTCAAAATGGCCACTTGCCTCCCAGCACATGGCCTGCCTGTACCAGCACTCAAAATGGCCCCCACCCACATGGCCTGTCCCCATGAACACCCCAAAAAATCGAAAAACACAGAAAAATCAGCACAATCCCAAACCATCCAGGCCCTCCATGATGTTTAAATTCAAGACACCCCACAGAAAGACTAGGCCCATGCAACACTCACTACCCCAGGTGAAAATGCCACAACAACAGGCCAAAAAAACGAAAATCACTGAAAAATCAGCACAATCCCAAACCATACAGGCCCTCCATGATGTTTAAATTCAAGACACCCAACAGAAAGACTAGGCCCATGCAACACTCACTACCCCTGGTGAAAAGGCCACAACAACAGGCCAAAAAAACAAAAATGACAGAAGAATCAGCACAATCCCAAACCATCCAGGCCCTCCATGATGTTTAAATTCAAGACACCCCACAGAAAGACTAGGCCCATGCAACACTCACTACCCCGGGCATAAAGGTTGAAAACTAGGCAAAATGGTTGCAGGCCTAACAACATTGACTGCATTCAAAATGGCCCTTGCCTCCCAGCACATGGCCTGCCTGTACCAGCACTCAAAATGGCCCCCACCCACTTGGCCTGTCCCCATGAACACCCCACATAAAGCGAAAAACACAGAAAAATCAGCACAATCCCAAGCCATCCAGGCCCTCCATGATGTTTAAATTCAAGACACCCCACAGAAAGACTAGGCCCATGCAACACTCACTACCCCTGGTAAAAAGGCCACAACAACAGGCCAAAAAAACGAAAATCAAAGAAAAATCAGCACAATCCCAAACCATACAGGCCCTCCATGATGTTTAAATTCAAGACACCCCACAGAAAGACTAGGCCCATGCAACACTCACTACCCCTGGTGAAAAGGCCACAACAACAGGCCAAAAAAACTAAAACCACAGAAAAATCAGCACAATCACAAACCATCCAGGCCCTCCATGATGTTTAAATTCAAGACACCCCACAGAAAGACTAGGCCCATGCAACACTCACTACCCCTGGGCATAAAGGTTGAAAAGTAGGCAAAATGGTTGCAGGCCTACCAACACTGACTGCATTCAAAATGGCCACTTGCCTCCCAGCACATGGCCTGCCTGTACCAGCACTCATAATTGCCCCCACCCTCATGGCCTGTCCCCATGAACACCCCAAAAAATCGAAAAACACAGAAAAATCAGCACAATCCCAAACCATCCAGGCCCTCCATGATGTTTAAATTCAAGACACCCCACAGAAAGACTAGGTCCATGCAACACTCACTACCCCTGGGGAAAAGGCCACAACAACAGGCAAAAAAAAACGAAAATCACAGAAGAATCAGCACAATCCCAAACCATCCAGGCCCTCCATGATGTTTAAATTCAAAACACCCCACAGAAAGACTCAGTGCACCTACCACTGAGTACCCCTGGGCAAAAGGCCCCAAAACAGCCCAAAAATCGAAAATTCCAAAATTGTAGTTGCAGCAACTGTAATGCCCCAAACAAACTTACTTGTGAAATTTCTAATCCAAAAGTGATCCAAAGAAAGTCAAAAAGGCCTCAAATCCAAATATCCAGCAGCATCCACAAAAATAATCCTTCCAGCTCCAGATCCAAATGAAAAGTGACCAGGAGATGGACAACGCACTGGGAGGAGCCTGCTGGACAGGAACAGGAAGTTGAAGACTGTGGGGCACTTCCTTCCTCCCACCTCACCCCTCCCCAAAATGGACTCCTCGCAAAAAAAGTGTAGGCAAATGTCAACCTGAGGAGTTATTCAGATAAAAATCATCATTTCCAGAAGGTTTATGCTGCTTGCTGGTGGATTTCTTGTGCAGAATTGCAAATTTTGTATTTTCGCGAGTGCGAGATTGTTGCTGCTCGCCGCATCTACAAGCTCGCAATTGCGAAGTCCCGCGATACGTGATCACGGCGTACTTGCGTTGACAAACTCTCGCTGTGCAAGTTGGCAAGCCGCGATTACGTAATCGCGCTCGCCAAATTCCCGCGGGATTCCGCAGCAAGATCCAAAATGGCGCAGCACTCGCAAAATATCAAGAAAAACAACTCGGCAAACGCTGAATGACGGTAAGTAAACGCCGCGCGCCGCAAAATTGTATCACCAAGAAAAAAAAAACCCTTGCTGCGAATTTGCGGATTTTCGGTAAATTCGCGAGCGTTTGCGGATTGCAAATTTACCGAAAATCCGCAAAATCCGCGAGCGTAACGGATTTTCCGCCCATGCTTAAACACTACCCACGTTTGGCATGGAGACAAGTCATACAGGGGAAAACATTTTGAAGGAGTTTAACACAAAGGTCTTTCAATGGCTGTCCCCAAAAAAACGCAAGATTGGTTATGTTTCCACGGATAATGGCTCCAATGTAGTTAAGGCCATGGATCTGGGTAAATATTTCAGAGTGCCGTGTTTCGCGCACTATATAAACCTGGTTGTTAAAAAATTCTTGAGTGAAGAAAGTCCAGTGTTTGAGTTACTGACCACCTGCCGAAGAATGTGCACACATTTCACCCATTCTTTTAAGACCCGGAAGCATCTGAGGGGCCTGCTACATGAACGTCGACTGCCAGTGAAAGCACTCATCCAGGAGGTGGCAACACGTTGGAACTCAACCTTCTACATGCTTGAGCGTCTGTATGAGTAGTTTACGGTAGTCGATCAGTATTTCTTAACACTGGGTACAGCTATGAAGGACCTGAGGCTAGATGCGGAGCAATGGGAGCTAGTTAAAAGCCTGACAGACATGCTTCGTCCTTTTGAGGTCTTCATGCGTGCAGTCAGCAGGGAGGACTGTAATTTGGGAAAAGCTATCCCATTGTTGCGCATGCTAGAGCACCAACTGAAGGCTGTGTCTTCTATGTTTCAAAAAGATGAAGAAAAGCAAGAAGCTTTTGATTTGGCGGAGAAATTATTACAGCGCCTACTTGGTGATGAACGTCTTCAAATGATCCACTCAGAACAGCATTACATTTGTGCTACTATTCTGGATCCACGCTACAAAAAGGCACTGGCAGGCAGAGCATTCTTTACTTTTGGTGACGCAGAAGTTTTAATGTACAAACATTGGCTAGCTGTGTCAGCCATGAGGTTTGAAAGAGAACGGCAGGAAATTGAAGGAAAAGGTAATACATCAGCATCAGCAGGCCATCCCAAGTCAAAAGAATCCACTTCTGCACCTGTGGCTGTGGCACAATTGACACCAGCAACCGGATCATCTGCACCAGACACAACAGTAACATTGTGTGAAGAAGAGTATTGGCTAACTCAGCTTAGGTTTGCTTCTCAAAAGGTCCCAGCAAAAAGTAAGCAAAGTGGAGGAACCGTGGAGAACCTTGAGTCGATGGTGCAGGACTATCTGAATGACTCAACAGAGGTCTATGTTCATGATGACCCATTGGCGTATTGGCATGGGAAAAAAGAATTGTGGCCAGAGATCTCCAACCTGGCTTTATGTATAAACTTTGTTTATTGCGCTGCACATTCCGTGTATCATACCAACATGCTTCACAAACTGGCGGGGCATCAACATTCAGCCCAGCCAGCGTCAATGCAGCTTTTAGTAACAGGTCGAAACAGGGAAAAGGGAGGGAAGAGTGCTTGGACATATGCGTGGCGCGGACCCTGACCTGAAGTCCAAGTGCTATTAGAGTGTCATCAAAGCACCATTGGTGGTGACTCGGAGTAGTGAGGCACCACATCAAGGTAATGGCCTCTGCAATCGGGTCCGCATCGAGGCAGCTTAGCAGTGTCCAAAAAAGGGAAAAAGAACAATAACCAAACGAAATGTCCCCATCCCCGCCACCCCCCAGCCTACCCACCCCCCACCCCTGTTCCAGGTCCAACTTTCTACCTCTTAACAGTGGTCTCTCAAGCCTCAGGGTCTGTGGCAGCCGGCTGTGACAGCCGCAACAGGCGTAGATATCTGGGCCAGGTCACTTCTCTAAATTCAGAAGCCAGAAGCGTTAAGAAGGGTTGCCATAATTCTGGATACCTGTCGCCCTCCCCTTTAGCGATCAGTGACAATTTCTCCATTCCCAAGACGTACCAGAGACGGTGCAACCAGCCCTGTAAAGTGGGAACATGTGTAGTGCGCCAATAAGTGAGAATATTTTGCGTCGCCGACCCCAAGGCTATAGCTATCAGCCTTCCTCCGTGGGAGCGCAGGGGGTAAGTGATGGGATTGGGAGAGCCCAGTAGCACATATGCGGGGAACCTCGGGATGGTGGTATCTAAGTGCAGGTCTACTTCATCTAGCACCTGGTTCCAATAATACCGCAGGTGAGCACAGTCCCACAATAGGTGTACCAGTGTACCCCTCTCCCCGCAGCCCAGCCAGCAGAGGGCGTCTTGTGTGTGGTCCATCTCGTTAATTCCATGTGGTGCGCAGAATGCCGGGCCCTATAACAAATGCCCTCCCACTCCTTATTACTCAGCGTGCGCCCCAAGTCCCTCTCCCACCTCGCCCTCCCTGCATTGTGAATATGTGTGTATCTGCCCAACAGCATGCGGTAAAGATCCGATATCAAGCCGCGGTCAGTTTTCCGAGAGAGCAGCCAGTATTCATAGTCGCTGAGTCTGCGGTCAGCCCGGCTCTAGTGGTGGGGTGGAGTGCCCCGTGTCGCACCTGGAAGTAGCGAATACGTTCCTCCTCCGGCAGGCCAAATTCCCGGCGGAAGGCATCAAAGTGGATGGCTCCTTCCTTAGCATAGATGTGGGACAACACTTTACAACCCGCAGGGCCCCATTTCGCGAAAGCCACCACGTCCATGCCGGGACCAAAGTCGGGGTTGGACACTAGAGGCGTCAGTGGGGATGGGAAGGACGTTAGCTCATGTGGTACGCTCACCTGATCCCACACCTCCAGAGGCGTCCTCGTAATGAAGGAAGCATAGAGATTCGGGGGTCGATGGTGCCGCCGCAGGAAAGGTACCTCCTGCAGAGTGCGACCCACCACTGCCTGGTCTTGGAAGAGCCAGTGCTTCTCCGACTCCCATTTGCTCCACTCCACGAGCATCCTTAACTGTGCCGCTTGGTAGTATAGTAACAGGTCCGGGAGGCCCAGTCCTCCTTGTTCAGGAGGCAGCATTGCCAGGCGTGGTTTCATGCGCGGGCGCCGCCCATTCCATATGAATTTGGCCAGTTCAGCTTGGGTTTGAAGACTCCATCCCTCGGGCGGCCGCATAGGGACAGCTCTAAATAAATACAATATTTGCGGTAGAATCGTCATTTTAATCGCTGCCACCTTGCCAAGCATGACAGTGGAAGGTGTTTCCACTTGCCCAACTCCGACCGAATCGTGTGTCTAAGTTTCGCATAGTTAAGGCGGACCGTGCCCTGCAGAGTAGGTGCTAGTTGAACACCCAAATATGGGACAGCCTCTGATGCCCATGGGAAGGGGAAGAGGCCCTGTAAGAATGTCTTCGTGGACGCTTCCAAGGAAAGGTCAAGCGCCACGGATTTGCTGAGGTTGACCTTAAAACCAGCCACCCTGCGAAGGTGTCTAGTACCGCCACGCAGGCCGGAAGGGACTCACGGGGGGAGGAGAGGGACAACAGGACATCGTCCGCGTATAAGCTGATGGTATGTTCAAAGTGCCCCATCTTGACGCCGCGAATCTCCGGGGTAAGTCGTACTACTTGTGCCAGGGGCTCCATATATAATGCAAAAACAAGGGGGAGAGGGGACATCCATGCCTTGTGCCACGTTCTATGGGGAAGCGGGGCGACGAGCACCCATTGAACCGCACTGTCGCCGAGGGCCCTGAATAGCAGTTGAGCACCCAGGTGCGGAAAAGGTCACCTAATCCGGCCCGTATCAGGACCTGCTCCAGGTACGGCCAATGGACGCGGTCGAAGGCCTTCTCCGCGTCGATGGACAGTAGCATATATTCCCCCTCCGTGCGCGTGGCCTTTTCTATGAGGTGTAGTGCCCTTTTGGTGTTGTCGATGGCTTGGCGTTCCGAAATAAACCCCGTCTGGTCTGGGTCAATCAGTCTCGGCATCAGCGGGCCGAGTCTCGTGGCAAGGATACTCGTATAGAGCTTCAAGTCTATATTGAGAAGCGAGATGAGCCGATATGCTGTGCAGCTCGTTTTGTCCTTCCCCGGTTTAGGGATCACGGAAATGGTGGCATCTAGCAAGTCCTCCGTGATCGCTCCCGGTTCCAACAGATGATTGAATAGAGTGGTAAGAAGCGGCACCACCTGCGCGCAAATTCTTTTATAAAAGAGGGCCGTGAAGCTGTCCGGCCCTGGGGCTTTCCCCAGCGGAGCTGGGAGATGGCCGATATTACCTCTTTGGGTCGTATATCGCCTTCCAAGGCTGCCGCCTGGTCCATGGTGAGCACCGGTAGTTGGGCCGAGTCCAGAAAGGCAGCGCCCGCTGCCAGATCCAGCGTGTCCCCTGAGTACAATGAGGAGTAGAAATCGCTGAAGGCGGTCGCGATCTCCCTATCCTCCGTGGCCAGGCTACCTCCGGTCGTTCTGATTTCCTGCACTGCTTGACGCTGGCGCTTCTCCCTGAGTGCCCGTCCCAAGAGGCGCCCGCATCTATCCCCCCCATGTAGTACATGTGGCGCACCCTTAGTGCCGCAAATTCCGCCCTGTCTTAGTCCAACGCGCTCAATTGTTTCCGAGCCAGGGTCAGCTGCCTCCAGATCCTCGGAGCGCAAGTCCTTTGGTGCATGCCTTCCAGTTCCCTAACTTTCTGTGTCAGCTCATTCCTTTTCTCCGCCCGCGCTTTGTTCTCTGCCGCAGCAAAGTCTATGAATTCCCCCCTGAGGACTGCATTTAATGCTGCCCAGTGTGTGGTCGGGGAGGTGTCCGCAGTGGTGTTGTGTAGCAGGTAATCTTGGATCCCGCCTATTATTTTCTCCGGGACCTCTTTGCGGTGCAGCAGTGTGTCCCAAAGGCACCAGCACCGGGGGGGTCGCTGCACTGGAGGGAAGAGGAAAGTCGCCAACAGGGGAGCATGGTCAGAAAGGGACGCCACCCCTATCTCTACCGTGGAGGTCAGGGCATGCAAGGAGGTAGAGGCCAAGAAGTAGTCCAGCCTGGCATAAGTGCGATGCGCGCTCGAGAAGTATGAGTAGGCCCTGGCACCAGGATGGAAGCTGCGCCAAAGATCCACCATGCCCAGCTACCTCAGTCGTGCCGGCCCTCCCTCAGACAAAGACCCAGCCTGCGTAGAGCGCTGCGCTGACCTATCTAGGGTGGTGTCGAACACCAGGTTAAGATCCACTCCTAGTAGGACATGTCTGTCTGCAGAGGCTGCCAGCATGCTAAGCGCGTCATGAAAGAATTTTTCTTGTCCCTCGTTAGGGGCATAGACCGAACAGACCGTGAAGTCTGATCCCCCCAATGAGAAGTGGTATGATAAGAGTCTCTCCTTGGTTTCCGCTCCCTGTCTCAGAACCCGCCCCCGGAACCTCCTCGCTACTAATATGGCAACCCCAGCTTTCTTGTATGGTGCGGACGAAAAGAACTGGTGTGGAAAGTTGTGTGCCTTCATGCGCATGCAATCTTTCTGTAACAAGTGCGTCTCCTGGAGGAGACAGATGTCTGCTTGTGTGTGCTCGATGCACAACAGTACCGCCCTTCGTTTGATAGGGTTATTGAGACCTCGCACATTCAGCGAGAGGATGCGCACTTCAGTAGAAGCCATAAATCATCATCCGTACCTCCCTCCCCTGATCACCCATGTTGACCTTCAGTGTATACAACCCCGTCCCGACCCGGCTCCCGTTTTGTGCCGAGTCGCGCCCAGCTGTGGCCTGCCACCTGCAACCTAGAATGCCCAATATCCTGTCACTTCGGAACCCCCTGGACCTGGAACCCCTCCCTCGCCAACCCACAACCAGGACTACTCTTACCCTCCCCCCATGCAAACCCCCAGACTCCCTCCACCCCCTCCCCCCCCAACTTCCCCAAACTGAAAACCATAAGGCAAAGTGCCAGAAAAGTACATCACTGTCCATCATCTTTCACAGATGACTGGAGAAAGCAGGGGAATGTGTCCGAGTCTGTCGAGTTCCCCCCCGCCGCCGACCGCCGATGCAGTCATGCCCAGTCCCAAGGGCCCCGGAGCCCCGAGGCCTGTTCGTCAGCCGGTGTCCGTTGCTGCCAACTCCAGCGCCGCCGTCTCAACCGCTGCTCTCTGACCCTCCTGGATCTCCTCCGGGGGCGGGCGACGCGGCCTGCGCCGTTGTTTCTGCTGCCACCATTTATTGGTAGAGCCGCTCTCCGGACCAGTCCCAGGATGCGAGTCTCCTTCCGACTCCGGCTCCTCAATGCTCAGCAGCCGACACGCGTCTCTAATGGACCGCAGCTGGTGCACTTTGTTGTCCCATTTAAACACCAGGCGGAATGGGTGCCCCCAGCTGTATGTGATACCAAGGCGCCTCAGCTCGGTATTGACTGGTTTGAAAGAACTGCGTTTCTCCAGAGTGATGGCGGCTAGGTCCTGAAAGAGTGTCGGTGAATGATCGCCATAGGTGATGGGTCCCAACTGCCATGCCTTATTGAGGACTTCTTCCTTGGTGCGAAAGTCCTAGAAGGACACTAAAATGTCTGCTGGTAGGGCATTGGAGGCCCTGGGCAGCCCCGTCCGATGCGCCCTGTCCAGACGTATCACTGAGTCTGCTGGCCCGCCCAGAATGTGATTGAAAAGGCCTTGGGTGAACTGAAAGAGGTCCGCGCTGTCTGGGGTAAGCTTCACCCCTCGGATCCGGATATTATGCCTTCGGGACCGATTCTCCAGGTCCTCAACATGTGACTGTAAGTCAACCTGTTGGTCGTGAATGCGGATGATTTCTTGCTGGAGCGCTTCCATCTCGACATCCCGACCATCGCTTTTCGTCTCGAGGTCCGCCACTCTTTCCCCAATGGCGCCCGTGTCCCGACGCAGTTCCGAAGCTCATCCTTCAGCTCCGTCTTAAGGAGTTGGAGATCCTCCCATAGACCGCTAAAAAGGGACTCTAAGAAGGACCTAGTGACGGGTCCATCCGTGCTCCGTGGGCCCGCGCCCGGCGAACCGGCTGTCGTTTTAGCGGGTGTTGCCTGTTGTCCAGAGACGGGAAGGTCGGTCTTCTTCCCCATTGCGGTAGGGGCCAGCAGGTCCTTAATGGTTCTATCCTTGCGCACTCTCCCAGCCGCCATGCCCCCCAGGCCCGCCAACGAAGCCAGCCGGGGCTAGGGAGATCAGGGCGTCAACACGTCGCCACCGACAGTTCCAAGTTCGGTAGTGCTGGCGTGGGGTCCACCGGCTCCACTCGCTCTCACCCCCACAGGTGGCGGCACTGGTTCCACGTGGTGACCACCTCCCGACAGGACAACGGCTCTGCCGGGGTGTATACAGGTCCTTTCACTATGTCCAAAATGGTGCTTGACGGCAGGGACTAGGCCGCAGCGGTGCCACCAGTCTGCATGACCCAAGGGGGAAAGCAGAGGACAGGGCCAGGCTAGTCTGGTGGGGCAGGCCGCGACAACGTACTTCACCAAATGGCGGCCAGCGCCCTGTAGAGCTCAAGAAGCCACAGGCGGGTGACCGCGGCTGAGGTCCAGGAGAGTTCTAGGCACGCCGTAGTCGACAGAGCTTGCAGCGCCGTCGCGGGACCCCCACGCGGCTTCCTCTGTGCAGCCACTGTCCGCTATGCATAAGGGGGTGCCTGTTGCGTACCGCCACTCACCAGGGCCGGGGTATGCACGGGACCCTACACCCCCCCAAGTCAATAGTCCGCCATAGAAACAAGGTCGCCGGGGCGGTCCGTTACTCCAGGCAGCCCAAGGGGGAAAAGCAAAGGGCTAGGGCCTGCCAAAGCGTCCAGTGGGTTGCGGCCGCACCCTCCACAAAATGGCGGCCCTCAGGGATCGTCGACCAAGGCCGGGGGCAGGGACAGCCCCAGGCGTGTGCTAGGGATGTCAGCTCTGTCCCAGGACACCCCGCACTGCGAAAGTTAGCAGCTGCGGATTAGTGGCGGCGGGGGATGTCCTGGGGGGTCGCCTGGTCAACCACCGCTCCTCACCTCAGGCCTCCGTCCAGGCGCAGGCACCGCGGCCCTCAACGAGCCGCCGGCACCTCAGGGAAAGGCAGCAGGTCTGCAGAAGCCCCCGCTGAGAAATTGCGGGAGGCCTCGTGCTCATTCGCCGGGCCGGACCTGCCGCCACTGTCGCCGCCCGCCTGGGATACTGCAGTGCCGGCTGCGCGGCTCCGCCCACCGCGGCCTCGCTCTCGCCGCTCCGATCCTCACAGGCCCCAGCAGGCCACGTCTAATCTGAGGAGACTCGGCAGCACCCAGGCACCTCCGATGCTCGATACTGGCCCCCGGGTCACCGCTACGCCCGCGACGGGTCTGGACACCTCGCGAAGGCACCCGGGGCCGGGAGGGATGTGGTAAAATGCGTTAAATCGGCGGCCGGCGGCGGGAGCTCAGCAAAGCACGTCCGCTCACACCGCCATCTTGGCCACGCCCCCCTCCAACCTGGCTTTAAATTACTTGTCTTGCCCACTCGCAAGTGTGTCTTCTGAACGTGTTTTCAGTGCTGCTGGTGGCATTGTAACTTGCAAAAGGACCCGCCTCTCGCCCAAAAATGTGGAGAGGTTAACAATGATCAAGGTGAATCAGCACCTCATACCACCAGATTACAAAGTACGAGAATACACGCTGGAAGAAGACGAGGAGGACACCAACTTAGATGAGGGAATTTCTTCTCTGTTAGGTGACCTACTCCCGCCTGAATTCGCAGATTATGAGGAAGAACTCTTCTTCCCTGACACCGAGCCCTGAAAATGAGCCAATGAATCAATAACTTCTTTTTCGTCCTTATTCACTTTTATTCCTGTGTGTATGTCTTTCTTTGTTTTGCAAAGTCAATATAAATAAAAACTTTAATCACCTAATCACAAAAACAAGCCCATCAGCAGAACTGTCTTCACTTATTTGCTTATTGATTTGAAGGTGCTGCAGTCTGCATTCCTCAGGTTCACAAGTTCACAAGAACATGCTCCTCTAACCTCCTCCTCCGGACTCCTATTTCCCTCAAAACAGAGGGCTTGATTACGCCCAATGAAGAAAGACAATGCACTTGTGGGGGTGTTCTACTTCTTTGCGGGTGAGTTGATGGCTTTGGGGCCATTGCTGGGAAGGTCTAATACCAGATAAAAGTGGTTTGGCGAAAATCAGGCTTGAAAATGTTTTTGAAGTTTTGCTCACTATCATGTTTTCGGGGGCCTGTTTGGGGGGCTTCCTGGTGTTTGTGGGTAGGTTTCGGGGTCTGGGAGCACTGCTGGGTATGGATACTTTTGATTGCAAGAGGTTTGAAGAAAATCCATGGTGGCAAAGGGGAGTTAGGGCTTAGCTGCAGAGCGCGCGCGGAGTGATTTTGGAAATTGGCCTGAAAATGACCAAGTCCCCATTTTTGTACTTTTGCTTTTTGGCTGTTTGGGGGTCTTCTACTTGTTTTCGCCTGGGTTGACGGCTCTGGGGCCATTGCTGGGAAGGTCTAATACCGGATAAAAGTGGTTTGGACAAAATCGCGAAAAAGGCGAAATTTTCTTTGCGTTTTAGCTGACTTGCTTGTGTTTTGAGGTGCTCTTTGGGGGGGTTCTGGGTGTTTGTGGGTGGGTGTTGGGGTCTAGGAGCACTGCTGGCACAGTCTAATTTTGATTGCATTTGTTTTTCAGGAAATTCATGGTGGAAAACGGAAGTTATGGCCTAGCTGCACAGTGCGTTTGGACAGAATTGAAAGAAGGCCGAAAAATATTGTAAGTATGAGATGTTCCATTTTTGCTTTTTGGCTGTTTGGGGTGTTGTGCTTTTTCGCAGGTGGGTTGGCGGGTCTTGGGGCATTGCTGGGAAGTTCTAATACCGGATAAAAGTGGTTTTGACAAAATCCATGCTGAAAAGCCTTTTGGCATTTTTTGTAACTTAGGGTTTGTTAGGGTTAGCACTAGCAGCAGTATTCCATGTGTTTGGGGGTGTTCTATATTTTTGCAACTAGGTTCTGGGGTCTTACATCACTCGTGGGAATGTGTAATCTTGGTTGCAAGTGGTTTGAAGAAAATCCATGGTGGGAAATGGGGGATTTGGCCTAGTTAAAGAAAGCGTTTGCCACTATTCTTAACTTAGGGCTCGTTAGGGTTAGCAGTATTGTATTGCATGTAAAACAAAACTAGTACCCTCTGAGCACACTGTATCAATTCCTAATTTTCTTAGGTAGTAAACACCAAACTTTTAGTGGATACCACTATTCATTGAGTCATAAGAACAGTCCAAATCTCCTCCAATTAAGGTTTCACAGCTCCTTTGTGTTTATTTTCATGCCATCAGTCGTCTATTGAAAATAACTTGAATATGGTACATCAGCCAACACGTGTTTCGTCGTGTAAAATATAACACATTGACTTCCTCAGGGCTGCAACCAATTAAATAACACCCGTAAGTGCCTTGAGACCCTCTGGGTGAGTAGTACGCTATATAAATGCTGTGATTGATTGATTGATTGATTGATTGATTGATTGATTGATTGATTGATTGATTAAGTTTGACACGACTACCGCATGGCTTTTTTGAAAAAAAAATATTTTATAGACTAAGTACCTCCAAGTCAAAGTGAAGTAAGCCCCAGAGGTGTATAGGTTTTTAGAGAGAGAACATTGAAGTATAGTTAAGCCACTCCAAGGATACAATTCACCCATATTAAGTGAAATATGTATCAAGTCCCATTGCCAGGATAAGATACCACTAAATGGTATTCCGTGCTTTCAAATAAAAAGAAACTTCATCTAAATATCCAAGGTATCTTCAGGATTGATAACTTCCTCTGTATATAAACAAGTTTCAAATCTAAAAAAACATAATACCCAAATTAATTCTATTCCTTCTACTAAGGGCTCCTCACAATGAGATTCGCCACCATTATCTAAGCCATCCCTGCACTAACCAATAAATAAAACAACTAAAATGTAAGTTAAGTTACCTCTTAATGTCAGTTCTTTGCGTGTTAATGATTCTCCAATAACCGTCTCCAATATCGTAATCACTGAAATAAATATAAGTATTCTTATATCTCGACTAAAACAGCCTATTATCGTGTACAATTAAAATAATAATATCCCCACACTCACCATTAAAGCAGCATTCTCTATCTACATTTCCACGTCCTGATCAAACTATCATATTCACAGGCTGCAAAAGAATATATAAAAAATATCACTACCAGACGAACCTCCATTAATTTCGCTTAGCATCTACTCCTCGCATTAGAAAACACTCACCCTCGTCGAGAAATAACTCGAGTTACGAGGTCCGTGGTCTCCTAGAGTAGTGAATATCCTCACCACTCCGTGCGGCGTTCAGCATGGGCGCCATCTTACAGTAACTATTTATGCTTAAATTTACGGGTGCCATCTTGTAGTGGGTTCATATCAGTTAACGTTAAATTAATAACACCACTGCATGCATAATCAAATTCATCTAATGTAGTCTCCCTCTCATATCTTATATTGGCAAAAATTTACTTTTTAACAATTCCGATACAAAATAAAACCATCATTCCATGTATACTCGTACATTCACCGCAATTGTAAATTGACGCCATCTTGTAGTGTATCTCAGCTCCATTCGCATATCTTACGCAGTACTGGTAAGAATACCGCTTCGAACCTGAACATATTCTAAATATCCATAAGTACTATAATAAGACTATCAAGCCCAAAATTCACCATATTACAATGGAGGCTGCAATATCAGATTCACTGTTTGCGATGTTACTCAATTACTTTAATTTAGTGATATATTAGTAGAGTGTGAGGTAAAAAGCATACATATGTTAATCCATAAGAAGTCTAACGTTACTGGTGTATTAGTCTGCTTAGTAATTCCTTAGCCCAGGGATAGAAAGTAGGAGATTGAAAAAGTGTCAGTGTGTGTCGGTCCGCCATGGGTTACAATCTTATGACAATTGACCTATCTATACAATTCGAATAAAGTATACATCACAGATCAAATACTTTGTTATGGATAGTCGTACTCCAATATTCCATTCTTAAGGCCCTCATATAATCATTGATCTAACGAGAAAATAGTTCTTCATGAGTCATATATATCTATAACTTATTATCAGTTAATTGGACCTCTATATGTGGGTACTAGACATGCAGTACATTCTGTATACATATGAACACTAGAAAAATATTATACATTGATACTTATCCGGAAACCTCACATAAAGTGTTCATTGTGCATTGAGTCAATTATAAAGTATAACAGTTTCCCCATTAGTATCCGATAAAGACCACCATATGAACAAGTAACAAGGCTATGGGTTCGTACATGTAAAATACCGCATCTTACAAGCCAATCTATAAAAGAAATAGGTTATACTCTAATCTAAGAGTGTACCAACTTCACTACAATTGTAAAGTATTGGTATTAGAGGCTCCATCATCCTCTTATATATAGATTCACAAATTTCAACTGTATTACATTAATCTTGTCCAAGAAAAAATTGATATTCATTATCAATATTCAATCCTTTTTCAACTGCTTTCAACTTCATAATCCAAATTACTTCCCTTCGTCTGAGTTTCAGTACCCTGTTCCCTCCTCGAGGGTCCTGTGTCACAAAATCAATACCATGATAACTAAATTGATGTTCATTTCTATTCTCACTGTTCTGTACACAATGAGTAGCAATTGGATACCTGGTGTCTCTATTTTTCCAGGCACGAAAATGTTCTGACATTCTATCTCTTAGTCTCCTGATTGTACTGCCTACCTAAATTTGTCCACATGTACATGATATTACATAAAACACGAAAGTGGTGCCGCAGTTTATAAAGGCATCAATCTGATAAACTTCCGAACCATTGTAACTGAAACTCATGAATTTTTTCTTGGCCCATCTACATGAGTTACAATGTCCACATTTGTGGAATCCCTTAATCTTATTTGTTAGCCAAGTATTAGTCCTAGCTAGATAGCTGGGACTCTAGTCATTCGCTAATGTTTTACCCTTCTTAAAGGTAATGGAAGGCCTCTCTCCAATATAAGGTGTTAAGTCTCTATTTGACCCGGAAGCAGAGGTCCGACCCAAGACCAGGGTTCAATTCCCGACGCGGCAGGGTCTTGAGCTCAAATGTCCATGGACTCGATAATTCTCGCTTCGGTGCCTGACCTAATCATGGGTTCACACTCTGCAACTCTGGGCATTAAGCTTGCTTAATCTCCACAACGGCCCCCCGCGGCGGGATGCCTGGCTTTCACCTTGGGGGTGCCCTGTAGGGGCTATCTCAGAGGGAAAAGCCAGGACGGGTTCCCAAGGCAAGCGCTATATAAGAATATAATAATAAGTGTTTATTAATGATAGAGTACAATTGAACAAGTTACTTACCTCCGGTAACGATATATCTGTAAGAAACAGTAGTTAGTATTAGATTCCTTACCTTAGAATATCCCCAGGCGTCAGTCTGGATCCGGAAACTTTTGCGTAGCAGTACCCCTGCGCGTCCGTAGGCGTCGTCTGCAGGCGTCCCCTGCGGCTCCGCGTCCGTCGTCGGCGTTGTGCACCGTGATGACGTTGCTGGAGTATATAGACGCCGCCTCCGTGCGCTGACGTCAGTTCTTTGCACACAGCTTTTCCGCGCCAGAACACGCAGAGCCATGTGAGAACCAACACTGGTGCCATTTGAAACTAGGGCCCTGAAAGGGATGTCCTTAACCCTAGGTATCAGTTCGCAGAACGGGGAGGATGGGTGGGGCGGTAAGGAATCTAATACTAACTACTGTTTCTTACAGATATATCATTACCGAAGGTAAGTAGCTTGTTCATCTGAAAGAAAAAGGTTAGTATTAGATTCCTTACCTTAGAATAGATACCCCAGCAATACCAACCCCGGTGGTGGGTCTGCGAACCAATACAATCCTACACCAGAAAGTCCTGGAGGACAGAACGGCCAAAGAAGCCATCCCTCCGGACTTGACTGTCCAGGCAGTAGTGCCTCGCAAAGGTGTGCAGCGAGGCCCACGTAGCCGCCTGGCAAATGTCCTGCAAGGGGACTCCCCGGCCCAGGGCAGTAGTAGCCGCCGTGGCCCGAGTGGAATGGGCCCTCACCCCAACCGGAGGCTCCTTCCGAGCCAAAGAGTAGCATGCTTTGATGCACAGAGCGACCCACCGAGAGATGGTCCGTTTATGTACCGCCCGTCCCTTCTTCGCACCCACGTAGCCAACAAACAGTTGGTCATCCACCCGGAACTGGCGTGTGCGATCCATATAAAATGAAAGCGCACGTTTTGGGTCCAGACGATGGAGCCGCTCTTCATCCTTTGAAGGATGCGGAGGCGGGAAGAAGGAAGGGAGGGTGATGGACTGCCCGATGTGAAAAGCAGAGACTACTTTGGGCAGGAAAGAAGGTCTAGTTCTCAAAACCACCTTGTCAGGATGAATGGACAGGAAAGGAGGTTTGACAGAAAGAGCCTAGAGCTCACTCACTCTCCTGGCAGAGGTGATGGCAACCAGGAAAGCCGTCTTTAAAGTCAGGAGACGGAGAGGACAGGAATGAAGGGGCTCAAAGGGAGCACATATCAAGAAGGTTAGAACCAGGTTCAAGTCCCACTGAGGCATCACAAACGGAACAGGTGGATACATGTGTGTGATGCCCTTCAAGAATCTTGTTACAATGGGGGACTTGAACAAAGAAGGTTGATCAGGCAGCCTCAGAAAGGCCGAAAGGGCAGAAAGGTAGCCCTTGATAGTGCCCTGAGTAGAGCCTGGCTGGGCAAGAGAAAGACGGAAGAGTAAAACCTCAGAAAGAGGGGCAGAGAGAGGATCCACAGCCTTTGCTGTGCACCATGCCACAAACTTGTTCCACCGACAGGCTTATACCGATTTCGTGGAGGAACGCCTGGCTGCCAGAATCACATCACAGACTTCAGGAGGCAAGTCAAATGGCCTCAACTGTCGCCACTCAATCTCCACGCATGGAGGTGGAGGCTGGACAGGTTCGGGTGGAGGACCGTCCCCTGCTGCTGCGACAGAAGGTCCTCCTGAAGAGGCAGACGGATCGGGGGACCGACTGACATACTGAGTAGCTCGGGATACCAGTACCTTCGAGCCCAGTCCGGAGCCACAAGGATGACTTGGGCCCGGTCGCGCCTGATCTTCAGCACTCTGGGCAGAAGTGGTATAGGCGTAAAGGCATATAACAGACCGCAACTCCACTCGCGCCGAAAGGCGTCGCCGTGCGAGTGCCGTCTTGGAAACTCCAACTGATGACATTGCGCGTTCTCTTCTGTGGTGAATAGATCTAACCAAGGCTCTCCCCATTGCAGAAAGAGGCCTTGCGCCACGTCCGAGTTCAGATGCCATTCGTGATTCATCGAGCACTGACGGCTGAGTTCGTCCGCCCTGGTTTTCAGAGAACCTGCCAGGTGTTGAACCGTCAGAGTCACACCCTGACGTTCCAGCCATTGCCAGAGGCGCAGAGCCTCCTGGGAAAGGGTCCACGACCCAACTCCGCCCTGCTTGTTGCAGTACCACACACATGGCGGTGGTGTTGTCCGTGAACACCTGCACTACACTCCCGTTGACAAAGGGGAGGAATGCTTTCAGTGCCAAACAAATTGCCCGGAGTTCCAACAGGTTTATATGGAGCCGGGACTCCGCCGGAGACCAGATGCCTCTGATCTCTGCCTCTCCCAAGTGGCCTCCCCAGCCCTGGAGGGACGCGTCCGTCACAACAACGTGCTCCGGTTGGGGAAGGGAGAGGGAACCGCCTCTGACCCAATCGCTGTCCGTAAGCCACCACTGCAGTTGTCTCGCAGTGCCCTCCGAGATCAAGACATGGTCGGACAAGTTGCCCTGATGCTGGGCCCACTGAAACTTCAGGTCCCACTGCAGATCCCGCATCCGCCACCGGGCGTGATGCACCAGAAGGATGCAGGAAGCCATCAGCCCCAGCAGCCGCAGTGTCAACCTGACCGAAACCCGGGATAACGGCTGAAAGATGGGAATCAAAGCCTGTATATCCTGGACTCGCCGTTCCGGAGGATAGACCCGAAACTGCGCCGAGTTGAGAACCACTCCGATGAAAAGGAGCTTTTGAGAGGGACACAGGTGTGATTTTGGCACATTGATGGAGAACCCCAGCTGGTGCAGGAGGTCTGCCGTCATCTGAAGGTGGTGGACGACTGTCTGGGGCGAGCCCGCCTTCAACAACCAGTCGTCTAGATAGGGGAAGACTGAAACCCCCAATCTGCGCAGATGGGCTGCGACCACCGCCATCACCTTGGTGAACACCCGTGGGGAGCTGGTAAGGCCGAAGGGGAGCACGATAAACTGAAAGTGCTTGTGGCCTACCGTGAACCGCAGGCAACGCCGGTGGGCCGGCAGGACGGGGATGTGAAAGTACGCATCCTGCAAGTCCAACGCTACCATCCAGTCTTGCGGGTCTAGAGCAGCCAAGACCTGAGCTAAAGTCAACATCTTGAACTTCTCCTTCCGGAGGAAGCCGTTGACGTTCCTTAGGTCCAAGATAGGACATAGGCCCCCTTTGTCCTTCTTGGGTACCAGAAAGTAGTGGGAATAGCAACCACGTCCTACTTCTGGCCCAGGAACGCGCTCGATGGCCCCCTTGGCCAAGAGGGCCGTAACTTCCTCCCTCAAAAGTGCCAAGTGGTCCCCTGAACAACGGTGGTTCTGCGGTGGCATGGCTGGAGGAGTGGTCTCGAAGGGGAGGGAGTAGCCCCTTCGGACAAGCTGCAGCACCCACCTGTCCGATGTTATGGTGCGCCAGTGGGAGATCTGATGGCGAACCCTGCCCCCCACTGGCGACACATGGGCCTGAAAGCACGGACTAGGAGGGTTTAGTGGCAGATGCTGCGGGGGGAGGTGTGGTCTGACGCTGCCGCTGTCCCCGACCGCCACCACGGTGGTTTCCACGGCCGCCACCGCGTTTATAAGTCTGTTGCGGCGCGTGGCTGGCAGCACATGTGGGACCGCCCCTTCCTTGGCCACGAAAGGAGCGAAACGAACCCGTTTGCTGGCGCTGGGTCGAGAGACCCAAGGACTTGGCCGTGACCCTGGAGTCCTTGAAGCGCTCCAGCGCGTGGTCCGCTTTGTCGCCAAACAGGCGACTGCCATCAAACGGCATGTCCATCAATGCATTCTGGACATCTGCCGAGAAGTTGGCGGATCTCAGCCAGGCGTGGCGACGAATCGCCACCGTCGTGGACATCGCTCTGCCCAGTGAGTCGGTCGTATCAAGACCACACCTGATGGAGTATTTTGCTGCGTCTCGGCCTTCAATCATAGCCTTGCCGAGCTTAGCCCGTACCTCCGGCGGGCATTCAGGCAGCAGGTCCGCGACCGTATCCCACAGAGAGTGGGTGTAGCGGCCCAAGAGGCACGCGGTGTTGCAAGACCGCAGTCCCAGACTCAGGGACGAGAAGACCTTCTTACCATACTGGTCGTACCTCTTAGATTTCCGGTCGGGCGGGGCCGACGGGAATGCGGTCTGGGAAGTCGAGGCCTGGATCACCAGGCTCTCAGGGGTGGGATGGGTGGACATTAACTTGGGGTCATCCGTACACGGACGGTGGCATCTGGCCACGTTCCTATCAACAGGCGAACCTGAAGCGGGCCTGGACCACGTGCCCAAAAGAACGTCAGATAAGGCCTCGTTGAACGGCAGCAGTGGCTCCTGTGGGCATGAATGCGGTTTGAGGACCTCAGTGAGGATGTTAGTCCTCACGGCCGCAACGGGGAGCTCAAGGTTTAAGGCCTTGGCAGCCCTCATCAACACCACTGGATAAGCTGCCCCCTCCTCCGAAGCCACGGTAGGAGGCGAGACAAAGCCAGGGTTGGGGGAGTCATCCAGACCACTGGCGTCACCCAAGTCACCCGTCCAGTCCACATTGTACTGACACTCGCGGGTCAGAGGGTCCTCAGACCCCTCCCACTCCTCTCCGTAATCTACATCTTCACCATATTCGGAATCAACAATGTAGACCGGCTCCCCGGGGTCCACAGGCCCCATCGGCGTCGGACTCGGCGTCGGGCAATGCCGGTTCGACTCCGTGTCTGGAGTCGGAGAGGGAATGGGGGCGGCACCGCCCGGAGCCGGCACCGGAGACCCGGCGCCGCGCTGGGGCAACGCCAAGGGTTGCCCCGATGGAATCGGTGCCGGAGAGGCCGGTTGACCAGCCGGCGTCGACCCTGAAGGCCCCTGAGGCGCCGGGGCCGGAGCCGTCGGCGGCGCCGGGGCCGGAGCACCCGACGGCATCGAGGCAGGAGCACCCGAACCGCTAGGGCCCTCAGACGGGACCACAGGGCCCGCAGGCGCCGGAGGCCCCGTCGGAGGAGACAGTGCCCTCATGGCCATGAGGAACGCCTCTATCCCTTCGGGCGACGCGCCTTGCCCAGGGACCGCAGGGTATGGAGCAGGCCGCGTCGGTGACTCACGCGGAGCCGCGGGGGTGGGGCCACCTGAACCCCCGGCCGCATCGCGCAAGCATCGGGGGGAGTCGGGGGGTACGATGACGACGCCCCGACTTCTTGTGCTTCCTACCTGAGGAACCAGAGGAATGGTGACGACTCCCGGAGCGCCCGTGACGGCTCCGCGACCGCTCCCTCGATCGCTCCCTTGACCTCCGGCCGGACCGGGACCGCTCTCGACGCGGGCCGACACCCGGACCTCGAGCAGCTTGCGGGATCGCTCCCGTCTAGCTTTATTCGTCAAGGCCCGGCAATCGACGCAGGTGTCGGGGCCCAGGCACCGGAGGCAGAGTCAGTGATGGTCCGTGACCGACATCGTGCGGTCACAGTCGTCACAGTTCTTAAAACCGGGCATCCTACCGGCACCGTAAAAGATATAAAAAATATTCAAAAGCTTTGGTCAAAGACCGGAGTACTGCTTTTCGGATCTGCGCTAACTGGCGCGAAAAAAAGAAGAAAAAAGAAGAACTGACGCGGAGGCAGCGTCTATATACTCCAGCGACGTCATCACGGCGCACGACGCCGACGACGGACGCGGAGCCGCAGGGGATGCCTGCAGACGACGCCTACCGACGTGCAGGGGTACTGCTACGCAAAAGTTTCCGGATACAGACTGACGCCAGGGGATATTCTAAGGTAAGGAATCTAATACTAACCTGTTTCTTTCAGATTATGGAACTCAATATTATAATGAGTCTCCAAACGTACCTTCTGTTCTTTCTTACCATCTGTTTTATCTCTCTTGGATATCAAAGTCTGTGATCGCCTAAGTGAACATGCTCTCTTCCTAGCCTTGTCAACCACAAAAGACTCATAACCCCTAGTCTGAAATCTCATTGTCATATCTGAAATATTCCTCAAAAATTCATCATCCTCAGAACAGTTCCTCCTCGCCCTAACCATTTCACCATAAGGTATTGATCTTTTCAGGCAGTTAGGGTGACAGCTGGTCGCATGTAAAATCGAATTACAGCTTGTTTCTTTGCGATACATCCTGGAACATAGCTTCATGTCTTGAATACACAGTTCTACATCCAGAAACGTAATTCTCTGCCTATCAAACTGTGTGGTGAACTGCAAATTCACATTGTTATCATTTAGATATTCAAAAAAGTCCTTCAAATTGTCAAGGGTCCCTGTCCAAATCATAAGACAGTCATCTATAAAACGACCCCAATATTGAATATATTCAATCCATTTCTGGCTGCGTCGGCCCCAGATCCACTCCGCCTCAGACCAACCCATAAATAGGTTGGCAAAAGACGGAGGGAACCTGGAACCCATCGCGGTCCCAAGACATTGTCTATACCATTTGTGATTGAAGACAAATACATTGTTTTTAAGAACTATCTCTGTCATTTCCAACAACATTTTGGTATGTTCAAACAGCTCTACGGGTCTCCTATTAAGAAAGGTTTCAACTGCTGCATGTGTTTGGGCGGGGGGCTGTTTGTGGGGGGGTTTGCTAGTCTTGGAGCGATGCTGGGTATGGATACGTTTGCTTACTTGCAAGTGGTTTGAATACAATCCACGGTGGGTAAGGGGGGATTTGGGCCTACTTTACTTTCAAAGTACGTTTTGTCACCATTTTTCTACTAGGCCTCGTTTTTTGAGATCTGATTGGGGGTCTTCTACATTTTTGAGACTGGGTTTAGTAAGGGTCTGGGAGCACTGCTTGGTAGGTCTAATTTTGTTCTAAAACACAGTTTACATAACCTAGCTTGAGGGGAAAGATCTGCTAAATGAATTCGCCCATACTTCTTTATCCTTCAAAAGGAGACTCAGGCAGAGTTCGCACTTTCAAAAATATTGTACTGTCTTTTAGGAAACTCAAACTGTGACTTTTTGCACTACACAGCGTACATACCTTATATTTATTTGTCAGTGGTGTTCTAATATCACTTCCTGTTTTTCCATCAATAATTACAGGCCGGGTTTCAGTCTGTACAATGGGAAAAAAAGGATGAAGTCTGGCTTCACATTAGCGAGCCGCAATTCAGCATCCGCCAGGCAGGCAGTGGACAGGGTGTCTTCTGGTCACCAACATTGATGGAGGGAGTGTCAGCCGGAATGGAGGAGTCCCGCTAATAAGAGGAATGGTTTGATGCATGCAACTTACCAAATTCAACAGGACAACTACAACAACATACAGATACAGTATCCGTTCTTTTCTAATTATCTTTTAAGTAATGTTATTGCTGTGAACTTCTATGAGTGTGACTCTGCATTTCTTTGATCTCTGCTTCTAAATTCATCCCTACAGCCATTCTATACATTTTACTTGTGCTATTTTTTAAACCTACTTTAATGTAAGAAGTGTTTCTCTGAGTGCAGAGATAGGCAAGTGAAAACGCATAATTAGTACTGCAGCCCTGTACTGTCTCATTCTTTCATTCACAGATGTCGAAAGTACTACTTACTTTTCAGTAACCATGCATGCAGTAGTGCATGCACTTCCTTTATGTCACTTAAAAGATTTATGGTTAGCTTTGTACCCAAAGATTTCTTTATCTTCAACTTTGTGGTTTTGATTGATGTGTGACTGAATGACAGCAATAATTCCACACACTTGCTGGGGAGGATAAGGTCATAGCAACAGGCTGGTGAAGGAATCTGAGGATATATTCTATTCTTACTCAGCTTGACACTCAGTCACTATTGGCAAATGAAAGCAGATTTTCATGTGCGCCATCAACTTGATTGGTCATCAAGAACATCCTCCTCCTAGACGTGGCAAATTATTACGCTGCGGTGTCCTTCACCTTTGGTACTATTTCTTGCAGTAGTAGCCAATGTCAAAGAAATTCATCGCAAGTACTAGTTATACTTTCAATACTTTATCATTTGTTAGGCTACATTGTGGCACTGTTCTAGTGTACTGTCACCTGCTATTCTCTATTGTACCGTTCTAATACTACGGTAAGGACAAACAAGGTTTTATTTTATTTTTTTTCAGATGCTGCAACTGCCACTGTGTAACACCACTAGTACCACCGCAATGATGACACTTCATCCGCCCAGGATTGCCAACCTTAATCGACATTTGCCGTGCAGCCAGCCCTGTGCCTAGCCCTATTTCCAAACACAGATTGCAGGTAACTGTGAGAGGCACTTAGTTTTGAAAACATTTGGGCAATTAATTACACAACTTGAATCAAGATGCCACTTAAGTTTCAGGAAAACAAACTTATTGTTAAACCCCCACCCACCAGCCTCAAAAGCAGTAAAAAAAACATTTATGCTAAGATAATGAAAGGAGTCTTGTCCTGCGCAAACTTTGCCCAGTGGGCGTCAAGGCGCCTACTTCATAAATACCAGCTCATAGCAACACCGAAGCAATCTATCATTGGTAGGCTCTGGAAAAGCACCACGTTTTTAAGGCCTTTTTGAACAAATCCATTGAGGGTAAGGTTTTAATCTCAATTGGAATAGCGTTCCAGAGCTGAGGGGCAACAACGGAAAAAGCCCAGGCTCCCCATCTGGTCAGCCTGAATCGGGGAACAACAAGTTGGAATAGTCCCGCGGATCGGAGACATCTTGTTGGAGAGTAGCGGGTGAGTAAAGAGCTGATAGCACCCGCTGAGCCATCCGCGAGTGCTCTATATGTCAGACACAACATTTTAACAGAAAGTTTAAAGTATATTTATATCCCTAACAAAAATAATCTCCCGCAAGACCCAACCCACCCCCACTCTCTAACCCCAACGAATGTCCGTCAAAAGTCCAAAAAACCCAATTCCCAATTCCTACCCCCAGAAGTCTTTAAAAAAGGGGCAAGGGACAGTCTCCTCCTACTGCTGGCTGCTGCTGTTGACTTTCCGGGCCAGGTTGGCATGCTCCTTGCGCAGGGTCTTGAGCAGGGTTTTGGTGTTGACGAGCTCCTGCTCGAGGTAGGAGACACTCAGGGAAAGGTTGTGCATCCTTTTTTTGTAACTGCTGTGGGGGGCAGCTGATTTCTTTGCTGCTCGGCGGTGGAGGGTGGCTGCGGTACCCCGTCTCCGTACCGCTGGAGACCTGCTGCGCTGACTGGCTGACCCAGGGAGAGCAGAGGAGGATGCAGGTGTCGTTGTAGATGTTGTGGACGTACTCTGCGTGTCCTCCTCCTCCTGGGCCACCAGCCGCCGATATTCGGCAACAGTGGCCTCCAGCCTCCGTTGCCGGGTCCGTCTAGCCAGCTCCTTCTGTGTTGGTTTGGAAGGAGCATCTATATGAAGAAAGAAAAAGACATAGTCTGTAACCAATGCTCTTTAAGATTAACACAAAATGATTCAGCAGAAAGTTGTGTCACAGTAGAACTAGAAACTTGCAAGCGCAGTACATAACTATTGTAGCCAGTATCTATCTAACCTCCCACTTCTTCATCCTTGCTCTAACATTAGTGGGAGTTTAAGGAATCAATTCTACGAGCACTATGGACTCACTCCATTAGAGTCGACTATGACAGTACACCAGACTTCTTCTTCTTCTTCTCTTTTGTTTAGGAAAATTGGTACGTTATTTTCTGCAAGCCGGTATAATGCCAGCGCAGTCAACTTGCACTCGAGAAAAACAGTTGCCCGCCATGATGAGTGAGACAGACTTGCGTTACTGTACCAGTCCAGTACATGCAGGTGGTGATGCTCTTACTTTTCTATTATGGGTGGCACTGAGAATACTCTGTTATAGGGATGAGCGGATTTTGCGGATTGGCAATCCGCGGATTTGCGGATTGCCAAAATCCGCAAAATCCGCGAATCCGCGCGGATTTTTTGTTTTTTTATGTTCGCACAGGTTTCTGCAAGTTCGCACGTGTTTTGTACAATTTCGCAAATTGCGAAATTGTACAAAACGCGTGCGAACTTGCAGCAACCTGTGCGAACACAATTATAGGAAGAGAAATAAGCTCCTGGTCACAGGAACAGCACAGGGATTGCGCTCATGAAAGTCAAGGATGCAAAGGCCTCTACCCAG
The DNA here is from genome assembly GCF_964263255.1 of Lissotriton vulgaris. NCBI lineage: Eukaryota > Metazoa > Chordata > Amphibia > Caudata > Salamandridae > Lissotriton > Lissotriton vulgaris. The sequence continues at coordinate 120,258,717 of NC_141686.1, forward strand.
CATCACAGCTGATTTTCCACGGTAGATTTGGGAAGAGGCACACCTGTCCAGCCTCGAAGACGCTCATGATTGTTTTTGGGCTAATGAATGAGTCACTGATTTTGAGCATCAACTAGTTCGAGCGACCATGCAAAGGCCGCCCTCTACCCAGCATCACAGCTGATTTTCCACGGTAGATTTGGGAAGAGGCACACCTGTCCAGCCTCGAAGACGCTCATGATTGTTTTTGGGCTAATGAATGAGTCACTGAATTTGAGCATCAACTAGTTCGAGTGACCATGTGTGTGTTACTATGCAATCGCTCTAAAGGGCGCAGGGGTCCCTTGAGTGACCTGTGTAAGGCTGTGCCTGTAACTATTTTACAATGGCGCCAGCAAGCTGCCAGCGCCGTTGTAAAATAGTTACAAAGTTAGCTTGCACAGGAAGCACTTAGATAAAATAAAGCAGCACCTGCTTCGTTTTATCTAGTGGTTCCTGTGCAAGCTAACTTTGTAACTATTTTACAACGGCGCTGGCAGCTTGCTGGCGCCATTGTAAAGTAGTTACATGAGTGTGGGTTCAACTTTTGAACCCGTTACGTTCGCAGATTTTTTTTTGCTGATTTTGCGGGAAATCCGCAAAATTGTCGGATTGCGGATTTCCCCAAAATCCGCAAAATCTGCGAGCGTAACGGATTTCACGCTCATGCCTACTCTGTTACAAGGGCTACTGCTTAATTAATGTAACTTTCACCCTACAGTGCCAATGAATACTAGAAAAGGAAAATGAAGAGGATAAATAATCTGATTATCTATCACTGCACATGGTATGTATTTGCTTACATATGGGATGACTTTAGGTGCTTTGCTTTTTATTGAGTGAACAGTGATACATCCACACATGAATGACCGAGTTCTACTAATCTTATTAACAGAGGTAGTGAGTGGCCATCGTAATAGCCGGATATATGCTGTGCTTGCAATACAAACTACTGCTACTATTCATGGTAGTATTCGGACAAAATTACAACTTCTTTTCCTTGCCTTTCCTACACTGGGACAGACATGCGGGTGCGGTGTTACATGCTCTTCTAAGTAACACTTAGTTCATCCAGTGACCGTCTACTCTCTCTAGATACACATATGCTATCTAAGAGTCAGATAGTACCATGATCCAGGCATCCATCGATTCAAACTATATGTCAATCATTCTTCTTCATGTCTCTCATCTGGACAAACTTTACGTTTTCTCACAGGGAGCACACTATGCAGTCTGCAATCTCAATAAGTAAGGAATATAAGAGCTTACCACTGCCCGCCACTACCGTGGTAATCCGCACAGCAGTTTGGTACGGCACTTGCACCGCCTCCTCCCCAGAGCTTTCCTCCTCCACCTCCGCGCTGGGCCCAGCACCAGATGTTCCACCTACAAAGTACATTTAGATGTCATAGACATACACCACTCACTAGTATTTTGTCTAGGAATGAAGAAATGTGAATACAGAAACCAATCTAATAATTTGTGAATGTCTACTCTAAAGTAAAAATGTCCCTTTTTCCAGGGAAGGGTGTTGTCTTGCTGCACTTTTTGGCACAACTGATGAATGCTTGCTTTTTAACACGCACCATTTTTCTCATAACAGACAGAAGCTTCACTTCTAAGAACAAATCATCATCACCACTAGGACTGAGGGACCAACGATTCAGCACCAAAAAGAAAAATTAAAGTTCAAACCAGGTGAGTGCTCGGCTCGCCCACAATAACTGTGTGAAATATCACTATAAGCACTTTTCCATTTTTAATCAACCGTTTATGTTTTATGACAAGCTTGCTTTTAATAAATATTTTTACTTTTAATAAAGCTTTAAAACTTAAATAGACTCTGTGGTTGTTGGTCATGAGTGAATGAGCAAAAGGTTTTGCAATTTGCAAGCATGAGTCCGTGCCTCTGACACTTCTGGACTCTGACTCCGTACTCTTGTCCTGCGTTGTATAATCATCATTGGGGATCAATCATCGATGAATACGGGAGCTAAATGACTCTGCCACACTATCTAGTCAGTAAGGAGATTGGGGGTTCTTCAAAGTCTGATATCACTGAGGTATATGGAAAGTCTACCTGCGCCTATTATAATTGATAAACAATGCACTATTTAGTGTCCATAGTTCTGTTTGTGCAGATGTGTCCCTGCAACTGTAGTAGTATGGATTGTCCTCCTATCCAAACCAAAAGTAAAGTAGTATCTTATTCTTTCTTGGTGGTCATTCACCTTTTTATTGTTGGTAATTGTCAAAGCATAAACATTTAGAAGACTTGAAAATACATTATGGACAATCCCAGGGGACTGCACTCAGTGCATAGAGCTATTGCTTACTAGAATGGGAGTTTCGTTTTACACCTTTTGCCAAATGTGCAATCTTAGTTGGCTACACAGACAGACTAATAAGAATAATCTAGTAATACCAAAGGGAGTCATAGTCGAGGAAGGATAAGAATTTAGATACAGTCTACAAGAAGATCAAAGAGGATTTAGAAAAAAATCGAATGAGGAACGCTTGGAAAAAATAGGTACTCTATATTAAAATTAAAACTTACTGGGCCAGCAAAGGAGCCCTCGCCTGACCGGTCCTGGCCTTGTTTAGCAGCAGCAGCAGCCTGCTCCAATGCCCTCTTGCCCCTGGGGGGAGCTGATGTACAACATGAAAGAAAGAAAGACTAGAAAACATGGATGATATTTGTCAACCAAATCAAACATTTCAAAAGAACAATAGCAAAATATTTTGGCGAAATAGCAAATAGACAACTATTCCACTGGATATATTGACCTATCTCATGTGGTCTACTACGATATTAGCATTGCTTGATTTGCAGACCGTCGACTTGGAAAGTTATGTAACTCACTAAACAAACTACTAAAAAGGTTTGCCTAGGACTGGCAGGCAGCAGTCCGCAGCACACGAAGTGACAGATAAAGTCCATCGTGATTGCAGATCAGCAACAACACTAAAAAGTTTCCTACTACATTAACCAGTCATTAAAATACTCAAACTATCAATCCACGACCCCTATTTCTTCTTATTGCCAGGTGTACAAAGGAAGGACTGGACTTGAGTCTGTAAGGGCAGATTTAGAAGCCCCTTGCGGCTCTTTTGCTCCATTGTTGCTTGACTTTTGTGACGCAGCGGCAGAACAAAAGAGGCGCCATGGTGCGGCGTATATTAACAATGTGACGCATATGGGAGATGCATCTCGTTGTAAAGCCCTGCGCCATCAAGGGGCGTTCCTGCGCAGGAACGCATCCTAAAAGTGGCTGAGGGAAATCTACAAGATTTCAATCAGTCACTTTTAGGACAATGATGCGTGACTCAAACCCTACGCCTGCTTGGAGCAGACGTATGGCTTGACGCAGCATTGGGGAGATAGGGCACCCCAGAGCATTGCTGGAGCTGCACCATCGTTGCGATGCAACTCCAACAATGCGCCGCCTTTACGGCACAGATGCGTAACGCTTTGGTGACGTTTCGGGCCCATGGTGGGCCGCATTGTAAATACGGCACACCATGGGTGGTGGTGGCGGCATGGCGCACAATTACAAGCGCATCCCTGCTACTTTGCAGGGATGCGCCGGTAATTAAAAATCTGACCCTTAGTGTCTAGCATTATGCAGTTCTTTAAACTAAACTCATACATAATTTCTCAGGCCAATGAAATGAACACAAAATCGAAAACAAATAAGCATAGTAGCAACACTACTGAGAAGGAGAGCAGTGCACCTGAAATGCACAGAAGATTTTGAAATATATTTTACCTACAATGTAATCAGCAGCATTATTGCTCTTGGTAAAATCAAAAATTTGCAATATAATAACACACAGAGCAGGAGAAAACAGAGTAGTGAAGAAATAGCTACTACTACTCACCAAGCCCGGGGATCTCAAGGCCGAGCAGGTCGATCAAGTCGCGTTCCCGGTCCAGGAGATCCGTCCAACGGTGGGTGGCCTGGTTGTAGGTGCGCCGGACCCGAGAGTGTTGGTACATGGCCCGGGAAACACACCTTCTCTCACCGCTTCCGGTGCTCCCGGATCCCGTACCCACTAGCGATCTTGCCGCCTGCCATGATGGTCCTGGGGAGGTGGCGCTGAACATAAAAAACTAGTGCGGCCATCTCCTCCGCGCTGAAGATCTCCCGTGCTGTGACTGTCTCCCCCCTCAACGCCCGCACGGGTGCCGGGCAGGGAGTGCGGGACACCTCCCTTCTCAGGATGCTTCCCGGCTCCCTTTACCATGGTCTGGGCAGAAAGGAAGCTAAACAATAAAGAAGAAATAGAATAGGGAAGAAGAAAAGAAAAGAGTTTAAAAAAGTAGTCTAAAATTAACCAAAAGTAGAAGAAAACACAAAAATATAGAGCTAGAAAAATAGAGGGATAGATAATAAGTAAAATAGATTTAAAAAAACTTCAAACAAGCAAAGAATGGTACAGATTCAGAGAAGATACAGAAAGCATGCCCAGAACCATAGCAATGAATGAGAAACAAGATGGCCGCGCCCGTTCACGGCCGTGTGGGTAAGTTCGCGCAAGATTTCCCTCGCGATCACACGCGAACATGTACTAGCAAGCCGCACACTTTGCGAGATTACACTTCGCGCCCGGAAACGGAAATACGTCATGCAAACAAGATGGCCGCACCCGTGAACGACCGTGAGGGTAACTTCACGCCGTTATGCTACAAGCGGCTCGCTAAAACTCACAAAACCTTGCGAACTAACACGCCGCAAAAAAACAAATCGCATATTCGCACGAATTCACGGCTTCCAAATTCGATCTCGCGCAAATTCGCGCCCCGCGAATCCCGCGAAATTGCAGAAAAACGAGTTTTGCAAAACTGAAAGCACTCAGCAGGTGCAAAAGTTCAAACTCATCATTAGTAACCATTCCCTGTAGTGCTTCCTGAGGGGCCCCTCCAGAGTTCAGTTGCCTACTTGCAACTATTCTATGACCCTGCTCTGACCCTCACAGCAGGCTCCTAGAATAGCTACAAGTAGGCCACAAAGGTCCTGTGAAAGAAAATTGCACTGCAACAGAAAGAAAATTACAGATAAGGAAGCAGGTGCCAGACTGGAAGTTTAAATTCAGTGACACATTAATCAACCCCAAATTAATTCATGTCAGCTGAAGCAGGGCAGGAGGGCTTGCTTTTCCCCCCCATAATCTACAGTGATGAACCAGAGGGTGGCAGTGATGTACCAGAGGGTGGCATGGGTGAACCAGAGGGTGACAGTGGTGAAACAGAGGGTGCTGTGAACCTGTGATGATGAACCAGACGTAGAAACAACATTGTCGCGACCGTTGGGAGCCGACAAGTAAGTTCGCATTGTGAACTGGTACAAACCCCTTGCGAACAAGCAGAAACCCTTGCGAACACAAAAAAAAAGAAAAATCCGCAAATTTGAACGAGTTCGTGGATTTTGCGGATTGCGAATTCGTGAATACGCAAATTCGCCAACCGCAAATTCGCAAAATTCGCCCATGCTTACTTATTACACAATTGGGGGTATCCTTTCCCAACGACGGGGGGCGTGGCGGAATCAGCCAAGATGGCGGGCACCTCTCCGTGAGGCTCCGGCTGCCGGCCGGCGTCCGTGGCGTCTAAAACTTCACTAAAGCGGAGGCCGGTGAGATGTCCATCCATAACCCCACGATAACAAACTAAAGTTTTTATGCAAACCAGTTTGGACGTATTGCTTCGTGCAGTCGGTCCCCGATGTTGGGAATGTATCCCAGAGTTGCAGTTTTTTATTCCCTTTTAAACCCTACTTTTTCCAGTTATCCCCGAGCGGGCGGGAGGTGGGCAGAGTGCACAGCACGGACTTCTTGATGGCGGCGGGGGCGGGCCGGCCGGGGGAGAGGTCATGCCCCGGTATGGATGTGCAGACCGTACAGGTACCACGTGACACATAAAATGTCAAACACGGATTATAAGATCCTCACGTTGAACGTCAGGGGTATGCACACGGCCAACAAACGGTATTCGGTCTACGGCTATATTAAACAACAACAGGCCCAAGTGGCCCTGCTACAGGAGACACATTTGATGATGCAGGAAGTAGATCAATTGCACAGAAAATGACGCGGCGTGATATGTGCCACTGGGTTCTCTGCATACGCCAGGGGTACACTTATATGGATTAGGCCGGGGGTGCCTTTTAAGGAACATACCAGGCTCATAGACAGAGAGGGGCGGTATGCTATTTTGACAGGCCTACTGGAGGATCAGCCGATACTTGTGGGATGTGTGTATTCCCCCAATATAGATCAGCACCAATACTGGAATACCCTTACTGGTGTATTAGCCCGTCACGCAGGGATACCATGGCTCCTAGGGGGAGATTACAATTGTCTTTTGGACCTGCACCTAGACAGATCACATCCCCCACCAATTCACTCGCCAGCACACAAACAAACAGAGCGCTTCCGCCGGTGGCTGGACCACTGGTCCCTGGTGGACGCTTGGAGGGCGCTAAACCCAAACGATAGGCTATACTCCTTCCATTCCATCCCGCATGACCTGCGAGTTAGGCTGGATAGGTTCCTGTGTTCCACAGACCTGCTACCCAAACTACGGTACACGGATTATATGGGGCGAGTACTATCAGATCATGACATGCATATAGTGGTCCTTCGGTGGCGGCCGCCCCGCCCCCCGGTCCCAACATGGAAACTGCCCCGGGAGTACCTTACTTATCAAGCCTTCCGCCACGTTCACGGAGCTTACATAAGGGAACACTTCCTACGAAATGCTGGCTCGGCCTCTTCCAGGGCAATAGAGTGGGATGCATATAAAGTCAGTGCCAGGGGTCATTGCATTCAGCGGGTGGTGGGGGTGTGGCGCACACTAGAGCAGGCACTGAGCGGGACGGAGAAAGCGCTGGTGGATCTCTCTTGGGACATGGATCAGGGGAAGGCCACACCTGCACAACTCTCGGCAGTGATGCTCGCACATGCAAAGGCTATGAGGGACCTGTGCAAGTATAACTTCCGCGCCTATGTGGCTCGAGCGCACAGGGAGGGCAACAGAACGGGTGCACTACTAGCCTGGTTGGTCAAACAGGACACGAAGTCCCATCCCATTACGGAGCTCATGGATGCACACGGGCATCTCAAACACTCCCAATTTGACATCAGGGACAAATTCCATGACCATTACGCTGAGGTGTATTGCGCCCCGGCAACGACGACGCTATGCGAGCTGACTCAATTTCTGAGCCCGTCACGCATGCCTGTAATATCTCAGATGGATAGAAAAGACTTGGACTGCAAAATCACGCCTTCCGACATAAAACACGACATAAATTTGCTTGCAAGGGAAAAAGCGCCCGGTATGGACGGCTTCCCCCTGGAGTACTACAAAATCTTTGCGTCCGAAATAACACCCCACTTGGCGTCCACATACGAGGACGCCTTGGCCAGGGGCATACTACCAGCATCGGTCCATGAGTCGCTGGTCATGACATTCCCAAAACCACATAGAAACCCCACACTCCCGGCCTCTTACAGGCCGATTACACTGCTGAATGCGGACTGCAAGCTCCTAGGGAAACTACTGGCCGACCACTATAGTCAAATCCTTCCGGCACTGGTGCATCATGACCAGTGCGGCTTCGTGCCCCGACGCAACACCTCCCATAATTCACGTAGGCTGTTTCATATACAACACGAAATCACAGACCGATTCCCACGGGCGGCCTGCCTGATCTTCAATCTAGAAAAGGCGTTCGATACCCTGACCAGGCCTCACCTTTTCGCTGTCCTGCGGGATATCCAGATAGGCTCCACGCTGATGGCGTACACCCAACTCCTATACAGGGGCCTCACCTCCAGGGTGTGAGTCGGGAAACTTATCTCAGCCCCGTTTCCGGTGGAGAGGGGAACCAGACAGGGGTGTCCCCTCTCCCTCCTCCTATCTGCACTGGCGGTGGAACACCTGCCCATTCGGTTGCGACGGGGGAGGGATGGGGCAACCCGATAGCAGACACGTTCCACTGTGTCTCTGTCAGGGCCTGCTCCACGGGATCCGATCGATGAACAAAGGGGTCCACCTCCTGACGTTACCAACCCCCTGAATATGTACACAGGGGGTTCGAACCATCAGGCGAGGGATAAATAATGAAAAGAGACCGGGGACGGGTAGGGGTCAGCAGGGACAAGGGATCTGAAATGACAGAACAAAAGTTTTATAACACCTGCCAATATTTTGACATTTCTCAATTGCACTCAATAGACCGCTGAATACCTTAGGAGGCTGTACACAGTCCGCCAACAAGTCTAAAGGATTAACAGTCCAGCTTCCATTTTATGTGGAATATGAACCTTTGTTAAATGATCCCTCCCTGGTCTAGAAACTTGTTCCTCTAAATGATTCTTTGAGATAAGCACAAGTTTATAGTTCAAAATAAATCTTAAACGAGTTTGCAGTAAAAACCACACGTCGTCACTCTATCAAGCAAGGTTATGTCCCCAAGAAGTACTTTGAATATTCTTTAGTTATATATGGGTATGTCCGTTGATGTACACATCAGAAAACAAAGTCTTTACCCAATATAACGGCAACGTGTGGTTGTGACCGCCACTACGTTCCGCTACTTGAAGAAACCGAAATAACAACTCTCTAGCCGGCAGTAGGTAGCGAAGCACACCACTCTACTCCGGACAATACAAAACACAATGAATATTCTAGCCGGCAGCATGTAGTGGGCTCACCACTATACTCCGGGCAAGTCAGGACAAGATGTGCCCAAGCTATGAAAGCCTTCCACGGTAGCTTGCAGCAGCCGCCGCTAAGCTCCGGGAAACCAAAAACCCAGCGGAGCCGGGTTTTGAAATCGACACGCACCAAAACGGTGCGCTCCTCAGTGAAACAACGGTGACGGATTCTATGTTGCCGGTAGGCGCCCGAGGCCAGGGCTCCTTCCCGGATCCAGTGAAACAGTACCTTTGGCTGAAGCGGAGCAGGAATCCGAGCTCCCGCTTATCCACGGCGGCAACAGCTCGAAGAACGCCGGTCCTCCCAACAATACAGGAAACACAAACAAAGGACTCAGAATTACGTGCAAAGGGTTTCCTGCAAACACCACCCTTATACTTCCCCCCTACAAGGATCATGGGAGATGTAGTTCCTGATATTTAGGCAGGCGCGGTGATGCAGGAACCTGACAGTATGCCCTCTCTCCTAGCGCCTCCTAGGCCCTGGCTTGGCAGGAAACCTCCGATGAAATGCTCTGACAGCTACGGGAGCATGTACGTTCACAGATGGCTCCCAGGAGTCGTCCTCAGCCGAGTAGCCCTTCCAGGCCACCAGGTACCACAAAGCGCCTCTGCGACGTTTGGAGTCTTTTATGCATCGCACCACGTACTCCAGCCCATCGTCACACAACACCGGAGGGGGAGCCCTCCGTCGGGCAGCCAAAGCCGGTTTTAACAAGCTACAGTGAAATACCGGGTGGATACGAAGAGAGGCAGGAAGCTTCAGTTTATATGCCACAGGTTTAACCTGTTTCAACACCACATACGGGCCAATGTATTTAGGATGGAACACCGAACGGAGCTTAAACCTGATGTTTTTGGTGGATAACCACACCTTGTCCCCCACCTCATACATAGGTCCCACACCTCGATGCTTATCCGCCCATTTCGTGTACTCCTGTTTGGCTTGAACCAAATGTCTGGTCACTTTCTTTTGGATTGCGTGCAGACGTCGAACCGAACCCAACACCGAAGGTTGATTACTCACTTCAACAGGAATGGAAATCGGTAATGCCCGGGCATCGAATCCATAGTTGGCATAGAAGGGGGACACCCCCAATGAACTGTGCCATGCATTATTATAGGCGAATTCCGCTAGCCACAGCAGGGAGACACCCATGAATCCTGAGCCTCAGCCGCATAACAACGTAGGTACTTTTTCAACGTCTGATTGAGCCGTTCGGTCTGACCATCCGTCTGTGGGTGGAAGCTGGTTGACAAAGAGGCTTTGATCTTCAACGCCAAACACCAGGATTTCCAAAAGCTCGCGATCAAGTGTGGACCCCTGTCTGAAATGATGACTTCAGGTATTCCATGAAAGCGAAAAACATTAGACAACAGCAGCTGCGCTGTTTGACCTGCCGTGGGAAGGTTTCGGCACGGTATAAAATGTCCCATCTTTGTAAGGCTGTCCACGACCACCAGGACGGCTGTATGGCCATGATCAGAGGGCAACCCAGTGATGAAGTCCATACTAATACTCTGCCATGGTTTCTTTGGAGTGGGTAGAGGCATAAGTTTCCCCTTACTCTGGCACTGCGTCGTTTTTGCATGAGCACACTCCGCACACTGACCCACCCACTCTGTTACGTCTCGGGACAAGGTATCCCACCAGAACTGTCTTTGGACCAAAAGCACTGATTTCTTTATGCCTTGATGACCAGACATTGGTGAAGAGTGACACCACTCAAAGGCCTTTTTTCTACCTTCCAGGGAAGGCAAGAACAGTTTGTTTTCTACAAATGGCAAACCCCGGATAAGGGATCGTCTGGTGTCTTTGCTACTCCATGACCTCCAGGCTGCCTCGGTCTTTTGTCCCTTGATTGTCTCTAGGAAGACATCCGCATTGAGCACACAGATTACTTTGCTAGGCTCAATAATGGCATCCATTGGAGGATCGATCTTTACCTCTAAGGAGTCGCCCAAGCGTGACAACGTATCAGCTTTCTTGTTTTCAACACCTGGACGGAATGTTATCAGAAAATTGTACTCCGCAAAAAACAGCATCCACCGCATCTGTCTCTGTGACAGATGCCTAGCTGTTCGCATGTATTGCAGAATGCGGTGGTCTGAGAACACAGTCACTGGATGTAGGGCCCCCCAAAGGTACTGTCTCCATTCCTGGAAGGCCTTTTTAATAGCAAGGAGTTCTTTTTCTGCTATGGTGTAGTTTTTCTCCGCTTGGCTCAGTTTTTTGGAGAGATATGCTACCGGGTGGAGTTGTCCTGTTTGTACATGCCTCTGAGACAAGATAGCCCCTACTGCTTCATCCGAGGCGTCTGCCTCTACAACATACGGCAACTCAGGTTGTGGATGTGCCAATATGGGTGCAGTAACAAACGCCCTTTTGAGAAGATTGAAAGCATACTCCGCTTCCTGTGACCAATCATACACCACCCCTTTTCTGAGTAGCCGAGACAGAGGTGCAGCAAGGCGCGAAAATCCATCGATAAACCTCCTGTAATAGTTCGCAAACCCTAGGAAACATTGAACTTCTTTCACTGTTTTAGGAGTGGGCCAGGACTGTACTGCTTGCACCTTCCTTTCCGCCATTTGCAAACCATCCGGACATAGCCTGACCCCCAGGAATTCCACAGTGGTTACTCCGAATTCACATTTACTAAGTTTACAGAACAGATTGTTATCTCTCAGTCTCTGTAAAACCTGTATCACATGGTCGTGGTGAATCCCTTCATTACATGAATAAATCAGAATATCATCAATGTAAACCACTACACTGATGTCTACCAGATCTCTCAAGACATCATTCAGGAAGTATTGGAAGGCGGCCGGGGCGTTACATAATCCAAACGGCATAACCATATATTCAAACAACCCATAGCATGTTTTGAAGGCCGTCTTCCATTCATCACCCTCCCTCATCCTCACAAGGTGATATGCCCCCCGAAGATCTAACTTAGTATAAATGCAGGCCTTCCGTACTTGATCTAGTAGCACCGGAATGAGGGGGAGAGGGTACCTGTTACGGACAGTGTTTTTGTTCAGCATTCTGTAGTCCACACAAGCCCTCAATTCACCATTAGCTTTCGCTATGAAAAATAGGGGAGAGGCTGCCGGGGACTTGGAAGGGCGGATAAAGCCTATAGCTTGGTAATGTGTTAGATACTCTTTGAGGTGCTTGGTTTCAGGCACAGATAACGCATACACCCGACATGTGGGCATCAGGGCGCCTTCAACCATGTCAATGCAACAGTCATACGTACGATGAGGTGGTAGTTCATTAGCCAGCTGTTCGCTGAATACATCAGCAAACGACTGGTATGCACATGGTAATGATACTTCCTTTTCGGCCGCAGTCGCCACCTGAAAGGGAGTAGACAACTCTCTAGCCTGAGTAACAGGACGTGCTGACATATGTTCCTGACACCCCGGTGAAAGGAACCTCAATTTTTTCTCTTTCCAGTCAATATCAGGGTTATGATAGGAAAGCCAGGGCATACCCAAAATCACCTCATATTGCGGAGCCTCGATTATGTTGAGGGTTAACTTATCTCGATGTTCCCCTTCTGGTAACTCTACCACTAACAACACTTCTTCTGTCTGTTCAGTGATCAGTCCTGATTTTAAGGGTTTCCCATCTACAGCCCATACTTCCTCTGGGTGTGCCCTGGAAATGCGTTTTAGGTTTAATGATGAGACCAATCCGCTGTCAATGAAATTGCCCGTGGCCCCAGAATCAATCATAACCAATACTTGGTGGCCCACTAAATGGCTTTCCAAACACATGGAAAACACGATGTGGGACACAGAGTCCTGAAGCACCTCGCAAACCAACGAAGGTAGCTTTAAGGGTGTCTGATCATCCCTTCCTTCCGTATCTTTGTCATATGACTCGGTGCTGGATACCGCTAACCTTTTCTTGACCCAACTCCCTGTATTTTTTGGCTTGGAGGGACATTCTCGCACGTAATGACCTTTTCTCCCGCAATACATGCACAGCCCCTGGGTTCTACGGGTTTCCTTTTCCTCTCTGGTTAAGGGTGCTCTCACTGCTCCTATCTCCATAGGTTCATGGCTCTCCCCTATGGATGACGGCCCCTTCTTACTGAAGTACTCTGGCCTAGAGGATCCTCTGTCCCATTTTCTCCTGTCACCAGACCTCTCGGACATTCTGCCATCGAGTCGCAAGGACAGGTTAATCATACCAGCGCAGGTAGTAGGTTGGGGGTCTATTTGCGCTATAACATCTTTCATCCCATCCCGCAACCCTTGATAATAGATGGACATCTGTTTCTCTTCAGGCCAGGAGGACTCGGCCACCAATCTATTAAAGGAAGTTAAATAGGTAATCAATTCGTTACGTCCCTGTCTTAACTCCATCAATTCTTTGTCAGCCCTGAATGTAGTGGCCCTTCGATCAAACACCCTCTCAAACTCTGTTCTGAAAGCCCCCCAGTCAGAAAGAATGGCATCGTCTCTCCTTACCAGTGGGACCGCCCAACTTGCTGCATCTCCTATCATATAAGAGATGGCGAATGCTACTCTTGAATGGTGGTTGGGAAAAGAAGCGGGTTTGCAAGAGAAATGCATCATAATCTGTGTGAGGAATATCTGCGTCTTAGAAGAATCCCCAGAATACCTCTCAGGGCTTGCCAATGGTATAGGAGGAGGTACCGTTACTTGTATGCGAGGATTAAGAGTAGCAGCATCAAAGGGATTACCAACAAGCCTATTCACTCTTTCCCTTAATGCTGTAGCTTCTGCCCTGGAGGCTGTAGCCTCTGCTCTGGAAGCTACCAACTCTTGTTGAACTATCACCAATGCTTGTAGCACTTCCTCTAGGGTAGCCATGTTTGTTCAACAACCGTATCAGGTGGAGCATAAATCTTGGGCACGTAATTCTGTCAGGGCCTGCTCCACGGGATCCGATCGATGAACAAAGGGGTCCACCTCCTGACGTTACCAACCCCCTGAATATGTACACAGGGGGTTCGAACCATCAGGCGAGGGATAAATAATGAAAAGAGACCGGGGACGGGTAGGGGTCAGCAGGGACAAGGGATCTGAAATGACAGAACAAAAGTTTTATAACACCTGCCAATATTTTGACATTTCTCAATTGCACTCAATAGACCGCTGAATACCTTAGGAGGCTGTACACAGTCCGCCAACAAGTCTAAAGGATTAACAGTCCAGCTTCCATTTTATGTGGAATATGAACCTTTGGTAAATGATCCCTCCCTGGTCTAGAAACTTGTTCCTCTAAATGATTCTTTGAGATAAGCACAAGTTTATAGTTCAAAATAAATCTTAAACGAGTTTGCAGTAAAAACCACACGTCGTCACTCTATCAAGCAAGGTTATGTCCCCAAGAAGTACTTTGAATATTCTTTAGTTATATATGGGTATGTCCGTTGGTGTACACATCAGAAAACAAAGTCTTTACCCAATATAACGGCAACGTGTGGTTGTGACCGCCACTACGTTCCGCTATTCGAAGAAACCGAAATAACAACTCTCTAGCCGGCAGTAGGTAGCGAAGCACACCACTCTACTCCGGACAATACAAAACACAATGAATATTCTAGCCGGCAGCATGTAGTGGGCTCACCACTATACTCCGGGCAAGTCAGGACAAGATGTGCCCAAGCTATGAAAGCCTTCCACGGTAGCTTGCAGCAGCGGCCGCTAAGCTCCGGGAAACCAAAAACCCTGGGGAGCCGGGTTTTGAAATCGACACGCACCAAAACGGTGCGCTCCTCAGTGAAACAACGGTGACGGATTCTATGTTGCCGGTAGGCGCCCGAGGCCAGGGCTCCTTCCCGGATCCAGTGAAACAGTACCTTTGGCTGAAGCGGAGCAGGAATCCGAGCTCCCGCTTATCCACGGCGGCAACAGCTCGAAGAACGCCGGTCCTCCCAACAATACAGGAAACACAAACAAAGGACTCAGAATTACGTGCAAAGGGTTTCCTGCAAACACCACCCTTATACTTCCCCCCTACAAGGATCATGGGAGATGTAGTTCCTGATATTTAGGCAGGCGCGGTGATGCAGGAACCTGACAGTCTCCTTATACGCAGACGACTTGCTCGTTTATGTTCGGGAAATGACAGGAGATCTTACCTCGATTTGGGGCACTCTGCAGGAGTTCAGACACATGTCGGGTCTCAAGGTAATTTGGGGAAAGTCGACGATCTATCCACTCAGTCCTGACCTAGCACCCCACGATATGCAGGTAGGCAGACAGACCTTGAAATGGAGTGAGGCGGCCCCCATATATCTGGGAGTACGGTTATACCATTCCCCGGAGGACCTCTATGAGGGAAACCACTGTGGGGTGTTGGCAGGCCTTCGTTCTGCGATCAGCTTCTGGAAGACACCCCCACTGGCGCCTATCAGGCGGGTAGACATAGCTAAAATGATAATGGTACCCAGACTGCTGTATCACTTCTCAAATCTCTCAGTGATCCCGCCTCAGTCCTTCTTCCAGGAGTTGGGCACGCTCCTCACAACATTGATATGGGGAGATAATTCAGTGGCTGTCTCACTGGGCGGCCGAGAGGCACATGGGAGAGACGATCACTGACAGCGGGGGCTGCCTCTACCCGACATTCGACGAATACTAATGCCGGGCTCCAAGCCGGTCCGCACACACCCGGTGCAGGTTACTATAGCTCGTGAATGCATGATGCGCATCCATAGACTGTCAAAGGGGCAACCGTTATACTCCCCATTGCTCCCCTTGGTGGGCTTCCCCCGGTAGGAGGGATATTACACCAAAGGGGACCTGCGGACGTGGACTGACAGTGGAGTGTCAGAGATGGAAGCTCTGTTCCACGAGGGGCAGCTGAAAACGTTCGAACAGCTGGTCGAATGGTAAGGCCTCCTGCAGGGGCAATTCTTAACTAATGGATAGCGGTCGAGCGTATTGGGACTTGCGAGATGGAGAACCTCAACATACCCGGTGCTACACACGGTACTGCGGATGGGGGCAGGCAGGCATCTAGTGACATGGCACTACAAAGCCATTCGGGAATTAACTAGGGTTCCCCTGGACGGGCTGCGCCGATCTTGGGAGGACGATGTAGGTCGAGTCTTCCACGACAAAGAGGGGGCACGAGCACTAGAATACCCCAAAAAGTCTCCTGAAATGCCCGCTTAAAAAATATACAGTTTAAAGTTCTACATCGCGCTTATCTTATACCTGACAAGTTGCAGAAAAACTACCCGGACACAGAATTCAAATGTCCCCGGTGTCAGATATTGAATGCGAACTTCAAACATATGTTCTGGGACTGTCTGTCCCTGCAGGCATACTGGAATAAAGTACACCACACACCACACATGCTAGTACACTTACAACACATTGCCACATGGGAGGCGTGCGCCCTGGGAATCTACAAGAAGAAGAAGTCAGAGAAACTGCAATGGCGGTTTGCATCCCTAGCTATTCTCTTGTCCAAAAGAAACATAGCCATGCATTGGAGGGCCCCTACTGGACCGCCAGAAGCGTCCTGGATAGGAGCTGTGAACAAGTGGGAAGCAGCGGAGGAAGAGACCCTGAGGGAGGAAGAGGTAAAAGACACACGCAAACACCCAATCTCTATGGAATTGGCGCATCTTCTAATACAATTTAAGCAAGAGACAACCGCTGAGGACGCCCCAGAGACGACACAACTTCTGCCTCGCGGCCCCGCTCGAAGCCCCAGCCCACGGGCCCCATCATTAAACGAATAGCGCCCCCTGGAGGGAGGTTGGCACGCCATGGGTAGTCAATCTTTCTAATAGGATCATCTGCCGCTGCTGCGGGTCTCTCCCCCTCCCCCTGCCTTGTTTTCCCCCCTGCAGCACATATCACCGGCTCCCGCCAGCTAGTGGCTGGCACGTGCGCCGACCAAGTGTGTCTCTCGCCCCCACCCGCTACGCTGCCGCCCTCCCCTTCTCCTTCTTTCCTCAGGAGGTATCCCCTCCCATAGTTGCCAGTTTAGTTCTCGTCAGCAGTTCGAGGCATTTACACAAAAGTTGACGTTTGCACACATTAAGTAGGGTAGTACACTGACGGAGGGGTAGCTGTTCCACCCGACCCCATTATCATATCACCCGAGGGATCAGGCACACTGTGGATAAGTGTGGCTCAATGGTTAGAGCGGCAGACCCTGATGCAGAAGTCTAGCCCGGGACCAGGGTTCAATTCCCCCCATCGGCGGGTCTTGGGCTCAAAAATTCCACGGACCTGATAATTCTCGCCACAGTGCCTATTCTAACCATGGAGTCCCACTATGCAACTCTGGGCAATAGCTTGGTTAATCTCCACAACGGCCCCACACAACGCTAAGGATGCCTGGCCTCCACCCTGGGGGTGCCCAGGAGTGGACGCCTCACAGGGAAAGCCAGGACGGGTTCCACAGCGGTATTCGTACAAGCACCTTGAGACCCTTGCAGGTGAGTAGTGCGCTATACAAGTATCAATTTACATTTACATTTACTCCGACATGGCATCCTGCGACGAGATAACCCACTGGCAGATTCAGGGGACTAGTTATACAGCTGCCATACTCAAAAGACTGGAACCAATCTGTTGTTATCGAACCATGATTGCAATTGTTAAGAAATGTTTGCGTATATGCTGATAGATCACATGGACTCCTGATTTCGGTGGGTGTTGCGGTTTGGGGACCAGAGGGGGCAACGGAGTTTCAGTGTTGGGGTGAACATTTACAACATTGCGGGGTCCTGTAATATGCCACAAAATTCCTTCCCCCCGTGTTACCTACCTGGAAGAAACCAAGCATTCTGGGACTGGTAGTTCGCCTGTTGAAGATGACCGGCAGCAGGTGAGCTAAAGCACACGCTTAGGGGTGGAGCAGACTACAACCAATCGGCTAGTGGCTGGACACTTAAACCCACGCTGGTGCTTGTAACCCCGAGACATTGTTGGCGCTGAAGAAGGCTTAGGAAGCCGAAATGCATTCGCCATTTGCACTGTGCTCAAAAAAGTTGCCTCCACAAGTTCCCCATACGTGGCCTCTTCTTCTTTTTGAGGAGTTTTCTTCTATGCTGATAGATCTATGAACTGTCTTATGTCCCACAATGGATTTTTACAAAATGTAAAACCCTAATAAAATGATTTAAACAAAAAATCCTTTCCCAACGACACCCAGACACTGTACAGCTTCATCCTATTGCCTTCTACTGAAAGAAACTATCCAATTGGGAAGTAAACTACAGCATTACGGACAAAGAGTTACTGGCCATCAAACGAGCATGTAAGTAATGGAGACATCATCTACTGGAGGCCAGACACGCAGTGGAAATATATACAGACCATAGAAACCTGCTGTTCCTAAAAAGTGCCAGGGCCTTAACTCCTAGACAACTACGATGGTCATTGTTTTTTGCGGACTTTGATTTTGTGATCAAATGCAGACCAGGGCAACAGAATGAGAAGGCTGATGCACTCTCCAGACCCTTGTCCAATCCTGCAGAACTTCCTTTAGAGACAAAGCTGTGTGAGTTTGCTACGTCGGATCAAGCTCCTGAACTTGGTGGTTTTGCAACTTCCTGAAGGCAGCTGCCTGATACGGCTGCATTCTTGCTTCTGACTGACACTTGCACCTTTTGGAGAATGTGCAAAGAGACAGGGTCTCACGCGCCATGGAGCAGTATTATTCAACCTGGGAAATGCCTCCCGGTGTTTAGAAAGACATGTCCGTGACTCGGTTGGTTGCTCCAAGCCAACGGACGACATTGTACACCTTCAGAGCGTCTCGCATTCACCTTATGGATTCCCTCTGTCACGCTGTGTTTCAGCGCCGGTAGGGGTTTGAAGCCACTTTGTTTTTGGGAATTCTGGCTCCGCGCCGGAGCAGAGTTTCTACTTTTGTGCCTGCAGCATATCATATGACAGCGCTCCAGAGAGAGTGAACGTGCTGGATAATTTTGTAGTTCATTTTGTTAACCTCCCGAGTGAGGTTACTGCTGTGCTATTAAGTGCCTCTGGAATTTTGTATTGTTTCAACTCGCTTACTACGCTCAGGAGAGCTGAAACTGTGAACATTCAGCTCCACAGTCTTAGGAGGCTCAGCGCAGCCTGAAAGGACGGACGATACCCAGTTATATAGGATTATATGCATTAAGATAAGTACCTGCTTTTATGGTGACAACAAACTATTTTTTTTGTTTGTTTGCCTTATTTTTCTCTTTTGTGCCTTTTATCTTGGGAGAAGCACTGCTGTTAAATATGTAAGTACATACACATAGGGGTTCATGGTTCATGGTGGTACTAAGCATGAGAAGGGGGTAATATTGTGTGTATGTTTTGTGTTTCACTTACAGGGCATCAAGGGGAGGTCTTTAGAAGAGAGAGGTCTATATCTTCTGAGGTCATCCCTATTCTGAGTCAGACAGCGGCAACGTTATTGTTTCTTTTGTCCCTTTTTTCCCTTTCCCATATGGTAGTGTTATCTGTGGAGTGTTATATATAGATACTCATAGGTATCTCCATATAGGGGAAGGGATTAAATAGCTTCTACCATCGGTCCTGCTGTATCCGGCTGTAAGGTTAGTGGTTAACCTTCCTCTGTCTGACACTACCACTTGGATCCTGCTCCGATTTCCAACACTCATCACTGCTGCTGGGAATGGGGAAGATCTGCAGACTTTGGAATTGTCCCTTCCACCCCTCCTCTATCCATTTTTGACCTGGGGGCGAGCTGGAGGATGAGGCAGACGGCATTTACTAGCAACACCAAGACTAGTGCTCTTGATGGAACTTTAATGATCCTCCCAGGGTGGAACCCAAAACTGTCTGTACTTACCGCGGTGCCCGAGCAAGTTTGGCTGATGCCTGGTGGAGCTGTCATATGCAGCTATAGAGGAGTATCGCTCTGGTACACCCTGCAGCCAGCACCTACCCAGCCGGACATCGGACATCATTTTCCCAGCCTCCCTGTTGTGTTTCCCTACCTGCATTCCCTACCCCTGCTTACCATTCCCCCTCTACCCCTTCACTCCCCATAAAACATGTGTATGCGCTAATAATCTCACATTTTTGTGTAATCTCATGTGTTTTTCTCTCCTCTGTCTATACTTGTCTATGTAATTATGATACCTGTAACTCTCTGATCCTCATGTAAAGCGCTCTGATACCTCCGGGTCTAGCCAGCGCTATGTAAAACTTTTCAAATAATACCGCCCAAGCAAGTTTGGCTGATGCCTGGTGGGGCTGTCATATGCAGCCATGGAGGAGTTTGGCTCTGGTTCACCGCTTGGCCGGCAATAGCCAGCCGGACATCGGACATCGTTTTTCTCGCCTCCCCGTTGTGTTTTCCTACCTGCATTCCCTACCCCGTTTACCATTCCCCCTCTACCTCTTCACTCCCCAAAAGACATGTGTACAAGCTAATAATCTCACAATTTTGTGTAATCTCATGGTTTTTTTCTCTCTTATGTTTATACTTGTCTATGTATTTATGGAACCTGTAACTCTCTGATCCTCATGTAAAGCGCTCTGATACCTCTGGGTCTAGCCAGTGCTATGTAAAACTTTGCAAATAATACCGCGGTGCCCAAGCAACTTTGGTTGATGCCAAGCAAAGCTGTCATATGTAGCTATAGAGTAGTTTGGCTCTGGTTCACCCCTCGGCAGGCACCTACCTAGCCGGACATCGGACATTGTTTTCCTTGCCTCCCCATTGTGTTTTCCTACCTCCATTCCCCCTCTATCTCTTCACTCAGCATAAGACATGTGTACGCACTAATAATTCTCACATTATTGTGTAATCTCATGTTTTTTTTTCTTTCTCCTATGTCAATACTTGTCTATGTAATTATGGAACCTGTAACTCACTGATCCTCATGTAAAGTGCTCTGATACCTTTGGGTCTAGTCAGCTCTATATAAAACGTTACAAATAAAAATAAATAAATAAATACATAAACTGCTTGTTCAAAAGTGATTAGTTCCACTGTATGGTGTTAGGGGGGTGTAAATGTAAATTTGGTTTTCAAACAGGTTTCCCCTTGTCCTTCTGGAACGTCTCCTGTTGGGTGGTTCTTGAAAAAAGCTTAGTTTCAGTTCCTGGAAGAATTCGGCTAGCTCACGATGTAGTTTGAATTAGTCTAGTTTACTAGTGGGCACAAATCCCAAACCCTTGTTGAGTAAACCCTCTTCAGTAGAGGTGTGGGTGTAGGAGGACAAATTGGTCACTAGGCTCTGTTGGTGCTGGGTTTCGCTTGTTGGTCTCTTATTACAGGGGACCACCACTCCCAACCACTCCCAGGATTCAATTGCATTAATGATACTTCCCTGCCCATAGACTCAGGGCCGTATGTATCAAAGAGTTTTTTCATTCTGTGACTAAGGGAAAATGTGTTAGAACGTAGCCAAAATGACTGAGCTCCACTTCTAATAGTTGCCTCCTTAGGTGTAAGCGGGCTTCACTCTATGGACGACTGTGATGGTACCCCTCTTGAGAATACTGTTCTGGTAAAACACATTACAGAAGATATCTCCAGCAGCCCCCCTCCTCCCTTGATGCTATCTGGTGCCCCCAGACCTGTGATGTCCCCCAGTGAACATCTTTCTGCATGTGGCAACCCCAATTCCACCTTCACCTTACTTTTGCATCCTGAGGCTCCTCAGTGAGCTGCTCCTCCTTCCGGGGCTTCTCTTTTAGATGCTCCTGCTTCTTCACCTCTTCCTGTTGCAAGGATAGAATGAGCTGTTAAGGTAATAGAGATGGTAATGCTTTCTTTAATGTAATTACATTCCTTCATCAGGTGAACCTTCATAAAATTAATAGCTGTTTTTATTTTGAACATATTCATGAGAGCTTAGCGGGATCCCAAAATATTTTTTAAAACAGTGAGATGGTAATGAGGAATTTGGGTAAATGAATCAATCAAAAAATGCTACCAGAGGTAAGTACTAAATCCTTCATATAGCACATTCCCACAGATTCTTAAAGTTAGAGAAAAATTGAAGAATTACAGGGGTGCTAATTCAGATCAGAAACTTTTGTAAACACAGTCTATAAAAATGAGGGCCTCATTTAGAGTTTGGCAGTCATTCTTTCACCATGACCAGAAGTATCAGTAAGCCAGGCTGACGGTTAATTGTCCACCACATTTAGGGTTTTAGCTGGTGGATGACCATCTGCATTGGTGGAGGAAGGATCATAACCGGTCCTTCAGTCCTTCCTAGGTATTTCTACCTAGGCTTCCCCCATCCTCAATGAATAGAACAAACCTCCCTCAAGATTGGTGTGGCGGACATTCGTCTGCCATATTTAGAATTGTCTGCATTCATAGAATAACCAAGATAATGTCCAGATGGAGGGTAGCAATGGTAGACAGGGTTTACAACACCGCAAAAGTACGACAAAAATTGATGGACTCATCTATTGGCAGACATCTGTTCAAAATCAAAACACATGCAGTTCCTACTACAGAAGCGGCTCCTGAAACAAAAAACATTCACCAATCACAACGCAAAGCTGCATTCAAGCTCCGTTTCTCTTCACAATATCATCATTGCTTGCAGAATAGCCCTAGATTTTGGGAAAATTAACTGTGATGGTGAATGAGATAATCAGGGTTGAGCCCCAGTTGCTTGGAACAGAGGGTCTAGGCACCCATTATCCACAGAAGGAAAATGTGGGCCAGAATTGTGGTAAGATGAATGGATTGTATTCTTGAAGAAATAAGTTACTTACCTGTAACTTAGTTCTCCAGTTTTGGAAGCTTTCATTGATTAACATGCTTGAATCACCCCCATCATCATGATGAGAGTCCCCGGCACCTCAAAATAGTAGTAGTAGTACTTCACGTCTGGTTGCTGTTCTAGTGGGGTGATGGTGCTCAAAAGCATACTTAGGAGTAAGTGCGGTGAAAAAGGGTAGGGAAAACCACCCCACTCCCTGGATTGTGGTAAACCACAGACAAAGAACTCAAAGGTCCCCTGCACATGCTAGTAGTGCATAGACTTAAGTTAGTACAGTTATGAGTGTAGGAAAGAAAGAAAGACTGTACTCCACTGCACCGTGTGGTTCACGGAATTATATTCCTTGTTGTGTCTTTCTTCGTACAAAGTCCTAGCCTAGCCAACATGTGTTTCATTGCTACCATGAAGTACACAGCAACTTCTTCAGGGCCAAGTGCCTATGGTTGAGGTCCTTATTGTCGGTTGTACTTCCGTCCCAAAGTTAAATAGATGGTCTCATGAGAAGCAGAGACTGGAGTTCCTTTTAATTAAAGATTTTTTATGGAGCAGATTATTTGTTCTGTGATGCAGGCGAGTATTTAGGATATGCAGCTACTGGTTATTACGAAAGTCCTATTCATAGGGTTATGGTTCTAAGCCACCATTAGTTGTGTGGCCGCTGGTCACCCGTTCCCGTAAAGCAGCTGCTGAAGTCTCCCATGTGTTTTTGTAATAACCATTAACTGCATATCCTAACTACTCGCCGGCATCACAGAACATAGAAGCTAGTTGCCTAAAACCTGTCACAGCAACATCCATGGCTGAATCTATTATTTCATTGGATGCCCTCTCTCCGTCATGCAATATCTTTTTTGCTTCCTCCTTAGCATCTTCCGGCAGTTGGTCAATATAGGAAGCAATGTCTGACCACATCTGGCTATCACAGCACCCTAGGATCGCCAGGGCGTTTGCTGCCTTTACTGTAAATGCTGACATTGCAGAGAATCTTTTCCCAATTGAATCGAGACGTCTGTCCTCTCTGTCCGGATGTGGCGAAAGAGGTGCCACAGGATTTTTTGAGTGGCGTTGAGTGGCCTGCTTGAACACTGATTCCGGTTTGGGTGACCTGTAAGGCATCGGTGGTCTTATATTTTTTATCCAGACGTGGGAGCACCGCTGGCATAGAGGCTGAGTTTTTCATTATTCTAATACCTTCATCCCAGATGTAATCAATTATGGGAATAGCTTTGCCAGACTTCCAAAATGGCTCTTTGAAATCATATGAGAAAAATTCAGCTTGCTTGGAAGGCATTGGTATAGCAAACCTTTGTGCCGCACGCACCAACAAATTGTGAAATCCCCCAATATCCTCTGGTGCGGAATCTATCGGAGGAGGTGTTGGTGAGGCAGGCGAAGACATCCTGTAATAGCCCCATTCCCAGGCTGTATGACTGTATTAAATTATTGTATTGTAATTGCATTTGTATAGTGCTTACTACCCCTGATGAGGTGTAGAAGGGATTTTTCGACAAGTAGCACGCTACTCTGGTACCCATAGAAGATTAGTGTTGAATTAGTATAGTGAAACATGCAAGTAAATTTTAAGTGGTGGATAGGTTAGTCAGTTATTTACATTCAGGATAGCAGAAGGTTAGAAGAGGAAAAAAGGTTTGTATTTATATAGCGCTTGTTACCCCTGATTGGGTGTTGAAGCATGCTACTCCGGAAACCCATAAAGGATTACTGGTGAATTAGTATGGTGAAATATTAAAGTAATTTGAGTGGTGGATATTAGTCAGTAATTTGGACTGAGAAGGATAGCAAAGGGATAGAAGGGGAACAAAGGTTTGCATTCATATAGCAACTGTTACCGCTGATGGGTGTTGAAGCGCTTTTCTAGCGAGTAGCACGCTATTCTGGAACCTATAAAGGATTAGTGTTGAAAATTAGTATAGTGAAATATGAAGGGCCCGATTCACAGAATGAATTTAAGACTCAATCCTAATCTTACTACTATTTTGTTATTCACAGAATGCACTTACTACTTTTGGCATTCACAGAATGAATTTGCTACTTTTGGTATTCACAGAAGTTAGGATTTTGTCTTAAGTCTGTCTAAAGTCAGTCTTAAGTCTGTCTTAAGTATGTCTTAAGACAAATTTAAGACAAAATCCTAACTTCTGTGAATACCAAAAGTAGTAAATTCATTCTGTGAATGCCAAAAGTAGTAAGTGCATTATGTGAATACCAAAATAGTAGTAAGTTTAGGATTGAGTCTTAAATTCATTCTGTGAATCGGGCCCAAAGAAATTTGAGTGATGAATATTTTATTTAGTTATTTAGATAGAGAAGGGTAGGTGGCGGGATAGAAGAGGGAACGAGATTTGTATTTATTTAGCGCTTGCTACCACTCATGGGGTTTTGAAGTGCTTTTTTGGCAAATAGCACACTACTCTGGAACCCATAGGGATTAGTGTTGAATTAGTATGCTGAAACATGAAATTAATTTGAGTGATGGGTATGTTAGTCAGTTATTTGGATTGAGAAGGGTTGGGGAGGGGTAGAAAAGGGAAAAAGGTTTGCATTCATATAGAGCTTGTAACCCTGATGGGGTGTTGAAACACTTTATTATTGAGCAGCATGCTACTCTGGAACCCATAAACGATTAGTGGTGAATTAGTATAGTGGAATTTGGAATTTGAGAAGTGAACATGTTAGTCTGTTATTTTGATTGAAAAGGATAGTGAAGGGGTAGAAGAGTGAAGGATTTAAAATAAAATATATTTTATATTTCTTATTTTATGTCATTGCAGTAAGAGGAGGCTTTTGAATTAATAAAAAAGGGTTTTTGGAGGGGAAGAGCCAGAGGGAAGAGTTTAGAAAGGTTTGTTTTGGGGATGGGTATAGTAAAAGAGGTGTCATGATGCAAGGAGGGGTAGAGTAGGAGAGAGTCTAGAAAGGGTTATTTTGGGGATCATAGTAGTTGTATGCGGTCTGGGATAAATGAGAGAGTGGATGTAGATGATATATTGATAGATGTATAGGGTGCGAGATTGGGCAGTGCATTGGAAAGAGTAGTAGAAAGATGTTTGAGATTAGTTGGGCTAGAAGATATATTGGGAGAAGTATTGGCAGAGAAATAGGGTGGTGCATTGGAAATGCCAAATTAGAAGAAAGTGATAAATATATAGATCCAATAGTACATTGCAAGTATATAGATGCATAAAGGAGTTAAGTATATGTAGATTAAATATATTGATAGAGGTACAGGATGAGAAACAGGGTAGTTCTTTGGATATGCTTTTTCAGGAGAAAAGTAACAGACGCACATATCCAAGTACATGGAGGTACATAGATAGATGCATAATGGAAGCATGTACATGTAGACCAAAGATGTTTTTTTTCATCATATTTATTTTACATGTTTATACAAAGCAATACACAAAGATAGGTACATATCTATAGTGAAAATAAATGCTTATATAGAGAGTGATAGGCTGTAAATTTCTGTTTACGTATGGTGCTAATGTGTGGAAGAGACAATTCTTGTGTAGTTTTCTGAAGGTAAGGTGGTTGTCGGTGGATCTTATGTTGGGGGGTAAAGAGTTCCATAGTTTGGCTGCTTGAACAGAGGAGGTACAGGATGAGAAATAGGGTAGTGCTTTGGATATGCTTTTTCAGGAGAAAAGTAACAGACACACAGATCCAAGTACATGGAGGTACATAGATAGATGCATAATGGAAGCATGTACATGTAGACCAAAGATGTTTTTTTTAACAACATATTTATTCTACATGTTTATACAAAACAATACACAAAGGTAGGTACATATCTATAGTGAAAATAAATGCTTATATAGAGAGTGATAGGCTATAAATTTCTGTTTGTGTATGGTGATAATGTGTGGAAGAGCCAATTCTTGTGTCGTTTTCTGAAGGTAAGGTGGTTGTTGGTGGATCTCATGTTGGGGGGTAAAGAGTTCCATAGTTTGGCTGCTGGGACAGAGAAGGAGTGCCACCCATGGTTATTTTGTTGTATCTTGGGATTATGAGGCGAGATGCCCCTTTAAAGCGGAGGTTCCTTTGTTGAATGTGTTTGGCAATTTTATTCCTGAGAAAGAGCGGTCCCATTCCATGTATTGCTTTGTGGGTGATACAAAGTAGCTTGAACGTGGATCTTCTGACAACCGGTAATCAATGCAGGGTTTTCAAGGCAGGTGAGATGTGGTCTTGCGGTTTGAATCCAGAATCTATTGCAGTTTTTTCATGGTCGTTAAAGGTGATCCGTGGTGGAGGCTATTGGCGTAATCCGGTTTGGACAGAACAAGGTAGATGGTAGCTTGGACTTTGTGTGGAAATCCCAAATGAGGGAAAATTGGTTGCAGAGGGCCTGATTCACAGAATTCACAGAATTACCTAAACTTACTGCTTTTGGTATTCACAGAATGCACTTACTACTTTTGGTATTCACAGAATGCACTTACTACTTTTGGTATTCACAGAATGGATTTATGACTACTAACTTTACATCCGCACCCGGGCCGGAAATTCCGGCCGGTAGGCCGAGCTTCCGGCTTAGAGTTGGGGCTTGTATCCCAGAGGCGGAGCTTGCGGCTCAGAGGTGGGGATTTAGCCATGGCTGAAATCTCCGTCTCCGGGCCGCAAGCTCCCCCTCCAAAGCTCCCCCTCCAAAACCAGAAGCTCCGCCTCCGCGGCCCGAGTGCGGACGTAAAGTTAGTAGTCGTAAATCCATTCTGTGAATACCAAAAGTAGTAAGTACATTCTGTGAAATCCCAAAAGTAGTAAGTTTAGGATTTTGTCTTAAGTTAGTTCTGTGAATGGGGCCCATAGTTTCTATAGTGACAAAGCTTGATCTTGCTAGTTTGTCCACTTGGGCATTCATCGACAGCTTGGTGTCCATGGTCATTCCGAGGTTTCTTACTTCCTTGAATACTTTAGGAGGTGATCCCTGTTCATCAGGCCAGAGGGCAAGCGGATCATAAAGTTTCCAATCGCCACTTGTGAGTATTTCCGTTTTGGAAGCATTTACTTTTAGATGGCTCCAACTCATCCACTGATCCACAGCTCTGAGACAACTGAAAATTGGGGATTTTCCAATGACTTTGAGGCATTCAAGTTGAAGGAGTATTCGGTACAGGAAGTACAGTAAGAGTATTCATTCGTACTGGTGATGCCGCATGAGGAGGTGGAATTGTAATCGCAGGCACTGAAGGTGGGAAGCACTGCCAGTAGTCTTGTAACATCAATTGTAGATCAGATAGCAATGTAGAGGACATTGTGAGCATTTCTTCATGATATTGCTGATGTCTTTTTTCAGACTGAGAAAAATAGGCTTGACTATAGTATTGCTGATCATTATCATTGTCATCCTCTGGTTGAAACTTGACGTGCAACTCTGATGGGCTACATGCTTCCACAAAAGGACCTTCCTCTTCTTCGGAATTTCCCTCCTCCAACACATGAGTGGGTAAGAGAAGTGTAATTTTACTAGGGGAGGTGTGTTCTGGTGTAATTTCCATTTCCAATGTCTTCGTTGGTGAAATGAGCTTCACCAACACAATCTTCGTTGACGATTGTGTCAACTTTTGCATTGATGACAATGTCATTACTTCCACTACCTTTAACTTAGTTCTCCACTGTGACTTTGACGACGATGATGACTACGTCAACAGATGTGACTTTGTCGACAACTGTGGCTTTGTCGACGGCAAAGACTTCATTGACGCATATGACTGCACCTTCGTCGACTGTAGTTTTTCAGTCAACGGTGGCATGCTCGATGGAGGTGATGTCCTCCTCGACCATTGCAGCCTTGTTGACTTCTCCGTTGACATTGCCGTCGACGATGGTGATGATGACGACGACCTCGTAGGCGGAACTTTCCACAACAACGACAGTGTCGTCATTAACTTCAATTTCAACGTCGATGATGCGTGTTTAGTCGATGATGGGCCCTTCTCCTTAGAAGAAGGTGTTAAAGGCATGGTCGACAAAATCAGACCTTGCTTCAATGATGTCTACGGTGAGTGAGCCATAGAACAAATCATCATCGTCGACCTGCCTGAAGTGCAACCTGTAGTTGTAGACATAGTTGGAATGTTTTTCTTTTTCTTTTCTGAGAACTCGCAACGGTTTGTCGGAAAAAGTTAGTTTGAGCTCCTTAGGTTCTTGGCTCAGAAACTGTCTTTGATGGCTGTTCTTTTTTGTGAGAACCTTTGCACTTGGAAGATTCGTGAGGGAACTTCTTGGCATATTTCATGACGGGATCTTTATCGAATTGTAATACATTTTTGAAGAGGTAGACTGCTCACTCTCAAAATCTGATACCAGGTCGGACCTGGATTTCAATTTCTGGAGCCAAATAAGAACACGTCCTTCCCTGTCTCTAAGGGTTTTGTTTGAAAAGGCGCAGCAACTCTTGCAGTCTGATGCCTTATGTGATGGGTACAGACAGTAAATGAAGTATTTGTGAGGGTCATCAACATACAATCTCTTTTTCAAGCAAGTGGCACATTCTTTGAAGATAGCCTTCTTAGCCTTATCAGTAATCGTTGAGTCAGATTTGGTGACCCACCAAAAGATAAACTGGAAGATTAACTCTCTGTCTTTGAAAATACAATCATATAAATTAACTTTCTTCTGGAAAAAAGTCTAAAATATTCTTCAGATGAGAACGCTGAGCAGAGCTCAGAGGAGACTCCCTTGGCACAATGTCCAGTAGAAAATCTGAGGTACAGAGCTTCCCTCTGGTGTGTTCTATTGGGTGATTCATGCTGACTGTTTAAAGAAAAACTTTTTTTTTTTAATAATGCCTAGGATAGGTTAATAAACTGAGAGGCCTTTCTAGTCTATACCTATCAATGTACTACTACTACTACTACTACTATTTTAGGGTACCGGAGACTCCCATCATGATGACAGGGCATGATTCAAGCATGTGAATCTATGAAAGTTCCAAAACTTGAGTAATATTGAGTAACAGAATATTGTGGCACACTAATATTGTGGCCAAAATATTGAGGGACAAAATCTAAAAAGGTACGTGTCTGTATAGAAGTTTCAAGATCAACAATTCTTAACTCCATAAATATGTCCCTTTGCGATATTTATCATCCAGGTGTCAAGGTACACATGTGTGCAGTTATGCGCGTAAAATCTATTCATACTTACCTTTCATTATTTTGACCCTGGAAAATTTGTGTCTCAAGATACTCTGCAGTCAATATTCAGGATCCATACTGGTGAATGGTGTATCCAATGCCAGACACTCACAGGAAAAGAACTGGAAGTGGTGGAAAAACCATCATAGGAAGAGTCCATTCAGTCACTTCCAAAGAACACAAACATGCCATAGGAACTGGTGGAGGGTATCGGGATGGAAAAGTCCTTTGCAAGGTGATAGAAGTGTATCCCTGCCCTAATGCCCCTGCTGCGGTCAAATATGGATCCTTGATAGTGATTTTTGGTCATGAGCGAACATGCATCATGTATGTGTGCTATGATCTTGGCTTCTCTCATGGACTATAGTCTACTTGGATGGGAAAGGGAATCTAAACTGCTAATGTCAACTGGTGTAAGGCTACTGCTTTCCCAGAGAGTCAAGAAGCACAAGCGCAGTGGTGACAGCATACAGCGATTAGAATTTGGACTCAAGAATCAGATCTTGGCCAGACAAGGTGCCTTAGTAAAGTATTATTGGAGGATGAGGGAGTCAGAAGATAATACCCTAGCCCACCACTGTTGGGTTGAGATAGAAAACCAAGCAAGACTAGCAAATTCAACCACGACAATCCTGAAGCAATCTTTGTCAGCATTACAACTAGAGGAGGCCTGGTTAACCCCAGCAACGTATCCCGGATTCAGAAGCGTGGTGAACAATGCTATTAAATGGATCTCTCTACTAACAGACAAAATGATTTTCTCAAAAAAACATCATGCCTGGGCTGTAATACAGGGCTACCAGAAGCTGAAGCCGCAACAGTATCTGTTTGATCACTTTTCCCACCATAAAAATCATCACCTGATGATGCTACGAATGGGATCATTCCCCTCAAAGGATTTGACCCCAAAATGGAAATGCACATGGCCATCTAAGGAATGCCGCCTCTACGGTCTAGGGGAGGAGTCATTACAACATTTACTATGTACTTGCCCTTTCCTACTGAAAACTCGAAAATCCATCCTTTGGGAGATTCTCAAGAAGGAACAGATAAGAACATGCAGAGCCGCAGTCATCAGGTGTCTCAACGGGCTTGCAATCCCCCTGTCCAGTTGTGCCATAAAATTCTGGAAAATAGCAGCAAAGGAACTGGACAAAATTAATTCAAGCCAAACAGCTATTAAATAATCTGCTGGCCCATATCATTATTATTTTTAATGTATTGTTATACCCGCTAGCCTTCTAATTGTGGTCACGATTTTAAGACATTTTTGTCTCTCTTAAGTTTTTAAAAATGTTCACTGAAAGCACTGTTTAATGATGGTTTGCCATCCTTTTATGATTTTTAAATGAATCAATAAAAGTATATTTGACTGACTGACTGGCTTACTGACTACAGCGTTCTTAGTTTTTAGTGATCCGTCGAATGAACAGGCCTTTTTACCTGTGTCACATGAGTGATGCCTATTGGCCAACTCTGGTAAAGTTATGCTGCTGTGTGCTGGCTATCTTTTTTTTTTTTTACCAAAGATAAGTATTGTATTCTTCATAAAGCCCATTCCCAGAGACTCTCAGAGTTAGAGGAAAGTTGTTAATTACAGGGGTGTTCATTCAAAACAGAAAATATTGCAAACACAGTCTGTAATAATTAGGGCCTCAATTAGAGTTTGGCCGTCATTCCTCCACCTTGGCTATATGTATCCATAAGCCAGGCTGGCTGTTAATCATCCGCCATATCATCCTTTACCTGCATTGTATTGAAGACAGCATTGGGATGTATGTGTGCCTGTGGGTGGGCGCAGTGCATCAGAAAAAAACATGTGTATTTGCGTATGCATGTTGGGACACATGTGTGCCTTTGATGAGGTACACAGCATCAGGAAACATTGTAACCTGGTACTGCATGTTGCGTGAGCTAATTGGGATGTATGGATACCCTGAAAGTGTGCAGTACATTAGAGACTGTGCACATGTGTATATGTGTGCACAGATGTCTGGGTGTGTATGTGTGCTTGCAATGAACACAACACACAAAAGACACTGGGTTCCGTTTGGAGAGACCCAGGGTTTGCTGGGGGAGCAGGGAAAGGTAGAGCTTTCCCCAGATAGATTTTTGGATTGCTTCATTCCTGAGAGCTTGGTGGGGCACACTTCGTAGGAAGAAAGTGCTAGGCTCTTTGATGCACATAAATAAGGGCTCTTTGATTTTTCACAGGTCAAAGGGGCATGGCACATCTGGGGAAGGAGATGGGGCTGATAAGGAAATCATAAAGAGTAGGGTTGAGGCTCTTTGGTAATCATTTGATGGACATGTCAGGGAGGGTGACATTCAGGGGTGAACCTCTAACCGCTTGTGGTCTCACCATTGTATAACAATGCATGCTGGTACATAGATGAACGACTGATGCGTTTCTGCTGCCACCACCAGGGATGGATCTGTGATTGTGTTGGTGTGGTGTCTGCAGGAATTCTGGTCGGGATGTGCCTGTGAGTGTCGTGTTTGGGGTATGATGGGGTGGTGGTGATGAGGGGGGTGCGGGGTTGAGGGGTTGCGTGCCCGCGTCTTTTCAGATGTTTTTTGTTTTGTGTGGTGCTTGGGTCTGATGAAGTGTGTTTGTGTGAGCGTACTTGGGACAGATATGGGAATTTGGAATTTGGATGGAGAAAGGGCAGGAGGTGGTGGAAGGTTGGGATGCATGGAAGGCTGCTGTGAGTGAGGAGGCCAGAGCCTGAAAAGACCTCTGTAGGCCAGACATGTCATAGTGGAAGCCTTCCAGGTAGATCACCATCTGTGTCAGCTGGCTGCTTTGCCACTGGATGGAATTTAGGAATGCAGTTTGACCCACAGAGAGGTTCCTCAGGAGATCAATAGCCTCCTCACACATGGAACTGGGGCAACAGGGGCAGGTTCTGAAGTGCCTGGAATGAAAGAGACAGCTCCCCTCTTAGGGAAGCGGGCCAAGCCAACTGTTCGGGGAACAACAGGGAGGGTGACAATGGAACTGGGGGTGGCAGAAAATGATGAAGGTGGAACTAATCCTGTGCGGTCCACTACCACTCAGAAGTGTCCACCGGAGGATGACTCAGATGATGAACTTGAGCTTGTTCCCTCCGCGGCACTCCCAACCCCGTCTCCCTGGTGACTGGGTCCCTCCATGTCTGTGCTGACCCATCCGGAACCGCTGTGACTAGCTACGTCCCCAACAGCCTTGGTCCCTTCTCCTTTGCCTGTCCACAGTGAATCTGAAATGACAAGTAAAATAGGTTTATTGCAATTGCGTTTCCCCACCTGACCATCACATATCAATAAAACACATTTATTAAGTGCACATGTTGCACCAGCTTCATGGTTCAATATATAGGATTCAAAATTAGCATGAACACATGCATGAATGCTACACAACCGGCTAACAGTTGGATCCAGTTATGTCATAACCCCAGACAGCTCCAAATGCATTGATGGACTTGTCTACACTTCATCCTTAAGTCCATACTAGGATTACTGATCACCTTGTATACTTTGGGACTTGTAGTATACCATAGCAAAATGATGTTCCCAAACAGGATGGATACAATTTTGAAATTACACACTGTTAACACAAGGCCCAGATTTTAATAAATATTCATTTTCCTCATAACACATCATGATGTCATGAAGGTCAAGTTAAAGATAAATGCACCACCTATATGTGCTATAGTGGAGAAGCGTGGCTCGATGGTTAGAGCGGCAGACCCTGATGCAGAGGTCTGGCCCGGGACCAGGGTTCAATTCCTGCCTCAGCGGCTCTTGGACTCAATCTCCCCGGACCTGATAATTCTTGCCTCGGTGCCAAGTCTAATCATGGGTCCCACTCTGTGACTCTGGGCAATAGCTTGCTTAATCTCCACAATGGCCCCAGCAGCGCTTGGATGCCTGGCTTCACCTTGGGGGTGCCCTGGAGTGGACATCTCACAGGAAAGCCAGGAAGGGTTCCACAGCGGTAGGAATAAAGTGCTACGAGACCTCTGGGTAGAAGGCACTATATAAATACAAACACATTTACATTTACATAGAAGAAATCATGTCACATGCAAATGCTCTTTGTACACTGATGATACTTTTGACTTCATCATATGTCCTCTACCTGAAAAGTCTAATGAAAGCTGTACTGAAGTCGTTTAGCTATGCATCTGTTTGAATGAGTGAATATTATGTCAATGAATACCATGATATGTGCAGGCATGATAATGTCAATACAAATAAATGCAATGACAATGTATGCCATAACTAATGTCCGCATAACAATGTCAATACCCATAAATGCAATGTCAATGTATGCCTAAATCTATGCCTGCGCAACAGTGCGGATACCGGTAGAAACAATGTCAATGTGTACCATAATCCATGCACGCATAACAATGTTGATACCAGTAGAAACATTGTCAATGTACGTCATGATATAGACACGCATAATATGTCAATATCAGTAAAGATAATGACAACCGTACGGCCAATGTTGAGAATGTCAGTAAAAATAATATCAACAACCACCACATTATTCACAGAACTCGTATCATTGTTGGCGAATTCACCCAAGGAGACCTCTTCATCAACCCCAAGTCAGAGATACATGATCAGACAGGCCCTGCGACCCCAATCCACACCAATTGAGTAACAGGTCACAGGTAGAGCCTCACTTAGACCAAAGACAAACATGCTCCTAGTAAAAACCCTGATTGATCCCACAGATAGATAGTTGCACCACAAGCAAGTCATAGGAAATTGGCCGCAATAACACACTTTTGGCCAAAGGCGTGCATTCCCCAGAAATGGCACAAAGCTAGTTGCCACATGTAGTTAGAAACACTCAGCCAATTAGGACACAACATGCACACCACATGCAGTGATCACACGCTCCCCACAAAAGTCTTTTGCATGCATGCACACGAGCTCTCACCGAGGTTGAGAGCCATTTGTGTCCTTATCACATGCCCAAACTTGTTAATGTACAACTAAGATGCTTTTTCAAGAATGCAGAATTGGATTTATTGTACCTCACAATATGTATATATTGTTGGTCTGAAACCTTGTACTGTGAGAGACTTTCTTCAGATACTCTCCTGAATGCTCTGTTAAATTAAACTAACTTTTTCCTGTTTTGCCAAAAACCTCTTGTATTTTAATTTCTTTAAGGCAAATTCATATCTGAGCAACATTTTAATTCTAGCATAGAAATGTAGCCTTGAACTATTGAGGGCCAACACTTTGGGAGTTAGATACTCCAAATTCACACAACATAAAAATGTATATAGCCATATGAACATCCTCAAGCCTGCGTGGTGCAGGCGATAACACCATTCATAGATTCCATTTCTACAAGCCAATAAACCTTTGAAGGCTGTTGGGTGTCAGTGAATTTCTATGAAATAAAGATGTGGGATCACTATAGTCCTTATGGGATGACACATCACAGCACTCTTTGATATAGAAAACTCAAATTGCCTTGTAATGATCTCTACATTTCGACATCTCATCCCTGATGCATGTCACCAGTCAGTGAATACATTTTAAAACACTATTGCAGATGAGCTCATAACAGGGTAATGTATACTGGTTAACATGTAGGCACTAATGCTGATGGCACCAGTGATGTTTGCACACTCATATCACTGTTGAATTACACCGTACCAATGAGAAGTGTGGTACAGTCACTAAATAAAGAGTACACTGTATGCCATGTCACATGTAATAGGGCCTCCATCACATGAGAGACAGTAGTGCGGGAATATCCCTCCAGACACAAGGAAGACAAGTGGACTGTTTGGTGCAATTATCAGACAGAATATCAAAGAACATGAGATGAATTATCAGTTCACTCAGCCAGGTGTCTGCTCAGACAGCAAATTGGTACTGTACTGGACTTTGCTTTGTTCTTGGTCATAGAGACAATAGGCACATCACATCAGCATGCACCTCCCATCAGACCTACACAAACAATAACTCTTCTTGAAGTGTTGCACATGGGCCACCCCCCAATATTGATGTGGAAATACCTGCCTGTAACACATAAAGTTGGCAATGTTACATGTACGACTCTGGCCAGGACTTACCCCCTTGTAGCTGCTGTCGGGCCTTCAACTGCCCATCAATCTCTGGGAAGGCCACCTCTAGTATGAGGGCCATTGGGTGGGTCATGGCCTGGTGAGTACCCATTCTACATTGGGAGGACTTCCCAGCTAGACCTCTGCAATCTTCCTGGTCCAGCACCTAAGGTCCTCCCATCTCTTCCTGCGATGGTCACTGCACCAGTTAAAAACCCCAAGGGCCTGCACCTTCCCGGCGATGGCTTTCCAAATGGCTTTTTTCCAATGGGCATTGATCTGTATGGATGCAATAGATGAAGAAACAGATTGTAATTGAAAGTATTTGGATAGCTGTTTCATTGATACACATTTTGTGTACACCTAGCTCAAACATCTGCTGACTATCCTCAACCTGGGTCATGACCTACACTGACTAAACAAGGCCGCTAACATCATGTAGCCCATGGCTACCCTACATGTTCTGTGATGTGAGTTACTATGACACACAATACTTTGTGAACTTCTGAAGGGTAAACTACTTGTGCATGATTATACAGTCACAGTTACAGCCTGGCCCATTGACTAAAGGCATACGGTCCGTAGAGCCTGGTACCATAGCATAGACTACATAAGACTAAGGTCACAATGAAAGGGCTGACATGTTTCACTGAGAGCTTTCTCTCTGGGGATGTTTGGACATGTGGACTACTTAATCAGATAGCATACTGCATCTGCTTGAGTTTGTGTGGTATGTACTGCCAACACAGGACACACCTTTTGCCATATGTGCCACTGTTACAGGGATGACAATCAACATACCATTGTATGTCGTGTATATTTGGAACATACCATTTTATGTCGTGTATAGTTGGATTGAATGTACCGTAGCTAGTGATTCACATATCAAAATCTCTTCGGAAGTAACCAACTATCTATACTGTTAATGTGACACATGTGCAGTAGGCCCGTACAGTGCAAGTACAACTTACATAAAAGTGACAACAGACCTGTGATATTAAGGGGCCTGTCATAAGTAAATTATATGCATTGACAATGTGAGTAAATGGAAAGAAGTATCAAGTCAGGGCATTGCCTCAGTCACCATTCCAAATGTAGTTCATGTAAAAGCAAACAGGGTTACTATTTGTTAATAAAACTCATTTTGGGAACATCCAAGGATCTGCAGGTCTACAGGAAGATTACTCTGTGCATTCGTTGTAGTGCCCATTATGGGCACAACTCATTGTCAGGCCTTGATCTCTGCAGGCGGAGCATGCTGATCCCACATGACCATCACATTTCCACCAACCTCAAGGGTGTGTGGCACTCTGAAGGGGTCTGTGAGGTGTAGCTAGCTCCTAGACAACAGTTTGGCGAAGCCTGATGTGGGCTGAGAGATATGTTGGACTGTACATATAGCTAACATCATCCTTAACTACTTCCTACAGTATAAAGACACAGCTAATGCTGGAAAGCTTATAAATTTTATTGTTCATTTACCATGATCTGAAAAGCATATATATCATAGGTACAATGTAATGTATGCACATTTTAGCCTATAGGAATGGAAAGGATGAAGTTCAAAAGAGTGATAAATGTATTAGAGATAGTTACCTGCTCCTCTGGTTAGCCATTGAGATGGCCATACAGGGGAAGGACCTTTTCAACTGGGGTCTCTAGCTCCTCTGGAAAAAAGGGACAGGCCCTCTCACCTGCTTAGCCCGGCATGATTGCTCCATGAAGTGGCAAACAGCAGCTAAAGTGTAGGAGGTGTCAATAGCAATAGTGTCAGATTGCAAGGTACTTATTTTTGTAACTGTAATGTCCCTGTATGCTGTTATGAGTGTAGATGCACCCAACCATTATATAACAACCGTCACACTCACCAAAGTTAGCCTATGGCTCTGTCCGCTGTGGATGGAACTGCCCAACACGTGATAGACTTCTGCAGGTGGTGGTACATTCTAAATATCCTATATGCCAAGTCTGGCATATGCCATTTTAGCAGTTGCAACTACAGTTTTGATGGCTGTTAAGTGTGCCACCACATCTCTAAATGAGGGCTAACATGGTTACATTTGGACTACTCCATTGCCATGTAACTTTCAGAACACAAAGTAGCTGTATAGTGCATTACTGTGTATAAAGGCAAAATGTGCGTTGTGCACTGTACACCGCAGTTGATTTTTTTTTACCTAAAGTTTCCTAAATTCATTAATATTGTGCTAATATCACGATTCTGAATTTATAATGTGCACATTTCTGTTATAGGCACATGTGAAGCCCACAATGGGGATTACTGGTGCATGTTGTACAGTAGACAATAGTTATGTGTATTAAGTGTAATGTTTTCTGAAGCAGTTATGTCTTGTCACATTACTTTTGACTAACTCTACAACTATGTTACTCTGGACACTGATTAATGTTCTCCATTTTCTCCACTCCACTCACAGGTATCCTGGGAGAGGGAGGAGATGACAGCCTCCAGTGTACCGCCTCTTTTGAAGCCTTCAGACCATGTAGGACAGGCATGTGATCGATAAGTTCTGTTTAAATAGGCAAACATTACAGGATTTATGTCATCATTTGGAACCTGATCTCCTTTCTCAAAATACTAATCCCACATGCCTTCCACCTACTGTGAGACGTATGGCAGTATTGCATTTTCTGGCCACAGGTTCCTTCCAGTACACTGTGGCTATGCCTGGTGCTATGTCCCAACCAGTGCTCAATGGTGTACCCAAAGATGCGCTTTTAGCAATGATGAAACGCTTTGACACCTGCATTCAGTTCCCAAGACATGAGGATTTAGCCATTGTGAAGGGGGATTTCTATGGATCTGGTCACACCCCACATGTGGTTGGAGCCATTGATGGCACCTATGTTGCATCAATGCAACTGCACGCCAGGGAACAAGTGTACTGTAACAGGAAGCACTTCTATTCTATCAACATGCAAGTTGTTTGTTTACCCAATTTGTACATCTCAAATGTCTATGACCGGTTCCCAGGTTCAGCTCACAATTCCTTCGTACTGCGGAAAAGCACCATACCTCAGCTGATGTCACAACTGCTACCGGAGAAGGGCCTGGCATGTAGGTAGATATGATCTGTCCAAACTTTTGGATGGGTGATATGAGGTTGTATCATCAGAAAGTGTGTAACTTATTGTTGCCCTTATGCCCTTATGACTCAGCGTATCCCAACCGTCCATGGTTGTTGGCACTTCTGAGAAATCCCACTACGCCAGGGAAAATTAGCTTCAAAGAAGCCCATAGAAGAAGACGGTACAAAAGGGGGTGGTGATGGACGGAGCATCTGAATCAATCAAACACTCACACCCAGTTAAAAGATCTGGGCTTGATCCATCACCGTTCTTTAGCCCACTCTGCCACCCCAGTTCAGACAGGGCTATATGCTAATTAAGTATGGGCGGAAAATCCGTTC
This sequence comes from Lissotriton vulgaris, assembly GCF_964263255.1. Taxonomy (NCBI): domain Eukaryota; kingdom Metazoa; phylum Chordata; class Amphibia; order Caudata; family Salamandridae; genus Lissotriton; species Lissotriton vulgaris. The sequence continues at coordinate 120,297,851 of NC_141686.1, forward strand.
CGCTCGCGGATTTTGCGGATTTTCGGTAAATTCGCAATCCGCGAGATTCGCGAATTTCCCGCAAAATCCGCAAATCCGCGAGCAGCGGATTTTATGGCTTGCTCGCACTGTTCGCGTGAGTTCGCGGCTTCCCAGTTCAACTTCGCGCCCCGCGAATAAGCGCTAAATTGCAGAAATACGATCTTAGCAAAACTGAAACTACTTACCAGGTTCAAAAGTTCAAGCTCATCATTAGTAGCCATTTCCTGTAGTGCTTCCTGAGGGGCCCCTCCAGAGTTCAGTTGCCTACTTGCAACTATTATGTGACCCTGCTCTGACCCTCAGAATAGTTACACATATGCCACAAAGGTCCTGAATTACAGCTAAGGGAGACAAGCAGGAGCCAGGCTGGAAGTTCAAATCCAGTGACACATTAATCAGCCCCTAATTCATTATTGTCAGTTGGGGCAGGGCAGGTGTTGTAACTAATTTTGCAACAATTTAAGCACTTAGCAAGTGCAAAAGATCACTAATCAGGAAGCACTAAGGAAGCAGGTGCCAGCTAAAAAAATATTCTGTGACACATTAATCAGCCCCAAATTAATTCAGGTCACTTGAGGCAGGGAAGGTGTGCTTTGCTTTGCCACAATAATGTACACTGGACAACCAGAGGGTGCTGTGATGAAACAGAGGGTGGCATGGGTGGGCCAGAGGGTGGCATGAGTAGTCAGAGAGTGGCAGTGGTGACAGAGGGTGGCAGTGATAAAGAAGAGTGTCCCAAACAGGCTGGACACGTAGAAACAACAAGTTCGCAAAACTTGCGACCCAACAGGTAAGTTCGCGTTTGCGAAATTGTACAAAAACCCTCGGGAACTGGCAGAAACCCGCGCGAACACACAAAATTCGCGGATTTTGCGAATTGCGAGTTCGCAAATCCGCAAAATTCGCGAACGCGAGATTCGCAAAATTCGCCCATGCTTAATGCTAATCAGTCTGACCCTTTGCCTCATGGGAACAGTCCAGCCCGAACTGCCAAGCCATGTCTTCCCTGGACCTGAAACAAGCCTCCGAGGACCTGTTTCTGGCATTCCAGCCGTCTTCAGCCCGGCTTGCTTGAATCCAGTGGCAAAGTGAGCAAGGGAATCACGTCTGAGCATACCCTGCCACACTTATGGTGGCCAAAAGCGGTACAAAAGGGGGGCTGATGGACGGAGCATCTGAATCAATCAAACACTCACACCCAGTCAAAAGATCTGGGTTTGATCCATCACCGTTCTTTAGCCCACTCTGCCACCCCAGTTCAGACATGGCTATATGCAAATCAGTCTGACCCTGTGCCTCATGGGAACAGTCCAGCCCTAACTGCCAAGCCATGTCTTCCCTGGACCGGAAACCAGCTTCCGAGGACCGGTTTCTGGCATTCCAGCCGTCTTCATCCCGGCTTGCTTGAATCCAGTGGCCATAATTGTGGCAGGGTATGCTCAGACGTGAGTCCCTTGCCCACTTTGCCACTCGATTCAAGCAAGCCAGGCTGAAGACGGCTGGAATGCCAGAAACGGGTCCTCGGAAGCTTGTTTCCGGTCCAGGGAAGACATGGCTTGGGAGTTCGGGCTGGACTGTTCCCATGAGGCACAGGGTCAGACTGATTTGCATATAGCCATGTCTGAACTGGGGTGGCAGAGTGGGCTAAAGAACGGTGATGGATTAAACCCGGATCTTCTGACTGGGTGTGAGTGTTTGATTGATTCAGATGCTCCGTTCATCACCACCCCCTTTTGTACCGCTTTTGACCTCCATAAGTGTGGCAGGGTATGCTCAGACGTGAGTCCCTTGCTCACTTTGCCACTGGATTCAAGCAAACCGGGCTGAAGACGGCTGGAATGCCAGAAACCGGTCCTCGGAAGCTTGTTTCCGGTCCAGGGAAGACATGGCTTGGCAGTTCGGGCTGGACTTCTCCCATGAGGCACAGGGTCAGACTGATTTGCATATAGCCATGTCTGAACTGGGGTGGCAGAGTGGGCTAAAGAACGGTGATGGACTAAACCCAGATCTTCTGACTGGGTGTGAGTGTTTGATTGATTCAGATGCTCCGTTCATCGCCACCCTCTTTTGTACCGCTTTTGGCTGCCATAAGTGTGGCAGGGTATGCTCAGACGTGAGTCCCTTGCTCACTTTGCCACTGGAATCAAGCAAGCTGGGCTGAAGACGGCTGGAATGCCAGAAACCGGTCCTCGGAAGCTTGTTTCTGGTCCAGGGAAGACATGGCTTGGCAGTTCGGGCTGGACTGTTCCCATGAGGCACAGGGTCAGACTGATTTGCATACAGCCATGTCTGAACTGGGGTGGCAGAGTGGGCTAAAGAACGGTGATGGGTTAAACCCAGATCTTCTGACTGGGTGTGAGTGTTTGATTGATTCAGATGCTCCGTTCACCACACGCCCTTTTGTACTGCTTTTGGCCGCCATAAGTGTGGCAGGGTATGCTCAGACGTGAGTCCCTTGCTCACTTTGCCACTGGATTCAAGCAAGCCGGGCTGAAGACGGCTGGAATGCCAGAAACCGGTCCTCGGAAGCTTGTTTCCGGTCCAGGGAAGACATGGCTTGGCAGTTCGGGCTGCACTGTTCCCATGAGGCATAGGGTCAGACTGATTTGCATATAGCCATGTCTGAACTGGGGTGGCAGAGTGGGCTAAAGAACGGTGATGGATTAAACCCAGATCTTCTGACTGGGTGTGAGTGTTTGATTGATTCAGATGCTCCGTTCATCACTACCCCCTTTTGTACCACATAGAAGAAGACAGCAGTGAGTGAGCCGTGCTTTTGGCTTCCTGAATGGCAGCTATAGATGTCTGGGCAAGACTAGCGGAAACCTCCTCTACTCACCCGGGAAAGTGTGTCAAATCACTGTGGCCTGCTTCATGCTCCACAACATTGCCCTGCGATGGGACATCCCTTATATTGCAGAGGATAAAGCCCATGAAGTGTCGCTAGGTGAGGATTCTGAAATGCCAAATGATGATGGTAGTAATGAAGAGGAAAGAACTGACTTGAGTTGAGCTCTCATTGACAACTTCTTCTCATGGGCGAAAATATGTTGTGAGATGTCATGACTTTTACTATTATAGCAACTCTTGTTGTGATGGTGTGAGGAGAATATTTAGACAGATTTTAGGAATCTCAAGCTTAGATTTTTGGCATGAACTGTGGGAATAGTGTTATATGTATGATTTCATAACTAATCATTTTGTTTTGGTCTTTTTTAGGTACCTTCATCATGTCATCTTCATTTGGACATTTCCGAGTTGTGACATTAGGTGGTATACGATGCTATTTAGACATAAGAAGTGGACATGGATTGTTCCTGGGAATGTCTGTTCCAGACTTTGGGTGTAGAACTCCTGTACCAAGACTGCTTGCTCAACGATAGAATGGAAGTTAAGAGGAATTCATTGGACTTGTTCCTTGTCATGTGGTGGTCCTAATGCAATATGTGTGCCATCATGTGCTCCAACAAAATGTGGTTGTAAGGGCAAATCATGCTATTCTGCCTTCACATTGGCAAACCCCTCATTGTGTTTAAAATGTATTTAGCTGTTGATGTGTCTCATTGAAGTATTCACAAAACAAGACCTAGACCAAACAGGCATAGAACATTCAATCAATTACTGGTGTACCATCAAATGCAAACCTTTTTGGACAGTACTCCTCTCTTTTAATTGCTGAGGTAGGAGGTACATCCAAATTATGCCATGATTAAAGAACATATGCCCAATCCCTTGAAAACATAAACCAGTTGTGAGACAACAAATAACACACACCTATGTGCCTAAATAGGTAAATGGAGAAAATTAGAAAAGAGTGTGTGTGAGCGAGAAGGCGCCTCATGGGCGAACCACCAACGGGAACCTGGCAGGTACTCACCAGGATTGCCCTGATCTCATCATTGGCGCCATCAAGCTCAAAAGAAAGATGGGTGTCCACGAAACAAACAAAACAGTGTTTGTGAGGGAATGCAGTGTGTGGGAGTAACAAGCAACACAATATGTGTCACACAACAAATACGTAAAAGACCACAAGCAACACGGAACTTAGCTTTATTCTGTCACTTTCGTGTTGGTCGTGGGGTGTTAAAAAAGTGAGAGTGGCTAATACCTATCTAGCCATACTCCACTTGCCGACATGTTTCATTGCCACTTCCCTTAGGGCAATTTCTTCAGGGCGTCACAGATTTTTAAGCCACTGCATGAGGACAATCGTTGTCTTCACAACTGAAATACAAATAAAAACACACACATATAGTTTGTCATCCTTTCATATACCGAAGCCAAAAGGTGAGAGGCTTCAAAGTGTGAGGGGTCCCAAACCACATGCAACATCCAGTTATTTACCCTCAATTGACCACGTTGGAGCATACCAGTCGAGAGGTCCAAACCAAAATAGGTTTCAGGGTGACTTCAGGTGTGAGTCACTTTTCTTTCCGCAATTTTACTGTGAAGACTAGAGCATATATGGTTTTAATCTCTATGTATCTCTAGGTGTAAATCACCCTCAAATGATGTGTGCCCTTACAACACCCTATATTCTGCCACTGTGACTTTGTCGAAGTTTGGTGAAAAAGGAACCATATGGATATAGGTGATGTCGCTTAAAATACCCCGTACAGCAGTCACCTGGAGTCTGAATCTTCTTCCGGTTCCTGCGTATTTGCCTCCAGCCAGGACCACTGTCAGCATTGTGTGCTGGAGTGCACTCAGTGAAAACACAAAGACAAGGAAGCATGGTGGAGACAGTGCCCAGGCTCACTGCAAGCCCACGAGGTAGCCCTGTCTTGGAGTTGGCCTCAGAGACAATGATGCTGGCAGCCGTGTAAGAAACATAAAGGTAAACAAATCCAAATTAAGATTCATTTTGTAGTACATCACTGGATCGAATATATTAACTTTTAAAATTCAAGCTTGAAAAACCTCTAAAAAACTCTAATATAGGAGGTAAACCCTGGCATCACGGAAGTCTCCCATACTGGTGAAAGGGTATCGTGGACAAGCACAAGAGCTACTCAGGGGTCTGGTGAATAAGTACTGGACAAAACGTTGGTGGCACTCTGTTGCAGGGATTCTACACAGACAGAGAACTATGCACAGGATTATGAGCCCTCGATGTATAGTGACTAAGGCTTCCCACCACCATAGTGCCCACGAGCCGAGTACCAACTAGCTATAGTGTCTCACTCTCTCTCCTACACACTCAAAAAGAAGCAAATGATTAGACAGTGCAGACCACAGCACTCCCAGATCTCTCAGGAATCACGGTAACAAGACACACCTTTTCGCTCACACTCTCATACCTGTCCACAATAAGATCTGACTGAGACACAAAAATAGTTTGAACGTTTATTTTAACTATTGTGCTCTAACATGCAGTATACATGCAACAACAAGCAGAAAAAGGCATAACACGATTATAGTTAGCATAGCGGCTAGGCCATACATCATAAAGGGAGATATCCTCATATAAAGACAATGGTGAAAGGACTATGATGCGTAACCCCCCTCCCCTTGGTAAGAAGAAATGCGTTACTTACCTGTAACAGCAGTTATCCAGTATTGGTGTCTTTCATAGATTCACATGCCTGAATCATTCCCCGTCGTCGAGACGGGAGCCTCCGGTAAATAAAAAAGTAATGTCCATAGACATACATAGAGAGAAAGGGTCCAAGGGTCTCCCCTTAGCAGCCTTTCCTTGTCCTTATGTAAAAAGGACCAAACTGACCTAGTCAGCCAATCAGCTCCGACCTCCCTCTAGAACCTTCCTGGGAGGAGCCTCAGTCCCTCAGATTTTCGTACGCACCCAGCTAGGTTTGGCGTAATATAGTTCCGAGAGGGAGGTGAGTCCTTCCCGGGGAGGCGGGAGGGTTGCATGTGAATCTATGAAAGACACCAATACTGGATAACTGCTGTTACAGGTAAGTAACGCATTTCTTATCCAGTATTAGGGGTGTCTTTCATAGATTCACATGCCTGAATCAGAGTAGCTAGCAATCACAGTAGCACATTTGTAAAACAGAGTTGCTCTGCCGTCATAGTAGATAATGCATATAATATCATACAATAAAGAGACAGCTTAGATAGAATATCATCAGAGCAATAATGTGCATACCTGGAAGGCGGGATGTAGGAAGGCTCACCTTACTGAAAGAGATGGCGAAGCACCGCCTGGCCCACTGCCGCATCCTTCTGGAGTTCGATATCCAGGCAGTAGTGTCTGGAGAAAGTATGCGGTGACTTCCAGGTCGCCGCCCTGCAGATGTCCAGGATTGGCACTCCTGCAAACAGCGCCGCTGACGTGGACATCGCCCTGGTGGAATGAGCGGTAACATGATCATTCAGAGGCCGGCCGGCCTGTTCGTGGCAGAAGGAAATCGCCGAGGAGATCCATCTGGATATGCTTTGCTTCGTGAGTGGTAGGCCCATTCTTGGCCTGCTGTATGCCACGAACAGCTGTGAGGATTTCCTTAGATCCTTAGTCTTCTCCAGGTAGAACTTCAGGCACCTCATAAGGTCCAAAGAATGCAGTGACCTTTCCGCTGCTGTGGAAGGGTTGGCGAAGAAAGACCTAAGGACCAAAGGTTCGTTGAGATGGAAGTCCGACGGTACCTTTGGAATGAACTTAGGGTTTGGTCGCAGTATCACCCTATCATGTCTGAATTGTAGATAAGGTTCTTGAATGGACAAGGCTTGCAGCTCGCTAACCCTTCTGGCCGAAGTTAGAGCGAGCAAGAGTGCAGTTTTCCATGAAAGGTGTTGAAGCGATGCCCTGTGAATGGGTTCAAACGGGTGTCGCATGAGCTGGTTGAGTACCAGGTTAAGCTGCCAGGTGGGGGGTACCTTCCGAGGCCTCGGGAAGGATCTGTATAGTCCTTTGAGGAATTGTTTGACTAGCCGACTAGACCACAGAGAAGGTCCTGTGATCGTTCTGGTGAACCTCGAGATTGCTGCCAGGTGGACTTTGATGGACGCATGCGCCAGTCCCGACTGGGCCAAATGCAGGAGGTATGGTAGTATTTGTTCTGGTGTGATGGTGAGTGGCCGTAAGCCCTGTTCCGAGCACCATATGCAGAACCTCTTCCATTTGAGACAGTAGGTCTTGTTCGTACTGTCCGCTCTTGCTTTGGCTAGCACATCCCTGCAGTCTTGTGGGATATTCAGGCCCCCGAATTCTCTGTGCTCAGGAGCCAGGCTGATAATTTGAGCGATTGGAGGTTCGGGTGTTGCACTTGCCCGTTGGACATCGTCAGTAGGGCTGGGTGTTGGTTCAGTCGGATCGGTGATTTGATGGATAGTCGAAGCAGATCCGAGAACCAGTGTTGCCTCGGCCAGGACGGGGCGATCAGGATCAGGGTGCATGGTTCCGCTTTCATTTTCCTCAGGAGCCGTGGAATCATCGGGAATGGAGGAAAGGCGTATGCAAAGACCCTGTACCATCCGATGGAGAACGCATTTCCTAGTGATCCTGGTTGGGGATGCCAACTTGCGTAGCACGGGCATTTTGCGTTCCTCCTGGTGGCAAAGAGGTCGATGTTTGGGACTCCCCAAAGAGAGAAGATGTGAGTGAGGGCGCTGTCCGATAGTTCCCACTCGTGGGAGAGGGATTTTTGCCTGCTCAGGGCGTCCGCGATGGTATTGTCCCTTCCCGGCACGTATTCCGCTTTGAGTTGGATGTCGTGTAGTACCAGCCAGTTCCAGATCGTCTGTGATTCGCGTGAGAGCGAGAGTGAACGCGTTCCCCCTTGTTTGTTCAAATAGTGCATCGTCGTGGTGTTGTCCGTCCTGACGAGCACTGGGGAGTTCTGGATGCGGGGTAGGAAGGCTTGTAGAGCCAGAAACACTGCTCTCAGCTCCAAGAGGTTGATATGGAGCAATTGCTCTTGAGAGTCCCATTTGCCGCTGATCTGTAGGTCCTGGAGCACCGCGCCCCATCCCTCTAGGGAGGCGTCTGTTGTTATCACCAGCGGTGATGCTGGGAGGAGAAACGGTAAGCCCACCATCAGATTGTGACGACTTGTCCACCATTGTAGAGCTTTTGAAATCTTCGGTGTGATCCGAAGGATGTCTTCGAATGAGCCAGTGCTTTGGGTCCATTGGCTCGCGAGTGCCTCCTGCAAGGGCCGCATTCTGAGCCTGCAGTGCGGTATGAGGAGTATGCAGGAAGACATCATCCCCAGGAGGGAGGAGTAAGTCCGAACTTTCAGGTGCTTTTTCTTTGCCACAGCCGTGGCCAGAGATAAGATCCTGTCTGCTCTTTCTTTTGAGGGGAAGGCCTTCGTGCAGCCTGTGTCTAACATGGCCCCTAGGAAGGTAATTTTTGTTGCGGGCACCATGCATGATTTCTTGATATTGAGCGTCAATCCCAGATTTTGAAAGAGATTGGTGCAGGCGTTGGAGGACGTGACCGCGTCCCCAGGTGAGGGTGCTTTCACCAGCCAGTCGTCTAGGTAGGGGAAGACTTGGTGGCCCAGTTGGCGCAGGAATGCCGCCACAGGCGCAAGGCATTTCGTGAATATGCGCGGTGCGGACTTGAGGCCGAACGGCAGTACTTTGAACTGATAGTGACGGTCCGCCACCTCGAATCTTAGGAACTTCCGGTGAGTTTTGAGGATAGGGATGTGGTAGTATGCATCCTGGAGATCCAGTGACACCATAAAATCTCCTTTCTCTAGAATGCCCAGGATTTCCTGAATTGTCACCATCCTGAATGATTGGCTTCGTAGGAAGGTGTTGAGCCCCCGGAGATCCAGGATGGGTCTCCACTTGTTTTCTTTTTGTTGTACAAGAAAGAAGTGGGAGTAAAATCCTTTCCCCTTCGAGGATGCCGGAACCCTTTCGATTGCTCCTTTTTGTAGCATTGTCGAAAGTTCCTTTAGAAGCAGGTGTGGATGTTTGTGTGTCCGTCTGCGTGGAGGGGTATTGGGAGGGATGGAGGTGAACTCGAGAGAGTGGCCAAATCGAATAATTTGAAGAACCCACCGGTCCGTGGTGATGTACTGCCAATTGTGAAGGAAATGGGTCAGCTTTCCTCCAATTTGAAAGGACGGAGATGGTGTTCGGACTGGCTGGAGTAGGTGGTCACTGGCGGCCGCCAGCGCCCCTCTTGGTGTTTTTACCTCTGTAGGACGATCTTCCGAATGAGGACTGTCTGCCCTGTTGTTGCTTGCTTTGGTACTGGCCTTTTTGATTGTACGAGAATGAGGACGAGGACCTGTTTTGATATGAGCCTCGATAGGAGGATTGACCCCTGGGCTTGTTGCCCCGAAAGGACTGGTTTCTGAACTGTAGAGATCCCAGGGCCCTTGCCGTGTCTGTGTCCTTTTTAATGGCCTGTAGGGCCTCGTCGACCTGTACTCCAAACAGGTGCTGGCCGTCGAAGGGCATGTCTAGAACCTTTGCCTGAACTTCTTGGCGGAATGAAGTGGCTTTGAGCCATCCCTGTCGTCTCAGTACAGCCGCTCCCGCAAGTTGACGGAAGCCTGTCATGGCTGCGTCGATAGCACAGTCTATGAGCTCCGCTGCAGAAGATTGACCCTCCACGAGGAGCGCTTTCACCTCACCCTGGACGTCATCAGGTAGTTCCTTTATGTAAGGGGCAATGTCCTCCCATAATTGTCGATTGTAACGCCCTAGCAAGGCAATGGAGTTGGCCACCTTGATGGACATGGCCGATGTGGAAGTGAAGCGCTTGCCTATCGTGTCCAGTTTCCTGCCCTCTTTGTCCGGGGGAGCTGACAGTGGTGATGAAGGGTTGCAGGAGTTTTTCTGGGCCGCCTGCGTCACTACCGAGTCCGGTTTGGGGTGACCATTTAGGCAAGCCGCTGCAGTGAGTGGTGCCCTGTATTTTTTATCAAGGCGTGGGACCACCGCTGGCACAGAAGCAGGAGTGAGCATTAGCTTCTTTCCCTGTTCCCACAAAAAGTCTATGATTGGAACAGCTTTTGCAGATTTTTGAGGCTGTTCCTTGAAGTCGTGGAGGAAACAGTCCGTTTCCGTGGATTCCACCACCATGTGGAATCTCTTCGCCGCTCTCTCCACCAGCTTGTGGAAACCCGCAATGTCCACCGGTGGGGAGTCCGCTTGGCGTGGTTGTGGTGAAGCTGGGGATGATGTAATATATTCGTCCTCATCAGCCTGGTCCGAGTGGTCTGAGTGAACCTCCTGGACCTCTCCTTCCTCCAGTTCTTCCTCTTCCTCTTCTTCGTCCGAAGAGACCACCACTTGAGGATGAACATCCTGGTGGGGTTGATGGTGAGGATGAGGGCGTTCCGGTGCGGACACGTGAACATGCACTGGAGGTGTCTGATCTTCTTTGTCCCCTGGTGCGGGACTCTCAGGTGCTTGACCGCCTTTGCTAGGCTCCGGAAAGCGCCGCTTGTAGTCTTGCACAAGAAGTTTCAAGTCATCCACCAGGGTCGCCGGCAGGCATATCATGGGGGTGACTTCGGTGTGGACACTGGCTTGTACCGAGTGTTCCTGATATGTGAATTCGTCCTGTTCCTCATCAGTGCTTTGGCATTTTATGTGAAGGTCTGTGAGTGAAGTAGCGGGATTCAGATGGTCATCCTCTTCGGATTCCTCGCTTTGGAAAATTTCTTGAGGTGGTTGTTTTTCCACCTTGCTAGGAGACGTCGTTTCCGGGGTAATTATTGACTTGCCCTGTTTGGTAGACTGAATGGTAGAGCTTGTAGTCGTCGAGGGGGCCGTCGACGGTGGTAGCATCATGTACGGCGTCTCCACCAGCTTTGATTTTTTCCATGTTTCGTTCGTCGTCGAATCGCCCGTCGACGGTGTCGTCGTCGAACCCGTCGTCGACGGTGTCTTCGTCGACGGTGTCTTCGTCGACGGTGTCTTCGTCGACGGTGTCTTCGTCGACGGTGTCTTCGTCGAGGGTGTCTTCGTCGACGGTGTCTTCGTCGACGGGCTCGTCGCCGACGAGCCGGGCGTCGACGAGGTCTTCGTCGACGGAGGGGTGGACGAAGGGATCTTGGTCGTCGACGACTGCGCAGCCGTCGTCGTCATCGACGGTGCCTTCGTAGACGATTGTCTCGTCGACGAGTCTCTCGTCGACACTCTCGTCAACGACGGTTTTGACGACGATGTGCTCGTCGCTGTTGACGGCGTCGTCGACGGTGTAGTCTTCGTGGTCGACATGGTCAGGGGAATAATTGAAGAAACCGGCCTACCTGTAGATGAAGAGGAAGTAGTCATCGTCGTTGAAGCTGAGGGCGACGATGCCGATGTGGTAGACACCGTGGTTTTTACTGAAGTAGTCCTCTGGCTTTGTCTGGAGGACGGAGCAGGCATTTTGAAGGTTTTATCTTCCTTCGCCGACACTGAGGATGACGCCGATCTCGCCTCAGAAGACTTTTTGTGAGTCTTCGCAGGAGGAGTGTCTGAGTGGCCCGGGGAAGCGTCCCTTGGCCTCTTGCTCGAGACAGCAGAAGTTCTGGAAACGCTGCTCACAGAGGACTCTGGATTGTCCCTGTTCTTAAGCCTGTCCAGCCAGATCAGAAGGCGACCTTCTCTGTCTCTCACGGTCTTTTTGGGAAAAGACCGACAGATTGCGCATTTTTCCGAATTATGATCCGGGTAAAGGCAATACAGGCACAGGTCGTGTTTGTCATCCACATGAATCCTTTTCTTGCTGCAGGAAGAGCAGGCCCTGAACAGGGCTTTCTTCCCCGAGTCAGACATGAAAAAGGCAGTATAAACACACACTTACTTCAGGGGTAGTGTGTTGAGGAAGTCCTTGAAGAGTTTTTAGGTTCAGAGAAACTTCCAAGAGAGTTTGTTGATTTTTAGAATAATCCTGAGGAGAGCTCAGGCTGGAGACTCCCTAGCACAACGTGCGGTAGAAAATCTGAGGGACTGAGGCTCCTCCCAGGAAGGTTCTAGAGGGAGGTCGGAGCTGATTGGCTGACTAGGTCAGTTTGGTCCTTTTTACATAAGGACAAGGAAAGGCTGCTAAGGGGAGACCCTTGGACCCTTTCTCTCTATGTATGTCTATGGACATTACTTTTTTATTTACCGGAGGCTCCCGTCTCGACGACGGGGAATGATTCAGGCATGTGAATCTATGAAAGACACCCCTAATACTGGATAAGAAGTATTACTATATATTAGAAGATCTTTGGGCTTTGTCAGCAGACAATTTATAGATGAGAGGTGCACTCCTTTGTGTTCGTAGGTGCGTGTTGCTCTTCTCCCTGGAAAGGTCACTCACAAAGGGTCTCATTTATGAGAAGTGACGCATCACTGCGTGAAAGCAGCGATGCATCACTTCTCAGTTCGCCCTCCTTGCTACACCATTGATGCGTCATATTTACAGTATGACGCATCATGTCGCAAGGAGTTACAGATACGTATGTATTTATGATGTATCTGTAGGCGCAAAAGTGACGCATTGCTGGAGTGTGTCCCAAGGGTGACATATCTCTAGCAATGTGTCCATTCACATGGAGCACGCCCCATGTGAAAGGGCCTTTGTCAGTCTTACGCCTGCTGTGAAGCAGGCGTAAGATTTTGACGCATTTGCACTATAGAAGTGGTGCAGTGAAGTCTCATAGATTTCACTGCGCCACATCTACGAGGCTTACTTACGTAGGAATGCCCACCCTGCATATATTATACCTGGCGCAGGTATAATGTAGCGCAGGGAACTACAAAATAACGCATCTGCTTAGATGCGTCACTTTGTAAATAGGGCGCACCAGGGGGCATGTTTTACGCTGCCGGTGCATCATAAAAAGTGATGCAACGGAAGCGCAAAACTGTCTCAAGGCCTCATAAATAAGGCCCCAAGTGTGTGTTACCTAAACATGCATCCTCATAATATCAGAGTACGAGTCTCCGGCAGAAGCTGCATTAGTATGTTTTTCTAGGTGCTAGGACCTGAACATAACAGAATAACAAGGGGCATTGTTTATCCGCCTTGTTCACAATGTTCGGACGAAACTCCAGGAACAGGCAGAGAATGAACACAGCAGACAGTTCTCATGTGAAGGCCATAAACAGAATCTTGCAAAAGGAAATTCATGTAGTAATGTGCGCAAAAGCTGCATCATGGGTGCAGGGCTCATGCTAACTTTGTGATGCCGACAATCTCCCCATCTGCCACATGACAGTGTTACTCATGCTCTTACTAGTTAAAGTTGAGGAGACCAATACAACATCAAGCTAAGTAGGCAGGCATGTCTTTGAGTGGAGCTTTGTATATAGATTGCTCAGTTCACGAGAAGTGAAAAACAATTGTAACATGGCTGACACGTGACTATCACAAACTCACTGTTGCATCTTGTTTTCTGTTACAAAAACAGGGTCTCATGGTAGCTGTGGTCATTTCAATCTCTAGTTTCAAAAACTTGGCTAATGGTAAACTCCATGAAAAGTGAACATCAGTTGTATCGTGGCTGACAATTGAGTATGGGCAAACACAGTGGAGGTGCGTACCTTAGGGCATAGGGACTTTGACCCCTACATATTTCGGCCCCATCCCCATTATTATTATGTAATAAAGGCGCAATATATGCATTAATATTTCTGGTCACAGCACGCCAGTCAGCTTTTTCAGCCACAGGACATGTACATAATGTAAAGAACTTTCTGAATCTAATGCTGAGGTAGGTGGGTGGGATGGAGCTTGCCTTACATGTACACAGTAAACGAAACATCACATGCAACTGACTCAATCAAATGCGCCTGTTTGGCTGGCCGCAGAAGGCAGCCATCCCAACCCAACATGCAGACTTGAGGCCTTATTCACCTGCTCAACGAGTGGGTTGGGGTACTCCCAGACGCGGACTTGAGGCCTTATTCACCTGCTCAATGAGTGAGCTTTGGGTACTCCTAGCTGGAGCCCCCCAATCTCGACAATGAGCCCTAACTTCGCCTGCTCAAGCCAATCCTGGCAATGCTCTCATGCTGGGTACAGCAGGACAGCAGTATCAAGATCAGCTCAAGAGACGCATTAGTAGGCCTCTCTGAGGTTCTGGTGCACAGCGCTGGGCTAGGAGGGTTCCTTTTCAGGATCACGGAGTTCGTAACCAATCACTGTATGGCTTTATTATGAAACCATGAAGTGATTGGCCCTTACTCCTGTTGCTTGCAAGAGTATGAATCTTCTTCTGGTTGCTGCATATTTGACTCCCGCCAGTTTAGAAAAAGTCTAGCTTAGACCAAAAGTCTAACTTTAGTAGTAGTCAAGTTAGACTGTAGGTCTAAACTTAGACTGCTGATCTAAGTTTACCTTTGTGAATCAGGCCCTTTGTGTCTCTCTTGTGGCTATCTCTTCCCTCCTCTACCCGTCTATCCCTGGCCACCCATCTTCTTTCTTCGTCCCTCCTCTATCGCCTTCTCTAATTCTCTCCCTCTTTCGCCTTCTATCGACCTCTCTTGCCATCACTGCTTTCTCTCCTTCTCACTCTCTCCTACTCCTTGTTTCCTATTCTGCTGCCTTCTGATTTACTTCCTTCTCTCTCCCTCTATCTCTGTTTCTCCTGCTCACAACTCTCTTCCATTTTTAGGTCAAGCATTCAAGACTTCTTATACATACTTTAGTATATACCTATATGTGGAGGTACTTTGTGGGCACTGGTGATCAGTCCTAGGATTTGTCTGCTTCCAGTAAGGGACTTATTTTCTATTCAACTGCCTCTATTTACCGACCAGCAGAGGTCAGTAAAATACCAGAATTTTTTCTAATTAGGGACTTTATTTTTCTTATTTTTCTGGCAACTGCCTCTATTTAACTTTCTTGATAGAAAACTACCAGCAGAGGTCAGTAAAATACCAGAATCATCTTAGCATTCTCTAGATTCCAATCCATAGAAGTTGTCTTCCATGAGCACCCGTAGACAATAATATTTATTTCAAATCTTTTATTTTCAGTGATAGGACCACCGAAGGTCCTGATTTTATATTAAAAACAGTGGTTTGGACTAAACCATTTCCCATTGAACGGCAATATTTCCCTCAAAGTGTTCCCATACCTGGCGTTTCACGCATTTTGGTGCGTATTTTCCCACAATGGTAAAGAACAGTAGATGTTTCAGCACCCAGGCTAATGTGCTGCATAGCTAAATACATATAAGATCCCAAACGCGAGACCGATTGCATTGCAAATGCTTGTTTCTTTAACTTTCTCCTCTTCACGCATCTTTCTTCACTTCCCATTCTTTCTCATTCACTTGCAAAACATAATTTTTTGTCGGGCATCTGCCGTCTTTCTCTTGTTCACTCTATGGCCTCTGTGTGTTAATGCATGCGCGCGCCTGTGCACATATGTACATGCATGCATAAACCTTTCTGCCTCTCGCGCACAGAAAAAACCAACGGATTCGGCTTGTGTAAATGCGGCTCCCTTTTGTAGTTCAGCCCCATGACAAAGGCCCCGATCATTCCTTTCACGATACCCAGCACCTGCTTACCATCCCGGGGTGTAACAAGAGATGCACAATTTATGAAGCAAAAGAAGGCCTCTCTTTTATAAACACCAAAAATGGCTGAAAACACCCTTAATGGGATTTTAATGATGAAATTGTGCGATTGTTCAAACTGTACAAAATGAGTGCAAATGTGAAACATTTTGAAACAGGGCTTCTATATATGCATTTTTTTAAGTTCTCCCCTACCATTATACCCCCACTTTATAAACAGGCACAGCTACGATTCTCCACCCCAGTACTGCAGCCTTTCTCATCTTTACACTTGCACTGTTTTTACGGCCGCTCTTTGAACTTTTCACTGGTCCCTCAGCCTCATGTGCACTTACTTCCGTAGTAAGGAGGTTTCAAGGGCCCGTTAGGCCAGCGCTCCTGCGATGTAGGACAAAGTGAAATTAAATAATAAAAGTACTTGAAGGCCTCAGCTGCCAGACTGACACCTGTCACCATAAAATAGACAACTTTCCTGCTCACTGCAGCTGAACCAGTGCTGCCTCTCGACACAAGGAACTTCTCAGCACTTCAGGGTAAGCATCAGAGCTTTTAACAGGGCAGAGTTATCCATGTGTACGGATGCATATGTGGGAGCGAGCATCTGAGAGTTTGTGTGTATCAATGTGCATCGGCTTTTGTGTGTGTGTGCGGTGCACTTTTTTGCGTGACAGTATATTTATGTGTACACTGGGGTTTGTGTATGTTTTAGCAAGTGTAATTGTGTGTCTTTGTATGGGGCAGTGAGAGTGCGCCTGTATGACTCTGCGTATTAGTCTATATGTGCCGCTCACTGACCTGCTCATTTGCCTTGAACTGAGGAACTGCTTTTTTGTCCAAGTCCCAAACCGCATTCCCTGAGGTAGAGGTCGGCTGGTGGGAGCGTTACTGCAATCGGCAGTTTTCCATCTCGCTCTCAGCGCGACCCGCCCAGGTTGCAGTGCATTGCTTGTGCCCTGGAAAAGCCTACCGGGGGACTGCGAGGCCCAGAAACCACCGCTCTTTGCAGCCGGCGCCTCTTCCCCCGGCGGCCACGCCCACTGAATTGAACGCTGCTATAAAACCTTTCGCGCCACCCGCTGCGCGGGTGCCGCTCACTGACCTGCTCATTTGCCTTGAACTGAGGAACTGCTTTTTTGTCCAAGTCCCAAACCGCATTCCCTGAGGTAGAGGTCGGCTGGTGGGAGCGTTACTGCAATCGGCAGTTTTCCATCTCGCTCTCAGCGCGACCCGCCCAGGTTGCAGTGCATTGCTTGTGCCCTGGAAAAGCCTACCGGGGGACTGCGAGGCCCAGAAACCACCGCTCTTTGCAGCCGGCGCCTCTTCCCCCGGCGGCCACGCCCACTGAATTGAACGCTGCTATAAAACCTTTCGCGCCACCCGCTGCGCGGGTGCCGCTCACTGACCTGCTCATTTGCCTTGAACTGAGGAACTGCTTTTTTGTCCAAGTCCCAAACCGCATTCCCTGAGGTAGAGGTCGGCTGGTGGGAGCGTTACTGCAATTGGCAGTTTTCCATCTCGCTCTCAGCGCGACCCGCCCAGGTTGCAGTGCATTGCTTGTGCCCTGGAAAAGCCTACCGGGGGACTGCGAGGCCCAGAAACCACCGCTCTTTGCAGCCGGCGCCTCTTCCCCCGGCGGCCACGCCCACTGAATTGAACGCTGCTATAAAACCTTTCGCGCCACCCGCTGCGCGGGTGCCGCTCACTGACCTGCTCATTTGCCTTGAACTGAGGAACTGCTTTTTTGTCCAAGTCCCAAACCGCATTCCCTGAGGTAGAGGTCGGCTGGTGGGAGCGTTACTGCAATCGGCAGTTTTCCATCTCGCTCTCAGCGCGACCCGCCCAGGTTGCAGTGCATTGCTTGTGCCCTGGAAAAGCCTACCGGGGGACTGCGAGGCCCAGAAACCACCGCTCTTTGCAGCTGGCGCCTCTTCCCCCGGCGGCCACGCCCACTGAATTGAACGCTGCTATAAAACCTTTCGCGCCACCCGCTGCGCGGGTGCCGCTCACTGACCTGCTCATTTGCCTTGAACTGAGGAACTGCTTTTTTGTCCAAGTCCCAAACCGCATTCCCTGAGGTAGAGGTCGGCTGGTGGGAGCGTTACTGCAATCGGCAGTTTTCCATCTCGCTCTCAGCGCGACCCGCCCAGGTTGCAGTGCATTGCTTGTGCCCTGGAAAAGCCTACCGGGGGACTGCGAGGCCCAGAAACCACCGCTCTTTGCAGCCGGCGCCTCTTCCCCCGGAGGCCACGCCCTCCTTCCCTCCTCTATATCTAGCCAGTCTCTAACGCGCCGCGGGTCGCAGCCCGGGGCGAAGACCCGGGCAAAGACCGGGCCGTTTTAGGCCGTTAGAGGCTGGTAGAGACTGGACTGGGCCATCCCCCTGATATTTATATTTTTATCTGATCCTTCCCCACTGTATCATTTTACGAACTACCCCAGACCCATAACTCAATAGCAACAGTAATGGTCCTTACGAGAGGGAACAAAACCAAAACCAAAGCCCCCAGCGCAGCGGGCAAATTGCTTGGCCCTATGGATGACTTTTTAGCGAAGGCCAACACTCTTATAGACGAAAGCATATCAATTATCGAAGAAAGGGTCTCCCTAGATCTGACATTCGCAAAAAGATCCTCATTAGGTATCTTGGCGGAAGCCAGATCTCCAGCACTAGGAGCCTCAAACGCTGAGTTGGCGCTGACTAGAGAGAGACGCAGCCTACCAAATACAGTAGATCTGTCAGTATCTCAGCTAGCGGACTCTCAACTTAGCTTTGATCTAGAAAAAACTCCAGAACTGCTTCCAACAACACCTGTGCAAATCTCCTCTTCAGAAAAAAGAATAGAAAGGGGCAGGAGGGAGGGAGCAATTAGCAAAAAAAGGGTACCCAGAAACCCCACAACACCAGAAAATCTGACAATACCACCAATCATCCCACAAATCCAAGATGATAGGGCGTCACATATTGAGATTCTAGCATCAGTCCATCAGGTAGAGAAGGAACCATCTTCCCCGATAGTCTTGGACCCTCACTCCACTAAACAAGCCCAAGTGGATTTGAATGTTGTTGAGGCCCAGGAACTAACTCTCTCTAGCATAGCCAATGTAGTCAAACATGCATTACTACCCCTAGAACACCGGTTAGCAGTTATAGAATCGCAAATTTCCAAATTTTTAAAAAATCAACAGCCATCTCTTCCGCCATGTCCCCAAAAACCGGGCGGAAATAACAGTAAAAAACCAATTAATACTAATGCACCTAATGTCAATCCATCTTTGCCCAATCCACAACAAAAGACCCTCCGAATAACCACTCCAAATTTGCCTATTAATAAGAACTCCATTAATTCGACCAAAATAACAAAAACAGCAGCAGCCCAAAGTTCCACCAGCAACTCACAACAGACAAATACTTTGATCTCTCCAGCAGCGGCTGCTACTACTGCCACGACCCCGACGGCACCTAGTAGTTCAGCCAATAAAACCCCAGGGAAAAATATGAATAAAACAACAACGAAAACCTTACCCCCTCCACCCGTACCACCAAAAACACCTGCGGATAGGCCCAAGAGAAATACTGCGAGGAATCCTGGTCCCCCGAGACTCCCAGCAGAGTTCCCTCCTGAGGCCTCACCCTATGTGGTGGTCATGGCTGGAGTTCCTGAATTAACAGACCTTACCCCAGAACCGGTCTGGTCTCTAAAAAATAAAGCCCAGCATTGGCTCCAGACCAACCGCCCAATTCCATCCTCCTGGCGTGGAAGAATCAGATCTGTAGCTAGGGTACCGTGGGTGGGCAACACTAGAAAAACCATTCCTGGGGACTGCATAACAATCACATTCGAGGACCCTCGAATAGCGGATTATGTTTGTGCCTGGGAAGACATTACCCCAAATGGAGGAATTAAGATCAAGTCACTCTCCTTCTTTTACCCCTTTAGGCAAGTGGACGGATACATACAGGAGCAGGAACCTCCTTGGTCCGTCCCATTCCCCAGGCAGGATGACCAATTAAACATCAGATATCATGGTCCTCCTAACCTTTACGAGCCAGACTACTCCTGGCACACAGTGAGACAACGCCACCAGGGAGGAAGGTGGGATGACAGAAGACCTTACACACAATGGCCCCCACATAGAGATCAATCACGATGGGACCCATGGCATAACATCCCGCTAAACAATAGGTATAGTGGCCTAGAAATGGTCGACTGACCATCAACAGAAATCCCTCCCACTGACATCCAACTATCCTCCCCGTCACAGTCCGTTATCACCTCCCAAGCCATTGGTAACAAGGATCCCATAACCTTAAAAGCAGAATCTGGTGACGACTCTCTATCTATCATAGCATCCTATTGGAACATTGCGGGCCTACGAAATAAAATCGAGGATGGCTCTGCGCAGAAGTTCCTAACCCCATACCAAATAATTTGCCTCCAGGAGACATGGTCTGTAGAAGAACTACACCTACAAGGCTATAAAACTTATAACGTCCCAGCACTAACCAGTACAATGGGCAGACCAAAAGGTGGCCTTACAACCTACATCTCAAACTCCCTACCTCTTAACAAAGTGGTTACACTCTCCCAGGACGCTAACCACCAAATCCTATCACTAATCCTTCCCAATAAGGATACAATTATCTTGACCAACATATATAATAATTTGTCGGAAGAAAATTTCATAATTCTTCTTACTACTCTAACCGACAAATTGAAACAAGCTCATCACCGGAGCCCTGCAAATAAGGCAACCTATTTAATTTGGGGAGGTGATTTTAATCTCCACCCCTGCACAGCCCCTAATTTACTGTGCTGTGGGATAGTGGACGAACTCAACGTCCCACTAGCGCACCTCGCTCACACTAAATTAGGAAATATAATTAACATCGCCCTATCAGATCTGGATCTTCAGATCGCCAATCATCTAAAAGCAGACTCGAATGAATTTATTCCGACCTACGTGGGCAGAGGACATAAGACCACAGTAGATTTTATATTTCTCTCCCAAAACCTAATGACTAAACTTAAAGATTTTGAGGTCATTGTCACTCCCCTCAGCGACCACGCAGCCTTAACAATAACACTGTCTATGCCAGCCAATGCCTCCCATAAATTGGAGATGGCGACTACCCTCACGCAGAACAAGATCCAGGTTGGTAAACGTAATGGACTAACAATCAAATGGGCCAAAATCAACCCATCTGACATAATGAAAAAATTAATAACTCGGTCCTACCCAAACATAGTGAAATGCCTGGATCTTACAACTAGCCATAAGGAAGTCCTTAGAAATTTTAACTTAATATTAGATGCCATAAAGGACCTACTTACTTCAAAATCCAAATCAAACCGCGCCATAAAACCAAAGTGGTTTAATCATAACTGTACAGCGGCCCTATCAAAGTTAAAATCTGCACTTAAAAATAACCCACGCGATGCGGCCCAGATCCAGCTCCTGAGGCGCCAATATACAGGGGAAAGAAAGCTGAGAACGGCCCAACTTAAGCAAAAACTATGGGACGATCTCCACCAAGGCGCAGTCTCAAAAAACAGTGAGCTGTTCTGGCGTACAGTCAGAACCCCATACCTTACAGAAAAGGACACCCCGAAAATAGAAGTCGCTATCGACGAAAATACATGGGTTTCCCACTTCGAGGAAATTTTTAAAAACACCCTACCAACAGAATCCCCACCCCCCAAGGTGAATTATCCTATTCTGGTTCCCTTTGACATTCCAGACCTCATAGACGCCCTGCAGAGTAGCAAATCAGGCAAGGCACCAGGACCGGACGGGGTCCCGGTGGACTTTTTTAAAAGCAACCAAGACCTTTGGGCCCCCATTTTAACTAGAGTATGTACAGCGGCAGCGAGCGAGGGAATTCTAACCTCTTGGACAAAATCAATAATGGTCCCCATCTTTAAAAAGGGGGACCGGCAAGACGTAAAATGCTACCGGCCCATATCACTGCTGGACTCGCTCGGGAAAGTAGTGGGGAGAGTGATTCTAGAGCGTCTCCAGCAGTGGACTGAGGATCGGGGCATAATTTCGGATATCCAATTCGGCTTCCGAGAAGGCTTTGGCACCCTAGAGCAGGTCCTCAACCTTTCCCTAATAATGGGGAAATACACACAGGCCATCCCTACCAAGATATACATGGTCTTTGTCGACCTTTCCGCAGCTTTTGACTGCGTTTCACACACAAAGCTGTGGAAGGTCTTAGCCCAATTGGGAGTAGATCCACCCCTTTTAGATTTTCTCAGAGAGCTCTATACCGGGGCGACAGCCAGAGTACGCTTTGGCGTAAACGGAGAGTTGACGTCCCCGTTTAGCGTAGGGCGTGGGGTCAGGCAGGGATGCGTCCTGGCCCCCTTCCTCTTCTCACTCTACACTAATGGCCTGGAGGAGGAGATGTTGAGGGGGGCCCAGGACCTCCCACGCATAAATCGCCGCCTGATCCCTGCCCTGCTCTACGCGGATGATGCCGTTATCTTAGCACGAACTCCCAGAGAACTCCAGAAAGCAGTGAGCAGATACACGTCCTTCATGGGCAACTTAGACTTAAAGGTGAACGTGAAAAAAACGTTCGTTATGACAGCTGGCAGAGGCCAAAAAAGAACATATCCCACACTGCTGAACAACCAAAAGCTTGAACGTACCCCCCACTATCCCTATTTGGGGGTCATGATAGATGATCAACTCAGTTGGAAGCAAGCAGTGAACACAAGGGCACTTCTATTTAGGAGATCAATTGCCGCTCTAATAACTTTCTCTCAGAGATTAGGCAAAAGACCACCAGTAGAGCTCCTCAAGATTTATAATGCCAAATGCCAGGCAATTGCAACATATGGTGCAGGAGTCTGGGGGTATACAGACATCAGTCCCATCCAGAAGGTGGAAAACACCTTCTTAAGATTTTTGTTAGCTACCCCCAAAGGCACCTCAACCTACGCAATGCACCTAGAATTAGCCATTCCTTACCTAGAGGATCTAATTAAAATAGAACCTCTGATGTTGTGGCGCCGCATTTGGAGGTCAAACAAAAATGCTCTGACACAAGCTATCATTGCAGACTCAATGAGTATGGACAATTCTGCAAAAATAAAGTGGCTTTTATATGTTAGGAATTTTTTTAATGATCTAGGCCTTGAGAATTACTATTTAGACCCGGCATCTATTACGGACATTTCAAAAAAAGATCTTAAACAGAAAGCACTAAGTCACCTGGAATCGTTAAGACTCGCATCCAATTCCTTAAAAACGGCAGTGATCCACGCAAACATGATCCAAGTAGCCTTTGTCATTCACCCGTACCTGGAACTCCAAATATCAACTTACGAGAGAATGTTAATCACAAGATTTAGGCTAAACACCTTTTTTAGAATGGTCACTTTTCCGTCACAAAATTGTTGGGACGCTATACTGCCGCCTTGTCCTTGTGACGGTTTATCAGCGCAGTCGAACTTGCATGTGATCCTGCTCTGCAAATACCATCAAGCCCATAGAAAGATCTGGCTTCTACCGATACTCAAATCTTGGGGATTGAGACAGTGCAGACCTGCTCTTTTAAGATTGCAAATGCTGGAAACAGTGAATGTCTGTTATTTTGTTAGTAGTTTCCTAAAGTGTATCATGAAACATAGAAAAAACCTCTAAAAACTATGTTATATCCATCACAAGCGGTACCTTGCACATTTTGATTAACCTTTTTTTTTTTTTTTTTTTTTAATTATGAAATGAATTTTATCTGAAACGTTTGTAACACGTGTATTTTTACAGTGTATGATATTCTGTGTTCTTTTATGGTTTTTCCATTGTGAATAAGCCGAATAAAGATTTATATATATATATATAGTCTATATGTTTCTATTGCTATTATGTATTGGGGCACTTTTTAAAAGTCAGGTCAAGTCAAAGAGATTTATTAAGCGCACATATCACCCAAGGGCCTCATGGCGCTAGCGTAAAACTCAACTGGGGCTGAAGGTCAGTGGAACTGAGTGGCAATTAAAAGTGATCAAATAGGCAGGTATTTTATTCCCTGCAAAATGGCATGTGATCTGTGATAGAACGGAGCTGTGATGGAAGTTTTTTTCCAAAAGGCAGGTGCCAGGAAGGAAAAAAATCTACCGCCATTCCTGACAGTATGGGGCCTCATTTATGAAAAGTGACGCATCGCTGCGTGAAAACAGCGATGCGTCACTTTTTACTGCGCACTCCTTGCGACACCAATGATGCGTCATATTTAATGTATAAACAACAAGTGATGGACTGAATGTGGATCAATGTCACACACTCCCCCCAGTCAAAAGATCTGGGCCCAAATCCATCGTTTTTTTGCACTCCACACCACCCTGGGTTAGACAATGGCAATATGCAAATCAGCTCTGACCCTGTTGCCCCATGGGAACAGTCCAGTCCAAACTACAAAAGCCATGTCCTTCCCAGAACGGAATCAAGCATCCGAGGACCGGACCGGTTTCGAGGTAACACCTCTCATCAGCCCGGCTAGCTTGACTCCAGTGGTGTGGAGTGCCTGGGACCCACGTCTGGGCATCCCCAGCGCACTTAGGGCGGCAATTGCAAAAACAACAAGTGATGGACTGAATGTGGATCAATGTCACACACTCCCCCCAGTCAAAAGATCTGGGCCCAAATCCATCGTTTTTTTGCACTCCACACCACCCTGGGTTAGACAATGGCAATATGCAAATCAGCTCTGACCCTGTTGCCCCATGGGAACAGTCCAGTCCGAACTACAAAAGCCATGTCCTTCCCAGAACGGAATCAAGCATCCGAGGACCGGACCGGTTTCGAGGTAACACCTCTCATCAGCCCGGCTAGCTTGACTCCAGTGGTGTGGAGTGCCTGGGACCCACGTCTGGGCATCCCCAGCGCACTTAGGGCGGCAATTGCAAAAACAACAAGTGATGGACTGAATGTGGATCAATGTCACACACTCCCCCCAGTGCAAAAAAACGATGGATTTGGGCCCAGATCTTTGGACTGCGGTGAATGTGTGACATTGATCCACATTCGGTCCATCACCTGTTTTGTTTGCAATTGCCGCCATAAGTGCGCTGGGGATGCCCAGACGTGGGTCCCAGGCACTCCACACCACTGGAGTCAAGCTAGCCGGGCTGATGAGGTGTTACCTCGAAACCGGTCCGGTCCTCGGATGCTTGATTCCGTTCTGGGAAGGACATGGCTTTTGTAGTTCGGACTGGACTGTTCCCATGGGGCACAGGGTCAGAGCTGATTTGCATATCGCCATTGTCTAACCCAGGGTGGTGTGGAGTGCAAAAAAACGATGGATTTGGGCCCAGATCTTTGGACTGGGGTGAATGTGTGACATTGATCCACATTCGGTCCATCACCTGTTTTGTTTGCAATTGCCGCCATAAGTGCGCTGGGGATGCCCAGACGTGGGTCCCAGGCACTCCACACCACTGGAGTCAAGCTAGCCGGGCTGATGAGGTGTTACCTCGAAACCGGTCCGGTCCTCGGATGCTTGATTCCGTTCTGGGAAGGACATGGCTTTTGTAGTTCGGACTGGACTGTTCCCATGGGGCACAGGGTCAGAGCTGATTTGCATATCGCCATTGTCTAACCCAGGGTGGTGTGGAGTGCAAAAAACGATGGATTTGGGCCCAGATCTTTGGACTGGGGTGAATGTGTGACATTGATCCACATTCGGTCCATCACCTGTTTTGTTTGCAATTGCCGCCATAAGTGCGCTGGGGATGCCCAGACGTCGGTCCCAGGCACTCCACACCACTGGAGTCAAGCTAGCCGGGCTGATGAGGTGTTACCTCGAAACCGGTCCGGTCCTCGGATACTTGATTCCGTTCTGGGAAGGACATGGCTTTTGTAGTTCGGACTGGACTGTTCCCATGGGGCACAGGGTCAGAGCTGATTTGCATATCGCCATTGTCTAACCCAGGGTGGTGTGGAGTGCAAAAAAACGATGGATTTGGGCCCAGATCTTTGGACTGGGGTGAATGTGTGACATTGATCCACATTCGGTCCATCACCTGTTTTGTTTGCAATTGCCGCCATAAGTGCGCTGGGGATGCCCAGACGTGGGTCCCAGGCACTCCACACCACTGGAGTCAAGCTAGCCGGGCTGATGAGGTGTTACCTCGAAACCGGTCCGGTCCTCGGATGCTTGATTCCGTTCTGGGAAGGACATGGCTTTTGTAGTTCGGACTGGACTGTTCCCATGGGGCACAGGGTCAGAGCTGATTTGCATATCGCCATTGTCTAACCCAGGGTGGTGTGGAGTGCAAAAAAACGATGGATTTGGGCCCAGATCTTTGGACTGGGGTGAATGTGTGACATTGATCCACATTCGGTCCATCACCTGTTTTGTTTGCAATATTTAATGTATGGCGCATCATGGCGCAAGGACTTACAGATACGTCAGTATTTCTGACGCATCTGTAAGCGCAAAAGTGACGCATTGCTGGAGTGTGTCACAAAAGTGACGCAACTCCAGCAATGCGTCCTTTCACATGGGGAAAGCCCCATGTGAAAGGGCGTGCGTCAGTCTTACGCCTGCTGTGAGGCAGGCGCAAGATTTTGACGCAACCGCATCCTAAAAGTGACGCAGTGAAATCTCATAGATTTCACTGCGTCACTATTACGAGGCTTTTTGTGGGGGAACGCCCCCTCTGCATACATTATACCTGACGCAGGTATAATGTGGCGCAGGGGTTTAAAAAGTGACGCATCTACCTAGATGCGTCACTTTTTAAATATGGCGCAACAAGGCGCATGTTTTACGCTGCCGATGCGTCACAAAAAGTGACGCATCCGCAGCGCAAAAGTGACGCAAGGCCTCATAAGTGAGGCCCATGGTTCCTACGAGGAGATAGGACGAATTTGGTACCGACCTAAGTGTCCCATTGTGTTACCAATGAGTCACTGGGACCTGGGTAGAAAGTAGTACACAAATAGGGGGTCCCAGTACAGAACCATTAGAAGGAAAGTTAAATTGAAAGAAAAGAAGGATTTAAAGAGAAATACAAAGGACTTAGATTCACTGTTATTTATTCACAATGAATCAGAACATGAAATTGGTAAACATTTACTTGATCATAAAATTATTTGTTCAAAAACAACAAAAAGAAGTGCCCCTGGGAAAGTTGGCAAAGGGAGGGAGGGGTCAGTGCAAGGAAAGTGAGTGAGTTTTGGGATTTGGAGAAGGGTGCTGGTCAAGGTGACCTAATTCCTTTGATATTTACAACTGAGTTGGCTTTAAGAATATATAGCCACACTCAAAACGTACATGTTCATACAATTACATTACAAGCCATCATGAAAAAAACAACCATTGTGAATCATTCAGCACTGTGGTCGAAGATAGGCACATAGGATGACCGTTGACGTTTCGACCCCACTTGTTCTAGGTAGCAATGTGAACTTCGGCCGGGGTCTTCTTCAGGACATGGGGGTGGAGGACAGCGGGCCAGGAGCCTGGGGGATAGATGGCATCAAATCAGTAAATATCACCGCTGACAAAGAAAATAAAACGGTTAATGGAAAATTGGCAAAAAGAAAATTCAAATTACCGTGATGGTCAATTACACAGTAAATTCATGGTGTCAATGGGTCCAAAGGCTCCAAATGCGAGACAAGACGACTCACTTGAGTCTATGGAGGAGAAAGAACTGAATTCTCAGTGTGTGCTTATATAAATGGACAATATTAAACTGAAAGTAGACCGTGGTTACTCACTGAATCACATACGCAGCACTTGCAAAGAAAAATTTGATTGAATTACAGGGGCCGCTGTGAGAAGTTGGCCTGGTATATGATGTTCACTATTCTAGTGAGCACCTTGCACCAGTCCAAACAACCCTTATGGTGATGGTTGTACAATCAACCTTATAGACCAGCTAATCTAGTGGTAGCATGGACAAAGCAGTCTTAGGCTAAACTCAAGAGGCCATGTGAAGCCAGCTGTTTTACCATATGCAATCCCTTTAATACCAAATGAAAGGACACCACACAGGTTGTATATTCAAAATATATATGTATTTATTTCTAAATAAATCCCCTGAACTCTTTATGAGCACAAAAGCACAAGCGCATAACAAGTTACTTAATATAACATACAAAAGTTGCGCCAATATGGATAGGTCGGGGTGGCCCCCTAAACGATATACTAAAAGAGTGGTATAAGAACCACGTCATGAACAATGGTAAGGCCTAGGGCCTTGGGAATCGCTGGGGCTACACTGGGCTAACAATGGTTAGGGAGCAGGAGGCCCACGGGATGCGTGTGCAGTGTCTAAATGCACACGGGTGCTCCCATAGAAGTCAATGGGTGCGTAAAAGTTACAAAGTTAAAGGTTTAGGAGTCTTCCGACTGGACTAAAAGCTAACCAATTGAAACTAGGACACTAGGAGTGTAAATCTTTACAGGAGCGCCGTAGTACTTGCAATACCTCACCCACAGGAAGCGGGTGCATAGGTGTCAAAGTGTGTCGGGTTTCGTCGTGGGGATCTATGGAGCCTTGGAGAAAAGATGCTGCAGGCGACCAGGAGAGAAGAGTCCGGTTGGATCCAAGGGTGGATCGAACATGTAGAGGACCTGAAAGCAGAGGGAACAGAGTCTGGGTCACTAGCCAGTGACTAGGAAGGAACCAGGAAGGAACCAGGAAGGAACCAGGCGATGTCGCGAAGCAATCAGGTGCTGATGGGAAGCTTGTCTCCGCAGCCACGTGGACCAGGAGGCGTCGACGACAACCAGGAGTCAGGCACTGACGATTCCACAAAGGCTCTCGCTGTCGGAGTGTCGGCTTCAGGATTGGAGTCAACAAGCCTTGGCAAAGGCAACCCATGCAGGAATCGATGTAGGCTTCTTACTCAGACCAGCAAGGTCTGAGGGGCTGCTTCTTTTGAGGGAAGCAAAGACCAGTCTGGAGCAACTAGACCAGTGGTGGAAATTCAAAGTATCGTTGCCAAGATGGCCACTAGCCAACGGGCAAGTGACCGGGCAGACACGTCAAGCAGGAAAATGCAAAAGGGCCCCACGCAGTACTCGTGGAGTGTGCAGGGCTGATCTTCAGTGCAAATGCTGCTCGGGGCTAGGGCTTCTCAATCCTCAATGCACAGCTCCAAGGAGTCCTCGGGTGCTGCACAGTTAGCAGGTCGCACACTTTTCAAGATGGCCGGTCCCACGTCTCTCGTTGCCTCCACAGGTCTCAGCTTTACAGGGACTGTGGATTGGGCTGTTGGATGTCTGGGAAACTGGTTCTGGTCAGGCACTGGGCTCGGGCTCCGGCGGGAGGCAGCGGCCAAGCAAGTCATCGATCGCTGGATGGTGCCTGCTTGTGCAGGGTGGTCACTCCTTGACCGCAAGGGAGATTCTTCAGTCCTCTTCTTCAAGTAGATTGTCGAAGGTCCAGAGTTTCATTTCAAAAGTTTTAGTCAGGATTAATCTAAAGTCTTGGGACTCAGCTCCTACCTATATACCGAATCTAGGGGCTGGATTACCTGCTAGGTCCCTCCTATGGGTGGGACCAGGGAAGGGAGTGGTTACACCCCTTTCCCTTTGTCCAGTTTCACACCAGAGCTTGGGCTGGAGTGCCCCAGCACCGGTTTGAACTGGCCTATGCATGTGTGCCCCTGGCAGTGTCTCCTTTCTTTCAGCCCTCCCTGCCCTAATACACAAAACACTGTCTGGGGTGGTGCTACCACCTCCCAAGATAGGAAACCTATCTTCCAAGCCTCCCTCGCTGGAAGGACTCCCAGCAGCAGGAGGTCAGACTTGTGTCTGTGGCAGCAGCGTCCATTTTGTGATGCTGAGGCTCTGGTTAACTTTTACCAGGAATAGTAGGAACAACATGTCTTCTCCCTCTAGAAGGGTGGAATGCTACCCCCGTCGCCAGGGCTGGCGAGGGGGTAGTATTCCAAATCGTATGACACCTTACTCGACATGTTTTGATAAAGCCAAACCATAGTTAGCATACAACCGCGTGGATTATAATGCACTTAAGAGTATATGGTATGGAAATATCCTAGAACAGCTATAAGGACATGGTTCTGAAAGCTGCAGACAGGCTCAGCTCATCCTAGAGCACCATCTCCCATAAAACCAAGCACTCTGCCTCCAGGATTGTTAAGGCCTGCCATAGGAGTGACTTATAGGTGTATATGTGTCTAGATATAAGGTAGATATAGGTATACTATATCTAAAGCAAATGGTGATTACACCACCTTGCCCCAGCTGAGTGATCAGCCAGTTGTGTCAATTTGGGTGGCCAGCAAGGGGTGGCATAATACATGCTGCAGCTCCTGGTAGGCCTTGGATGCACCTATGCCCTATGGTACACTGTACAGGGGCTCACAAGGTGACTCAGTATCCAATTGGACATGTACCTAGGGTACATGGAGTCCATTTTAAAGAGAGAGCAGATAGCCTGGGGGCCTGATTAGCAGGATCCCAGGCCAACTAAGTCGAAAAAAAGCTAAACACTAGGCAAAAAATCTGGGGTAACCATAGTCAGGTATCCACCTTCCTACAGCCGCCAAAGACAGGTCAGCAGTAAACGTGATCTGAAAATGAAACGGGCCAACACTTAGAATGCAGTCCTGCTCATGGTTCGAAGAACCGCATTTACAGTGGCCACTGTGTACAGTGGAGCGGGGGCCTCACAGCGGTGTACGCTTGCAGAATAATAAATATGGAAAAAGTGCCTTACTCACTGGGAATATTGAGCGTAACATTCGCAATAAATTAAGGATGGGGATGCCGCCAGGAACGGGTTGGCAAACAGCGTGATTTGCAATGTAAAGCTGCCTGTTCTTAGAAAACATGATTTAAAAATATTTCTCATAGTTCAACAGCCGCAATGACAGCGGTGAGACACAATGCAGTGGTGACATCGCAGGGTTTCTCACCAGAAAATATAGCTCCGTGTCAGTGTCAGTCTCTTTCAAGAGTGGGGTGCGGCCTGAGGAGATTGAAGAAAAAGCCGTCTGGAGTCGGCTCAGCGCGTGCACGCCCGTCAGGATGCGCACAACTGACGGCAGGGATAGTGGTTGCATGTCGAGCTCAGCAATTATCTGGTCGAGGCAGTTACCAAGGTAACGCTGATACCACAAATGTAGACGTATGACGCGAGATCGAAGATGCTTGAATGCAAACTTGCTGATCAGTGTAGATTTGACGGGACAGAACCTCATATGCTAAAGGAACTGATTTGGTGGAAAAATGGGCAGGCAGACGTATGGCCAAGTAATGGGTGAGAGCAATTGTGCAGTTACATACAAGGAAAACATTCTCTCATATCCACGGGTCTTATTAAGAAAAAGGCGCGTACCTCTCGACACAGAAGGGTATAGCGTCTAAATGATTTACAGTTAAACACAGTCAGTAACGATAGGTTATAATATTGCATGATGTTATTGGCAAAAGAATAGATATTATTTTTACTCAAACACATGACTTGGAGGCGCATACCTCTCGTTGCAGGAGGGTAAAGGCATCTGTTCAGAATGAGAGCCGTTCCCTTCAAAACAACTTCCTAAATATAGCATGACAATCCTAGAGAGGGAAAGAGACAGAGGTTGTAAGGAAAATAGATTTATAGGCATATTGTAGCCAGTTGGGAGTGGCTGCTGTCCATTTCGTTCAGCCCGTTCTCAACTGAGTCAAACAGGGACATCCATTTCGATTCCCTAATGTTCAGTATAAGTTGGATGTCACCTCCCCTGGGTCCCAGGGTAGCCCTTTCGAGTACAAGCCAATGAAGGGATTCAGGGGCATGTCCCATCATTTTGAAGTGTTCTACAAGTGGTGCTCCCACCACTTCACAGCGGATCATGCTGCAATGTTGTAGAATCCTGGATTTGATTTTTTGCTGAGTTTGGCCGATGAATACCAAACTGCAGGGGCATATGATCCCATAGATGACATTTTCTGTGTTGCACTTTGTAAAACTCTTCAGACTGATCTTTTTTTGTCTGTACTCAAAGTCTTTGGTTTGTATGGTCATGGAGGAAACTTTGCAATGGCCACATCGGTGGTGCCCAATGATGGGGGAAGGTTCCACATTGATTGTATAGTTGGCGATTCAGTGGTGTCTAGAAAAGATCGACCAATGTGGTCACAAATGCTTTTCGCCTTCCTGTAGGAGTGCAAAGGTGGTGCAGTTTGGTCTATATCGTCTGACAAAAGGTTCCAGTGTTTGTTTATAATTTTCTTTATCGCGTTGCTGCGGGCTGAGAAGGTCGTCACACAGATCATTCTTTGATTGTTAGGATTCTCTCGTTCTTTCGGTTGTAACAGGGTCTCACTTGGGTTGAACCATGCTTGTTTCCTCGCCTTCTTCACAAGTCTCTTAGGGTAACCACGTTCAATCAAACAATTCATGAGATCCTCAGATTCTGTCATAAAGTTAGATTTGTTAGAACAATTTCTCAGAATTCGGAGAAATTGCCTGAATCGAAGATTTTCCCTTAAACCACGTGGGTGGTGGCTGGTATATTTAAGTAGTGAATTCCGTTCCGCAGGTTTGTGATAGAATGTGGTGTGCAGCACATCATTCTCTTCATAGATAGTAATGTCCAAAAAGTAAATCTTATGGGGGTCAGATTGTATAGTGAATCCTATGTCAGGGGCTCGTTGGTTGAGCCACATATGGAAACCTTCAAGTTCAGCGGTGCTACCAGACCAAATGATGAGAATGTCATCTATGTAGCGCCTCCATAAGTTTAGGTTAGAGTACAAAGGATTGGCATCGTTGAGCACATAGGTCCGTTCAAAATGACCCATATAGATAATGGCTAGATCTGGGGCTAAAGTAGCCCCCATAGCCACCCCCTTAGTCTGTAAATAGAAGGTACCTTGGAAAATGAAGAAGTAGCGCATCATGACAATTCTTAAAAGAGCGATGATAAAGTCAGTCGGTACCACACATGGGACAGGTCTTTGGTTGAGAGCTGCTTCGGTCACATCCAATGTAGATTGTTGCGGAATACTGGTGTATAAAGAAACGATATCGCATGGGGCAAGCAGTAGTTTTGAAGTGTCAAATGGTTGACCATCCACCAAATTGATACTTTGCATTGTGTCTCGAAGATAAGTCTGGGTGCTCTCTGCAATAGGCTTCAAAAAGTAATCAATGTTTTTGCACAGAGGTTCCAAGAGGGAACCACATCCAGATACAATTAGACGTTCTGGGGGTTGACCAAGTCTTTATGTATCTTTGGCAAAGTGTAAATCGTGGGCAGTCTTGGATTTTTCTGATTCAAGTATTCGTTCTTGTGATCACTCAGAAAGCCTTGTTCCAAACCTGATCGGGTGACTGTCATTATTTCAAAAGCTAAATACTTGGACGGATGCGAGTTGAGTTTCTTGTAACTGACCACAACACTGTAGTTTTCTCAGTATTTCTTCTTAGTACTTAGTTATATCCTGTACAACAATGACTCCCCCCTTGTCGGCGGGTTTAATGATGACACACTTGTTGTCTTTAAAGGATGTGATGGCTGTATTCTTAATCCTGCTAATGTTAAATCTTGTGTGTTTTGGTTCCTCAAGCAGTTTACTCACGTCTCTCAGTACTACATTCTCATATGCCAAGATCTTATTGGTCATAGCGTGCCTTGGAGGGACAAAGGTGGATGGAGTCCCCAGTCCAGTGTGCGAGAGCTTGGGTTGGGAAACCGAATTCCTACATGCATCTGTCCGAACCAGGCCCGACACCAGAGCTTGCAGATTGGTGGTGGAAACCCCCACCCACCCTCCCCCATCAACCGCCCGCTATGCCACCCATCACCGCCCAGGTCCATAACGTCATTCCAGTCCCCCCTACTATTAAAAGGGTATCAGGCATGGCACCCCAGAGGGACATGAGCTTCTCCACAAGGGGCCACTGCAGAGGCGGCGGGGCATACACACTACCTAGGGTCACCATGTCTCCCCATATCCTGCCCTGCACGAAAACATACCTGCCCTGTATGTCAGCCCAGAGTCGATCATGCACATAGGAGACCCGACGATGTATTAGGATAGCAACCCCCCTAGACCCTCTCGTGAAGCCAGAGTGGTATACCTGTGTGAACCCGAACCGTTGGAAGCACAGTACCTTTGTGCCAAGCAGATGCGTTTCCTGAAGTAATAAGACGTCCACCCCGCCCTCTTTGCATATTGGAGAACAGCTCCCCTCTTCACCTTATCTAACATCCCTCGCACATTCCAGCTCAATATTCGCAAGGAGCCAGGTCCTACCTGTCCCTCCCTTCCCACAGCAGACATAGGACTGTATTACTGTATAGATTACACATGTCCTGGTGACTCAGCACGTACAACGCATGGCCAACACATAGCAGCGTAAAAAGCGCAAACAAACCCCTCAACCCCAACCCCAACCACCAATCCCCCCCTCCAGCCCCCACCCTGCACCTCCCAAACATGGAAGCACCTGTCGCGGCCGGACCGCAGTCCGGGCCCCAACCGGGGACCCAGGACCACCCCCTCCAATGGATCCCCAAGAGACAACCCATATAACGGGGCTCTCCTTGTAAGCTGCGCACCTGAGCATCCATGATTACTATGCAGTTTTATAGAACAGTCCCAGACTTCATGGTGCATCTGATTGCTGTGTCGGCGGCGGATCCCCCCGGCGGGATGCAGAACTGGAACGTGAGCTGCGTCCAGATTTCGATCGCCTGCGATGACTCTGCTGACTCCTGAGGCCCTCACGGGCCTTTCCACTTGAAGAGGAGTCCGACTCTCCGCCCTGGGCCGCGTTGACCCGGATATCAAAGAACAGTGTGCGGGATTTGTAGATAACCCGCAACCGCGCCGGATAAAGCAAGGCATACTTAAGCTTGAGGCCGCAAAGGCGAGCCTTGGCGGCTAGAAAGGATTGACGCTGCTGTTGCACTAACCGCGTGTAGTCCGGGAAGATGAGGATAGTCGCATTATCATATGTGAGAGAGGCCTTCACTCGTGCTTGCCACAAGATGACATCGCGATCAGAGTAGTTCAGAAACTTGGCGATAATCGGTCGCAGGCGTGCTCCTACTGGGGGTTTCTGCATAAGTGCCCGATGGGCCCTCTCCACAACGAAACAGCGTGATAGCATGTCCGGGGGAAGCCAGCCCTCCAGCCACTGGGCCAGAAAGCGCTCCACATTGTCACCCTCACAGCCCTCCGGAAAGCCCACAATGCGAAGGTTGTTCCGTCGGGCCCGCCCTTCCGCGTCCTCGACCCTCATGGCCAGGCCCTTTTGTATCTTCTCCATGGCCGGCATCTTCTTTTTCAATATGGACACATCATCCTCCACCTCAGATATTCGGGTCTCCGTGCCGGTGATCCGCTCCACCGCATTCCTCAGGTCCTGGCGAAGCAGTGTGACATCAGCACCAATCTTGTGGACCAGCATGTCCCGGGACTGCGTTATGGCTGCCAGCAAAGCCGCATTGTCCGGCGCAGAGGCCTGGAAACCCCTGCCACCAGCCCCCTGGCCCGCCTCAGTGAATTTGTCGAGGGTCCCCTGCTTGGTGTGGCCGCCTCCAGCATGGCCCCGCGTCATCATGACAGTGCCGGTTGCTCTAGGCAGTATGGCGCCCCACTCCAATGCCCGCCACGGCAGGCATGACCAAGAACAACTCCACCAACAGGTAAGTCCAAAGGGCCCCACACCGAGGGGCAGCAGACCGCCCAGCCCAGCCCCAGCACCCACAGTCGCAGGCACTGAACTCCACAAGGTCCGGTAGGCCAGGGGCTATGTATCAAGATGTCAGCCCCCCCCACGCCAGGGTACCGAAGCCAGCCGGCCCCAGCAGCAGTTCAAACAAGCCACCGACAAACACACCGCTTCACAGGTCCCAGGGCTCCATCAGCCTCCCACTGGGGCCCAATCTAGCCCTGAGCTTCACACTCCCAAAGAAGGGCTATCATCAATGTGGCTTGGCGTGGGAAGGAGAGGGAGGGGGGCCCCAGCACCCCACCGCTCCCTGCTTGCTCACTCCACACACCACAGCACCCCGAGTCACCACGTGGCCCACCAGGCCGCCACCGCCGTCTCAGCCGAGGGGCACAACTCGCCGACCTGCAGAGACCCAGGCCCCCTCCACAGTTTAGGCCCACTGAGGGGTACGAGGATGACACAAGATGGCGGCCGCTCCCACTATACCGCCCGGAGCAAGGCTTCTCCCGGCCCTCACGGGCGCTGTCCCACCGTCGTCTGCACTCCGGCAGCGACCCTGCTTCCCCGCCTCTAAGGATGTCAGGTGCGCTCGGCCCCTGTGTATCAGGGCTAGCCGGGCCCCGTCTGGCTCCACCGCACTGCTTCGCAGGTGCCGCTGATACTGAGCCCCCGGCCAGCAGAGCAAAAATCGAGGTCCGGCCCGGGCCCCGCCGGACTCCGCAGGCCTCCCCTCGTCACCAGGGCTCCACACGCCACCCGGCTCACCAGCACTCAGCCGCCGCCACCGGACAATGCCCCCAGGCCCGGGGACCACGCAGGAGACTTCTGTGCCCTCGTTGATGCTCAGGGCCAGGATAATAGTTCAGGATAGGTGACGGCTGGTCGGAGCTCATGCTCTACATGACCGCCATCGTTGCCGGTCAAGCCACGCCCCCCGGGAAACGGAATTCCTAAAGAAATAACGGAGACGGATATTCCTGAAAATTTTTTGAAATTCAGTTTTGATAGTGCATTTGTTAGGAAAAGCCGTAGGCCCAAAGGATAGTCCTTTGCTCAAAAGTTGTAGTTCTTCGTTCTTCAGTCTGTATGTTGAGATATTGACCACTGGATTGAGTGCAGGGTTTACCACCGGTAAACTCTCCTTCGGGTTGAGATCTCCCTGTGTTCCTTGGGTTGTAAGCGGACCTGTTTGGGAGCTCGTCCTCGCCCCCCGTCCCAGTTCGTGTTGGATGACTGTTGTCCGCGCTGATGGCCGCGCGACCACTTGTTCCCTCGTCTTCTCGGTGGCCTCCATCCGCCTGATCCTAAAAAAGAGCCCTGCTGGGGGAAACTGTACTCTTGATGTCCGTACCCAGTATTAGTACCAGCCTGGTCGGTTTCACCTACAGAGCTGTATGAGGAATCCGAGAGATTTGTAAAATTCCTTCGTCCTCGATAGTTTCCTCCTCCACGATTTGTAAATCAGCCTTGGTTATCATGCTTGCAATAGTCCTCTGATAGATATGGGTACGTATTCGTTTTATCGTACGTTCGAACGTCACATGCAAGTTTCTCAAGCTTCCTTGTCTGTGTAGTCTTCTCAAAATTTTTCAGAGTAGCCTCCAATTGTTGTAGTGCGTCTTTGGCATTGGTAAGTATGGAATCACCTGTTATCTCCGCCTTCAGGGCTGATATCTCTCTTGTCAGTATCTGTACCTGCTCGGCAGCTGCTTCTACTCCCAGCACCATCCAGTGCCGGGAGCAGTTGTTGGCGACAAAGCTGAATCCCTCTCGGAACTTGGGCACATCCACAAAAATAGCTGGTTCTATCCAAAATTGGAGACCCACAGGTATTATATTGGACTGAAGATATTGAGTCAGTAGGTGGCCATGTAGTCTGGTGCGTATCAGCTTTTTCTGAAGTCGTTCTAGCTGTGCTACTTTGTCGTTGAGAGTAAAGTCTATGTTGGGTGTACTGGCGGATAAAAAAGTGTTGGTTTGATCACGTAAGAGTTGATTAATATATTCCTCCGTGTAGGAAAGTAGCTCGCTTTCTACCATGATGCAAAGTTTGTATAAAAAAAGAGAGATATCTCGCAGCTCTCAACCAAAGACCTGCCCCATGTGCGGTACCGACTCACTTTATCATCGCCCTTTTAAGAATTGCAATGATGCGCAACTTCTTCATTTTCCAAGGTACCTTCTATTTACAGACTAAGGGGGTGGCTATAGAGGCTACTTTCGCCCTAAATCTAGCCATTATCTATAAGGATCATTTTGAACGGAACTATGCGCTCAACGATGCCAATCATTTTTACTCTAACCTAAACTTATGGAGGCGCTACATAGATGACATTCTTATCATTTGGTCTGGTAGCACGGATCTTGAAGGTTTCCATATGTGGCTCTACCAACGAGCCACTGACATAGAATTCACTATACAATCTGACCCCCTTAAATTTGACTTTTTGGACATTACTATCTATGAAGAGAATGATGTGCTGCACACCACAATCTATCGCAAACCTGCGGAACGGAATTTGCAACTTCAATATACCAGCCACCACCCACGTGGTTTAAGGGACAATCTTCCATTCGGGCAATTTCTCCGAATCCGGAGAACTTGTTCTAACAAATCTGACTTTACGACCAAATCTGAGGATCTCATGAATCGTTTGATTGAACGTAGTTACCCTAAGAGACTTGTGAAGAAGGCGAGGAAATGAGCATGGTTCAACCCAAGTGAGACCCTGTTACAACCGAAAGAACGAGAGAATCCTAACAATCAAAGAATGATCAGTGTGACGACCTTCTCAACCCGCAGCAATGCGAGAAAGAAAACTATAAACAAACACTGGAACCTTCTGTTGGACGATATAGACCAAACTGCCCACCTTTGCACTCCTACAGGAAGGCGAAAAGCATTTGTGACCACATCGTTCGCTCATTTCTAGACACCACCGAATCGCCAACAATACAATCAATGTGGAACCTTCCCCCATCATTGGGTACCACCGATGTGGCCACTGCAAAGCTTGCTCCATGACCATACAAACCAAAGACTTTGAGTACAGACAAAAAAAGATCAGTCTGAAGAGTTTCACAAATTACAACACAGAAAATGTCATCTATGGGATCATATGCCCCTGCAGTTTGGTATACATCGGCAATACTCAGCAAAACAAATTGAGGATTCTACAACATTGCATCAGGATCCACTGTGAAGTGGTGGGAGCACCACTTGTTGAACACTTCAAAATGATGGACATGCCCCCGAATCCCTTCGTTGGCTTGTACTCGAAAGGGATGCCCTAGGACCCAGGGGAGGCGACATCCAACTTATACTGAACATTAGGGAATCGAAATGGATGTCCCTGTTTGACTCAGCTGAGAACCGGCTGAATAAAATGGACAGCAGCCAAGCCCAACTGGCTACAATATGCCCATAAGTCTATTTCCCTTACAACCTCTGACTCTTTCCCTCTCTAGGCTTTTCATGCTATATTTTGGAAGTTGTTTTGAAGGGAACGGCTCTCATTCTGAACAGACGCCTTTACCCTCCTGCGACGAGAGGTACGCGCCTCCAAGTCATGTGTTTGTGTAAAAATAATATCTATGCTTGTGCCAATAACATCATGCAATATTATAACCTGTCGTTACTGATTGTGTTTAACTGTATATCATTTAGACGCTATACCCTCCTGTGTCCAGAGGTACGCTCCTTTTTCCCGTGGATATGAGAGAATATTTTCCTTGTATGTAACCGCACAATTGCTCTTGCCCATTACTTGGCCATACGTCTGCCTGCCCATTTTTCCACCCAATCAGTTACTTTAGCATATGAGGTTCTGTCCCGGCAAACCTACACTCATCAGCAAGTTTCATACTTTCGCATTCGAACATCTTCGATCTCGCGTCATACGTCTACATTTGTGGTGTCAGCGTTACCTTGGTAACTGCGTTGACCAGATGATTGCCTGGCTTGGCACACAACCACTATCCGTGCCATCGGTTGTACGGAGCCTGCTTGGACTCTACGCACCTGTGGTAGTGTACACCAAGGACCACTCTCTCGGCTCTAGTCTCCACCAAGGGTGGTACAGTATTGGAGCTAAGGCCCGGGAGGTGGCTGTGCGTGCTCTATGTCTTACCCCTACTGGGTGATCCCCATGACTCTGTTACTGTTTCTGTTGTTCGTAATATCACAGTTGGGGAGGGGAGGGTGGAGGGGGGAATGCTGGGGGGGATGCGTGGCCACTGGCATGATTGGGATGCTGGGGTGGGTGGGGGAGGAGGGGGTTCTGGGGGGCTTTCATTGACTGGAATGTGGATATATACGTTGCTCTGGTGTGTGCTCCGGCACCGGATGGGCGGAGGTGACCAAATTACGCTGCCCTCTCAGGCGCTTTCATGTTTCTTATTGCAGTATCTATGGCTGCTTTGAGTACGAATGCACAATTGACCTGCTTGTCCTGGAATGTCAGGGGATTGAACAATGCTAAGAAATGCCGTAATGTTATTGCCTACCTGGATAGACATCATGTACAAGTTGCTATGTTGCAGGAGACGCATCTGCCTGCACAGGATAGGGCCACTTTTGCGAGCCGGTGGGCTGGAAGCCGTACTTTCTCCTCGTATTCGACATATGCAAGGGGTGTTGTCATTCTCATTGCATGCAACGTACCATTTCAAAGATTCCGAGAACTGGTGGACAGAGAGGGTCGATATGCACTGTTGTGGGGCAGAATAGGCTGTGATATGTTCACATTTGTGACCACATATGTACCTAATGTCGACACACCTGCTTTTTTCACCACATTGTGGGGCAAGATAGTTACAGTTGGGGCACGACACGTGGTTTGGGGTGGAGACTTCAATCTGGCGCTGGCGCCTCCATTAGATAGAGCTGATGGTGTGAATTCATATAAGCCTAGGGCTAGAGAGGCACTGGGGGGAGTTGTGGAGGAGGGCGGTCTGCTGGATGCCTGGAGACACTCGCACCCACATAGGAGGGAAGGCACACACTTCACTTCTCACACCGGGACATGGGCACGCCTGGACTACTTCTTGATCACCAGGGATATAGCAATGGAGTTAGTAGAAGTGCAGCATCTGCTGAGATCCTATTCTGATCACAGCCCTGTCCTTTTACGGTTCCGTACACCTGGGTGGGATACCCCGCGACCACAGTGGAGACTTCGCCCAGACATCCTTCTCGATAACTTGTTTCGCACTGAGCTGGGTGAAGAGATAGCGGACTTCTTCCCTAGAAATAAAGGGTCAGTCGACTCAGTCGAACACATCTGGGAAGCGTTCAAGGTCACTATTAGGGGGTACTGCATCTCTAAGAGCCACGGGGTACTACGCAATATCCTACACTCGATCAGCACACTGGAAAAGGAACTGAGGGCTCTGGAACTCCGTATGGTATCTGAGATTGACCCTGAACTACATGCCGCCTTTAGAGAGACACTGTCAAGGTATGAGGAGGAAGCTGCCAGGGAGGCTAAACACCGTGGTAAACACTGGACAGCCTGAAGGTACTGTGAAGACGATAGGCCCGGGTAGGTGCTTGCTACGCTCACACGGCCTTCACGGGTGCATAACACCGTCCTGGAAATCACTGATGCTACCGGCACCACTGTCAGGGACCTGGATGGGATACTGCACACATTCACGACACACTACCACTCACTTTACACCTCCACAGCGGGGACAGACACTTCCTATGCTGTGTACCTCAATGACGTGGCGCTCTGCTGGCTCAACGATGGAGACAGGGCATTCCTAGCGGCGCCTTTCGAACTTGATGAGATCCGCGAGGCCATCATGTCCCTAAAAAATGGCAAGGCTCCGGGGCTCTATGGCATACCTGCCGAGTTTTACAAGGCTTACATCGACATCATGGCCCCTGTGCTCCGCGAGGTGTTTACAGAATCCCTTTCCGACGGGGTGCTTCCCTGTTCTATGCGGGAGGTAGTGATCACCTCCCTCTTAAAGCGGGATAAAGATCCCACATCATGTGACTCTTACCGCCCACTCTCTCTCTTGAACTGTGATGTTAAAATACTTGCTAAGGTACTGGCCACCCGGCTGTCGCTGTTGATGACCAGAATAGTACTGCCTGATCAGTCTGGCTTTGTGGCGGGCAGATCCACTTCCCATAACCTCTGCACCCTTTTCTCTTTACTCCGCATGGTTCACCCTGACACACCTGTAGCAGCTATATTCCTCGATGCCACCAAGGCATTCGACTCGGTCGAATGGACTTACCTCTTTTCGGTTCTCGCTAGCATGGGATTCCCCAAATTATTTATATCTTGGGTCCGCCTCCTCTATACTAACCCTATACTAACCCTACGACAAAAGTGCTAATTAACGGTCGGCTGTCACAATCTATCGCACTCACCAGAGGCACCCGGCAGGGGTGCCACTCTCTCCCCTGTTGTTTGCCATAGCGGTTGAGCCTCTTGCCTGTCGCCTGCGTCATGGGGCATTG
Organism: Lissotriton vulgaris; assembly: GCF_964263255.1. Lineage (NCBI taxonomy): Eukaryota > Metazoa > Chordata > Amphibia > Caudata > Salamandridae > Lissotriton > Lissotriton vulgaris. The sequence continues at coordinate 120,339,457 of NC_141686.1, forward strand.
CAGTGCTTGCAGAGTCAAATTAATGTATCCCTTTATGCGGATGACATCACGCTGTATGTCAAGAATCCGGAGGTACATCTTAATCCCCTACTACGAGAATTTGTGCTGTTTGGCGGTGTGTCAGGAGTCCACATCAACTGGACCAAGTCACACTTTTTCCCCCTGACAGACGCGGTGAAGGACTTCCCTCTCGATTATCCTTTAGAGTGGTGTCGCTCCGATCTTCGCTATCTGGGAATACGTATCTCTAGAGACAAGGACGAGACATTACGAGCCAACTACGGAGTAGCCGTCACCAAACTCACTGCCTCCGTAGACAGATGGGTCACACTGCCACTTTCCATGGCTGGGAGGGCCTCACTCATAAAAATGGTGGTATTACCTCGCTTCCTCTATCTCTTCCTCAATATTCCCTATTACCCTGGTGCTTTTTTTTTCAGACACTACGGACGGAGCTACGCAGGCTTTTCTGGGGAGGTAAGAGTCCCCGGCTTAAGTGGTCAACGCTGACCCTCCCCTAAGACAAAGGGGGATTTGATGTCCCTGATTTTGAGGCGTATTACCAGTGTGCACAGGCACACTTTGCTTACCACTGGATGGCTCCCACCCCCTTCATGCCGCACTTAGCGGTAGAGGACTGCATAGTACACCCACTCCCACTAAACGGGCTGCTGCACTGCCCTGAGTCATCCATCACCACGCCGAATACTTCGGTCTCATGCACTATGGATGCGTGGCGCCGCATCACTAAGAGCTTGTCGTGCCCGCTACTCTACTCGCCCAGGTTGCCGCTTACCTATCACCCGAAACTTTCCCTTCTGTTGGAACCAGGATTCCGCAACCTCTGAGCTACACTCCATGTCACCTGTTGGGGTGTTCTGTTTTCTGACGGCCATTTCAAATCGGCAGACCTGTTCTTTAAAACACATGAGCGTACTCCCCTCGAGCTCTTTTATTACATACGGCTGCGTGCGGGGATGAGAGACATCTCACCCGAGTATCCCAGCGAACCCGAAGTCCTACCACCGCTCCATTTCTTATTGGGCTCGCAGGACGGGGCACACTTGGTCTCCGGACTCTATCGTCAGCTTCGGGGAGCTGCTTCAGAACCGGAATCCAGTGCACGCTCACGCTGGGCTAATGAACTTGCCACTGAAATATCGGACGAGCAATGGCACCACTGCTGTGCACTCACTTCCCGCGTCTCTGCCAGTTGTAGATTAAAAATCATCCACTATAAATTCCTTCAGAGGATATACTTCACGCCGGTGCGGAAGCGTAGATTTGGGCTGACCGATGATGACAGATGTGAACGCTGCCGTGCCGAGCATGCCGATTTTCTCCACCTGGCATGGGATTGTCCCCAGGTGGCGTGCTATTGGCGACAGGTGACGGAAGCTCTCTCGGAGATGGTAGGTGAGACAGTCCCTGCTGACCCGTTGATAACCCTCCTTGGGTACACGATGCAGCTACCTAGGGATTGCAGGAAGTTCATTGACATTGCACTACTCCTGGCCAAGCGGCGAGTTGCGTGCCGATGGAGAAGAGGGAGGGCGCCAAAATTCAAGGATTGGCTTACAGATTTGATATACTGCCAAGATCAGCATACTGCTTTTGCTGAACTGCTGCCTCTCTCGTGTCGTCCAAGCGACATCTGGGATCCGCTGGTGCGCTATTTGATCACACGCCCAGACGACAGCACTCAGGCGGATGATCAGCTTGTTACAACTTAGAGTCCCGCCTCCTGCCCTGGCCCTAACCACAGACCCTACCTGGGTGCATTGGCTCTAGTTTCCGCACCCCCCGGGGCCCCCCATGCAGTCCTCGCCATACCTAACTGTCCCACCTTGGCCGACCTGATGCTCCCCCTTCTCTATACACATCTACCCGATGATATACACAACGCATGCTCCTACATTTACTGCGGATGATGATTCAGGGCGTACTACACCTTACCACAGTTGGCCCTTGCTCACTTCTTAGTTGTGCTAGGGCGGCTATGCTGAACATGAGACACCATACACACCTCTGCCTGCCTGTTTTTCTTTTTTTTTCTTTTTTTTGCCTCGCCGGAACACTATCACCTATCTGCTGAACATGAGACACCATACACACCTCTGCCTGCCTGTTTTTCTTTTTTTTTCTTTTTTTTGCCTCGCCGGAACACTATCACCTATCTTACTTACCACACAGCCGTGAATTGCCTCTTTGTTGTTTACTTAGTTGGGGAGTTTTGTTCACTGTTATGACCTTCAAGAAAAATGAAGAGAAATTTTCTTTCTCGAAAAAACTCTGTTCTACTGCTGCTCATCCTTACCTGTCCTACGACACCGGCAGCATATTATCTGTACCTGCATATTTGAAGTGCCGCCGGGCCTCCGGGATGCCGGCTACGTGGCTGTGTATCGAACATACTGCTATGCTGCCGGCCTCCGGGTTGTGGGCACAAAAAGCTGTGTATTGCGATTCATCTTATACAATGAAGCAGACTTGAACCACTGGTGCACCACTGGTGCACCGAAGGCACGTCAAAGGCAAGCACGTCTGCGCCCGTCCGCGACCAGCACCAGGAACCCTGGACCTCCGCCCCGCCAATTCTACGACCCAGCAGCACTCCACGCACTCAACCCAGGCTGCAACAACAACTGCAAGCTAGCATCACCAGCCGACAGCCATGGACCCTTCAGCTGTCACCGCTGCCGGCACACCTGCAGCACTGCCAAGAACACGGATCCAGCACAACCCGCCCACAAGAACACAACCGAACCTAAGACCCTGCAATGCATCCTCCTCAACGTCCAATCCCTCCACAAACACGCCACAGAAATCTGGGACCTTCTCGACAGCACCATCCCGGACGTAAGTAAGTAAAAACTTTATTGTTCAGTTAATTAAAACCATAACACATTTTCTTTACACTTGTGTCGTAATGTTAAAAAAAAAAAAAAAATAAATAAATTAGTTAAGGAATACATGTTCAAAATTTACATCAAGATAAAATTCAAATACTCGTTAAAAGACAAAAAAAAATGAGGTTTCAGAAAATCACACTACAGTATTAGAGGTATTAGTCAGTCATCAAGCGTTTTTCAAAGGCAAGCAAAAACTTTACAATCTTACAGTTGATTTGTGTATCCGTAGAGTCCAAGCAGCCTATAATGGCTGACCTGCAGGTACGTAATCCTTTAGTCAGAAAGTGATTCTTTAAAAGAAGAGTTTGCTCTCGATTCAGCTTTGTACAATGACAAATAATGTGGATTATATCCTCTTTTTTATAATCACAGAGCCGACAGGCGATGGATCCCGTGTATTTCCAGGCTGGTGCTTCAGCCAGCGTTGGATACTTTCCGAATCTTAGAGCCATCAACCTTTTTTTAGTAAAAACAGAGTATGTAGAGTCCAAGTAGAGCGCCGGAGTAAGAAGTTTGTAGCTGTCAATTGCAACCCAAGAATGTGAACGATGGGAAAAAATCTCCTTATCAATAAGTAGAGAATGTAGTTTGGCGGCTTTGTTTATTACCTGTTTAAATGAGTTAACTGGCAGGTTTTTGTTCCATAGCTGGGCGGTGCGTGTTAATTCCAGAGCTTTGGTCAGGAATTTGTTTGCCTCTGATTTGGTTCCCGTTTCAACTTCTAGGCGCATTTGCGCTGGTGAAGCTGTACGGGGAAGTTGAAAACTTTCTTATAAATTTTAGTAATCAAAGTATTTAACAAAGCACCGTCCTTGCCATGCATTGCTGCACTTGCATATGTTAAGGTGGGAAGGGCTTTAGCTGCAATTACCGTTAGTAGTGGTTTAAACGAAGGGCCTTCTAGTTTATTATACAAAGAGCTAAATGCAAAGATCAAGGCTCCGGTACGTTGCGTAAGGTAATGTTTTTGCGCTTTTAGAGTCATCTTTTCGTCAACAAAATGTCCCATCCCGGACGTAGCATTCTTCACCGAAACCTGGACCAACACCACCTCAGGACCGGACAACACCATCGCCATCCCCCAAGGATACAAGATCTACAGGAAGGACCGCCCCACCCACCCAGGAGGAGGAATTGCCATCATCCACAAATCCAGCCTCCGCCTGAGCACACTCCCTGACGAGTCCACAGAACTGATGGAACACCTTCACTTCAAGATACTGGCCAGCCCCACTGCTGCCCTCTGAGGAACCCTCATCTACCGACCCCCTGGACCCCGCAGACCCTTCGCCAACTCCATCACGGACATTATCTCCCCGCAGGCCATCGCATCCACCAACTACACCCTGCAGGGAGACCTCAACTTCTACCTCGACAATCAACTGGACCCCAACACCATATGCCTCCTGGACAACCTTCACAACATTGGACTCTGCCAGATTGTGACCGAGCCCACGCACTCAGCAGGACACACCCTCGACCCCCTCTTCACTACAGGAAACTCCATCACCTTCAGCCACACCACCGAACTCCCATGGACCGGCCATTGTTGCGTCCACTTCACCTTTAGAACACCCACCATCCACAGACACCAGCACCTGCTTCCACAAAGAAACTGGACCAAAATCACCGACGACCAGCTCATCTCATCACTCAACAACTCCACCACAACCATCGCGGAAAACGACGACCCCTACACCGCAGCCCGAACCCTGCATAGATGGATCTCGGACAGCACCAACACCATAGCCCCCTCAAGAAAAACAACAATACCCGTGCCAAGAAAGCCAAATGGTTTACCACCGAACTTCGAGAGTCCAGGCGCACATGCAGCCGCCTCGAAAAGGCCTGGAGAAACACAAAATCCACAAAAGCCCACAACAACTTCAGAGCCGCCACCAACGCTCACCATCAACTCATCAGAGAAACGAGGAAAAAAGCGATTGAAGACAGAATCTCCACCCACGCACACAACAGCAAGGAACTCTTCAGCATCATCAAGGAGTTCGCCCAAACCACCAGCGAGTCTACCGACATCCCTCCCTCACAAGACCTCTGCGACAAACTCAGCACCTTTTTCCACCACAAATTCAAGAGCATCTACGACAACTTCGACGAAAACAACCAACACACTGAACCCTCACTAACCACCCCCGACACCCGGAAACCAGCGATTGATGACTGGACAGCCCTCACTACCAAAGACACACTGAAGACAATGAAGTCAATCCACTCAGGGGCCCCCACGGACCCCTGCCCCCACCACATCCTCACAATCATGCTCTGCCACACCATCAACCGCTCCCTGGCGACCACCTCTTCCCCGACGACTGGAAACACGCCGTGGTCAACCCCCTCGTGAAGAAACCCTCAGCAGACCCCATCGACCTCAAAAACTACAGACCCATCTCCCTGCTCCCTTTCCCAGCGAAAGTCATCGAGAAAGCCATCAACAGCCAACTCGCCACATTCATTGAAGAACACAACATCCTCGGCTCCTCCCAATCCGGCTTCAGAAAAAACCACAGTACGGAAACCGCCCTCCTCGCCGCAACAGACGACATCCGCACCCTACTGGACAAAGGAGAAACAGTAGCCCTCATCCTCCTAGACCTATCAGCGGCGTTCGACACAGTCTCCCACCGCACCCTAATACGCAGACTCTACGACGCAGGAATCCAGGACAAGGCCCTCAACTGGATCTGCTCCTTCCTCTCCTGCAGGACGCAACGGGTCAGACTCCCGCCTTTCCTCTCAGACCTCACACCTACCACCTGCGGAGCCCCCCAGGGCTCCTCCCTCAGCCCGACGCTCTTCAACGTCTACATGGCTCCACTTACCCCCATCGTCAGAACCTACGGACTCAACATCGTGTCATACGCAGACAACACCCAGCTTATCCTCTCCCTATCCAATGAGCCCAACACCGCCAGACGCAACTTTCGAGAAGGCATGGAAGCCGTCGCCAAATGGATGAAAAACAGCTGCCTACAACTAAACACCAACAAAACAGAAGTACTCATCATGGGCCCAAACCCCGACGCCTGGAGCGACACCTGGTGGCCCACCGCCCTCGGAAACCCGCCAACCCCCACAGACCATGCATGCAACCTGGGAATCATCCTGGACTCCGAGCTCAAAATGGCCCGCCAGATCAACCTTGTCTCATCTTCCTGCTTCCACACCATCCGCCTCCTTCGTAAGACCTTCAAATGGATCCCCCTCAAACACCGAAAGACAGTCACTCACGCCCTGGTCACCAGCAGACTCGACTACGGCAACGCACTCTACGCCGGAATAAACAAAAACCTCATCCGCAAGCTACAGAACATCCAGAATGCCGCCGCAAGACTGGTCCTCAACCTGCCAAAACACTGCCACATCTCCCAGCACCTGTGCACACTCCACTGGCTCCCCGTCGAGGCGAGAATCACCTTTAAGATGCTCACCCACGCACACAAGGCCCTCGACGGCACCGGACCAGCATACCTGAACAGCCGGCTCAAATTCCACGCACCCCAAAGGACCCTACGATCAGCCCAGCTCTCCTACGCCGAGGTCCCCCCACACCAGAAAGACCAGATCGGGAGGCCGCTCCTTCTCCATCCTCGCGGCCAAAGCATAGAATGCCCTTCCGCTCTACCTCAGACAGACAACATCGCTCCCCATCTTTGCAAGAAACCTCAAAACCTGGCTCTTCGACAGACCCCCTCCTTGATGGAATGGAACCTGCACCACCCCTACCCCTAGCGCCTTGAGACCCTTACGGGTGAGTAGTTGCTCTTTAACAAACTCCTGATTGATTGATTGAAGATCCAGATTCTGAAGATCGACAGGAAAGCCGACATCTGGCAGATTCTGATGCGGATCAAGCATCAAATAAAAAAGATCTAGAAATTGTTGTTGTTGATTCAGAAAATGATGAAGATGTTCTAGAAAAAAGAACTAAAAAATAAACTGTGTCAGAAGAAATTCAAGATCAGGAGAGTATTGAAAAGCACATTGGAAGCTATGAAAGCAGGAACGGAAATTCTGGAACTGGGAAGCTAGAAATAATTCCAGAAGAAGAGGACGAAGTGCCCAGTACCAGCCACAGAGATGTTGTTCCTAACGGAGTGAATCTGCTGAGTAAAGAAGTTCCTAGATACAGTATTGAAATCTCTGAAACTGACTCAGATGAAAGTGATGAAGAGTCTGAAATAAGAAAATTCAGAAAAAGGGCTTGGAAAGCTGAATGTAATGAAATCGTGTCTAAGAAGAAACTCTTGAGAAAAGGTGATGTCTGGCCAAAAGAAGACTTGACGTTCAAGTTGGTGAAAAAATCAAAAGAGCAGATTAATGAGATATCTAGTCAAAAGAGTGAATCAGACAAAAAAGAACAAGTTGGAAAGAAAATTGAAGTATTTAGCAAAAAGAGCAAAAGACCATTGAGGCCAAATCAGAAATACAAGTCTCCAGAGTGGGCCTATATAATTATCCCACCAGTAGTTGAAGTCAGTAGCAGCAGTCAGGAAGATTTAGGAGAAAATAGTGACAGCGATTAGGTTTAGTTTTCTTTGAGTTGAGGTTTATTTTTGGCATAAGGCTGAAGAAATTGTGTTAGGTGACACAAGGTCGAAGAAATTGTGTTAGCTGGAAACACTTTTATGTAAGACTCAAGGTCAAAGAAAACATGTTTTAGAATTTGGAAACTTAAAAAAAAAAGAGGGGGTATATACTATATAGAAATTTTTCAAAATACATTTTTTTTGTTTTGTTTTATAATACTCAGATTGATATTTGTTTTGTTGGTGCAATTCAAAATGTAGATACCTATAAATTCATTGGGGATTGGGGATTCAAAGGTGGAAAGGATCCAACTTAGCATTTTGTAGGACTTAATATGAGAGTTGCAGAAATATAGATGAAATTAGAGTTTAAATACTAATCCTGAGTAAGCCTGAAACATGTTCAATAGATAAAATTTGTGAAATTTTTGGGTGGTGTTTGGTGATTTTTAAAATCACCAGATGAGGGAGTTGATGGAGCGGGCTAATGAACAATATTTTGTTCAGGCTTGTGAAGTCAGACTTCCATAATATTTAATAAAACTAACATGTTTGCTGCATGTTAATAAATCAACCTAGAATAAACTGTGCAACATGAACACATGGGACTAACATTATGCTTATTTGTGAAAAATGAAAAGAAATAATACAATAATTATTGTCTATTGTCTTTGTCGTATACTAACTGCCGCTGTCTAAAATAATAGCATGTGCTTTTAAATGTGCTTTTGTCTTGTCTTTTCTGTGACCAATGCAGTTCCAGATCGGATTGGTATATCAAAGGTAATATATGTTGCTTAAATGTGCTTTTGCTAGGTAACATAATTAATGGGTTAACATTTAGCAAAGGGGGTGGGTAACAGAACAAATGTCAATTCTTTAATTAATTGATGTTTTGTGTTTGTTTAAATAATAGTTTTCCAAAAGAAGCTTAGAGTTGGCTGCAGAAAAATAATGCATTTTTTAAAAAAGTGACGCAAGAAAAAGTGGCGCAGAAAACTGACGCTTTCTGAAAAGAGGCCTGCTGATGTAAAATCACAAGAGAAAACTTATTTTGAAAAAGATGAGAAGCCTATACACTTTTATTGTGAAAAGTTTTGAAAGGAACTGCCAAAGGCGACCTGTGGAGAGGTTTGCTATTGTGCCACGGGAAGCTCAGAACGGTCGGGCTCAAGGCCTGGATGTGAGTCGTGGAATTTTTGTGCATTACATGAACATCTTTGCTACAAAATGTAGCAGCCTAAGGAAGTGCCGCCAGGACTCTGTGCATGAACAATGGGTTAGTGATAAAGCCTGGACCTGAGGTGGAAGATGTCACAATTTACTGTGGCATGAGGTGGTTCAGCCAATGGGGAGCCAGAATTCAGCTGTTGAAATGTGAAAATAGTTAGTTTAGCCTTAGTTTTAGGTTATAAGAATTGGCTCAAGGAGCAGACTTTTTCCTACGCTTTTTGATTCCAGAGGGTCGTGTTCTGCTGATCATCGAACACACGTAAGGAAAGGAGACTTTTAAAGACTTTGTTTTCAGGCGATGAGGGTAGAGACAGGGAATTATTTAGGGTTTGGAAATGCTCTTTTTCACTTATTTCTGTTAATGAATAATATTTCTTGAATCAAGCTCTCTTTATAAATGCTGAATAAATCTTTCGTTATGACATTTTCTTTACTTGTTTAATAAAGTTCCGAAGCCTAAGTTTTCATGAATATGTTTGAATAAACTTACTAAATGACAAGCTGGTCTTGTTTATTGTAGATAGTTTAAACAACATATTAGATTCATTCGCCTCATGATTCAGCTGCTCTGTTATTTTTATGGGCCTGGTATTGATTGGTAAGTTTGGTGGTATATGGTGACATCATTTATGCAGAATTTTTGGTAGGAGCGCTGGATCAACACCATGAAATTCACCGTGTAATTGACCATCCCGGTAACTTGAATTTTCTTTTTGCCAATTTTCCATTCACCGCTTTATTTTCTTAGTCAGCGATTATATTTACTGATTTGATGCCATCTATCCCCCAGGCTCCCGGCCCCCTGTCCTCTACCTCCATGTCCTGAAGAAGACCCCAGCCTAAGGTCACATTGCTACCTAGAACAAGTGGGGTCGAAACATCGCTGGTCATCCTATGTGCCTTTCTTCGACCACAGTGCTGATTGATTCACAATGGTTGTTTTATTCATGATGGCTTGTAATGTAATTGTATGAACACGTATGTTTTGAGTGTGGCTATATATTCTTAAAGCCAACACAGTTGTAAATATCAAAGGAATTAGGTCACCTTGACCAGCACCCTTCTCCAAATCCCAAAACTCACTCTCTTTCCTTGCGCTGACCGCTCCCTCCCTTTGCCAACTTTCCTTGGGGCACTTTTTTTGTCGTTTTTGAACAAATAATTTTATGATCAAGTAATTGTGTACCAATTTCATGTTCTGATTCATTGTGATTAAATACCAGTGAATCTAAGTCCTGTGTTTTCTCTTTAAATCCTTCTCTTCTTTCAATTTAACTTTCCTTCTAATGGTTCTGTACTGGGACCCCTTATGTGTGTACTAAGTGTCCTATTGGGCTGATACCAGCTGAGTTTTTTGGCTAGATAGGCTGGCCGACTTCCATACATGCTTTTGTGTGCCAGACAAAGAACCTTAAAGCAGATGCACTTCCTGATGGGAAGCCAGTGGAGAGTCCTCAGACTGGTTGCCGATGGAGACCTCGATGGGAGGTTTAGTACTAGCCAGACAGCCATATTTTGCAGGACCTGGAATCTTGAATAAGACTCTTTGCTGATAGAGGCCAACAGGTCATTTCCATAGTTGATCCGGCTTATAATTAGTCCCTGGACAAGTGGTTTCCTAGATTCAATTGGAATCCATTAAAATATTTTTTGTAGGCTGAGCATTATTCCGTAACAAGTACTGGTTACGTGATTTATATGGCTTTTCATGGACAGCTGATTATCAATCTTCACTCCAAGGTTTTCGCACCATGGGCTTGGCAGATGGACAGGGGCCTAGACTCTAGGGCCACCAGTCATTTGACCAAAATGTGTTCATTTGCCAAAAAGGATGACCTCTGTCATACTTCTGTTGAATTCGTCAATATGGGTCATGCAGTTTTTGAAACAGAGCTTCGTGTCAGTGGGGTCGGGGCCTAGGGTGATCAGTAGCTGGGTGTCATAAGCAGATGATTTCACATCAAACCCCTAGGGCCTGATCACTTTGGCTAGCGGTGCCACATAAAGGTTGGAAAGAATGGGACTTAGGATGGCTCCTTGGGGGACTCCCATTTTTGTGGAACAGGAGCCCAGATTACTACCGATGCCCAGGCCGCTGGCGCAAACCGCCTCTTAGTTCCCATGTTGAATAGTTACCAAATAAAGAGACGGGCGCTGGAAGCAGGAATCAGGAACAGAGTTTATTTCTCATGAGGAGAGCCAGTCATTTCGGACACGAAACACGGTGTCTTTCAGGAGGTGCTCTAACAAGTGAGCTGAGACTCCGTCTTTTATACTTTACAGAACACTTGGCATTACAATCATGATATTGTGTAACAAGGAAAATACATCCCCATAATCCTCGTGTCAATCCTACCCCACATGTGTCCACAATAGGGACCCTTGACCTGCTGATAAGAGGGGAGGGCAATCACGCAGCTGAGTGTTCCGTCAACAGTTTAGGATGTGTGCGCCTGATCATAGCCCAGGGGGTGGGGTGGCCAGGATCAATAGTGGGTCCTTTGAAGAGGAGTGACTTCATACAATAAGGGCAGTAAATGGTACCTCCTGGCTCAGGCGATGGCCTCGGACATGTGTGGTCAGCCGGACTCGGGGGGAAGGGGTCATCAAAGGAGTGGTATTCATGCTGCGTGGACAATCGAGCGCGGAGGGAAGGCTTGTCAACAGAGGGGCATTCATGGAAGGAAAGGAGGGGTTGGTCAGGCGCGGCCGTGGCTCCCAAGGACAGGGTCTTGCAGAAGAAGAAGGTTTATGACTTGCCCATGGGAGGAGAAGGGAGGGGGGGGAAAGCCAGGGTGGACACAGGGACAGAGTCACATAGAGAGAGAGAGAGGTCTTATGACCCGTACATGAGAGAGCGGGGGCAGTCAGGTGCAGCTGGGGAGGGCTATGCCAGCTAAGGCGAAGGATGTCTCTTCAAGAGGGAATGGGGGGTTTGTGCGGGTCAAGCAGGAGGGTTGCCTTTCACAGCAGGGTCGCGCAGAGGGAGAGGGTTTCATGGTCTATGCATGAGAGAGGGGGTTTAAGATACGCGCAGGAGGGAAGCCGGGGATTCCAATGGGTAAAAGGCCATGGTGCCTAGAATGGCTGTACATATGCATATGGGTATGGGCTCTTACTGGCAGAGTGATACGGTCAATAATTTACAGTATTCATGGTGCTCACAGGGAGAGGAGTGGGAGAAGAAGGGAAATGAATGCTGTTTATGTACATCAATTTCTTCAATTTCCACAGTCGCCCCTTTTTACATTACAGCGTTCATTTTTGCAATTGATGGGGTTACAGATAGACAGGCATCGTTGAAGAATTAGCATTCGTTGATACTAGCATTTGGCGTACAATCATAGACAGTTGAGGTGATGGGCAGAATGCAGCACATAGGAAATTGCATTTTGTTGAGTTCCTAACAATTAAGCACACTACATAGCATAAGTGTTTCTGACTTAAAAATGTGACCAACGAACAGTTTTGACCAGGTAGTTGAGAGCGGAATTCAGTTCAATACACAAGATTTCTTCGTCACAGTGTCTTTTTATCAGTGAGCCATCACTGGTAGGCTCTAGTCCGTGTACTTTCGTTGGCGCTGTTGAGCACCGGCGGTGGAGCTATAGGTACAGCTCGGTTCTATCCTTATGCGTTGCAGGGTGCGGTCAGTCCTCTGCTGTTAGACCACAGTCCTGTTCCCTAAACAATCCGTTTGGCGGCGCCTTATGCTCGGCACCTATATTTCCGTGGCAACACCCTACTCCACTTGAGTGCAGTTCTTCCCCTTTGGCAAAAAGTCACGTGGAAAAGAGGGTGAGTGTGGTTCAAATAGTCGATAGGAGGGAGGGCGGAGTTGGGTCAGAGTTCCGGGGACACACAAAAGGGACCAAGGGAGCAAAGGATAACAAGCAGGCAGGCCCATCAATCGGGCCCAAAGAAGGGGAACGGAGACTCCAGGCACACGTGGGTTAGCAGACGGAGGGCTTCAAGGTGGCCCGTCATTTTTCATTTTCCACGTTGAAATGGCGGTCTCGTCCCGTATCTAGTTGCTCTGCAGCTCCATCTTTGGTCGAGGTCACACGTGTCCCAAGATCTGCAGCCGGGCTGTACGTTCACATCTGACCCTTCTCCTTCGGTGATCGTGAATCTTTAAATAGGTACAAAACAAGCTTTAGAGAACTGGTCAGGGGAAGACACTTATGCATGCGAATTCCTCTCTCAATCCAACGCACTTGGGAGATACGCTCATTGGTCACAGTCAGAAGTTCATTTACCAAGCAGTGCATATGTCGGCATTCCTACTGAGTTCATGCCAAGTTTTATTCATTGTCTACACAGGTCACATATGGAGGAAAGTCAGACTCTTATCAACTGTGTATTTCATCAAACTCAACATTTCAGAGCCTCCAGGGAGACTCGTCTTTCTAACCTGCGCCTTAACAGTCTAACATTTCCCTTCAAGGCTGGCTAACCTTTTCAAACAGGGCGGGGGTGCTATCATCGAGAGTCAGGGTAAAACATGTTTTTCTCGAGGGACGACAGTTACTCATGGTCATCATCTTTATATCCAGGACAGCAGCTGGGGTCAATCAAGTGGGGCGGGGATTCTTCGGGTATTCGTGCTTGGGTGCAAAGGGGGTGGGGCAATCTGGACGTTGGGGGTCAATCTAGGCGCTGGCGTTCGTCTCTGATGAACAGAAATAAGGTGCCATTGACATACAATTCCCCTATAAATGGCCAAATTTGGGGGACCTTAGTCGTCTTACCTGTCCTTTCCTTCTCAGCCAATTCAAGTTCATTCATTTTGCAGAAAGGAGAGGCAGTAATATGGCGAGATACAATCATTTTAGTTTCGGTCAATTTCGCTGAACACCTTCGCGTTCAATAAGTATCCAATCAAACTGGTGCCGGTGGGGCACAATTTTACCACAAAGAGGGATAGAAAATAGGGAGACTCTCATAGAGGGTGGGAGTCGTCCGCAATCTAAACGAGCCATTCGGTACACGTATGACATGTAGAGAGAGAGGGAGAGAGAGAGAGAGATAAGGGGGTGGTGAGAGAGAGAGAGAGAGAGAGAGAGAGACGTGTACGAAAATAGGTCATTTAGTGCGCTCGCAACACAGAACAGCAAAGGTCAGGCAACACGCAAATACAGACAGAGGGAAGACATAAATCCGTACATTACATACACACAAACTCAGACAAGGAAGACAGCACATGTATTACATATATAAGACATTCACGACAAAACAGAAAACGACAGGTGGCCAACAAAATCCATATTATATCCTACGTATCTTTACTATCCTATTTATCTATGTGCTTAGCTCTTTCTACCCTTCCCTCCTTTTCCTTCTCGCTTGTTATCTCTGCGAGCGTTCTCAATTGCCAATACTTACACCTCAGTTAGTCGATCAGAAATTAACCTGGTCGTGCTATTTACCCATGGTTGGATCTTAAACCATTTTTCAGTTCCTTCCTTTGGTGGGAAGTTCCCCAGGCTGAGGCAACGGCAAGTATTGATCGGGAGAACAGTCGGACAGCTTGGCTATATCTATAAGAGTGTGAGAAAGGGGGCAGTGCAATTTGAACATCAGCAACATTTCTAACTTTCCAGACGGGTGGTGCCGTGGTAACCCTTACCCACACACTTTTCCTTGTCCTTACCCTACCTAGTCAAATGTCTAGTTACATTGTCTAACGTGTTATATCTTAGTCAATTGTCGTCATACAGTACCCGTCAAGTTTCTATGTCAGTCCATCCTCCCAGTCGCTATGTTCTAAGGAGGAACAGTCATGTTTAAGTCTACGTCTTTTTAAAAACTTATCGTCATAAGGACTATGCACATATTCCCTCCTTCCCTTTTCGTCGGTGGTTCGACCATCGCTCTCCCACACTTCAGCCGACGTTCTGACGTGACCTGCAGAAGGGAGGAGAAAGAAGGGGTGGGGGGGCAGCATTCAAAGCACATCGGCATGCAGTAGTCCGGAAATGTTTTTACTTACCACATACTCGACCTATCTCCACGTACTGCATTTCTTTACCATCTCGGCGTTTAAGCCCAGAGGGACCAGTAATGTCAGACAGATAATCATTGACGATCTGCGTATCTACATGAGTTACTTGGTCGCAACCCCTTTTGTTGGGTGCAAGGGTGGCGGCCAGGTGGCATTTCTGTGTTGTTGTTTCAAGGGCGTCTAAAACACTTTTTCCGGCTGCCTGTGACACAAAATGTAGCTGCTAAATATCTGGTCCTTTTTGATCTACATCTTTCATCATACTTATTCTTCGCTCACAGTAGCAAAACATCCAAAACTCATTAATGCAACTGCTACAACCATGCTTTCTTTTTCAAAATACTTTTAATTATAGGGTTGGTGTATAAATACAGGCCTATAACCCAGTGGACCGGCCACGGAGCAGATCGGAACTGTACATAAGAAGAACGAAGTTGGTGGCAGTTCATTGCATAAAGTGCAGCAGTGCAAACAAATCGTATCAAACTTCCCTACAGAGCAAGCATGATGCATGTCAAGAATTCAGTTTTAATTAATTCATAAATTCATTATCCAATACTCATTCTTTATCTAAATTACACCAATTCATTTTCCAAATCACAATCAGTACCCACCCTAAGTCAGTTCTTTGTCCGGGCACATACTCAATATCCTTCATATCTACTTTCATTATCCAAAAAACTACATACATATCTCGGGGCAAAAAGCTGCGTGGTCAGGGTGCAACAAAGTTTATTCAAAAAGTCTCATTTTGTGTCGGCGCCATTTTGGGTGGGGTCAGGCGAGTTCCAGCACAGTCAGAATATCTCCAATGACTCGTGGTTGGACCAGAACCTTCCGTTGGAAGTTCAAAAAGTTTTGAATCATGTGGTAACAGTCTAACAACAGTCAAAGAGTGGGGAGGGCGGCAACAATTTTCCTACCGGATCATTCTGGTGTTCCTCCGGAACTGAACAAGTCTGTACCTTGGCGGTGTTTTTAGCCATTTCCAAACTGAGGCCGGCGCCGGCAGGAGTGCGCCGATGTCGCTGTTCCAGTGAGGGGGACGGGGGCACCCATGCGGAGGGGTCGGGGCGCCCCCCGGCTCTCATAGAATCTTCAAGGTTGAGGAGAGAAGGCATGGGGTGCGTGCCCGTAATGGGCAAAAGACCGCTTTTCGATGTGGACCCTCTTTAAGCAAAGAGCGTTGGGGTGTCGCTGGAAGCCTCCACCTGGAGGGAGGTGGGGGAGGCTCGTTCGCGTCACCTCCCCCTTCCAGCGACCCCGCGCCGTTCCCCGGCTCCGCCGCTTCGATATTGGCCGTGCTGGCTATTGAAGATGGGGGGGGGGGGGGTGGTCGGCGGCTGAGGCAAGACAGCCCCCCCCCTTCCTTTTTGACATGTGGCGGGACTACCTCCAACTCTCCAGGAGTGGACACGTGGCGGGGCTACTTGCTCTTGTCCAGACGTCGGCATGTGGCGGGACTACCTGCAACTGTCAGGCGTTGGGTGTAGTTGCGGCCATTATAGCACAAAGAAATGCCGCCATCCTCGCTTTGGCTTCGGCCTTCGACGAAAGCCGGATCGGGTGAGAGAGAGGGGTGGTCGGTGGCCGAGGCAAGACAGCCCCCTCTCTCCCCGCGGCCTGCAGGGCGGCAGAAGAGGGAAAGGTGGAGAGGTCCTTATTATTCTTTGGGCCGCCTGCCCACCAGCATCTCCTACTGACCGCGGCCAGGCGAGCCCCGCATACCTCGAGGCCTCGCCCTCCGGATGGGCGTAACCGCGGACCTGTTGCACTTCGGGAGCTTCCGGAATGGGGGTAGGTACCTATTGAATTGTTTCTATTTCGTGTGACCGTTATTTGGGCGAGGTGGGCAATGAGGCAGACATGTTGGGAGCAGGAATAGGCAGTGAAGCCTAGCTACCTCGTGGCTATTTTTGCTGTCAAACTTTTCGCCATTTTATATTTCTTATTACGAACTATTTCTAATGTTTCTTATTTTTAGTGAAGTCAAAAGCTCATCAGGGGGTTACTGACTTAGCCTGATTTCTTTTTATTTTACCTTCTTTTCCTTAGCGTGTTTCGAGCTAAAGTTTTCTGTTAGTAGGGAACGGTGATCACTTCATATTTTTATGTGTCCTTTTCACTAGGGGGTACTTCTGGACGGACCAGACGAGTTCCCTCCAATAAATGGTCCGGGGTGGAACGAGATTATCGATCAAAAGGGGAACATATATTCCTTCATTAGGGTATCATCCTGGACAGACCAAGCGATGTACTTCCACTTACTAGGGCAGCCTCCTGGACGGACCAGATGGTCTACTTCCACTAAATGGCCCATGAGCGGGGAGCATATGTCCTCCATAAGGGTAGTCTCCTGGGCGGACCATGCGAGCTACCCCCCAAATAACCAAACAGTGGGGAGTGGGTAGGACTGACGAATTCACAAAGGGGCATAACCTACCCTTTACTACTTGCAAAGACTAGACAGAATATTTCTATTCCACGTTGTTTGCAAGTAGAAAATACCTCAAACGAAACAATTCCTGGAACAACAATGTCCAGGCAACCAATCAATCAGTGGGGAGAAAAACAGGCATGACGGATTACAACGGGGACAAATGTCTGCATTACCTGCCCTTCGCTATCCATAAAGGAAACAGAATATTCCTATTCGTCTCTGTTTGTGGACAGGGAAGATCTCAAAGAGCAACAATCGATTATTAATCGATTTCAAACAATCAGTGGGGAGAAAAGTAGGCATGACGGATTACAACGGGGACAAAAGTCTGCATTACCTACCCTTCTCTATCTGCAAAGAGGGACGACGTTCCTATTCGCCGCTGTTTGCAAACAGAGAATGTCTCGTTCTCCAGAAGAGAACCAATATGTCAAGTAGCCTTCAAAGCTAAATGAACCAATACCAACAATATCAGTATACAAATACCGATTCCAATACAAACAATCAATCAATCAGGTGGATAGAACCACCCTACCAATCAGGCGTAGAAACACCCTACTTAATCTTACCCGGACCGGACCATACGGACAGTTCTTCGTCTTCCTCCTCCAGCGCCCGATCGTTCTCTTACTCCATGTAGCATTCCTGTGGGATTCCAGTCAGGACAATAGGTCACTCAAGAGAGGTCCGTTCAGAATTGGTGAAGTTCTTTTCGATCGGCAGCCGGGCGAGGGCCCTCTCAAGGCAGGTATACTCCGATCATTTAGATGTTCACTTCTTCGTCTGGATCTCTCTTACCGGACCTTATGTCACTGATGGACCCCGCGTTGGGACGCCAATTGCGGAACAGGAGCCCAGATTACTACCGATGCCCAGGCCGCTGGCGCAAACCGCCTCTTAGTTCCCATGTTGAATAGTTACCAAATAAAGAGACGGGCGCTGGAAGCAGGAATCAGGAACAGAGTTTATTTCTCATGAGGAGAGCCAGTCATTTCGGACACGAAACACGGTGTCTTTCAGGAGGTGCTCTAACAAGTGAGCTGAGACTCCGTCTTTTATACTTTACAGAACACTTGGCATTACAATCATGATATTGTGTAACAAGGAAAATACATCCCCATAATCCTCGTGTCAATCCTACCCCACATGTGTCCACAATAGGGACCCTTGACCTGCTGATAAGAGGGGAGGGCAATCACGCAGCTGAGTGTTCCGTCAACAGTTTAGGATGTGTGCGCCTGATCATAGCCCAGGGGGTGGGGTGGCCAGGATCAATAGTGGGTCCTTTGAAGAGGAGTGACTTCATACAATAAGGGCAGTAAATGGTACCTCCTGGCTCAGGCGATGGCCTCGGACATGTGTGGTCAGCCGGACTCGGGGGGAAGGGGTCATCAAAGGAGTGGTATTCATGCTGCGTGGACAATCGAGCGCGGAGGGAAGGCTTGTCAACAGAGGGGCATTCATGGAAGGAAAGGAGTGGTTGGTGAGGCGCGGCCGTGGCTCCCAAGGACAGGGTCTTGCAGAAGAAGAAGGTTTATGACTTGCCCATGGGAGGAGAAGGGAGGGGGGGGAAAGCCAGGGTGGACACAGGGACAGAGTCACATAGAGAGAGAGAGAGGTCTTATGACCCGTACATGAGAGAGCGGGGGCAGTCAGGTGCAGCTGGGGAGGGCTATGCCAGCTAAGAGGGAATGGGGGGTTTGTGCGGGTCAAGCAGGAGGGTTGCCTTTCACAGCAGGGTCACGCAGAGGGAGAGGGTTTCATGGTCTATGCATGAGAGAGGGGGTTTAAGATACGCGCAGGAGGGAAGCCGGGGATTCCAATGGGTAAAAGGCCATGGTGCCTAGAATGGCTGTACTAATGCATATGGGTATGGGCTCTTACTGGCAGAGTGATACGGTCAATAATTTACAGTATTCATGGTGCTCACAGGGAGAGGAGTGGGAGAAGAAGGGAAATGAATGCTGTTTATGTACATCAATTTCTTCAATTTCCACATTTTTACCACCTGACTGCAGGAGACCATGGTGCCTAGTTGTTTGGTGGATGTTCAGTCGTTAAGATAGGACTAAATGCAGTAAACTCTTCTAAAAGAGGAATGGTAGGGTTGAGATTAATGTCAGGGTAGGTGTAGGGATTTTTAGTGTTGTAGTGTGAAAAAGAACTATAAATGGTATTGATCTTTTCCTCAAAAAAAGTGGACATGTCTACCCATTCTTGAGTAGTTGGGCTACAAGGCTGACATTGGGGAGGGTTGGTAAATTGTATTTAGTATTTTATAAAGGTATTTATTGGAGTTGGCAGCTTTGTTGATTATGTTGATGAGATACAGTTTTTGGCTAGTTTTATATTGTCTTGACAACCTCGGCGGATATGTTTACACTTTTGTCGATTTTCAGTGTTTTTATTTTTTTTCTATTTGCGCTCTGCATTCCCACTGGAATGTTTTTCAGTTTTCAAGGATTCAGTAAACCAAGGTGATACCCTAGGCCTAGGGTTCACTCTTGACAGAGTGGTCAGAGTGTTCACGGGCAATGTGATTGCTGCTTCAAAAGCTGTTGCTGAATGATCGATGTTCGCAGTGCCTGATAGAGATGGGGGATAAAATGAGGCAGAAGCTGGCAGGAGTGACTCTCCGCCAAGACCTTCTCCATATGGGTTCACTGCTTGGGTCGCTTTTGGTGGTGGCTATTGGTAGGGAACATTTAAGTAAGCTATGATCAGACCAGAGGGATTGGAGAATCCACTCTAACAATGGTTGTGTTGGTGAACATACGATCAAGGGTGTGACCTGCCGAATGGGTCGGTCTTGGCACCTTTTGAACAAGTTCCAGTGTCTTCAGAGTAGTGATCAGTTGACTCGAGTCAGTCTCTAAAAGAAGTTAGACATGATAAATGAGGAGAAAGTTGTCAGCGGCTAGTACATGTGGAGCAATTGTCTCAATCATATGGTTTATAAAGTTGGCTTTGGGGCAGGGGAGTCTGTACACTGAGGCACCTCTCCAGGTTCCCTTAGATTGTCTGTCAATTCTAAATATACACAATTCAGACATTTCTGAGGTGATGCTCTCTAGTGTGGGGATCTCCAATCCGGCTCTGGAGGCTATTGCCTCCTACTTTCCTGATGTTTTGATCTAATCTTGTAAGATGGTAATCAGGAGGAAACGTGTTTGTCACATCTGGAAGGCACACTCATGGAGCCAAGTTTCAGTACTGAAACAAATGTCTGGCTTTTCTAAATCAAGCATGCTCCATATTTCTAATGCATGTTTGGGAATTGAAGAGGCATTGAAGTAGAGCCCGGTTATCTGCGTAGGCATCTCAGCGGTATCTATGTCTGCGTTGTTTATAAACCAGGGTTTGGTCGGGAATACAGGCTCAATGTGATTAGTTCTAGTTCTTCTTTGGGAGTAGGTATGGGTACAGGGTAGCCAGGAAACCCTCAGGTGTGATGGCATTGTAAAGTTTATCCATTGATTTGAGCTCTTGACTTGAGTAACGTAGTGTTGCCATTTCCTATGCAAATCCATAGGGGATGATGGAGTGTTGAACATTGCAAACACTCACCACCAGTCAACTAATCTGGGTTTAATCCATCACCATTCTTTAGCTCACTCCGCCACCCCAGTTCCGACATGGCCATATGCAAATCAGTCTGTCCCTGTGCCTCATGGGAACAATCCAGTCCAAACTGCTAATCTGTATCCTCCCTGGACCAGAAACAAGCATTCTGGGACCGTTTTCTGGCTAATAAGCCATCATCAACCAGGCTAGAATAAATCCAGTGGCAAGGTGAGCAAGGGACCCACGTCTGGGCATACCATGCCAACTGAGGGCGAACAAAGCAAAACCAAAGGGGATGATGGACGGAGTGTTGAACATTGCAAGCACTCACCCCCAGTCAACTGTTCTGGGTTTAATCTATCATCATTCTTTAGCTCACTCCGCCACCCCAGTTCCGACATGGCCATATGCAAATCAGTCTGACCCTGTGCCTCCTAGGAACAGTCCAGCCCTAACTGCCGAGCCATGTCTTCCCTGGACTGGAAACAAGTATTCTGGAACTGGTTTCTGGCTAATCAGCCGTCATCAGCCACGCTAGCTTGAATCCAGTGGAAAAGTGAGCAAGGGACCCACGTCTGGGCATACCCTGCCAATTGAGGGTGAACAAAGCAAAACCAAAGGCGATGGCAGTTTGGGCTGGAATGTTCCCATTGGGCGTAGGGTCAAGACTGATTTGCATATGGCTGGGTCAGAACTGGAATGGCATGGTGAGCAAAAAAACGATGGATTTAGGCCCAGATCTCTGTCCTGGCGTGAAAGTATGGAATTGTTCTGCATTCTTTCCATCAATAGTTCTTTTTGCATTTGTCAGCCCAAGTGGGACGGGTATGCTCAGACGTGAGTCCCGTGCTCTTCATGCCACTGGAATCAAGCTATCCTGGCTGAAGAGGGGTGAAACCCCGAAACCGGTCCTAGGATGCTTGTTTCCAGTCCATGGAAGACCTGGCCTGGCAGTTCGGGCTGGACATTTCCCATTGGGTGCAGGGTCAAGACTGATTGGCATATGGCTGGGTCCAAACTGGAATGGCATGGTGAGCTAAAAAACTATGGATTTAGGCCCAGATCTCTGTACTGGGGTGAAAGTATGACATTGTTCTGCATTCTGTCCATCAATAGTTCTTTTTGCAATTGTCATCCCGAATGGGACGGGTATGCTCAGACGTGGGTCCTGTGCTCTCCATGCCACTGGAATCAAGCTATCCTGGCTAAAGAGGGGTGAAACCCCGAAACTGGTCCTAGGATGCTTGTTTCCAGTCCAGGGAAGACCTGGCCTGGTAGTTCGGGCTGGACTGTTCCCATTGGGCGCAGGGCCAAGACTGATTTGCATAAGGCTGAGTCCAAACTGGAACTGCATGGTGAGCAAAAAATTGATGGATTTAGGCCTAGATCTCTGTACTGGGGTGAAAGTATGACATTGTTCTGCATTCTGTCCATTAATAGTTCTTTTTGCATTAGTCACCCCGAGTGGGGCGACTAATGCTCAGACGTGTGTCCTGTGCTCTCCATGCCACTGGAATCAAGCTATCCTGGCTGACGAGGGATGAAACCCCGAAACCGGTCCTAGAATGCTTGTTTCCAGTCAAGGGAAGACCTGGCCTGGCAGTTCGGGCTGGACTGTTCCCATTGGGAGCAGGGTCAGGACTGATTTGCATGTGGCTGGGTCCAAACTGGATGGTCAGGGTGAGCAAAAAAACTATGGATTAAGGCCCAGATCTCTGTACTGGGGTGAAAGTATGACATTGTCCTGCATTATGTCCATCAACAGTTCTTTTTGCGATTGCCTATGCTACATTGAGCTGGTGCCAACTGAAGGGGAGGTAAAAATGGGTAGGGGTACTGGTGGCTGGTGGTGATCTGACGCGGACTGGCGCTGACAGGTTGGCCTTTGGTGCACCACTGGCACTCTGCTGCGAGCGTCCGTGTCCTTTCCTGCCTAAAATAGTAAGGATGGAGGAAAAGCGGAAGTTGCAGCGACTAAAGTGCTAACCCTCACTTCCGTTAGGCTCACCGGAAATACCGGTGACTACGTCCCTCCGCTCAAGCGGCACAAGCTGTGGTGGAACGGGGACATCTCACACCTCACCTCACAAAGGGGAATAGCGTGTAAGGAGGTAGGTAGAAGGACAGCACAAATAAAACAGCCCCTGCCACTGAATCTGCTATCAACACAAGAAGGCAAGAGCTAACCGGTTGAGGACGCAGTTAAAAATGAGTGCATACAAGGTTGTCAATTAAAATAATTAAGAAAAGAAAGCTGAAGCCGTGAAGTCTAACCTTCAGCTGGAGGCTTACATGCTCCATCTCATGTAGATTTAATGTCAATTAATTTATGAGTTCCTGTCTGTAAAGCTGGAGTGGACTGTTGCTAAGAGGCAATGAAACTCAATTAAGTGTGCACACACCAATTGACAAAAAACACAAAGAAAGGCTAATCCACACAAAAGGGTCACCATCAACTTTGTCTTATGAAGGATGACTCTCTCATTTTTAATTCATGTCCCCTCCCAATTCTAGGACTCTGATGCCCAGAAATGCAGCATTCTGTTTTTGCCAGCAAGGTTCATGCTATATAAAATACTAACACTAACACTATGAAATATATCACTACTGGATAACTGAAGTTACAGGTAAGTAACTCATTTTCTTATTCAGTATTGTGGTATCTTTCATAGATTCACATGCTTAGAATCAGAATAGCTAGCAGTAAACAATACTTGGATGTATAGTGGATGGTGGGTATCATAAGAAAACATAATAGATACCATGCAAAACTGATACAATAATCCAGTCATATTTCCACTCTGATAAAGGGCAATTCATAAACATATGCACTAAATAACTATATGCAATAATGAACATGTCAATAGTAAATCTCATATCCTCTCATTATAGAGGCTTTCCTTATTTAACAAGCATTTACAATGCAACGGTCTCGCCTTTGCAAAAGTTAGAGCTATTGGCATCGTAAATGACAATTTTTATTTATGTGTTGGTTTTGAAAACAGATAAATAAATGGCATTGTCATTTACCATGTCAATAGCTTAATCTCTCGCAAATGCCACACATAAACACACATACCCACACTCACACACACACAGAGCCCACCTACACACAGAGCCCCACAGACACACAGAGCCACACACACACACACAGAGCCACACACACACAGAGAGTAGTACGCTTTCTTAAAATCATACAAATCTATCACAAAAAGTGGTACAATTAGTGGAAGATTTACCAAATATAAATATCAGTGTCTGAAATTAAAAAGTCTGGAAATATCATACAAAAGACTGCTCGTATTGCACTCAAAGATTCCCATTGAAGACCAGTGCAGATCTGCTCTACCTGACCAAGGCCAAGTTTCTAGTGGTACCACTACTCAAAGTGTTCCAGGGCACTGCAAAAGGGACCAACATTCAACATTTTCAGGCAAGTGTGTTTGTGTGATCTCAAGCATGCAACAGGTTCTCTCAAGTGGGATGTGCCAATGCCATCAAGCTTAAAAAAAAACCAGACAATGACTGGGGAATTGCTTCCCTCCCCCCAAAATTACAAACGAGATTACAGCCCCAATCACTATGCTAATAAGTTGCTTGAATATTTCCAGTTCACACTTACCGCATGCACAAGCAGAGCTGGAAGCCAACAACCCAGTTCTCATTATTCAAAATGGTCGCTATGTCACATTTACATTTTTCTAAATAAAATCGCGATCTTTGCAACATTCAACCCGAAAATTGCTTCACCACCACTAATACACCCCGCAACCCAGGAAGAAGACTGTCAGTGCCGGTGAAAGCGCACCTTACCCACTATCTCTCCCACCAGGAACACCAGGTAAAGCCCAGCCGCTGCCACCAGTCTATTGCGGACCCGCTGCTGCTTGGACAGTTCCCGGTGTTCGGTGCAGCGCTACCAGGGGGAGGGCTGGACCCAGGCATTTAGTAGGTCTCGGTCCAGCTAAGAGTCATCATCGGAGGAGAGAGTGCCTCCCTGCCCGGGCGCCTGAGCCACCTCCACTCGGAGCTCGCTAAACCGAGGCAGGTCCTCATCATCTGCGCCCCTGGGATCCTCAATGAAGTCATACACATTGTTGCTGTCGCTGAGGTAGAGCGGGGACGACTTGAGGCCGTCCCACCAGGCACTGGTAGAGCGCCGAGCCATCTTCAGGCGAGACCAGCGGCGTGCGGGGATCAGTGGGCGGCCCGCCTAATAAACCGCGGCACCAGTCATGGGGTGCCTCAGGTGAGACGGTGAAAGATACTTGATCCCAGCACAACAACATTGCAGAGTATCGGCTGAGATCTCAACTCTCGCGGTATTTGGGGCACTGCGAGAATTCTACTGTGGAACGTCATGACAGTTTCCTCTCTTTTAATCCCATCCCTTTGAGACCGGCTTGGCTTGACTTACGTTTGTGGTAAAAGCTTTCTTATCTTCTTTATGGGGAAACAGATGGGCCCATAAAGAAGATAAGGAAGCTTTTACCACAAATGTAAGTTAATGAGCCCAGTTTGAAAAGGACGGACTTAGCGTCACTAGGACCTCTTCTCCAATGGCTGGCCACCGTTTAGGAGGCCAGCCAATAGAGAAGAGGGGCGGGGCTTAACCTTGCTAGTGAAACTCTCCCTACATCATTAAATCTTGCCAGCTCGACTGCGCATGTGCTCAATATTTCACAGGCCGAGACGTAAAAAGGTTTCGTAACACTGCATGACCAACTGCTGACTCAAACAAAAGAGAGGGACCCAAACAAACCAAAGGGGTAGGGTACCAAAAGACAAATTGTCAGAAAAGAGTCCCCTTTCGGTGAACTTTTAAGCTAACCTTAGTTTAGAAAACACACATCCACAGTTAATACAAATATCACAACTTAGGAGCAGCAAATGATGTAACCGATACAGTCATACAAAAAATGTACATTTTATTTTGATATATTAAAAACAAGGTTAAAACCAAAGGGGAATCTTTTCTGACAAACTGCTGACTCAGCCTCTGTGGCTAGATTCAGGCAATAATGCTGTGGAAACATGTGCACACTTTTCCAGGTTGCAGCACGGCAAATCTTCTCCAGTGACACACGAGGAAAAAGTGAAGTAGATGAGGATACTGCCCTAGTAGAGTGAGCCTTAGGTTTGTTAGATAACGGATGTCCAGCCTTGCAATGGCAGAATTGGATAGTGGATGCAATCCACCTTGAAATAGTGGACTTCGTTACTGCTGATCCTGGCCTTTGACCACCATAAGAAATAAATAATTGGTCGGATTTTCTGATGGAAACAGTACGCGAAATGTAGAACTTCAAGCATCTTTTGACATTCAAGGTATGCAAGGATTTTTCCACTGAGGAAGACGGATTAGGAAAGGAAGATCGTAATATAACAGGCTTGTTGAGATGAAATGAAAAAGGAACCTTGGGTATGAACATGGGATTAGTTCTTAAAAGGACATAGTCATTGGTAAATTTCAAATACGGTTGTCTTATGGTGAATGCCTGCATTTCACTTACTCTTCGAAAAGAGGTGAGTGCCAATAGGAGAGCTGTCTTCCACAAGAGATATTTTAACTCTGCTTTGTGAATGGGTTCAAATGGATGCTTCATTAGCTGTTGTAGTACTAGATTCAGTCTCCATTCCGGAGGAGGAGCCTTAATGGGAGGAAAAGTTCTGAAAAGCCCCTTTAGGAACTGTTTAATCAGATGATTGGAACAAAGGGATGCCGCTCCTGAAGATCGTCTGTAGGTGAAAATGGCCGCTAGATGCAGTTTAACAGAAGCAAACATGAAACCTGACAATAGATAAGGCAGAATCTTATCCGGAGGACATTTCAGAGGATAAATATTCTTGTTGCTGCACCAGCAACAAAATCTTTTCCATTTTGACGCATAAGTCCTCAACGTAGAAGGAGCTCTAGCTCTAGCCAGAATGTCTCTGCAGTCTTGAGGTAGATTTATCTCCTTGAACTCCGTGAAACTAGAAACCAGGCATGAAGTTGCAGCTGAGCTGGATAAGGATGAATAATCTGGCCTTTGCTCATTGACAATAGGTTCGGTATTGCTGGAAGACGGAATGGTTTGCGCTCGGACAGAAGGAGAAGCTCTGTGAACCAGTGCTGACGTGGCTATTTCGGTGCAATTAGAATCATGCAGCCAGGCCCGGACTGGCCGTTGAGGGCACCGGGAAATTCCCCGGTGGGCCGCATGGTTGGGGGCCGGTTTTGTGCCCCTGGGGCCGTTTTTGTTACAGGGCCGTTAAGCTGCAAAAACGGCCCGTAACAAAAATGGCCGAAAACCGGCCCTGTCACAGAGCGCGGTCGCACCTCTCCCCCCTCCCCTCTCCTCCAGGAGGGGGGGAGGGAGGCCGGCCGAGCACTTTGCCAGGGCCGGTTCTGGTTCCCAGTCCGGCCCTGCATGCAGCATAGTTCTGTCTTGATCTTGCATAGAAGTCTTGGAATTGTCGGAAAGGGTGGGAACGCGTAAGCAAAAATTCCCGTCCATCTCATCACTAAGGCGTTCCCCCAAGAGCCCTTCTCCGGTTTCCAACTTGCAAAGAATGGGCACTTCCGATTGTTCATGGAGGCAAAGAGATTCAGATTTGGCTTGCCCCACTTCTGAAATACATTCTCTAAAACTGTTTGTTTCAGCTCCCATTCGTGACAGGATTTGGTAATCCTGCTTAGAGTGTCTGCCAGGGTGGTGTGGACTCCTGGAAGATGTTGCACCTTGATCGTTATGTCGTGAGAGAGAAGCCACTCCCAAATGCTTTGAGCCTCTTGAGACAGAATGTGAGACCGGGTACCCCCTTGCTTGCTTAGATAATGCATGCAAGTGGTGTTGTCGGTTCTGATCAGAACCGTTGATCCTTCAAGTCTTGGCAGAATAGACTGTAGTGCCAGGAAAATGTCTCGAAGCTCCAGAAAATTGATGTGCATCGTTGCCATTGCTGCTGACCAATTTCCTCTTATGCAGAGATCCTGAAGATGCACACCTCCCCTTCTAGGGAGGCATCTGTTGTGAGGATGAAATCAGGTACTACAGATTGAAAGGTGAGTCCGACTGAGGCATTTTTGGAAAGCCTCCACCAGGAAAGAGTTTCTCTCATAACTGGAGTTACTTGCACTATGTTGTCAAAAGACTCTGAGATTTGAAGCCTCGGACTGTCCAGCTCCTCTTGAATTGGCCTCATTCTAGGTCAGATATGAGGCACTAGCAGATGGCAGTATTCCCAGAAAAGATTTGATCATCCGCACAGAAGCGATCTTTCTTTTTAGGAGGTCTGACGCTAGCAAAACAAGGCGAGATTGCCTTTCTTGGTACAAGAATGCTTTGTCTCGAACGGTATCCAGCATTGCTCCTAGAAATTGGATCCTTTGGGAAGGATAGAGGACTGACTTTTGGACATTCAGAGATAGTCCTAGAGAGTAAAAAACCTGAAGGCATTTTGCTGTTGCATTAGAAGCCTGACGAAAAGAAGGACCCTTTATTAGCCAATTGTCCAAATACAGGAATAATTGGATGCCCTGTAGCCTGAGATGAGCTGCTACTGGAGCTAGGAATTTGGTAAAGACTCTTGGAGCTGAGTGTAGGCCAAATGAGAGTACTTTGAATTGGAAATGTACACCTCCCACGGTAAATCTTAGGAATTTTTGGTGTTTGGGATGTGGAAGTACGTATCCTGGAGATTCAACATTGTCTTGAAGTCCGCATGATTCAAAAGCTGAAGAATTTCCTGGAGTGTCACCATGCGGAAGGACTTTTTCTGAAGGTATTTGTTCAGTTTTCTTAGATCCAAGATTGGCGTCCATTCCCCAAGACATTTTGCTTATGAGAAAAAAACGAGAATAAAATTCCATCCCCACTTGAGACCGAGGCACTTTCTCTATCGCTCCCTTTGAAAGCATGGTTCTTACCTCCTTTCTGAGTAGAGCAAGATGCAGTGGGTTTTTCTTCAGAGGTGGATGAGGAGGGAGGGAATTGATAAACTCCAGGGTGTGACCAAATTTGAATATATCTAAAACCCACTTGTCTGTGGTTATTTTCTCCCAATTTTTGATACGCTTGGATATATTTGGAATTTTGTATACTTGTGGCATATCTGGTGCAGGTGTTACAAGATTGTCACTGTTTTCTAGCAGAGGCTCTGCCTTGAGGTTGGCGTCTTCTGCCTTGTTGTCCATAAGCGGCCGCTGGAATATTCCTATAGGACTACTGTTGATGCTGCTGATGCTATCCATATCCACCTTGACCAACTTGTTGTTGGTATTTTTGATATCCTCCACAAAAGGAATATGAGCCTCTGCTTCTTGCTCCCAGTAACAGCATTTTCTATACTGCTAGGTACCCAATGCCCTAGCAGTATTTGTATCTTTTTTGATTTCCTGCAATGCATCATCTATGTGTTTGCCAAATAAAAGGTCTCCATCAAAGGGCATATCCAGAATCTTTCTTTGGACCTCTGGGCTAAAGTTCGTAGACTTCAACCAGCCCTGACATTGAAGGGTCGCTGCTCCAGCAAGTTGGCAAAAACCCAAAGAAGCCATATCCATAGAGACATCAATAATCTCTGAAGCAGCCCTTTCGCCCTCCAGAAGTATTTTCTCTTCCTGCTTTTTATCTTCAGGCAGCTACTCAAGATAAGGTGAAATGTCTGACCATAATTGCTGGTCGTAGCTGCCTAAAATCGCAAAAGAATTCGTGGCACGAACTGTAGTGCCTGCGATGGTGGCAAAGGGTTTACCAATGTTGTCAAGGCGCCTACCATCCTTGTCTGGTGGAGCCGTTATTGGGACAGATGGATTTCGAGATTTCCGTTGGGCAATCTGGTCTAGGGTGCCCAGAAAGGCCCAAAAAGGCCCAAAAAGGCAGGCCTGAGCATCATCAGGCGCCTTATATTTCCTGTTGATTCTAGGGAGGATCGCCGGAATTGAGAAGGGAGTCTTCATTATCTTTGCCCCTTCTTACCAAATATGATCTATAATCGGAATTGAACCAACTGATTTTCTGCTCTGATCCTTAAAATCCTAAAGAAAACACTCAGTTTTCTGTACCGGTATTGGCAGATGGAATTTAGTAGCTGCCCTTTCCATGATAGCATGAAAACCTCCAATATCTTCTGGAGGGGAGTCAACATCTGGGGGGACTGGCGAGGCTGGCTTCGGAATTAAATATTCATCTCATTCATCCCCAGTTGTGGTGAGTTTGGTACCGGTACCAGTGGAAAGCGTGTATTATAGTCTCTCAACATTGCTATGAGATCTTGCATCAAAGCAGCAGGCATTTGAACCATAGGTTCTTGTTGAAAAGATTCCTGAGGGGCTCTTAAAGATTTGCTGGGTTCATAGTATTCCTCCTCGTCATCATCTTCTTGATATTTTATTCGTAGTTGAGAAGGGTCATGTGCTGGACCAAAAGGGCCTTCATCCTCTGAATCCTCCAGATAGTGGCTAGGAGGTAAAGGTGAGATATGTGACACATTCTGATAGAATTGTCCTGAAGATGACATTTTAGAGGTCAAAACTGGCGTAATTTGTAGAGATGTAGGCCTTTACACTTCAGCGTTGATTAAATATACATGGACGGCGTGTCAGTATCCGTTGAAATTGCCATTATTGAGGATACCGTCGATGCTGAAATTATTGAGGTCGTCGAAGGAAAAACCAGTGTCGACGATTGACGAGGTTGTTGTCGTCGTCGACGGTGGGCTCGTCGACGAGAGTACTATCATCGTCGACGGTGGGCTCGTCGACGATAGTGTCGTCAAAGGTGGACTCGTCAACGGAATCTGTAACATCGTCGATGGCATACTCGTCAATGAAAGATGAATAATCGTTGACGGCGGTGGCATCGTCAACAAGATTGACATTCGATGACGAAGTAGGCGTCGACGAGATAGGCATCTTCAATGGCGATGATATACTCGCCGACAGTGCCGTCAACAGAGTTCTGGTCAACGATGGGATTTTCTTTGTCGATGCTGACGAATCACTCACCTTCTGAGGAGATTTCATCATCGATGGAGCAGTTTTCTATGTCGACTGAGGCTCAGAATGGGATTTTGAGGCAGTTTTCAGAGAAACTTTTATCCAGATTTTACCTCAGAAGAGAAAGAGGACTTCTCTTTTTTTGAGGAAGAGTGACCAGTCTCAGATTGAGATTTCTTCAGGGTCTTACTCTGCCTCTCAGGTGGATCTCAAGATCTATCCCTCTTCTTGGCCAAAGGGGTGGACGCCTGAGGACTCACACTGCCTTCATCTCCAGATACCATGTCAGATTAAGCCTTCAACTTCTCCAGCCAAACCAAAAGTCTTACTTCTCTGTCCTTCAAGGTCTTGGCAGGAAAGGTTCTACAGATCTTGCAATGCTTGACCTTGTGAGCTGGGTAAAGGCAGTAAATACATTCTTTATGTGGATCCTCAAAGTGCAATCTCTTCTTCTCAAATGAAGAACAAGGCAAGAACAAGCTTTTCCTTGAAGAATCAGACATAATTTCTCACAAAGAAGCCAAAGTTAAGGACAAAACTGAGCAGAGTTCAGGGAGACTCCCTGTCACACGAGGTGCGATAGAAAATCTGAGGGTTTGCCTCTCTGTGGAAGGTTCTAAGAGGGTGCTGCAGCCTGATTGGCTGTGTTCCAAGTTTGGTTCTTTTTGCAAAAGGACTAAGATAGGCTAATGTAGTGACTTTGCTGTCCAAAGTGGCCTGTTGTGTAATGTTATTATGACTATAATGTATATGTTTATTGTAACACGAGACTCCCACCTCGTCTGCGGGGATGATTCTAAACATGTGAATCTATGAACGATACCCCAATACTGGATAAGTGCACATAATGTTTGGACAAAGAGGAGTTGCATAGAACCCAACCTCCTTTTCTGCTGGGTTTATAGTAAGGGCACAACCACTTTTTTATTTTTGCAAAGTAGTTAAGGGCTATGACTATTTATGTGGTCTACACAGTTGGGGGCATCATTCAGTATCACTTTGAGACATAGAGCTCTGTAATAAACATTAGAAGATTAGAATGCTGGGAGTTGAAGACAATGAAGTGGCTTGGGGTTAATAATAGATGGTATAGCCACCTTCTTCAGCATTCCAATGTTTGTCTTTCTGTTTCTCCCCTTTAATTTAGAACATGATTCTACTCTCAATGGATGAAATGTAATGATAGCCTTATAGCTCAGATGCCTCAGGCTATACAAGTTGTTAAAGGCCCTATCTCTTGTTATAGGCCCTTAAATGTGGTGGTTCGAGCTATATCCAGGTATAGCCCAAGGCAGCAGGTTATAAGGCTATATTTTTAACACTCATGCTGTGCAAAGAGGTGTTGCAAAAAACCCAACCCCCTTTTCCAACACTTTCCAAATTGCTTTAATAATCTTCTTGCTTTTTCAAATTTGCTTGAAAATGCACCATTTGCCCATCCTTTATTCAAACCTTTCTCGGGAGGAGAATACGCCTTACCTACTTACTAATACATCAAAGCTTAATGACCAACATAGGTAATCTGATGAACCATCTAGATCCTTCAAGTGTGTTAGATAACACTAATCTCATGGGTCAAGGATGTAAGTTTTAAGAAAGACAGACACAGGTCCCCAAAGCCACCAAATATGTGTGAAAAAAGAGAGAGTGCCTCACGGTCGTAACTCCCGAGGGGGTTCCTGGTTAACAATCGCCAGTGTACCCACTTCTCATCATCGGTCACTCTCTATGTATATAGTGTGAAAAATGATCAAAAACAACCAAGTGTATAATTAATAATAGTGGTATGTAAAGCAAATAACCAATACCAATGTGCACTCTTGTAAATCGTGTACCAATGCACCTACAACCCCAAGAAATAAACCAATGTGTTAGGTTCAACCAAAATTTAAAAACATAGGGTAAGGGTTGCTAGCTCTCTATCTTTATTCTGGTGTTGCAAGCCTCCCAAATTAAAAATGGGTTTTCATATACCATCCATATTCAGATAGTTCCGACATGTTTCATTGCTCCCCTTTCAGCAATTTCATCAGGGCAATCTGGGGTTCCCAGTTCTTAGTCATCACACTTATATATATGTCGGACCTTATGATTGCCAAATCCGGGCGTACCAGCATTCATACCTGATCACGTGTCCTTCTGTAGCTTGGTATATCTCAAGCCCGTCTTGCCGCGTCCCTCCAGCGCTTCCGACGTACCATGGTTGTGGGACCGTCGGAAGCATGACAGTCCGCCGCAGACCAGGCGTGATCCAGTGCATTGACAGGGGTCGGTTGTTCGGGTTGCATGCATCGTAATACAGCGGGCGGGAGACTTCCGGCTCAGCGGTCTACTTGGGACCGCCGACGTGGTGTTACGGCACTCAAATTGCCGAACTCATTTTTGGGCCCTAAATCACAAGTGTGTATAGAATTAGATTGTAAAAAGAGGAGCTTGTGATTCCTAAATTGTCAAACTTAAGCTGTAAACTATTTGGATAAAATCTGAAATTATAAATATTGAGATACACAAATATCGAGTTTTAACATTGAGACACATAAATAGAGTGATGCAGAAATATCGTTGACAAGAATATTAACCTTTTTGGTAAGTAATATATTTTTTGAAGCATCTCCGTGTTTTTATAATATCATTTTCAATAATATTATAGTTAAAAATTTCAGTTTATATATTAATTTTATGCGTCAAATATTATTTGTATAATTGTTGACACTATCTTTATATGTAATGTATGTATACTTGTAAAGCGCACTGTTACCTCGTTACGTGGCGTCCTGACGCTGTATACCGCTGTATATATGTATTTGCAATTTTAAGTTATTTATAATTTTCATAACATTTTTAATATTAATGTATAGTGTTGTAGCGGGTTGTGAAGTTTGTAATTATTTTAGTAAGTTAGTTTAATTTGTTGCACTTGTGTTTTACTTTTTTAACATTTCCTTCAAATATTTAAATATATATATATATGTATATATATATTTATACATTTATGCTTTTTATAATACTAAAGTAAAAACAATTGAAAACAGTTATTATGAACTCAAATATAGTTTTATCAATAGTGTTACATTGCATATATGTATATAGAAACGTGTATATATCTATATCTATATATTTGCCTTATTTTGGATTCGTTTGGTCGTCTGTTTTGGTTCCGGGAAGCTGGAGCTACAGTTTGATCGTGACCAAGCCTGCTGGGTCAGGCGAAACGCATTGACAACGACTAAAAAATAAAAGAAGGTTTCTCCACCACGCTGTGTCGTCTCTTCGAAGACTGTTCGAGGTTTTGAGCGCTTTATATATATATATATATATATATATATATATATATATATATATATATATATATATATATATATCCTTGCTCGCTGCTCCAAGGTACGGGGCACTCTTACGGCGGGTGCAGTTCCAAGCGTGTCGGAGCCTCGCACTTCAAATGTGAAAGCTCTACCCCTCCCGGTCCCGGGTGGGAATAAGGACTGCACACACGGGAATTCTCAGTTAGAAGCAACCTTTTACTTGCACAGACGCATTTTGGAAGCCACGCTTCCTTCCTCAATGTTTGTTATACCGCAACGCGCGTCAAGGCTCCATTTTATTTCAAAATTCACACACAACTCTAGATGATGAACATAGAGAGAGGACTGACGCGTGAGAGCCATATTGCTAATGCATGTCATTCTACAGTGGCATAGCTATCAATAAACATTCTCCACATTATTTCTAATAATATTCAATTAAGAGTAAACCTTGCAAATTATAAACGAAAGGAAATTACTCTATGATGTAGCCATGGATCGGCAAAGAACCTCTCTCACCTATACGGTAGGTCATGGAATGGAATCTCGCCGTGGATCGGCTTGTGGCAACCAAAAGGTTGCCTTTTTAGTCTCCAAAACCCCATATCTCAATTTTACACATCTATGTTGTATGGTCAATTCCGTATTATTAAAAAGTTACAGAATACTTAACAATAATCCTGAAAATACCAAAAAAGTATACTTTGTTCAATCTCAACATTTATCTGAACAATTGTCCTTTTAAATTGATTCAATGACAAGAAAGCACCGTCAATAACAGAAAGATATGCATGGCAGGTAACATTCTCATATCGCTTGTTCTATTTACATGTGTAACCATCATGAATATACTGCATGGATTCACTCTTTGTTCTATTTTTTAACTTCCTAGATGTACAGTTAATTCTTCCCCACAATTCAGTCCTAGAGGGGCCTTTGTTTGGCAGTCTATAATATATCGAGATTCTAACCTACGAAGTTTTTGTAGTTTGTCTCCTCCCCTGATATTATCAGCAATTGCATCCAGGCAATAATATTGTAACAGACTTCTGTCGCTCTTATGTTTAATGGAAAAATGTCTTGCGACAGGATATGTAAAATCTCTGTTTACTATGGCCCGCATGTGTTCCAAAATGCGCAACTCTACGGGGTTTATAGTACTGCCTATGTACTTGAGCCCACAAGGACATAGAAGGCAATAGACTGCAAATGGCGAAGTACAGGTAAGGAATTGCTTGATTTTCTTTTTAGTTCTGCACCCTACAATCTCATATGAGTAAACCCTTTTGCTATTGGCACAGGCCTTGCACCGGCCACAGGGAAAGAAACCTTTCGCATCTTTTAATTTTCCTGTTCTTGTAGGGATAGGTGACAGATGGCTATGTACCAAAGTGTCCCTCAAAGAACGTGCCCTCTTGAAAGTGATTAGGGGGTTTTCAGGTATATCACTCCCTATGATATTGTCACTTTTCAATTTATGCCAATGCCTTTTCAAGATTTTTCTAAGTTGTTGACAATCTTGAGAGTACGGTGTAATCATTCTGAATTTTTCTGTATTGGATGAGGGTTTATTCTTTTTGATAAATAGGGTCTGTCTTGGTGGTATCCTTACCCTGTCTAAGGTATTCTGTAACAGTTGCTTGCTATACCCCCTAGCCTCAAATCTCTTGTTACTGTCCTTAGCCGCCAGCTCAAAGTCTTCATTGGTAGAACAATTACGTTTCAACTGTAGAAGCTCGCCATACGGTATACTTTTGATTAGTTTATGGGGATGATTACTCGACGCATGTAGCGTGCTGTTTCCTGCCGTTGGCTTTCTGTAGAGGGAAGTTTTGATTTTATTGTCAATCACCTCAACTTTTAAATCCAAGTACACTGCCTCACTGGTACTGGCCTGGCCGGTGAAAATCAGGTTACAGTCATTCTCATTCAACACTTTGATATATTGCCAAGCTGTCTCCACTGAGCCATTCCACACTATGCACAAATCGTCTATATAACGATACCATGAGACAATACAGTTGGACTGAGGAAATATAAATTTTTGGTCATGTTATGTTCCCTAGCGCGTACCCCACCGACTCCATGTACCAGCTTAAAGTGCATGTAACTTCCCTCCTGTGTCAGCTATGAAGACGCAAATACATTTGCGTCCAACGTTAACTTGTCCTCTTTCAGATCCACCATGAATGGATTAAATGGCCCATTCCTAAGTATGCTATGCCACCGTCTTTTTGTAGTGTACTTTACATGTTTTTCTGCTCTGGCAAAGTAGGCCCTGAATTTCTGCCATCGAGCCTCTTTTCTGGCTTTTGACTCTGACAGCCTCTGCCCAGGCTGCCGTGAACTCTGACTTACTTCCAGCGCGGCCCCTCGCGCTCAGCTCAGCCTGCTTCCTGCCAAAGCTGACTATAACCTTCGAGTTATCTGTTCCGCTCCTCGAAAATGCATTCCTGCCTACTAGCTTCAGTAAACATCCTCCCCAGCTGCAGAGCCAAAGGGCCGACCTGTCCCAGTGCAAGTAATTCATAGCCTCTGTTACCATGCTTCCATGGAAGGCCCCGTGCCCCCACGCTTCTCATGCAGACACTTAGGCGCTTATACACGCATCCACAGTTAGCGTAGAATAGCTTCTGCCCTAGAGACCTTTCCGCCCAGATAATATGGTTCCTAAACATCAGATATCAGATATGATAGAAGTACAAGTTGATCTGACATGCCAGACTTCTGTCTCTTTCCGTCAGTGTAAATGTCAAGTCCCCTGCACCCCTCCAATCACACGTCATGCAGCTGCGCGCGCATCCAAGCTTCCGATTTCTGCTGACATTGCCACATTTCTGCTTGGTGCCACCCACCTGCGTCACCTATCAGTGACGTTTCTAGCACACACCTCCAGTTCACGCCTCTTGATTACGTACTAGTACCACGTGTATACTGTTATCTTGTCTTCTCTCAACTGTTACGCCTCCTGCACTGTTGCTTATGATATGAATTAAGTATATAAGCTATGTATTGTCAATAAAATGGAGCGCTCTATCCCTTCTGACACCCCTGTGGTGGTCAGAATCAGATATCCTGGTCATGACCATTCCTTTTTAAGGAATAAAACCCCTAAGAACTCTAACACCACGGACTCTGGTTTTTTCTTTCCGATCTGAGTTATTATTGATTAAGTACTTACCTGCATAGAAATTAAGAGAGTAAATTAATTATTTACGTCATATTGGCGCCCGAACAGGGACCCCTCCCCCACCTCACGCGCCGGTTGGCGCATTGCAAGCTCTGTCCCCTGCCATCAGTTAGATGGAACCTACGCGTACCGGCAGGATTTCCTGCATCTCCCTCTGACCCACGGAGGTGACGAAGACTGCGATCAGTGCCCAGACGAGGCGGTGAGGAGTGCGGAGGATCCCGACCAGAGCCTAGCCGAAAGAAGCAAGGTCCGAGGTGTCAAGAGGCCCACCAGGTTTCCGAGGTTTTCCGAAGTTTTCCGAAGTTTTCCGAAGTATCGAGTCGAGTCCAGTCGAGTTTTCCGAGGCCTTCTGTTTCCGTGCTTCCCGGTGAGTACCATTGCTGGGACGTATCTAGACGGGTTTGGGTACACAAGTCCGGTCTGCACTGTTTTTAGGCAGTGTATCTGTACTGTTTAGCAGTATATCTAGTATTCTGAATTTCTGCACTGTTACACCAGTGTATCTGTACTGTTGAGCAGTACATCCAGTATAGGGGGTAGTCATCTATGTCTCAAATGTCTTCTTATGTGATTAATGTCGTGGTATGAATGTGACCGTTTAATGTGCATTATTGTGTTTCTCGTATAAACTAGCTGTAACCAGTATTAAGGAGTAAGGATTGAGTATTCAGTAACAAGTAAACAAGATGCCGTTTTTCAACAAGTTAAAACAGATAGGAACTAGGAAAGGGATACTGGAGGAAGAAATTCCTATTCCCCCTAGGGACACTCCAGGTAACTTTATGTATCATAAACATGGCATAGATGCCATATTGTATCTAGACTTATGGGCCGATTATACCAAGCATCTAGACGAAAGACACAGATGGCCCACTACCGGAACATGGGATGCCGAGTGCATCATGAAGGTAGAAGAAGCATTATGGAAAAAGAAAGCTAGACAATCTCAGAAAGACGCCATAGAATTTTGGCGTAAGGAATCCCATAAGCGTGCTGAGAAAGCACTCCGTAGAGAAGACAGACTTAAAGAATCAGAAAAAGCCCAAGAAAACGAATTAGTTATTGAAGGGATCCGAGTAAAAACAGAACAAATAGACCGTGCCCGAAACAATCTCGTAAACGGTATGTATCTCGCGGCCGAGGGCACATCTGAAGCCCTATCAGAAATACCGAAAAACCTACCGCCACCATTAGTTCCAACTAAAGTAATGCATAAGACTACTAAAGACATATTCCTAAATTCTTATCTAGAGGATGTAGCACCAGCTTACACCAATTTGCCTGTTCGTGCCCTGCCTCCTGACAGGGACGGGGGTGGCACTCCGCCCCCAGATCATGTTCCGCCGGTACCGCGACAGACCTCCCCCGCTCCGCCAGCTCCGCCACTTCCCGCACCCAAAATTGACCTACCGAAGCAAGGTCTACCTGATCCTACTAAACGACAAATTCAAGTTCAGATCCAGACTTCGCAGGGAGATAATGCCCAAGCATCCGCTTCAGGAGGTGCGACCGCGGGTCTTCGGACCCCGCCATTAACACGCAGATTCAATATCAGGGATACGCAGAGTCCTCTCACGTTCAAGTCTCCTCGCCTTGACGCACTCAGAGAAAACATTTCCGTTTGTAGATATGATCCAGTACCCGGTAAAGACGATCTAATGATATTGGCATCACTACGGTTGAGATCTGCTACTGATATCTTGCTATGCTATGTAGGAATGAAGGACCGTCTAGATAGAATATATGAATTTGTTCAGACAGGGAAAGACCCTGACAGTATCAAGGATGCCATGGAGAAACAGAAGGTTGACATTCAAGCACAGATACTACGATTCTTCATAAATTGTCTAATAAGAGAACGAGACAGGCCTGGGACAGATCAGAGTGAATTAGATGCACTGAACAAGTGGGGTCAAAATATAGCCGATGGAAAACATGACAAGGGGACTTGCATAGCCAGTATGTATAAGAAAATTAGAAAAGCAGTGATAACGGTACACCAGAAAGGGAAAGACAAAGCTTCCTCCGAGGAGGAAGAAGAACTTGAAGAACGAGAACGAGCTACAGATACTATAGCATATGTAGGTAAGGGAACTTACCTTAGGAAGGGCATCCGTCCGGAAAACAAGAGAGTTTTTCTCTCTGCTTTAACAAATCCGAATTCTTCTGAACATCAGTTCCAGGAGACTGATAAAAGACTACGAGAAAGAATGGGGTACCATGTACTCAATTCGATGGATGAACAAGAACTAGCCCGGTCAGCCATCTTATGGGCCGAAAATCCAGACATATATAATGATGATACCTTAGCACAGACGTTTCTAAACCTTTCCCCAGACGAACAGAAATTAGCAGGTGTATACATGATTCAGCACCTCCTCACGAAATACAGAAATAAACATTCCGATCCAGGTCCCTTACACGAAACATTAGAAGCACTACTCATGGATAGATGGAGAGGTTTCAGTACCAAGTTAATACAAATAATTCTAGAACAACGACATAAATATAACACCTTCATAAGCTCTGAATATGTTCCCGCCCCACCTCCAGAAAGGAAAACGTACCACATGCAATGCGGGAGTGGCATTGAAAGTCAGAACCCCTTACGAGAAGTACACCCAGTTATGGGTGCGGATCACGCCTTGAAACGTGTATATGTGCACACGCCACTGACTAAGTTAGAACTGTTAGAAATGAAGAAACTAGTTCCGTGTCATGATAAAGACCCTGCAGGTTTTCACAGAGAGCTTAAAGACATGTTACTAATGGGGGATTACACGTATGATGATATCATGAAAATGTTGAAGGTGCTGTTGCCCACGGGCATTTACGAGAAATTAAAGGAAAAAGAATGGGAGGTGGGGGACACAAAGATTGCATGGGCAGAAATAGAAGACGAAGAAAGCAAACGGGTCCCAGGGGTAGGCCTTGGGGACAAGACTAAAGCATTACCCGGATTAATAGTACAGGTTCTGCCAAGATTATTGACAACTAGAAAGGAAGATTGGGACGCCATCTCGTCCTGTAAACAGAAACATGATGAAGATACTAGTGACTTCTATTCCAGATTTGAGAAATGTTTCATTATAAATAGTGGCCTACAACCAAGCAGCGAGTCATATCCACACCTTTTTGTATCAAAACTAGTCGAGAACTCCCTACCATTAGTTAAAAACAGAGTGTACAAAGTTGAAAGTACTTGGCAGGCAAATACGCCATCCCAGATGTTACAAATGTTACAATATCATCAGAACAGAATTAGAGAAGAACAAGATCAGGAACAGAAACGTATGAAAGACACCAAGATGAAAATGTTAGTAGCTCAGACGGTCTCAGCCGACGGCCAGAGAAAAGGTGGGACCCAGACAAGTCACACTACAGCTCCCGTTAAAGGGACATGTAATTACTGTAAACAGCCAGGTCATTACGTACATGAATGCCCCGTCCTGAAACATAACATTTCAACAGGTAAAACTAAAGAAAGACCGCATCCGCCTAGACAAGATCAGGTCCAGCAACAGACCTCACAAAATGTACAGCCAATGCAGAATACACAGCCTATGCATGCTCCATCTCATACAGCACAGACAGTAGCAGGACCACAGCCCATTGCCGCGACTCAGCAAGTTTCGCAACAGATGTACCAGTATGCCCAATCTGCATATCCAGATTACCCCCGATATACATGAAACAGCCTAGAGAGGGAAGGTGGTTTGCCTCTTATTGAAATTCCTGTAGATCAAGAAGGTCCTTATGTACACAGTCACGTATTGGGAAAAGACAGAAAGTTTTTAATTGACACAGGGGCAAGCCGCACCACAATCAGTCATAATGAAGTCCCAGGGGCACCCCTCTCAGGCTCACAGAATGTTTCCCTTGGTTTTTCAGGACAGCCTATTGTAAATGAAGTATCGGAACCAGTACCCTTGGCTGTGGGTCCATTATCACGAGTTACAGATTTATTACTTACGAACTCATGCCCAGAAAACTTGTTAGGAATTAAAACACTGAAGGCTCTAGGAGCTATAATATGCTGTTCCCCGGAGGGAGTTAGACTCTTTCTACGGGATTTCAAGGGTCATTATGTTTTACGAGAATTTGATGTCAGATTGAAAAATGTACCAGATCACCTATGGGCAAAAGGCCCAGCTGACGTAGGTTGTATGCATATCACTCCATACCGTGTTACACTCAAGACAGGAGTTGTTCTACCCAGAATCAGACAATACAAGTTACCACCCGATGCTGTAGTGGCTTTACTGAAAATCATTGAAGAGCTTATTGCCCAGGGAGTGGTCGTAGAGACCGACTCCAATATCTGTAATTCACCCATCATTCCAATTCTTAAACGTACAGACCCCAATGCACCGCCAGTATACCGGCTGGTGATTGATCTTCGAGAATTGAACAAATGTATTGTACCACAGTACCCTGTGGTCCCCGATATCTCTTCCCTATTGACTGCTATTGATTCAGAAGCAACGTTCTTTACTGTAATTGATCTCAAGAACGCTTTCTTCAGTGTACCTATTGATCCGGAGAGCCAATATCTCTTTGGATTCAGTTTAAATGGACGAAGTTTCAAATTTTCCCGCGCACCTCAAGGATTCACAGAAAGCCCCAGCATCTATAGTCAAGCACTGAAAAGACAACTAGATTGTATTCAAATGCCAGTTAACACCGCTTTACTGCAATACGTCGATGATCTACTGATCACCGCACGAAGTGAGCCCGAATGAGAACAAGCATCACTGACAGTTTTACATTTCCTGGCCGACAAGGGACACAAGGTGTCTCCTTCGAAGCTACAATTCTGTGTTCAGCAAGTTGTATACTTGGGTCACTTGCTGTCCAAAGTGGGGAGACAGCTCACTCCCGATCGCATTCAGTTAATTGTAAACATGCCACGACCCCAGACACAAAAGGAAGTGCGGGCCTTCATAGGCCTCACCTCGTACTGCAGACAATGGATTCCTCAATATGCATTTCTAGCCAAACCACTCATCCAGTTAACGACGCAGGAGGCAGCAACTTCGATTGCCCTCCCTTGGACTCAGGAACACACACAAGCCTTTGAGGAATTAAAGAAAGCAT
The DNA here is from genome assembly GCF_964263255.1 of Lissotriton vulgaris. Classification (NCBI taxonomy): domain Eukaryota; kingdom Metazoa; phylum Chordata; class Amphibia; order Caudata; family Salamandridae; genus Lissotriton; species Lissotriton vulgaris. The sequence continues at coordinate 120,381,731 of NC_141686.1, forward strand.
TATGTCAAGCACCAGTTTTAGCGACACCATGTTACAACAAACCGTTTACACTTTTTGTTACAGAACGTGGCGGTACAGCATTGTCTGTCCTCACTCAAGATCAGGCAGGTTCACATAAGCCTTGCGCTTATTTTTCAAGTACATTGGATTCCGTAGCACAGGCACTCCCTGCATGTTTAAAGTCAGTAGCTGCAACAGCGTTAGCAATAAGACAAAGTGATTCAATTGTTTTAGGACATCAGTTAACAGTACAAGTACCACACTCTGTAGAGGTTCTTTTAAACAGAACCCAAACTCAGCACCTGACTATAGCACGACTGACAGGTTACGAATTAACACTATTCCAGCCACACATAGAAATCAGACGCTGCAGCATCCTGAACCCAGCAACACTGTTACCTACCATTATGACAGATCCAGCCCCGCATGATTGCATAGAGATCATTAATGCAGTAACAAAGCCCCGACGAGACTTAACAGATGTTCCATTGACAAATCCTGACCTGACACTTTATGTGGATGGTTCATGTATGAGAACAAGTACAGGAGAATTAGTGGCCGCGTATGCCGTGACCACTGAAACTGAAGTTAAAGAAACACATCGTATTGATACACTGTCTGCTCAAGCGGCAGAGCTCATCGCTCTGACCCGAGCCTGTATTCTAGCCAAGAACAGAAATGTCAACATATACACTGATTCCCGTTATGCGTTCGGAGTTGTACACGACTTCGGCATGTTATGGCAAGAACGAGGTTTCCTGACCTCTCATGGTGCCAAGATCCAACATGGCCCCCTCATTCAAGCACTGTTAGAAGCAATACATCTGCCTTCAGGCATATCCGTCATGAAGTGTAAAGCACATACTAAGGTCACAGATTCTGTTTCCCAGGGTAACGACCTGGCAGACCAGACAGCAAAACATACAGCACTGACTCACACTCAGACAACTGATATGACAAAGACACCAGGACCGACACACTGCATGACAGTCAGGGATCCCACACTAGATGTTATCGACATTCAGACACATGCTACTCCAGAAGAAATAAAGAAATGGATTGAACAAGGAGGGATCAAAACAGATCAAGGTTGGGTGACGAAGGGAAAATGTACATGGTTTCTCCCTGACTCTATGGTTCAAGTCATGATAAATACAGCACATAGCCCAGCACACCTAGGAGAGAAAGCGATGTTAGACAGTTTACAAAATCTTTGGAACAATAAACACTTACGAGCAGCAGCAAAACAGAAAGTGCGTACTTGCATGATCTGTTGTCAGTTCAATCCAGGTAAAAGCGTCCCTGTAGAGCAAGGTGGATTTCATCCTCCCGACCACCCTTTTGAAGTCCTCCAGATGGATTATATCCAGATGGACCGTTGTCGAGGATTTAAATATGTTCTCGTAGTTGTCTGTGCTCTGTCCCGCTGGACCGAAGCATACCCAGTCCCAGATTACACTGCTCCGACCACTGCCAAGCAGCTGGTTCGTGAATTCTTCCCACGATACGGCTTGCCTCGTGTCGTGTACTCAGATAACGGTCAGCCATTCTCATCTGCATTAATGAAAGAAGTTTCTTTATTACTGGGATACCAGTGGAAATTCCATTGTGTCCGACATCCTGAAGCCGCAGGCCTGGTAGAAAGACATAACCAGACACTAAAGATACGCCTTGCAAAAATATGTCAGGAGAAAGGGGTCGACTGGATAGTCGCCCTGCCAGTGGCACTATTCTACATGAGAATGGTTGCCCATTCGAGATCAGGGCTATCCCCGTACGAGGTGGTCTTTGGCAGACCACCGAATATGTGGGGGACGCCCATTCCGAAAAAGATTACTGATGTTGATTGTAACATGTTGACAGATTACCTTGCCTCCTTGATGTCTGCACTCCAATCATGTCGTTCACAGGTTGCCGCAGCCTTCCCTGACAACACTGATGTAAAGCCACATGATGTCCGTCCTGGGGACCTCGTATTAGTGCGCAACTTTGATAGAAAGAGTCTGTTGGAGCCCCGCTGGAAATCGCCGAAGACCGTCCTTCTCACCACAAGGACCGCCGTGAAGATCGAAGGGAGAAAGGGGTGGGTTCACACGAGTCATGTGAAAAAAAATTTTGAACTGAAACCTGATCGAGACTCGTCCACCCCCACCAAAGACTGTGTTGAGCCAAAAGACTTTACAGAATCTGAACGAGAAAAAACTCCCCAAGAAGAGTACCGTATGAAACTCCGATCTAGCAAGTCAGACACTTTAATTGTTTAAGTCCTCCCCTAGGTGAATCGGTTAAATAGTTTCTGACATGTATCCCCTAGATCGAGATAGAGAGAGAGAATATAAGAAACGTACATATTGTAAATCACTTCGTAGTCACTGTATAGTGACACTATTAATCATGTTTATTCTGAGTATTTTAATTATTGTTGCTAGCATCTTATTACCTATCTACTACCCTATTTTCAAGCGTGAACAATCTGCCTACAATGTATCTGCTGAACACACTTTTAGTGAGTTACCTCCACACGAACTCTCCTACAGACTTGCGCTGCGCAACAACACTTTTATTAATATGCTACACCATTCTCATCAAACTAACAATGCTACAGATTGCTGGATATGTGGCCGACTCCCTCCCTACCAGAATCACAAGGGAGCTCTGCCCCTCTTTCCGTACCCGTTCACTCATAATGGCTCCTGCGGCGCATGGTTTAAAATAATTAATTCCTTAGATCCTGATATTGCTGTTTACGATGGGGGCTGGGTTTGGGGAAACCTGAACTTAGTCCTGCTCGACGTCTGTTACCCTGATAAGGAGGGACTCCCCACTAGAATAGGAACTGATCTCGAAAATGAAGTGTATGGATTAGGTAACTATACAATTAGCCTTATGATCCTTACTGTTGAATCCGAAGCCGCACCTGTTATACCTACTATGTCAGTATTGCCAGTTACTGGTGAATTATGTATCAGGAAGAAAGGTTCAGTACACTTAGGTCATAGTAAATGCACTACTGTGGTCGAATTCAGTGATCATGGAAAATCGTCCTTTAAAGCTATTCGTCATTCTTACTTTGTTTGTGGTCATACCGCATACATACGTCTACCTCCAGATTGGGATGGTACCTGTTACATTGCATTCCTTCTGCCCCCTGTTTTCCTAGCTCCCCCTGATTACCATAGAAATACCAATCTAGTAAAAAATAGACCCAGAAGAGATATCCCACTTGTCGACTACACAGAAACGGCATGGGAACAGTACACTGATTTTAATAAAGGATTCTTTTTCTTTTTAGGACCTGTTCAGAATAGTAAATTAATACGTAGATTAACTAGAACACTTGAAGCAGTAGTGAATGAAACTGCCTCCGCCTTAGGTAACTTAACAGAAGAGCAGTCCGCCATGCGGGTTGTTGTCCTTCAGAACCGTCTTGTTATTGACGTCATCTTGGCAGATAGAGGTGGAGCTTGTAAGGTCATCGGGTCAAGTTGCTGTGTTTTCATACCACAAAACGCACCATCTGTATATCAAGCTATCACACGTCTCCATAAAATTGCAAATCAGATACATCAGGATCCAGGCACCTGGACTTGGTCCGGTTGGTTATGGACAACGTTAACCGCTTGGGGATGGAAGATCCTATCCTTCCTAGGCATTGGCCTAGTCCTAGTATTCAGTTGCTGCCTGTGCCTGCAGTGTGGGCCAGCGATTTGTGGACTATGTGCCACCTCTTGTATTGAACATTCCAGTTTTCTCTCAAAACGTAAACGAAAGAAAGAAGAACAAATGATGTTACAAGAACAAACTGATTGATTCATGAGGATCGAGATTTCATGAAGGGTCCGTAGGGAACAAGGAGGGAATGAGGAAATATAAATTTTTGGTCATGTTATGTTCCCTAGCGCGTACCCCACCGACTCCATGTACCAGCTTAAAGTGCATGTAACTTCCCTCCTGTGTCAGCTATGAAGACGCAAATACATTTGCGTCCAATGTTAACTTGTCCTCTTTCAGATCCACCATGAATGGATTAAATGGCCCATTCCTAAGTATGCTATGCCACCGTCTTTTTGTAGTGTACTTTACATGTTTTTCTGTTCTGGCAAAGTAGGCCCTGAATTTCTGCCATCGAGCCTCTTTTCTGGCTTTTGACTCTGACAGCCTCTGCCCAGGCTGCCGTGAACTCTGACTTACTTCCAGCGCGGCCCCTCGCACTCAGCTCAGCCTGCTTCCTGCCAAAGCTGACTATAACCTTCGAGTTATCTGTTCCGCTCCTCGAAAATGCATTCCTGCCTACTAGCTTCAGTAAACATCCTCCCCAGCTGCAGAGCCAAAGGGCCGACCCGTCCCAGTGCAAGTAATTCATAGCCTCTGTTACCATGCTTCCATGGAAGGCCCCGTGCCCCCACGCTTCTCATGCAGACACTTAGGCGCTTATACACGCATCCACAGTTAGCATAGAATAGCTTCTGCCCTAGAGACCTTTCCGCCCAGATAATATGGTTCCTAAACATCAGATATCAGATATGATAGAAGTACAAGTTGATCTGACATGCCAGACTTCTGTCTCTTTCCGTCAGTGTAAATGTCAAGTCCCCTGCACCCCTCCAATCACACGTCATGCAGCTGCGCGCGCATCCAAGCTTCCGATTTCTGCTGACATTGCCACATTTCTGCTTGGTGCCACCCACCTGCGTCACCTATCAGTGACGTTTCTAGCACACACCTCCAGTTCACGCCTCTTGATTACGTACTAGTACCACGTGTATACTGTTATCTTGTCTTCTCTCAACTGTTACGCCTCCTGCACTGTTGCTTATGATATGAATTAAGTATATAAGCTATGTATTGTCAATAAAATGGAGCGCTCTATCCCTTCTGTGGTGGTCAGAATCAGATATCCTGGTCATGACCATTCCTTTTTAAGGAATAAAACCCCTAAGAACTCCAACACCACGGACTCTGGTTTTTTCTTTCCGATCTGAGTTATTATTGATTAAGTACTTACCTGCATAGAAATTAAGAGAGTAAATTAATTATTTACGTCAGGACCACTGCTCTTTCTCAGGGGCCCAGGCCTCCTGCTCCTCCCACCAGCCCACGAATAAATTTGCGTAGCTGGGGGCGAAGCAGGAACCCATGGCTGTACCAGAGAGCTGTCTAAACAAGGCGTCTTGAAATAGAAAGATGTTATTATGGAGACAGAATGCAATTAACTCCATCAGCATAGTGTTGTGCTGGGCATATTTCAAGGGTCTTTTCCCTAAAAAATAGTCAATCGCCTTCATCCCTTGTGCATGCTCAATGCTCGTATGGAGACTGGTAATGTCAAGTGTCAACAGGCAGTACCCTGGATGCCAATCGACTGATTCGATCTTTTCAATGAAATCGGCAGTGTCTCGAATGTACAGCCATGGGTTCCTGCTTCGCCCCCAGCTACGCGAATTTATTCGTGGGCTGGTGGGAGGAGCAGGAGGCCTGGGCCCCTGAGAAAGAGCAGTGGTCCAACTGTATTGTCTCATGGTATCGTTATATAGACGATTTGTGCATAGTGTGGAATGGCTCAGTGGAGACAGCTTGGCAATATATCAAAGTGTTGAATGAGAATGACTGTAACCTGATTTTCACCAGCCAGGCCAGTACCAGTGAGGCAGTGTACTTGGATTTAAAAGTTGAGGTGATTGACAATAAAATCAAAACTTCCCTCTACAGAAAGCTAACGGCAGGAAACAGCACGCTACATGTGTCGAGTAATCATCCCCATAAACTAATCAAAAGTATACCGTATGGCGAGCTTCTACGGTTGAAACGTAATTGTTCTACCAATGAAGACTTTGAGCTGGCGGCTAAGGACAGTAACGAGAGATTTGAGGCTAGGGGGTATAGCAAGCAACTGTTACAGAATACCTTAGACAGGGTAAGGATACCACCAAGACAGACCCTATTTATCAAAAAGAATAAACCCTCATCCAATACAGAAAAATTCAGAATGATTACACCGTACTCTCAAGATTGTCAACAACTTAGAAAAATCTTGAAAAGGCATTGGCATATATTGAAAAGTGACAATATCATAGGGAGTGATATACCTGAAAACCCCCTAATCACTTTCAAGAGGGCACGTTCTTTGAGGGACACTTTGGTACATAGCCATCTGTCACCTATCCCTACAAGAACAGGAAAATCAAAAGATGCGAAAGGTTTCTTTCCCTGTGGCCGGTGCAAGGCCTGTGCCAATAGCAAAAGGGTTTACTCATATGAGATTGTAGGGTGCAGAACTAAAAAGAAAATCAAGCAATTCCTTACCTGTACTTCGCCATTTGCAGTCTATTGCCTCCTATGTCCTTGTGGGCTCAAGTACATAGGCAGTACTATAAACCCCGTAAAATTGCGCATTTTGGAACACATGCGGGCCATAGTAAACAGAGATTTTACATATCCTGTCGCAAGACATTTTTCCATTAAACATAAGAGCGACAGAAGTCTGTTACAATATTATTGCCTGGATGCAATTGCTGATAATATCAGGGGAGGAGACAAACTACAAAAACTTTGTAGGTTAGAATCTCGATGTATTATAGACTGCCAAACAAAGGCCCCTCTAGGACTGAATTGTGGGGAAGAATTAACTGTACATCTAGGAAGTTAAAAAATAGAACAAAGAGTGAATGCATGCAGTATATTCATGATGGTTACACATGTAAATAGAACAAGCGATATGAGAATGTTACCTGCCATGCATATCTTTCTGTTATTGACGGTGCTTTCTTGTCATTGAATCAATTGAAAAGGACAATTGTTCAGATGAATATTGAGATTGAACAAAGTATACTTTTTTGGTATTTTCAGGATTATTGTTAAGTATTCTGTAACTTTTTAATAATACGGAATTGACCATACAACATAGATGTGTAAAATTGAGATATGGGGTTTTGGAGACTAAAAAGGCAACCTTTTAGTTGCCACAAGCCGATCCACAGCGAGATTCCATTCCATGACCTACCGTATAGGTGAGAGAGGTTCTTTGCCGATCCACGGCTACATCATAGAGTAATTTCCTTTCGTTTATAATTTGCAAGGTTTACTCTTAATTGAATATTATTAGAAATAATGTGGAGAATGTTTATTGATAGCTATGCCACTGTAGAATGACATGCATTAGCAATATGGCGCTCACGCGTCAGTCCTCTCTCTATGTTCATCATCTAGAGTTGTGTGTGAATTTTGAAATAAAATGGCGCCTTGACGCGCGTTGCGGTGTAACAAACATTGAGGAAGGAAGCGTGGCTTCCGAAACGCGTCTGTGCAAGTAAAAGGTTGCTTCTTACTGAGAATTCCCGTGTTTGCAGTCCTTATTCCCACCCGGGACCGGGAGGGGTAGAGCTTTCATATATATATATATATATATATATATATATATATATATATATATATATATATATATATATATATATATATATATATATATATATATATGAATGAAGAAAGCAGTCCTTGTCCCGTCAATGGATGGCGGAACCTAGTAGGTTTGGAGAATTGCTTTGCTGTATTTCAAATGAGGAGCATGACCCACCCACGCGCCAAACCTACAGAGGAAAGCTAAAGGAGCAAAACATGTCCGCGTGGTGGAAAGGATTCGTGAGGGTTCACATCCTTCTACGATCTTGCTGGACTATGGGGTTTCTTTTTCAAGCAAAACGAAAATCGTTTTACACTGCAGAGACTGCTAATCCGCCTGACAACTCTGATGGAATAATCCCACACCAAGACAATGTTATTGCACGTAAGAACATTGAATCCATATCGATGGTAAAAGAAAGATTGTGAACTTTCAGAATAATGACTGAGTATGTGTTTGCAATGCATTGCGGGACTTGTATTTTTATGCATTGTCAGGTGACCGATATTTCTTTAAAAGCAGGCACACACGCACTTGCCAATCATGATTATGACTTCCAGCTGTGAACAAGGCTCACGCCGAAACGTTAGTATATGGAAGAACGCTGCGCTGCTAACTGCCTGATTAAAAACCTCTTTTTCCAGCATTGGGCCTCACTCTTTGTGCTACACTTGATGGTGTTTCTTGATGGGTCACTCCGAGCCCATTTTACGTGAGGCCGCCTTGAAGGGTCGGGGGCTCCAGATTCGGAGAATTGCTTTGCTGTATTTCAAATGAGGAGCATGACCCACCCACGCGCCAAACCTACAGAGGAAAGCTAAAGGAGCAAAACATGTCCGCGTGGTGGAAAGGATTCGTGAGGGTTCACATCCTTCTACGATCTTGCTGGACTATGGGGTTTCTTTTTCAAGCAAAACGAAAATCGTTTTACACTGCAGAGACTGCTAATCCGCCTGACAACTCTGATGGAATAATCCCACACCAAGACAATGTTATTGCACGTAAGAACATTGAATCCATATCGATGGTAAAAGAAAGATTGTGAACTTTCAGAATAATGACTGAGTATGTGTTTGCAATGCATTGCGGGACTTGTATTTTTATGCATTGTCAGGTGACCGATATTTCTTTAAAAGCAGGCACACACGCACTTGCCAATCATGATTATGACTTCCAGCTGTGAACAAGGCTCACGCCGAAACGTTAGTATATGGAAGAACGCTGCGCTGCTAACTGCCTGATTAAAAACCTCTTTTTCCAGCATTGGGCCTCACTCTTTGTGCTACACTTGATGGTGTTTCTTGATGGGTCACTCCGAGCCCATTTTACGTGAGGCCGCCTTGAAGGGTCGGGGGCTCCAGATTCGGAGAATTGCTTTGCTGTATTTCAAATGAGGAGCATGACCCACCCACGCGCCAAACCTACAGAGGAAAGCTAAAGGAGCAAAACATGTCCGCGTGGTGGAAAGGATTCGTGAGGGTTCACATCCTTCTACGATCTTGCTGGACTATGGGGTTTCTTTTTCAAGCAAAACGAAAATCGTTTTACACTGCAGAGACTGCTAATCCGCCTGACAACTCTGATGGAATAATCCCACACCAAGACAATGTTATTGCACGTAAGAACATTGAATCCATATCGATGGTAAAAGAAAGATTGTGAACTTTCAGAATAATGACTGAGTATGTGTTTGCAATGCATTGCGGGACTTGTATTTTTATGCATTGTCAGGTGACCGATATTTCTTTAAAAGCAGGCACACACGCACTTGCCAATCATGATTATGACTTCCAGCTGTGAACAAGGCTCACGCCGAAACGTTAGTATATGGAAGAACGCTGCGCTGCTAACTGCCTGATTAAAAACCTCTTTTTCCAGCATTGGGCCTCACTCTTTGTGCTACACTTGATGGTGTTTCTTGATGGGTCACTCCGAGCCCATTTTACGTGAGGCCGCCTTGAAGGGTCGGGGGCTCCAGATTCGGAGAATTGCTTTGCTATATATATATATATATATATATATATATATATATATATATGAATGAAGAAAGCAGTCCTTGTCCCGTCAATGGATGGCGGAACCTAGTAGGTCTGGACCTCCTGAGCCACACGCAAAACAGCGAAGTAGAGCCAAAAGAACAATGAATTCTCAAATGGGTGAGCAGGGAAGACGGTTTATTTCATACAGATATATATATTACCTACTGGCGGTAGCCAGTAGGTATATATAGTTAGGACCTAGTTTCCATAGGAAATCCGCAACATTCTATTGGGAATAACTTTGGTGCTGGTTGATGAATCTTCGCAAATTTCTCAAAGAAGATGGTCCGCTCCGCTCCTCTCCTTCCCTGAAAGTTTTGGGGGGATTAGTCAAGTGGGGGCTGAGAAAAAAGGGGGGTCCCAAAACGTGTTTTTTTCCCATGTTAATTTCCATAGGACCTTTAGACACGTCTACAGCTTGAACCGCTGAACGGAATTACACCAAACTTGTCAAAATGGTAGAGTCTGGTACGCAGATCACGCTTTTGGTTAAATAGTGTAAATCCCTCAAGTGGTTCCTGAGAGAATTAAAAGAGAAAAAATTATATATCTGTGATGCGCGCACCGTGCGCGCACCCCACTTTTTTTCCGAAAAAATAATTTGGGTGGGGGGGGGCTTGTCTCTTTTATTTTAATGTGTTTATTTTAATCTCGAGGGTGCCCACCCCACGTTTTACCCCCGAGATCACCCCCGCGGCCTGAGCCACCTCAAGATGGCCGCCGCCTGGTTGTGGGCGGGGCCAGGAGGACGTGGTTTCCGCTTCCCCCTGCCTGGGTGAAGCCTTCGATGTGCCCGCCCGGTCTCCCGTGCCGAGGGGGAGACCGAGTGATGCTGCCGGCTGGTGCGGGGCTCCCGTGGGCTGAGGGAGCCCCGGGAAGAGCAGATGATGTGGTCCCATAAATTATGCTGAGGGCACGCTGAATTCCACAACCAGGAATTCGTCGTCGGAGAGAACGAGGTGTACCCAAGTCCTCCACTGACCCTTCCGTTGGCCCTGGATTACCTTTAACCCCTTCCTGGCCACCGTTGCTTCAGTGCCTCTCACAGCTTTGCAGCAAGTGACAGGAACAGAACTCCTGGCGCGAGGCCTCGCTTGCCCCCAGCGCCGTATATGTTCGCCCTGGATTATCGTGAACCCTTTCCTGGCCGACACAGCATTAATGCCTCTCACAGCTTTGCAGCAAGTGACAGGAACAGAACTCCTGGCGCGAGGGCCTCGCTTGCACCCAGCCCCGTATCCAGTGACACTTCCTGAATCCTTCAAAGCCCCACTCTCATCCCCCAGGGCAGCGCGCAGGCAATCCAGGCATTTCTTAAGGTGGCATTTAATGCCGCTTTGACGTCTCATATCTCTCAGCTCTTACTCCAACAACAAAACCGCCCATATTTTTAGCACTCAAGAGAAAGATGACCTGGAATATCTCTCATGTCTATTATGTCTGTGGCTTTTTGTAACACGAGTGCGTCTGCATTTTTACCCTCACTTATTTTGTTCATTTGTTCCTTGAACACATTCTAATGGAAAATCAATCTGTCAGGGCTCTTTCTGTTACACATTCTTGCATCATTTAACGTTTTTCGTTGCATATTTTTACATCATTTCTCTCCAACTCGTTTTGCAAGTATGTAACATTCCATATACTATTTATATACTGTGTTGTTTCTTTTTGCATTGCTTCAATAGTAACAATCATACTACACATTACGCAAAGCCACTCTTAGACGAAAATCGTGGATGTTATGTTAGAATATGCGTACAAAGCACAAATGAAAGGAAATATATGATATAAACACCCACCATTTACACATCACACGTCACAAATGGAACTTCATCTTGGCGATTAAATTATGAGAGCAAAAATGATCTATCACAATACTGTTCATTTTAGCCATCCCAAAAGGATGAAAGGCTGAGCTCGAGCCGTTCAGCCCCTTGGCCTCCAGCCTACACATAGATCTGGGCCACTCATTTATGTATTTATTTGCAAGGATTTATATAGCGCTGGCTGGACCCGTGGGTATCAGAGCGTTTTACATGAGCATTGATCGTACAGTAAGAAACTGTTGTTAAGTAGGATAAAAACATAGACGTCAGGATAAAAACATTATTAAATTGAAAAATAGGCAAAAAGTTAATTATATGAGGAGAGGTTATCAAGAAAGATTATTGTACATAAAAACACTATTAAACTAACAAAAAGGCAATTTACATGAGTAGAGGCTATCAAGAGAAACAGTTTTAGTACGATGACAGAAACACAGTATACAGCTCATAGTTGAGGACGGGGGGGGGTCAAAGTTTGAGGCTGGTTGACGGGAAGAAGAAAAAAAATGCTCGACCCCCTTTTTTAGGCTAACTCTGCTTACTAAGTGAGTGCGTAAATAGGTACGCCTTGAAGGCCACACGGAATGTTAAAAGGCAGGGACTTCAGTGGTTAAAAGCATTTTACCGCATTTATGAAAATAAATTTTAAGACAGCAGCCCATGTGTGACAGTGAGTGAAAGGCACTAAATGGCAGTGTAATATTTCAGTGTGTTTTGCCTCCTGTATTTCATGTTCTCTTACATGCCTTTGTCAATCTGCTCAAAAAATCCAACTCCTTGTAAGAAAAAGTGGAATGGGGGCACAGTCCTTGTAAATTGTATATGAATATTCCCCAAATATTGCAATTGTATCGCCGTTTTAGATGTTTTGGGGCCAATTCAGAAAGAGTAAGGTAATAACAACACAGGGCTGCAGGATACAGAAGACAGAGATAGAACGAGTCAGTTCTACGAACAGGCCTGTGCGTTTTATGCAGTTACAAGCATTTGTAGCACGTCTACCATTTGTATGGTCCACCGTCCAGTAACACTTTACAAGACATAGCTTTCATAATGGTTCTTTGACTTTATTCCACAGCAATTCAGGAAAAACTTATCTTCAGCTTAGATGTTTCCAACATCTGTTTCCCTGAGAGAAAGGACCGAAAGGTAGATGTATTAGGGAGAAGGGAGGCGGTGTATTTTGGACCCAGGCATGAGAACGCTGCCATAGTTGCCATGAACTGTGGCGATGCCACTAACCAGCTCCCTCTCCAAACAAAGGGAACATTTAGCAGATCAGATGCACCTGATACAAACCATGTTTTCTTATGAAGGAAAGCCTCCAGACTTTAACATCTGTCCTGACTGCAGGAATCCCCCGCCATAGTCCCCACTGCCGTCCTCAGCTCCCAGACCTCACAGCCTGCCGCACTCGGCGCTGCTGACTGTCTCTCCCTGCTTCACCTGTCCCACCGACCACACATCCCACGCACGCCTGAAAACCCACCCACAGCACGAGAAAACCGGGAAGCCCTCCTGACGGGGCCAACAACTCCCCCCAACCCCCACGCAGCACAGCACGGTCACTGTAATAAAATATTTCGGACTGAGGAATTCTCCTATGCAAACGTCCTTGCAAATCCTTTCATTTTCCTAATGCAGGAATTTAACATGCACCTTCCAGGCCTTGGAGTTTATTGTGTTACTGAGCGCCTCTCGCAGCCCTTTCATCTTATGGCGCTTCCAGCGGATGCAGGAAAGATTAAGAGCTTTGAAACATCCAACGCCAAATATCCACACACACACACACACACACACACACATATATATATATATATATATATATATATATATATATATATATATATATACATATATACATATTACCTACTGGCGATAGCCAGTAGGTATATATAGTTAGGATTTTTTCTCTATGGAACTTTTGAAAATTCTATGTCTAATAACTTTAGCGTTTGTGGACGGAATCGGCTGACATTTTCAGGAAAATGGCACATTTTGTTTCTGAGCAGCCCCTGAAAATTTGCGGGGGTTTTGTCAAGGGGGGGCCGAGGAAAAAGGGGGGTCCCAAAACGCATTTTTCCCATTCATTTTTCCATAGGGCGTTTGGCCTCACTTTTAGTTCGAACGGCTGAATGGATTTGCACGAAACTTGGCAAAATTGTAGGGACTGTTAGCCCGATGTGCCTTTGCTGGGTCTCAATATATGTGCTCCAGTGGATTTTGAGAAATCAAAGTTTAAAAAAACAGATATGTCTGTGACAGATTACCGGATAGCGCACCAGTTCGCGTACTTTTCGCGTAACGGAGCTTTGCGAAGCGAAGCTGATTGGCTCTCCGGTGTCTGTCAACATTCTAAACAGTCCGGAGCGGCCGCCATCTTGTCTCTCGGTAGGATCGAGAGACAAGAGGAGGCCAAAACGAAGGGGGAAATGAAGGAAAGGGGGCAAGGTAGACCCCTTCTGACCCCCTAGGATTGATGAGGGGGATATTAAAGTGCCCCGCGGGGCCAAAAAAAAAAAAATGTGATTTTTTGTCGTTGAGGCGCAAATCGGTACGTGAACCGGGCAGCTAACCGGCAGTGTAACGGGAGTCTGAGGAGAAGCTGAATGGCTGTCAACATTGTAAACAGTCTGGAGCGGCCGCCATCTTGTTTCTCGGTAGGATCGAGAGACAAGAGGTGGTGAAAAACGAAGGGGGAAATGAAGGAAAGGGGGCAAGGTAGACCCCTCCTGACCCCCTAGGATTGATGAGGGGGATATTAAAGTGGCCCGCGGGGCAAAAAAAATAAAAAAATGTGATTTTTCGCCGTAGAGGCGGGTCCCGGTACGCGAACCGGGCAGCTAACTGGGCAGCTAACCGGCAGCGTAACGGGAGTCTGAGGAGAAGCTGATTGGCTGTCAACATTGTAAACAGTCCGTAGCGGCCGCCATCTTGTCTCTCGGTAGGATCGAGAGACAAGAGGTGGTGAAAAACGAAGGGGGAAATGAAGGAAAGGGGGCAAGGTAGACCCCTACTGACCCCTTAGGATTGATGAGGGGCAAAAGAAAAAAAAATTGCGATTTTTCGCGGTAGGGCGCTTCCCGGTACGCCAACCGGGCAGCTAACCGGCAGCGTAACGGGAGTCCGACATCTTGTGTTTTTGGAGCGTCCGGTTTGCGTACCGGGTAGCGTTCCGGTAAGCGTAACAAGGGGAAAACTAAGAGAAACAGTAAAATAAAATTTAAAGGAATAGATTTCCACCAAACTTGGCAAAATTGTAGGGACTGTTTGTTTGATGTGCCTTTGCATGGCCTCAAGATATGTGCACGTGTGGATTTTGTCTAATTAAGGTTAAAAATATATATATATATCTGTAAGCGTGCTCTGGCGCGCTTACGTTACGGGTTTTGTTTGCGCTGCAGAGACGATACGTCACGTTTATGCGACGCGTCATGAGGCGTCTCACGTGGCTACGTGATACGTCACGTAATAAAGAATATATTTTACAACTATAGATATTAGCTTTTAAAAAACCAATGAAATTCACTGAAAAAACCATAGGTTATAGACCATATATAGTTAGGAATTTGCATTTACAAAACCATGAAAATTCACTGAAAAAACCATTGGTTATAGACCATAAATAGTTAGGGATTAGCATTTACAAAACCTTAATTTACTCGCACAAAACCATAGAAATTTGCATATATAGTTAGTTGCAATAACTATATATCGCGCACCCGCAATTCACTGCTGATGATGTCACATATTACATCATTCATGACATGGTCAGTGACATCACTGATGACATCACTGATGACATCTCAAATGACATCACTGATGACATCACTGATGACATCTCAAATGACATCACTGATGAAATCACTGATAACATCTCATTTGACATTACTGATCACATCACTGATGATATCATTCATGTGATAATACGATGAACCTCTTCAGACTCTAATATAACCTTAGATACAATCAGTGTAAACAGACACTCACAGACTGTCTCTCATCCATGGAGTTACTCACACACCTAGTCAGTCATGCAAAGAATCAATCACACCTCCATTTCTTCAACTATACAGTTATACACACCTTACTTAATCAAACATATACTAACACATATTTACTCTCTTATACAATCACTGATACAAGTTCACAATGATCCATACAGCCACTCACACGTTCACTGGCTCTTATGCACAGTTATTTATATATGTCAACTCCCTCCATGTACTGTGTTTTACATATGTACTTACTTTGACATGTAGCACTGAGAAATCCAATCACTCACCAATACACTCATGCAGACAGTCAACCGCCCATACAGCTGTTTCCACATGCACTTTTGAACCCATACATCTACTGAATCAACTGCTCACACATCTATGCACAGAGTCACATACCTCCCAGCCACCCCCACACACACACTCACTCTCCCATACAAATATTTGGGCAACCAATCAATAACCCATATAGTTACTCATATAGCTACTGATCAACACATGCAGCAGTTTACAGAACTACAGAAATAATGATGCACAAATTAAGACTGTTTAGTCACTAACCCATGCACTCAGTGAGACACATTTAATCATTCTCTCATACAGTCAGTCATGCACCTACTAAATCCTTCATCCAAACACTTATACATCCACTCATTCTTCAATATGTAAGACATATTTTAACTTTACAGAAACATACAGTCACTGGATGTTGTCATCAGTGATGTCATCAGTGATGTCACTGACCATGTCATGAATGATGTAATATGTGACATCATCAGCAGTGGATTGTGGGTGCGCGATATATAGTTATTGCAACTAACTATATATGCGAATTTCTATAGTTTTGTGCAAATAAATTAAGGTTTTGTAAATGCTAACCCCTAACTATATATGGTCTATAACCAATGGTTTTTTCAGTGAATTTTCATGGTTTTGTAAATGCAAATTCCTAACTATATATGGTCTATAACCTATGTTTTTTTCAGTGAATATATATATATATATATGTATATATATATATATATATATATATATATATATATATATATATATATATGTGTGTATATATATATATATATATATATATATATATATATATATATATATATATATATATATATATATATATATATATATATATATATTACCTACTGGTGTTAGGGAGCATACCCGTCCCATCCATTAGGATCGTTTGCCAGAGTGCGTGTGTGTGTTGTGTGTTCACCTTTTCATTTGTACCTGTGTGTACGCTCAGCAGTTGCCTATGCCATGTAGTAGTGCATCTGTGTTTTTGTATGTTCGTTGTCTGCGTGAGTGTTTGAGGACGCACTGTGTGCATTAGAAAGGTCGAGGATGTAAAAAAAAAAAGAACTTGCTCAGTTACATCTAAAAGTCTATTTTCTCGTAAGTTGCATTGACTTATTTAAAGGGCAGCCGTGCTAACATGGCTTCGGAATCAGAAAGAAAAGCGCTGCCTCTCGAAGCCCTCTCCCCTCGTTCTCGTTCACGGATTGATTCCACCTTATACACCATTCACTCCTGCTTTATCAATCGAAATATCGACTTCGCAATTCTTCCTTAAATACACAACTCGAGAGGGGCGGCCGCGGCGCAGTTCCTTTTGGTTCTGCCCGGCCTGTGTTTTATTGCCATGTTCTCTCAGCAGATGGGAGGCGTGATTCGTGCCGGAGCGTCTGGGAGACGTCTCCTGCATTATTATAATGCGATCAGGGGCACGAAAATTGTTAGAAATTGTATCGCACCGGCCGAAGCCCGAACAAGAATTCCAAAATTACACCCAATAAACACATACCCAAATGTAAAGAGCACGCCTCTACTTTGTGTTTATGTTCAACGTAAGGCCTGTGCACTGTGAAATCAATATTCAGATGTGTTTCTGCAAAAAGTCTGCAAGATGTTATCACCTGGACTAGATTCTCCAAAGGTGTTTTCTATGCGCACAGTAAAAACTTTACTGATGTGATGCGTTGTTTATGGAGCAGTTTTGTTTATGTTAAACAAAGGAATAACATGCTTTTTTTCATAAATACACACGCTAGCATCATTTTAAAGGACATTCATTATTTATTTATCATTTATTTATTTTACATGACCAACCACAATAAATAGCATAATATACAAAGCTCTGTAATTATTGCACATTTGTAAAATATATCACAGTAAATTTATACAGCCAGTATTTTTATAGCACAGAGACAATATTTATAGTTATACATATTTCCTCCCGGACCAACGGACCTAAAATATAAAGCATCTACATTAATTTATATTCACTGAACATAGGTTTCAGGCCTTATATAGTTAGGAATTAGCATTTGAAAAACCTTTAAAATTCACTGAAAAAAACATAGGTTTCAGGCCTTATATAGTTAGGAATTAACATATAAAAAACCATTGAAATTGCTCCTATATAGTTAGTTGGACTAACTATATTTGGCGCACCCGCAATCCACTACTGATGATGTCACATATTACATCATTCATGACATGGTCAGTGACATCACTGATGCCATCACTGATGACATCTCAAATGACATCACTGATGACATCACTGATTACATCATTCATGTGATAATACGATGCACCTCCTCACACTCTAATATTACCTTTGATACACCCAGTGTTGAATACAGACTACCATTCTTGAAACTATTGACACATCAACACCAGTTACTACATAGGCACTCACTGATTCCTAGGTCTACCCACACATCCACTCATTCACCCACACAATCACCCATACATACAGTCACTCATCAATGCAACACTATCATATGCACTCATACACCTATGCAGACACTCACACACTGCTACTTATCCATGGAGTTAGTCACACACCTAGTCAGTCATGAAAGAATCAATCACACTTCCATTTCCTCATCTATATAGTTATACACACAACACCTTACTTATTCAAACATATACTAACACATACTTACTCTCTTATACAATCACTGATACAAGTACACATTGATCTGCACAGAGTCACACACCTCCCAGCCAGCCACACACACACTCAGTTTCCCATACAAATACTTGGACAACCAATCAATAACCCATATAGCCATTCATATAGCTACTGATCAACGCATGCAGCAGCTTACACAACAGACATACTGATGCACACATTCACACAGTTTAGTCACTAACCTATGCATTCAGTAAGACACATTTAATCACTCACTCATAGTCAGTCAAGCACCTACTAAATCCTTCATCCAGACAATTATACATCCACTCATTCTTCAATAGGTAAAACATATTTAAACTTTACAGAAAAACACAGTCATTGGACAATGTCATCAGTGATGTCAAATGAGATGTCATCAGTGATGTCATCAGTGATGTCATTTGAGATGTCATCAGTGATGTCATCAGTGATGTCACTGACCATGTCATGAATGATGTAATATGTGACATCATCATCAGTGGATTGCGGGTGTGCCAAATATAGTTAGTCCAACTAACTATATAGGAGCAATTTCAATGGTTTTTTATATGTTAATTCCTAGCTATATAAGGCCTGATACCTATGTTTTTTTCAGTTAGTTTTGAAGGTTTTTTAAATGCTAATTGCTAACTATATAAGGCCTAAAACCTATGGTTTTTTCAGTGATATATATATATATATATATATATATATATATATATATATATATATATATATATATATATATATATATATATACACATATATATATATATATATATATATATATATATATATATATATATATATATATATATGTATGTATGTATATGTATGTATGTATATATATATATATATATATATATATATATATATATATATATATATATATATATATATATATATATATATATATATATATATATATATATATATATCCAACTCCAAATTCCTTTCACACAAAATGAAATGAGCCCACGCGGGTAGCAGGAACAACTCGCTTTATTCTGAACACCAGGGCATGACACGTTTCGGCGTTGTAGACTTTATCAAATGTCGCCTAAATAAAGTGTCAATATATGTCCACATCTTTAAGCAGTGTGCCCCTCTATGATAGGTCGAAGCACTCTGGCAGGCTAGGGGGATGTCACTAAAACCAGGCACTCTGAGTTTTATCAGAAGCAGTTCATCTCTCCTTCTCTGCGATGTTTTGTGGAAAAGCAAAGCGGCAGTCCTGGACCCTCACCCCACCGCAAAAACACAGCTGCATCCCGGAATTGACAATGAAGTAAGTACAATTCTCACGTGAAGTCATGATCCATCTGCATCAGTGCTCCCCAAGTGGGTGGGGACTGCTTCCTTCTCTCCTTCCCTGTGATGTTTTGTGGAAAAGCAAAAAAGCGGCAGTCCTGGACTTTTTTCATTTTTTCGCATTACAGCTCAGCTCGTCATCAGCACACGCCACCCGTGGGTGATGACGAGCTGAGCTCGTCATCAGCATCGAAAGGGTTAAATGGCACCAGCCACCACTGACATATATATATATATGTATATTACCTACTGGCAGTCGCCAGTAGGTAGTTATAGTTAGGACCTAGTTTCCATAGGAAATCCGCAACATTCTATTGAGAATAACTTTGGCGCCGGTGGACGAATCTTTGCGAATTTCTCAAAGAAGATGACCTGCTCTGCTCCGCTCCTTCCCTGAAACTTTGGGGGGGATTCGTCAAGTGGGGGCTGAGAAAAAAGGGGGGTCCCAAAACATGTTTTCCCCATGTTATTTTCCATAGGACGTTTAGACACGGCTACAGCTCGAACGGCTGAATGGATTTATAAGAAATTTGGTAGAAAGGTAGAGTCTGGCTCGCAGATTACCCTTTTCTTTGAATGGTGTAAATCTGTTTAGTAGTTGCTGAGAAAATTAACTTTGAAAAAATATATATTGGGCTACATTGGGCTATATATATGTTAGAGCCCAAATGTAGCCCAATGTAGCCCCATGTAGCCCAATGTAGCCCAAAGAGGGCCACCAGAGACAAAAAAAACAAATGTACCCCAAATATCAGCCAGATGTAGCCCAACTATAGCCCAATGACAGAATGTCCCAGAGTGTTCTAAAGAAGAACTAAAGTGCTAACAGTCTTACTTATGACAAAAGTATGGCACACCTGAAGTCATCTTGATTGGAATAAAGTGTTAACACTTAAAACATTTAATTTGCAAAGGAACAAAATGAGGGGGTTCATTTTGCCATAGAAATTATGGTAAGTGCTGAAGAAAGAAAAAGTTAGGGCACATTTTGAGTGACTTCTCAAATCCTCGTATATTTCATTAAAAAATTCTGATATGCAGTCTCCCAAGATGGCCACCAGAGACAAAAGAGCCCAAATGTAGCCCAAGTATCAGCCAGATTTAGCCCAACTATAGCCCAATGACAGTAGTTAGGACCTAGTTTCCATAGGAAATCTGCAACATTCTATTGAGAATAACTTTGGCGCCGGTGGACGAATCTTTGCGAAATTCTCAAAGAAGATGGCCTGCTCCGCTCCGCTCCTTCCCTGAATGTTTGGGGGGGATTCGTCAAGTGGGGGCTGAGATAAAAGGGGGGTCCCAAAACGTGTTTTCCCCATGTTATTTTCCATAGGACGTTTAGACATGGCTACAGCTTGAACGGCTGAATGGATTTATAAGAAATTTGGTAGAAATGTAGAGTGCGGCTCGCAGATTACGCTTTTCTTTGAATGGTGTAAATCTGTTCAGTAGTTGCTGAGAAAATTAACTTTGAAAAAATATATATTGGGCTACATTGGGCTATATATATGTTAGAGCCCAAATGTAGCCCAATGTAGCCCAAAGATGGCCACCAGAGACAAAAAAAAACAAATGTAGCCCAAATATCAGCCAGATGTAGCCCAACTATAGCCCAATGACAGAATGTCCCAGAGTGTTCTAAAGAACAACTAGAGTGCTAACAGTCTTACTCATGACAAAAGTATGGCACACCTGAAGTCATCTTGATTGGAATAAAGTGTTAACACTTAAAACATTTAATTTGCAAAGGAACAAAATTAGGGGGTTCATTTTGCCATAGAAATTATGATTAGTGCGGAAGAAAGAAAAATTAGGGCACATTTTGAGTGACTTCTCAAATCCTCTTATATTTCATTAAAAAAATTCTGATATGCAGTCTCCCGAGATGGCCACCAGAGACAAAAGAGCCCAAATGTAGCCCAAATATCAGCCAGATGTAGCCCAACTATAGCCCAAAGACAGTAGTTAGGACCTAGTTTCCATAGGAAATCCGCAACATTCTATTGAGAATAACTTTTGCGCCGGTGGGCGAATCTTTGCGAATTTCTCAAAGAAGATGGCCTGCTCCGCTCCGCTCCTTCCCTGAAACTTTGGGGGGATTCGTCAAGTGGGGGCTGAGATAAAAGGGGGGTCCCAAAACGTGTTTTCCCCATGTTATTTTACATAGGACGTTTAGACACGGCTACAGCTCGAACGGCTGAATGGATTTATAAGAAATTTGGTAGAAATGTAGAGTGCGGCTCGCAGATTACGCTTTTCTTTGAATGGTGTAAATCTGTTCAGTAGTTGCTGAGAAAATTAACTTTGAAAAAATATATATTGGGCTACATTGGGCTATATATATGTTAGAGCCCAAATGTAGCCCAATGTAGCCCAATGTAGCTCAAAGATGGCCACCAGAGACAAAAAAAACCAAATGTAGCCCAAATATCAGCCAGATGTAGCCCAACTATAGCCCAATGACAGAATGTCCCAGAGTGTTCTAAAGAACAACTAGAGCGCTAACAGTCTTACTTATGACAAAAGTATGGCACACCTGAAGTCATCTTGATTGGAATAAAGTGTTAAAACTTAAAACATTTAATTTGCAAAGGAACAAAATGAGTGGGTTCATTTTGCCATAGAAATTATGATTAGTGCTGAAGAAAGAAAAATTAGAGCACATTTTGAGTGACTTCTCAAATCCTCTTATATTTCATTAAAAAAATTCTGATATGCAGTCTCCCAAGATGGCCACCAGAGACAAAAGAGCCCAAATGTAGCTCAAATATCAGCCAGATGTAGCCCAACTATAGCCCAATGACAGAATGTCCCAGAGTGTTCTAAAGAACAACTAGAACGCTAACAGTCTTACTTATGACAAAAGTATGGCACACCTGAAGTCATCTTGATTGCAGTAAAGTGGTAACACTTAATACATTCAATTTGAAAAGGAACAAAATGAGGGGTTTCATTTTGCCATAGAAATTTTATATATATATATATTCACTGAAAAAACCATAGGTTTTAAACACGTTATAGTTAGGAAGTAGCATTTAAAAAACCTATGAAATTAACTGAAAAAACCATAGGTTTTAAACCCGTTATAGTTAGGAAGTAGCATTAAAAAAACCTATGAAATTCACTGAAAAAACCAAAGGTTTTACACACGTTATAGTTAGGAAGTAGCATTTACAAAACCTATGAAATTCACTGAAAAAACCATAGGTTTGACACATGTTATAGTTAACTGGACATTTTACTCATATAAAACCAATGAAATTCCCCCGTTCTAGTTACTTCAGCTAACTATAACTCGCGCGCCCGCAATGCACCGCTGATGACGTCACATATTATATCACTTATGACATGGTCAGTAACATCACTCATTACATCACTGATGATATCTGAAATAACATCACTGATGAAATCACTGATGACATCATCCTTGTAAAAGAGTGGCTGACCACCTCTCAGCGTAATATAACCTTTGATACACACATTGAAAAATAGAAGCTAAAATGTTCAAAGCATGAGTGATGTAATATGTGACGTCATCAGCAGTGCATTGCGGGCGCGCGAGTTATAGTTAGCTGAAGTAACTATAACGGGGGAATTTCATTGGTTTTATATGAGTAAAATGTCCAGTTAACTATAACATGTGTCAAACCTATGGTTTTTTCAGTGAATTTCATAGGGTTTGTAAATGCTACTTCCTAACTATAACGTGTGTAAAACCTTTGGTTTTTTCAGTGAACATATATATATATGTATATATATACATATATATATATATATATATATATATATCAGTGGCGGCTAGTGCCATATATCAGTGTCGGCTGGTGACATTTAAAAGTAGTGGGGCGTAAATGCCTTTCCTGAATGCCATGTGGAGAGTGAGCCCAATTCTTTTTTTTTAAACTGTTTTTATTGGCATTTGGAATCAAATCACAAATAATCGACACAGCACAATTAATTTTCTAGCACACCCCACACTCCCCCGTCCTCCCGCCCACACCCACTGCGCCAAGATTACATGCATTAATTCAACGTCATCATGTCCAAGCCCATTGGTCAACCTAATCCCGTCTCTGCCCACTGCCAAAAGGGGTAACCGTATATCTAACTTCTTGGGCCGTAGGCCATGGCCCGGGGTGATATCCCGGCTGGTGTTCTTGGTGGCCTCTCAATCAGTCCCCAACCCTGCATCGAACCCATGATTTTTTTTTTTTTTAATAATTTTTATTTTAGACATACAGCGCTCAGACCAGGATGTACATAAGCATGGCATTTCTATGGTTCACAAGCATCAACCTTTTCCTGTATGATGTACACAGCCCATGAGCCCACAACCCAGAGGTCGGGCGACGAGAAAACGAGTGTCCTGAATATCGTCTGGTTTCAACGTTGCAGATCAATTTTATTCGCATGAAGTTGTGCATGTCTACTTTTTCGCCCTAACTTAACTACCCCAGTTAACCCCCCCTTATCCCACCTCAAGTCAACCCCAACCCCCTTTCTCCCCCCTCCACCATCCGCTCATAGGGTCTCGTGGTAGTGTGTACCATAGTGTGTTGCGTGGCTTGTCAGTGATTAAGTCTACGTTCCACCCGTTAGTGTTTGGGTGCTGTTCCCGTGTGTGCTAAGAGAGTCTTCCTCATCTGTGACCATAGTGTCCCTAAGGGCCTGTACCAACACCTCCCACGCTGTTGCTTGTTCTAACGCTCGGGGTCAGGGTTCCTGCGTGCTAGCTGGTATCTATGAGTGCTGTCGCATGCTGCCCACTTCAGGAATTCATTATACCATTTCCTGTATGTTGGACCCGTTTTCGCCTTCCACTGTCTGGTTATCTCCCTTTTGGCTATCATCAGTCCCATATCTACAAATTTGCTGGAGTTTTTATTCTTGGGCATGTGGGGAAACCAGTGCAAAAGGCAGGCCGCCGAGTCAAAATCGATGGTCCTCTCCGTCACTTCATTCAGGGTCTCTCCTATGGCCCGCCAGTACTCCCGGAGGGCCTGGCAGGACCACAGCATATGTTCCAGTTCCGCCCCGTCCGTTGTGCAACGAGGGCACTCCGACTGGCACCCCAAAGTATTTCTTGATCCTGCCTGGGGTCATATAGGCCCTGTGCAGCACATAGTAATGAATGAGTTGAAATCTCGTGTTCCTCGTGCTGTTACGGGCACGACGTACCAGCCGGGCCCAGGTCGTATCAGGTATATCTTTCCCCAAGTCAGTTTCCCATTTAGCCTTTAGCGTTGTGAGGGGCAACAGGTTCTCACGGAGCATTCTTGAGTATAGGCAAGTCACCGCCTTAACCGTCCCCGCTGCCATCATGGCATACTGGCACACCATAGATGTCTCGGCTTCCGCCAGACCCCCACCCCAGTGCGCCTGCATCGCCCTGATCATCGCTGAATGCAGGAGGAATCCTCCCCTTGGCAGGTCAAAGCGGTCCAGAAGATCTTGATATGAGAGGAGCGTTCCATTCTCGTAGAGATCCCCCACCACCTGTAGACCCGCCTCCTTCCATCGCTGCAGACTGGACCGATCACCCCCATGGGATAGCGCCGTCAGCATGCCCAAGGAAATTTCCGGGGCGTATGGGTGTTTTAGACCCGCCCGTCGTTGGGAGCGGTTCCAGGAAAGTTGGAATGTTCGCTGTTCCATCGTTAAGTCACTGGCGGCGATTTTCTGCTGCAGGGTTATATAAGTCAGGACATGTCTCGGCGTGCCTCTAGCCCCCTCGTGTACTGGGCCTCTGTACACCCTCGCTACCTCTTGTGTGAATATTTGAAGTTGGGCGGCCAGATAATACACTTCAAAATCTGGTACCGCCAGCCCCCCCTCATCCTTGGGACGGGTGAGCGTCGCCAGAGCCACTCTGCATCTGCCTGCCTCCCATAGGAACGAAGTCACCTGGGACTTAAGTTGACGGAAGAAGGAACTGGGGTTCCAGACCGGGAGTGTCCGGAAGTAGTACAATAATCTTGGTAGAGCAACCATTTTCAACAGGGATATGCGGCCAGCTACCGATAGCAGGAGCGTAGCCCAAAAGGCCATGCTGCCCCTCAGGGCTCGCATACACCGCCCAACGTTACCTTCGAACAGGTCCTCGGTGGTATGGTATATGTACACTCCTAAGTATTTAAGGCAGGTCGGCTCCCAGTTCAAGGAAGGGCGGTGGTCAGGACGAGCGGTGTC
This sequence comes from Lissotriton vulgaris, assembly GCF_964263255.1. Lineage (NCBI taxonomy): Eukaryota > Metazoa > Chordata > Amphibia > Caudata > Salamandridae > Lissotriton > Lissotriton vulgaris. The sequence goes on from NC_141686.1 coordinate 120,407,440, forward strand.
CTTCTGTAATGGAAACACACTTGTCTTCGCCCAATTGACCTTCAGGCCAGCGACTACACCATACCGCCCCAGCAACCCTTCTGCTCCCTCCAGCGCTGTTGAGTCGTTTTCCAAGAATAAGAGCAAATCGTCAGCATACAGTGATATAAACTGTTGACCGTCGCTGCTATCTATACCCTCGAAGTGTCTGCCCGTCCGAGCTTCAGCAGCCAGTGGTTCGATCGCCAGCGCAAACAATAAGGGGGATAAGGAGCAGCCCTGACGAGTGCCCCTCTCCACCTGATACTGCTGCGAGACCAGAGGCCCTATCCGTACTCTTGCCACCGCCTCCGAGTATAGTACCTTCGTCCACTTAATATATCCTTCTCCGAGTCCGAAGCGGGCCATAACCTTGTATAGGTAGTCCCACTCTAGGCTGTCGAAGGCCTTTTCAATGTCCACTGATAGAACTAGGGGGGCCCTAGACATTGTCTGCGAGCTCTCTAGCAGCCGTACAATCCGCCTAATATTAATTGTCGTGTTCCGAGTTGGGATGAAACGTTTTGATCCGCATGTACTAATCCGGGCATATGCTGAAGAAGTCTAGCCGCTAAGATGGAACTCAGTATTTTATAGTCTGCAGTGAGCATGGACAGCGGCCTGTAAGACGAAGGATTACCACTGTCTCTACCCGGCTTCAGGAGCGGTATCAACAGTGCCTCCTGCATCGATTGTGGAAGGCGGCCCACTACCATGGCCTCCTTGTATATTACCTGGAGTCTCGGCGCTAGGATGTCTATGTATTTGCTATAAAATTCAATGGGCAGGCCGTCTAATCCTGGCGTTTTGTTGCGGGCCATTCGTTTGATCGCCCCTCTAATCTCTCCCAGTGTGATGTCACCCCCCAGGTCTTTCGCCTATTCCTCATCGAGCTGGGGCAACTGCAGGCCGGACAGGAAAGCCTCAATTGTGCTCTCGCGGTCCTCCTGCCCTCTCCTGTACAGGGCTGCGTAGTATCGGTGAAAACCTTCCAGTATCCCCTTTTGGGAGTAACAGGTGCGGCCCTCTCCATCTTCCAGTGATAGAATAGGAGAGCATCGCTTAGTGGGGTCCGCCAGCCACGCTAAAAGTATGCCAGCCTTGTCTCCCTCCACTTGGGCTCTGAGCATATATGCTCGGTGGTCGAAGGCACGAAGACGTTCAACTACCACCGCCACTGCCTCCCTAGCCATGCAAACCTCTTCCTGTAGATCGGGACGACTGGGACGCCTCTTCTCTACGTTGCGTAAGTTAGAGTCTGCTTTAGCGATATCATCCAACAACACCCTTCTTGCTCCCACATATTTCGTTGTGCATTGGCCCCGCACCACTACATTAAATGCATCCCATTCCATCGCTCTGGTGGATGTTGTCCCCTCATTATCAACGAAATATTGAGTTATACCATCCTCCAGTGCTACGTGGAATAGCGGGTCCTCTAGTGTCTCCGGTCTTAGTTTCCAGGTCGGCACTAGGGGTATCTCGGTCGTCCAGGCCAGATTAATCATTAGTGGATTATGGTCCGAGATTGTCCTCGAGAGGTACTCCGATCCGGTGACGGACGGTAATACATCCCGCGAGCACAATATCGCATCAAGCCGAACATGCAGGTCATGCAAGCTGGAAAAGTGTGAATAGTCACGGGTCGCTGGGTGGTGCACTCTCCATACATCAATCAGACCCCATCCCTCTTGCCATTCCCGTCTGCCCTTTGTGAGTCTATGCACATGGGAGTCCCTCAGTGGTGGGTGGAATCTGTCTAGGACCGTGTCTGCTATGGAGTTGAAATCTCCACCCATCAGCATCGCGCCCGCTAGGAAATGTGCCAGTGTCCCCGACAACCCTGTCAGGAAGCCCATCTGCTCCGTGTTTGGGGCATACACGCTGCACAGGGTTATATCCCTACCTCTCAGCTTGCCTTCTACCACTACATATCTCCCCTCTGGGTCCACTAAGTGCTGTGTCGGCTGAAAAGGTGTCTCCGCCCTGATCCATATTAGTGTCCCCCTAGCATATGCTGAGTAGGATGTATGGAAGACCCGCCCCTCCATCTCCTTTGACGAGCCGCCCCTTCCTGCTTCGTAAGATGAGTTTCCTGTAGCAGCGCAATGTGGACCCCCCTCCGAATTAAGTAGGCGTGTACCTTGTGCCTCTGTTGCATCGTGTGACGCCCCCGCACATTCCAGGTCATGCACTTCAACAAACCTACGTTAGCCATTGTCCCGAAAATCACATCGTTGTTGTACAGCACATTGCAGACCCTCACAGATGGCGTCCCCCGCCCCAACTCCCCTGAAAATGCCGATCGTTACATCGCTCAGATTTCTCTGCGCCCTCTATTGCCAATCGTGGAAGTAACCCCCAACAAAGTGCACCCCCCACCCCCCCAGAACAGGCCCCAATATTGAACTATTAGTTCCCATCCAAACTAAGCAACGTCCCCAAACTGTGTTGCTTTAACACGGTCGTAACCGTGGGTGCCTTAAGGGCCAATGGAGCGTGGCCTAGGCCAAAAGGGGACCGTGCGAGCTCCCTCCCCGCACTCCCGACTGTTCCCCGATATGAATATCAAGCTTGCAACCCAATTTGCAATCCCCAATCATCTTACTTTGTAGGTCGCGAAGTTCTTGGTGAGGCTGCCCACCGCCCGCCAGCTGCAAGTCAAGTGTTCAGGATAGTCTCCGATGATTGTGGCGTCACCAATGGACCCTTGGAACCATGTATTCCGGATACGTCCGAGTCCGAGCCCGAGGCAGAGGCATGAGTCTCAGTGTCCGGGTTCTGTTTAGATTGGGAGCCTCCAGATCTCGCCATTGTCTCTGCTGCCTGAAGCGCTGCTTTCCGCTCTGCCTCCGTTTGAGTCGCCGTCGGTTTCTTTGTGCCTTGCCTCCCCTTGCGCAATCTCTGCGATTTCCGGAGGCCCATTTTCGCCCTCTCTCGTTCTCGTTCTCATTCTCTCTCTTCCCAGGCCTTGGCACCATCAGTGCCCGCTTTATACGTATCCCACCATTCCCAGGCTTCCGCTGCCGTACCAAAGAAGTGTGTCCTCTCATCGACCACTACTCTGAGCTTCGCCGGGAAGAGCAGGGAGTATGATATCCCCTCCATCCGGAGCTCTTTTTTGAGTGATAGGAAGGAGGCCCGCAGCCGCTGCGTCTCATAAGTGAAGTCTGGGTACAAAGTTACTCTGCTATTCGCCACCTGAAACGGGCCGGCGTCCCGAGCTCTCTGTAGTTAAAGGTCCCTGTCCTTATAGTGCAAGGACAGGGATAGGGGTTTTATGTAACCCATAATAGAGGCCACTTGCTCGACCACATTTATAGCAATATTGATGTCCTTATAGTTGAGCCCCCTATCCCATTACCGTGGACGGATCATTTCTTAATTCCGTTTACCTGGCGTACAAATCCACCTCCCCTCACCCACGGCCTTGTTAAACATCATGGTAGGAAATGGCCCTCTCTTCCCCTTTCGGATTGGGAAGATGCCTTGGTTAGAGATAAACCTAAGAAGACACTGAACGCCTACACTGCAGCTAACAACTTTGATGACTGGATCACCTCCACACTTGATAGGGTACTCCCTGTACAGGCTTGCAACCCCACGAAAAGACCTAAAGCTTCCCCATGGTTTACGCCCACTCTTAAGACATTGAAACTAGCCTGTCGCAAACTCGAAAGAGCTTGGAGACAGGACTATTCCGAACTTAGGAAGGACAAATACAGAGTGGCCATCAGGCTTTATAAACAGGAATTAAAGGTAGCACAAGCTTCTTTCTACGGTAGCAAAATCAACACAGCCGCCAATGCCCCTAGGGAAATTTTTAAAATTGTTAAGTCAATCATTTCCCCCCCTGCAGAATGCCCCTCTGCGGACGATGCCCAAAACCGTTGCAATGATTTAGCTGCTTTCTTTTCTGATAAAATCCAGACTATATACTCCTCCTTTGGGATTGTCAATAACGATTTGGTACCCCCTATTCCCACAGTCCCTGAGGTCTCTGCCCCCTGTAGGCTGGGCACAATCCCACTCTTGGATATTCCAGTCCTAGATAAACTTATTTCCAAAAGTACCTCTGGCTCCCCTAATGACCCTGCACCCCCTCAGACCCTCAGCAAAGCTTTGGACGTGATTCGCCCGGTCATATTGGACGTGCTCAACACCTCCATCTCCTCTAAAGTCGTACCTCCTGTAGGAAGGTACATCCTGACTATGGTTGCCCCCAACTTTTTGCCCTGTGTTTTAGCTGGTTTTGGACATAGTCGACCTGGGACCCTGCCAATCAGGACCCCAGGCCTACTGCTCTCTCTTTAAAATGGATTCCATGTACCCTAGGTACATTTCCAATTGGTACTGGGCCACCTTATCAGACCCTGTAACTCAGGGCATAAGTGTACCCAGGGCCGCCAGGGGCTGCAGCATGTATTATGCCACCCCTGGCTGGCCTCCTAAATTTGACACAACTGGCTGCATGACAGCTGGGGCGAAGTCGTGTAATCACCCTTTGCTTTAGGTATAGTAGTTCTATATCTAACCATACAATGGACACCCGAGTTCCTATCAGTCACTCCTATGGCAGGCCTTGACAATCCTGAAGGCAGAGTGCATGGGCTCGCGTGAACTGTGTTCTGGCCCGAGCCGAGCCGGTTGCAGCTTGCGGAGAAAAGATCCAATGGCTGTTCCATGATAACGCGTGCCACATCGGTAACTTCGGTGTCGCGTTATCAAGACATGTCGAGTAAGGTGTCATACGAATCGGGATGCTGCCCTCTCACCAACTCTGGCGACGAGGTTAGCATTCCGCCCTTCTAGAGGGACACGACATGTACGTAACTGTGAACCCCGGTTAAAGTCAACGAAAGCCTCAGCTCCACAAAATGGACGCTGCCACCACAGACACGAGTCTGACCTCCTGCTGCTGGGAGTCCTTCCAGCGAGGAGCACTTGGACAAAGGGTTTCCTGTCGAGGGCGGTGTTCGCACCGTCCCAGACAGGGTTTGTGTATTCTGGGTAGGTAGGGCTTTTGCGAGAAGGTGACTGCGGAGTGGCACCCCGGTGCTCACTACGCATCTGCCGGTTAGAACCAGTTCCAGGGGCGACAGCCCTGGCCTGGGGAAAGTCCGGCAGGGGAGAGGGGTGTAACTACCCCCCTTCCTGGTCCCACCCTTAGGGCAGGACCTAGTCATGTACCCACCCCTTTCTTTAGGATAAAGGCCGGAGCGGGGACCCTTCCAAATTAGATCATCTTTGAATCAAGAATACTTTCTACGAAAGGACTTCAAGACTCTTCTCAAGATTTCTCCCTTGTGGCTAAGGAGTAGTCACCCTGCATCAGCAGGCACCATCTAAGAACTCTGCGGTTTGATGTAAGTCCTTCCTCAAGGAATCCGACGGCCCAGCTCGACGAGAACCGGCTTCCCTGGCACCTCTGACCTCTACCCACGTCATCAGCTCAGCTGTGATCTGTGGGTGCGACGAGACCTCGAGGGACCGGCCATCATCAGAACCTGCACGCTCTTAAAAACCAGCACGACCATCGAGGTAACTCTCTGGTGAGTGCTCTGGGGTCCGAGAAGCCCCGACCCTGAGCCGCTCCAGCACCGAAGTGCAGTCTCCCAGCATCTCCACGATCTGCGTGGGGCCCTTCTGCTCGCTGCTCAGCACGTTGTCTGGTCACTAGCCGCTGGCTTGTGTCCTTCTGTGACGACATCCGAGAATCATCACTGCCGGTCTGGTTGCTCCAGACTGGCCCTTGCTTCCATCTTTTCGAGAAGCACCCCGGACCCTCCTGGTCCACTCAAGACGCCGACAGCGACATCCGTCGTGGGACAGCTCGCACCTCCACCGTGGTCGCCGACAACGCCTCCTGGTCCGTGAGACTGCAGAGCCTAGCGTCGCCCACTCACCTGGTCGAGGTGACGGCCAACCGGTGCCTTCCTGGTACCCTCTGACTACTGGCTAGTAGTACGAACTTGGTCCCCTCTGCTTTCAGGTTTCATCAATCTCCGATCCAGGCTTGGATCTCTACGAACTATTCAGCACTGGTCGCCGGCCAGCAACTCCTTTTCTTCCGGCTCCTGGCTCGTCAGCGAAGACCCCGACGCCTGTAAGACTTGTGCAGCCGCAGCCCTCGTGGCTAGGTAACTCGGCATTTCAGTGCCTGCATAGCCTCCTTACTCTAGGGTCCCGAGTCCCTCGCTTCCGACTTGCCTTAACCTTTCCGTGTCCTCGGACACTTGTTTTAACTGTGCACTTAAAGTATTTGCTAAAGAGATTTGGTTTGTGCTAAGTACCCTGTCCTCATAAAGAGTACAGGGCTGTTGTGATTCTTAATAAATATACTGTTTATTTTCATAACACTTGTGTGGTGTCCTTTCACTGGGTGTTCAAGGGGTACATGTGTGGTAAACAGCTGGCTTAACACGCCCTCTCGAGCCTTTAGCCTTAGACTGCTCGTATCCACGCTACTAGGATAGCTGGTCTATAGGTTGACTTACAACCAAACACCATAAGGGTCGTTGGAACGATACATAGCGGTCGCTAGAATAGCGAACGTTGCATATCGGGCCAACTTCTCACATTGGTGAGCAGCGGTTGGGATTTGAGCTTGCTGTTGTTTTACACACGTATCCTAAGAATATCTTGTTGAAAGATCGCGCAAGTACTGTTAGTACATATAACTAAAGCTTAGAATACTCTGAGTTCTACTGAACCAGCTGTTGTAGCTCCTCAAGGCTTAGCACACCTTGGCTACAACTCTTAGCAAGGGATCAGTAGGAAAACACATAGTGTAGGTAGGTGCATCACTTACACCACACTAGAAACAGTATGTCGGGCCAAGGAGGAAACTCTGAGTCTCCCCTTGTGTCAGTTGACCCTCCACAGGTCATCCCTTCAGGATATACTGTGCTGAGCTTCAAGGAGTTAAGACGATTGTGTCACTCCCGGAAGATTCAGCAGGGGTCTAACCCCACAACGTCCTTTCTGATTGGTCTCTTGGAGACTTATGATGCCAGAAGAGCGGAGAAACTTCGTAGCTCTTCTAATCCAGAAGGAGACATGCCTCCCCTCGAGGGAACCCGGGACGATCCTGACCTCATTCACCTCGCAACCGAGAACGAGGATGTGGAGGAGGATGAGGATGAGGATCTCTCTGGGGACGAGGCAGATAAGGGACAGGTAGAAGTCGTCAGACTAACACGGTCCAACTTAAGCAGACACGATAGTGGTACTGGGGGAACCCCGGCGCTACTGTCGGTTCCGCTTAACCTGGGGAATGGACGAGCCCGATCTCTGTCAAGAGACTCTGGCAGATCCCTTCATACCAACGGCTCTCACAACTCTTCTCAAAGAGGGATGACGTCCCCTCAGAGGAGAGTGTACGAAGCGAAAGAAAGGGCAGCTAATCTAAGGATCGAAAGGGAAGAACTTGCCCTGGCCAAGGAAAAGCTTGCTTTCGCTAGAGAGCAACAGTTAAGTGGGGCAATCCCCACTGGTGGCAGCAATGTACCTAGTAATAGGGAAAAGAGTTTCGATACGAAACACCTTGGGAAGATAGTGCCCCCCTTTAAACAAGGGGACGACATCCACAAATGGATTACTGCTTTGGAGAGGGCCTGCACTGTGCAAGGCGTTCCCCAGAGTCAGTGGGCAGCTATCTTGTGGCTCTCCTTTGAAGGAAAAGGAAGAGACAAGCTCCTCACCACAAGGGTGGAGGATGCGAACAATTACCAAGTCTTGAAAAATACACTCGTTGAAGGGTTCGGCCTAACCACTGAGCAGTACAGGGTGCTGTTCAGGGATACCCCGAAAACGCAGTCTCAAGATTGGTCTGACTTTGTCGATTGTGCCACTAAGGCTTTTGAAGGCTGGCTACTGGGTAGTAAGGTTACTGATTTTAAAGGATTGTATAATCTAATTATAAGGGAGCAAATATTAAATAATTGTCAGAACCAGTTATTACACCAGCACCTGGTAGACTCTGATCTGACCTCTCCACAGGAATTGGGTAAGAGGGCAGACAAATGGGTCAGAACCAGGGTTAGGCCTAAAAACCAGGGTGGTGACCAGAAAAAGGAATCGACCAAGCCTCAAGAGAAGGGTGGGGATAAATCCACAGAGAAGACTTCCCAAGGGCCCCAAAACTCCAACAAGGGTGGTGGGTCCCAGAACACTCCTTCAGAACAGAAGAAACCTTATTGCCATACCTGTAAACAGGTGGGCCATTACAAAAGTGATGCCAAGTGCCCTAAAAATAGCAATAAGGAAAACATACCCCCAAGTAACACTCCCAGACCTCCTGTTACCACTAGTGGTAATCCCCCAGGTGGTGGGAGTGCCCCCAAGAATGTGGTGGGCATTACTTTGGGCAATCAGGAGGACTATGGCTTAGCCAGGTTCCCTGACCACACTCTTGTCTGTGAGACTGGCATGGGGTTTGCCAACTTCGCTACTGGACCCCACATTTTGGGAAAGTATCGACAAGAAGTTTTAGTGAATGGTCAGAAAGTTGAGGCATTCAGAGACACAGGGGCCAGCCTCACCATGGTGAGTGACCATCTGGTCCCCTCTGCTCAACTGACCCCTGGTTTTACTTATCAGGTGACGGACATTCATGGAATGAAGAGAAGGCATCCCATGGCAGTAGTCAAGCTCAGCTGGGGTAATGTCACAGGGCCCATGAGAGTGGCAGTGACAGATAACCTACCTGTAGATTGCTTACTGGGGAACGACCTGGAACTCTCAGCATGGGCTGAGGTGGAACAAGAAACTCATTCCAGAATGATAGGCCTATCCAGACAGGTTAGTGGGGCAGTAATAGCTGCAGCCCCAGTCCAAGCACCATTCCTCCCTGAAAAGGTTGGAAGGGCAGTGGTAGCCACTGCCCAGGCTCAGACAGACTTTCCAGAACAGGATAGGAGGGCTGTGACAGTCACAGCCCAAACACAGACTGAGTGCCCTCCTGAAAAGGTTGGCAAGGTTGAAATGGTCTCAGCCTCCACTCAAACAGAGAGCATTGAGGAGGAAGAAGAGTCTTCCCCCTCCCAGACACTAGGTGAGAGCCAGCCTCCTCAGGGAACTGACTCTACCCCTGTTGAAGGAACTGCCCCAGAGGTAGTCAGGCCTAGCCTGGCAGAGCCCCTGATGGCAGTGGACCCTTCCCAGGTGGGACCCAGTCTGGAGCAGGTAACCTGCACCTCTCTACCCTGCCTCAGTCAGCCCAGGGCTGAAGAGATCAGGGAGGCCAGTGGTGGACCCAAAAGGGCCCCCTGTCCGAAAGAACCCCTTAATCAGCAGATTAGGATCACTGAAGCTAGTAAACCTAGCCAAGTGAAAATAAAACAGACTCCTGAGGGATCCCCCTTAAAAGTAGTTAGGGAACTCCCACAGCTGGACACTGTTGGGCACAGCCAAACATGGGGCCTAAAAACCCCAGACCTGACCTGTCCCTCCAGTAAGCCAAACAGAGGGACTCAGCCTCCAGCTTTAGGTAGCCAGAGACTGACCCTGAGAGCTCAGTGCATCTCAGCTAAAGAAAGAAAGGCGCACATGATGAATGGTGATTGGAGGAAGTTGAGCCCAAAGGTAGAGGAGCCTCACTTCAGTACTCCATCCCAGCATCAGCCTTCTTCTTTCCCAAGACACACCAGAGACAGAGATTCCCTATGGTGGAGACCCTCAGATACCCTTAGGGTGAGGGGTTGCCTAGTGGACCATGACACAGGGGGAAACCAAGCCAGAGCTGGACCTTCCTTATATGGCCACTTAGGTAATAGAGGCTTACCTGGACAAGGATAGCCTTATCTCCTTTCGTTTGGGGGGGGGTTGTGTAGGAAGGTACATCCTGACTATGGTTGCCCCCAACTTTTTGCCCTGTGTTTTAGCTGGTTTTGGACATAGTCGACCTGGGACCCTGCCAATCAGGACCCCAGGCCTACTGCTCTCTCTTTAAAATGGATTCCATGTACCCTAGGTACATTTCCAATTGGTACTGGGCCACCTTATCAGACCCTGTAACTCAGGGCATAAGTGTACCCAGGGCCGCCAGGGGCTGCAGCATGTATTATGCCACCCCTGGCTGGCCTCCTAAATTTGACACAACTGGCTGCATGACAGCTGGGGCGAAGTCGTGTAATCACCCTTTGCTTTAGGTATAGTAGTTCTATATCTAACCATACAATGGACACCCGAGTTCCTATCAGTCACTCCTATGGCAGGCCTTGACAATCCTGAAGGCAGAGTGCATGGGCTTGCGTGAACTGTGTTCTGGCCCGAGCCGAGCCGGTTGCAGCTTGCGGAGAAAAGATCCAATGGCTGTTCCATGATAACGCGTGCCACATCGGTAACTTCGGTGTCGCGTTATCAAGACATGTCGAGTAAGGTGTCATACGAATCGGGATGCTGCCCTCTCACCAACTCTGGCGACGAGGTTAGCATTCCGCCCTTCTAGAGGGACACGACATGTACGTAACTGTGAACCCCGGTTAAAGTCAACGAAAGCCTCAGCTCCACAAAATGGACGCTGCCACCACAGACACGAGTCTGACCTCCTGCTGCTGGGAGTCCTTCCAGCGAGGAGCACTTGGACAAAGGGTTTCCTGTCGAGGGCGGTGTTCGCACCGTCCCAGACAGGGTTTGTGTATTCTGGGTAGGTAGGGCTTTTGCGAGAAGGTGACTGCGGAGTGGCACCCCGGTGCTCACTACGCATCTGCCGGTTAGAACCAGTTCCAGGGGCGACAGCCCTGGCCTGGGGAAAGTCCGGCAGGGGAGAGGGGTGTAACTACCCCCCTTCCTGGTCCCACCCTTAGGGCAGGACCTAGTCATGTACCCACCCCTTTCTTTAGGATAAAGGCCGGAGCGGGGACCCTTCCAAATTAGATCATCTTTGAATCAAGAATACTTTCTACGAAAGGACTTCAAGACTCTTCTCAAGATTTCTCCCTTGTGGCTAAGGAGTAGTCACCCTGCATCAGCAGGCACCATCTAAGAACTCTGCGGTTTGCTGTAAGTCCTTCCTCAAGGAATCCGACGGCCCAGCTCGACGAGAACCGGCTTCCCTGGCACCTCTGACCTCTACCCACGTCATCAGCTCAGCTGTGATCTGTGGGTGCGACGAGACCTCGAGGGACCGGCCATCATCAGAACCTGCACGCTCTTAAAAACCAGCACGACCATCGAGGTAACTCTCTGGTGAGTGCTCTGGGGTCCGAGAAGCCCCGACCCTGAGCCGCTCCAGCACCGAAGTGCAGTCTCCCAGCATCTCCACGATCTGCGTGGGGCCCTTCTGCTCGCTGCTCAGCACGTTGTCTGGTCACTAGCCGCTGGCTTGTGTCCTTCTGTGACGACATCCGAGAATCATCACTGCCGGTCTGGTTGCTCCAGACTGGCCCTTGCTTCCATCTTTTCGAGAAGCACCCCGGACCCTCCTGGTCCACTCAAGACGCCGACAGCGACATCCGTCGTGGGACAGCTCGCACCTCCACCGTGGTCGCCGACAACGCCTCCTGGTCCGTGAGACTGCAGAGCCTAGCGTCGCCCACTCACCTGGTCGAGGTGACGGCCAACCGGTGCCTTCCTGGTACCCTCTGACTACTGGCTAGTAGTACGAACTTGGTCCCCTCTGCTTTCAGGTTTCATCAATCTCCGATCCAGGCTTGGATCTCTACGAACTATTCAGCACTGGTCGCCGGCCAGCAACTCCTTTTCTTCCGGCTCCTGGCTCGTCAGCGAAGACCCCGACGCCTGTAAGACTTGTGCAGCCGCAGCCCTCGTGGCTAGGTAACTCGGCATTTCAGTGCCTGCATAGCCTCCTTACTCTAGGGTCCCGAGTCCCTCGCTTCCGACTTGCCTTAACCTTTCCGTGTCCTCGGACACTTGTTTTAACTGTGCACTTAAAGTATTTGCTAAAGAGATTTGGTTTGTGCTAAGTACCCTGTCCTCATAAAGAGTACAGGGCTGTTGTGATTCTTAATAAATATACTGTTTATTTTCATAACACTTGTGTGGTGTCCTTTCACTGGGTGTTCAAGGGGTACATGTGTGGTAAACAGCTGGCTTAACACGCCCTCTCGAGCCTTTAGCCTTAGACTGCTCGTATCCACGCTACTAGGATAGCTGGTCTATAGGTTGACTTACAACCAAACACCATAAGGGTCGTTGGAACGATACATAGCGGTCGCTAGAATAGCGAACGTTGCATATCGGGCCAACTTCTCACACCTCCTTCATGGAAATGTGCGATGGTGAGGGCTTTGTTGAAGAAGCCCAATCTTGACCAGTCCAACTTGGCGAATTACCGTCCTGTCTCCTTGCTTCCCTGGCTAAGCAAACTGCTGGAGAGGCACGTAAACAACACCTTGATGAGCTATTTGGAATCAAATAGCCTTCTACGTGCCTCCCAGACAGGGTTTCGCCCTTTACATGGGACTGAAACCGCCCTTCTGGCGGTAACAGAGGAGGCAAGAGCGGTGTTAGACCGGGGAGGAAAAGTCGCCATTATCTTATTAGACCTCAGCGCCGCGTTCGACACGGTAAACCATGTCACGCTACTTCAACGTCTGGCGGACATGGGCGTGTCGGGCGCGGCCCTGGAATGGCTGACTTCCTTCCTGGCCGACCGCTTTTTCCAGGTTTTCGAGGGCGAGGTGGTGTCACCTAAACACCCACTCAGGTGTGGGGTTCCTCAGGGCTCATCCCTGAGCCCCACCCTGTTTAACACCTACATGGAACCCCTAGACAGGATAGTCCAACCCTTCGGTGTGCGTATTGTCACCTACGCAGACGATACCCAACTGGTGGTCTCGTTAGACCACTCGGAGGGATCGTCCAACACCTTAGGCCCCTGTCTAGAGGCTGTTGCCAGATGGATGCAATCTTCCTGTTTAAAACTAAATGGGGAGAAGACAGATGTCATGCTACTGGGTAATCCTTCGCCCTCTGTCTTCGCATCCATCTGGCCACCATGTTTGGGCCCACCTCCTGCCCCCAAGCCCCAAATAAAAAGCTTGGGGATCTGGCTTGACACCGCCCTGAACTTCTCAGCCCAGGCCATAAAAACAGCCGCTACCTGTTTTGGATTGATGAGGATGCTGCGGAAGGTGCTCCCTCTGCTTCCATTTCAAGCAAGGAGGATCCTGGTCCAGGCCCTCGTACTATCTCGCCTGGACTATGGGAATGCCCTCTATATGGGAGCCCCATCCTTTGTCACCCAGAAGCTCCAAGTCGCCCAAAACAGTGCGGCCCGGCTGCTCTACAATCTCCCTCGCTGGCAGTCAGCAAGGAATGCCCTAAGGGAACTTCACTGGCTCCCCATAGCGGCCAGAGTTCAATTCAAGGCCATGTGTATTCTACACAAAGCCTTCTATCGCCAAGGCCCTGCAATCTTACAGCCCCTGGTCACTCCTTATGTTCCACCCCGCGCCCTCCGATCCGGGACCCTCCAACTGGCTACCTTGACTAGAATCAAGAAAGCCCGCTGGGGAGGCCGCTCTTTTTCACACACTGCGGCTAAACTTTGGAACACTCTTCCTTTTCCCCTGCGAGAAACCACTAATCATCTCGCCTTCAGGAAAGCTCTGAAAACCCACTTGTATGCTAAACTCTGCTGATCTGCCCGAGCCTGCGTTAACTAAGCTTTCAGTCACAAGCGCTACGAGGCCTCCGGGTAGATAGCGCTATATAAGTGCAATTTTCAATTTCAATTTTCAATAGTTTAGCAATAATCGGCCTTGGGGGTAGACCGGGTTTCAGCGGTCCTGAAGGAACCCGATGCGCTTGTTCTAGAGCGAAAAAGGATGATAGGCCCTCCGGTGCCACTACGGAGCTGAGCCAAGTCTCAAGAAACTCCACCATATCCTCCCCCTCCTCTTTTTCCACGATACGAACGTTGCTTCGCCGACTTCTGTTTTCCACATCCTCCGCTCGTCTCTCCAGGACTTGGATCCGATCAAGGGCATCCGTTAGTTTGCTCTCGAAAGTCTTGTGCGAGGGCACCAGATCCTGCAGAGTATTCTCCACGTCCTCAACCCTATCCTTGAGTTTGTCGTGGTCCGCTCGTAAGAGTCCCAGTCCCGAGGCCACTTGTGCAATGTCTTGTTGCAGCGCATCCTGTGTGGAGGCTATGGCTTCCAATATGCGGGTTTGTAGCTGCTGCAGCTCCGAGGGTCCTGCCAGGTAGCCTTCCACCATGTCTGAGGCCGTCGCTCCCTCGGTTTTCCCCTTCGGCTTCACCATACTTCGCCGTCCCCTCTTCCAGGGTCGTTAGTATTGTCTATTTAGCTCCTGATCTTGCCACTGATGTTGAGGGCTAGGTGCGAGGCCACCGTTGTCCCTGCTCCTCTCAATTCCATGCCGCTTCTGAGATGCTACCCAACTCACTGGGCCGGTTCAGGCCCGTAATGCGCTGCGGACTCTACTGGTCGCGCGGGCCAAAGACAACGGGTGAATCACTCTACTGAGCAGCTCGGTTCCAGTAATCGGCTCCGCTGTCCCTATTCTCCAACGGGGCTCCACAGACCAGATTCCACCGCCATCTTGTCCATCTCGTGCACTCGGACTGGCGGGCTCGGTGGGCAGGCCACCCGTCCAATGTCTGCCCTGGTCTGTCCCCAGGTCACCAATTTTCACTCTGTGGTGATGTCGAAGTTTGGGGCTCCGGGTCCAACAGGAGGAACGGCAGAGCCGTGTTCGAACAGTATTTTCAATTTTTCTTTGCGTTTTCACACCTCGGACGCCATTTTGAGGAGCGTCTTTGTTTCGCTGCGGTTGAAGACAAATCTCCGTTTCAGCTTCAGATAATCCCCGATCTGCTCCGCTGGTGTCTCCTCGCGTGCCCCCCGTCGTCCTCCATCAGAGCCCCCTCTTTTCTGGGGTTGTCGCGGGGTTTTGAGCGTCGATTTTCAGGATATTTGTGGGGATCGGGTGCGGAGCTCCGAGCTCACGCCGCCATTCCCTCCGGCGTACAAGCCACGCCCCCATCGAACCAATGATATTGCCTCCATTTCCCCTAGACCCTGTGGAACGTACTGGGTCAACCCCTGGCTTTATATGTCACTCTCTCTGCCGCCATATACATATCCATTCCTCTCTGCCATTCTCCCACGTTTGGGGGGAGCCGAGCGCCACATCCCCGTGCCACGTCCCTCTTTGCCACTACATAGGCTAGCAGTGCAAAAATCAGGTGTGGGCGGGTCAGATCTATTTCGGTAGCGAATCCCAGTAGCACAAATTTAGGGTCCATCGGTAGTGTCACCTTCAGGATCTTACTCAGTTCATCTAGTATACGAGTTCGGGGCACTCCCACAAAGTATGAAAAAAGGTTCCCTGTAGGTGTCCGCACCTCAAGCAGGATGGATCACTAACCCTCCCTATCCGGTGCATTCTGACCCTGTCGTAATAGACTCTATGCAGTATTTTATATTGGATGAGGCGTAGTCGGGTCTTAACCGCAACCTCCCTGTGATGAATCAGGGCCGTTTCCCAAACCATGGTGTCCATGTCGCCCACATTCTGCTCCCAGGCTGCCCTCAGCTACCCTAGTCCGGCCGGTGTATTATTTATCAAAGTTTTATACGTCAAGGACACCAGTTTATTGGGAACCTGTTCTTGTAACAGAAGACCCTCCAGGGGGGTATACTCAGGTAATGGCGATGTCAGCGCCGCCTCGGCCTTCCAAGCATGGCTCAGGCGTGCATATTTAAAGAACTGTGCTGGGGTAAGTCCATATTCCGCCCTCAGGGATTCAGAGGTCCTAAAATTCCCCCCTCTCACTAGGTTCCCCAATGTTGAGAGATCCCTATGTTATCCCACCGGCGAGCTTGTGTAATCCTGTTAACCAAGTACAGGTCCAAATCAGTGTCTGTTTGGTCGGCTTATGTGCCCACCCCATCATCCTTGTCGCCCTGTCCCATACATCTATAGTGAGCTGTGTGGCCGGCAGCAACCATCGCCTCCCTATTCCCCCGTATAGATAGTGCAGGCTAGTGCGATGTGCCATGGAGGCCCTCTCTAATCTGTCTGTCAGGTGATCCGCCGGTGCTTGCAGCCAATCATTTATTAGTGAGAGATGCTCTGCCCAATAATAGGCCTCCACATCTGGCAGGGAGAACCCCCCATTATATTGGTTTCATTGGAGGGTAGCTAGGGCTATTCTCGGTTGTTTCCCTAGCCAGAGAATTTATTTATTTAAGTAGCTTATACAGCGCACGGCTACCCCCGAAGGGGTGTCCCGACGCTAAGACAGAAAGCTCAGGAGTAAAGAAAAGAATCAAGACAAGTTCAGGACTAAGTTCATGACCTGGAGAACAGCCACATTTTTAATTTACTACGAAAGAGGGATTCAGACGGGCAGAACCTAAGGTCAAGTGGGAGGCTGTTCCAGAGTTTGGCAGTCATTACGCCAAACCCTCTGCCGCCCATTCTGGATCGTCGGAAGCGTGGCATAATCAGGAGGCGTAAACTGTTAGATCTCAGTGATCTGACTGATTGAGATACTACCACTCACTTTTTCAAGTGTCCTGGACCAAGACCGTTAAGAGCACGGAAGGCTAGGGTAAGGATCTTGAATTGAATGCGGCTTGCGATAGGAAGCCAGTGTAGTTGTTTGCAGTAGGAAGCAACCGACTGCCGATAAGGGATATTGCCAATCAGACTTGCTGCCGCATTTTGCACAATCTGAAGACGTTCAATCAGATATTGAGGGGCACCGGCGTACAAGCTGTTGGCGTAATCCAGGTGAGATGTAATGAGAGCCTGAGTGATGGTTCTGCGGGCATCTAAGTGGAGGTATGGGAAGATCTTTTTGATCATACGAAGTTTCGCAAAGCAAGCTGAAGTGACCTTGTTAATTTGGGCTTTACAGGAGAGGGAATCATCAAACTGAAAGCCAAGGTTACGTGCTGATTGTACAGGAGTGGGCGGGGAGTTAAGCACTGTGGGCCACCACAGACTAGGGGACAACAGAGTTTTCTGGTTAAAAAATAAAACCTCTGTCTTATCGGTATTAAGCCTAAGGTGGTTGGCGCAGATATTGCCCAGACAATGGCGGAAGTTGGCAAAGGTGGAGTCAGAGTGATCTCTAAAAGAAAATACCAGCTGAGTATCATCAGCGTATGAGATCACTCTGACCCCACAGGACTCCACCACTCTAGCCAAAGGTGCAAGATAAACATTAAAAAACAGAGGGCTCAGGGCGGAGCCCTGTGGGACCCCACAAAGAAGGGGTTTACCCTCTGATTTAAAAGGCCTGAGAACCACCTTCTGAGATCTTCCCATAAGGAATGACTCAATCCAGGACAGTACAGGGCCACCAATTCCAGCTTGACTCAGACGATCTAGAAGAATCTTATATGAAACCGTGTCAAAAGCGGCGGATAGGTCGAGGAGGACCAACATGGCCTCCTCGCCCCTATCCACGCACTCACGGATCCCAGTCCGTGAGTGAGTGAGAAGAGCTCGCAGTTCAGCATTAATTGTTGTGAACGTCTCTCGCGGTAGTGGGGAGTATTCGTTCTGCAAAGCATACAGAAAGCGTGGCAACGTGATCATTTTTAACATTGCCGCTTGACCTAGTATCGTTAAAGGCAAGGACTTCCAGCGGAGGGCGTCTTCTACAAAGTTCTGGATTACTCGGAGTATATTTTTTTTGATAGGAGACTTGTTTGTCAGTAGTCAAGTATATTCCTAGATATTTGAAGCCAGATTGCGTAGTCTGTAGGGCTCCCGGAAGCGAGGGCCGTTCTGCTTCCGGGTGTGGGCTGTATAGGATTGATTTGTGCCAATTTATCTTATAGCCCGCGAAGGAACCATACCTATCCAGGAGTTCAAATAGTGCAGGGATCGTAGTTGTTGGTTGCGTCACATATAGAAGAATGTCATCCACATAGAGCGAAATCTTCTCCTCCTGCAGGTCCTCCCGCGCCATGCAGAAGCCATGCACTCCCTCCACCTGACGGATATTACACGCTACTATTTCAATCGTGAGGGCGAACAGCAGTGGGGACAGGGGGAATCCCTGTTGGGTCCCCCTTCGGACGGGGAAGTCCTCTGACAACACCCCGTTCACTAGTACCCGAGCTCTCAGATCTGTATATAGTAGGCCCACCCATCTGCAAAAGTTGGGGCCCACCCCCAACTTAATCAGCGTCGCCTCCAAAAAGGGCCAGTGGACAGCATCAAACGCCATCTTGGCATCTAAGGAAAGGAACATATGTGGGTCCTCCCTCTGTTTCACCTCATGAGCCAATTGTGGGTTCGCCAGAGATTTTGCCTCGTTGCCCTATCCGGCAGAAATCCTGTTTGGTCCTGGTGAACCAATCCCGAAATCACCTGACGTAATCGAAGGGCCAGAACCGTGGCCAATAACTTGGCCTCTATATTGAGGAGAGAGATCGGTCTATACAACTCGCAGGCATCTGACGGTCTGCCCTGTTTATATATAGGCACGATCGTGGCCATTCTGAGGTCTGCCGGGAGCTCACCCTCTTGGGTTGCATCCCCATATAGGGCCAGAAGGTGGGGTATTAGGAGGTCCGCCCCTTTCTTAAAGAACTCGGCAGGGAGACAAAAGCCTAAAGCCTAGTTATCGCCTTTATCAATTCTGAGGCCGAGATATCGACGTCCAGGGCGTCATTGTCCTCCTTAGTTAGCACTGGGGTGTGGATCTCATCCAAATAAGCCGCAATATCGTTTGCGTCACCCAAGTCCTGGGCCGCATAGAAGTCCCTAAAGTAGGAGGCGAACGAGTGGGATATCTGGGTGTCTCCCCTGTGTATGCGTCCCGACTTATCAGTCTCGCCTTCTATCCACCGTGAGTCCCCTGTATGTGGCTCAACCAGGCTAGGAGCTTACCGGACTTGTCTCCGACATCGCACAGTCTGTGCAGGGTGGCAAGTGCCTGTACTTTCGCTTCATTGGTGGCCAGATCCCTGTACTGTTGCTGGGTATCAAGCAGATGCTGAAGCACCTGTGCATCTCTATCTATCAAGTGTTGTCGCTCTAATCCTAGAACTTTAGTTTCCAGTGTACCTAATGCTCCTCATGGGCTTTCCTTTTTTCCCACGATACCCTATTCTGCGCCCTATTTCGGAGTACTATCTTGTAGGCCTCCCATAAGATGACTCCGGACTGCACCGAGCCTGTATTCTCGGCAAAGTAGACCTTAGTGTCGGCCCGAAGGCCCTGAAGTATTGCATGGTTCTGCAGGTCCCATGATGTCAACCTCCAGCCCCCGCCTGCGGTCTCGGTCCCACCCCCAATCGAGCCAGTAGCGGTGAGTGGTCCGAGATACCTCGTGCCATATAGTCAGCCTCATCGTCGGACCCTATGGCATGTCGGGGAAGGAAGACGTAGTAATACACATTGTGTGCCCCCGAGTAGTACGAGTAGGTTCTCGCATCAGGATGCAGCCATCTCCAGACATCCGTCAAACCCAGTGTGCCCATGAGTCTGGCCAAAGGTGTTGTGTGTGAACCATCTAGTCGGGTACCTGACCGGTCCAGGGAGGTGGCCATGACTCCATTAAAGTCACCTGCTATAATATGTAGTGAATCAGGCGTGTTCAGTACTATTTCCACCATCCCTGTCAGCATCCTGGCCTGCAGTTTTGGAGGGGCATTTACAGAGACCACAGTGATCTGTTGCCTCCTCCATGTCCCCGTTACCCCCACATAGGTCCCCTGTGGATCTGTCCAAGTGTGAGTCACGGTGAAAGGTGGGGATTTTTTGATCAGAATGGCCACCCCCCTAGACCCAGATGTATATCCCGCATTGGCTAGGACCTTATAGGGGCTGCGCGCCAGGAATTCACATTTTGTGCCCTTAAGTTGGGTCTCCTGGAGGCCAACTATGTTGGGACTTATTCTCTTAATGTATGCCGTTACCAGCCCTCGTTTTATTTTGTCTCCCAGACCGTTTACGTTCCAGGTGAGCAGGCGGTAGCGTCTCTTCCCCTCTCTACACCCGTAGGCGTCATGGGCATCTGTCACTGTCATATCGTATTAATAAGTGTGTTGATGTGGGCTGGTATGATGGTGTGGGTGTCTAGCAGCATGGAGCTGTGTGCCTAATGCCAGTCAAACTGTAAACAAAACATAAAACAACCATCTTGTAATCCACATCCCCTTGTAACTCCCTCCCTTTCCCAACCCACCCGACGCCCTCCTCCCCGGTAAACCCCTCCTAGCCGATAACACATGGAGGTAGACTTCTAGGGCAGGTGGAGGTCTCCCTCAAACAAATTACCGCACAGGTTCCAACTCCTATGGGTACCCCTTAACCATCCGGGTCAAACTCCAACAAAATATCGCAATAAGGGAAAGTCAGAATAAACAAAATCCAACAATAGTGGGAAAGGAAACAGAACAAAAAAGCAATAGAGGGGGTGTCCCACTTGCATGCTCCAGGCATGGTGCATAATCTCTTGGCAGCAGTCCAGTCCTAGTTCATGAGTTGGAGTCTAGAGGGTCCCCCTGGGAGGCCACATCTTCTGGCGCCTGTTCTTTCTCTAGTTCCGTTATTTCCAGTACCAATGGGTGCAAAGACTGTTCATCTACTTCCTCCCCTTCCGAGGAGGAGCTCCCCGGATCTTCATCCCCCTCAGAACGCATGTTCTCTGCCAGACATTGATATCGGGATCCCTAGGGTCTCTGGGAGTCGAGGGAGGCCATGCTCCGGCGTCTTCGTCTTGATTGTCTATCCGTGCGGTACGGGGTTGCAGCCGTCACGAGGGACCCTCGGCCTTGCTGGTAACTGTGTTACTTCAGGACCTCACCAGGGCCTCCAGCTCGTACGTCCTTCTGATTGGCCATGGATGTTCCCAGGTCCTTCCGTGACAACTGTGGGCGCTCCTCGAGCCACTGCCAATCCTCCTCCGGAGTTTGAAAAAATAACGACTTGTCCTTATAAATTACTTTTAGTTTTGCCGGGAAGAGTAGCATGTATTGGATTTGAAGGGCTCTCAGCTTGGACTTCACAGAGTCATAGGAGCGTCTCTGTCTTTGCACTTCCTGACTGTAATCTGGGAAAATCGTTATCGAGCCGGATTTCCCCCAGCTTTCTTCCTTCCCTAAGGATCATGTCTCTGTCCACAAAATGAGGAAACGGGCAATAACCGGCCTAGTTCTTGCCCCCACCGGTGGCTTGGCCAACAACGCACAGTGAGCCCTTTCGATGACAAATCAGGTCGAGAATGCCTCCTTTTGGAAGGTGCGCAGGAGCCAGGAGCGCAGGAATTCAGCCATGTTGGTTGTAGGAGAGTAGGGTCTGCAATCCTATGATCACCCGGAATTTTTGCTTTTGTTTCACTGGTTTACGACTTTCTCGGGCTGTCGGCCTGCCAATCAGACCCACAGCCTAGCTGTTCTCTCACTAAATTGATGTGTGTACTTTAGGTGCATTACCCAATTGAAACTGGGCCACCTTGTCAGACCCTGTAACTCAGGGCATCGGCGTACCCAGGGCCTACCAGGGGCTGAAGCATGTATTATGCCACCCCTGGATGGCCATCTAAATCTGACACAACTGGCTGCTCGACAGCTGGGGCAACGTGGCGTACTCGCCCGTTGCTATAGATATAGTATCCCTATATCTAACCCTAAAATGGACACCCGCATTCCTATCAGCCACTCCTATAGCAGGCCTTGACAATCCTGAAGGCAGAGTGCGTAGGATCGTGTGAATTGGACTCTGGCACGAGCCGAGCCCGGTTGCAGCTTGCGGAACCAAGACCCAATGGCTGTTCCATGATAACGCGTACCATATCGGTAACTTCGGTACCGCGTTATCAAGACATGTCGAGTAAGGTGTCATACGAATCAGGATGCTGACCCCTCACCAATGCTGGCGACGAGGTTAGCATTCCGCCCTTCTAGAGGGACACGACATGTACGTAACTGTGAACCCCGGTTAAAGTTAACTGAAGCCTCAGCTCCACAAAATGGATGCTGCCACCACAGACACGAGTCTGACCTCCTGCTGCTGGGAGTCCTTCCAGCGAGGAGAGCTTGGACAAAGGGTTTCCTGTCCAGGGCGGTGTTCGCACCGTCCCAGACAGGGTTTGTGTATTCTGGGCAGGTAGGGCTTTACGAGAAGGTGACTGCGGAGTGGCACCCCGGTGCTCACTACGCATCTGCCGGTTAGAACCAGTTCCAGGGGCGCGCAGCCCCTGACCTGGGGAAAGTCTGGCAGGGGAGAGGGGTGTAACTACCCCCCTTCCTGGTCCCACCCCTAGGGCAGGACCTAGTCATGTACCCACCCCTTTAAGGATAAAGGCCGGAGCGGGGACCCTTCCAAATTAGATCATCTTTGAATCAAGAATACTTTCTACGAAAGGACTTCGAGACTCTTCTCAAGATTTCTCCCTTGTGGCTAAGGAGTAGTCACCCTGCATCCGCAGGCACCATCTAAGAACTCTGCGGTTTGCTGCAAGTCCTTCCTCAGGAATCCGACTGCCCAGCTCGACGAGAACCGGCTTCCCTGGCACCTCTGACCTCTACCCACATCGTCAGCTCAGCTGAGATCTGTGGGTGCGACGAGACCTCGAGGGACCGGCCATCATCAAAAACTGCACGCTTTCTTAACCAGCACAACCACCGAAGGAATCCTCTGGTGAGTGCTCTGGGGTCCGAGAAGCCCCGACCCTGAGCAGCTCCAGCACCGAAGTGCAGCCTCCCAGCATCTCCGCGATCTGCGTGGGGCCCTTCTGCTTCGCTGTTCAGCACGTTGTCCGATCACTAGCCGCAGGCTTGTGACTCTGTTGACGACGAACGACAACCAACGCTGCTGGTCTGGTTGCTCCAGACCGGCCTCTGCTCCCTTCTGCGAGAGGAGCACCCCGGACCCTCCTGGTCCACTCAAGACGCCATTTTAGGCCCACCACGTGGCCCTGAAATCTGCCAAGGCTTGTTGCCCCAATCCTGGGCCCAGCGACGCCGACAGCATCAACCTTCGTGGGACAGCTCGCACCTCCATCCTGGTCGCCGACAATGCCTCCTGGTCCGTGAGACTGCAGAGCCTAGCGACGCCCACTCACCTAGTCGAGGTGACGGCCATCCGGTGCCTTCCTGGTACCCTCTGACTACTGGCTAGTAGCACAAACTTGGTCCCCTCTGCTTTCAGGTATCATCGATCACTGATCCAGGCTTGGATCTCTACGAACTATTAACCACTGGTCGCCGGCCAGCAACTCCTTTTCTTCCGGCTCCTGGCTCGTCAGCGAAGATCCCCGACGCCTGTAAGACTTGTGCAGCCGCAGCCCTCGTGGCTAGGTAACTTCGGCATTTCGGTGCCTGCATAGCCTCCTTACTTTAGGGTCCCGAGTCCCTCGCTTCCGACTTGTCTTATCGGGTCCGTCCGAGACCACTAGAACTTTCCGTGCCCTCGGGCACTTGTTTTGATTGTGCACTTGAAGTATTTTCCTAAGAGTTTTGTTCTGTGCTTAGTACCCTGTCCTCATAAAGAGTACAGGGCTGTTGTGATTCTAATAAATATACTGTTTATTTTCATAACACTTGTGTGGTGTCCTTTCACCTGGTGTTCAAGGGGTATGTGATGGTATAACAGCTGGCTTAACACGCCCTCTAGAGTTTAGCCCGAAGACTGCTCGTATCCACGCTACTAGGATAGCTGGTCTAAGGTTGACTTACAACCAATCACCATAAGGGTCGTTTGGGCCGATGCATAGTGGCCGCTAGAATAGCGAACGCTGCATATCGGGCCAACTTCTCACATTGGTCTCTTCAATTCCTTCTTTAAATCCCACGAAGCAGAGGTTGTTCCGTCTCGCCCTGTTTTCGGCATCATCCACCTTCTACTGCAGTTGCTTATGGGATGACTGGAGCTCCGCCATCCCTTTCTATAGGTCAGATATAGTGTCCTCCGCATCTCCCAGCCGTGTCTCTGACTCCATTACCCTTGCCGCTAGATTTCGGAGGTCCTGCCTCAGGAGGATTACATCCGACCCCACAGCCCCAATCTTGTTCTCTACAGCTTCGCGGGAGGCCTGGATCGCATTCATGAGTAGGGCCATGTCTGAGCGGGTATCCCCAGCATCCCCCTCCTGCTGCGGCAGACCGGTCTTGGTGTATCGGTCCAGCGTTTCTTGTTTAGGGGGTTTGGGGTCTTTCTCCCTCAGTTTGCCCATGGCGCTCCGCCGTGCAGCCCTCCCATCCAGGCGTGGGGCAGGCCACAGACCGCAGCGAGCTCCGCTCCTCGGGGGACCAGATGTCCGGTAAATCCCTCCAGTCGATCCTTCACGGTGTTGCCTCTGTCATCAAGGGTTGCCGCTAAGTGGCAGCCCCGGCTCGGCACCTCAATCAGCGCTTCCCAGGCAGCCCCTCACAGGTGCAACAGGGCTTCTTTGGCACGGCCGCCTGTCCAGTGCGGGCCCGGACTCCGCGATCAGGGAAACAGACAGGGCAGAGCGCAGCAGCGGCCCCGGGACACCCCCAAACGTGTCAGGAGCCCTCAGATTCAGTATGGCGCTGACCTAGCCCACCCCCGCCTCACTGATGCTCAGGCGATATATGCAGTCTCTCTCAGGAGGCGCGGGGGGAAGGGCGGGCACGTAGCGCCGGTCCAGAGGTCTTTGCAGGCAGTGACACTCCCCACCGGTAGGTAGGCTGGGCGCCGACAAGCTCGTTCAGTAGGCCCGCGGGGGGGGGGAGGGGAGGAGGCCACCTCGCGCCACCAATACCCCGGAGCCCCGCCGTCGTCTGCACTCACCGCTGGTGCCTGAAGGGGAGGGGGTCAGGCGGCACGGGCAGCGCCTCAGCAGATCCACAGGCGGGGGTGGCAGGCCTCCACAGCAGGGGCCGCGCCGCCCCGGACACAGCTCCCGCCTCTCACCACTGCAGTCCTCAGCTCGGACAACCCGACCGGCAGGCACTCCTCCGCTGTCGCCGGGGCTGAGACCCAGCACGGCACCCCAGCCACCGAGGGCCACCGTCCGCCCCAGCAGTGTCTCCGACGGTGCAGACCCCTCACCACTCCGCCGCCGCCTCACAATCACCCCAGCACTCGGCCCGGGGACAGACTGCCGCCATCTTGAGGGCCGCTTTAGGACCCTGGAGAAGACCGACCCTCAGCAGTTTTCGGGCGATCCGAGCCATCTCAGCTCCGCTCGTTGGAGTCGGAGCACAGGTAGGACATTTGGGGAGTTTTTCTTGTTTGTTGCGGGACCATATGCCGCCAGCATATAAGTTGGATGTTACTCGTCTGCCGGAGCCGAGCCGAGACACGTCTCACTCGGCCATCTTGCAGGCCACGCCCCAGTGACCCCAATTCTGGAGTTCAAACAATGATGTTTGCAGTAATCAACTGAACAGCTTTAGCAACAATTGCCAATAGGTCTCGCCTTTGGGACCTTATAAGTATTTAGTTATGCAGCACAATATCCTTGGTGCAACAACATCAACTGTTGCATGGGTAAACACTTATGAGGTGCCAAAGGCGAGACCTATTGGCTATGCCAATGCTTGTTGTACTTTTAGTTTTTCTTCTGTCCCAATCTAGTTAGTTAAATACTTAGAAAAAAGAAAAAGGGTTGGTCTACCACTCACGTCAGAACTATTGCCAATCATTATAGAAATGTCAAACTTGTCGGTTTTGCCAATTCTTGTTTTAATCAGTTTGACAGAGTTGCAGCATGTAAATTTCAACTTTGTTTAGAGCATTACAAATTCTCACAAAAGTCCTGTCTCAAATTATTTGTGCAGTTATGACATGAATGCCTGTCAGTGAAATACCACTTACCAGCGCTGTATTATTAGCAAATCTACTACTTACTTTGGTGCGTTGTAATTTTTTTGTAATTAAAAAGTACTGGAATGCTTGAAAAAAATATGTGAACGATAAATCCAGAGTAGAAATGTTGTAATGTGTACTGATTTGCTGTGACAACAGGAACATGCATGCTGACATCGCCGGCGTGGCCTGGCTTTTTCTCCAAGTAGAACCTGTGAACGTTTAGAAAGCTTAATAAAATCACTGATGTGTTTAATGTGAGGATCAGTGGGTATGGCCAGAAAGGGCAGAGTTTAGGCAGAATAACGGATCACTGACAGATTATCGACAGTCAAAATATCGACTTACCAAAATATCGAGGTAAAAATATAGAATGCCAGAATATCGACTTCCTATCTACAAACAGGTAAGTACAAAAATATCAACTCCAAAATATCGATGGGAAAAAATATCGAATTTTTTAAATATCTTAAAAGTAATTTTAAAGTAATATAATAATAAATATAATTATTTTAAACATACTTATAATACTTAAATAAACTTAAAATTAATAAATAATTAATGTAACTTTAAACAAAAAAAATATTTTATTTTAAAACATATATATATCTCTGCGGTCGAACACCAAGAAGCAGTAGATATTGTGAATATTGCCAAAAAAGACACAACTATTATTAATCTGAGTTCTGTCCAGTTAACAAGTGATGACGAGGTAATCCTGAAATTGGGTCTCTCCTACTGTGACTCTAATGACTTCAATTATCCTAACAGTAGGATGGACCTATACAAGTATATAAGGAAACTCAAACTTAGCAAAATGCACGCAACCAAAAAAAGTAATGCCGCACTGAGTACAGACTTAGAACTGAGCACCATGGAACCTTCCCTCACAGTCCATGATTTACCAGCATTAAGAGATATGATAGCGCTTATGGATGACACTTGTGAAGAGGAGAATATTGAAAATTCTGACTTTGGAAATGATCTGTTACCTGAAGATCATACACCCTTTAGGGCTACATCTAAATTTCTCCCCCAAACAATGAAAGACAATGTAGACTTATTTGGGGAAAATGTGACTAGAGATCTAAAAAACCTATACTTACAAGAAAATCAGAAGAAATGTAAGTTGAATTTGAGGAAAGCTAACTTCCACAAAACGGTGAAGAAATTACAGACGGAGGATGGTCTTCTGGTGAAACCCTCTGATAAAGGGGGAAATGTGGTTCCCCGGGGAAAAGAACAGTATAAAAAAGAGGCTATGAGCCAGCTATCGGATCACAGCTGCTACAAAAGAATTAGCACCAGAGAGTATGAAGATGTAATCAGAGAGTTGTATGGAAGACTGGATCACTGGAAACAATCCGGTCTACTTAGCTGGGATGAACATAAATACATCAAACAGGACAATCCAGTGATTCCAGTCTTCTATATGCTACCCAAAATACACAAAAATGCCACTAGTCCACCAGGGAGACCCATTATCTCTTCATGTGGGAGTCTTTTCGAGAAAGCTTCACGGTACATAGACTATTTCCTTAACCCCATGGTCAGAACACTTCCCTCGTATTTAAAAGATTCAACGGATTTTTTAAAATGTATTTTCGATATTTGTTGGGATCCAAACACGATGATCCTGTTGACACTTGACATTTCAACTCTTTATACGAGTATAAGACATCATGATGGTCTAAAAGCATGCGCCCACTATTTGAATAGAAGACCAATACGCCTCGCATCCCAGAATAGGATGATCCTTGAGCTCATGGAGTGGTGTTTATCAAAGAACATCTTTTTGTTTGGTAATGATCTTTACATTCAGGAGAGGGGTACCGCAATGGGCACCTGCTTTGCCCCCAGTTATGCCAACCTACACCTTGGCTACTGGGAAGAGCAGGTGCTAAGAGGGGGCCCATTAGATCATTGGTCGGAGCACATTCTCTTATGGGTGCATTATATCGATGATGTCTTCGTGCTGTGGCAGGGCACGGAGACATCAATCGGCACCTTTATTGAGGAGATCAACCAAAACTCTTTGAATCTAGAATTTGTTGGGAACTTTAGCAAGGACTCAATTGATTTCCTAGATATCAGGGTCACCTCACTTAATAACAAACTTGAAACAACTGTGTTCCGCAAGCAGACTGCAGGGAACTCTATACTGCATGCCGAAAGTGCACATCCGACTTCACTAATAAGGAGCATTCCGTTTGGTGAATACTATAGGGCCAGACGCACATGCAGCAGTGATGAGCAGTTCAACACCATAGAAGGAGAAATGACTCAAAGATTCCTCGAGAGGGGCTATAGTAAGAAAATTCTTCAGGGCGCTGCTAGAAAAGCCCAAAAACTAACTAGGCAATCTTTACTTTTTGAACCATCTAGAACATGTAAATCGAAGCATAATCAACAGGATCAGATTAGTTCAAGATTTATCACTACTTACAATACCAGACATAAGGAAATTAGATCGATATTAGGAAAACATTGGTATCTGATAAAGAATGATCCAGTATTAGGTTCCAAGATGAAGAAAAACCCAGAGATCACTTATCGGAAATCCAAATCACTTAAAGATCTAATTGTTCATAGTGAGTTTGAGGACAAACGAAAGAGTGGTGCAGATTGGATGAAACCTAAACCTGGGTTTAAGAAGTGTTTTAAGTGCAAGGCATGCCTTCATGGCATGAATCGCACTGAATTTAAAACCCCCTTTAACAAGACCGTGAAAATCAAGAGCGCCATCACCTGTAAAAGTGAATTTGTTGTGTACCTTTTACAATGTCCCTGTCCCAAGACATATATCGGGAGTACAACCTTACCAGTACACCAACGAGTGTTACAACATAGAAGAGCTATAGTGAACCAGGATAGGTCTTACCCTGTGGCCCGTCATTTTGAACTCCATCACCAGAGCAACCCCGAAGGTCTGTTATACTCCTGTATTGCAGAGGTCCCCAAAAGGAAGAGAGGGGGAGATAGGAAAGGGGAATTAAGGAGATTAGAAACTTACTTTATTTTGGAATTCAATTGTAAGGAACCACAGGGTTTGAACGTTGATGAAGACCTTTTTACATGCCTGAGTTAACTGTATAGACACAATGACTTATTTCTGAAACCTCGATAATCCTAGACCTGCATTTTTAAGATTTTTTCATTATGAATTTCTTTTTTTGTGAAAATCTCTTGTTGATTTTAATGGTTTAAATCTGAAGTTTTCCCTGTCTGTACTTTCACATGCAGAGGTGGTCTTATTCGTGAATGAAGGCTTTGGGAGAAATGTCTTTCTTTAATGGAGTATTGCTGTCTCTTACCCTGTGATTTGCACTGTCATTTTGGATTATTGCTTTTGGTTGTGCAATTTGAGTATAATGTTTACATTTATAAAGTACTGTATTATTGAGGCATAAGCACTTGCAACTTTATAATAAGACCATGTAATTCCTCCAATGCTATGGAATTAGAGTTCATAGGAGGATGATGTGTAGATATGGAAATCCTGTGAAAAAAAACAGAAATATTTA
Source organism: Lissotriton vulgaris (assembly GCF_964263255.1). NCBI lineage: Eukaryota > Metazoa > Chordata > Amphibia > Caudata > Salamandridae > Lissotriton > Lissotriton vulgaris. Next base: position 120,436,719 of record NC_141686.1, read on the forward strand.
CACTCCTTTTTGGGACATTGTTTACCTCTTAAGCACTAGCACTTTGTCATTTTCCATGTGCAATATCCAGTCGATCCGTTTACAGTATTCATTTATCTGTTGACTAATGCACTTGCACTTTATGTTTTTAATAAGGTAGAAACGTTGGACAGCATCATTATTGATTTAACTCCCACATGGTGTAGTAATGGATTTTTGATAAATTTGAGCCAGGACGAACCTTGAGGGGATTTGACTGTGTTAAATTGAATACAGCGACCTGTCAGATATTTTATAGATTTCAGGACATGATCTTATCTCTCACAATAAAATAATGGTTGTATTTTATTGATACAGGCACTTGCCTTTTTCTATTAAGCATAAACCCAAGAATTCTTTGTTTTTACAAGGGAGCCAGCATGCTTATGTTGAATGATATATGCACTTGCACTTTGAGAATTATAAATGTAATATCGAAATAGATAGAGATACACACATGTATATATCTCTTCTATTTTTAACATTTTTAACATTGTTTACAATTAATTTTGTACTAATGTTGTGGTGTGAGAGGTCCTACAATAAGGTATTCACTTGGATATCTGTATATGTACAAAATGTTAAGATGGCCGCTGTATTTTACCTAACAGTGCTTCCCCTTGAGTCCTTTTTCTGTTTGTATCACCTTGCATGGTTGTGAAAAGGGAAACTCATACCAACGCATAAACATCGTGAGCAAGGGAGCGTGACTCTTTGATGAGAATGCTTAATAAATAAGCTTTTTTATAAAACCTGTTCGTGAGTGCCTGGATGCTTTCGGTGGAATTGTGGAATCTGAAATCTTATTTTGGATATATATATATATATATATATATTTACATATATATATATATATATATATATATATATATATATATATATATATATATATACCTACTGGCGGTCGCCAGTAGGTATATATAGTTAGGATTTTTTCTCTATGGGATTTTTGAAAATTCTATGTCTAATAACTTTGGCGTTTGTGGACGGAATTGGCTGAAATTTTCAGGAAAATGGAACATTTTGTTTCTGAGCAGCCCCTGACAATTTGGGGGGGTTTCATCAAGGGGGGGCCGAGAAAAAAGGGGGGTTCCAAAACACGTTTTTCCCATGTTAATTTCCATAGGGCGGTTGGCCTCACTTTTAGCTCGAACGGCTGAATGGATTTGCACGAAACTTGGCAAAATTGTAGGGACTGTTAGCCCGATGTGCCTTTGCTAGGTCTCAATATATGTGCTCCAGTGGATTTTGAGTAATTTAGGTTCAAAAAAATATATATATCTGGGCGGAGCCTAACCACACATCTGATCTGATTGGCTGTCAGCACTTCATCCAAGAAGTGTTGTCAGCCATCTTGGGACCAATATACATGATAGCACCTCATTAAAAAGCATTGTAGTTAATAGAGGGTTTTAGGACTTTAGTTACATTATAAATCATTTGTTGATGGTACCATACTCGTTTTAGGAATTGTGGTGGGTTCTAAGGTGATTTTACCATGTGAAAAAACCTTCTGCTGTGATATCATGAATATTGTTTGAAAGAAAACTAATATCTCATGATTTTCCCACAGTGGTTTGGAAGGGGATCTATAAGCTAAACTGAAAGCATATTTTCTGTAAATTCACATTATCTTTCTCAGTCATGTGAAAATGAAGTCTGACATTCTCAGTAAAACATGTACATCCAACAAGGACAGAGACTGTCAGTTGATTCCTTTGTGTTCTACTGCAGCCTCCTAGAGTGTTCTAAAGAACAACTAGAGCGCTAACAGTCCTACTTATTACAAAGGTATGGCACACCTGAAGCCATCTTGATTGAAATAAAGTGGTAACTCTTAAAACATTTAATTTAAAAAGAAACAACATGAGGGGGTATATTTTGCCATAGAAAGTATGATTAGTGCTGCAGAATGAAAAATTAGGGCACATTTTGAGTGACTTCTCAAATCCTTTTCTATTTCATTAAAACATTCTGACATGCAGTCTCCCAAAATGGCCACCAGAGACAAAAGAGCCCAAATGTAGCCCAAATATCACCCAGATGTAGCCCAAGTATAGCCCAATGACAGAATGTCCCAGAGTGTTCTAAAGAACAACTAGAGCGCTAACAGTCCTACTTATTACAAAGGTATAGCACACCTGGAGCCATCGTGATGGGAATAAAGTGGTAACTCTTAAGACATTTAATTTAAAAAGGAACAAAATGAGGGGGTATATTATGCAATAGAAGGTATTATTAGTGCTGCAGAAAGAAAAATTAGGGCACATTTTGAGTGACTTTTCAAATCCTCTTCTATTTCATTAAAAAATTCTGACATGCAATCTCCCAAAATGGCCACCAGAGACATAAGAGCCCAAATGTAGCCCAAATATCACCCAGATGTAGCCCAAGTATAGCCCAATGACAGAATGTCCCAGAGTGTTCTAAAGAACAACTAGAGCGCTAACAGTCCTACTTATTACAAAGGTATGGCACACCTGAAGCCATCTTGATTGGAATAAAGTGGTAACTCTTAAAACATTTAATTTAAAAAGGAACAAAATGAGGGGGTATATTTTGCCATATGAATTATGATTAGTGCTGCAGAAAGAAAAATTAGGGCACATTTTGAGTGACTTCTCAAACCCTCTTCAATTTCATTAAAAAATTCTGACATAGTCTCCCAAGATGGCCACCAGAGACAAAAGAGCCTAAATGTAGCCCAAATATCACCCAGATGTACCCCAAGTATAGCCCAATGACAGAATGTCCCAGAGTGTTCTAAAGAACAACTAGAGCGCTAACAGTCTTACTTATGACAAAAGTATGGCACACCAGAAGCCATCTTGATTGGAATGAAGTGGTAAGTCTGAAAACACTCAATTTAAAAAGGAACAACATGAGGGGGTTAATTTTGCCATAGAAAGTATGATTAGTGCTTCAGAAAGAAAAATTAGGGATCATTTTGAGTGACTTCTCAAATCCTCTTCTATTTCATTAAAAAAATTCTGACATGCAGACTGAAACATGCACTTTGAATACCAGCAGCAGACGTCCCTGGTGAGCAGTAGCTTTACTACAGTGATCTAATGTGCAACTAGAGTGCTAACATTCAGAATTTATGGCAAATGTGTGACACATCTGAATGCCTTCTTGATGGAACCAAAGTAAACAAGCATTGAAAATGCAATAGATCTCGCCCTCGTTTAAGTTAAAGCCATTCTGTTTGTAATGAGGTGGCTTTTTAGCTTTGCTTTTATTAGTGTTTTTTCAACTTTCATGTAAATAACGCACCGTTTTCACCAAATCGACTTTGCCCAAGCACACCCTTCCCTTCGGCCAACAAATCCCAAAAATTCGGCACACCTGCCGATCCACTCTCCCTACAGCTCACCCAAGCCCCGTCCCTCTAGCGCAACTGGAACACCCCAAATTCACCTTCTCCATGCGCACCAAAAACTCCCATTGAATAACATGGCAATTCACTACTCCGCACAAAAATTGCTGTTTAAAGCACTTCCACTGCTCCGATCCGCTTCAAACTTGGCTGGACACTAGTTCCAGCGATTCCCTAACATCTCACCAAAAATCAGCCCAATCCATTCACTGGAACGGGGACGAATTTCAACCCGAATACGCGCCCCCGCAAACACAAAAAAAAGCCATAAAACGGCCAAATCTCGACCAAAAACCGCCAAAATCCCTCAAAACCTTGCCAACACCAATACGCACGAAACTGAACCGGCCCCTCAGCCCTAGGCTCCGGGAACCCTACTTAATTGACCCAAAAGCCCTAAAAAAGCAGCATAATACACACGAAAACGCCCTAACAACCCTAAAATGCATATAAGTATATGTATGCATGCATTTATGTTTGTATTTATATAGATATACAGATGATATATGTTTATATATGTATGTATATATATATATTCACTGAAAAAACCATAGGCTATAGACCATATATAGTTAGGAATTAGCATTTACAAAACCTTGAAAATTCACTGAAAAAACCATAGGTTATAGACCATATATAGTTAGGATTTAGCATTTACAAAACCTTGAAAATTCACTGAAAAAACCATAGGTTATAGACCATATATAGTTAGGAATTCACATTTATAAAACCTTATTTTACTCACACAAAACCATTGAAATTCCATATATAGTTAGTTGCACTAACTATATATCGCGCACCCGCAATCCACTGCTGATGATGTCACATATTACATCATTCATGACATGGTCAGTGACATCACTGATGACATCACTGATGACATCTCAAATGACATCACTGATGACATCACTGATGACAACATCCAGTGACTGTATGTTTCTGTAAAGTTAAAATATGTCTTACATATTGAAGAATGAGTGGATGTATAACTGTCTGGATGAAGGATTTAGTAGGTGCATGACTGACTGTATGAGTGAGTGATTAAATGTGTCTCACTGAGTGCATGGGTTAGTGACTAAACTGTCTTAATTTGTGCATCATTATGTCTGTTGTTCTGTAAACTGTTGCATGTGTTGATAAGTAGCTATATGAGTAACTATATGGGTTATTGATTGGTTGCCCAAGTATTTGTATGGGAGACTGAGTGTGTGTGTGGGTGGCTGGGAGGTGTATGACTCTGTGCATAGATGTGTGAGCAGTTGATTCACTAGATGTATGGTTTCAAAAGTGCATGTGGAAACAGCTGTATGGGCGGTTGACTGTGTGCATGAGTGTATTGGTGAGTGAATGGATATCTCAGTGCTACATGTCAAAGTAAGTACATATGTAAAACACAGTACATGTGAGAGTTGACATATATAAATAACTGTGCATAAGAGCCAGTGAATGTGTGAGTGGCTGTATGGATCATTGTGAACTTGTATCAGGGATTGTATAAGAGAGTAAATATGTGTTAGTATATGTTTGAATAAGTAAAGTTTGTATAACTGTATAGTTGAGGAAATGGAGGTGTGATTGATTCTTTGCATGACTGACTAGGTGTGTGAGTAACTCCATGGATGAGTGACAGTCTGTGAGTGTCTGTTTACACTGATTGTATCTAAGGTTATATTAGAGTCTGAAGAGGTTCATCGTATTATCACATGAATGATATCATCAGTGATGTGATCAGTAATGTCAAATGAGATGTTATCAGTGATGTCATCAGTGATGTCATTTGAGATGTCATCAGTGATGTCATCAGTGATGTCACTGACCATGTCATGAATGATGTAATATGTGACATCATCAGCAGTGGATTGCGGGTGCGCGATATATAGTTAGTGCAACTAACTATATATGGAATTTCAATGGTTTTGTGTGAGTAAAATAAGGTTTTATAAATGTGAATTCCTAACTATATATGGTCTATAACCTATGGTTTTTTCAGTGAATATATATATATATATATATATATATATATATATATATATATAAATATTATTAACAAAACATATACAATATTTTTTCCCCAGGATAGCAAGAGGGTTAAATTTACTATTCACACTCCAAAGAGTGCAACAGTAGGGAAAGCGTTGGATAGCGTAGGGGTAAAAATTACTATTCCCACTCAAGTGAGCACAACAGTAGGGAAAGCGTTAATTAGCGTAAGGTTAAAAATTACTATTCCCACTCCAGTGAGCGCAACAGTAGAGAAAGCATTGGATAGCGTAGGGGTAAAAATAACTATTCCCACTCCAGTGAGTGCAACAGTAGGGAAAGTGTTGGATAGCGTAGGGGTAAAATTTACTATTCCAACTCCAGAGAGTGCAACAGTAGGGCAAGCGTTGGATAGTGAGAGGGTAAATGTTACTATTACCACTCCAGAGAGAGCAACAGTAGGGAAAGCGTTGGATAGCGTAGGGGTAAAAATTACTATTCCCACTCCAGAGAGCGCAACTGTAGGGAAAGCATTGGAAAGCGTAGGGATAAAAATAACTATTCCCATTCCAGAGAGTGCAACAGTAGGGAAAGTGTTGGATTGCGTAGGAGTAAAAATTACTATTCCGACTCCAGTGAGTGCAACAGTAGGGAAAACGTTGGATAGCGTAGGGATAAAATTTACTATTCCTACTCCAGAGAGGGGGTGGCGCTGCAGTCCCTCATGGGCCATCAAAGAGGGCTCCTTGATGGAGATCTTTTTAGGAGTAGCTGCCATTGTGCATGTGGGTGTGTGGGCCAAGTGAAGGTTGTGAGTGAGAACGAAAATAAAATAACCAGTTGGTACCCCAATACATTTATTAAAGGGTCCTAGGTGTTAGGTTAAAATCTGAACGGGGTGGAGATGCTCTTTATGCTGGTGGAGTGGGAAAAAAACAAATAAATCCCCACTTCTCTCTTCCCGTGTGACTATGTAGTGCTGTGTGTCTAAAAGTGAGTGGTCGACATGTTTCATGCTGCCAAATGGTCCCTAATGGATCCCAGAGTGCTTCTTCAGGACCGTGAGTGTAAGTGTTAAAAAATTGAAGGAGTAGGGAAAAAGGCACCCTATAATCCTACCGTGCCTTCTGTGAGGATGTCTGAAGTCTTAAAGAGCAACGTCTTAGTCGTCTGCTCTGGTTCAAAATCTATTGGAGACAAGGGAAAGAGCACACAGGGGGGGAAGAAAAAAGGAAAACACTGCAACAGTCAGTATATTGGCAATGGGAGAAGGTCTTGGGATAACGTTGCAAACTTACTTTCCACCCGCCAATCGATGCTGGGAACCTAACAGCCTGCCCAGTCCTCCGGTGCTGTGTCAAACGCAACCTCCATAAAAATAGTAGACGGAGTGCGTCATAGCTAGGGGCGGTCGCGGGAGCTGTAAGGGTGGGTGACTAAGAATGGAAATTGAAACCGCGATCCTAGAGAAGGTTTCTGAGTGAGTATTGTAAACGAGTACATTAATGAAATAGTACTCCGTGAGATTACAAAGTCCTTCAAACCCAGGGCATACTGTGCAAGAAGATGTTGTTATGCCCAGCTGGGGAGGGTAGGGGCGGGTTGTGTGGTGGGCGTGGCGTTGCACAGACTCGCCAGAAATTAACTCCTAGCGAGACTGGAAAGAAAGCCTGGTATGTTAGTAGCCATGATAGATGAATGCATGTCGGTGCGGGGAGATAGTTGTCCTTCCTTAGAGCCCCTGCTAAATCAGAGCTGATAAATGACAATGTAGGATGGACCAGGGGCGATACTGTGATGACGCCTACTGAGGCTTGGTAGAGCTGGACAGCTTCCTGCTGTCCGGGGGTTAGAAGCAATGTCCCGGAAAGCGTCATGTAACAGAATTGTAAAGTGTAAAAGTGCCACCTAAAGTTATCTGATGGAATGTCATCTTAGGCTATAAGGTGGCACCCGGCCCTTGTGGTGTAGGCAAAACGTGCATCACAGGCTTGGTCATCTGTGATAGACAGACTAGTCAGGTATCCTGTATGTAGACACTACAGTTACTGGAACCCACTTGCGTGCATAGTTACTGTACATGCTCAAATTGCGAATGGAAACACGGAGACTTCACACCTTCCGTATGCCTTCCCCTATATGTATTAGGGAAAAACAGTGGTAAAACCCCCATAAGGCCACCTACATTGAGGCGTATGTGGTGAGATCTAATAGATGCTCTGAATGTAATGTGAGCTAGGGAGTATAAGGGCTACTCATCTTATATTGGAAAAGAGACTGGGCACATACAAAGATGGAAACAGGACAAGAAATGCGATTTGAAGGTACAAGTTCAGCCCAGGGTATGTCATCATTCAACCCACCGACATTGCTATTGAGTCTGAACACCCAGCGTTGTTCTTGTCTAAACAGTGCGGGGTCTGTCCAGTTTGGGTTGGACTCGATTATAGTCCACTGTAAACTGTCTGGGGAATGATTGTTCTCTAAGAAGTGTCTCTGTAATTTGGCGATGGATCTTTTACAACAGGTTGTACTTTTATGTTCAGTTATCCGTACTTTGAGTGGTCTAGCTGTCATTTCTATGTACTGGGAACCGCACTTGCATGTGATCATGTAAACGCAGTTCTTCCTATTGCAGTTGGTATGGCGTCTCTGTTGCCAAGGTCTCCCAAACCCTAGGTCTAGTTCTTTTGAAGGTTTTGTTTGAGGGCAAGCGGCGCACGCTCCGCAGGGAAAATGACCCACTACTGAGGGCAGTGTCCACAGGTTGGGTTGTGGACGAATGGGATTGTTGAGGCTTGTATGCACGAGGATGTCTCTCAAGTTCTGTGTTCTTTTGAAGGCAAATAAGGGTGTGGGGCCAGGATTGAAGGTGCCGGTATTCAAGATTTTCCATTGTTTTTTTACGATTTTCTGGATTCTGTTGGAAGTAGGGATGAATGATGTGACACAGGTTAAAGTGTCAGTCATGGTTATGTTCTTTGTTTCGAAGAGAGACTCTCTTGGGTTATTTCTAGATCTCTTCCATGCGTGTTTTAGGATTCTTTTGGGGTATTGTCTCACCGTCAAATTCTCTGAAAGAGTGGTAGCCTGTTCCTCATATTCGGTCAATGTATTACAATTCCCCCGGAGACGTAGGAATTGTCCCACAGGGAGGTTATCCCTAAGTGCTTTGGGATGATGGCTGTGATAAAGGAGGAGACTATTCTTATCTGTGGGCTTCTTATAGTTGGTAGTTTTACGTGTGCCTTCTTGCAAAGAGATCAGAAGATCTAAGAAGGGGATGGAATCACGTGACATAGTACCCATGAATTTTAGGATGGGTCAATCCTGTTGATCCAGTCAAAAAATGAGTGACATTCATCACTGTCCCCTTTCCAAAAAATAATAATGTTGTCGATGTACCGACGCCACAACAAAATGTTGGTCTCAAAAGGGTTAGTTGTGTTAAGGATGTGATCTGCTTCAAAGTTGGCCATATAGAGGCACGCCAGGCCCGGCGCAAAAGTACTGCCCATGCTGGAGCCCTGGACTTGGTGGTATAGTTGGTTGGCAAAGGCAAAAAAGTTCTCCTTAAGGGGCCTGGTAGCACAGTCACAAATGAAAGTGAATGGGGTCTCATGAGGCCATGGATCAAGGTTGTGGAGGGCCTTCTCCAGGACTGCTAGAGTAACGCCCTGGGATATGTTGGTATAAAGGGCCTCCACATCAAGGGTGACCAGAAGATTGATAGCTTTGGGTTCGGCAAATTGTTCAACGAGGTTGAGGACATCTGTAGTGTCTCTCAAATAAGTGGGAGTCTTAGGGGCACATGCATCAAGTGATTTTGGAGTCGCAAACGGTGCGAATCGCAAATTTCGGCCGTTTGCGATTCCAAAATTACTTTTTGGGATGCATTAAACAATTTTGTAGAAATCGCAATTTTTTGCAATTTCTAAAAATCAGATTGCATTTAAGGAATCACATTTTTGCGATTCCTTAAATGCAATGCATGAATGTTTAAAAAAATGCGATTTCGCAAATAGGGGGAACAAATTAACACGAGGGTGAACCTCGTGTTAATTTGCGAAATCTTTCAAATATGCTCAAAAAAGCATTTTTGAAAGTGTCATGTTACACACACACATGTCCTTTGGACATGTGTGTGTGAAACTTGCACTTAAAATAGCATTTCAAGGGTGCAGGGGGGGTCCTTTGGACCCCCCTCAGCACCCTTGAAATGCATTAACAAATTGCGATTCGCAAAATGAAAATCGCAAAATGTTAATGCCTTCCCATTGATTCAATCAATGGGAAGGTTTTCCTTAATTGCGATTCGCAAAATGTGAATCGCAATTAAGGAAAATTAAGAATTCGCAAAAATATTTGCGATTTAATCGTGCATTGCCATTTGCGATTTCTAAATTGCGATTCCTTAATTTTCGCTATTTAGGAATCGCAAACGGGTGCAATGATGCATGTGCCCCATAATGACCAATGGGCGTAGAAAAAAGTCACAGAAATTGCTAAGGGGTTTTAGCAAGGACTTAATGCCAGACTCAATGGGATGTCCAGGAGGTGGATTGACCCCCTTGTAAATCTTAGGTAGACAGTAAAAGTAGGGTATGTGTGACTCATTGTTTATTAAGGAAGGATGGTTCATCTCGCGAGATCCAACATTCAGTTTCGGCTTCAAGGACGAGGCTCTGTTTCTTATTTAGAAGCAGTGACGTGGGGTCCTTTCTTATAGGTTGGTAGTACCTGCTGTCAGAAAGTTGACGAAGGCATTCTGCATCGTATGTGTCCTTGTCCTGTATCACCGTCGCTCCGCCTTTGTGGGCGGGTTTGAGAATGATCTTCGTGTCTTCCAAGATGTTCTTAAGAACTTGTCTGTCTTCTTTGGTAAGGTTATCAAATGGACGTGTGGCGCCAATGTTGCCAACTTCTTTGAGGATGGCTTGTTTGAACATAAACACTTCGTGACGTGTCATGGCTGCGGTAGGCGTAAATCTGGACTTTGTTCCTACACTTGTACTCTCTCTGGGCGCCTCTGGTTTGTCCCGGAAAAATGCTTTAAGACGCACTTTTCTGAAAAATTGATGCAGTTCTTGGTGTAATCTGAAATCATCATCCTTAGGAGTAGGGACGAAACTCAGGCCCTTCTCCAAGAGCCTGAGTTCTCCCGACGACAGGGGTCTAGAAGAGATATTGACCACTAGGGTCTCGCTGTGTGGCTCCTCAGTACCCTCTGTTCAAAATAAGCCATTGCTCACATTTCAAATCACTGACCCAGCCATGTCCTTTGAATGTGGCCTGTTAGAACCAGCTGTCTCTAGTTGGCAGAGGTATACACTTCTGACAAATAGGGACACACCTTTTCTAGTCAGGGCAAGGGGATCACACCCTTTGATAACCCCTGCTCACCCCCTCGGTAGCTTGGCAGAGCAGATAGGCTTATCTCGGAGGCTGTGCGTTAAGCATTTATGACCACATACAGTAACAACGTGAATGCACTACAAATGGACACGACACAGTAGTATTATAAAAATAAGTATTTTTATATAAGGCTTAGCACAAGACCAAATAACGACAAAAATGTACACAATCTGAATAAATACTTTGGGAAGGAAAAAGGATAGTTCAAGTGTAGTTTCTTCTTTAGCACAAAGTCTGTTGTATCAAAGCAAATCTTCTTCTTGGAAACACAGTTCTTAGCAACAAGGTAACCCACACGGGGGCGACACGACGGTGAGGCAAGGTTAATCCAAAGGTTCGGCGTCGACCGCGAGGAGCGCTACGTCGAGCCCGGAGTCACACGGACCCCCAACAACACAGTACCTTAGGAAAATGAAGCACACGATGATCAGCGGCATCGAGCAATCCGGCGTCGTGTCTTCGGTGTCGATCAGGCCTCAGCAGTCGTTTGATGATGACGTTGCAAAGAGTGAGCAGCGCTCACGGCGCGAGAGGGCACGAGGGCAATGCGATCAGCAGCGGTGCAGACACGAGGTCCCTTGGAGCTGGAGCCGTACTCCCACTCACTGGCAATGCTGCTGGCGTCGATCGGGCCCGGCGGCCGGCGTCGAGGAAGCGGGACACTGGGGCCGTTACCCACTTGGTCGAGCTGGATTCGGCGACCTCCGTTGGCGTCCAGATTGCTGGTTCTTTCAGAGGTGCTGGATTCACAGGTTCCAGCAAATAGCACTTTAAACAGATGAAGTCCTTTAGCCCTGTGACTTCAGCAGGAGACTGGCACTCTTCCAGTCCTTGGAGATTTTCTTAGCAAGCGTGAGAGTACACACACAGTTCCTCTCTCCTGGATTCCTTGGCAAAAATAAAGAAGCACTGCAGGATTCCCCCCAGCAAACAGCACACTGGCAGAAGGGGTAGGCAAGTCCTCAGATCAGCAGGCCTCTTGTCCTTGGTTACAGGGTTCCTTGTCAGAAGTGATCTGATTTCTTGGTTCAGGGGTCCTTCTCTTATACCCCTTTTCGGCTTTGATCCCTTTGTCCATGCAGGGGAATTTCCCAACATCCTGGGTCTGTTGTGGGTGGAGCCAGGCAGAAGCACCTGGCTTATTCACTGAGCAGGGCTGGGTCCTCAGACGCCCAGCAGGAGGTGGAGACAGCATTGACACTGGCAGGAGCAGAGCTATCGGCCTCCTGGCAGGAGGAGGGGCTAGGATCGTCCATGGCAGGCACCGAGCCATCAGCCGCTTGGCAGGAGGTGGAGCCAGCATTGTATCAGGCAGGGCAGGCTATCAGCAACTACTCTCCCCCTACTCTCAACGCAAATGTCCCACTCATCCCACACTGACTCACTCAGACCTCTGGAGCCACCCAGCTCCTGTCACACACACGCAAGACCAGCAGAAACCAGAAATGGTTAGACAAGAAAATAGACACTTTCTAAAAGTGCTATTTTCAAACCCAGAGTCCAAAAACCATCCACACCAACGGATGCGTAATTAAACCCCGAGTTCAGGGACACCAAACTCGACATTGCACCATGCTCTCCGAGCCAGCTAGGATCATAGCATTAATAATCCCGGCGGCCCATTCTAACTAATGGAGAGCAGGCTACCTTGCAATAGTGAAGAACGAAGATGGCTGTAATTCACTATTAGGACATGCCAACTTGGTTAGGCGTGTCCTACCTTATACTTACAATGCACCCCGCCCGTGGGCCTACCATAGGGGTGGCTAACATGAAGTCAAGGGAAGGTTTGAGGGGCTGGCAAGTAGGTATACTTGCGCAGCCAGCGTGACAGCACTAGGCTGCACGTGGGTCTCGCAATGACCAACCCGTAGACATTCTTTTACGAGGCCGCTCTTGTGGGTGGCACAACGCGTGCTGCAAGCCCAAGAGCGGCATTTGTATTTACAAGCCCCGGCACTCCTGGTGCACTAGACTAGGGACTGACAGTAAACCAAATAGCCAAACATGGATACAATCGATACATCAATTTAACATAGGGAGCACTTGCGCTGTGGCACTGATCAGCAGTGGCACGGCGCCCAAAGCATATACCAGCAAAACATCGAAAAACAGTGGAGGCAACCAGAAAAAATGGAGGAGAGACTCAAGCCAATGATGTCAGGTCTAACACGTGTCCCCTCCAGCTGAAATGTGGGGAGAACTACCCTTGAGCCAGGGAGTCCTCATCACTAAGGCGGAAAAATCTGGACAGACCATCAGCATTGGCGTGATCTGTACCAGGGCAGTGTTCCACCGTAAAGTCCATTCCCTGTAGAGAAATGGACCACCTCAACAGTTTCGGATTCTCACCCCTCATTTGCATCAACCATCTGAGGGGCCTGTGGTCTGTCTGAACCCGGAAGTGAGTCCCAAACAGGTAGGGTCTTAGCTTCTTCAGCGCCCAGACCACAGCAAATGCTTCTCTCTCTATCGCACTCCACCTCGTTTCCCTGGGAAGTAACCTCCTACTGATGAAGGCTACAGGCAAGTCTCGGCCCTCTTCATTCACCTGAGCTAGAACAGCCCCCACGCCATGCTCTGAAGCGTCCGTCTGGACAATAAATTCTTTCGAGAAGTCGGGTGCCTGGAGTATAGGTGCTGTGCACATTGCAGTTTTCAGGGTGTCGAAGGCCGTTTGACAGGCCTCAGTCCAGATCACGTTTCGTGGCTGCTTCCTGGAAGTCAGCGAAGTCAAGGGGTGCACAATGTTACCGTAATCCTTGACAAACCTCCTGTAATAACCCGTGAGTCCTAAGAAGGCTCTCACCTGAGTTTGGGTTTTGGGCGGCGCCCAAGCCAGGATGGTATCAATCTTGGGTTGCAGGGGGGCAACCTTGCCGCTCCCTACTTGGTGCCCCAAGTACACCACAGAACCCTGCCCAATCTGGCACTTACTGGCTTTGATTGTGAGGCCTGCTCCGCGCAGGGCCAACAACACTTCCTGGAGGTGGCGCAAGTGTTCCTCCCAGCTGGCGCTGAACACTGCGATGTCGTCCAGGTAGGCGGCACTGAAATCCTCCAGTCCAGCCAAGACCTGGTTGACCAACCTCTGGAAGGTGGCAGGGGCATTCTTCATCCCAAAGGGCATCACCCGGAACTGGTATAGCCCATCTGGTGTGGAGAATGCTGACCTCTCCTTTGCCCCATCGGTTAAGGCGATCTGCCAGTACCCAGACGTCAAATCAAACGTACTAAGGTACCGGGCAGGCCCCAACCGATCTATGAGCTCATCAGCTCTGGGGATGGGGTGCGCATCAGTCTTCGTGACTGAATTGAGTCCTCGGTAATCCACGCAGAACCGAAGTTCTGGTGAAGCACCAGGCGCTGCAGCCTTCAGGACCAAGACCACTGGGCTGGCCCAAGGACTGCTAGAGGACTCAATCACCCCTAACGCAAACATTTTGGAGACCTCCTCCTTAATGTATGCTCGGACCTTGTCAGTCACCCTGTAAGCCTTGTGCTTCACAGGAGGGCTGTCTCCGGTGTCAACATCATGGACACACCAATGAGTGACACCCGGAACCAAGGAAAACAGATCCGGGAATTGTCCCAACAGTTGGCGACAATCCTGTTTCTGCTGAAGGGTCAGTGTGTCAGAGAGGACCACACCATCCACTGACCCGTCTTGCTCTTTAGCACACAGGAGGTCAGGAAGAGGCTCACTCTCCTCCTCCATTCCAGCATCTGTAGCTAGGAGCATGCCCACTTCGGACCTTTCTAAGTGGGGCTTCAAACGGTTGACATGCAGGACCCGCAAGGGGTTCCTGGGAGATTTCAAGTCCACCAAGTAGGTGACATCGCTCTTCTTCTCCACAACCTTAAACGGCCCAGTCCACCTGTCCTTGAGCGCACAAGGTTCCACAGAGGACATGACCCATACTTCTGACCAGGCTGAAGCTCTACCAGAGTGGCATTCCGGTCGTACCATCGCTTCATCTCCTCCTGGCTGGCCTCCAGATTTGCCTGAGCAAGTTCTCTGAAGCGCTGAGTCTGGTTCCGGAAGGCCAGCATGTAGCTGTATACATCCTGGGGAGGTTTCCTGGGAGATTGCTCCCAGCCATCCTTGACCAGACTCAAAGGCCCTTTTACTGGGTGACCGTACAAAAGCTCAAAGGGGCTAAACCCTAGAGACTTCTGCGGCACCTCTCAGTAAGCAAACAACAGGCATGGCAAGAGGACATCCCATTTCCGCCTCATTGGTTCTTCAAGACCCATGATCATGCCTTTCAGGGTCCAGTTGAATCTCTCAACCAGCCCATTTCCTTGAGGGTGGTAAGGAGTGGTGAACTTGTAGGTTACCCCACACTCCTTCCACAGGGACTTCATATAGTTCGAAATGAAGTTGGTGCCTCGGTCCGACACCACCTCTCTGGGGAACCCCATCCGGGAGAAAACACCCATCAGTGCCCGTCCCACCACGGGGGCCGTCACTGTTCGGAGAGGGATGGCTTCCGGGTACCGCGTGGCATGGTCCACCAAGACCAGGATAAACCTGTTGCCCAGGGCTGTCTTGGGGTCCAGGGGCCCAACAATGTCAATACCCACCCGGTCAAAGGGGGTGCTGACCACTGGAAAAGGCTGGAGGGGAGCCTTCTGCTTCCTTCTGCTTTTCCCACTTGCCTGGCAAGTGTGACAAGTCTTGCAATGGATGTCTACATCACTACGCATCTGAGGCCAATAAAAATGGGTGACAAGCCTGTCATAGGTCTTATCCTGCCCCAGATGTCCAGCTAACGGAACGTCGTGAGCCAAACCCAGTAGGAAGGCTCTGAAGCGCTGGGGTACCACCAGCGTACGGGCTGACCCAGGCTCAGCAGCCTTAGGCTCGCTATACAGGAGGTCGTTCTCCCAGTACACAAAATGTGACCCTGACTGATCACCTGAGGATTGGGCTGAGGCCTGCTGCCTCATGCCCACAAGAGAAGGGCACACTTTCTGTTCCGCACAGAATTCCTCCCTGGAGGGACCACCATCCTGCTGCCAATGGGTAGCTCGGGCAGACCTCCCAGTTCGGCAATTTGTTCCCCTGTGGGCTCCAGGGCATCCCCCTCAGGGTCTACCTCCTCCTGGACCACGGGAACTATGGGGGACGGTTTCCCTCGCCCCCTGCCTCTTCTCTTCACAGCTGGGTCCTGGGCCGTACTTTCAGGCTCCGGGACCCCATCAACACCCTTACTCGCTGTCATCGATCGAGTGGTTGCACACACTCACTCTGGCACACCCAACATTTTCAAGTGCGCCTCTCTCTCCACCTTAGCCCAAGGGGAGTCTTCTAAATCATTGCCCAGGAGACAATCGACAGGCATGGCGGGCCTCACAGCAACCTGAAGAGTACCTGAAACTCCCCCCCATTCAAAGGAAACCTGAGCTTCCTCACACTCTTTCTGGGAGTTGTCAGCAGCTATCACGGGGTAGAATGCGTGGGGAACCACCTGCTCTCTGGACACTAAGTGACACTTGACAGCTGTCACACTCGCTCCGGTGTCTCTGAGAGCTTCCACTCTATGGCCATTAATGGTCACCCACTGCCTATATTTACTAGTGTTACTAGGCAGAGGGGGTGGAGGGACCATTTGCATGTCTCCAGCGAGACCAGGGACATTTCTGCGGGACCCCTCCCACCATGGACAACCATCTCCTCCCCTCCCAGGGCTACACTCGCCAACTGACGGGGGGGGGTGCACTTGGCGGTGCATTCGATTTCTTCATGGGACACTGGGGGTCGTAATACCGGTGACCCACCTGCCCACAAGTGTAGCAGGTTAGGGGGCCCCTATGAACAGGTTTACCCGTCGGGGCCCCTGGCTTCTTCTCCGGGGGAGGCTGAGAACCTTTCCCTTGGTTCCCTTGGGGATTACTATGGGGCCCTTTCTGAGACTCCTTCTGTTTACCCTTGTCCCCCCCACTCTTCTGCTGGGGACCCTGCCCACCTTTGGCTGAGTCTCCCACTGGACCCTTGTGGACCCTGATCCTGACCCAGCGGTCCGCCTCCTCAGCAAGTTTTCTATGGTTAGATATCTTGCTATCAATAAGGTGCTGGCGCAGCTCTGGAAAACAGTTATTAGACAAATGCTCCCAAGCAAGCAAATCATAAAGAGCTTCATACCTTTCCACTTTGCTGCCCTTTACCCAACCATCCATGGCTCTGCAAAAATAAGACACATTTTCAACCCACGTCGTACCAGGCAACTTCTTACATTCTCTAAAAGCTTGTCTGTACTTCTCGGGGGTTAGGCCATACCGTAACATTAAAGCATCTTTCATATGAGCATACGACATCCTATCCTCAACAGGCATGTCCAACAGGGTATCTCTCCCCTCATTCACAAAGCGACCCCACAACCCCGCTCCCCAATCCTTCTCAGGGACCCGGTGGGCCAACAATGCTAACTCATATGCTTTAAACCATTGACCAATATCTTCATTCCTATGATAATCTTTTATCACATCTTTCAGGAAATAAAGCCTACTTTCTGCAGGCCCAGATGGGATGCTGCCACCAGAGGGATTCAACTCTAACTTCTTAGCTTGGATGTCCAACTCCCTCAACTTGGTATCACGCTCCAAAGCTGACTTCTCTCTTTCAAAATCTAACCTTTTGGTCTCCAAATCAGCTACTCTTCTACCTCTTGCATTTTCTAACTCCAACTGCCCATTTATCTTTAGCCTTGCCATTTCCATGTTGTATGCACGCTCATTCGCCCTTTCTTCTCGTTCTTCAGGGGAAAGACCTTTGGAAGAAACACTGCTTCCGGGAGAGGACTCAGGCCCATTCGCTGGCGCCTCCTCTTCCCCTTCCACTGGCGGTACCACCACCGGATCAGAGGAATCTCTAGATTCCAACCAGGCTTTCAAAGCTTTGAGGTATTCCTCCTTCACTGTGATGCCCTTGGTAGGAACTTTAAACTGCTTGCAAAAGGATTTTAGTTTCTTCAACAGTAGTCGTTTAACTTCACTCTGTCGAATTCCTCCTCAACAACAACAGGGGTAGTGACTCCGGTGTCACTCATGGTCAAAACTTTCAGTGTTCAAAAAATCAAGTTTCAGAAAAGCGGAGAACCAAAAATAGGATCCTTCCAAATTAGATTGTGACTGCGCTATGGTCTGCTTTCACTATGTAGAGCACACTAATCACTGTACATGTGTCATAAATGCAAGGTTCAAATCCTCACCGCTGCATCCAATGTTAGAACCGGCTGTCTCTAGTTGGCAGAGGTATACACTTCTGACACTGGGACACACCTTTTCTAGTCAGGGCTAGGGGATCACACCCTTTGATAACCCCTGCTCACCCCCTCGGTAGCTTGGCAGAGCAGATAGGCTTATCTCGGAGGCTGTGCGTTAAGCATTTATGACCACATACAGTAACAACGTGAATGCACTGCAAATGGACACGACACAGTAGTATTATAAAAATAAGTATTTTTATATAAGGCTTAGCACAAGACCAAATAACGACAAAAATGTACACAATCTGAATAAATACTTTGGGAAGGAAAAAGGATAGTTCAAGTGTAGTTTCTTCTTTAGCACAAAGTCTGTTGTATCAAAGCAAATCTTCTTCTTGGAAACACAGTTCTTAGCAACAAGGTAACCCACACGGGGGCGACACGACGTTGAGGCAAGGTTAATCCAAAGGTTCGGCGTCGACCGCGAGGAGCGCTACGTCGAGCCCGGAGTCACACGGACCCCCAACAACACAGTACCTTAGGAAAATGAAGCACACGATGATCAGCGACATCGAGCAATCCGGCGTCGCGTCTTCGGTGTCGATCAGGCCTCAGCAGTCGTTTGATGATGACGTTGCAAAGAGTGAGCAGCGCTCACGGCGTCGAGAGGGCACGAGGGCGATGCGATCAGCAGCGGTAAAGACACGAGGTCCCTTGGAGCTGGAGCCGCACTCCCACTCACTGGCGTTGCTGCTGGCGTCGATCGGGCCCGGCGGCCGGCGTCGAGGAAGCGGGACACTGGGGCCGTTACCCACTTTGTCGAGCTGGATTCGGCGACCTCCGTTGGCGTTGAGATTGCTGGTTCTTTCAGAGGTGCTGGATTCACAGGTTCCAGCAAATAGCACTTTAAACAGATGAAGTCCTTTAGCCCTGTGACTTCAGCAGGAGACTGGCACTCTTCCAGTCCTTGGAGATTTTCTTAGCAAGCGTGAGAGTACACACACAGTTCCTCTCTCCTGGTTTCCTTGGCAAAAATAAAGAAGCACTGCAGGATTCCCCCCAGCAAACAGCACACTGGCAGAAGGGGTAGGCAAGTCCTCAGATCAGCAGGCCTCTTGTCCTTGGTTACAGGGTTCCTTGTCAGAAGTGATCTGATTTCTTGGTTCAGGGGTCCTTCTCTTATACCCCTTTTCGGCTTTGATCCCTTTGTCCATGCAGGGGAATTTCCCAACATCCTGGGTCTGTTGTGGGTGGAGCCAGGCAGAAGCACCTGGCTTATTCACTGAGCAGGGCTGGGTCCTCAGACGCCCAGCAGGAGGTGGAGCCAGTATTGACACTGGCAGGAGCAGACCTATCGGCCTCCTGGCAGGAGGTGGGGCTAGGATCGTCCATGGCAGGCACCGAGCCATCAGCCGCTTGGCAGGAGGTGGAGCCAGCATTGTATCAGGCAGGGCAGGCTATCAGCAACTACTCTCCCCTACTCTCAACGCAAATGTCCCACTCATCCCACACTGACTCACTCAGACCTCTGGAGCCACCCAGCTCCTGTCACACACATGCAAGACCAGCAGAAACCAGAAATAGTTAGACAAGAAAATAGACACTTTCTAAAAGTGCTATTTTCAAACCCAGAGTCCAAAAACCATCCACACCAACGGATGCGTAATTAAACCCCAAGTTCAGGGACACCAAACTCGACATTGCACCATGCTCCCCGAGCCAGCTAGGATCATAGCATTAATAATCCCGGCGGCCCATTCTAACTAATGGAGAGCAGGCTACCTTGCAGTAGTGAAGAACGAAGATGGCTGTAATTCACTATTAGGACATGCCAACTTGGTCAGGCGTGTCCTACCTTATACTTACAATGCACCCCGCCCGTGGGCCTACTATAGGGGTGGCTAACATGAAGTCAAGGGAAGGTTTGAGGGGCTGGCAAGTAGGTACACTTGCGCAGCCGGCGTGACAGCACTAGGCTGCACGTGGGTCTCGCAATCACCGACCCGTAGACATTCTTTTACTAGGCCGCTCTTGTGGGTGGCACAACACGTGCTGCAAGCCCACGAGCGGCATTTGTATTTACAAGCCCCGGCACTCCTGGTGCACTAGACTAGGGACTGACAGTAAACCAAATAGCCAAACATGGATACAATCGATACATCAATTTAACATAGGGAGCACTTGCGCTGTGGCACGGCGCCCAAAGCATATACCAGCAAAACATTGAATAACAGTGGAGGCAACCAGAAAAAATGGAGGAGACACTCAAGCCAATGATGTCAGGTCTAACATGGCCGATCACCAGGTGCGTGGTTTCATCAGGCTATCAGATTGCCCTCTCTGGGCTTGTGCTTTGAAACGCAGCCTGCCTCTGAGCACACGAGATCATAGGATATGCTGCTGAGGATGTGCTTGAATTTGAGCTCTGCATATTGAAACTTCAATGAATTCAGGAGGGCTTAAGGGCTGGACTCTGATTACACCGCCGTTCGTTTGAATGAGTTGTGCACGCAATTTGACAGACATTTTCAGCTTTTTCACCTAGCACTATACAAAGGAGCGCATTATTGATCCAGTTCCCGAGACATATCTATAATGGAGAAGATTCAGTGAAAACAAGATCTGTTTCAGTGACAGGCGACGAAAATGAAAGAAAAAAACAGGTATGCGAAAAGAAAAAACGCGGGTCCCACTTCGCAGCGTGAGGAGGGTGATTGTCTGTACTTGGAGCGGAGCGTGAGGGGCGAGGATAGAACTGCAGCAGGGCTGCAAGCTGTGCAGCAGGGACTCCGTATCCCAGGAGTCCCTGCATTGACCATTTGACACACCTGGTCCGCTCTCCCTGCTTGCCACGCCCCCCGCCCTTGAGCGCTGAAAAGCAGCGGTACCTCTAGCCATCGTGGGACACCATTGAAACTTTGTTTTTGCCTGCCGAGGAGGAGCTGCCCGTTGGATTCCTGACTGTTGTTACCTCCCTTGGAACTGCTGCCCACTATAACTCTCCTTGAGGGGGCATTGGCAGGTATTCGCCCACTGTCCAGTATTGTCATTGGAGGTGATTTTAATTGTACTTATGAACCCTTGGATAAAGATGATTTCATGTGTATGAATGAGGATGATTGCACAAGGTCTATCCCGCTGTTAACCCTGGCACCCATAAAAAAGTGGACCCCGAGAGTCCTACAATTGAATGCCCTAACAGTTGAATATAATCTTCAAGCATTGAATGGGAGAACACCGTCTGACCCAAATGGGGCAATGACATACAACAAACTCAGTTGCCCCTCCCGTATTGATTATATCCTGCTCAATACTAACTCCTGGAGCAGATTAATGGATATGGAAGTTGTACAGACTCAAGACAGCGACCATAATCCACTATGTATGGGAATAAAATGGGGGAGGAAGAGGAATTTTGTAAAAACTCCGCTACTAATCACAAAAGAACTCATCCAGTCAGATGGTAACCGCAAACTTAAGTGGAACAGAATATTAGGTCAAGAGGACAGTCTGCTCTCTATTAAAGGAATGGTTGAATCGCTAACCAGGGAACTGGTTCTTGTGAACATGGCCGCCAATATGGATAGTACTAACTTTAGCCTCGAAGTTTCCTATAACACTCTGGTAAGGGACATTGGATCCCTCTTTTCTGTAAATGGGAGTGGAGGCCCTAGAAAGAAATGTACCCAACAAGCTAGCACTCCCTGGTACACGGCGCAATGTAGGGAGAAAAGAAGGGAAATTGGAAGTGCAATTAAGAGGAAGGACAGTGCAGCTGTGCAGTTGGCTAGAAAAGATTATAAAAGCTGTATAATAAAGGCCAAGAGGGACTGGGAGGAGGAGTATTGGCAGGGATTAAGGGTGGCAGCAACCTCCAAGAACACAATACTATTCTGGAAATTGATAAACAGGTTAGACAGAAAAGGGAATGATCCCCTAGCCAACCATATAACAGAACAACAATGGCATACACATTTTTCCAACTTGTATAACTGTGGGAAGGAAGTATCCCCACTAGGTTTGAATCATCCATATCCCAGTAATGATAGGACAACAACCAATGAGCTTTTTACAGCACAAGAGGTAGCTGCAGCCATAAGTAAAATAACTCCAGCGAAAGCGGCTGGCCAGGATGGGATACCAGGTGATCTGTTTCTACATGATCCCAAGATGTGGTCCAATTTTATTGCCCAATTGATAAACGTAATGCTTGCTGGTCACCCGGTCCCCGACTCCTGGAAGTGGTCACAATCCACAAGAAAGGTGACAAGGAGGACCCCGCCAACTATAGGCCGATTAGTTTAATCGATGCTATGCAAAAAGTATTTGGACGGGTGATTGTGAACAGAATAGACAGATGGGTGGAGGAGGGTTGCAAACTTTCCCATTTCCAAGCAGGTTTTCGTAAAAACGTGGGGACTATGGATCAGGTCTTCAAGTTTTGGGAAATGCCAGAAACCGGTCCCCGGTAGCTTGTTTCCTTCCCAGTATAAGAATTGGCTTGGTAGTTTGGTCTGCCCTGTTCCCATGATGCACTGGGTCAGGGACAGACTAATTTGCATATAGCCAGGTTCTGAGCTGGGATGGTGCAGTGAGCTAAATAACGGTGATGGATCAAGCCCTGATCTTTGGACTGGGTAAGAGTGGTCTGCTTAATTCAGACACTCTGTTCATCACCACCCCCTTTTCTGAATCGTTTTTGGCCACTATAGGTGTGGCAGGGTATACTCAGACATGAGTCCCTTGCTCACTGCACCATCAGGATTCAAGCAAGCCGGGCCGACGACGGCTGAAATGCCAGAAACCGGTCCACGGAAGCTTGTCTCTTTTCTGGTGAAGAATTGGCTTGGTAGTTTGGTCTGCCCTGTTCCCATGATGCACTGGGCCAGGGACAGACTAATTTGCATATAGCCAGGTTCTGAGCTGGGATGGTGCAGTGAGCTAAATAACGGTGATGTATCAAGCCCTGATCTTTGGACTGGATAAGAGTGGTCTGCTTAATTCAGACACTCTGTTCATCACCACCCCCTTTTCTGAATCGTTTTTTGCCACTATAGGTGTGGCAGGGTATACTCAGACATGAGTCCCTTGCTCACTGCACCATCAGGATTCAAGCAAGCCGGGCCGATGACGGCTGAAATGCCAGAAACCGGTCCCCGGAAGCTTGTCTCCTTTCTGGTGAAGAATTGGCTTGGTAGTTTGGTCTGCCCTGTTCCCATGATGCACTGGGCCAGGGACAGACTAATTTGCATATAGCCAGGTTCTGAGCTGGGATAATGCAGTGAGTTAAATAACAGTGATGGATCAAGCCCTGATCTTTGGACTGGGTAAGAGTGGTCTGCTTAATTCAGACACTCTGTTCATCACCACCCCCTTTTCTGAATGCTATATTAAGAAGCCAGCGATTATCAGTTAGTAGACCAATTGGCCCTGCTCTAGCTGTATATGAAGGAAGGGCGATGCCCTGAGCAACCTACGGGGCAGAATTATGGGGAGGAGAAAATGTCGAGGTTTTGGTAAAGGCAGAGAATACATTTATTAGGGAGCTGGTTGCCTTACCTGTATCTACCCCTCTGAAACCATTGTACTTGGATATGGGCAAACGCACCATCTTAGATGTAGTTCACTTGCGTCCATTGTTGTTCTGGGTTCACTTAAGGAGGACCCCAGAGCTGGCACACTATGCCCTAGTGCTGGACGAGCTGATTGCATTGAACTCGGGTGGCAAAATACACTGGTTAAAGATGGTTATGAAGTTGGGCCTGACTGAATCCTGAACCACCCAGGCACCACCTCCAAAGCAAGTAATAAAGAAAATCTACTGGGAGTGGGTGGAGGCTCATGAACAGAGTAACCCAAGTTGGGGAACCCTAACTATGCAATTCTTAGAACATAAATCAACCAGAAAGCTGGAACCCTTTCTTGACCTGATAACAACACCCAGAGATAGAGTGATTTTCTTAAAGATGAGATATGGAACTTTACCTCTTAATCAATTTACTAAAGGATGGAAAGCCTCAAGGTCACTGAATGGTGCATGTCCTTGCTGTCCGTGCAAAACAGAATCCCTTGCTCATTTTCTGTTTGGCTGTAAAAGCTATAAGAGGGCAAGACAGAGATGGCTTAAACCAGTTTGCAGGGAGCTTGGAACTAGAGATTTTCGGGTTGCTCTCCGTATCATTACAACCAATACGTTCCCACTTTTCATTGTTTGCGGTGTGGCAAAGTACCTATCAAGTGCTTGGCTCACTCGCACAAGGATATCCAATCTTATCAATACTTAGGCCATATGGTTACGATCGTTAATTCATAACTTACTTTTAAATTGTGTGATACCTAATATTGTCATGTATTTTTGGGCTGTTTCATGTTTTTATTGTATATAGGAATTTTTATACAATTCTAATGAAATGTATCTTAATGCTAATGTTTTTATGATCAATGTACTTTTATGGTATGACGATATCGAATAAAGTATCAAACAAACAAAACAAATGAAAAAAACAAGCATTGGCCACATGCGCACACGAGAGGCGATCAGTGGTGGGGGAGGGGGAGAAGCGGGAGTTCTGTGCGCGCAAAAGTGAAACTGATCGCGATCAGGCACTGAAAGCTGGCGGCTGCATGCGCGTAACCACAAGCTTGAGGCAGTAAAAGCCTCTGGTGGCACTTTTAAAAGCGACTCACTAAATGTCTCTCCAGTTAGCGCATGCGCTGGCTCTAGCGAGATCTAAAAAGGAATACGGTTTAAATACAAACCTTTCTGAAAATAACAACTAGATATTTGAACCCAGCAGACCAAAAATGAATAAGGTTTGCTGTCATCCATCAACCAAAAAGATTGGGGAAATTATTTTTCTTGAAAGAGAAGTGCTTTACTTTGAAATGTGACAATATTACTTCAGTTTTAAAAATCCCGGTTGCACTGACAGAACTAGGTTGAATTGTAAGAGGTCAGATTTTGTAATGAGCAACAAAGCGTAAAGCGGTAAGTACAATGCATTCCTCTGTTTACCTTTCCAGGCACTGTAGCAATAAGGGAATACATATCAGGCACGCAGGGAAAGGGGAGGGGGCCGGGGGAAGGGAGCCTTCTGATCGTTGTACATGCTGCTGCTAATTAAAATAAATCCGGTTTCAAACAATGCTTAAGACACTGGGTTGGAGAGCTCTTTCCAACTGCAATCTTGCTAACTCATTATTTTCATGGATGCCTACAGAGCACCATGTTATCAGGCAGCTCATCATTTAAACATGTGTGACACACCTTTTTCATTTATTGTTATGTTTTTCACACGCATTTTGTGATGTTAGTAATCCACACGTGGCATTAATCCACATCTAGCCATTGAATCAGACACGCTGCACCTGTAACATGGTTAATAATATTTTAACACTTGCCTTATGATTCGGTCACTTTTCTCATGAATTTTTCAAACCTTACACATTACGATCACAAACCATGATTTGTTATCTTCCACCTCACGTTATTTGCTGCTAGCTATATGTCACATTTTCTTTATGATGTTAGTGGGCATCTCGCGATTTTACATAGCATGCCTTGATTTTATTATGCATTGCTGCTGTGTTTTAGCATGTTATGTGCTTTTTCACGCATCATGTACCAGAATAAGAAAAGAAAAATCAAACTGAGTGAACTACTGATAAATTGCAACTTCACAACCATCCCAATGCCCACCCGACTTCAAGCCTTGTCACCCCTTAAAAGCAAATTGTTGAATTAAGTCTTGCTGAATCTTAAAATAATAAACACGTCTTTATGTAAATACATAGGGGCAGATTTACAATTACTGGCGCATCCCTGCATATCGGCAAGGATGCGACAGTAATTGTGCGCCGCAGCTCCGCCACCCTTGATGCGCCGCATTTACAATGCGGCGCACCATGGGGCAAAAAACGGCACAGATGCGTCACGCATCTGTGCCATAAAAGCGGCGCATTGCTGGAGTTGCGTCGCAAGCGCGACACAGCTCCAGCAATGATCAGGGGGGCCCTATGTGTATAATGCTGCGTCAATCCTTACGCCTGCTTCAAGCAGGCGCAGGGTTTTCACGCAAGCATGGGCCCAAGAGTGACTGAGTGAAATCTTGTAGATTTCACTCAGCCACTTTTGGGAGGCGTTCCTGCGCCGGTACGCCTCCCCCTGCGATGGTACGCCTCTTCTGGCGCAGGGCTTTACAACGTGACGCATCTGGGAGATGCGTCATGTTGTAAATACCCTGCACCATGGTGCATCTTTTGCGCCGCTGCTGCGTCACAAAAGTGACGCAACAGCGGTGTAAAAGCGGCGCAAGGGGCTTGTAAATCTGCCCCTCAGGTTGGAGAACCGCAGCCTTAAGGCCCAGCGGCGCAGGGTACGCCTGAAATCCACGGGATTCACCTGCCTTATCAAAACAGAGACACAGACTCTTCAACTGGCGTAGAAGATGGTATTTATTAGTTGCAGCTAGTACAGTGGTCTTAGAAGTCGTCAGTACAACGAGGTTCAAAAGAGACTGCCACTTAACTCCGTGGCGCACAGGTTTATATATGATACAATAAAATGCAAAATGCAATCACACACAAGCATGAGCTATTGGCAAATGTTATAAACAATGTTTTAAGACCTAAGCAACTCAAGTTCCCGGTTCTGTTTGTCATTTGACCCCTTAAGTAAATCACAAGCGAATCCACACAATTTGATTTACAAGCAGAGAAAACACAGCTGCGTGTTGTAGAAGGACAGTCGAGAAACAGGAGAATGCATGAGACATGTAGTGAAGGACAGCAGATAAGATAACTTAAAGGAAACAATGGTGTGAAATGACATGTAGTCCGGACGGGGATTAATCAGCTCAGACAGGAATTAGTGTACTCGGCCAGACCCTGACACTCGTTAGCAAACATAGGCGAGGAAGCTACCTGACATGCAAAGCAGAAACGACAAAAACATTGCGTTCGCCAAGCTGCCTGAGTGAGGGCCACACAAAATGGCGGCGATCTCAAAATGGAGGCTGAGCACGAACGAATTCGTAATTTTCAGAACCTCAGGCCCTCCTTTTGCCATTACTCAGGCAAAAACAAACCAACTCATGCTAATCTGAGTCAGAGTCAACACTGATGTTCATGAGATCTTCAAGCTGTTGCTGCACCATCATTCTAATATTCTCTTTCTTCTGAGCAGCAGATCGTGGAACGCATAGAGTAGCAAACAGGCCACAAACTGCAGGACCACACTGAACACATAAACAACAAGAGAATATGACAGCTAAAACTGCTCCAAGGAACGTCAAAATCTTCCATCCCCAAGTTGGCAATATTCCCTAAAACCATCCCATAAAAGACCAATCTCCTTCGTCCTGATGTATCGACTCGGAGACTGTGTGCAATTTGGAAATTGCTTGGTATACTGCTGGAGCGTCATCTGGAATATAAATGCAGCATCTAGATCCGATCAATCTACAGACACCTCCTCGGTCTGCTATCGATCACGTCTAACGCAATTCTATTTTGAAGCGTCATAAGACGGTCCGCTTGAAGTTCTGCCGTAATGTTAACTATCGCACCTACGGTAGCATTAATAGTGGTCTCAACCACTCGAACCAATTGCCTGATGTGTCTGCTGTTAATCATCGGACAACAAAAAGGAAGGAATTCTTTAAGGAAGTCTCCTCCCTCTTGTTCTACCGTGTCTTTGGCATCGAATACGCCTTTGCTATGTCTAACTCTATGATGGTCTGACGAAGCCGTATATGTAGCGGGAAGGAGGAAAGCTATGTAGCAAGTTCAAGAAAAGTTAGAAGGTAACCAAGTATAAGCTTGATCGTTACAAACAAAATATGTTCCTTGAGACGGAAATAGCGGAGGAAAATCAAGAGATGGGAGAACATATGTATATGTACATTTCTGGATGTCATCAACTTTCTTACTGTTAATTTGGAGACAAAGATTACCTTTATGGGGCACAGTCCACACTGGGGAAGACTCACCTTTTCTAGTTTTATCACTGAGAATGGAGACATAGTGGGTAACATTCCATCCATCGTAAGCTTTCTTTTCATCCAATGGAATCTTACTCTTCTCTACAATCTTGGCCATTACCACTATGCTTTTTATCAAGGAGCTATGGCTAAAATCTAATCCATTCCCAGGACTCCTCACAGGGCTTCTAGGTCTGTTGTGGTAAGCGGCTGAAAACATTGTCAAATAGGCCCAAGCCGAACCTTCGTATGAGAAAGGAAGAACCAAATATGGCATTCCCTTTTGTGTATTGTGTGGCATGAGTCCGCACACCTAACAATCAGTCATATTAATGGCCAACAACTGAATAAATGTATTGTTCATATACTCGGCTCTCCTTATCTGTTCATGAGGGGGTAAAGTATGCATTTTGTGTGAAAAGACAGAAAGACGGGAAGGCAAAGAAGTTGTAGTATTCGCAACATTTCTCGATTGCAAAATGTGGACAATCCATCCTGTGCAGGCTAATAACATCCACAAAAACATAAGAACACGCAAAGCTACGCCAAATCGACTACGTAATAAATTACAATATTTTGATCTCATTTCTAGCTTCCTATTTTCCCTACCTACAATTATTTTACCATCCATCTTTATCTAAAAAAATGTCGCTCACGGCACTCTTCCTCGATCACTCAGCTGATCACTTCTGTATATCCTGAGGCACTAGCCGCTTACTAAAGAACAGAATCAGGTTACAGTCTGAGTCTCCTACCGTGACCCTGCGACGGAGACATTTGGTACATCTAATACTAATATCACACAAAAAGCAAAAAGGACAAAAAGAATGTCTTTAATTAATAAAAAGTGTTCAAGAGTTCAGTTCATTGGGTCTTGGTCTTAAGTTGTAGCATGTTTTGTTCGGCACGGTCTGATCTTCAAACAGTATTTCTGGGTTGGTGGTGTCTATTCGATGATGCACGGGCACAGCAGCTTGAAGAATGTCGTCATCCGCTTTTTCAGACTGAGTCCCATAAATCTGAGCATCACTGAATGGAACAAAACAAGGAACTGCTGCAGTGTCCGATTCTCTTACACCACTGCGAATCCACTGATCAAAGGGTAATGGAAGTGGCACCTTTTTACAGTGCACTCCATGCACCCATCTTTGTTTGCCCACCACCTTGACAGCCGTTCGGGTAACGAGCAAAACTTGCGTAGGCGTAGACCATCGAGGCTTCAAATTCTTAGTCCGTTGAAAATTCTTCACACAGACCCAGTCACCGGGCAAGATGGTGTGACCTGGATCTGTGGAGGCCTCTGGCAGAACACTCTGTACCTGTTGACGAATAATACTTAATTTAGTAGTCAAATCATGTAAATAGTCGATCAACAAAGGATATGGTATGTCTGAATATCTTTTGGGACGGGGAACACCCCAAACATTAGCTGGGCGTCCAAATACTAATTCATATGGGCTAAGTCCCATACGAGAGTTCACAGTAGTTCTGGTTGACAAAAGAGCTAGGGGCAAGGCATCAGGCCAAGCAAGACCTGTACTGGCTTGAATCTTCGCCAGCTTAAGCTTGAGCATACCATTGTAACACTCAACCAAACCCGCTGACTGTGGATGGTTTGCCGCATTAAATTTTTGTCTGATTCCAAGACCGGAACATACTTTCTGCATTATCTGGCCCACAAATTCACTTCCATTGTCACTCCAGACAATGCGCGGCAAACCAAACCTAGGGAGGAATTCCTTAATCAGCACTTTGGCAGTTGATAAAGCAGTGTAATCTTTCAAGGGGTAGGCCTCTATCCAGCAGGAAAAGGCACATACCACCACCAGAACATACTTGAGGTTGTTGCAGCGATCTATATGAATGTAATCGATCTGCAACACCTCAAAGGGATATGACGGGGGAGCAAAATGGCCTGCCGCAGTTGGGGTTCCTTTTCCTGGATTATGCATTAAACAAACAATGCAATGTTTAACCACATTTTCTGCACATTTCGGAATTCCTTCATTCTGCCATACCGGAGCCAGAAGCTTACAAATGCCTTTTGCTCTAATGTGAGCTGGGCCATGAGCCATAGTCACGACCGGCAACACATAAGCCTCCGGTAACAACCATCGCTGATGTTCCGACAACACTGTCCAACAACCCGTCGAATCTAACATTCCCGTCCTTTCTTTCCACATACTCAATTCTTTCTCAGTAGCTTCTCCCTGAATCGTTTTCACACTTTCAATTGTGTCTTCACACATTCCAATTTCCCTCACCCAATTTGCGGGACCTGCCACATACATTCGACTAGTAGTGTTTCTAGCTGTGGCTTTCGCCATCTCGTCTACCAACGCATTTCCACGACCCACATCAACTGTAATTTTCTTATGTGCACTGCACTTTATGATCGCTATTTGTACTGGTAAAGTAAGTGACTCAAGGAGATCAGTCACTAACTGACCATGCTGAATCTTTGTCAGGTGGGAGGTGAAGAATCCTCTCTCCCTCCACAACTTTCCGAAACTATGCGCAACACCGAAGGCGTACTGACTATCCGTGTACACATTCACTCTCTTTCCCTTCGACAGCACACACGCTCTAGTCAAAGCTATCAATTCAGCTGCTTGGGCTGAATTATGTACAATACGTGCCGTCTCAACAATAGTGCATAAGGTGGTGACAGCATAGGCAGAAGTGTTTTCTCTCCATTTTGAAGCTTAAAACAAGAACCATCCACCCATAGGATCCCATCCGGGTCCTTGAGCGGAGTGTCCTTTAAATCAATCCTCCCCTTCATTTCTTCTTCTGTTCGAAGAAAACAATCATGCTTTTCCTGATCATCTTTCTCATCTGGAAGTGGCAACAGTATAGCTGGATTTAACGTGTTACATCTTTTGATATGTATATGACTCGCTAGAAGTGTCAGCTCGTAACCAGACAAACAAGCACTTGTGAGATGCTGCGTCTTAGTTCTATTTAACAAAGTATCCACTGCATGTGGAACCATAACAATAAGTGTGTTATCCAATACCAATCCGCAAGACTGTCTAATAGAAATTGCGGCAGCTGCTGTGGCTCTAAGGCAACTGGGCAAAGCTTTAGCTACTGGGTCTAATGTAGTGGAGAAATAGGCACTTGGCCTCTGCTTATCTCCGAATTGCTGTGTCAAAACTGACAACGCGCAGCCTTCTCTCTCATGAACGTACAATGTAAAGGTCTTACTATAATCTGGGGTACCCAACACTGGAGCGGAACACAAGGCAGTACGTAGATCAACAAAACTTTTCTGGCATTCATCCGTCCAATGGAGTGGATGGGGCGTATCTTTCAACGTTATTGCCACCAATGGTTTCACCAAAAGTGAAAAATTGGGAATCCATTGTCTACAGTAGGAAGTAATACCCAAAAAGGCACGCACTTCTCTCTGTGTGGTGGGTACAGACATCTGTGAAATAGCATGAATAAGTTCTGGGGTCAATCGCCTTCCCTCCTTCGACAAGAAATGACCTAAATAGGTCACTTCTTGTCGGACATATTGCAACTTGGAGGGTGATACTTTGTGATTCAAAACAGCCAAATGATGCAACAATGCAACAGTCACATGCTTACACACATCTTCCGTATCAGCAGCCACCAGCAAATCATCCACATACTGAACAAGCGTAGCACCTGGAGGCAAAGAAAAAGTATCAAGTTGACATTTAAGAGCTTTGCTGTAAATAGAGGGACTTTCACAATAGCCTTGAGGAGCTCTCTTAAATCTGAAGCTTCGGCAACCCAAAGAGAAACCAAAGATATCCCTACTTTCCTCAGCAATGGGAATGCTAAAGAAAGCATTCTTAAGATCGATCACCGAGAACCAAGCCGCTGAAGCAGGAATCATGGTCAATAAAGCTGTAATGTCCGGAACAACAGGGAACTGTGGTACCACTATTTTATTGACTTCCCTTAAATCAATAACAAATCTATAGACAGGAGGCTGTGAAGGATCCGTCCTCTTAAGGATCGGAAAATAGGGCTTTTACAAACATTGCTTCTAGTCTCTTCGACCACACCTTTCTGAATAAAATCATCAACAATAGCCAACAGTGCTCTCTCTCCATCACTAGAAATACAATATTGAGGAATGCGTGGCATTATAACATTATCTTTAACTGTGACAACGTACAGTGGGATCGAAAGACGACCCACGTCATTTGGGCCCCTGGCCCAAAGACTTTTTGGGAGAGAAAGTAATTCAGGTGGAAACTTGTCCCGAGATAAATACATGGGGGACATCAATCTCTTTCCCAACGTGAGATGCACACCAGAAGGGGAACAATACAATGTCGCCTGCAGTTTTTTTAACAAATCCAAGCCCAGTAAATTCTCACCACAACCAGTTGTCAAAATAAGCGGAGCTTCCAAGTCATAAGGACCAATCGAAACAGGCAGGGGGCAAGAAACCGCATTACGGACTGGAGCGCCAGAAAATCCCACTGAAGTATTTATTAAGCCAGACAAAGGTGCTCCAGGGAGTTTAGAATGAATGATAGAACATCTCATCGCACCAGTATCAAAAAGAAACGGTTCTGAAGCACCCATTGCATTGACAGTGACATACG
Organism: Lissotriton vulgaris; assembly: GCF_964263255.1. Classification (NCBI taxonomy): domain Eukaryota; kingdom Metazoa; phylum Chordata; class Amphibia; order Caudata; family Salamandridae; genus Lissotriton; species Lissotriton vulgaris. The sequence continues at coordinate 120,469,294 of NC_141686.1, forward strand.
GCCCATGTTGATCTACTGGAATCAACACAACTCCCTCACTTCGTCCATGGCTGTCCTATTCAGTCTGAAAATTGTCAGCCCTCTCTTCAACGTAGTAATCATCATTGTAATACTGCGCAGACAAAGCTGTCTGCTGGTCAAAGTAATTCGAAGTAGATGGGACAAGGGAACGCTGCTCCTGAGAGGATGCACCTCGTCCTCTGCCTCTACATCCTGTCTGAAAATTACCATGACCTCGGGAAGCAGACATCCCATTATTACGCTGTAGTAAGACTGGACAACTATTCTTGAAATGTCCCTCTTCCCTACAATATGCTTATTGATTAGGACCTAATGAAGGTCGCGGTGTAAAATACTCAGGCTTTTGCAACAATCTCTGAAATTGCGGAGGCTGCTGAAACTGAGAGTTCTGCTGATGCTGATTCGAGCGAGGCGGATATGCCTGCTGTAAAGCCCATGCACTTTCAGAACTCTTTAATTTATTCAATAATTCGGGAAGTAAATTATCTACAAACTTGTCCACAAACAACCGTTGACCACCTTCGACACTCAAATCCTGACCACTGTAGTCTATAAAAGTTTCTTCCAAGCGAGTGAAGAAATCCGAGACACTTTCATCTTTCTTTTGCTTGCATGCGGCCAACTTATCCTAATTTACTCATACTGCAGGCATCATTGTCTTCATCAATTCAATTATTCTACCTGGAAGAGCCGTAATCAAATCCTCGGGCTTTGCACCACCCGCCTGATTCCGCAGCTCTAATAGCAGCCCAATCACCACCCAATTCAGCCAAATGATTTTCCCTACGAATCCGTGCACACATACCTTACGGAACAACATTTCCAAATAACATATCGATGTCAGCCAAATTCAGAATGCAAGCGTCAACTGTTTGAGACAATTCTTTGTAATATCCAGCAGGATTTTTACGGGGGTCAGGAAGCGTTTGCTTAAGCGCCAATACTTCAGACCTCTTCCAGGGTTCGTGAACCCATATACGCTGGAAATGAGCAGGGACAGGGGGTGGACCAACCACCACTTCTCTCCATACGGGAGGAACTTCACGCATCGGATAATTCTTGCTACCTTTTTTATTGACGGGATCGACCTCAGAAAAGGACAAGGACAGAAACATTGTTCGAAACGCAATGAGTCTAGCTACTGACTCCTCAACTCGGTGTCCTACAATAAAACCTTTATCGAAATCAGCTTGTAATTTCAGGAGATCCGAAGGAACTGTATTTAACTCCATATCTTCCCAACCTCTAATAAGAGTTTGACACATAATGTTGAAAACATATATCTGCGCAGGCCCCCCCCCATTGATGAAAGCAACTCATGATATCTTCAGTACTATACTCTGGTCCATGCTCAATCCATTTACGAGCGAGAGAACCCAAAGCTACTTTCTCTTCCGCAAAAGGACGTTGACAACGAGATTGTCGTCTAGAGAAAGCTGAAGATATTTTTATAGACCTAACGAAAGGAGAAAAGAAACTTGAAACAGCATCTGCTATCCTCCTCTATTAAATAGGAGAATCCCGAGAAAGGATAGGAGGTATTACAGATGCAGAAGACAACGGAGATTGAAATGTAGCAGACTGAAGAGTAGGAGCGGGAGTAGGGGGGGGCTGAAGTACAAGCTGCGAGGGCGGAGCAGAAGCAGGCAAGGAAGCATTAAGGGGCTGAGCCGGTTGCTGGACAATCGGTAATTGAGCAACCACTTGTTGAGCAACGAGAGGGGGTAACGGTGGTGCATTCGCATTCTGAACATAGGGCGGAGGTGAATTCAATAAACAAGACATTAGGGAATCTTCTTCTAATTCCTTACTTTTATCTGAAGAGGAAGTAGGCAACATCGGATAGCATCTATCTATCGCCATACGATGTTGTCTCTCTGATACCTCCTTTGCATCGTCTACTTCGTTATCCTTAAACTGTTGGGCAGCCTGCAGGACTGACATGTCTTGTGCTTTCTTATCCTATTTCACTTGTTTGATTTCTTTCTGTTTGGCTTCTTTACGCCAAAGGCGAAATGAGTCAAACATAGCCGTCCGGGCTTTTCTTTTAAACAGAATGGTTTCTAAATTATCTAATATAGCAGGATCAAAGCTACCATTCTGTGGCCACCTCAAAACTCCACTATTTTTCGTGTATCTGACCCATGTCTCGTTAAAGGTAATGGGACCAATACCATGTTTCGAATAGAGCTCATAAGTCGGAGTTCCAACCGGAGGGATTGGACATGATTCCTCCAACTGGGAATCCCTCGTACAACCCAAATAACAAAATCTTTTGAACTTACTCAGCCCAGGCATCGTCACTTCTCTAGACTGATCACAAACAACAAGGGGTTTAGATCAGTGGAACAGTACAATCATACTTACCCCTTGGCTTCAGCTATTGCAATATTCGAATCAGAGACTAAGAATCAAAACAAAACAAATGTCTGTGGGAGCGACCCACCAAATACTTAACTAAGAATCGTTTTGCGCCAGCGAAGGTCCGTCTATCGTCTCGCTCTACCAAAACTTCAGAAGGGTCCAAGGCAGGGCGACAGTCAGGGCAGCAGTCGTCAGCAGCTGTCGGAGAGGAGTAGCCGCGCCGTCAAAGACCTTTGGTCCTCTTTCGACATACGGAGGTCGATCACGTGGTGTGCTTCCTCCGGAGTTTTTTGCGGGGCTCCTCACGACCCTCGGGCTCAACCGCTACCGCTGAAGTTGCCCCACGTTGGGCACCAGTTGGAGAAACGCAGCCTTAAGGCCCGGCTGCACAGGGTACGCCTGAAATCCCCGGGATTCACCTGTCTTATCAAAACAGAGACAAAGACTCTTCGTTTGGCGTAGAAGATGGTATTTATTAGCTGCAGCTAGTACAGTGGTCTTAGAAGTCGTCAGTACAACGAGGTTCAAAAGAGACTGCCACTTAACTCCGTGGCGCACAGGTTTATATATGATACAATACAATGCAAAATGCAATCACACACGAGCATGAGCTATTGGCAAATGTTATAAACAATGTTTTAGGACTTAAGCAACTCAAGTTCCCGGTTCTGTTTGTCATTTAACCCCTTAAGTAAATCACAAGCGAATCCACACAATTCGATTTACAAGCAGAGAAAACACAGCTGCGTGTTGTAGAAGGACAGTCGAGAAACAATGAGAATGTATGAGACATGTAGCGAAGTACAGCAGATAAGATAACTTAAAGGAAACAATGGAGTGAAATGACATGTAGTCCGGACGGGGATTATTCAGCTCAGACAGGAATTAGTGTACTCGGCCAGACCTTGACACTCGTTAGCAAACATAGACGAGGAAGCCACCTGACACGCAAAGCAGAAACAACAAAAACATTACGTTCGCCAAGATGCCTGAGTGAGGGCAACACAAAATGACGGCGATCTCAAAATGGAGGCTGAGCACGAACGAATTCGTAATTTTCAGAACCTCAAGATTTAAATGAACTCTGCTCTCTTCCTAGAAAATCATCCGAGTGATTACAAGCCCACAAGCTGGGGTTGCTTTGTAAGGTGAGCTGCTGAGGGAGCTTGAGGGCACCTCAGTTGTGGATGCCTCTTCCGCGCTAGTTTGATAGATTGGTGGGTTGCTGCCTCAGCTGCAGAGATGCGTGTTTATCCGACAGAGTCCTAGGTCCAGTCCTTACGAGAATTGCAATATTTCATCAATGGATGGGAATGAGGGCTGTTATTTACAACGGTAAAACATCTGCAGCACGCGCACAAATTTACACTTCCTATAATATCCTTACCGCAACCGACAATATGAAATTACAGCGAAATTAATACATATAAAATACGGAACAGCTAATGGGCACAGCTATCCAGTGCAACAAAAAGTAGCGGTGTGGCATTTTTTGATGCAATCTACTTTTCGGGAAGCCCCAAAATCGTGCTAAATGCACAGAACAAAGTGTTGCATACATTGACCGCCTTTGCTATGCCATCAAATACTCCTAATGAGGGTGACAGGGTGCATGAAAAGCTGACACCTAGTATCTGTACATCAAAGGACCATCAGGCATCAGGACCGGTCCTAGGACTTGTGGGTCCCTGAGAGAAAGGGAAGATGCATGCGACATCACAAGAAGTGACATCATAGAAAACCAACATCACAAGACTATTGATCTTTGTCATTGCTAAGAGACATAGTGTTGATATCAGTAACATGAATTAAAAGATAAATATCCAAATGAAATACGTTTATCTATTTTGAAACGGTATTAAGTGGATTACACAGTCACATTGGATGGGGAAGCTAGACTCAGGTCTCACAAAGATGGCAAGTCTAACTCCTAGTTAACTGTGTGTTACCAAATTAGTGCATAGTAATAATTAGAGAGCATTGCCGAAAATAAATTGAATGGAATCCCTGGTAAAAATTATGCAACAGGGTATAGCGAGATGAAGTTGAATTCAGATACAAATACCTTTTTTATTCTTTTTGAGAGCTTCATAAATCAGACTAGAACAAAAACGAACAACAGAGTTCTGTAGAAAAAAAAAGCTTTCAGATTTAGGATTCAGAATGATTATATACTCCTCACAGGGGATGTAAACCATGTAAGGAATTGTGGGCCGGATTCACAGAATGAACTTAAGACTCAATCCTAAACTTAATACTATTTTGGTATTCACAGAATGCACTTACTGCTTTTGGCATTCACAGAATGAACTTACTACTTTTAGTATTCACAGAAGTTAGGATTTTGTCTTAATTTTGTCTTAAGACAAACTTAAGACAGACTTAAGACAGACTTAAGACAAAATCCTAACTTCTGTGAATACCAAAAGTAGTAAGTTAATTCTGTGAATGCCAAAAGTAGTAAGTGCATTCTGTGAATACCAAAATAGTAGTAAGTTTAGGACTGAGTCTTAAGTTCATTCTGTGAATCAGGCCCATACACATTACTTATAAAAAACAGGTAAAAGGAAACATTACACTATGAGAATGAGGAGATAAGTAAATTGATAGGATATAAAAAGTGAATTCCAGTGAAACATAACTTCAAAGTTCTAGGTTATACTCATTGGGTTGTTTCCAGGAATTGATTAATTACGTAAAGTTTAGTATCTGTGTGTTTAAAGTAAAGGTATGCTGCAGATTTTAGGGGGTTTTCATGTTTTTCATTTGGTGTCAGGCCACTTGAAAGTGGCAGTGGCAGAATGGCATTATTCTGAAGAAAATCCATCAATCGCCCCCCAAAAAATGGTACTATTCATCTATATATTCACAACCTTACGTGGTTGTCAAACTTGAGAAAAATATGTAGTAGGGCAGGGATGTGAAAATAAAAGAAATTGCCTTCTTCGTATTATGTCCTGTACACATCTGAAAGTTATTGGTAGAATGTGCCATTTCGCCTACATCCTAATACAAACATATGCACAAGTTACTACTTGTGTAACAAAGTATATCTGTAAGAGACATTAGTTAGTGATAGATTCCTTACCTTAGAATATCCCCAGGTGTCAGACTGGATCCGGACATTTTTGCGTAGCAATACCTATGCGCGTCGGGTGGCGTCGTCCGCGGCTCCGCATCTGTCGTCGGTGTCGTTAGCACCGGAATGACGTCATCGGAGGACTTAGACACCGCCCATGCGTGCTGACATCAGTTCTGATACACAGTTTTTCCGCGAAAGATACGCAGAGCCATGATAGAACCAACACTGGTGCCATGAAACTAGGGCCCTGAAAGGGGATGACCTTAACCCTAGATATCGGTTCGCAGAACAGGGAGGATGGATGGCTCGGTAAGGAATCTATCACTAACTAATGTCTCTTACAGATATATCGTTACACAAGTAGTAACTTGTGCATCTGAAAGAGACAAGTTAGTGATAGATTCCTTACCTTAGAATAGATACCCCAGCAATACCAACCCCGGTGGTGGGTCTGCGAACAAATAATCGCACCAGACAGTCCTGGAGGACGGAACGTCCGAAGAATCCATCCCTCCAGACTTGGCTGTCCAGGCAGTAGTGTCTTGCAAACGTGTGCAGTGAGGCCCACGTAGCTGCCTGGCAAATGTCCTGCAGAGGCACTCCTCGGCCCAGGGCAGTTGTAGTCACCATGGCCCGAGTGGAATGAGCCCACAATCCAGCAGGGGGCTCCTTTTTTGGCCATGGAGTAACATGCCTGGATACACAAGATGATCCACCAATAGGTGATCCTCTAGTGCACCGCCTTTCCCTTCTTAGCGCCCACGTAACCAACGAAGAGTTGGTCATCCACCCGGGACTGGCGTGTGCGATCTAGATAATAAGAGAGCGCACATTTTGGGTCCAGACGGTGGAGCCTCTCTTCCTCTTTCGAGGGATGCGGAGGCGGAAAGAAGGTAGGCAAGGTAATGGACTGCATGATGTGGAAGGCCGTGACAACCTTGGGCAGGAAAGAGGGTCTCGTCTGCAACACAACCTTGTCCGGATAGACAGAGAGGAAAGGAGGAGTAGAAGAAAGAGCCTGGAGCTCCCTCACTCTCCTGGCAGAGGTGATGGCCACCAGGAAAGCAGTCTTCAAAGTGAGAAGACGGAGAGGACAGTTATGGAGCGGCTCAAAGGGAGCACACATTAGGTAAGTACTTACTTACGTGGTCATCAAACTTGAGAAAAATATGTGGTAGGGCAGGGATGTGAAAATAAAAGAAATTGCCATCTTCGTATTATGTCCTGTACACATCAAGTCCCACTGGGGCATCACAAAGGGAACAGGAGGGAACATGTGTGTGATGCCCTTCAAAAACCTATTTACAATGGGGGACTTGAATAAGGAAGGCTGATCAGGTAGCCGTAAGAAGGCGGAAAGGGCAGAAAGGTACCCCTTGAGAGTGCCCGGAGCAGAGCCCTGCTGGGCAAGAGAAAGAAGAAAGAGGAGAACCTCAGAAAGGGGTGCAGAGAGTGGGTCCACCGCCTTTGCTGTGCACCATGCCACAAATCTGTTCCACCTGCAGGCGTATACCGACTTTGTGGAGGGACGCCTGGCTGCCAGAATGATATCACAGACTTCGGGAGGCAAGTCAAACGGCCTCAACTGCCGCCGCTCAATCTCCAAGCTTGTAGGTGGAGACCGGACAGGTTCGTGTGCAGAACCGTCCCCTGCTGCTGCGACAGAAGGTTCTCCCAAAGAGGCAGACAAATCGGGGGATCGACTGACATGCTGAGTAGCTCGAGATACCAGTATCTTCGTGCCCAGTCCGGAGCCACAAGAATAAACTGGGGCCGGTCGCGCCTGATCTTCTTCAGCACTCTGGGCAGAAGTGGTATAGGCGGAAAGGCGTACAATAGACCGCAACTCCACTCGCGACGAAAAGCGTCTCCGTGCGAGTGCCGCCTTGGAAATTCCAACGCGCAGAACTGATGACATTGCGCGTTCTCTTCTGTGGCGAATAGATCTAACCAAGGCTCTCCCTATTGCTGACAGAGGCCTTGCGCCACGTCCGAGTTCAGACGCCATTCGTGATCTATCATGCACCGACGGCTGAGTTCGTCCGTCCTGGCATTCAGAGAGCCTGCCAGGTGTTGAACCACCAGGGTCATGCCCTGATGTTCCAGCCACTGCCAGAGGCACAGAGCCTCCTGGCATAAAGGTCCACGACCCCACCCCGCCCTGTTTGTTGCAGTACCACATGGCGGTGGTGTTGTCTGTGAACACCTGCACTACAATCCCCCGGACAGACGGGAGGAATGCCTTCAGTGCTAGATGAATTGCCCGCAGCTCCAAAAGGTTGATATGGAGCCGGGACTCCGCCGGAGACCAGAGGCCTCTGATCTCCGCCTCTCCCATGTGGCCTCCCCAGCCCTGGAGGGATGCGTGTGTCACAACCACGTGCTCCGGGTGGGGTAGGGAGAGGGATCTGCCACTGACCCAATCGCGGTCTGTGAGCCACCACTGCAGTTGTCTCGCAGTGCCCTCCGAGATCAAGACATGATCGGACAAGTTGCCCTGATGCTGGGCCCACTGAAACTTCAGGTCCCACTGCAGAGCCCGCATCCGCCACCGGGCGTGCTGCACCAGAAGGATGCAGGAGGCCATCAGAGCCTGTATATCCCGAACCCGCTGTTCGGGTGGGTAAACCCGAAACTGCGCCGAGTCGAGAACCGCTCCGATGAAGAGGAGCTTCTGAGAGGGACACAGGTGCGACTTCGGCACGTTGATGGAGAACCCCAGCAAGTGCAGGAGGTCGGCCGTAGTCTGGAGGTGGCTGACGACTGTCTGGGGCAAGCCTGCCTTCAACACCCAGTCGTCGAGGTAGGGGAAGACTGACACCCCTAACCTGCGCAGATGAGCTGCGACCACCGCCATCACCTTCGTGAACACCCTTTGGGTGCTGGTAAGGCTGAAGGGGAGCACGGTAAACTGAAAGTGCTCGTGGCCTACCGTGAACCGCAGGTAACACCAGTGGGCCGGCAGGACGGGGATGTGAAAATAAGCGTCCTGCAAGTCCAACGCTACCAGCCAGTCTCCAGGGTTCAGGGCAGCTAATACCTGAGCCAAAGTCAGCATCTTGAACTTCTCCTTCTGGAGGAAGCCGTTGACGTTCCGTAGGTCCAAGATAGGGCGTAGGCCCCCTTTGCCCTTCTTGGGTACCAGAAAGTAGTGGGAGTAACAACCACACCCTACTTCTGGCCCAGGAACGCGCTCAATGGCCCCCTTGGCCAAGAGGGCCGTGACTTCCTTTTGCAGAAGTTGCAAGTGATCCACCGACACGCAGTGGAATTGCGGTGGCATGGCTGGAGGGGTCACCTTGAAGGGGAGGGAGTAGCCCCTTCGGACGATCTGCGGCACCCACCTGTCCGACGTGACAGTGCTCCAGTGGGAGAGGTGATGGTGAACCCTGCCTCCTACTGGCGTCACATGGGCCTGAAAACTCGGACTAGGAAGGTTTTGAGGCAGGTGCTGCGGAGGGATATGTGGACTGGCCTCGCCGTTGTCACTGACCGCCGCCACGGCGGTGTCCACGGCCCCCACCGCGCTGATAAACATTTTGCGGTGCGTGGCTGGCAGCACGTGTGCGGGCGCCCCTTCCTTGGCCATAAAAGGAGCGAAAGGCACCCGATTGCTGGCGTGTGGCCGAGAGGCCCAAGTACTTGGCCGTAGCCAGGAGTCCTTAAAACGCTCAAGCGCATGGTCTGCCTTGTCACTAAACAGGCGACGGCCATCGAACGGCATGTCCAGAAGTGTGGCTTGGACATCGGCCGAAAAGTTGGCGGACCTCAACCAGGCATGGCGTCGAACCGCCACTATCGTTGCCATCGCCCTGCCCAGTGAGTCCGTGGTATCCCGCCCACACCGGATGGAATATTGCGCTGCATCTCGGCGCTCCACATGCGTTTGGGCGAGTTTAGCCCAGACCTCCTCCGGACATTGTGGCAGCACGTCCGCGACCGCATCCCACAGAGTGTGGGTGTAGCGGCCCAAGAGACAAGCGATATTGACAGACCGCAGCCCTAAGCTCAGGGACGAGAACACTTTCTTCCCGAACTGTTCATATCTCTTGGATTCCCGATCGGGCGGAGCCGACGGGAATGCGGTCTGGGAAGTGGAGTTCTGGATAACCAGGCTCTCGGGGTGGGATGGGTGGACAAAAAGCAAGGGTCGCCCGGGGCCGGGCGGTAGCGTCTGGCCACATTCCTATCCACAGGTGGACCTGTGGCGGGCTTGGACCAAGTGCCCACAAGAACGACACACAAGGCCTCATTGAACAGCACCAGAGGCTCACTGGAGCTTGTCTGCAGTTTGAGGACCTCAGTGAGGAGGTTAGTCCTCACGGCCGCGACGGGGAGCTCAAGGTTTAAGGCCTTGGCCGCCCTCGTCAACACTACACTGTAAGTAGACCACTCCTCCGAAGCCACGGTTGGAGGGGAGACGAATCCAGTGTCTGGCGGAGTGTCAATACCACTGGCCTCCCCAAGCTCATATGTCCAGTCCTGTTGAGACTGGCACTCCAGTGCCAGAGGGTCCTCAGACCCCTCCCAGTCCCCCTCGTCACCCGTCTCCTGTAAAACAGGATTAACAGACGGGCCTCCTCATGGAAATAAAAATCTCCAAAGGCCGTCTGAAGCAGCGCCCATTGGCGCCGTTCCGGTGCCAGAGTTGGACCGAAGGGAACATTGGGGACGGCGTGCACAGTGGGCGCCGGGGGCGACACCCGCGGGGCCGGCACCGGTGAAGTCGACCGGCGACGACCCGGATCCGGCCGCGAAAGTCGCCTGCGGAATCAGGGCTGAAGCACCCTAAAGCATCGGGGACGAAGCACCCGACCCGCTAGGGCCTCCAGCCGGGACCGTTTGGCCTGGAGGCACCACGGGACCCGACTAAGGAGGGAGGGACCTCATGGCCATGAGGTACCACTCAATCTCCTCCGGCGTCGCGCCGTGCCCAGGGACCCGAAGGTGTGGGGCAGGCGGCAACACTTGCCACTCCCTGGGAGCCGCGTGGGTGGTGTCACCCAAACCCCCTGCCACATCGTGCGAGCGTCGGTGTGGGTCAGAGGAACGATGTCGTCTCTCCGTCCTCTCATGCTTCTTACCTGAGGACTTGGATCCTGACGACTGATGTCCACTCCCGGAGCTGCGATGACTCTGACCCCGCGACCGATTCCTCAACCTCCCGTGGGACCGGGACCTGGAATGGCGCAAGGCCGACTGCCGGAGCTCGAGTCACTTGCGGGACCGCTCCAGCCTAGCTTTAGACGTCAGGGCCCGGCAGTCAAAGCAGGTGCGGTCCTCGTGGTCGAGACATAAACAATTCAGGCACCGGAGATGGGGGTCCGTAACCAACATCAGCCGGTCGCACTTCGAGCAGGGTTTGAACCCGGGCATTCCTTGGCACCGATAGAGTTGAAGACTCGAGGAAAGAAATGATCAAAAAGATCAAAAAGTTTAGTCAAAAAAATGACTAGGGGTAGAGCTTCTCCGGATCTGCGCTAGCTGGCGCGGAAAAAAGAAGAACTGACGTCAGCGCGCATGGGCGGCGTCTAAGTACTCCGACGATGTCATTCTGGCGCTAACGACGCCGACGACGGACGTGGAGTCGCGGACGACGCCTACCGATGCGCAGGGTTATTGCTACGCAAAAATTTCCGGATCCAGTATTACGCCTGGGGATATTCTAAGGTAAGGAATCTATCACTAACGTGTCTCTTTCAGATACATATAACAGGTTATCAGAAAGCTCATTCATAACTAACAGGGAAATAATACAAGGCAACAAAATGATTTTTATACTTACCTTCTCCTTCAATGATTAGGTGGTGACAATCTTCTGAGCCGATCAGGATATTACTCAGGACATTGGAGATCAGAAGTAAAGTTACCTTGTGGAGAAACACAAAAAGTGTTTTTCACGAGGCTCTCAGGTTAGAGAAGAGCTGTTATATCAAATGGGGGGACCAGGAGTCGTTAGGTCCAGCATATAAGCTTCTTACTATATATAATGGTCCAACAGTTCTATGAAAAAATCTCCGGTAAAGTGCCCACTTTTGGGTGCCCATTGGGCATTGCAGTGCTGGCATGAGAAGAAGATTGCCCGATGATGAAGCATGACCCACATACAGGTGTGTGAGGGCACTTTCTCCTTTTGCAACATTTTCCCCCTCTGATAAATGGTATGTCTACACCCTTATTCCACTGTCTTTAAAAGGAACTGCATACTCTTGTTGGATCAGAGAAGAGCAGTGCCAAGATTGAAAAAATTGAGAAATACAAATCCGTGCCATGATGCTCTCCTAGACAAAATAATGGAAGCAGGGTAAGTCTTATTTCTTCAATTGTGTCTTTTTTACCTTGATATGTTATTCACTACTAATAATGAAGGTGAACATTTCTGGGAGGAAATTCCTGAAGGTCATGAGGATGTTTCTCATGTTAGCTAGAATGAACAAGGGTCCCTGGGACTCCAGGTAAAATATTGGGCTTGTATGGAGGGGTGATGCCAGCAAGGCAACACTAGGCAGCACAATTTGCTCTTGTGCTCTCAGAGCAAAAACCTAACAAGTGCTTTGTCACTCACCTTTCCTTCTGCAGGGTATGAGGGAGGCTGGGATCTAAACCAAAATACGAATATGACCCATCCGACTGGTGATTGTCTGCTTTTGACAGCCTTCTGCAGCTTGAGAGAGGCTTGTGTGAAGTCCTGCTAAAAACGTTGGCTTCCATTGGGTCCGTAGAAGTAGGTGGAATTTGATTGTTTTAAAGTTTGTGTTGTTTCTGCTGAAGTTGTCAGCCATGATTTCTCTTCTGCTTCCTTCCTCCTTCATCAGGTGTACTTTTTTAGCATTAGGCCATATTTCTGCCTCTAAATAAATTAAATAGTGCATGGCTCCAGCTTATGCCACCAATTACAATTCTAGCGATTTTGGCATCTTTTTACTAATTGAAAGCCTTTGCTGCCAGGCACATGTCGTGTTTGTTATATACAAGGGGACCCCATACAGTAGAACCTGGGGTAGAATGATAATTTTATAAAACAATGGTTCGGAGTAGGCCTTATGTGGTCCTTAAAGGAGAACAAAGGGTATTAGCGAGTATTTAATAAGTCGCTAGGGAGCATTGGTAGTAGGAAAAATTTGGAATTTTTTATTTTTACTCTTTTCTCATAGCAAGACACAAAATTATATATATATATATACACAGTATTTCAGGTGCTCAGGTGAATAGTACGGTGCAGGACGTGACATAGGTGATCAAAGTGAACGAACTGTCACACACAACAAGGATAAACACACACAACAATTATATACAATGGTACAAGTGAAATTCCTTGGGTAGGTCGACGGCGTTTCGATCTATATTATTTTAGATCTTCATCAGGACAGTTGAGCCTCCTGAAACTACAGAAAATTCAATTATACTCTCTTTCTTGTATGTACTTAACTGGTGTTCCTACATGTTTAGATCTGACATTGTTATGGTGCTCCCGGAGAAAAATAAAAATTTCAAAAAAACATGCACATGTTCAAATTACTATGCATGCATTTTTGGTGAGATGTAATAGTTAGGGGGCAGATGATCTAATCTCACCCAGGTGCGCTGCGCGTTTTTAGGCTTAGGTAATGCGCGCATGCATCTAGGGGGATTGACTGTTACAATTAAAAAATCATTATATACCTTGCCAGTGGGGAGGGCAAGGATGGTCATTTGCGTAATACTGTCGGGCGGATGCCGCAGCTTTTCACGGAATCTGTGGGTAATTTAATAAGCATGAGTTGGCTCAATAGCTGTAACCATTTAATAGATATTAGCGAAGGCTAAGGAATAGCCATAAGTTGCTTACTTAACCAGAGACTCACACAAGATTGGTTAGAATCCAGGCATTAAATGGGGATTCAGGTAGTGGCTGTTTACTTCAATGTGGGGAAAATACTTGAGCTTGTAAAATAAGAGAAGGAGAAATAGAGATTATTAGGGCTCTATGGGTATTAATAGTCAAACTCCAATTGAAAAAAGGGGGGGGGGTTGTTTACTTACAGAAAATTAAGGTTAAAACATGATCAGTATCACTGCCAAGGCGCAGTCGTCGCTATGGTAGGGAAGGTTGTCTGAAACTGAAGAGCATTCCTGGTCAATAATTGGTTTGGTTTTTTTAAAATAAGTGGAGGTAATAGCCACTATATCGGCGATGCACTTACACAATTATTGTGGGTTCAGACAGCGCATTCGTCGTTTTTGTAGAAGGAGCGACCTGAAACTAAAAAAAACGATACCGGTCAAAGCGCGGTGAGTACAATTCTACTAGCGTCAGCATGGCGAGGGGGGGATCGATTCACTTACTTATTTTTAGCAGGTCGGTGCGGCAAGCAGGGGGTCCGAGTTCCTCTTCCTAGAAGCTCACAACTGAGTCAGCGTCCCTGACTCCATTAAGAGCGTGCCGGGACAGTGCGCGCGCAGCCAGGGAAGCGTGTCTGGGTTGAGCATGCGCGGTAGCGCTTGCTCTGGGCATGCGCTTCTGATTAGTGTTTGTTGCTGAATGTGTGCGTGGGATGACTGATCGCGCAATTCAATGGGCAATCTAAATGAAATGCTATTCGAAACAACAACGATTTACACAAAAAAATTAATTAGGAGCAAACAGGAATTAAAAATACACGATTGTCACATTATTGGGAACAATGTTGTTAATGCAAAGTAACAACAGCCCCACTGGTGGAACACTACCTTGAACTAGGACATTCGGAAAATGAAATGAAATGGCAGGTGATTGATAAACTGATGCCCAATGCCAGAGGAGGCAATCAGCAAACAATATTAAATCGCCTGGAGTGCAAATGGATTTACCTGTGCAAAACAATCGAGAAAGGACTTAACTCCCTCGATGAGTGGAATATGTGCACCTGAGTTGGACTTAATGGACACTTCCTTGCAACACTGTCACGTGAACCCATTTAAGCAATGTACATCTACTAATGTACAATTACCTGCCAATGCCAAGGTTCGCTCTACAAAACAAATATTGTTCCCAATAATGTGACAATCGTGTATTTTTAATTCCTGTTTGCTCCTAATTAATTTTTTTGTGTAAATCGTTGTTGTTTCGAATAGCATTTCATTTAGATTGCCCATTGAATTGCGCGATCAGTCATCCCACGCACACATTCAGCAACAAACACTAATCAGAAGCGCATGCCCAGAGCAAGCGCTACGCGCATGCTCAACCCAGACACGCTTCCCTGGCTGCGCGCGCACTGTCCCGGCACGCTCTTAATGGAGTCAGGGACGCTGACTCAGTTGTGAGCTTCTAGGAAGAGGAACTCGGACCCCCTGCTTGCCGCACCGACCTGCTAAAAATAAGTAAGTGAATCGATCCCCCCCTCGCCATGCTAACGCTAGTAGAATTGTACTCACCGCGCTTTGACCGGTATCGGTTTTTTTAGTTTCAGGTCGCTCCTTCTACAAAAACGACGAATGCGCTGTCTGAACCCACAATAATTGTGTAAGTGCATCGCCGATATAGTGGCTATTACCTCCACTTATTTTAAAAAAACCAAACCAATTATTGACCAGGAATGCTCTTCAGTTTCAGACAACCTTCCCTACCATAGCGACGACTGCGCCTTGGCAGTGATACTGATCATGTTTTAACCTTAATTTTCTGTAAGTAAACAACCCCCCCCCTTTTTTCAATTGGAGTTTGACTATTAATACCCATAGAGCCCTAATAATCTCTATTTCTCCTTCTCTTATTTTACAAGCTCAAGTATTTTCCCCACATTGAAGTAAACAGCCACTACCTGAATCCCCATTTAATGCCTGGATTCTAACCAATCTTGTGTGAGTCTCTGGTTAAGTAAGCAACTTATGGCTATTCCTTAGCCTTCGCTAATATCTATTAAATGGTTACAGCTATTGAGCCAACTCATGCTTATTAAATTACCCACAGATTCCGTGAAAAGCTGCGGCATCCGCCCGACAGTATTACGCGAATGACCATCCTTGCCCTCCCCACTGGCAAGGTATATAATGATTTTTTAATTGTAACAGTCAATCCCCCTAGATGCATGCGCGCATTACCTAAGCCTAAAAACGCGCAGCGCACCTGGGTGAGATTAGATCATCTGCCCCCTAACTATTACATCTCACCAAAAATGCATGCATAGTAATTTGAACATGTGCATGTTTTTTTGAAATTTTTATTTTTCTCCGGGAGCACCATAACAATGTCAGATCTAAACATGTAGGAACACCAGTTAAGTACATACAAGAAAGAGAGTATAATTGAATTTTCTGTAGTTTCAGGAGGCTCAACTGTCCTGATGAAGATCTAAAATAATATAGATCGAAACGCCGTCGACCTACCCAAGGAATTTCACTTGTACCATTGTATATAATTGTTGTGTGTGTTTATCCTTGTTGTGTGTGACAGTTCGTTCACTTTGATCACCTATGTCACGTCCTGCACCGTACTATTCACCTGAGCACCTGAAATACTGTGTATATATATATATAATTTTGTGTCTTGCTATGAGAAAAGAGTAAAAATAAAAAATTCCAAATTTTTCCTACTACCAATGCTCCCTAGCGACTTATTAAATACTCGCTAATACCCTTTGTTCTCCTTTAAGGACCACATAAGGCCTACTCCGAACCATTGTTTTATAAAATTATTAATTGCCAGGCACATGTCGCCATGTGGATTACTGGGCCTTCTGTGATTATCACCCTTTTTGGGGTACAGGCACACATCATTCCATTATCACTGTGGCTAAGCTGGGACTTCCTTATTATAATTATAGTTTGTCAGTCTCCCTTTCACATACCCTCACCCATCTCAACACCTGGTGCTGCTTTCCATAACGTAATCTGTACCTCGTTGCCCATCACGCATGGCATAAATAAACATTACACATATGCTCAAAACAACACAACACCCTTCCAACCACATACTTCCAACTACATGTTATAGCTTGCTATCTATGTTGGTAAGTGCTTCAGCGCCTCACATATGTTTAGTAAGTGCTAAACACATGCTACAATACCATACACTATCTTAATTGGACACATCCAAGTAAAACACACTTGAAAAGCTAAAATTCCATTAAAATGAATTAGAAATGCTTCCAAATTGCTGCTGTGGGTTACACAGTATTGAATATGAATCTATAAGGCTGCTTGGTGGCGTAACGTAATTTCTGTTGTGATCAATGTGCAACCTCGAGCAGTCTAGCTGATATAAGGTTGGCATGCAAGTTCAGACCTCTCATCTTTCATGTAGAATTTCATAAGTGTACTTATTTCATTGCTCAGTTAACAGGCTGCTCAGTCTATGATTAACGTATCCTTAAACTGGGTAACAGAAATGTATGCTTTTCACAACACTACAAATTAGGTTTCTCAAGGAGAATATAACATAACATGTGTATTTGTAAAGCACACACTCAACCAGGGGTCTCTTGGCACTGAATAACAGATGTTCATTGTTACTCAACTCAATGGTACTCATTTTATCAACCTCAGATGAACGAAAGGCTAAGTGGACCCACCGGGATTTGAACCTGAACCTCTGACCATGAGGTCGAACACAGGCCCCTGCAGTGGAAGCATTAGTCCATTGAGCCACCAGACCTGGCTAGTAAACCTTTGGATAAACCTTTGAAAAGGGAAGCTCCAAATGGCTGCCAACTTGCCAATGTACCAATACCAAAGGCTGAAGATGGGGATTAAGGAATGAGTTAGTGAGCTTCATTGCCATACTATGGCTGCACCTTTACATGTGAGGCCACTAGGAACCCATAGCACAATGTCCGTCTTCTTTCTGATCCCTCCGTAAAGTGGATTTGTGCTTAGTACATGTAGCAAACACGGCTAAATACATTGTGTGTTGACACTAATAATTGGGGCAAAGGATTGGATAGTAAATCTGTTGACAAAGGCTGGAGAGGAGGCAAGCAAAAGCCTCAGTTTGTTCACAGTTGATAGCAGAATAATATTGAGAGTTGCACCCAGGCTGTATAACTGTAGACCAACAATTTGAATCTATTCATGGCACAATCGTCCTTCCAAGATACATTATCCGAGCGTCATTAAATAGTACAAGAGTAACTCCTTTGAAAAAGTTGAATGAAACACCTTTATATGTATGTGAGAATTCAAATGATCGCTAAAATTAGCTTTGTCACACCACCATCTGGGTATTGTGTGTTTCAACACTGCGTTAATATCCAATGCGTTGTGTGCCGCTTTTAATGCTAAATACTACAGGCAAAAGCTCAGAATAGCATCACCATTAACAAGCATTGGCAACGCCATTAGGTATCGCTTATAAAAAATGTTGGCTTTGACAATGTTGAGTTGCCGAGTTGTACACCAGTGTGGCTGCTGTTCAGCATGGTTAAAACTTAGTGGTATGGAGTGTCCTTGAGTAGAGTCATAGGAGTAGGGTGTCATAGACTGGATTTGTTGTAGTAGTAGTTGTAGAGTGGAATAGGGGTTGTAGAGTGTCATACAGTTGAGTAGAGGGGAGGAGTAGAGTTCAGTGGTTCAGTGGCAGAAAGTGTGGTAGAGTGCAGTATTATCAAGTGCAGTATCGTAGAGTGGAGTGTCGTAGATTGGAGTGG
Organism: Lissotriton vulgaris; assembly: GCF_964263255.1. NCBI lineage: Eukaryota > Metazoa > Chordata > Amphibia > Caudata > Salamandridae > Lissotriton > Lissotriton vulgaris. The sequence goes on from NC_141686.1 coordinate 120,487,366, forward strand.
GGTGGACTGAGGTTGCGGGTGGATTGGGTTGAATTGGTATAGAGAGAGTTGGAGTGAGTGGAGTGAGGTTGACCTTGTGGATTGGAGTGGGATGGATTGAAATGAGGTGAGGTGGATTGGAATAGGGTGTATTCGATCAGTTTGGGGTGGGGTGGATTGGAATTTGGTGGACTGGAGGGATTGGGCTAAGTGGGGTTCAAACTGTGGAGGATTGGATTGGGGTAGAGTTGGGTAGATTGGAGTAAAGTGGAGTGGATTGAACAGCAGTGGAGTGGGCTGGGTTGGAGTGGGGTGGACTGAATGTGGTGGATTAGACTGGGGTGGATTAAAATGGGGAGGGAGGACTGGATTGGGGTGGGCTAGAGTGGAGGGGGTGGACTAAAGTGGGGTGGAATGTAGTGAGATGGGAGAATGGATTGAGGTGAATTGAATTTGGGTAAATTGGATTGGGGTGGGGTGGGTTGGATTGAGTAGATAGAATTGCAGTGGGGTGGATTGGATTGGGTGAATTGGATTGGGGTGGGGTAAACTGGATTGGTTGAGGTGGGTTGGATTGGGGTGAGTGGGTTGGATTGAGTACGTAGGTTTGCATTAGAGTGGCGTTGATTCAATTTGGGTGGATTGGATTGAAGTGGGATGGATTAGATTGGAGTGGGGTGGATTGGATGGAGGTGAGGTGGAGTGGATTGGAGTGGTGCAGATTGTTTTGGGTGAGAGCGGGCATACTGTTTTGGATTGAAGTGGGGCAGATTGTTTTGGATTGGAGTGGGGCAGATTATTTTGGATTGGAATTGGGCAAATTGTTTTGAATTGGGGTGGGGCAAATTGTTTGGGATTGAGTGGGTGAAATTGTTTTGTGTTTTGGATTGGAGTTGGGCAAATTGTTTTGGGTTGGAGCGGGGCAGATTGGAGTGGGGCAGATTGTTTTGGATTAGAGTGAGGCAGATTGGATTAGTGTGTGGCAGATTGTTTGGGGGCAGATTGGATTGGTGTGGGGCAGATTGTTTTGGGTCAGATTGGATTGGTGTGTGGCAGATTGTTTTGGGGCAGATTGGATTGGTGTAGGGCAGATTGTTTTGGGACAGATTGGATTGGTGTGGGGGAGCTTGTTTTGGAACAGATTGTTTTGGACTGGTGTGGGACATATTAGAGTGGGGAAAATTGGGATATGGGGTGGGAGGATTGGAGTGTGGTGCAGTGGGGTGGTTTGGATTGGTCTAGGGTGGATTGGATTCAGTGGGGGTGGAGTGGTGTGGGGTGAGGTGGTGTGGGACCGATTGGAGGTGTACTGAATGATTATGTGTTAAAGCATTGTCTAGCTACAGAACTTCCCTTCTGCCTTCCACCACACCCCGCCATCCCTGCCCTGTTAAACAATACCCAGGTGCAGCACAATCATGGGCTCAAACCAGTATCTATGAAAACCCCAACAAGTAATTAAATGGACAAGAAATTCACATCCCCTCGGACATAAGCGAGGGACTCATATTGTGTCACAAAGCAGTCAATCTGCTTCGATAGCGATAAGAGGGGTCACGGAGCTCCCTGCTGGGGAAATTGGGTGGTAATCAATTTTTACGCACTTAGCTGCATTTACAGCCCTCTAAGTATATCACTGGTGGCCTAGGCTGGGAAGCAAGCATGCTAGTCTCTCTGGGAAATAAAATGTAATGATCTAGCAGTATAGCGCTGTGAGGCAGAGGACAGGGCCCCCCTGTCTTTGGGGCCCCTCCTCTGGCCCTTACAGCCTGATGGAGAGCTGTGAGGCCCACCTGCCCTAGACTTCACAGCACTAGATAATGGCTCAAGTCCCTTGCTTCCCTGTGAAGGAGAAGCACCCCTAGCCCTCCTGGTCCACTCCAGACACCGTTTCCCCTCACCGCGTGGGTTGCCTTTGCCAAGGCCTGTTGACTCCAAATCCGGATCCGACACCGCCGACAGCGAGAGCCTGCGTGGGACAGCTCGTGCCTCCATCCTGGTCGTCAAAGACACCACCTGGTCCACGTGGCTACAGAGACAAGCGTTCACCTGATTGCGACGACGACATCTGGTTCCACTCCTGGTTCCACTCCAGTCACAGGCTAGTGACTTTGAACATTGTCCCCTCTGCTTTCAGGTTCTCCTCTACACTGATCCACCCTTGGATCACACCGAACATCTTCATCCTGGTCGTCTGCAGCATCTTTTCTTTCAGGCTCCATAGACTTCAACGCTGGAACCCGACACGACTTCGCACCTATGCACCCGCAGCCTGTGGGTGAGGTAACAAGAGCATTTCGGTGCTCAAGGGGAGATTAACTCTCCTGGTGTCCAGTTCCACAGTCGTTTTAGTCCTAACTAGTCAGGATTGTCCCTACTCACCTTTTTCTTGAACTGTACTGTCCATAGACGTTGTTATGCATCTCGCGTGTGAGTTCACACTCTGCACACGCATTCCGTGGGCCTCCTATTACTTACCTAGAGTTTGGGTAGTGTGGTCCCAGCGATCCTACAGCCTCTGGACAGCTCCATTCTTTCTATCGACTTTCCCATTCCACTTACTTAGTATATGGTTTGTTGTGCCCCTAGGGCAACATCGTAATTGTGCAACTTAAACGTATTTTTCTTAAGAGTCTTGTCATGTGCTTAGCCCTCTGATCTCATAAAGAGTTCAGAGGTGTTTGTTAGTTAATAAATATCTTGTTTATTTTCATAACTACCTGTGTGGTATCCTTTCATTTGGTATTCAAGGGGTTATATGTGGTAAAACAGCTGGCTTCACATGCCAAAAGAGTTTAACCTAAGACTGCTTTGTCCATACTACCATTAGGATAGCTGGTCTATAAGGTTGACTTTACAACCAATCACCATAAGGGTTGTTTGGACTGATACAAGGTGATCACTAGAACTAGTGAGCATCATATATCAGGCTAACTTCTCACAACCTACGCAGACGACACCCAATTAGTGATGGCTCTGAATCAGCTAGGGGGAACGCCCAATAATTTGGGCAACTGCCTAGTGGCAATAACTAAATGGATGGCCCTATCCCATTTAAAACTGAATGGGGAAAAAACTGAGCTGATGTTTCTGGGCAAATCAGCTGTCCCGAGACCCACCATTGAGTGGCTGACCTGCATGGGTACCCCACAAGAACCAAAGGACCGGATCAAGAGTCTGGGAATCTGGCTAGATGACACCTTAAGCTTCAATCAGCAAGCCACCAAACTCTCTGCTACATGCTTTGGGCTGATGCGAATGCTGAGGAAAATCCTGCAACTTCTCCCTTTTCAAGCTCGAAGGATAATGGTCCAGGCAGTCATCCTGTTCTGCCTTGACCACGGGAACGCCCTCTATTTGGGCGCTCCTGTCAGTACTATTAAAAAACTTCAAGTAACCCAGAATGCGGCGGCACGCCTTCTCCTTGGACTTTCTCGAAGACACTCAGGCGTTGCCGCCTTGAGGAAACTACACTGGCTGCCCATTCAGGCCAGGGTAAAATTCAAGGCGATATGTATAACGCACAATGCTATGTGGAAAATAGCTCCCCCAATGATCTGTTCCTTAGTGACCCCCTACCACCCACGGAGATCATTGCCCTCTGGCTCAACCTTTCAGGCCTCTACTAAGAAAATTAAATGTGCCAGATGGGAAGGCCGCTCCTTCTCTAGGAATGCGGCCTCTGTCTGGAACTCCTTGCCAATCACTTTGCGCAGTGAACCTGACATCCTAAAATTCTGTAAGAATTTGAAAACACTTCTTTTCCGCTAATCCTCAGCTGGTGGTTATTGTGTCCCATCCGTCCTCAGCGCTACGAGGCGTCCGGGTAGTAATGCACTTTATAAAACCCCTATTTTATTTCATTTCATTTTCATTTCACCTTATCTCATTTTCTTTGCTGCTTGCAGAATAGCTTAATTTATCTTAGACACCACGTGAATGTTTTTTGTCCCCATCAAAGGCCTCCCCACTCTATGAACTCTCTTTACCTTGATTTTCAAGTGTGATTCTCTGAGAGTCTCCAAGAACTGTCCTACCACAAAGTACTCAAGGTCGGCACCCTCACACCTTCCTCTAACTCCTTTATTCTGATATTGTTGCATAACAATCTGTTTTTTAAATCTTCATTTTTCAATATGATCACTTGTTGCTGAGTGTTGAAAGCTTGTATATGATCCTCTGCACGCTGTGTACGTTGCTCTCTATCTGTTGTCTTGGTTTCTAAGTCCATTATTCTTGTGCCGAATAAGGGCCAGATTACGATGTCAGGCAGAAAGCCTCTGGCCAACTATAAAAGGCTTTCCACTCGACATCGTAGCTTTCAGTCCGCCTGCTGTATTAGAATGACGGTGGTCAGAGTGAAACCTGCGGGGTATGCAGATGTGCTTTCAATGGGTTCAAGGAGCCTGTCGGGGCGCCGGAGCATCGGAAGCCACCATAATTCCTTAACCCCTTTGCTGACAGGCCTTTTTCACCCATGTTCTAAGCCTTTTTTTGGCTATTTGGGGTAGTTTGCTCTAAGGCCCCTGTAACTTTTAGACCAAATAAGGTATCCACACCAAATTTGCGTCCTTTTCTTTCAACATTATGGGGATTCTAAAGGTATCCAGGGTTTGTTGATTACCCTGGTGGAGACCCTGAAATTTCCCAAAATACAGCAACATTTTTAGGGGGGGGGGGGATTGGAAAAAAGTGCATTAAATGAAAGCATCTGTTTTTTCCCTGCAAATGGTATCGACAAAGGGGTCGGGGTCTGAAATCACCATTTTCCCAGCCTTTAGGGACTGACAGACTTTTGTCAGAAAACCAACATTGTTTACACAGGTTTCTCATTTTACTGGGACATAGCCTATTTTTGCTATTTTTTGTGTTTTCAACCTTCTTTCAGTTGATAGTAGAAATGGCTATGAAAGCAATATTGGATCCTGGAAAGCTATACATTTTATAAAGGTAAATAAAATTCTAAATTCATCAAGGGGTCATTTGTGTAAATCCTTCTAGGTTTCTTCATGGAAACTAACAGTTGAAATCGGAAAAATTGAAAATGAGTAAAAAAAAACAGCCATTTGTGCCAATGTTTTAACCTGCAACTTCTTCTAATTATGACAGATTTCTGGTTGTGTGGATATATAGTACTTGTAGGTTCACCAAGAACCCGATGAACCCAGAGCCAATAACTGAGCAGCCTCTTGCAATGGCTTTTATTATGTACCGTGTATATAGCAATTCATTTGGGAAAATATATACAGTGAAAAATCGGGATGAAAGACATCTACGTATTTCTGAAATTGAAAAAAAATATATAGTTTAGAAACAGTAGCTATTTGCACATCTCAAAAATTGTGAGTACCCATACTAGCATGAGAATTATAGGCCATTTTTCAAAGTGACTTCTTTTTTACACATTGTCTTTCATTTGGAAGGCAGAAATACGTTGAAAGTCAATAAGTAATAACACGTTGCTCTACAATTCTGTATCACCCTAAGTCTCCTGATAAAAATGGTACCTCACTTGTGTGGGTAGGCCTAGTGCCAGCGACAGGAAACGGCTCACAACGCAATGTAGACACACTTCATTTTTTACAGTGAAAGTTGACCCTTTTTTTTGCAAAATGCCTAGATGTAGATTTGAACCCTAGCTTTGCTGGCACCTAGGGAAATCTAGCAAACCTATACATTTTTTAAAACTAGACACCCAGGGGAATCCAGGATCGGGTGACTTGTCTGGCTCTCACCAGGTTCTGTTACCCAGATCCCTTGCAAAACTCAAACTTTGTAAAAAAAATGCATTTTCCTCACATTTCTATGGTGGAAAGTTCTGGAATCTGTGTGGATCCACAAACTTCCACCCACCCCGCATTCCCCAAAGTCTTTCAAGAAAAGTGGTACCTCACTTGCGTGGGTAGGCCTTGCCTGCGACAGGAAACGTGGGGTGGGGGCATTGGCCTGCCCATCTTGGGTAGCCCCACCCCTAAATCAAATGTTAAAAAAAAACTGGCTCCTAGTGGGATTTCTGCCCCACAAGGGTCAGGTTGGGGACTACTGCCTCCATCTACCCCCCCCCCCGGGGGGCAGAAAAACTGGAATTTCTCATTGTAATTTTGGGCAGCCCCCTCCCCAACATGAATACAAAAAATATCCCCGATCTCTAGTGTGCTTTCTGCCCTCCTCCCCCCCCCACCCTCCCCGGGGTACTACCCCATCTGCCCCCCACGGGGGCAGAAAGACTGTAGTGCTCAAAACAAATTGGGGGAGCAAAGGCCCTTGCCCAAGGGGAAGATCCCACCTCCCTGGTGTCTAGTGGGTGGATCCCTCCTTGGGATCGCACTCCTGAGCACATAGAAAGTGAAATTGAAATGAGCCTAGAGGCTCATTTCAGTTTCGGTTTCTATGATATTACGACGTGCACGCTGATCGTCCTTTCATGGAAACCAGGGGGAGAGCCTCGGGACAATGTAAGCATTTAAGGTGTTGGGTGGTGTGGTGCAAGGTTAGGGAGTGAGACTGTAGGAGGCTGGCTTAATATATGGTGCAAACTTATTTAAGTGAAGCACTCTCCACTAATCCAGACAACCCTTATGGTGATTTTAGTGTTCTTAGACAACCATAGAAAGCTCTCTAAGCTGTAACTGTGCAGAGCAGTTTTCAGGCTTAATCCAGAAAGAGTGCTTATTTTTGCCAAATCTCATCATGAAGTGTAGGTTAAACAAAAAAGAACCACACAGTTGTAATTATAAAAATACTTATATTTATTATACACACTAGCTAACACATTGGTAAATCTCTTAACCGGAGATATCAACAGAATACACATAATATTTCAAAAGGAAACAGGAAAGTAAGCACAAATGCACAGTGGTCTCTATGGGGAGTCCAATCCATATACTAACTTAGTGGAATGTGAACTGCGACCGAAGTTGAGACTTGACCCAGAAGACTCAGAAGAGCTGGGTATACCCAGGTAGCCCATGGAGGCTGTGTGCAGAGTGGAAACACAGCTGTATTCTCAATGCAAGTCAAAAGTCGCAGCTGCAGTTTTCCAGAAGACCCTGAAGAAACCCAGTGGAATATAGAAGGTTGGAGAGTCACCCCACCCATGGATAACCCAGGAACTAGGATGCCTACACGAGGGAAGCTGGGTGCATATATGCAAAGTGAAGTAGGAAACCGCCGTAGACCACAATGGAGGACTTCAATAAAGATGCCGCCGGTGCTTGGCCATGACGTTTGACATGATAGAATGGACCTACATGTTTGCAGTATTACAGAAGTTGGTATTTGGCCTCGGCAACTTGGGGTGGGTCTGCTTCCTCTATTCCGAACCGCTTGCTCAAATAGTAGCCAATAATAGAAAGTCTCCTGTGTTCAAACTCGGTAGGGGTACTAGACAGGGCTATCCCTCTCCCCATTGCTCTTAGCTTTAGTGCTCGAACCATTGGCGATGTGAATACGGAATGATCCCATCATCAGGTGGCTCAAATGGGTGGTGGGCTGGGAATACCGAATTTCATAATATTTGGAAGATTAGCTGAATACAAGATTAATTGGTCAAAATCGGTCATCTATGTTAGTGGAGGGTTGCCTTCCCTGCCCAGGAGTTTGAATATAACAGAATCCTAACTTTACTACTACTAAATGCCTTCTGTGAATATCAAAAGTTGTAAGTTTAGGATTTTATCTCATATTAGTTTTGTGAAATCGGTCCCATAGATGGTGCCCTGAGAGAACTCCTGTGGGATAATAAACCGCCCAGAAATACCAGGCAGAAGCTTACAAGAGGGTGTATGATGGAGGAATTGGTCTCCCAGACATTAGGAAATATTATTGGGCGGAAACTATATATCAGTGTACATACAGACAACAGGGAGATCCTGGATTTCACATGGACAGATGGCTGCTTCCGGGAGAAAGTTTTGCAGGGGTATTATATACTAATCCCGCCACAAAGAGACTGTCGGGACCTACTGGACATGCGATCCAAGTGTGGGGGCTACTACAAGGAGACTGGGATGGGTAGGTAAAATCATGTTAGCCACCCCACTCTGGGATACCGAGTTGGTAATTTGCGGCACACCATTGGATTCGACTGCTGCGACTTATTAGGTACCTCTAAGGTTGGGGATCATTGAAAGGCAGGAAGAATCATTCCCTTTGCCCAATTACAAGTGGAGTATGAATTGGCCAATACTGCGTATTTCAGGTATCCACAGATCTGACATGCACTACTCGTGGTGATAGCAAGTGGAGAAATGCCACCAGGCTCCACCCCACTAGAAGATAAGGTCCTAGACGGGAATCTCAAGGAAAAAGCCATATCATTATTATATAATACATAACTCGTCCACAACATGACAGACCCACTTCTTTGACTACGAGCCCAGTGGGACTATTTTTCAGCAATCATAAGTATTATTACAATTCACATGCATTGTGGCAGTAGTTGGGAAAGGAACGAAAAAAAATAGAAGCATATAGCCCTCAGGTCTAAGCACTGTCCAACCCTCCCCTATTCATCCCTGCTGTGAGTCATGGGGACAATCAGAAGGTCATCAGTGGGTGTCAAGTCAATTTAGGCTTCTTCTACGGCCCCTTGTCTGGGGGTCTCTGGGTCGCTGAATTCGGGAGCAGAGGGGTAGCACTGTCTGTGATCGTCGCGACCGGTCTCCTGGAGACATAGAGGGACCAGAATTTTTTGGGTCGGTTGCGGGGCGGAAGCAATTCACTTTAATGTTCGGTTTGGGTGCAGCAGTAGAGCATGTCCCTAGACCACTGCTCTACCGTAGGGGTCAGTCCCCGTAGCCATCGCTGTTCAATGACCCTCTTCGCCAGTAGACAGGCCATGTCGATTAGACGTCTATGCATCTTAGGGAGCGGTTTGGAGAACCCTAGCAATGCTACGAGAGGGTCAGGTGTCAGTTCCATATCCATAACCCGGTTGATCTCTGTAAATACCTTCCCCAAGAAGTTGGCTACCCCCGGGCAAACCCATGCTAAGTGAAGGAAGTCTGCCACCATCTCCCTACACCTTTCACACCGCGAATAGTCACGCAGACTGTAGCGATAAAGTCGCTCCGGGGTGTAATAAACCCTGTTAAGAAATTTGAAATGGACTAGTCGGTGCCTACCATTCAGTGAAATACGCTTCGAGCTTGTGCAGCAGTAGAGCCATTTCTCATCTGTCAGCTCAGTCTGAAAGTCCCTCTGCCACGCCAGGCACGGCTTGGTATACTGTCCGTCTCTTGGGGAGATCATCGCCTGATATATGTTGGAGACCAGCTTCGCGGGCGACTTCGCCTTAATAATCGCTGTCAGTGCTGGCACCTCTGGAGGTTTCTCCATATCGTCTCCTAAAAGTTCCCTCAGCGCGTGCCTGAGTCTGTAATATTGGAATTGAGCTAAAGGTGGGTAAGCCTCCATCCCCTCCACTATATCATCCCATGGACGGGCAGTGCCATCCGCAAAGAGGTCCGCTATAGTATTGAGATTGAGCTCTCTCTGAGCGATCAGGGCCCCCTGTCCGCACACGGCGAGAGCCACTGACACCAGTCCTGTCGAGCCAAAGGAGAGTATAAAATGTTACCAGCCTGCACGTCCAGTATATGAGGCCAGGCATGTGCGACTGAGTTCAGAGAATCTAATATTCCAGTGCGTCGATCCCGGGGTAAAAATAGCAAGGCCGGAAGAGGTTTGGGGTTCGCCACTATAGTCTCAATCTGAATGTGGGGTATATTGGCGGGGCTGTGTATCCAATGAGAAGTATGTGAGGATTGCACCCCTCTGTAATAAAGTTCAAAATCAGGGGCACTCAGTACCCCCATCTTGTACGGTAGTGTCAGTATGCCCCAGGCCACTCGGGGCTATTTGCCCGCCCAGGCATGTCTAACCATCATTGAGTGCAGCCGCTGGAAGAATATTTTTGATAGGACCATAGGGATATTTGTAAAAAGGAAAAGGAGCCGAGGTAGGACAACCATTTTCATTAATGATACCCTGCCCAATAGAGACAGTGGGAGGCTGATCCAAAGCTTCACATCCTCCTCCAGCTTGGAGATAGCAGCTCCATAATTCTCCTTGAGGACCACTTCCGAGTCAGTATGGAGTTGTATGCCTAGATATCGTACCGCTTCCGTGGTCCAAACTAAGGGGCAATCCGGTTCAAACTGAACAGTAGCTGAAGTGAGAGGGAACATAATAGATTTGCTCCAGTTAACTTTAATTCCGGAAAGGGAGCCAAAAAGAATCACCTCACGCAGGACCGGAGCAAGAATGGTCTCTGTCTCCCTGACATATAGTAACGTGTCGTCCGCATAAGTAGAGACGATTAGACGGTAGTTCAGGAATCTTATGCTTCTCTGCGCATGATATTCTCGCAATGCGCAGGACAAGGGCTCCGCCGCCAGGGCATACAGCAAGGGGACAGGGGGCAACCCTGTCTCGTGCCTCTCCCGATCTTTATGGGCTCAGTAACCAAGGAACCAATCCGCACCTGAGCCGTGGGACAGGAGTAAAGCGTCGCAAGCAGCTGTAAAATGACAGTGCCCACTCCCATCCGGTTGAGGACCTGCCTCAAGAAAGGCCATTCGACCGAGTCGAAGGCCTTTTCCATATCTAGGAACACCGCAACTGCTGGGACCTCTGGGCGGGTGTGCTGGAAGGCCGCAAAGACCGTGCAAAGGTTGTAGGTTAAATTCCGGCTCGGGACAAAGCCTGCCTGTTCTGGTGCCACCAAGGTGTTGACCAGCGGACTCAGCCTATTGGCAAGTATTTTTGCAAAAATCTTTGTATCTACATTCATGAGGGATAGGGGCCTGGATGAAGCACACTCCTCCGGAGGCTTCCCCGGCTTGAGTATGGCCACTATGTGGGGGCATTATCCCTGAGGTGCAGATGTCATCAAACAACGTGAGGGTGACCAGCCATGACAACGCGGGGATTACCCCGCACTGCCATTACAACGCAGGAATTACAACGAAAGTCGTTATAACGACGTTCGCTGGAGGGCGCTCTTGGGTAGGGAATAGTTTAATTTTCTATCCAACTCCCTCCCTACTGTCAACTTGGGCTGGAGTTGGAATAGAAAATTAAACTATTCTATTATCCAGCGCCCTCCAGCGAAAGTCGTTGTAACGACTTTGGTTGTAATTCCTGCGTTCTAATGGCACGCGTGGTAATACCACGCGTTATTATGACATACAACCCAACGTGAGTAGGTGAGGAAATAGGAGGTCCTGGAACGCTTTATAGAAAGCAACAGTGAGACCAGCGCTCCCCGGCGCGCTCCCGGCTCTCATCCCCGAAAGTGCCCAAGTCAGCTTCTCCCTCTCAATAGGCCGCAATAAAAATTTGCGCTGAACATCAGTTAACCACGATAGCTTAATATAAGTCAAGTAATCTAAAAGGCGCTCATCTGAGGGTCCACCCCGTGAAGATTATAGCTCAGCGTAATACTGACGGAATCGCTCAGCCACCTGCACTTCTGTGAGGGGAGGCTTGTGAGAAGTTGGCCTGATATATAATGTTCACTATTCTAGTGAGCACTTTGTATCAGTCCAAACAACTCTTATGGTGATTGGTTGTAAGTCAACCTTATAGACCAGCTATCCTAGTAGCGTGGATACGAGCAGTCTTCGGGCTAAACTCTAGAGGGCGTGTTAAGCCAGCTGTTATACCATCACATATACCCCTTGAACACCAAGTGAAAGGACACCACACAAGTGTTATGAAAATAAACAGTGTATTTATTTAGATCACAACAGCCCTGTACTCTTTATGAGGACAGGGTAGTAAGCACACAACAAAACTCTTACGTAAATACTTTAAGTTGCACAATTTACACAAATGCCAGAGGGGCACGAAAAACCATATACTCTGAAAGTGGAATGCGAAATTACTAGCAGGTAAGTACTGTACTAATAGGCTTTGGAATCGCTAGGACTACGTTACTGAACCTTCAGATTACTAGTAGGAGGCCTAGGGGACTCGGGTGCAGAGTGTGCACTCTCACGCGGGATGCGGGACAAAGTCTATGGGAGCTAGTAAAGGCAAAGTTAGTGTTCTCGGGCGAACCCGATAAGGTAGGTCGAAAACGACAGTGGATCTGGACCCTTGGATAGTGAGGCTATGCGGGGGCACCGAAATGCCGAAGTTACCTAGCCCAGGGGCTGCAGCTGCATAGGTCTGCAAAGACGTCGGGAATCCTCGTTGACGAACCAGGAGCCTGAAGAAAGAAGTTGCTGGCAGGCGACCAGTGAAGATTGTTCGAGTGATCCAAGCCTGGATCAAAGATGGATGACACCTGAAAGCAGAGGGGACCAAGTTCTTGACCACTAGCCAGTGATCAGATGGCACCAGGAAGGCACCGGATGGTAGTCACCTCGACTAGGTCAGTGGGCGACGCTGGGCTCTGCAGTCTCACGGACCAGGAGGCATTGTCGGCGACCAGGATGGAGGTGCGAGCTGTCCCACGATGGTTGATGCTTTCGACGTCACTGGACCCAGGATTGGGGCAACAAGTCTTGGCAAATTCAAGCCCACGCGATGGACCTAAAATGGCGTCTGGAGTGGACCAGGAGGGTCCTGGGTGCTCCTCTTTTGGAAGGGAGCAAGGGCCAGTCTGGAGCAACCAGACCAGCAGTGGTGATGTCGTCGGTCGTCGTCGGGAAGGCCACAAGCCAGCGGGCTAGTAGCCAGACAACGCGGTGAGCAGCAAGAAGCAGAAGGGCCCCACGCTGATCGTGGAGATGCTGGGAGGCTGGACTTCGGTGCTGGAGTTGCTCAGGGTCGGGGCTTCTCGGACCCCAAAGCACTCACCAGAGGATCCCTCGGCGGTCGTGCTGGATAGAAGTCGTGCAGTTCTGATGATGGCCGGTCCCTCGAGGTCTCGTCGCACCTACGGTTCTCAGCTTAGCTGTAGAGGTAGGTAGAGGTCAGAGGTGCCAGGGAAGCCGGGTCTCGCCGTGCTGGTCGATCAGATTCCTGAGGAAGGACGTGCTGCAAACCGCAGAGTTCTTAGATGGTGCCTGCGGATGCAGGGTGACTACTCCTTAGCCACAAGGGAGAAATCTTGAGAAGAAGTCGAGAGTTCCTTTCGTAGAAAGTAGTTTCTTGATTCAAAGATGATCTAATTTGGAAGGGTCCCCGCTCCTGCCTTTATCCTAAAGAAAGGGGTGGGTACGCGACTAGGTCCTGCCCTAGGGGTGGGACCAGGAAGGGGGGTGGTTACACCCCTCTCTCATGCCAGACTTTCCCCAGGCCAGGGGCTGGTGTGCCCCTGGAACTGGTTCTAGCCGGCAGATGCGTAGTGAGCACCGGGGTGCCACTTGCAGTCACCTTCCTGTAAAGCCCTGCCTACCCAGGATACACAAAACCCTGTCTGGGATGGTGCTAGCACCGCCCCGGACAGGAAACCCTTTGTCCAGGCTCTCCTCGCTGGAAGGACTCCCAGCAGCAGGAGGTCAGACTCGAGTCTGTGGTGGCAGCATCCATTTTGTGGAGCTGAGGCTTCAGTTAACTTTAACCGGGGTGTCAGTTACATACATGTTGTGTCCCTCTAGAAGGGTGGAATGCTAACCCCGTCACCAGAATTGGCGAGGAGTTAGTATTCTAATTCGTATGACACCTTACTCGACATGTTTTGATAAAGCAATACCAAAGATAGCATTTTACTGCGAGGATTATAATGCACTTAAGAGTATATGGTATGCGTTATCATGGAACAGCTATTAGGACTTGGTTCCGCAAGCTGCAAACGGGCTCAGCTCATGCCAGAGCACCATTTCACACAATTCCAAGCACTCTGCCTTCAGGATTGTCAAGGCCTGCCATAGGAGTGACTGATAGGAATCTGTGTGTCCATTTTTAGGGTTAGATATAGGTATACTATATCTAAAGCAAAGGGTGATTACACCACCTTGCCCCAGCTGTCATGCAGCCAGTTGTGTCAGAGTTAGATGGCCATCCAGGGGTGGCATAATACATGCTTCAGCCCCTGGTAGGCCCTGGGTACACCTATGCCCTGAGTTACAGGTTCTGATAAGGTGGCCCAGTCCCAATTGGATAATGCACCTAAGGTACACATGTCAATTTAGTGAGAGAACAGCTAGGCTGTGGGTCTGATTGGCAGGCCCACAGCCAGAGAAAGTTGTAAACCAGTGAAACAAAAGCAAAAAATCTGGGTGATCATAGGGTTGCAGACCCTACTCTCCTACATGACCCCTCCCCCCCAAACTTTGGGACAATAAACTAACCTTGACCAGGTGAGTCTTCTTGCTCTAAGTGGAAATACCTGGAGAGCCCATCTGCATTGCCATGATCAGTGCCAGGTCTATGCTCCACTGTAAAATCCATCCCCTGTAGGGAAATGGACCACCTAAGCAGTTTGGGGTTTTCACGCTTCATCTGATTTAGCCACAAGAGGGGCTTATGGTCGGTCTGAATCTTGAAATGAGTGCCAAACAAGTATGGCCTCAGTTTCTTCAGGGCCCAAACCACAGCAAAGGCATCCCTCTCAATAGCTGACCAATTTTTCTCTCTGGGGGTCAGCCTTCTGCTTATAAAAGCAATGGGCTGGTCTTGACCATCAAAATTCAGTTGAGATAGAACAGCTCCCACACCCAACTCAGAAGCATCTGTTTGGACAATGAATGGTTTGGAGTAGTATGGACTCTTGAGGATAGGTGCTGTGCACATGGCCTGCTTTAGGTCATCGAATGCTTTTTGACAGCCTGCTGTCCACTGAACCTTTTTTGGCATTTTCTTACTTGTCAGTTCATTAAGTGGAGTCACAAGTGATCCATAATTCCTGACAAACTTTCTGTAGTAACCAGTCAGGCCAGAGAAAGCTCGAACCTGAGTCTGGGTGGTTGGAGGAGCCCAGTACCTGATTGACTGTATCTTGCTCTCCAGTGGCTGAACTTGGCCTCCACCTACAAGGTGGCCCAAGTATACAACCTGTGTCTGCCCTATCTGGCACTTGGTGGCCTTGATAGTGAGACCTGCTGCTTGCAGCGCCTCTAACACTTTCCTCAGGTAGACCAGGTGATCCTCCCAGGTGGAGCTAAAGACAGCTATATCATCTAGATATGCTTCACAGAAGTCATCTAACCCAGTGAGAACATGATTCACCAGCCTTTGGAAGGTGGCAGGTGCATTTTTCAGACCAAAGGGCATTACCACAAATTGATAATGCCCACCAGGGGTTGAAAATGCAGTCTTGGGCTTGGCATCCTCAGCTAACCTGATTTGCCAATACCCAGCTGTCAGGTCAAATGTACTTAAGTAGTTGGCAGAAGCCAATCTATCTATAAGTTCATCTGCCCTTGGTATTGGGTGGGCATCAGTCTTAGTGACTGCATTGAGACCCCTGTAGTCTACCAGAACCTCATCTCTTTCTTACCACCCTGGGTGTGAGGTTTTGGCACTAGAACTACTGGACTAGCCCAAGGGCTATCTGAGGGTTCAATGACTCCCAACTCCAACATTTTCTGCACTTCTGTTTTGATGCAGTCTCTAACATGATCAGGCTGCCTGTAGATTTTACTCTTGACTGGCAAGCTGTCACCAGTGTCAACCTCATGGGTACACCACTTGGTTTGACTGGGTGTTAGAGAGAACATATGCCTGAAGGATTGAAGAACTTGTTTGCAATCCTTCTGTTGATGTTCAGAGAGGCTGCCACAAAAGACAACACCATCTACTGACCCATCATCAGGATTCTGAGTGAGCAGGTCTGGGAGAGGGTCACTCTCTTCCTCCTGTCCCTCATCTATGGCCATGAGCAAGCTCATGTCCTTCCTGTCGACATATGCTTTGAGCCTGTTGACATGGAGCACCCTGTGGGGGCTCCTGGGAGTTCCAAGGTCCACCAGGTAGGTGACATCTCTTCCTTTTGCTCAAGAATTGTGTGGGGCCCAGACCATTTGTCTTTGAGTGCTGCTGGGGCCACTGGCTCCAACACCCACACCTTCTGTCCAGGCTGA
Source organism: Lissotriton vulgaris (assembly GCF_964263255.1). Classification (NCBI taxonomy): domain Eukaryota; kingdom Metazoa; phylum Chordata; class Amphibia; order Caudata; family Salamandridae; genus Lissotriton; species Lissotriton vulgaris. Next base: position 120,503,322 of record NC_141686.1, read on the forward strand.
TAAACAGTCAGGACAGCCTTTTGGTCATGCCAAGCTTTTTGGAGTTCTTGACTGGCCTTAAGGTTTTCAGATGCCTTTTCCATATACTCAGCCATCCTGGAGCGGAGACCAAGTACATAGTCCACTATGCTGGTTGCAGGCTTTTTGAGAGGTCTCTCCCATCCTTCCTTAACCAGACACAGGGGTCCTCTCACAGGATGCCCATACAGAAGTTCAAAAGGGCTGAAGCCAACCCACTTCTGTGGGACCTCTCTGTAAGCAAACAAAAGACAGGGAATCAGGACATACCATCTACGCCTGAGCTTTTCAGGTAGTCCATGAATCATCCCTTTTAGGGTCCTGTTGAACCTTTCAACAAGCCCATTGCATTGTGGATGATAGGGTGTAGTGAACTTGTAGTTGACACCACATTCCTTCCACATAGCAGTTAAGTAGCTTGACATGAAGTTTGCACCTCTGTCAGGGACAACCTCCTTAGGGAAACCCACTCTGGAGAACACTCCAACTAGGGCTCTTGCCACAACAGGTGCTGTAGTGGTCCTAAGGGGAATAGCTTCAGGATACCTGGTGGCATGATCCACTACCACCAGTATAAACTTGTGCCCTGATGCTGTCTGGGGTTCCATTGGACCAACAATGTCAATCCCCACTCTTTCAAAGGGCACCCCCACCACAGGCATTGGTATAAGGGGGGCCTTTGTTGTGCCACCTGACTTACCACTGGCTTGGCAAGTGACACAGGAGCGACAAAACTCCTTGGTATCCTCATTCATGTGAGGCCAGTGAAAGTGTGAGACGAGCCTGTCCCAAGTCTTTGTCTGGCCTAAGTGACCTGCTAAGGGAATCTCATTGGCCAAGGTAAGAAGGAAACCTCTCTGAGACAATGGGATAACCAGCCTACTGGCCATGCCAGGCTTGGGGTCTCTTGCTTCAGTGTACAGGAGTCCATCATCCCAGTATACCTTGTGGGTACCTGTGGCGTTCCCAGCAGCCTCAGCAGCAGCCTGCTGTCTGAGGGGCTCAAGGGAAGGGCAGTCTAATTGTTCCTTCCCCAGGTCTTCTCTTGAGGGTCCCCCTGAGCCCAGGAATTCAACTTGATCAAGTTCAAACTCGTTAGGCTCAGTTTCCCTCAGTTCCTGTAGGTCAGCCTCCTCTGAGACCTGATCCTCAACCTGGGGCAAGGGGGAAGGCAATGCCTTAACTCTACTGCTCTTCTTCTTGGAAGGTGGCTGGTCCATTGTTCCAGGATCCAGCACCTGTTCAGTGGGGCATTTTCTGGCCTGTGACCTAGTCACAGCAAGCACATGTGCTGGCAAGCCTAACACCTCCATGTGAGTCCTATGCTCCACTTCTGACCATTGTGATGACTCCAAATCATTGCCCAACAAACAATCCACTGGGATTTCTGAACTAACTACAACCTTCTTTTGGCCAATTACCCCTCCCCAGGAGAAAGCAACAATTGCCATACTGTGACTGGTAGTGATATTGCTTGCATTGGTCACCAGGAAATCTGTACCTGGCATGATCTGTCCAGGGTCCACAAAGTTAGGTGTCACCATTGTGACACTGGCACAAGTGTCGCTATAGGACTGAGCCATTTTGCCATTGATAAAAGGTGTCTGTCTGTATTTGCCCAAAGTATTGGGACTGACATCAGGGGATATATCCACATCCCCTGTACAGACAAGGACAGCCTGAGTGAGTGTGCCAACTAAGTTGTCATACCCCTCAGACCCCAAGGTTAACCCAACTAAACCCTTGGGAGGTGCACTACTACTGCTGGCTGCACAAGGGGGCACAGGTGCCTTATGGGCTTCAGTAGCAGGAGTCTGCCCTCCTTTCTTGGTGCACTCACTAAACCAGTGAGTTTTACATTTACAGTACTGGCACCACCTTTTTGACTGGCCTTCTTGAGTCTTCTTCTTCTGGGAAGCCTGACCCTCACCCTCTTTGGATTGTTGGGGACCTGTCGAAGACTGCTGGTCATTTTGTTCACCTTTAGTATCTTTACCCTTCGGGTCTGCTTTCTTCTGACCACCCTGGTTCTGGCCCTGGTTCTGCTTAACTCTTGTTCTGACCCATCTGTCTGCCTTCTTTCCCAATTCTTGGGGAGAGGTCAGATCTGAGTCAACAAGATGCTGATGCAACAACTGGTTCTGACAATTGTTTAAAATCTGTTCCCTCATGATCAGATTATACAATCCTGTGCAATCAGTAACCTTACTGCCCAGCAACCAGCCCTACAAAGCCTTAGTGGCACAATCTATGAAATCAGCCCAATCCTGAGACTGAGTTTTCTGGGTATCCCTGAACAGCAACCTGTACTGCTCAGTGGTTAGGCCAAACCCATCTATCAGTGTATTCTTCAGGACCTGGTAATTGTTAGCATCCTCAACTCTAGTAGTGAGGAGCTTATCTCTACCTTTTCCTTCAAAGGAGAGCCACAAGATAGCTGCCCACTGACTCTGGAGGACACACTGCACAGTGCAAGCCCTCTCCAGAGCAGTTATCCATTTGAGGATGTCATCCCCTTGCTTAAAGGGGGGCACTATCTTACTCAGGTGTCTAGTATCTAAACTCCTGTTTTCCCTTGGGGGAATGCTGCCACCAGTGGGATGTGTCCCACTCAATTCTTGCTCTCTAGCAAAGGCAAGTCTCTCTTTGGCCAGGGCAAGTTCTTCCCTTTCAATCCTCAGATTGACTTCTCTCACTTTGGCCTCATACACTCTCCTCTGAGGGGATGTCATCCCTCTGTGAGAAGAGGCCTGAGAGCCATTGGTTCGAATGGATCTGTTAGAGCCTCTTGAGGTAATTGAAATTTTTATGGTCAAGTATGTCCCCTAACGTGTACCCCAACGTCTCCATGTACGTGCTTAAAGTACATGTAATTTCCCTCCATGGCCGAATATGAAGACGCAAATGCATTTGCGTCCAACGTTAACATGTCCTCTACCAGATCCACCATGAATGGATCGATAATTCAGTCTCTAAACATGCCATGCCAACGTCTTTACATGGTGCACTTTTACGTTTTTCCTGGCCCAGTCGAGCTAGGCCCTTAAACGAGGCCTCTCTGCCTCATCTCTCCTGTCTCCGAAAGCTGTACGCATCCCTGACCCCTGCCTTACTTCCTGCCAGCGCAGCGGTGCCCGGCTCGGCCTGGACTACCTGCCAAATTCATGTTTTGCCTACAGTTATCTGCTCAGCCTCCTCCAAAACACATTCCAGTCTATTGAAATAGGTAAACATATTCCCGGCTGCAGAGCAAAGGGCCCGGCCTTCCTGTCCTCCTGCAAGTGATTTACTGAACCCGTTACCATGGTAGGCCCATGGCTCCGCACGTTGCACCAAGACACGTATGCATGCACCAGCTTTCAGTATTTGATGGCCCCTGCCCGAGAGACCTTTTACTCCAGACATTACATCCTCCAAACAACAGATACCAGATTTGCTATAGGTACAGGTTGCCCTGACACTCCAGACACCAGTTTCCTCCACTAGTGCTAAAGTCAAAGCCCCCAATTACACGTCATGCTAGTTGCGCACGAATCCAGGTTAAGGGTTTCTGCTGATTCTGCAACTTTTCCCTATGCATCCACCCACATGTGACGACTCTTGTGACGTTTCTCTGACATGTACAGTACACGCCCATGTGTACGCCTTTTTCACGCCTCCTATTACGCACATGTGTTCTTATCACTCTCTTTTCACCTGTTACGCCTACTGTATTGGATTCAATTGTAAAGTTTTACTATATATAATGTGTAATGTTAATAAAACGTTGACTGTCCCTTCCTGAACCTTAGAGGTGATGGAACATGATGCTCCATCCTTGAGGATAATTCCATTAAAGCCCGTATGACTCAGATACCACTGACTCTGCCTCTCATTTAAATGAGCTGTCTTGTATTGATAATTATACGGAAAAAATGCATAGGTAAAGTTTATTTACCACAAAATTTGGCGCCCGAACAGGAACCCCCCCCCCTTCCCCACTCGCCGGTGAAGTCACGCGGCTTTCGGCCCCTTCTACAACCCCGACGGAAACCGTGCACGTTTGCGGGTTTTCCCGCTATCTTCCCTCGGGTCCACGAGGGAGACGGAGACTGCGGTCCGGCGTCCAGACGAGGCGGTGTGGAATGCGGAGGATCCCGACCAGAGCCCTAGTCGAGAGAGCAAGGTCCGAGGTGTCCGGAGGCCCACCTGTTCCGAAGCGCATGCGTGGTAGCGTGATGCGTGCCAGTCCGATGTCGTAGCAGTCCAGTCCAGTCCAGTTTCCGAGGCCTTCAGTTTCTTGCTCCCCGGTGAGTACCGTTGTTGGGAACGCATCTAGACGGGTTCATTAATTTGTGCTCGGTAAAGACAGAGTTGGGTACACAATTCTGGTCCTGACGTGTTCACTTAGGTGGATACGGTCCGACGTGTCTCTTATGAGACCGTTCTGTGCTGTTTTAGCAGTACATCCAGTTATTCAGTTTTATTCCAAGAGTTTTTCTGCGTTTTCTGTGTTCCAGGTAATTTCAGTCCGACATGTTTTAATGTGTTTCAATGTTGTGGTATGAATGATTGTTTACTGTTTATTACTGTGTTTATTGTGTTCACGTCCGAATCACTCTAGTCATGCCGCTGTTTTAAAAATTACGACAGATAGGTACTAGGAAAGGGATACTTGAAGAAGCAGTTCCCGTCCCGCCTAGGGACACTCCAGGATATTTTATGTACCACAAACACGGCTTAGATGCTGTGCTGTATCTAGACTTATGGGTGGACTACACCAAAAATCTGGAAGAGAAGTTTAGATGGCCTGTCTCAGGGACATGGGATGCAGATTGCATCATGAGAGTAGAAGAAGCGTTATGGAGAAAGAAAGCCAGACAATCTCAGAAAGATGCCATAGAATTGTGGCGTAAAGTATCACATAGAAGAACAGAAAAAGCAATCAGAAAAGCAGAGAAAAGTAGAGAAGAATCCGAAAAAGCCAGAGAAAAAGAGTTACTAGAAGAAGGAGAACAGGTCAGATTAGAACAATCAGACCGCCAAAGAAATGCACTCATTACAGGCATGTATCCAGTTCTGGCCGAGGGCCTGCCCAAGGCGACCCCGGAAGTACCCCGTAACTTGCCACCACCATTGGTTCCGACTAAACTCCGTCACAAAAAGACCGCAGCAGACATTTTCCTTTCTTCCTATTTAGATGATGTAGCCCCAGCATATACCAATGTACCCGTACAACCCGCTAATAATGTACCGCAGCATGTTCCGGCTGATCAAGCCACGACCCCTCCACGACGAGATTCACTTCCCGCACCTGCTGTCACTTCCCCTTCTACTGCTGCTGCTACTGGTCCCCCTACTATTGGTCCTCTCAATCCTTTTGCGACAGATGCGACCCAGAGTCAGTCCTCGTTGCATGTACCTTTCCCAACGTCAAGTCATGCTCATGGTTCTGCTTCAGGAGGTGCCGTAGGAGGCCACCTTCACACCCCGCCACAGTTACATCGAGTGACAATGAGAGAATTAGCAACACAGCGTACTCCGAAAGCGATGCCACATGAAAAACTCAAACAGTATCTTACGGATTGTAGATATGATCCAGTACCTGGCAAGACAGGAGACATGATGTTAGCCTTGTTGCGTCTACGACGTGTTACAGATTATCTGATGTTATTACCAGAAATGCCAGAACATTTAGACAACATATATCATTTTATTAGAACGGGGGAGAGGCCAGAATGTATTCGTGAGGCCATGGCATATCAGAAAGTTGAGACACAAGGTTTACTATTACGATTCCTAATTAATTGTTTGATAAGGGAACAAGATCAGACAGGTGTTGTTCAAGAAGAGATGGATGGACTGACAAAATGGAGTCAAAATATTGCAGAATGTAAACATGATAAACAAACCTGTATAGATGCCATGTCCAGAAAAATCCGTAAGGAAATAGTAGCAATACATACCAGACAGAAGGCTGAAAAGGAAGCCGAGTCAGACAAGAATGACTCCTCGGAGGCAGAAGAAATAGAGACTCCAGTGGAGAATCCAGACAGGATAGCCTACGTAGGTCGAGTAAAACTCCCTAAACAGTATTCTTCTGATAGACCTTTTGACAGACCCATTCGTCTAGAAAACAAGAAACGTTACCTTTCCCCGATACCAGAGCAATGTTCTCTTGAACATGTTTTTCAAGTTACTGATAAAATACTGAAAGAAAGAATAGGTTATCATGAACTTAATACCTTACGTGATCAGGAACTAGCCCGGTCAGCAGTACAATGGGCCGGGGATGACAGTATATATAAAGATGATTTAGTAGTACAAACATTTCTAAGCCTTACTCCAGAAGAACAGCGACTAGCTGGTATATACATGACCCAACATCTCATTACTCTGTATGAAAATCAGCAATCTGATCCAGGTCCATTGTATAATTTATTGCAAGACTTACTCCTGAGAAGATGGAGAGGTCTAGGTACCGATTTAATTGACATCATACTAGAACAACGTCACAAATACAGAACTTTCCTGACTCCACGTCTTGTTTCCGTTCCACCCCCAGTAAGACAACCATATCACCTAGACAGACAGAACCCCTTACGAGAAGTACATCCAATTCGGAAGCCAGATGATACGCTAGAACGCGTATTCGTATACACTCCTCTGACTAAAATGGAATTATTGGAAATGAAGAAAATTGTACCTTGTCACGATAAAGATCCTGCAGGTTTCCACCGTGAATTAAAAGACATGTTACTGATGGGAGATTACACATATTCCGACATTCTTAAAATGCTAAAAGTATTGTTGCCAGCAGGGATTTACGAAAAACTGAAAGAAAAAGAATGGGAGGTGGGAGATAAAAAGATTATTTGGGCTGAATTAGAAGACGAGGAAAAGACACGTACCCCAGGTTTAGGTCTTGGGGAGAAAACTAAAGCACTACCAGGATTATTAGTACAGGTTTTGCCTAGATTATTGACAGTTAAAAAGGAAGACTGGGATGCGATCTCAGCCTGCAAACAGAAACAAGACGAAGACACTAGTGATTTTTATTCGAGATTCGAGAAATGTTTCATTATTAATAGTGGCCTGAAAACAAGTAGCGAGTCATTCCCACATCTTTTTGTGACCAAACTAGTCGAGAATTCCTTACCCCAGGTTAAAAACAGAGTATTGAAAGTCGAAAGTACATGGCAAGCAAATACGCCTTCCCAAATGTTACAAATGTTACAGTACCACCAGAATAGAATCAGAGAGGAACACGATCATGAACAGAGACGCATGAAAGACATGAAAATGAAAGTACTAGTTGCCCAGTCTGTTCCAGCAGATGGTCAGAAGAGGGGTAACACGCAGAACACACAGACTAGTCACCCTACAGGTCCTGTTAAAGGAAATTGCAATTATTGCAAGCAGCATGGCCACTTCATAAGTGATTGCGCCGTCCTCAGACACAATATTGCTACAGGTAAAACGAAAGAAAGACCACGTCCGCCTAGACCAGAACACGTTCACCAGAATATTCCACAGAATCCGCAACCTCCACAAAATGTACAGCAACAGACAGTAGCTGTACCCCAACCCCAACCCATTGCCGCAACACAACACATTACACAGAAAATGTACCAGTATGCACAGTCAGATTACCCCGATTATCAGCAGTACACATGAAACAGCCTAGAGAGGGAGGTTGGCTTGCCCCTTATCGAGGTTCCTGTAGATCAAGATGGTCCCTATGTACATAGTCAGGTATTAGGGAAAGACAGAAAATTTTTGATTGACACGGGGCGAGCAGAACTACCATTAGTCATGACGAGGTTCCAGGGGCACCCCTCTCAGGCTCACAGAATGTTTCCCTTGGATTTTCAGGAAAGCCTATTGTTAACGAAGTATCACAGCCAGTTCCTCTTACAGTTGGTCCATTGTCCCGTACTACAGATTTATTGCTTACGAAATCATGTCCTGAAAACCTGCTTGGTATTAAAACACTGAAAGCTCTAGGAGCAGTTATCTGTTGTTCCCCGGAAGGAGTAAGATTATTCCTTCTTGATTTCAAGGGCCATTATGTTTTGAGAGATTTTGATGTTAGATTGAAAAATGTTCCACAGCATTTATGGGCGCAAGGTCCAACTGATGTAGGTTGTATGCACATTACTCCCTATCGTGTCACACTCAAGCAAGGTGTTGTTCTGCCCCGAATCCGACAATACAAATTGCCCCCCGAGGCTGTAGCAGCCTTATTGAAAATTATTGACGAACTCATTGCCCAAGGAGTAGTAGTAGAAACTGACTCAAATGTATGTAATTCTCCAATCATTCCGATTCTTAAAAGAACTGACCCAAATGCACCTCCGGTCTATCGACTGGTGATCGATCTTCGAGAACTCAATAAATGCATAGTACCACAGTACCCGGTAGTCCCAGATATTTCGTCACTATTGACTGCCATTGATTCCGAAGCTGCGTTCTTTACTGTAATTGATCTGAAGAATGCCTTCTTTAGCGTCCCCATTCATCCCGATAGCCAATACCTATTCGGATTCTGTTTAAATGGCTGAAGCTTCAAATTTGCACGTGCACCTCAAGGGTTCACGGAAAGTCCGAGTATTTACAGCCAAGCATTGAAAAGACAACTAGACAGTATTCACATGCCTACTGACACTGCTCTATTACAGTATGTTGATGATCTACTGATCACAGCACGGACCGAACGTGATTGCGAGCGCGCGTCACTGACAGTCTTGTATTTTCTGGCCGAAAAGGGGCACAAGGTGTCCCCTTCGAAGCTCCAATTCTGTGCCCAGCAAGTGGTATACCTTGGGCACTTGCTGTCCAAGAGGGGTAGACAGTGGACACCAGATCGTATTCAGTTGATTGCACATCTGCCACAACCCAAGACACAAAAGGAAGTACGGGCCTTTATTGGCTTCACTTCGTACTGCAGACAATGGATTCCCCAGTATGCCTTTCTAGCCAAGCCACTCATACAGTTGACAACACAGGAGGCAGCGACTTCGACTGTCCTCCCTTGGACCCAGGAACATACGCAAGCTTTTTAATGACTTGAAGAAAGCCTTATGTCAAGCACCAGTTTTAGCGACACCATGTTACAGCAAACCTTTTACACTTTTTGTCACAGAACGCGATGGCACAACATTGTCCGTTCTCACACAAGATCAAGCAGGACACCATAAGCCTTGTGCTTATTTTTCTAGTACATTGGATCCAGTAGCCCAGGCTCTGCCTGTGTGCTTAAAATCATTTGCAGCAACAGCTCTAGCTATCAGACAAAGCGATTCAATAGTGTTAGGACATCCCTTGACAGTACAGGTTCCACATTCCGTGGAAGTACTTCTGAACCGAACCCAGACTCAGCACTTGACCATAGCACGACTGACAGGTTATGAATTGACACTGTTCCAGCCACACATAGAAATCAGACGCTGCAACATACTCAATCCTGCCACATTGTTACCCTCGAGTACAACAGATCCAGCACCACATGACTGTGTAGAAGTCATTAATACAGTGACAAAGCCCCGACAAGACTTGACAGACATTGCATTACCCGATTCAGACCTGACACTTTACGTGGATGGTTCATGTATGAGAACAAGCACAGGAGAGTTGGTGGCCGCCTATGCAGTGACCACTGAAACTGAAGTCATAGAAACACATCGTATTGACACACTATCTGCTCAAGCCGCAGAGCTTATTGCTCTGACCCAAGCATGTATACTAGCTAAGAACAAGAAAGTTAACATATACACAGATTCACAATATGCATTCGGAGTTGTTCACGACTTCGGAGTCCTTTGGGAAGAGAGAGGTTTTTTAACTTCTCACGGTACCAAGATCCAGCATGGTCCCCTCATTCAGGCTCTGTTAGAAGCACTACATTTGCCTACAGCCATAGCCATCATGAAATGCAAAGCACATACCAAAGTCACTGACAATGTTTCCCCGGGTAACGACCTGGCCGATCGTAAGCCAAACTCACAGCTCAGACAGATATTCCGACTGACATGACAAAGACTGATCCAACTACACTGACACATTGCCTGACAGTTAAGGATCCCATTCTAGATGTACTCGACATACAGACACATGCCACACCAGACGAAATTAAGAAATGGACTGAACAAGGAGGGATCCATACAGATCAGGGATGGATGACGAAGGGAAGGGCCACATGGTTCCTCCCCGACTCTATGGTTCAAATCATAATTAACACAGCACATAGTCCAGCACACTTAGGAGAGAAAGCCATGTTAGACAGTTTACAGAATCTCTGGTACAACAAACATTTACGAGCAGCCGCAAAACAGAAAGTGCGTACTTGCATGATCTGTTGTCAGTTCAATCCAGGAAAAGGTGTCCCCGTGGAACAGGGTGGATTTCATCCTCCTGACCATCCTTTTGAAGTCCTTCAGATGGATTATATCCAGATGGACCGATGCCGAGGATTCAAGTATGTCCTCGTTATCGTATGTGCTCTTTCCCGATGGACAGAAGCATATCCAGTCCCCGATTACACTGCTGCAACCACTGCCAAACAGCTGGTACGTGAGTTTTTCCCTCGGTACGGTTTGCCCCGTGTCGTGTACTCTGATAATGGACAGCCATTCTCGTCCGAGCTTATGAAGCAGGTGTCACTCCTGTTAGGTTACCAATGGAAGTTCCACTGTGTCCGACATCCTGAAGCCGCAGGTCTCGTAGAGAGACACAATCAGACCCTGAAAACACGTCTAGCCAAAATATGTACCGAGAAAGGTGTAGATTGGATAGTCGCCTTGCCAGTTGCACTCTTTTACATGCGAATGGTAGCTCATTCTAGGACAGGGCTATCCCCGTATGAGGTGGTCTTCGGTAGACCTCCTAATATGTGAGAGACGCCTATGCCTCGTAGAATCACTGATGTTGACAGTTGTATGCTGACAGATTACCTGGCCTCCTTGATGTCTGCACTACAATCTTGTCGTTCACAGGTCGCGGCTGCCTTTCCGGACAACACCCAAGTAAAGCCACACGAAGTCCGCCCTGGTGATTTGGTCCTCGTGAGGAACTTCGACCGGAAGAGTCCGTTGGAACCCAGATGGAAGCAGCCGAAGTTGGTTTTATTATCTACAAGGACTGCAGTTAAAGTAGAGGGGAGGAAAGGATGGCTGCATTCGAGCCATGTTAAAAAAATTCACGGACTGTGTCCAGACTCTCCCATTAAGGACTGCCCACTTTCAGAGACTGATACAAAACTCCCCCTGCTAGAGAAAACTCCCCAAGATGAGTACCGTACAAAGCTAAGGTCTAGTAAGTCAGACAGCGTTTAATTGTTTAAGTCCCCCTCGGGTGAAGCGGCTAGACAGGTTTCTGTATAGAATAGACCGAAGTAGTCAGAGAGATAGGCGTAACGAGAAGAGAAAAAAGCATTGTAAAGTTTTGCACAGCGGATGCATAATTGCCTTGATCTCGATGTTTCTTCTGAGTCTTACGATAATCTGTATTAGTCTAATGTTACACGTTTTCTTTCCTCTTGATTCACATGTACATGCTTCCTCTAATGACACTGTGGAGCACACTTTTAGTGACCTGCCCCCCCCATGAACTGTCCTATCGTTTAGCAATGCGCAACAATACATTCATCCGTATGTTACACCATTCACACCAAACCAGCAATGCCACTAATTGCTGGGTATGTGGCCGACTCCCTCCCTATCAGAAATACAAGGGAGCTCTGCCCCTCTTTCCTTATCCGTTCACGCATAATGGTTCGTGTGGTGCATGGTTTACTTTAATGTCCTCCCTAGATAGTAAGTCCAAAGTTTCCCAAGGCAATTGGATATGGGGGAACCTGAACACAGTCATGAATAAAATATGTTTCCCAGACCAAGAAGGTCTTCCCCAGAGGACAGGGACCGATCTAGAAAACGAAGTGTATGGATTAGGTAATTTTACACTTAATCTCATGATCCTGAATGTGCAGTCTGAGACTAATTCGGACTTGCCGTTTATTACAGTTTTGCCAGTGAAAGGTGAATTATGTGTCAGAAAGAATGGTTCAGTACATCTAGGACACAGCGATTGTGAAACTGTTGTCGAATTCAGTGATAAAGGAAAGTCTACTTTCAAAGCTTCCCGCCATTCTTACTTCATATGTGGTCAGACAGCCTATGTACGTCTGCCATTGGATTGGGATGGGACGTGCTATATTGCGTTCCTATTGCCACCTGTTTTTCTAGCCCCGCCTGATTATCACAGAAATCCACATCTCGTTCATGTCAGACATAGAAGGGAGATCAAGATCCCGATTGTCGATCAGACTGAAACTACATTAGAACAATATATCGATTTCAATAAAGGATTCTTTCCGTTCATAGGCACAGTCTCAAATAGTAAACTAATTCGAAGATTGACTAGGACCTTGGAAGCAGTAGTGAACGAAACTACTTCTGCTTTAGGCAACCTGACGGAGGAGCAGTCCGCTCTGAGACTTGTTGTTCTTCAAAATCGCCTTGTCCTTGACGTAATCCTGGCAGATAGGGGCGGGGCTTGTAGAGTCATCGGATCCAGTTGCTGCGTTTTTATTCCAAATAACGCGCCATCCGTGTACAAAGCCATCACTCGGCTTCATGAAATAGCTCACCAGATGCACCAGAATCCAGGCTCCTGGACTTGGTCCGGTTGGTTCTGGAGTGTAATATCAGCCTGGGGATGGAAAGTATTGTCATTCCTAGGAATCATACTGCTCATAGTATTCGGTTGTTGCCTATGCCTACAATGTGGGCCAGCGATTTGCGGCTTGTGTGCCACAGCCTGCGTTACACATCCTAGTTCACGTTCCAGTTCCCGTATGAGAAAAGATGAGCAGATGATGTTATATGAACAGATAGATGGTCTCATGAAAATAGATATATCCTGAAGGGAACGTAGGGGACAAGGAGGGAATGAGGTAATTGAAATTTTTATGGTCAAGTATGTCCCCTAACGTGTACCCCAACGTCTCCATGTACGTGCTTAAAGTACATGTAATTTCCCTCCATGGCCGAATATGAAGACGCAAATGCATTTGCGTCCAATGTTAACATGTCCTCTACCAGATCCACCATGAATGGATCGATAATTCAGTCTCTAAACATGCCATGCCAACGTCTTTACATGGTGCACTTTTACGTTTTTCCTGGCCCAGTCGAGCTAGGCCCTTAAACGAGGCCTCTCTGCCTCATCTCTCCTGTCTCCGAAAGCTGTACGCATCCCTGACCCCTGCCTTACTTCCTGCCAGCGCAGCGGTGCCCGGCTCGGCCTGGACTACCTGCCAAATTCATGTTTTGCCTATAGTTATCTGCTCAGCCTCCTCGAAAACACATTCCAGTCTATTTAAATAGGTAAACATATTCCCGGCTGCAGAGCAAAGGGCCCGGCCTTCCTGTCCTCCTGCAAGTGATTTACTGAACCCGTTACCATGGTAGGCCCATGGCTCCGCACGTTGCACCAAGACACGTATGCATGCACCAGATTTCAGTATTGGATGGCCCCTGCCCGAGAAACCTTTTACTCCAGACATTACATCCTCCAAACAACAGATACCAGATATGCTATAGGTACAGGTTGCCCTGACACTCCAGACACCAGTCTCCTCCACTAGTGCTAAAGTCAAAGCCCCCAGTTACACGTCATGCTAGTTGCGCGCACATCCAGGTTAAGGGTTTCTGCTGATTCTGCAACTTTTCCCTATGCATCCACCCACATGTGACGATTCTTGTGACGTTTCTCTGACATGTACAGTACACGCCCATGTGTACGCCTTTTTCACGCCTCCTATTACGCACATGTGTTCTTATCTCTCTCTTTTCACCTGTTACGCCTACTGTATTGGATTCAATTGTAAAGTTTTACTATATATAATGTGTAATGTTAATAAAACGTTGACTGTCCCTTCCTGAACCTTAGAGGTGATGGAACATGATGCTCCATCCTTGAGGAAATCCATTAAAGCCCGTATGACTCAGATACCACAGACTCTGCCTCTCATTTAAATGAGCTGTCTTGTATTGATAATTATACGGAAAAAATGCATAGGTAAAGTTTATTTACCACACCTTTGATAGAGACCTAACTCGTCCATTCCCAATGTTAAGCTGGCCTGAGAGGGGCCCCAGGGGTCTCCTAGTACCATTCTCATGCCTGCTTAAGTTGTCCCTAGTTAGCTGGCTAACTACTTCTGGACCTTTGTCTGCCTCGTCCTCAGATGGCTCTAGATCCTCACCCTCCTCTTCAGCGTCTGCAGAGAGATGGATACGGTCAGGGTCACTTGAGGTTCCCTCTAGGGGGGGCATGTTCCCATCTGGATTAGAAGGGTCTGGGTTACCAGCCCTCCTGGCATCATAAGTCTCTAAGAGACCAATCAGGAATGGGATTGTGGGGTTAGACCCCTGTTTTAATTTCCTGGAGGTACACACTTGTCTCATCTCCTGGACACTAAGAGCAGCATATCTGGAAGCGACCTGTGGAAGGTCCACTGACACAAGGGGAGACTCAGAGTTTCCTCCTTTGTCTGACATGCTGATTCTAGTGTGGTGTAAGTGATGCACCTACCTATACTATTTGTTTGCCTACTGATCCCTTGCTAAGAGTTGTAGCCAAGGTGTGCTAAGCCTTGAGGAGCTACAACAGCTGGTTCAGTAGAACTCAGAGTATTCTAAGCTAAGTTATATGTACCTGAGGTACTTATGTGATCTTTCACAAGATATTCTTAGGATACGTGTGGTAAAACAACAGCAAGCTCAAATCCCAACCGCTGCTCACCAATGTGAGAAGTTGGCCTGATATATAATGTTCACTATTCTAGTGAGCACTTTGTATCAGTCCAAACAACCCTTATGGTTATTGGTTGTAAGTCAACCTTATAGACCAGCTATCCTAGTAGCGTGGATACGAGCAGTCTTCGGGCTAAACTCTAAGGGACGTGTTAAGCCAGCTGTTATACCATCACATATACCCCTTGAACACCAAGTGAAAGGACACCACACAAGTGTTATGAAAATAAACAGTGTATTTATTGAGATCACAACAGCCCTGTACTCTTTATGAGGACAGGGTACTAAGCACACAACAAAACTCTTACGAAAATACTTTAAGTTGCACAATTTACACAAATGCCCGAGGGGCACGAAAAACCATATACTCTGAAAGTTGAATGCGAAATTACTAGCAGGTAAGTACTGTACTAATAGGCTTTGGAATCGCTAGGACTACGTTACTGAACCTTCAGATTACTAGTAGGAGGCCTAGGGGACTCGGGTGCAGAGTGTGCACTCTCACGCGGGATGCGGGACAAAGTCTATGGGAGCTAGTAAAGGCAAAGTTAGTGTTCTCTGGCGAACGCGATAAGGTAGGTCGAAAACGACAGTGGATCTGGACCCTTGGATAGTGAGGCTATGCTGGGGCACCGAAATGCCGAAGTTACCTAGCCCAGGGGCTGCAGCTGCATAGGTCTGCAAAGACGTCGGGAATCCTCGTTGACGAACCAGGAGCCTGAAGAAAGAAGTTGCTGGCAGGCGACCAGTGAAGATTGTTCGAGTGATCCAAGCCTGGATCGAAGATGGATGACACCTGAAAGCAGAGGGGACCAAGTTCTTGACCACTAGCCAGTGATCAGATGGCACCAGGAAGGCACCGGATGGTAGTCACCTCGACTAGGTGAGTGGGCGACGCTGGGCTCTGCAGTCTCACGGACCAAGAGGCGTTGTCGGCGACCAGGATGGAGGTGCGAGCTGTCCCACGATGGTTGATGCTGTCGACGTCGCTGGACCCAGGATTGGGGCAACAAGTCTTGGCAAATTCAAGCCAACGCGGTGGACCTAAAATGGCGTCTGGAGTGGACCAGGAGGGTCCGGGGTGCTCCTCTTTTGGAAGGGAGCAAGGGCCAGTCTGGAGCAACCAGACCAGCAGTGGTGATGTCGTCGGTCGTCGTCGGGAAGGCCACAAGCCAGCGGTCTAGTAGCCAGACAACGCGGTGAGCAGCAAAAAGCAGAAGGGCCCCACGCAGGTCGTGGAGATGCTGGGAGGCTGGACTTCGGTGCTGGAGCTGCTCAGGGTCGGGGCTTCTCGGACCCCAAAGCACTCACCAGAGGATCCCTCGGCGGTCCTGCTGGATAGAAGTCGTGCAATTCTGATGATGGCCGGTCCCTCGAGGTCTCGTCGCACCTACGGTTCTCAGCTTAGCTGTAGAGGTAGGTAGAGGTCAGAGGTGCCAGGGAAGCCGGGTCTCGTTGTGCTGGTCGGTCGGATTCCTGAGGAAGGATGTGCAGCAAACCGCAGAGTTCTTAGATGGTGCCTGCGGATGTAGGGTGACTACTCCTTAGCCACAAGGGAGAAATCTTGAGAAGAAGTTGAGAGTTCCTTTCGTAGAAAGTAGTTTCTTGATTCAAAGATGATCTAATTTGGAAGGGTTCCCGCTCCTGCCTTTATCCCAAAGAAAGGGGTGGGTACGCGACTAGGTCCTGCCCTAGGGGTAGGACCAGGAAGGGGGGTGGTTACACCCCTCTCCCATGCTGGACTTTCCCCAGGCCAGGGGCTGGTGTGCCCCTGGAACTGGTTCTAGCCGGCAGATGCATAGTGAGCACCGGGGTGCCACTTGCAGTCACCTTCCTGTATAGCCCTGCCTACCCAGGATACACAAAACCCTGTCTGGGATGGTGCTAGCACCGCCCCTGACAGGAAACCCTTTGTCCAAGCTCTCCTCGCTGGAAGGACTCCCAGGTCAGACTCGTGTCTGTGGTGGCAGAATCCATTTTGTGGAGCTGAGGCTTCAGTTAACTTTAACCGGGGTGTCAGTTACATACATGTCGTGTCCCTCTGGAAGGGTGGAATGCTAACCCCGTCGCCAGAATTGGCGAGGGGTTAGTATTCCAATTCGTATGACACCTTACTCGACATGTTTTGATAAAGCAATACCAAAGATAGCATTTAACCGCGAGGATTATAATGCACTTAAGAGTATATGGTATGCGTTATCATGGAACAGCTATTAGGACTTGGTTCCGCAAGCTGCAAACGGGCTCAGCTCATGCCAGAGCACCATTTCACACGATTCCAAGCACTCTGCCTTCAGGATTGTCAAGGCCTGCCATAGGAGTGACTGATAGGAATCTGTGTGTCCATTTTTAGGGTTAGATATAGGTATACTATATCTAAAGCAAAGGGTGATTACACCACCTTGCCCCAGCTGTCATGCAGCCAGTTGTGTCAGATTTAGATGGCCATCCAGGGGTGGCATAATACATGCTTCAGCCCCTGGTAGGCCCTGGGTACACCTATGCCCTGAGTTACAGGGTCTGATAAGGTGGCCCAGTCCCAGTTGGATAATGCGCCTAAGGTAAACATGTAAATTTAGTGAGAGAACAGCTAGGCTGTGGGTCTGATTGGCAGGCCCACAGCCAGAGAAAGTCGTAAACCAGTGAAACAAAAGCAAAAAATCTGGGTGATCATAGGATTGCAGGAACCAGCGCCAAGATGCTCCCTTGGGAGCGAACGTCAGCGCTATACAAATACCTATCCAATATCCAATATCCAATACTCTCCTACATGCTCACCCGATGGAGGTGAAATGTCTGGGACCCTAGTGCTATATTTACAATGTTTCAGGGACCATGCGAGAACCGTCCCCGGTCTTTCACCCTCACCATAGGCGCTAGCGACGGCATATTTCCCAAGATGCTTCAATTCCAATTCCGCCTTCTCGTGGTAATAATCAAGTACCTGCGCAAGTTCCCGCGTTAGGTCATCACTCTGGTGCGTCACTCCCTCTGACTCAAGGTCCCTCAGTTTGCGTTCTAAAGTCGCCAATCTCGCCTGGATCGATTTGAGGACCCCTGCATGCTTAGAGATGGTTATCCCTCTAACAAACACCTTGAAGGCCTCCCATACTGTCTGAAAGGAGTCCACCGAACCCACATTCAGGTCGAAGAAAGATTCAATGGCCACAGGAAGTTCCTCTTTGAACACCGGATCTAGAAGGGAATAAGGCGGGAAGCGCCACAGGAATGGGGGAATCCGACTCTTAGGTGAAGCAAGCATCAATAGGATAGGAGAGTGGTCAGAGAAGGTACGGGGAAGAATCGTGCACGCTTGTATTTGTGGAAGGAGGTCCTGCGACCAATAATCAATTCTTGTATGAATGTAATGCGTGTACCCCCCTAGCCTTGGGTGCCTATGCCTCCAGACATCGCAAATATCTAGTCATAGAAGGGACGACTCCACCACTCTAGCCGATGCCGAAGGCCTTCTGTCCGCACCATCAGACCTGTCCAGTCCTTGATGTCTAGTAAAGTTAAAATCCCCTCCCCACAAGATGCGGTCCTGTGCATCTCGCTGTGTCTGGGCTGTCAGCTGAGAGTAAAATTCTGAGTGGTCGTAGTTTGGACCATATACATTAAATAGAAAAATCTCTATCCCTTTACTACAGCACGGGGATATGGCAAATCTACCCTCCCTGTCCGTTTCTAAGGGTGTGAGCCGTAATTGTGATTTCGGATTTATCCATGTCAGGACCCCTCTGGCGTGGGATGTAAAACCCCCAGAGTGTATGTTCCCTAGAAGACCCTTGGTTCTTAAAATGGAGTTGTCCAGTCGGAGGTGTGTGTCCTGCAAAAGGGCCACGTCAACCTTATGTCTATGGAGGTAATTCAGTATTTTACGAACTTTACGATAGTCGTTAAGCCTACGGACATTCCACATAAGGAGAATCATGGCGTCCTGTGTGACGTTAGGGGCAGTCATCAATGTGTCTGCCATAAGAAATCGTTAGTGCTCATGAGTAACAGCAGGAGTCCCCTCAGAACCATGACATGCCACTCTCCTACAATAGGAATCTTCATAACAAAAAATGCATCACAAAACATCCCCAATCGGCACCCACTCTCTGTTCCAGTCTGACCAAAGGTTTGTGACTCCACAGTTAGCCTTCGTGTACATACCATCACGCAGACCATGAAAGTAAGCAATATGAATAAGCATTGGGTATGAACCTTCATCAGTCCCCTCCCCGCCCCCACCCACGCCTGCCCAACCCCAACTTGGCTGCGATACCATCCCTCCCTCCCGAAAACAGAACCAACCCGGTCCCAAATCACAGAGCTTATCCCCAGTGTGCTTCATGCAGGGGTGGAAGTAGCTCGCCCCTCTATCAAAGTGTGAAACCACCAGAATTCCATCTCCCCTTCCCGCCCGGAAGTTCAACTCACAGCTGTGGGGTAGTACATCAGAAAATTGTTCAACCCATCTCAGAAGGTGAGAAACCACACAGATCGTAATTTCTTCCAGTCAGGACGCTGTTAACCATGGTGGCAAGCCATTGTGTTCAATGTCCCCAGTCCCAAAGGATGGTAAGTCATGCATGGAAATCAACGCGATCTCCTCCTCCCAGGGCAGCATATCTTCAACCATCCCCCCCATGCCCCACCCCCCACTGAAAGTTAGCACCCTCGAGGAGATCTACTATATTGCTCCATATAATTGTCCTGTTTGGCAGTAATCCCTACCCAGGATCCTCAAAGGTAACAGAACACCCCTTTACCCCCTCAATAATCCCCGGCCATATGCATAAGTCAAGGATACGGAACCAGTTCAGTCCTGCTCCTCCATAAAGCCCCCGCCGCCTCATCGAGCAGGTGTTTTTCCAGGTAAAGTTGCTTCTCTTTCAACCACGCTTTTAACATCTTTTGAAGTGCCTTTGGCTCTGTGAAAATCAGTGAGCATGTCCAAACAGGAACACAGCTCGGAGGTCAGAAAGCGCTACACGTCGCTCCAGAGCTCTACACAGCCTGGGGTATCCCGTAGTTTTGGAGCCATACCCGGCATTAAAACGAGGATCGAACCAATTAATAGAACAGTACCCTGTTCGACGTTTCCTACAACATTGAAGCTATTAAATAGGGAGACCTCCGAGCCTGAAAGAAACGGCTATAGTACTGACATTTACAGAATCGTGAATTTTACTCGTCATCGTATACACTTGCAGGGAATGAGATTTTGATACCCTTTTTGATCACTTAGATACTAATCTCATTCATCAATTTGGATCGGTTATTTTCTGTCATTGAGTAAAAGACAAACCCCGCATAGGTTAAATTAACCCCATGAACTGACGCAACTCTGAAGGACCACTTACGACTGATGAAGTTTTAAAAGTTTAATATAAAATCAAGAAAAGTTGCATATACAATCCTCTCAGGATAAGATTCAATAAGTATACAGGAACTAGAAGGAACATAAATTCCCTAAAGAACCTCAGTCTACAAAAGAATACAATTAAAGTCAATTCAAGAATCAGCAGATTAAAAAGCATCGACACAATGTGGTCCCGTTGCGTCATCTACAAAAAGAATAAACCAAGTTAATTCTGTCCCTACTCTGTACTATGTGACATCCCTACTTCGCAAGTTCCTTACCTAAAAAGGTGTCAGCAGTTTGACTTCCAAAGAAGTTCAAACTCTCTTAACCCCTAATGGTAACTTATGTTGAAAAGCAGTACCCTCTCTGCCTACCCATCCGCTCTCTAAGGGTCCTCGGCCTACTGCTCTCTTGCGCTCTGATCTCTCTCAGCGCTCGCTCCTAACTTGCTATCAGGCCATCTGTGCTCTTAGCTCTTCGCTATCTCCTCCCCGGGATGCTGTCCCTAAAATACACAATCACAGTATGGGTGGAACGCCTCTTCGACGCCCACCACGTACTTTCCCAATGATGTCATTCTTTGCTCTTTCCATGGCTTCATCTCTTCGCGTCGTCCGTTAAGTTGACCCTTCTCCTTAGACGCCATCTTCGTCTTCTTGCTGGTGACTTCATTGACATTTCATTTGACACTTTCGGAGCAAAAGTCTATCACCTCAGCAGAACTCTACTCTTTACGACTGTATTCGTAACCTTAGTTGGTCCTGTGAACGGTCGTTTCTAAACAAGACTCAAATTCCAAGCGTCTCTAATCACGTTTAGGCCATAAACTTCGTCCAGCATTGTCACCTTAAATCTAGCAAGACCTTTGACTCTGTCTCGCACATTCAGATCAAGGCTATTCACGACTCCTGTGAGCCCACTAAATTACATACAGCGGACTACACTCCTGTGAACTCTTGGTCAGTTAGGTTAAAACCACATATGACTAAACCGTTTCTAACATTCCTACAAACTCTTTCTACACAGTATAACCTTCAACACACATTTATATATAATCGAATTTAGCAAATCGTTTGCTTATAAGTGAATACATTCTACATATAACGCAACATTTATATTCTCTTGCTTACATCGTTTTATACATTCTCTGCACATTTCTTCGCTTTATGCTTCGCCGTTTTCTCTGTTTCATGACTACACACGTACATGAATTCTACTTTGCACGTTCTTCTGTTCGTAAGCATTTCTATACATTTCTATATTAGCCCACTGTATATACGGGCCTTTCTAATTCTAATACACTTTCTAGAATAGATACATTTCCTATTACATTGGTTACATCGGCTAACTTATACACTACAAGTGTTAACTTCACGTTATAGATTCTACGTTTATGCGATATGCTTGTGAATATGGTCCGGATATACGTTTTATTCAAATTGCGCTCTCTCAGTTCCCCCCTTTGATGACTTCTAGGAGTCATCACTAAATGCAATTTGAATAACACCTTTACACAGAACTAGTTACAAGATTCCCCCTTTTTATCGTTTCGAGAGCTCTTAAGCTTTTGTACTGTTGATCTTGTAAAGCAGCTAATCTCCTTTCTTGCTCTCTCATGGATCTTTGTAACCGGTTCGACCTATACCATTTATACAATTTAACTAATCCTAATAATGTAATTATGCAAATCAATACTATTAATACAGGTTTTAATATATACCACACAATGCTTTTACCAAGGTTGGCAAACCAACTTCCAACCTTTCCTACTCCATGACCTACTTTTTCCCAAACATTTGTTTTTGATAAATCTTCAATTTCTTTATGTATCTGTGTAATGTTTTGTATGACTTTCTCAAGTGGTTTTGAATTGTCTGGAATATAAGTACAACATTCTTGGACCTTCAAAGCCTTGCAAACTCCGCCCTCTTTTGCTAGCAGTACATCTAAAGCAAGTCGGTTCTGAAGAACCATTGCCCTAATCGACTGCATCTCTCCCTCTACTAGCATTAATGACCTTGCAGTACTTGCAGATAATCTATCTACAACTGTAGCTAGTCTCCTGATCTTAACATCGTTAAGTATTAAGCCTAACATAGGAAACATTGCTCCAAAAATGCCTCCAACTACTTCAGCATCTCCTACTTCCCTTTTCGCTCTTGTCGAAGCCTTTCCTTCTATGATCGCTAAATCCTTTGCATGATATATTTTGGGGAAGACAATTGCCAAGTAACACGAACCATACCAATTGTCAGGTAGTTTTACATAGGCATTTCTTCCACATACAAAATATACATTAGGAATCGCTTGCATCCCTTTCATGAAATCTTTCGTATAGTATTCTAAACGAAAAGCATGTTCGCAATTTACTTCACCTACAAATACACTCTCATAATACGTCTTGCTTCGAGTTAAACATAACTTTCCTTTCTGCGTTCTATCCAAAGCTATTGGACCATTGCTACCTTTCTTCTTGTGTGCTTTTTCTTCTTCGGTCCAATCTGTTTTCCACTGTCCTGACATTTTCAGAATCTTCTGCCTTCTGTATCTGTCGTCTACTTGTCCTATGAACTTTTTCTCTACCTCTGACACTTTGCAAGTCAGATTATTTCTGCGTGCATATGAAGTATCTAGTGTATCCCAAGGAAGAAAGAACTTGGCTAATCGATCTTCCTTTTTATAATAGTCCCACTTATTCATTTGTTTATAATTCGGAACTTCAGGCAGTACCGAATCATAATTTGAAAAGTAGTACTCAAATCCTTCCCTACCATAAAATATACTGAGCAGTAAACTACATGTTATCCCATAAGTCAGTGGGAGATGATGATATCTGATGCCTTCGTCTACGGAAGCCGGCAATTGCATACATACATAGCATTCTTTGGCCTCCATGGCATCGATATACTCATACAATAGCTTGGCATATGCATTTGACCTAAAATTTCCCTGTGACTCGTCTACGTGTAACCTACGAGCTTCATTTGCCAGTAACGTCTATTCACGGATGACATTGCTCTCCTCCTCCTTCCCAACAAGAGCAGGTTTCAAAGTCGTTACAGGCTTTACATCTGTTGTCTCTTTTTCACTTGCATGTCCTACCATGTACGATGTGGTAACTACTGTAATAATGAGAAAAATAGGCTCAGGCAGCTTAAATAAAAGGAGAAAGTCCAGAAACAAGAAAAAGAATTTACTAGAGGTAAAGTGCTTGGATGACATCTGGAAAACCAAAATCGGAAACGGTGCAGTAGGAGGTGTAGAAGTCCAAGAAACACACATGGCGGAGGGAGGAGCTGGGCCCTCAGCTGCAGCAGTACAAATATCTCCAGAGGTCATAGGCAACGAAGGCAACGAAGAGGATGACGCCAGTTCTCTTGGCAGTCAAAAAGAAATATTAAAAAACCACACAGACGAACTCCTTGAGAAGATATGGATGGAAATGAAAGAGAAATTCTCCATTTCAGAAGCTAAGCAAAACAAAATTCAGGAAGTATGCGAAAAACTGGATAACAAGTTAAACGCCCTAGGAGAAAGAGTCGCAGCAGTGGAGAGTGAAGTTGCTGCCCTAGACAAAAGGGTTGAAAAAAACAGACAGGAAATAAACTCCCTAAGGCTAGAGAACAAAATCATGAATGAAAAAATGGAATCCTTGGAAAATCAGGCGAGGAAAAACAACATCAGGGTTCTAAATGTGCCAGAGAATCAAGAGGGCAAGGACATTAAAGCATTTGTAGTGGCACTTCTGGCAGAACATTTCCCATGGGCAGACAAAGGGGTACTTGAGGAAGACATACAGAGAGTCCACAGAGACCCCTTTGGAAAGAGCAATGAAAGGAAAACCCCCAGGAAGATCTTAATAAACTTCAAAACGTATATGCTGAAAGACAGGATCCTGGGCGAGGCTCTGAAAAAAGGATCTTATAACAAGGACAGCTGGACTTTTAAAATAAGATCCGACATGTCAAAGGCCTCTCAGACCAGACAATGGGAACTAGGAAACTTAATGCCAGAATTGCACCAATTAGGTGCCACAGTGCAGATGAAATTTCCACCGTCATTACGCATCATGTGGCGAAACAAAATGCGAAACATAAGAGAACCAGAAGAGGTGAAAGCACTGATAGAACAAATAAAAGATCAAGCACGATCAGAGGAACCCTTGAGCTAAAGGAATATATGTAAAGTGAAATACTCCATGAATACATCGCAAAAACAAAAAAAAAAAAAGTCTAACGGTCAAAGTACGTATAAAACACGAAGGTGCTCACAAACCAACTAACTCTTATAAATGTACATAGCAAGAGTCACGGGAACGGGAACCTAAAAGGGTTATGAAGATAACCGAAAGAAAAGAAGATGGAGGCTTCCCCGGGGAAGGCACCCTTACATCACAATCAATGAAGTATAAAATCACACGAAAAAGGGTGGGGAGCAAAATAGGGAAAAAAAAACAAAAAATTCCTCATCAGCGAAAACTTAGGAAAAGAACTCAAAGTGGAGTTGCTTCTCGCAAAGAATTGCAATATATGAGCAAAAAATATGGGGAGCGCTAATAGAGACATAAAAATTTTATCTTGGAACGTAAACGGCCTGAGGACAAAAAGCAGAAGGAATAAGATCTTGGAATATATCAGAACGGAAAAAAGTGAGATAATAATACTGCAAGAAACACATCTCCAAAAAGAAGAATGGGACCAAATTATTAAGAATTTAAGATGGGTAGATTTCCATGTATGCACCACACAACAATGTAATATCAAGGGAATCGCAATAATATTTAAAAAATCATTAAAAGCGACCCTAACAGTCTCAGAAGTAGATAGTAAAGGCAGATGGGCCGTAGCTTGCGTTAAAATAGGAAATTCTCCCATCACCATCGCAGGCTATTATGGGCCCAATCTTGATGATGCTGATCCCCTACGAAACTTATACTCGCAGTTAATATCAGCCACCTCTCCCATAATATTGGGAGGTGATTTCAACCTAGTGATGGACTTAAAAACAGACAGACTACCACCAGGAAGACAAACAAACTTGAAAAAAATGAGAGAATGGATTGGGATTTACAAAAGAGATCTTGACTTAATAGACATTTGGAAAAACAAAGGAGACAAAATGCATCCTTTTACCCTGCATAACAAAAAACTAGGCCATAAATCGAGAATTGACTACTTCCTGGTCAGCAACGAACTAGCAAAGAACGTGGAAAAAGTTTCTCACCTACCAGCTCATCTGTCAGACCATTCAGCAGTACAGCTAGCTCTACAAGTCACAGTAAAAGAAACAGAAAGAAGGTTCACAGTTGAGAGAGCCTTGCTACTAGACGTACAGTTAATAAAAGAACTGGAAGATGAAACAAAAAACTTCTTTGAATTAAATGCCTCAGGTACTACAGAACAAATAACCTGGGACACGTTTAAAGCTGTCATAAGGGGCAAACTTCTAAGTTTAGGGGCTCGCAAAAATAAGCAATTAAAACAAGAAATTTCAGACTTAGAAAATAACATTAATTCCCTAGATATTTCCATTTCCTTAGAACAAGACGAGGTAAGAAAACAAGAACTTCTTCATAAAAAACAGCAGCAAAAAGAGAAGATCGTTTACATCTTAGAAGATAGATTGAAAAAAAAATGGGACTCCAGCAAACTTGCAAAGCACGAATACGGTGAAGGATGCGGAAAATGGTTGGCATGGAAAACTAAAACTGATTTGGTTAGAAACAAAGTGAGGAGCATTATTCCAGATGACCAATCGGATCAAAACGCGGATGAAAATATCATCAGGCAAGAATTCTGGAAATTCTTTAAAGAGCTTTACACCGAAGACACAAATCCACGAGTTCAAATGATCGACTCCTATCTGGAAGATGTCGCACTCTCAAGATTAGCGGAAGATGAAAGCGAAACCCTGAACAAAGAAGTCCTCGAATGTGAAGAGGCAGACGCCATTAAGAGCCTGAAAAAAGGAAAGGCAGCGGGGCCCGATGCTATACCAAATGAATTTTACATGGCATTAAAAGATTCTCTACTTCCTCATATGACTAAATTAATCAATATAATTCTTAAACAACAGGAAGCTTTACCAGATTCCTGGAACGATGCCATAATTACAATCATTCTAAAACCTGGAAAGAACCCTGCCAGATGCGAGTCGTATCGCCCGATATCACTACTAAATGCAGATTACAAAATATTCACTAAAATAATGGCAGGACGGTTAGGGAAATTGTTACCAAAATTGTTGCACCAGGATCAAAAAGGGTTCATTAAAGGGAGGAATCTACATGAAGTTACACAAGAACTTCTAACTGCAATAGATATCGCAGCACATGAGAAAACTCCTCTCACCATACTTACCGTAGATGCCGCAAAGGCATTTGACAGGGTCAACTGGGCCTTTCTTGAAAAGGTTATGGTCAAAAATAACATAGGATCAAACTTTATACATATGATAAACCAAATATACAAGAACCCAAGATCCAAGGTCTTAATAAACGGTAGCCTCACAGAAGATATAAAAATAAGCAGAGGAACGAGGCAGGGGTGCCCTCTTTCACCCTTGCTTTTTAATTTATACATCGAACCGCTAGCGAACAAGTTAAGAAACAATGAAAAAATCACTCCATTCAAACACCATACATGGGAGAAGAAAATCGCACTATATGCGGATGATTTAATGATCTTCACGGATGACTATCCAAAAGCTAAGGAGACTATCGAAAAAACTATAGAAACATTTGGGAAAGTTTCAGGGTATCTAGTAAACCAAACAAAAACGGAGATCATGACATGGAATACCTCATTTCAAAGTCGCAACATAAAAAACGAAATCAGATACTTAGGAATCCTAGTAAACCACAATATAAAAAAGATTCCACAACGTAACCTGAACAAGATAACTGGAGAAGTAAAGAAATTGCTTGAAGCATGGGCCACTTTACCACTCAGCTTGATAGGGAGGTCAAATATAATCAAGATGACCATCCTACCAAAATTCACTTTCTTATTTAATGCAATACTACTAGAGTTTGGAAAAAAGGAGCTAACGCAGGCACAGAGAGTCATCATAAGCTTCATATGGGCAGCTAAAAGCAGAAGGATTGCTTGGAAAAAAATCAGGAAGGGGAGGAAAGATGGAGGACTAGCCAGCCCGGATCTGATGGAGTACTGCAGAGCCTTTCAATTTAAGAACACCAGAGTACTACTAAAAAACCACGAAAACTACCCAGATTACTTACAAGCTACTACAAATCGAGATGATCATGTATTGTTTAAGTTTGGGCATCCCAAGTACTTCAAAAAAATAAAACTTAAGACACTAAGGGACGCAGCAAGGTTGTGGGCACAAATAAGAGGAACTCTAAAAATAACATATTACAGCAAATGGGCCCCCATCTGGGACTCTCCAGGAACCCCAGAATGCCTTAAAGACATACTTGCTCTTCCATTAAAAAGGGCCAACATAAATTACTGGGGGCAAATACTAGATGGATCGAATCTAAAAACATGGTCAGAGCTACAAGAGTTGACAAACAACACGCTATCAAAATTCAAATTCTATCAAATTTTAAGTTGGTCAAAGACTTTACCCAACACAAACTATGATAGCGATAAATTGGAAAAGGAAATGGTTGTAACAACACAAATACCAAAAGAAGTAGCAAAATGGTACTGGGCTCTGATAAAGGCCAACGACACAAACCCCAATACTGAAATACAAATTTGGGAGAAAGACCTACCAATAGCAGACTTAGACCTAATTTGGGAAAAATCTGTCTCGAAATGCTGGTCAACTCTGAAATCCGCGGCCTTAAAAAGGAATCACCTGTACACAATCCACAGAGCATACTGGACACCAAGAAAGCTCTCCAAATTTAAGAACGCAGGAGTAAAGAAGTGTCCAAAATGTGGAGAAGAAAGAGCAGACGACATCCATATGTTCAAAAACTGCCCCCAACTGGAAGAATTTTGGGACCAAGTTGGTAAGACCCTGAGCACGATCTTGACCAAGCAACTAATTGTAAGTACAACTCTTGTCCTTTTTGGGACTACAGAACCAGGATACAAAGGGGGGCTCACTAAAGGGCAAGAAAATCTCCTTTTTGTATTAATAGTTCTTGCAAGGAGAGAAATCTGTATAAAATGGATAGGGTCCTCTAGCCCAACTCATGCAGATTGGTTGAACTCGGCCATAAGAATAAATAAACTAGATCGGAAAGGAAAGGCATGCAAGAGATTCCAGTTCTGGGAAAGTTTCGAAAGTTTCTTAAACCCCACATAAGATCTAAATACCAGTCCAATGATTAACGCGACACATCTTCTGGTGGACAAGTACGGTACTTGTCGAGTAGTCAAGCTGACTAGCTCCCCTCGCTCCAAACCAGAGATAATGGTATGTAACGGGTAAAGGAAACTCCTCTAAACCAAATGAGGCTAAAAAAACTCCCCAGGCAAGAGAGAATGAGGGGCAGTTTCGGATAGAATCCAGAGGTAGACACCTGACACTCCGTATTCATACAGGTATCGCAAGATGAGGACAAAAAAAAAAATAATGAGAAAAATTACTACCGCTATTAGTGTACCTATTATGCATTTGGCTTTTCGGTTTGGGTTGCCGTTCTCCATGTTATCAAACAGCGTAGCTCTTTCTTTTGCGAAGAAAAGTTTCTTTTCAAGTCTTTGGTTTGCTTTATTTGCTTTCTCAATCTGTAAAGTGCTCTTTATCAACAAAGTCTCTTTTCACAACAATGTCTTTTTATCTTCAGAAATAGACAACCCTAACCCTTCTCCGTCCTCTAAATGTAATCCCTAATTTTATTCTTCTTTCCACTCGGCGCTAGGTTATCTTCTTCTTTATAGCTTACACACAAAAGTCTTTATGCATCTACAATATTCTCGTACCTGCAGCTTTAATAACATGTTCCAATAATTCAAAACGAATGACTTTTTCTTCTTGTTCTGGTATTTGATGACCAAAAGTCGGAAACTGTAATCGATTTAGCACTAGATCTTTGATCCGACTTAGGTATGGGGGTATGGGAAGTGTGAAAGTCAGTAACCCCTCAGTCTCGAGTCCAGGCGTCAACATCCATATCTCCACTGCCACAAATGGATCGAGATCGATCACTTTCACTTCTTTCACTCTCCCAGATTTCTGTCCCCAAGACATCTGCTAGATAAGTCCACTCTGGGGTGGCGTACCTTCTGCAGGGCACACGTACCCTTCTCGATCTTCTCGGACTCTCAGAGCCTGAGTCTGTAGTTTCTTCTTCTTGATCCGACTCTTCAGAAATCGGGACAAGGGTTCTTTCTTGATTTGTTTTTAAGTTTGGCCTTCTCTTTCTCTCCGGCCAACTGGCTTCGTCACTCCTTGTCCTCCTGCTCCTTGTTCTTGGACTTGTCTCTTGATCACTCACAACTTGATCGGTGTCTGACTCGAACTCCCAATTACTCTCTTCTCCTGAGGCGACTTCGGTCCCACTAGTGTCCTGACCATCGTCGGCCTGCTCTGACACAGGCTCAGCCTCTTCGATCACCTCTACAGCTTGGCTTTCCCCCTCTGTGGCTTCTCCGCTTTCCGCTGGATTCTCATCCGAGAGAGGAGCTGTTTCTTCCAGAGGTGTTGGCACTCTTCGGGTGTGTGAAGCGTGTATCCAGTTGGGCAAACCTCCACACTTTACTGCAGTGTTCGTAACTAGTATGACTTGGAACGGTCCTCTCCAGCGCACGTCTAGACAGTTCTTCCTGACGTGCTTCTTCACCAGGACCCAGTCCCCCGGACACAGGTCATGGCACAAGTCTTGTGCTGATGGAACCTCTGCAGCCTGGACCTGGAGGGACACAGAATTAATGGCATCAGATAGTCCCTTGCAGTAGTCCAAGATCAAATCGTCTGTGATGTTCAACAACGCTGCAGTCGGAACCGATGGCAATCTCATAGCTCTCCCCATTAGCACCTCGTGTGGAGAGAGACCTGTTTTTCTGTCTGGCGTGCTACGTATGCTCATAAGAACCAATGGAAGTGCATCAGGCCAATTCAGGGATGTCGATGAACAAACTTTGGCAAGTCTGGACTTGATTGTACTGTTGATTTGTTCTACAATCCCTGAAGCTTCTGGTCGATAACTGCAATGGAGCTTCTGATCAATACTCAAGGCTGAACATAGCATCTTCACTATTTCGCTATTGAAATGAGTTCCTCTGTCCGATTCCAAAGAGGATGGCACCCCGAACCTCGGTATCAACTCTCTAAGCAACAATTTCGCTACTGTGAGTGTATCGCACCTACGTGTCGGGTAAGCTTCAACCCATCTAGAAAATATACAGACAATCACTAAAACGTATCTGAGTCTATTGCATTGAGGCATTTCAATGAAGTCAAGCTGCATTCTGTTGAAAGGCCCCCCAGACCTCCCAATGTGACTCAGTGTGACTGGTGTTCTCTTTCCTACGTTTAGTTGCTGACAGATCGCACAACGCTGACATACTGCTTCTGCCGCTACTCTAAACTTCGGATTAAACCACGTTTGTCTGAATACTCTCACCATAGCATCTCTTCCTATGTGTGCTGATCCATGCAATTTCCTTGCCGTTGGACTAACAAGTTCGTTTGGTAAAACTGCTCTCCCATCTGCAGAGATCCAAAAGTTCATTTCACTTTTTGTACATCCAGCTGTCTCCCAGCCCTTTTTCTCATCATCTGGTGCATTTTCCTGAACACATTTTAGCTCATCCCATGTATCTACAGTATCTAACAACATTGTCAATTCAGTTCTTTCCTGTATTCCCCCCACTTCTACATTGGTGTGAGAATAACCTTGTTCTGCACAGTAACGTGCTACCTCGTCAGCATAACGGTTGCCTTGCGACACAAAGTCTACGTTCTTCGTGTGCGCGGCACATTTGACGACCGCTATGGCTGACGGACCTTGCAATGCCTCTAACAATAATCTCACGAATTCTCCATTCCTAATTGGAGAACCCGAGGAGGTCATGTAACCTCTTTGAGACCATAACTGCCCATAGTCGTGAACTACCCCGAAACCATACTGGCTATCGGTGTATATGGTGACTCGAATTTTGTTACCTGCTAAACAGGCACGCGTCAAAGCAATAATTTCAGCTACCTGAGCGGAATGTACTCCTTCCAGGCAAGCGGCTTCCACAACTCTGGTAATTGTACAAACTGCATATGCTGCTCTCAGCTGACCAATATCGTCTCTTACGCATGAACCATCAACAAAGAATATTTCATCGGGGTCAGTCAATGGCTCATCTACGATATCTGGTCTCGGTTTGGTGCATAGCTCAGTCACATCTAGGCAGTCATGATCTGTACAAATTTCATCATCAATCTCATTTGGAAGTGGCATCAAAGTTGCAGGATTCAAGACGGAGCATCTTTTTAGGGTCATATTCTCGGCAGCCAAAATGACTTGCTCGTAGCGTGTGAGCCTGCTATTCGTCAGATGCTGAGTCTTAGTCCTGGTCATTAACAATTCTACTGAATGCAGTACGTACACCACTAACTGATGTCCCATTACCACACTTTCACATCGTTCAATGCTGACACCCGTTGCAGCTACGGATTTGAGACATCCGGGCAACGCTGCGGCTACTGGATCTAATGTAGCCGAAAAATAAGCAACTGGCCTACGGGCATCTCCGTGTATCTGGGCCAAAACTGCTAAAGCGCATCCCTCTCTTTCGCAGCAGTAAAGCAAAAATGGTTTTGTGTAATCAGGCATTCCTAAAGCCGGGGCACGACATAAGTCCTCCCTCAGCTGCAAAAACGCCATCAAACAATCCTTGTCCCATGGTACCGGATCACTTACTCCTTTGTGCGTCAGTTGTAGTAACGGTTTTGCCTTCAGTGAAAAGTTGGCTATCCACTGTCGACAATAACCGACCATGCCTAGAAACATCCTGACTTCTCTTTGTGTTTTAGGCGCGTTCATTTTCATGATCGCCTCTATTCTGTCTGGAGACACCTTCCGTTTTCCCTTTTCAATCCTGTGGCCCAAGTATTGCACTTCGGTCAGACAATACTGCAATTTACTTGGAGAAACCTTGTGTCCGTTCTCGGCCAAGTGATTTAACAAGGTGATGGTGTCTATTTTGCAAGCTTCCTCAGTTTCTGACGCAACTAGGAGGTCGTCTATGTACTGGACTAGAACCGAGTTCTTGGGCAGTACTAGACTTTCAAGATTTTTCTTCAGCAGCTGGTTAAAAATCTATGGGCTTTCTGTATACCCCTGAGGGATACGACACCATGTTAAAACGAGATTTTCCAGCTTAAAAGCGAAAAGATACTGGCTTTCTTCATCTAAAGGAATCGAAAAGAAAGCCTGGCATAAGTCTATCACGGTGAACCATTCAGCTTGGAACGGTATCTGAAACAATATCACTGATGGATTCGGTACCACTGGACAACATGAAACAACGATATTATTAATCTTTCGTAGGTCCTGCACAATTCTGTATTTCCCACTAGGCTTCTGCAAACCCATAATCGGGGAGTTACATGGACTTCCCACGATCTCCTTCAGTATTCCCTGTTTAATCATGGATTCGATCACGGGCTTTATTCCTGCAATCGTCTCCGGTGTCAACTTATATTGTGGTATTCTTGGATACTCGGCATTGGGTCTTACCATGATCTTTACTGGCTCTACCCCTTTGATCAATCCTATTTCTTCTCCAGTAAAATCCCACACCGCAGCTGACACTTTCTCCTTCAAGTCCTGTGGAAGCTCCTCCACTGTCAAGGTAGGATATAGTTCCACGCATTCCTGCGAGTTTACAACTTTAAAATCGGCATCCTCATTGTTGGTCTGCACTTCTACTCCTTCAGGTGTGCAATGTATTGTGCAATTCAGTTTACACAACAGATCTCTTCCTAACAGACACACAGGGCTAGAATCACAGATTACAAACTGATGTTCATCACTGTAATTCCCTATCTTCACTGACACTGGTTCTGTCAGAGGATTCGTCATCCTCCTGTTTGCGACTCCTACCACCTGAATCGTCTCTCCCGACATTGGCAAACCTGGGACTACCGCTGATCTCAAAGTGGATCGAGTGGCCCCCGTGTCTACCAAAAAGGTCGTAGGACATCCAGCTACTTCGGCCTCTACGTATGGTCCTCTCTGGTCTATCTCCAGGGCTGCACCTAGAGTACAGTCTTCTTCTCTATTCACTCGTTGCCCTGTAAGAGGATCAACGTAGTAGCATTCTTCTCCTCCTACGAACAATGGTATTTGTCTATAGGTTTTCCCTCCATTTGTAATGCGAGGCGGTTGAGGGAACGGGGCTCGAGGAGTCTTATTCCCCCCTTTGATAAACTTTCCCTTCGGGACTGTTGTTCCCTTTACCATGCTGGGTTGAACCTCATCCTCCTCCTGTTCTAATCCCCCCGTCTCGACATTATAGGGACACTCGCGTCTCCAATGTCCCACCTCGTTACACTGATGGCACCTCGTTGTCTTTTTCAGTGTCGCGATGTCTATTCTCGGTCTCGGTCTTTCTTCCTCATCTCTGCTCTGATTATTCTGTTTCTTTACTGGGGTTCCTGTTCCCTGTTGTCGCTGTACACCCTTTCCAGCTGATTGCATCTGCACCAACATCAGCTTTTCTTTAAGTTTCTTTGCTTTTGAATCTATCTCGTCGCTACAGTACCTCGCATACCTCAGAATCTCATCTAACGGTTTGTTCTGCCAACAAATCAAATGCTGTTGAATCATCAGGCTTATGTCTGGCCTCAATCCTAGAACAAACTTCGACACAAACTGTCCTATGTCTTTAGGATCCATGACATCCAACCCGCTATACTGTTTGAATGCTTTCAGCAATCTCTCGTAGAACTCGTGAACTGTCTCTTTAGGCTCCTGAGTTGTTCGATCTATCTTAACCCAGTCTATGTCTTGCACTGGCACTTTCTCCTTTAACCATGCTATTACTCTCTCGTACTTTTCCATGACTCTATCTGATGGACCATTCGTCCTGGCATCTCTCGGAGGCTCACAAGCGGGCCATTCGACACTAAGTTTGCATGCCGTCCACAAATCTCCGGGTACTACGATATCGAACAAGGTGTTCAAATCGATCCACAGCACCTTAGAGATCTTCACGAACCTCTCTACCTGCTTGTACCACTCTACGGGGTTCTCTCTTAACTTGGGGAAAGAATTAGTAAATGCCGCTAAATCCCCCCTACTCCAGGGCACATGGACGTAGTTTCCGTTCGCGATTTCTCGCAAAGGGAAAGCTTCCATTCGCATTAGATCTCCATCCTGGGACTTCGCAAGTGTACTCCTTCTAACTGTTCCCCTCTTGGACCATTTTTCCTCCCATCTATCCAGATCCCTCCATATCCTGATACACATGATTAGTTCCCTTATGTGTACTCTTAGCCCAATCGTCCTACGCTCATCTAGATCCTGATCCGTGCAAATTAGCCTATGGTTAGCCTGTAAAGCTTTAGTCCGTGACATGTCTATCATATACTTGTCTGCCAATTCAGATAATTTTTCATGAGCTGCCCTTGCTTTCCGAGTCACATCCTTAGATAAAAACAGTATTTCATCCGGTTCGTACAGCTCTAACCTTTCTATCGCCACTGTGCCGTCAATTATCTCATCCAAGTCTGATTTTAAACTCATTACATCAAGCCGTCTTTTCAGCTCTCAATACGTCAGTCCTAGGTTGTTCACTTACACCCCTCTCATCTCCACTATGCGCCCTACGTCTAAGCACAGGTGAATTATGAGGAGTTCTTCTTCCATCTCTTTGTTCCCACCTCTCTAGATCCCAAGCTTTTCCATCTTCCCTTGGGGTATGGTGGAACGTTAATCCATTCCCCATCACTACATTCCGTCTTTTCGGCTCGGTTTCTCTAGATACAATATAAGATCCTCCGTGCTGCTCTGTATCACTGCAAATCCCTTGCTGTCTGGTGTCGCTCAATAAAATGAAGGGTCCTCCACGGTCCTCCATGTTCCCGCGATCTCGTTCGTGATCACCGGATGCATGGCGAGACGTTTCGCGACTCTCCATATTCCCCTGACTTCGTCCGTGATCACCGGATGCATGGCGAGACGCTTCGCGACTCTCCATGTTCCCGTGATTCCAATGTCGCACATTTTTGTCCGGGGCATGGTGAGTGCACTTGAAACTATTTCGGTATTCCTGCGTCCTTTGTTCTCCCTCACTAAGGATGACGCGAGGCACTCCCCCACACCCTGCACTCCTGTCATCGCACATTTGCCTATTGCCACTGGCAGTATGGCAAGTATCTCCTCTGCTTCCTTGACTCCCTCCCTCCCACTCAGGGCTGCTTTCTCCAGCTCCGCAGTGAGAGAGGATCCTGTTATCCTGGTCACTCCATTCTGCTCCTGTTTCTAATCTTTTATTCTGAGTCTCTTCGGCAGCATCCCATTCTCTCAAATACTCCCTTAATTCCTTATAGGATTTTGGTTTCGGTCCCCTCAAATCCATCTGTCCTCTTTGGCCCCCCGGTTCTATCCAGGGACCCGTTGCGGAATCTAGTGGGGTACTCCGACTCATTGGTCCTAGCAACTGCCTTTGGGAATTAGTCGTGTTATTCCTTCCCTCTATCTCTGCCCTTTCCCTGTCCCATCGTGCCTGTTCCTCCTGCTGGACCCCCTCTGGGTTGTAGATTGACACTATAGGGCCTATGGTAACAGGTACTTGTAAAGCGTCGGGCATTTGATACGACCTTGCATGCTGTGTTTCTGGCACCTTCTGGACCACGAATCTTCCCACTACTCTCTGTTCGGGACTAGATTGAGGTACTTCCTCACCTTTCTTGACATCCCACTCTGTTACTGGGAGCGATTTATATTCCGCCCATCTAGCTCCGTCCCCTTGCTGTAATACAGGACTTTCGGCTTCTCTGTTGTACGGAGGTGGTCTATCTGTTAATAGTCTCTCTATCAGATCCTCATCTGGCTCGCTATCCTCATCTTCTTCTAGAGGTTTCTTTTCTCCCGTAGCTTCTAACATTGTGAACAGTTTGTCTGCTTCTATCTTTTGCACCCTCCACTTTTTAGCTTCATCGTCCCATTTAGCATCCTGCACTGCTTTTACCGATCGCCTCACTCTTTCCTGGCGCCTCTTTAAGCTCTTTTCGTGTGCTGCTCTAAACCATGCACTAAGGGCTTCGAACTATGTTGGCCTCGGTAGAGGTCTTGTTGCAAGCATTACCGCTTTCAGTTGGTTCAATACTTTCAACTTAAACGTCCCGTATCTCGGAAACGTCAGTTCCTTATTCCCTTCTGTTAGCCTATTCCACTCGGAGATCCATAATATCGAGTGTAAGCCTACATTCACTGCCATATGATAAGCTGGTGTGCCTTCTGGTGGAGCTTCTTCTCCGGCATACAAGTTTCTTCTATCTCTCTTAAAGATCGCCCTTAAACGTTTAAAACACTTCATTTTCGATAATCTACAATTTTCCTTTACTCTCTTCCTTGTTTACGTCCCGATGACAAAACAACCAATCCCTACGCGGCTCTCGCTAATCGGCCTATCCCAGCGCACCTTTACGCTGACCGACCAATCTCAGCGCGGCTCTATGCTGACGTCACTCGTTCCCTCTGCAGCAGTTCCCCTCCTTTCTCAACTCGTCTCACGATCTTGCATGCGTTTTCATTCATACGCTGAACAATGACTACTTCCGTCCAAGCGATCACTTTTCTCTGACTGTACGGCCACAGTCTAACTGTAATTGTCACCTCAACTGACGAAACGTCTTTCCTCTCACGGTCAGACGATCGCCTTAACTGATAGGTTACTTACACACAGTAAACGTACGACCAGCGTCCGTTACTCATACACTCACTCTTACGCTCCCCCTATCATCGGTCCGTCGGGCGATCAATGGTACCTCATGACCCCCTTTCAATGGTAGACAAATTACTCTGGGTGTTCGATACACCCGAACCACTTAAGCTCTCCTTGAACTTAAGATTTTATCCGGTTGCGCGCGCTCACAACCTTCCCTCAATCACACTACAGGCATTCAACTCCGCTTGACATTACAACACAAGTACAACATAAAATACCGCAATCTTACAACGCATGACCCTTATACTCACTCTCGACCGATTCTGCTGCTTTTCTCTCGACGCACCGTCAGCACCTTCTTCGGCAGGGATTCTTCTTCTGGTCGCCGATGACTAGGGACCTTGGGGTAATCTAGACCTGACCTAGGTTGTCTTCCTCAAGAAAAAAACCATCCTCTGCTACCAACTGCGGGGAATGAGATTTTGATACCCTTTTTGATCACTTAGATACTAATCTCATTCATCAATTTGGATCGGTTATTTTCTGTCATTGAGTAAAAGACAAACCCCGCATAGGTTAAATTAACCCCATGAACTGACGCAACTCTGAAGGACCACTTACGACTGATGAAGTTTTAAAAGTTTAATATAAAATCAAGAAAAGTTGCATATACAATCCTCTCAGGATAAGATTCAATAAGTATACAGGAACTAGAAGGAACATAAATTCCCTAAAGAACCTCAGTCTACAAAAGAATACAATTAAAGTCAATTCAAGAATCAGCAGATTAAAAAGCATCGACACAATGTGGTCCCGTTGCGTCATCTACAAAAAGAATAAACCAAGTTAATTCTGTCCCTACTCTGTACTATGTGACATCCCTACTTCGCAAGTTCCTTACCTAAAAAGGTGTCAGCAGTTTGACTTCCAAAGAAGTTCAAACTCTCTTAACCCCTAATGGTAACTTATGTTGAAAAGCAGTACCCTCTCTGCCTACCCATCCGCTCTCTAAGGGTCCTCGGCCTACTGCTCTCTTGCGCTCTGATCTCTCTCAGCGCTCGCTCCTAACTTGCTATCAGGCCATCTGTGCTCTTAGCTCTTCGCTATCTCCTCCCCGGGATGCTGTCCCTAAAATACACAATCACAGTATGGGTGGAACGCCTCTTCGACGCCCACCACGTACTTTCCCAATGATGTCATTCTTTGCTCTTTCCATGGCTTCATCTCTTCGCGTCGTCCGTTAAGTTGACCCTTCTCCTTAGACGCCATCTTCGTCTTCTTGCTGGTGACTTCATTGACATTTCATTTGACACTTTCAGAGCAAAAGTCTATCACCTCAGCAGAACTCTACTCTTTACGACTGTATTCGTAACCTTAGTTGGTCCTGTGAACGGTCGTTTCTAAACAAGACTCAAATTCCAAGCGTCTCTAATCACGTTTAGGCCATAAACTTCGTCCAGCATTGTCACCTTAAATCTAGCAAGACCTTTGACTCTGTCTCGCACATTCAGATCAAGGCTATTCATGACTCCTGTGAGCCCACTAAATTACATACAGCGGACTACACTCCTGTGAACTCTTGGTCAGTTAGGTTAAAACCACATATGACTAAACCGTTTCTAACATTCCTACAAACTCTTTCTACACAGTATAACCTTCAACACACATTTATATATAATCGAATTTGGCAAATCGTTTGCTTATAAGTGAATACATTCTACATATAACGCAACATTTATATTCTCTTGCTTACATCGTTTTATACATTCTCTGCACATTTCTTCGCTTTATGCTTCGCCGTTTTCTCTGTTTCATGACTACACACGTACATGAATTCTACTTTGCACGTTCTTCTGTTCGTAAGCATTTCTATACATTTCTATATTAGCCCACTCTATATACGGGCCTTTCTAATTCTAATACACTTTCTAGAATAGATACATTTCCTATTACATTGGTTACATCGGCTAACTTATACACTACAAGTGTTAACTTCACGTTATAGATTCTACGTTTATGCGATATGCTTGTGAATATGGTCCGGATATACGTTTTATTCAAATTGCGCTCTCTCACACTCATACCGAGTATCATCGGTCAAGGGCCCGGCTGGGTCGGAATTATCACCAGCTGAGCGACCCTCTGACTTTGACACAGCCATCTAGCCCTGAGGAATCGTGAGTGCGATGAAACACGTGTCGGCTGGCTGTATACTGCAATAAAAACTCCACGAGTTACCCTTCATTGGAGTTCTGTTGAATTACTTCTGTCATTTATGTTGCTAAAATTTTGTTGTATTGTTACTTAACAATCTAATCACTGTGTTTTGAGTGCATCGGCAACCCTTTCAGAAAATCAGTGAGCAGCCCTGTCGATTCACTCGCAACTTGGCAGGGTATAACATAGCATAGTCCACCCCAAGCTCTTCATTGTTGCAAACTGCCGATGGGCCTCCTGGACTTTGACCGTGAAGTCGGGAAACAGGGAGATCGTCGATCCTTCAAATCGCACCGGTTGTTTCTCCCTCTTGAGGGCAGTATCCCTGTCTCTGTAGTTAAGTAACTTTGCAATGATCGGTCTGGGAGGGTTACCCGGCACAGTTCGCGGCCCCAAGGATCGGTGCACCCGCTCCACCACAAACATACTGGAGAAGGCAAAGTCTCCCAGCAGCATTTTTAGCAGGTTCTCCGTGAAGAGTTCCATGTTTCCCGTAGGTGTGGACTCTGGAAGGCTCGTAATCCGAAGGTTACAGTGTTGCGAGCGGGCCTCCAGGTCTTCTGTCTTGTCTTGCAGCACTTGGAGTACCTTGCCCAGTTGTTTATGCTCAGTGTCCAGTGCTGTTTGTACTTCCTCTGTCTCAGTTAACCTGCGCTCCGACATGTCCAGTCGCTCCGCATTTTTATCAAGGCATTCCGCATGCAGTCCATCCTATAGGTTAGGGCATCCATCTTAGTGCCCAAAGTGGATATACTCCCCTAGAGATTCTTTTCTATGTTCAGCAGTAGACTCCAGATATCCTGCCTCTGGTCATCTATCTCCTGGTCTTGGTCACCCGCGCCTTTCTCCATGACCACCTCGGTAAACTTGGCTCGCTTCTGGTCAAAAGACAATCTTAGGTTGGGACCTGTCCACCCTGCCCATGTTGTAGCTTCTTATGGGGGTGTCTCCCGAATAGGGAATCACGCCAAGCACCAGAGAAGTAGCCCTAACACTAACTCTCCGTGACTCCTGCTCTTGTGTGTCTAGAGGCACGTGGGAGAGGGGGGAAGAGGGTGGGCCTCAGCGGAAAGCGACCGCTAACAGCAGAGGCAAGTATCCATCCCCGGAGCGGGCCGCCGAGCTTCGTGGCAATAGCGCACTCTCTAGACCGTTCTCGCCCTAGCACAATGCAGTAGTACAGGTGGAAGGGCGACTCCTTCAAGCCAACCCCACTGCCTAGGATGCGCCTGGCACCAGTCACCCCTCAAACAATCGCATGCCACCGGGTCTCAGCCAAGCTCCAAATACCAGTATGGGGCGAACATCAGGGCAGCACACCTCTCCCAGTGCGATCCCCAGGCAAATCAGTTCAGCACCTCAGCAGCCCCAGTTCCAACTCCAGCAGCGCTCTTCTCTTTAAATCGTCCCCGACTCCCCGAGCATCCCCAGTCGTGCAGCTCAAGCGTGCAAGTTGGGGAAAGGAAGGGACCAAGCAGCTCACCCAGTCAGGGCGCCTCACCCCCAGACCCTTCTTTCAGCAGTCATGGCAGTCAGAATCCTCCGTAGGTCAGCACGGGCCCTCGCAGGCTGGTCTCTCCATATCGGCCGCCGTAGGCCGGTAAGGCCGCAATATCGTGTACTCGGGTTGGGGGGGCACCAGAGAGCCGACTCCGACGCCTGCCCTCACCCGGGGGCAGGGATTCTCCTTAGATGCCCCGCGTACACACTGGCCGACCAACAGCGCGCGCCCCGAGGGGGGGCCCTCCACAGTACGCTACGGCCCCCTCTCACCTCAAGTCGCTGCCTCCGGCTCCCCCACACGGCCTCTCCGCAGGACTCCGCTCCCAGCCGTCACCGTCCGCCTAGTCCAGGCGAAGGCAGGAAGCTCCCCCCCCAGCCCCCAGGAGCACACCGCTTCCTCCGACAGGGATGCCGGGGACTAACCCTCGCCAGCCGTCCAGTTGACCAGAAAGGGGGAAAAAGGCCGCAGGTCGTCCGTCTCCCGGCCACAGGCCACAGGATCGTGCAGATGTCCACAACTCCATCAACTGGGCAGGTAGGAGCCCCAAACAAGAATCGATCTGCTCCACGATGTCTCCGCCCGCTACCTGGAAGCACAGAGCAGGGGAAAGAATTGCACAGCTGCAGGACTTTAGGCAAATAGTAGGCGGAAAGTGGGAGCTCTCAGCTCAAGCGGCCATCTTGGTCGTGCGCTAGCTCCGCCCCCAGTGGGACTATTATGTTACCGGCCTGGAGGATGACAAGTGGCTTGAGGCCTTGGCCTCTCCATGAGAAACTGCCATATCCTTCAGGCTCAGACTCGTGCAGCTGAAAATACTCCATAGAATATACCTGGAGGGACATATGATTGTAAAGCTGGGATATAGCAAGAAGGCAGGATGCATGAAGGGATGTGGACAAGAGGTCGTCTTTGAAGAGGTGTAGGGAATGTGTAATAGGCCACAAGATCTACTTTATTATTAAACTATGTCTTTTAAATATCTGGGGCCCTTCTGACCTATTGATAAAGACACAGAGGAGCCCCTTTTAAGTCAAAGAAATAGGGAACTGTACCGTAGAGAAAAGACAAAACCTTTTGCACTAGGTGCAACGAAATTGTTACATTCAGTCAAACAGCATTCTTATACCAACTAGTACCTATTCACCCATCCAACGTGTACACATTTAGCGGGATTGTACCATGTAATTCCCAAAAAGAGTCAATAACCCTAGAGATAACAAAAAATGTTTTCTTTTTTTGATTAAAAACTATTTTAAAAGAAAAGGGTAACACTGACCCTATATGTCATACACAAAGTGCATAATACATAATATTGTAGATTTGACAAAAGTCACAAAAAAATTAATAAACAATCACATTTTAAAATACAATTCATTTAAAAGCATAAAAAAAGCAAACTTGAAGAGAGTACATAGCATAGACAGATTCAATTTGTCTTTAGTTTGCCCTTTTGACCTACACACCAAAGAAAGGATATGGGTGACACATGGGATGGTAATTGCCAAGAGGAATATCGCTCGACGGTAGAGGGGGAGGGAACCACCAACATTGGTTGACTGGCGAAAGGACACGGACAGGTGTATGGTAACGGATCAAATCGTGTTTGAATCCAGGGGATCTCCCACCAAATGGACACAGATTTTGGGAAGATTGAATAGGTACAGGGTAGGAATATGTGATCCCCCGGAGCCTAGGCAGGATGCTGATCCAGGATGGCCGGGTATTAGCGGCCCCAATGAAATTGGTTTGTAACAATCATGTCATTACAGATGTGTTGTTAAGTTCATGCCAGTACAAAAGCCTGTATACACATGTCTGAATGTTGTCTAACATGTATTCACCTTGTCCCAAATAAAAAGTTTTATTAAAAAAAAAAAAGATTCCGCTGGTGAAGGAGTCCGGAAGAATCCAAAGG
The DNA here is from genome assembly GCF_964263255.1 of Lissotriton vulgaris. Taxonomy (NCBI): domain Eukaryota; kingdom Metazoa; phylum Chordata; class Amphibia; order Caudata; family Salamandridae; genus Lissotriton; species Lissotriton vulgaris. The sequence goes on from NC_141686.1 coordinate 120,545,938, forward strand.
TGGATTCCTGGAAAGGAGTACCTGCAAGCAGAGGGGACAGAGTCTAGGCCAACCCAACCCAAGAGGCACAGAAAACCAGGAGTTGGTGCCTGGTGGGAGCAACAATAAACCTTTGCAGCAGCAACAGACTTGGAATACGAAGAAGGTGCAGTGTTGGGACCAGCAAGGCTCAAGAGACTCACCAAGTGCAGGAGAGTCAGAGCAGACCCGAGCAAGCAGGGGAGCCCAATGAAGCCAAAGAAGACCCTCAAGAGGACCCACTGGCCAAAGGCACAGGATTTGCAAGAGGACCTCGAGCAGCTCACCAAAGATACAGGCCCACGGTGCAGAAGATGCAGTGAGGACAAAGACCTTGGTAGGAAGAGATGCTGGAGGCTGGAGCTTCTTGTGACCTGATGATTTCTGGAAGACAGAGTCAACAAACCTTGGCAACGGCAAGTCGACGTGTTGCACAGGGGTTTTGTTCCAGCGGTTCCGACAAGGGCCACAAACTTGGTGAGAAGCCGTTACAGGCCTTGAGGGAGTTGCAGAACCCCCACCTGTTGCTGAGGCTTTCAGAGTATGTGGGACCTCAGGAGCAGCAGACCAGCCAGCTTTGTTGCAGTGCTTGCAGATGCAGGGGAGTGACTCCTTCACTCCAAGGGACATTACTTCAGGTCTCTTTGATGCCCACAGGCCCGGAGAAGAACCAGGATTAAGCACAGGAACAGATGACACAGAAGATTGGCAGGATGACGAGTCCAGGAGCAGCAGGAGTCTTCCTTGTTGCAGTCTCGGTTCCAGATGAAGTCCAACGAAGTCCAAGATGCCCAAACAGTTGAAGTGAAAGTGGTTTTGGATCTAAATCTTTTCAACACAAGGAATCTGAAGAGCCACCCACAGGTAAACCCTTAAGTACCCTAAGAAAAGGGTTCGGACAATTCAGGGGTCCCTCCCAGAAGAGGGGCTGGACAGAGTTCAAGTTCAAGTTCAGGAATTTGTATAGCGCACTACTCACCCAGAGGGTCTCAAGGCGCTTGAGGGAGGGTTGGTGCTTTATTTATCGAATAGCCAGGTTTTTAGCTGCTTTCTGAAGGAGAGGTGGTTCTGTGTGAGGCGGAGGTGAATGGGGAGAGAATTCCAGGTTTTGGCCGCTAAGTAGGAGAAGGATCTACCTCCCATGGTGGATCTATGGATGCGCGGAATTGCGACGAGGGCTTGATTGGATGATCGTAGTTGACGGGTGGGTGTGTAGAAGGACAGTCGAGTGTTGAGGCATTCGGGTCCTAGGTCGTAGAGGGCCTTGTGTGCGTGGGTGAGGAGACAGAACGTTATTCTCTTGTTGACAGGGAGCCAGTGGAGGTCTTTCAGGTGTCCGGAAATGTGAGCTTGACAGGGGATGTCCAGTGTGAGTCTGGCTGAGGCCTTTTGGATGCGTTGGAGTTTTTTCTGTAGTTTGGCTGTGGTTCCGGCGTAAAGGATATTTCCGTAATCCAGTTGGCTAGTGACCAGTGCGTGGGTGATTGTCTTTCTTGTTTCGGTGGGGATCCAACGGAAGATTTTTTTGAGCATGCGTAGGATGTTGAAGCAAGAAGATGAGATGGCGTTGACTTGTCTGGTCATCGAGAGGGAGGAGTCTAGGATAAAACCCAGGTTACGAGCGTGATCTGTAGGTATGGGTGCTGTACCCAGGGCCGGTGGCCACCATGAGTCGTCCCAGGCAGAGGGGGATGATCCTAAGATGAGGACTTCCGTTTTGTCCGAGTTTAGTTTTAGACGGCTGTTCTTCATCCATTCGGCTACTTCTTTCATTCCTTCATGTAGATTGGTTTTGGCGGTGTTAGGGTCTTTGGTGAGGGAGAGGATCAGCTGAGTGTCGTCTGCGTAGGAGATGATGTTGAGGTTGTGTTGACGCGCGATGGATGCGAGGGGACTCATGTATACGTTGAAGAGGGTGGGACTGAGTGAGGATCCTTGAGGTACTCCGCAAATGACTTTGGAGGCCACTGATTTAAAAGGGGGGAGGCGGAATCTCTGTGTTCTTCCGGCGAGGAACGAGATGATTCAGTCCAGTACTTTTCATTGTATTCCAACGTTGCTGAGGCGTTGTATGAGGGTGCTATGACAGACTGTGTCGAAGGCGGCGGAGAGGTCAAGTAGGATGAGGGCAACTGTTTCTCCGTTGTCCAGTAGCGATCAGATGTCATCTGTAGCTGCGATGAGGGCGGTTTCGGTGCTGTGTTTGGCTCGGAAGCCGGACTGTGAGGGGTCGAGGGAGTTGTTAGATTCAAGGAAGGCGGCGAGTTGACTATTGACGCCTTTCTCAATGACTTTGGCAGGGAATGGGAGGAGTGAGATGGGGCGGTAGTTCTTAAGTACATAGGGGTCCGCTGTGGGTTTCTTCAGAAGGGCGCTGAGTTCGGCATGTTTCCAGCTTTCCGGGAAGGTAGCGGAGTTGAAGGAACAGTTGATGACATCGTGGAGATGGGGTGCGATGATGGAGTCTGCTTTGTTGAAGATGTGGTGGGGACATGGGTCGGTTGGTGAGCCTGAGTGGATGGAGTTCATCAGGCGGATGGTGTCATCAGTAGTGATTGGGTTCCAGGTGCAAAGGTTGTGGGAGTGCTGTTTGGTTCGATGGTGGGTGGAGTGGACTGGTCTTTGGACTGGTTTTCAAAGCTGTTTTGTATTTCGACGATTTTGTTGTGGAAGAAAGAGGATAAAGAGTCGCAGAGGAGTTGGGATGGAGTGATGTCGTTGGTGCCGGCGGTGGAGTTGGTAAATTCTTTGACGATGTTGAATAGTTCCTTGCTGTTGTGGTCGTTGTTGTCGAGTACCTCACTGTGACAGGAAACCTATTGTTCTAACTTTCCCTGCTCGACCTCAACTCAGCAGCAGAAGGGCAGAATCGTGTTTGTGGTCTGCAGCAGCACTAGCTTGCTGTTAGACCCTGAAAGGCTGGTACTGGGAATACAGCGGGGGTCCAGAGGGGAGCCCCTCAATACATGGGTTCCAACATCCAACACTGGAATTGGTTTGGTATAGGATTCCAACATGTCTTAAACCAAACATCTCGTAATTGACTGGATGTGCACTATATGTATAAAATGGCTGACCGCACTTACAAAGCCTAGAGAATCGACTCCTGGGATTGTAGGGGTGTCTGGCATATGCAGGGCACCCTCACACTTATAACCTAGCAGCCTGCGTTCAGGATTGAAAGAGCTACCTTAGGGAAGACTTATGGGTTTTAAGTGCAGTGCCCTCAGATATAAGGAAACTTATATCTGTTGTGAGTATTGCTAGCACCGGGTCAATGGCAGTAGTCACTGTTTGAGTGGTATCTCATGGGTGGCAGAATACATACTGCGTCCCATAGGAGACCCCTGGTGTACCTATGCGCTGGGTACCTTAGTACCACACTCTAGAGACTTAGAAGGGTACACCAGTAGCCAATTAGGAAGGTACCAAAGTGCTTACTCTAGTCAAATTTAGGGAGAGGGTACATTGACTGGGGTCCTGATTAGCAGGATCCCAGTATGACTAGTCAGAAAAAAGAATGACACTAGCAAAAAGTGGTGGTAACAATGCTAGAATGATCCTTTCCTTCCTACGGAGATGCAGAGATTCGAGGTAAGAGCACATTTGAACTAACGTAGAAAATACGAACACAGATTTTAACAACTGTTGGTTTAGCTTCTAGCGAAAAGGACTATGTGTGCTGAGCATAGCTATGTTTTGTTTTTGCAGGTGTCAGTGAGTCACATACTAATGGCTATTGGTGCTCCTGAGATGGCCCACATAGCAAAGTTCGGTTTGCATACATGTTGGCGGGACAGGTGGGAGGGCACCGGGGCATCAGTATGCATGGTGCAAGTGTATGATGGTCCACAATTTCATAACTGTTTCACACAATAGTAATCCATTTCCAGAAAGTGCCCCATGCCCTCTGTAAACTGAATTCTAGTTTACTATATACATGATTTTGCACAGCTACTAGCTGTGCAGTTTTCATGGCATTTTCTCTATAAATTGCGCAGTCCTCTGATGTAAGCACATAAAAGTGTGCCTGACATGCCTGGGACATTATTTTATTAAAAGGCCTTCAAAATTTTGGACGTGGAAGTTACTATTAAAGAGCAAGGCAGGGATAGTGACACTAGAGCAAGAAATAAAAGAAGAGCACAGCAGAGGAGCCACAGCAGCAGATGTTACCATAAAACAGTGCCAGTCACCAACATCGGCCTGTGAATCTGGGCAAATGACTTGGGGCCTGATTTAGATTTCGGCAGGCGGGTTACTCCATCATAATGGTGACGGATATCTTGTCCTCCGAAATATAAATCCCATTATAACTTATGGGATTTATATTTCAGCAGACAAGATATCCGTCACCGTTGTGATGGAGTAACCAATCCGCCGAAATCGAAATGAGGCCCTTAATCACCCCCGTGGCTAGAAAAAGCAAGCATTTACAATGCAACGGTCTCGGCATTAATAAAGATAGAGCTATTGGCATTACTCATGATTTTTTTTTTTAAATCATAAATAAATGGCTTTGTCATTTACATTGCCAATAGCTTAATAGATTGCATATAAGAGACCTATTGCATTAGGACCCACACACAGAGTAAGTAGTAGAGTGAGTAGTTGATAGTGAGTAGGAGAGAGTTATTAGTAAAGAGAGTATTAGAGAGCGAGTAGTAAAAAGTGAAAGAGTGAGTATTATATAGTGAGAGTGAATAGTAAAGAGTCCTAGAGACATACACATTTAAATGCACATTTAAATAGTGTATTTTTATTTATAGTAGTACAGAGTGAGTAGTATAGTGACTAATTATGAGTGAGTAATGTTGAGTAGTAGAGAGTGTAGCAGAGTGTGTAGTACAGTATTACAGTAAGTACTATAACTTAGATGCTATTTAGTACAGTGAGTAGTAGCGAGTAGTTGATATTGAGTATTACAGTGAGTAGAGAGTGTTATGGAGTCGTATAGTAAGTATTTTGAGTGAGTATTGATAATATTTGATAGTGAGTATTATAGAGTGACTATGGGCCCGATTCACAGAATGAACTTAAGACTCAATCCTAAACTTACTACTATTTTGGTATTCACAGAATGCACTTACTACTTTTGGTATTCACAGAATGAACTTACTACTTTTGGTATTCACAGAAGTTAGGATTTTGTCTTAAGTTTGTCTTAAGTCTGCCTTAAGTCTGTCTTAAGTTTGTCTTAAGACAAACTTAAGACGAAATCCTAACTTCTGTAAATGCCAAAAGTAGTAAGTGCATTCTGTGAATACCAAAATAGTAGTAAGTTTAAGATTGAGTCTTAAGTTCATTCTGTGAATCGGGCCCTATTTGAGTGAGTATTTGTGAATAGTAGAGAGCGAAGTAAAGGGTGTGTAGTAGAGTGTGTAATAGAGCGTTATAGTGAGTACTATAGAGTATTTATTTGTGTACTAAAGTGAGTAGGGAGTATTTGAGAGATGCTGAGTAAGTACTTTAGTAGTAGAGTGAGTAGTAGTGAGTAGTTGATATCGAGTAGTACAGAGAGTATAGAGTATTAGATATTTGTATTTGACAGCGAGTAGTCTAGAGTGTATTATTTAGTATTAAGGAGTGTAAGAGTGAGTAGTAAAGAGTCTTAGAGTTACACACATTTACATGCATAGCCATACTCTTACATATACAAATTGTGGTTTTACTTTTAGTAGTAAAGAGTGAGTAGTATATAGTGACTAATTATGAGTGAGTAATGTTCAGTAGTAGAGAGTGTAGCAGAGTGTGTAGTACAGTCTTATAGTAAGTACTATACATTAGATGCTGTTTAGTAGAGTGCATAGTAGCGAGTAGTTGATATTGAGTATTACAGTGAGTAGAGAGTGTTATGGAGTTGTATAGTAAGTATTCGAGTTAGTAGTGATAATATTTGAGAGTGAGTAGTATAGAGAGTATTTGAGTGAGTATTGTGAGTTGTAGAGAGACAGAGCCACATACACACAGAGCCACACACACACACAGACCCCCACACACACACAGACCCACACACACATACAGACCCACACACACACACACACACAGATCCACACACACACACACAAACCCCCACACACACACAGACCCACACACACACACAGACACAGACCCAGACCCACACACACACACTCAGAGCCAGACCAACACACAGACACAGACACAGACCCACACACAGACCCAAGACCCACACACAGACTGACACACAGACCCACACACACACACACACACAGACCCACACACAGACCCACACACAGACCCACACACAGACACAGACCCAGACCCACACACAGACCCACACACACACACAGACCCACACAGACCCACACACAGACCCACACACACACACAGACCCACACAGACCCACGCACAGACCCACACAGACCCACACACAGACAGACCCACACATACACACACAGACCCACACACAAACTCACACAGACCCCCCCACACACATACACACATACCCACACACACACAGACACACACACACACCCACACACGCACACAGAATCACACACACACAGACTCACACACACACACAATGCAACTTGAACTCACCTTCACGAGACAGCAGGCTCTGGCACTGGGCCGCATACAGGGCGCACAGAGCTCGCGCCTGCGAACGTATCTTCTTTGCATTCTGGTACCGATAGTCTAAAATGATCATGGATTAAGCATGACTAATGCCAGATCTGTCTTCTTTGCATTCTGGTACCGATAGTCCTAAAATGATCATGGATTAAACACGACTAATGCCAGATCGTAATGGAAAAGCTTGCATTGGTCCAGCTGCTTAGGTATCTAATAATTAGGAAGTAGAAAGTTTAAGAAATGTCAAGTCTTTTCCTTTAAAATGTTTTTTTGTTTTTATTTCTAAAGCGAGGAGATGGCTTGCAACGCATCGTTGTTTAAATCTGTTAAAAAAATATTTTTGTGCACTCATTCTAATAAAGTCTTTCTAAATTCGATTTATCAGCTTTGGAACGTCTGTTTTTTTGTGCGCAGACCAGGCGCCTGCTACTTCGAGGAATATAAACACTTGCACACACACATGCAATCTTGCTTGGTTATCCTGCGTTAAATGTTAAGCCCCCCCAGCCCGGCCTCAAACAACAAAACAAGTAAATGACGTAGCATACATGGGAACTTACTAGTCATTCAATGGGTGCAAAAAGATCCGATTAATTCGGAAGTCGAAGAGCTTTTTCAACGGTGCTGCATAAAATGAAGGGTTCCTGCATCGCTTTGTTTACTTCCACAAGACTCGGTCCCAGGTGACTGTTTGAAAACAGGAACAGCCAGTCGAGCTGGACAACACATGGACAGTTTTGTTTCCAATGCAACAATACAATACTCCAACCCCCCTTTTGCTGTAAGTAGCCATTGTTCCCCCTCCCCCTCCTCCATCTACAAACACACACGACTTATTGAGAGTGAACCGAGGAAGGCTTTCCTGTCTCTATGACGATAAACCGTCGTATTACTTCCGCAGCAGCAACCATGGCGCCCGCAGCTTAAAGGGGAAAGGTAACGAACAGCCCAGCTGTTGTGAACGACAGGAAAGCGTTTTCACTACATTTCGTAAACCTGTTATTTTTCTCCCAGACGGTTCTCAGCGGTCATTCCCCCGTCCCCACAGCCAGGCAGGGCTCCCCTTTCTTCTCAACAGCCAGGGAAAGCATACGGCGGGGGGCAGAGGGAAGGGGGGAGGCGAGCAGAGCCGAGCAGCTCCAGAAAGAGCAGAAGTGCGGTGGGGGGAAGACTGGGGGAACAACACGTGGACAAAGAGCAGAAGTTACCTGCTGATGGTTACATGCAGCACAGGAACACACCAGAAACATGCTTTCGTTCTGGGACACATGATCCAACACCACCATGTTTCTCCGAGGCAAGGCAGAAATGCCTTGGAGAAACCAGCGTCTTTTTCAGATTTGGGGGCGTGTTTTTCGTACTCTCCTCTTCCCATTGGCTGGAAGGTAAAATTCCAGCCAATGGGAAGAGGAGAGAACAAAAACAAGAAAGAAGAGAAAAAACACGCCCCCGAATCTGGAAAAGACGGGGCTTGAACCGAGTGACTCCCCTCTCCTCCAATGGCTGGCCTCCGTTTAGGAAGCCAGCCAATGGAGAAGAGGGGCGGGTTCAAGCCCTCTACTAAGAAACATTAATTCTCGGCTGCGTGAGCACTGCTGCGCAGTGCAACGCTAGTCCGAGACCTAAAAAAAGAAGAAAAAAAAGGTAAACGCTGGCAAGGGAGAGAGATGGGCAAGTAACTGAGTAACAAGAAAACACGACCTTGGCTAAATAACGATCAAACAGGAAATCGTATCAAATAGTATGGGTGAGTCTTCTATGTCTGTGGCAAAACAGCAGTCTAACTGCGAAGGAGGTACCTCATAGCAATGAATAGTTAAACTCACTGGAACACTGGCTGCATCACAAGGAGGGCGACAATTTGGCAGGCAGTACCGTAGTAAAGAAAAGCTGAGTATAAATAACCACATGAAACGTTCAACCACAAGCCACATACAGAACTTGTAGTGCACACAGCAGGAGAGGCGCAGAGGCAGGAATCCGAAAGTTAGACAAATGCGGATGAAATAGAACAATGTCCTGCCCTTTAAAATATCCTCATCTCGCAGTGAAAACAAGGTGAAAAATTACCTAAGATATGAATGGTCAATTAATTATATAAAGGGAAAAAGATGGAAAATTAATTATTTTCTAAAAGAACCCTCACTCACCCTAGAGGTGACATGCTTCATCATGGGGTTCGTTCACAGGGGGGGCTGACTATCCCCACCTGTGTGCTACCACGCCTGCAAGTGCAGCGGAGCTGGTATGTGTGAAAGTAGTGATCAGTGCAAAAAAGTGTGTGTTTAAAAGATCACAACTGTGCCTCAACAGACTTTATTAGGGGCCAGTTGTTCACATTAAAAGCTGTGTAGTCGCTGGATTTTTTAATTTTTGTCCAGGGACATCAAAAGGTGACTGGTCAACATGTTTCTGCTGTTAAAGCTAAAATCAGCTCAGCTTTCTTCAGGACCAAATTTAAAATTGAAAACAATCCTACGGGGGTCCAAGCACGCTAAGGCCTGCCCACACCATTAGGAAATGAAAATGAGGGTAGATAAACAATTTTTACTCTCCTCAGGATAACTCACGGTTTACCCGTCCATCAAACTCCTGTTATTCACCAGGCGGGGTAGCTGTAGGTAAACAGACAATTCAAATCTTATTACATATGCCCTTCTGAATTATATGACCATTATCCAACATATTTAAACATATTTATTCTATTCATATGTTGGACATCAACTCTCCCCTTGATTGATCCCCGGGGAAATTATGTTAGCGATGTATACCTTGTCATACATCACCCTTAGTGTTAATTCAATATTCCCTATAGTCATTGATGTGGAATATATTCATTTTCATGTCAAGCAGAAAAAGGGGTTTCTTTTTTTGCAAGTGATTCGTATCAACAGCAAAGCATAAAAATCAGACGAGGGGGGTTTTAAAATCCATCAGTAGTGACTACATAGTCAAGAAGAGATTTTAGCAGTTCTCAAGGGATGTATTGAACTTACAGTGTTTTATAGTGCAAACCGCTTCATGGGCTCACAGGGATAGGCAAATCTTCACTCGCTGTCAAAACCTGTTTAAACCCAAAAGTGAACTATTCAGTTGTAGCGTAGATTACAATCATTATGCAAAAATCCACGCACTCGAATTTTAAGAATTGTCACTCTCTCGAGTGACCCACTCCGTTGCATATATTACTCACTTCAAACTGCGAGTCTCGCCGCCTTTACACCTATTCGGTTACTCCCAGTGGCCCGGAATGCGATGTTGCAGCGTTTCTTGTCCGTTAATGTTGATTCTGTGTAAAAGGACGTGTGATGTCACGCGTCACGGAACGTCAACAACACACGTGACAGGTAGTGATTGCCTTACGAGTGCGTACCGAAATAAACTAAAAAGCTGATTTCTATACTCATTAGGTTATTTGTACCTTTACTCAAACCTATCTAAGCCGGGATTCGATATATCATCCCGTTTATCTGGTGGTTGTAACACGGAAACGGTCCCGGTTGAGATTATTAACCCACTTCCGTATGATTCCAACAACAACTTGACCGTCAACCCTTGGTCAATCGCGGGTTGAGTCAGAAAAATTATTATTTTATGCAGTAGGCTTAAAATTGTTGATCATGAGATGTATGCAATGGACTCGGAATTTTTATCTAAGAACACTGAATATTTCTCTTAGGGTTATAGACAGTAAGGGTACCAACAATATGTATAGATAGGTGTTTTCAGTTTCTACAATAGTGAACAAAGTGTCACCTCAAAATGCTACCCCACGGGATATCATCATTCAATCCCACACGGTGGGAAGACAATCGATGTATCCATCTTTGTTCCAGTTAAAACAACCTTTGTTCATTGGCCCCTGCTGGATGTTCTATGATGGTCCAATGAAAACTATCCTGGGAATGTTTGTGCTCTAGGAAGTGTGAAGTCATTTTGGTGTTGTTTTTCCCACAGCGTATGCTGCTTCTATGTTCACACATACGCAGTTTCACCATTCTCTTCGTCATTCCCACATATTTCAGATCACATGGGCAAGTTATTAAATATACCACATTAGCAGTGTTACAATTCGTGTGGGTTCTTTGTTCCCAAACTTTGTTGGGTTCCAGAATCAGAATCTTTGAAGGGCGTGTGAGTGAGCAGACACTACAATTACCACAGGGATAGTGGCCAGTCACTGGTGGTAATCCCCACATGTTCAAGACATTTTGGGTGGGTTCCTGTCTCTTCATAGGGTGGGTGTGAACTAGAGCGTCCTTTAGGCTTCTGGCCCTTTTATAGGAGAATAAAGGTTTCTCCCAATTACAGGAATTAGATGTCAATATCCTCCAGTGTTTCGAAATGCTGCGTGCCACAATGTTTGAAGCTGTATTAAACGTTGTCACACAGGTAAGAGGTACCTCCTTGTTCTCAGTCTGGGGTTTATCCTCCAAAAGAGCATCGCGATTTTGGTTTCGAGCTCTTTTGTTGCTAGTTGTCAGAAGCTGTGTGGGATATCCCCTAACTTGCATTTTTCCTGTCAAATCCTTAGCCAGAGTTTTGTAGTCTTGTATATCTGAGCCGTTTCTCTGAATACGAAGAAACTGCCCAAAAGACAAGTTCTCCCTTAGTGGGCGTGGTTGGAAGCTGGTATAATGTAACAAATTATTCTTACTGGTAGGTTTGTAGTGTGTTTTAGTTCTTAGTTGGTTTGTCTGTTTACCTACAGCTACCCCGCCTGGTGAATAACAGGAGTTTGATGGACGGGTAAACCGTGAGTTATCCTGAGGAGAGTAAAAATTGTTTATCGACCCTCATTTTCATTTCCTAACGGTGTGGGCAGGCCTTAGTGTGCTTGGACCCCCGTAGGATTGTTTTCAATTTTAAATTTGGTCCTGAAGAAAGCTGAGCTGATTTTAGCTTTAACAGCAGAACCATGTTGACCAGTCACCTTTTGATGTCCCTGACAAAAATTAAAAAATCCAGCGACTACACAGCTTTTAATGTGAACAACTGGCTCCTAATAAAGTCTGTTGAGGCACAGTTGTGATCTTTTAAACACACACTTTTTTGCACTGATCACTACTTTCACACATACCAGCTCCGCTGCACTTGCAGGCGTGGTAGCACACAGGTGGGGATAGTCAGCCCCCCCTGTGAACGAACCCCATGATGAAGCATGTCACCTCTAGGGTGAGTGAGGGTTCTTTTAGAAAATAATTAATTTTCCATCTTTTTCCCTTTATATAATGAATTGACCATTCATATCTTAGGTAATTTTTCACCTTGTTTTCACTGCGAGATAGGGTTTTCACTGGTGTTCCTTTGGCGCTCTTTTGTTGATGACAGTTATTTAAATAAGGGGTAGGAGAGTAGCCGTCATTCCCTTACTCTCTTGTTGTATATACACTTTAAAATATCCTGGCTGACTAGATTGTTTAAGAGGGCTATGAATGCTCTTGTGTGTCTAGAGGGGCGTGGGAGAGGGGGTAAGAGGGTGGGCCTCATCGGAAAGCGACTGCTAACAGCAGAGGTGAGTATTCAACCCCGGAGCGGGCCGCCGAGCTTCGTGGCAATAGCGCACTCTCTCGCCGGTTCTCGCCCTTGCACAATGCAGTCATGGGCGTAGGAAGTGTGGGGGATGCGGGGGATATGTCCCCCCAGGATTTTGGAGTGGGGGGACACGGGGGACAAGGGTGGGGGGGACGAGTGGACAAAAGAATTTCCCCTCTCCCTTCTGTTATTCAGCAGGGCCATTATCACGCGACCTGCCTGGAGTCAAAGAGGCCCCCCCGCCCTCTGCCCTTTGTTATGCTGCAGGAAGGCTAGGCGTTCTGGAAAGGGCAGAGAAGGGAAAAAAACTGTCTCTTGTCCTTCATACCCATTTCTGTCTCTGTCTCACTCCTCCTTAAGTTCTGATTTCAAGAGCTCCTATTAATCTCTCTTGCCTCTCCTTTTCTTCATTTGTTTCTCTGTGAAATGGATCCAAAATAGGCGCACACTGGCTGGATATTTCCTCATTTACTGACCGTTTTATAATTCCAAAGAAAAACCTCGGGACGGAGAGAAAAAAATGAAATACCTAAATTAAGCAATACAAAGTGGTCAGCAGACAGGCCAGATTGTTATTTACACCCACACACATTAGAACCACTTTGCAGAGTTTGCCAGTGAAAGCGCTATTTTCTTTTTTTCTTCTTTCTTTGAACAACGTTGTTTTCCCACGGGGAAGTGCACCATTTCTAAAGAGACTGCAATACCTGGTCAGACCCTCCAGCATATCGCGATTTCGCGATTTGCAAAAAAATCGCGAAATCGGCAGTTTTGTAAAAATGCCGCGATTTTTACAAAACTGCCCACAAAATCCGGCACTTGGGGGGCTCTCTGCGATTTGGAGGTTTCTATGTGTGCAGGTAGGTGGCGCACTGAGGTCTTTGGGACCTATGCTAGCATGAGTCAGAGTGTTGTTATGTTGTGTGGTGAGAGGATGGAGGAAGGTGCAAGGATTATGCATTTTTCTAGCCAAACATTTTCCTTGCTCAAGCTGGCGGCAAACACGACCTTTTTTCAGCCACAAGTGTCTTCTCTAGGAACTTCCTAAGCAAAAGATATTTAAATCGGAAATGCTTTTTTATATGGTGTTCAGGCTGCCCCTGTTGTTTAGTCATTGCAGACACAGGAGTAAACGGGCAGAGCTTATCTGAATACCGAATGGTGGGGCATTTCCCTTACAGTGTGTGTGGCGTCTTTAAAAATAGTATTCTAATCAAGGTTGAGGGAGGTGGATTCTAGATCCATTCACTTTCCAAAATAGCATGAAATCATCAAAGGGGAATGGATCACTTGTCCTGCTCAACCATTGGGTATACAGGAAATGAGGGTGTCCCAGATGAAAAATGGCCCTCATGCACGTGATGGGTATGGTGGTATCTGAAGCGGTATATGTTGGTTCTCCGCTTTTAGATCACGTCAGTGCATAATCATTGGGTCTGATTTCGATTTATGCAGCCTCCACCAGGAGGTTTTTACCCATGGTTGACACAGTAGTGAGCCAGTGATAAAAAAGTTATGTTAAAAAGACACATCAACCTAAGTTCTGCTGCTTTATTTTTACTTGGTTGTAGGTCTAGTGAACTCTTTAGGGGTGCATCACCTTGGACTGAGTTACGAGTACTGGATGCACTCAGAGTAATAAAAAACTTGAAGGGGGGGAGAGATTGTGAGGGTATCTAAAAAAAGGTCGACATGTTTCTGCCTTGGTCTGCCTTGGTATAGGACTTACGGGCATTCATCAGGACCAGTGGTTGGGAAACGTGAGGTTTAACAAAAATGAAGTGCTCAAACGTGAACGAAAAAGGTATTAACCTGTTTCTTCGGACTGGAGGTCTTATGGTCCCTGTAAAGAGTAAGCACATGGTTTTCGGCATACATACAGGGTTTGGGGGAAGGAGGGACATACACACCGAGCAGAACGTTGCTGCTTCTATCTATTCATACGTGAATATATAAACAACTAAAAAATGGCAATACTTTAAAACCGGTTAACAATCATGGCAATGTCAACTCTCTCTTTTTCTCTCCATACTCATGCAGCGGGTTTTTAGCGTGCTATTCGACAGTGGTTACATTGTGTTTTGTGTCGATCAAGAAACGCCAATATTGACTACCGTAGTGATGGTGGTGAGCCAATGGTGGGTGGCTATGCGATAAGGATTATGTTTTACAATGTGAGTGCTCAGCAATTGTTACCTCGCGCATTTAATTAACACGCTCCTGTCGGATCGCGTACATACTGGCTGGCTAACAGTGTTGTGGTGACGGTCTAGCGTCACCAGCACAGGAAACGGAAGGGCGGGACCGGAAGCGGAAGGCGGCCATCTTAGGTCATTGGCGCCGACCGCGGGAGAAGGGTGAAAAGCTGTTCCCGGTGCTCCGGCAATTAAACAAGTTTAAAACTTCACGAATGAGTCTGTGGTTATTGGGGGCCTCCACAAATGGCGACGAGGACTGGGATTTAAACCCCGCCCCCATACATCGAAAAAGATAACAAATCCAATGTCAGAAATTGGAGTAATAAAGAAAAAAAAACGGCCGGAGAAGAATACACACGGGAGCGTGGCAGAGGGCACCAGACACCCAGACAGACCTTCCCCGAAGCCTAGCCAGCACCAACAGGCTAGCAGACACGGTGGCAGAAAGGTACGCCCACAGTAGCAAGCGCAGTGGATGGAAGACTATTAAAGGGACAGCTGCACGCGGCGAACTCAGAACAAAGTCATACTGTAGCCCCACCACCGTGCTGCGAGCCTCACCTCTAATCAGAGGCACAGCTTAGCACGCTGGCAGCGCGGCAACCCCTGGGGGAAGGATCTGGAGCTCATGAGACAGGCCAAAAAGGCAGTCAGCAAACGTGGACGTCCAGCGAGGTCAAGGCAAGAGGTAGCGCCACTGACAGTGAGCTCAGCGACAAAGAAGCTGACACGCAGCACCCACCAGGGAGCCCACCTGGCAAGCGAGTCCCAGAGCAGGCAGGAACTAGGGGCGACAACAAGATGGCAACACAATCCACCTCCCTTCACCTAAATGGTGCCATTCCTGGCGAAGAGCGGAAAAGGTACTTCCTCAACTACCTAGAGGCCTTAGAGGAAGAAGGCGAGGCGCAATTCTCGAGTCAGAGGAGGAAGAAAATATTGTTGCCCAACCTAGGTCCCGAAGGGATCAGAGTATATGATAACATAGTCAAGGTCACAAGAGATGCGGCAGACACAGACGTGTTCAGCCACGCCATTGCAGACTTGGATGCACACTACAGGCCAGTAGTTTGCGTAGCCATAGACCGACACAACTTCTCTCAGAGGAAGCAAAAGGGAGGAGAATCAGTGGATGAATACGTGGTGGCGTTACAAAAGTTGGCTTTGACATGCAAGTTCGGCACGCTGCATGATGACCTTATAAGGGACCAGATTATCATGCACACGTCCAGCACTCACATTCTGGAGAAATTGTGGGTCAATGGTGACGCTCCCTTGAAGGAGGTATGGGCCATGGTGAAACAGGCGGAGATGTGAAAGAGGTGCGCGCGAGCGGCCCGGAAAGAGACAGGAGGCACACAGACGGTGTGCAAGATAACCACACCAGGAAGGAACGAGAGAGGGGGGTCAAGGGACAAACAAAGAGGACAAGATGGAAAAC
Organism: Lissotriton vulgaris; assembly: GCF_964263255.1. Taxonomy (NCBI): domain Eukaryota; kingdom Metazoa; phylum Chordata; class Amphibia; order Caudata; family Salamandridae; genus Lissotriton; species Lissotriton vulgaris. The sequence continues at coordinate 120,561,724 of NC_141686.1, forward strand.
GAACACCCTAAACCAGCCATGCCGACCAGAGGACAAACAGGAGTAGACGGCCGAGTTGTTATAGATGTAGCAGCATATCGCATCTGGGGAATGACAAAGCGTGCCCCGCATTGAGGGCGAAATTGTCATTCTGTAGTGTGTTCGGGCACTACGAGAAGGTGTGCTGCCGGAAACCCAGAGGAGCCATGATAAAATATGTGGACCAGGAACAACAAGGAGAGGTAGAGGACCAGGGAGAAGAAGAGGACCTGGAAGAAATACTCTACATCGACATGCAAATACTAAAGATGGACGGGGAAGAGACGGACAAACCTAAGCTAACAATGAGCATAGGAGGAGTATCGATGGAAATGATCGCAGATAGTGGAGCACCCATCTCCATAATCCAGAGGAAGGTATGGGAAGAGAAGTTTGGAGCCCAAAGAGAAGAAGAATTGCAACCAATGGATGTGAGGCCAGTAACATACACTGGACAGAGGATTCCAATGTTAGGGTACTGCCCTTTACTGTTTGAGTTCAGAGGATGCCAGGCGCACTGCAAACTATACATCGCAGAAAAAGGGCCATCAGTGCTTAGCTGGAAGGACCAAGGTGCACTAGGCATACTGTTGAATCCCGGGGGGACCGAGAAGATCTTGCTAATGGACATGGAAGGGGAGGACAAAGGAGGGGCCTGGCATAAAGCGTACCCCAAGGTCTTTAACGGACAAATAGGAGAGCTGATCAAGTACAGACACCTCATAAAGCTGAAAGAAGGAGCAGTCCCTGTCGTCCACAAGGTGAGGAACATCCCGTTCCGGTGCAGAGAAGCAGTTTAGGCAGAACTAGACAGACTCGAAAGGGAAGGGGTCATAAGGGCCATCGAGAGTGCGGAATGGATTTCGCCTCTGGTGGTAGCACAGAAACCCAACGGCAAAGTGAGGCTATGTGTCGACCTCAGAGAACTAAATAAAAACATCATGGTTGACAAGTTTCCATTACCTCGCATCAGTGAGATGTTGGCTAATACCAAAGGCAAACGGTGGTTTTCCACAATTGACTTGTCATCTGCCTACCACCAAGTCAAGTTGCAACCTTCATGCACCCACCTCACGTCGTTCATAACCCCCTTCGGCTGTTACAAGTTCGTAAGGATGCCGTTTGGCCTGACCTCAGCGGCCGCGGTATTCCAAAAACGTATGCACAAGCTATTCAGGAGAGAAAAAGAGGTCCAGTTCTTCCAGGACGACATTCTGGTCATGGGAGGAACTAAAACGGAACACGATGAGAAGCTGCATATGATACTCCACACCCTGCAAGAAAATGGATTGACGGCGGAATGGTCTAAATGCAAGTTCGGGGTGCAATCAGTCACATACCTGGGACATGAAGTGAGGGGAAAGGTTATTGAACCCAAAAGAACGAACATGCAAGCCATCATGGGCGCACCAACCCCAAGCAAGAAGGAGGACGTCAGGTCATTCCTGGAAATGGCTGAATTTTACAGCAAATTCATTCCACACTTTGCCACAAAAACCCATCACTTACGGCAACTTTTGAAGGAAAGGAATGGATTTCAGTGGAACCAGGAGCAACAAGAGGAATTCGAGACGTTGAAAAGAGAGATGAGCAAAGCCATTCCTCTCAAGAGGTTTGATCCCGATGCTAATTCTATATTGACGACAGACGCTAGTGACCGAGGTCTGGGAGCAGTGCTAATGCAGCAGTCGGAAAGTGGAGAGACATCCACAGTATGTTTTGCCTCCAGATCTTTGGCGCCCAACGAAGAGAAGTTTAGCATCATAGAGAAAGAGATGCTGGCTGTCGTATGGGCAATGGAGAGATTTAGACAGTACCTATGGGGTGCAAAAATCTTGGTGAGGACGGACCACAAACCTTTGATCAAGGTGCTGACGTCCAGCGGACATGCACACGCCACACCAAGAATTGCCAAAATGACACTGCGTCTGTTGGATTTTGTACATGAAGTTGAACATATACCAGGGCCACAGAACAAAGTAGCCGATTTTTTGAGTCGAGCGGCGGCCATGGAGGAAGCGAACGAACACGTGCACCCACAGTGGGAAGGATACATAGTGGCCACTGTCCAGGACATGGAAAGAGTAATTAGTGCACAAGACTGGGAGGAAGCCTACAAGGCAGATGAAGACATGGAAGTGATCAAGGGATATGTCACCCACGGATGGCCAGAAAAGAGACACCTGAAGGAGGCACTAAGACGGTACTGGGAAGTGAGAGATGAGCTATCTCTGGCAGAGAACTCGGTATTTCTTCTGAGAGGCGACAAGGTAGTTCCACCGCAAGGAATAATCGAACACCTGATGGCACTCGTGCATGAGGGGCACCAGGGAATCACCAAAACCAAGGCCCTGGCAAGGCAGGCGTACTGGTGGCCGGCCATAGATGCCCAAGCCGAGAGATATGTAAGAGCATGTGAGTCATGTGCTAAGGCCGACAAATCTCAGAGCATCATGAGACCGGCATTAGGAAAGTTTCCGGTGCCGGAAGGACCATGGGAAATGGTGTCGGTGGACATCATGGGACCAGTGCTCAACAAGGATGGAGTGCAGAAGTACGCAATCGTCATGGTTGACAGGTACTCCAAATGGCCTGAAGTAGCCATCGAAGAGAAGGTGGACACAGAAGCAGTGATAGACTTTCTGCGCAATGTCTTCATCAGGGAAGGAATTCCTAAGACCATTACCTGCGACAACGGACCGCAGTTCGTATCTGCTAAGTGGGAAGAGTTCACTGCCAGAAATGGAATTGTGGAAAATCACACCCCCATCTATCACCCGGCAGGCAACGGCCAGGTTGAACGCTTCAACCGGGTGATAATGGGCACCATAAAAGCTGCCATTGATGATGGACTGGACTGGGAGAGAGAGTTATTGAAAATGCTATGGGCCTACCGAATAACCGCGGGGAGCAGGGGGTACAGCCCGTTCAAAGTTTTGAGAGGAAGAGATGCCTTCACGAAGGACAACATGGCTTGGAAAAAACTGGTGGTGCAAAGTAAGTGGTCACCGGCGGTGGTCAGAAAGAACTTAGAGAGGGCACGAGATGTATACACTGAGCATTTTAACAAAAGACGCAATGTGCAAGGAGTGGAGTTGGAGAAAGGCGACTGGGTCAAGGTAAAATCTCCCATCTTAAAAAGGAAAGGGGAAAGCAAGTTCTCACCGCCCCTACGAGTAATTGAGCCGTATGCCCGGTCGGCCTTGCTCAGCGACGGCAAAGTGTGGTCCCAGGATAGAATGGCCAAATGCAGCAAGATCCTGAAGTGGGGATCAGAGATGGAGGAGGACACAGTGAATGTATAGGAAGGAGAAAGAGAAAGTAACGGAAGATACGAGGGAAGTGTAGAAGAAGGAAGGGGGCAAGTAGGAGAGAGCAGTACGGAAGGAAATGGAGAATACAGAGCAGAGGAAGGAACAGAAGGCGGGAGCAAGGAAAGATCGGACAAGGAGGTGATGGAAAATGTAGAGGAAGGAGCAAGCGGAAGGAGCAATGGAGAGGTGCAGAGCGGAAATGCAGGAGACGGAGTGAGGAAGACGAGAGCCGGTAGGACAGTAACGGTCCCGGTAAAGTTCAGAGACTTTGAAATGGACTACAAGTAAGGACTAGAATTTTGTTTGTCATTGCATAAAAGGGGGGGGGATATGTGGTGACGGTCTAGCGTCACCAGCACAGGAAACGGAAGGGCGGGACCGGAAGCGGAAGGCGGCCATCTTAGGTCATTGGCGCCGACCGCGGGAGAAGGGTGAAAAGCTGTTCCCGGCGCTCCGGCAATTAAACAAGTTTAAAACTTCACGAATGAGTCTGTGGTTATTGGGGGCCTCCACAAGTGTGCTCCCCGAGGGAGGCCCTCCACAGTATGCCACAGCCCCCGCTCACCTCAAGTCGCTGCCTCCGGCTCCCCCGCATGGCCTCTCCGCAGGACTCCGCTCCCAGCCGTCACCGTCAACCCGGGCAAGCGAAGGCAGGAAGCTTCCCCGCCAGCCCCTAGGAGCACACCGCTTCCTCCGACAGGGACGCCAGGGACCGACCCCCACCAGCCGTCTGGTTGACCAGAAGGGGGAAACCAGGCCACAGCTCGTCCGTCTCCCAGCCACAGGCCACAGGATCGTGCAGATGTCCGCATCTCCATCAACTGGGTAGGTAGGAGCCCCAAACAAGTATCGATCCGCTCCACAATGTCTCCGCTCGCCACCTGGAATCACAGAGCAGGGGAAGGAATTGCACAGCTGCGGGACTGTAGGCGGAAAGTGGGAGCTCTCAGCTCAAGCGGCAATTTTGGTCGCGAGCTAGCTCCGCCCCCAGTGGGACTATAATGTTACCGGTCTGGAGGATGACGAGTGGCTTGAGGCCTTGGCCTCTCCAAGAGAAACTGCCATATCCTTCAGGCTCAGACTCGTGCAGCTGAAAATACTCCATAAAATATACCTGGAGGGACATATGATGTAAAGCTGGGATATAGCGAGAAAGCAGGATGCATGAAGGGATGTGGACAAGAGGTCGTCTTTGAAGAAGTGTATGGAATGTGTAATAGGCCACAAGATCGACTTTATTATTAAACTATGTCTTCTAAATATCTGGGGCCCTTCAGACCTATTGATAAAGACAAAGAGGAGCCCCTTTTAAGCCAAAGGAACAGGGCACTGTACAGTAGAGAAAAGACAAAATCCTTTGGACTAGGTGCAACGAAATTGTTACATTCAGTCAAACAGCATTCTCATACCAACTAGTATCTATTCACCCATCCAACATGTACACATTAAGCGGGATTGTACCATGTAATTCCCAAAAAGAGTCAATAACCCTAGAAATACCAAACAATAGAAATCGATTTATTATGAAAATGTTTTTTTTTTTATTAAAAACAATTTTAAAAGAAAAGGGTAACACAGACCCTATATGTCATACACAAAGTGCATAATACATAGTATTGTAGATTTGACAAAAGTCACATAAAATCATTAATCAATCACTTGTTAAAATAAAATTCATTTAAAAGAATGAAAAAAGCAAACTTGAAGAGAGTACATAGCATAGACAGATTCAATTTGTCTTTAGTTTGCCCTTCTGACCTACACACCAAAGAAAGGATATGGGTGCCACATGGGATGGTAATTGCCAAGAGGAATATCGCTCGACGGTAGAGGGGGAGGGAACTGGCAAAAGGACATGGACTGGTGTATGGTAACAGAGAAAACCGTGTATGAATTCAGGGGATCTCCCACCAAATGGATACAGATTTTGGGAAAATTGAATAAGTACAGGGTAGGAATATGTGCTCCCCCGGAGCCCAGGCAGGATGCTTATCCAGGATGGCCCGGTATTAGCGGCCCCAATGAAATTGGTTTGTAACAATCATGTGGTTACAGATGTGTTGTGTTGTTAAGTTCATGCCAGTACCAAAGCCTGTATACACATGTCTGAATGTTGTCTAACATGTATTCACCTTGTCCCATATAAAAAGTTACAAAAAAAAAGATTCCGCTGGTGAAGGAGTCCAGAAGAATCCAAGGGTGGATTTCTTGAAAGGAGTACCTTCAAGCAGAGGGGACAGACTCTATGCCACTCAGGAGTGACCAAGAGGCACAGAAAACCAGGGGGTTGGTGCCTGGTGGGTGCAACAATAAACCTTGGCAGCAGCAACAGACTTGGAATACGAAGAAGGTGCAGTGTTGGGACCAGCAAGGTCCAAGATACTCACCAAGTGCAGGCGAGTCAGAGCAGACCCGAGCAAGCAGGGGAGCCTAATGAAGCCAAAGAAGACCCTCAAGAGGACCCACAGGCCAAAGGCGCAGGATTTGCAGGAGGACCTCAAGCAGCTCACCAGACATACAGGCCCACGATGCAGAAGATGCAGTGAGGACAAAGACTTTGGTAGGAAGAGATGCTGGCGGCTGGAGCTTCTTGTTGCCTGATGATTCCTGGAGGACAAAGTCAACAAACCTTGGCAACGGCAAGTCGACGTGTTGCACAGGGATTTTGTTCCAACAGTTCCGACAAGGGCCGCAAACTTGGTGAGAAGACAGTGCAGGCCTCGAGGGAGTTGCAGAACCTCCACCTGTGTTGCTGAGGCTTTCAGAGGATGTGGGACCTCAGGAGCAGCAGACCAGCCAGCTTTTTTGCAGTGCTTGCAGGTAATGTCCCTTCACTCCAAGGGACATTACTTCAGGTATCTTTGATGCCCACAGGCCCGGAGAAGAACTCGGATTAAGCACAGGAACAGACGACACAGAAGACTGTCAGGATGATGAGTCCAGGAGCAGCAGGAGTCTTCCTTGTTGCAGTCTCGGTTCCAGATGAAGTCCAACGAAGTCCAAGATGCCCAGACAGTTGAAGTGAAAGTGCTTTTGGATCTAAATCTTTTCAACACAAGGAATCTGAAGAGCCACCCACAGGTAAACCGTTAAGTACCCTAAGAAAAGGGTTCGGACAAATCAGGGGTCCCTCCCAGAGGAGGGTCTGGACAGAGGGGAGGGTACTCCAATGACCTTTATTCTGTTTTGTGCCAGAGCGGACACCAATGGCTCCCTGAACTGTTTTCAACTGAAGTGTGCAAGGAGAGCACCAAATGTACCCTTCAAAGCAGTCCGGTGGCACTGGCACATGCCCCCACTCTAGCCCAATACATTAAGTCCTGTCTGGGAGGTGGTCACACCTCACTGTGACAGGAAACCTGTTGTTCTAACTTCCCCTGCTCGAGCTCAACTCAGCAGCAGAAGGGCAGATTCGTGTTTGTGGTCGGCAGCAGCACTAGCTTGCTGTTAGACCCTGAAAGGCTGGTACTGGGAATGCAGCGGGGGTCCAGAGGGGAGCCCCTCAATACATGGGTTCCAACATCCAACACTGGAATCGGTTTGGGCTAGGATTCCAAAATGTCTTAAACCAAACATCTCGTAATTGACTGGGTGTGCACTATATGTATAAAATGGCTGACTGCACTTACAAAGCCTAGAGAATCGACTCCTGGGTTTATAGGGGGTGTCTGGCATATGCAGGGCACCCTCACACTTATAACCTAGCAACCTGCGTTCAGGATTGAAAGAGCTACCTTAGGGACGACTTATAGGTTTTAAGTGCAGTGACCTCAGATATAAGGACACTTATATCTGAGTATTGCTAGCACCAGCTCGCACAGACTGCAATGGCAGGCCTGTAGTCACTGTTTGAGTGGTATCTCATGGGTGGCAGAATACATACTGCATCCTATAGGAGACCCCTGGTGTACCTATGCACTGGGTACCTTAGTACAACACACTAGGGACTTAGAAGGGTACACTAGTAGCCAATTAGCAAGGTACCAAAGTGCTTACCCTAGTCAAATTTAGGGAGAGGGTACATTGACTGGGGTCCTGATTAGCAGGATCCCAGTATGACTAGTCAGAAAACAGAATGACACCAGCAAAAAGTGGGGGTTACCATGCTAGAATGATCCTTTCCTTCCTACAGAGATGCAGAGATTCGAAGTAAGAGCACATTTGAACTAACGTACAAAATACTAACACAGATTTTAACAACTGTTGGTTTAGCTTCTAGCGAAAAGTCGATATGTGCTGAGCACAGATATGTTTTGTTTTTGCAGGTGGCAGCGAGTCACATACTAATGGCTATTGGTGCCCTTGAGATGGCCCACATAGCAAAGTTCGGTTTGCATACATGTTGGCGGGACAGGTGAGAGGGCACCGGGGCATCAGTATGCATAGTGCAAGTGTATGATGGTCCACAATTTCATAACTGTTTCACACATTACTAATCCATTTCCAGAAAGTGCCCCATGCCCTCTGTAAACTGAATTCTAGCTTACTATATACATGATTTTGCACAGCTACTAGCTGTGCAGTTTTCGTGGCATTTTCTCTATAAATTGCGCAGTCCTCTGATGTGAGCAGATAAAAGTGTGCCTGACATGCCTGGGACATTATTTTATCAAAGGGCCTTCAAAATTTTGCAATGTGGAAAGAGAGACCCGAGACTTGTAGGGAGACATGGATGTGGGAGTTACTATTAAACAGCAAGGCAGGGCTAGTGACACTAGAGCAAGAAATACAGCAGGGGAGCCACGGCAGCAGATGTTACCATAAAACAGTGCCAGTCCCCCACATCGGCCTGTGAATCTGGGCAAATGACTTAGGGCCTGATTTAGATTTCGGCAGACGGGTTACTCCATCATAATGGTGACGGATATCTTGTCCTCCGAAATATAAATCCCATTATAACTTATAGGATTTATATTTCGGCAGACAAGATATGCCCACCATTGTGATGGAGTAACCAATCCGCTAAAGTCAAAATCAGGCTCTTAATCACCCCCGTGGCTAGAAAAAAAGAAAATAGAAAAAAGGTGAACGCTGGCAAGGGAGAGAGATGGGCAAGTAACTAAGTAACAAGAAAACAAGACCTTGGCTAAATAACGATCAAACCGGAAATCGTATCACATAGTATGGGTGAGTCACGTATGTCTGTGGCAATACTTTAAAAGAAAAACAGCAGTCTAACTGCGAAGGAGGTACCTCATAGCAATGAATAGTTAAACTCACTGGAACACTGGCTGCTTCACAAGGAGGGCGACAATTTGGCAAGCAGTACCGTAGTAAAGAAAAGCCGAGTATAAATAACCACATGAAACGTTCAACCACAAGCCACATACAGAACTTGTAGTGCACACAGCAGGAGAGGCGCAGAGGCAGGAATCCGAAAGTTAGCAAATGTGGATAAAATAGAACAATGTCCTTCCCTTTAAAATATCCTGGCTGACTAAATTGTTTAAGAGGGCTATGAATACCAAAAAACATAGCGCCTGATTAAGATGGCCGAGCGACTTCCACTGCAGGCTGTTGGTGGCGGTCCCTCGACCATCGTAACAGGGATCTCCGTCCGCCATATTACAATGGCTTCTAGATGGCTGAAGGTCAGAAACATCGACCACCACAGTCCCGTCAGACAGGCTTTATTCAACCACCTGTCGGGCCTCCATGTAGTCCCAGAATGGCGGCCGTGCCTGTCACCCACCGCTGTAACGATTACAATATCCCTTTCTGCTGGTCGTTTTGTGGCAGTCAAGCCGCAGCAAAACGGCAGGGGGAAACAGATTTGTGGCTGTAGCCAGTCTCCTAACCCTCTGGGCCAGGGACATATGCCCTGGGGGCACCTTTGGTGCCCACCAATATATCCCTACACCATGTGGTATGCACCGTATGGTGAAACCATGTAGTGCAGGAATATGTGGGGGGTGTCTGTTGTGTCTTGGGCGGCTGCTGCAGAGCTCAGCACCCGCCGCAGTACAAAATATGGGCAATGCAACCACTAGGTTTGCAGTCGCATCCTAATTTGCCTTGAGGAACTGCCGCCTTGTAGGCAGGTGATCCAAAATACGAATTGATGGCAGATAAATTAAAGTCTGTCCGCTCCCATGATGACCCACATAATTTAGACTGGTTGGCCAGCTCACCTCCCTATAAAGAAAGGGGATCCAATGTTGCTTCCTAACATTGAAAAGAACCCAACGCTGCCCCTGCTTGTCATTTCACAAATTCTTCTGCTGCTGACATCACTGGAAAAGAGGGAGGAGTTACAATGAGAGCAGGGTGGCGTGAAGAAGAGGGAAAACAATGCAACAGATAAGTACGCTTGAAATGCGTGCAGCCACTGGGAGATTAGATAGAGGACAACAAAATGAACACAGTGCTGTGCAGGCAAAACCTAAAAAAGAGTTTCACAAAAGCGGATGAAAAGGACTACTTGGGCCATGGGACACTGATAAGAAGAATGCACGCAGAACATCCGGAAGCTTTATGCTAAAACCAATAGAAACTGAGGAAATGTAAGTGGCAAGCACACGAATAAATGAAAAGTGAGGTCAGATGTAAGTCCCCTTAAGATTTATATTACATACAATTGATTTTACAAGAACAGTGCAAGTGTTGTGCAGGTAAAACCTAAAAAGTAGTTTGTAAACGTTGGCACCATATTCAGGACACCCTTGACCACAAGCTTTTGTATTGTGTACTAGTCTGGACTTTTTTCAATCCTTGATGTTAAAATTGTCTGGATTCTAATGAGAATAGGTCCTAGTAGATGGGCAAATGTTGTTGTGTACTGTTTTTGTTATTCATTTGGTCACAATTTTGTCACTTGTCTAGCTCTGTTACCAGGAGCATCTTTTATGTTGCCAACTGTCTTAATGTCATGAATATGTGATATCTGACAACAGAGAAATAGAAGTCTGTTTTTCTTGTTTGCATTGCATCATTGTGTTGAGATAGTTTGGGTGACATTTGGTGGAGATCTTTGCTGATGAGTAAAGATATAAAGGTAACAAATACATTATTCTCAATGTTCTTTGGAAATACAGAGTCTCGTGCTCTTTCCAGTTTGTATAGGAAAGCAGCTTACATCATAGTTTTGTTGAATAGTAACCTTGAGATGACAGCGTTACTGATGTAATAATTCAGAGCAATCTGTGATGTTCTGTAAATGTAAGCTGCTAAGAAATTGAAAAATACAAAAAATAAAAAACACTGATTGCCATTGACTTTTTTAAGTGGTAATTACTGTCATATTGTGTTTGGACTTAAAACCTATTATTGTGTCACTATACATATCGTTGGAGAGAGTAAAATACATACAGCAGTATATGGAAAGTTGGAGGTGAAAAATGACTCTTGGTCCGAGTACTGAAAATGATAGTCCTGGTGGGTGCCCATAGGTCTTGTGCACCACAAATGCGGGTGTGGAACTAATTTAAGTAGCATCTTTCTTCCTCCCAAGACTGTTTACTATGCGATTAGCATGGCTGGCACAAGACGAGAAGTACTTTACTGTGTAAAATCAGACAAAGTTTACTTTGAATAATATTTTTCAGAGTGATTACAAGTTTTAAAACAGAGACATATTCTCCTCCGAGACTGGCAAAGTATTTGCATCCTTATCTCTCCTCAAAATATAGAATGCAGTTTACAGACATTGTCCTATTGCTCGGTAATTTTTTCATAAGCACTTATACATCGATCCCTAAATATCAAACATAGTTAATATGTATTCGTTAAAAGATTGCCAAACCTGAAAAAAATAGGATCATATTTATTTCACTAGTAAAAATACTGATAAAAAAATATATTTATATATTTTCCACCATGGGCTTTCTTCCTTTACCTGCTCCTCAACCCTTTCATAAACACCAAGTACATCTTCCTCCAGTGAAGAGCGTTTCGGCTTGGGGTACCAAAAATCTTCTGAATCAACTGTAACAAGCTTCAATATTTCAGATGCCTGTTTTGAGAAAAGCAACATAAATTGTATGTTACAATTACAAGAAAGATAACACCATTCATTTAAAAAAAAGTTACAGAATAACACTACTTTGGTAGGTTGTGTTACAGACATAAAACAAGACTTCTTCACTTCGAAGATCATATTCCTGTATATGTTCATCTGAGCATGTGCAAAATATCTACATAGCGATTGTAATATTCAGTTCCTATTAACATAAAGACCAAGGCTGCATTGAAAACAAAAACAGGACCATAGTCTCCAGAACATCTCAAAGCACAGGTAGTCATTAATATTTTCAAAGATTTTAGAATGCAAACGTCAACGTACTTGAGCTTCAGGCATACATACACTCAAATTAGTGGGCAGCTGGGGTGGAGAAAGGGTAGAATATTTTCGGATGGTTATATCTTATATGTGATCTTAGTAATGACGGCATAAATATTGCATAGTTACTAGGGTACTGATACTAAGCTTGAAGTCCATTGACCAGTGTTAAGGTAAAAACAGTTAGTAAAGGATAATATAGAGAAATTTGCTAAGGAGTGGAAACCATTCGAAGCATTCACATACAGGAGGATTCTAGCCATCCAGAATTTGTCGTTGTTGTATAAGTGAATAAGAGCTCTTGATCTATAATTGTTTATTCAGTTCATTTATGCAGCAAGTTTCTGAATCTGAAAGATGTATACTTTAAATGCGTCATGAGTCGTAGGAATGTGTCTCGCAGTTATGTGCATTAGACTCCCACTGATCTACTCCCAGGCTTTGATATTTTGCACATTGGTAAGATGGGAGCCTTTCGAGTGGCATGTGTTTCCCTTTGGCAGTATCCATAATTTTTCCCGGCCCTTGTTCCAGAATGTGATACATTAATGAGCCCAGAGCACTACAACGTCTTTCCTTGGTGGTCTGCTAATGTAGCAGTGTAGCAGGGATTCTGCTCATACACAGAACTGTGCATAGAGACTTGGAACCTCAGTGAGTTAGGGTGTGCCAAAACTCACCTTAGTAGCCAAAATCCCCTACCAGACTAGCAATCAGTGTCTCATTGGTTCTTCCATACCCCCAATGATTAGACAACCCAGAGCATGGAACTTAGAATACCTCAAGCAATGCGGAACACATGAACACTCTTTCGTTATACACTCATGCTAGTCCATAACGGGGAGTAAATGAAGACACATGCAAGTTTGAAATATTTATTTCTAATGCCGTGTTTTCAGGCGCAGTATCTTAGCTAATACAAGCAGACATATTATAAGCAACAAGATTATCAGCATAGTTACTATTCCATAAAATACAAAAGGAGAAAGCATGTTAAAATGCTAAATGGAAATAGACTAGATTACACCTAGATTTCACACTCCTTAACTATTAGGTTATTTTATATCTACAGAAGGTCTCTTAGGTTTACAAGGGCGGCCCTATACCTCTGGTTCTAGTAGAAATGGATCACATTGTTTTCTACACCAGCTCTCTGCTTGCGAATGTTCTCCAAAGTGTGTTTTAGCATGCCTGCGCAGTGCATTATTAAATGCGCCAAAATCAGAGGTGGCCACAGCTGCATATATGTTATGTCTAGAACTTGCGCTGATCAGACCGAACAACAACCACTCTGTTGAAATAACCTCGAGGGCTCGGCACTCACTGTTCAGACAAAGCTTACTAAGCTAAGCAGCTAGTATAGAAAAACATATTGTTCTCGTGTGAAGCAAAACAGTCCTCTAGACTCTAAACATTTTTAATAATGTGTGCAGTGGGCAAAGGCAGCAGAAAGGAAAAATGGTGTTTAAACTTCTAATAAGCTCATGCTAACTTAACACAGTGTAAATGGAAGGCTCAACCCCATGACAGCAGGTCCAGTCTTTATTGTTGATAAGTTCAAGATGTAGCAGTAACAGTAAGGTTCATACAAAAAAGGTAGCCAACACGTGTTTAGTCACAGATGACTTTCTCAAGGCTGTAGTTTCAAGTATAGAACAAATCAAAAGATTATTGAAAAATTAATGAAATATTAGTCTAACTCCTCATTATTATTCCAAAGTAGCATATCACTAATCCAAACATTGTTGAGTGAGTAGCATAGCCAATGATAGAAAAGTGAGAGCAGAAAAACAAAAAGGGGAAGACAATGACAAAGCCATGACTACCATTGCCAAGTTGCAATGAGAACCCAGATAAGATTTAGAATAATCACCCAACTTGTGCAGAAAAAACTCAAGATATTCAAGATGTTATTAGACAAATAAAGCACTATTTATTTTATGGATATAAGAGATTCAAAGAGGGAACGATAATCAAAATCACAGTTGGTGGAATATCCTAGAACCAAAGAAAAGTTCCCAGTTTGTATCCGGTCATAGAATCTGGCTAGAAAAAAATAAGTATAGCTGGATAGTGTAGCTAGCCAGAGCAACCCAGATCGAGGCATGTGGCACAAATTATTTTTTTGATTCCTGAAACCCCAAATATAGCTGAGCAATTGCCCCGTGATATGCTAAAACATCCAAGAATCTGTGTCTCACAGAATTGAGTAATAAATAATAGTAATTATCAATTTCAATCTTTATTTCGGCCAATTTGACCATCAAAGATATAGAGTAAAACACATGTAATACAATATAAAACCTTTCCACCATGAAAAGAAAATAAATACATCTTAAGTAACAGTAGATAAAAGGTCATACATTAAAATTCATGTTCTTGTACTTAGGTACTCAACTGCGACTTTAAAATACGGGTGCGGGTATGCCAGACACTTGTAAGGAATTTGGCTAGTGCAAACACCGTTGGTCCCGAAACATCAGTTTTTAAGATTCTATACATCGGGAGGTATTGCCTACAACCATAGTTTCTGATAAGGGGTAAAAGCCAATATTTCCTAGCGGCCTTATAAGTTGGACAGAACAAAACCACATGTAGGTCGCTTTCCTCATTACAAGTGCATGCAGGGCACTGCTTGGTGGAGGGCGGTGTTGACCAGGAACTGGTGTATGACCACAAGGGCAGTGTGCCATATCTCCATTGGAGAAATAGCTTCCTGGTCAGTGCAGGGGTCATCCCATCCAAGACCCTCTCCAGCCTGTAGGAATCCTTACTTTGTATGAATGCAGATGTTAATGACCCCTCACGCTGGCAATCTAAAACAGTTGCCAGTTTCTGCTCATAGTAAGCCTTGGCCAAAACTCTTCGCGGGATCATAAATGACGCATTAGTTGGATCGGACCACAGATCAGGGAACCCCATTCTCTCACAGGACATTTTTATATATTTTATCCAGGGAATCTGCAAGGCTTTGGGGTGGGTTAGAAATTCCATCAGTTCTGCCCTGTAGGTAGAAAGTTCCTCACTGCTTCATAACCTTCGCCAGAAAGCTATGGGTCTGAGGCCCAGTTCATCTGCTATGGGTCTCAGTCCCAAGTCCATCCTCAAAGGGAGGAGCGGTGTACTAGACGGGAGTGCAACTATCTGTCTAATGAATTTATTCTCAGTTAAAGACAAATTGAGCGCGGGTGTGTGGCCCCACAATTCCGCCCCATATGTGATGGCGCCCCTAGCCTGCGCCTTGTAGATTTGGATAACCGGCCCCAGAGGTCGATATGTAGAACTTCTCATCATCCGTGCAATGCCACCTGTGGTCTGGACAAGTTTAAGGCTAGCCCTAGTCTGGTGTGTCCCCCAGGACATGGTTTCATTCAACGTTACACCCAAGTAATCGAAGGTGGAGACTCTCTCTAAGCGTGATGATCCCAGCCAGGGGTTCGGGCGAGATCTTTTGGTTGGGTTCAAGACCATGAACTTAGTTTTTATGGCATTAATCTCTAGCCCCCTTTCTGTGCAGAAAACCACAAAAGAATCAAGGATCCTCTGTATCCCCATAGGAGTTTTGGACAGCAGCAGGGTATCATCTGTAAACATAATTGCAGGTACCCTGCTGCCGTTCAGTTTAGGGGCATCAGTATATTCGGTGCCATTGAGGTGGGCGATTACCCCGTTGACGAAGAGGGAGAACAGGGTCGGTGCCAATACGCAACCCTGCCTCACCCCTCGGGGAATTTGTCTGTTAATTCCCCAAACATCCCGCACCTAACTCTGGCATAGTTGTTTTGGTGCAATCTCTGTAGAATTGTCAGTATGTCCAGGGGGACCCCCATCTCAGCCAGAACACTCCAGAGTTTCCCTCTCGGCACCAGGTCGAAGGCGGCCCGCAAGTCCACAAATACAGTGAACAAGCTGCCGCCTTCGAATATCGCCGTCCTCCAGTAAATGATGTTCAGACGAAAAACCTGGTCTATTGTGGAAACGCCCTTCCTAAAGCCCGCCTGGTATGGGCTAAGAGCATCAGTTTCCTCCACCCAATCCTGGAGACGATTCAGTATTATCCTTCCAAAAAGCTTCTGGGGCACGTCAATTAAACTAATTGGCCTGTAGTTGGCTGGGAGCAGAGGCGAGCCCTTCTTGAATATAGGGACCACCTCTGCCCCCAGCCAAGTACTCGAGATTTCCATGCCATGCAGGACTGCATTAAATACAATGGCAAGGTAGGGGGCCCAAACATCGGGCTCCTGCTTGAACAGGTCGCCAGGGAGACCGTCCAATCCTGGCACCTTGCCCGATGCCAGTCCTGTAATTGCTGCCTTGACCTCCCCTACTGTGATCAGGTCCCCGCCAAACTCAGCCAGTCCATCACTGAGTGTAATGGGAGTTTCTCCCAGCTCTGAGCTATAGAGTGACTGGAAATGTGCCTGCCACACCCCTGCTGCAATATTTGGCTCTATTGCCGAGTGAAGGCTCCCCGAGCCCCCATTTACTACCCGCCAAACCATTCGGTAGTCCCTTATTGCGAGGGAGCTGGTAAGCTCCTCCCACTGGCCCTCCACCCATTCCATTTTAGCATGAGCAACTAATTTTTTGTATGCCCACCTATTTTCACGTATCTTCTCTCCCCCTAATCCCTCCTTGATGCTTCTAAGGAGTTCTCCCTTTGCCTTCCTGCAAGCTGCATTGTACCATGAGAGTTTATGTTGTTGCCCCCTCCTAGGATTCTGTACCTTGCTAAAGAGCTCACCTGCCGCTCCCTTTATAAGGTCCTCGTGGGCCTGATATAATATGTTATGAGACTCTTTATTACCCACATCATTGACTAAATCTCCCACTCTTTCCAAGATTGGTATTAATCCTGCATAGAGCCTCGGGAGTTTCTCTTGGCTCATGACTAGTTTTTCCCCCCTGATTCTTTTCCTGTTGTTACCCAGTAGAAGTTCAGGTTCAATCTCCTCCTTGCTTGAGTAAGAGGCTTCCATACCAGGATGGATGAGATCTAGTTCCAGAGCATTGTGGTCACTATCTAATCTTTCAATAACCCTAAAATCAAGAATGGATGACCATTTTGCTAGCTGTACAAGGGCGTAGTCCAGGCGGGACTCTCTTCCCACTCTATTATACGTGGGTTTGCTTGGTATATCGGACTCAATACGCCCATTGCAGGCTCTGATTCCATGCTTTAAAGTTAGGGCAGTAATCTGGAGTGCTAAAGGTGTCTATGCCTTCGGGGGAGGTGTTGCTACAGAGGGTACTGACCAGCTAGTCTCTTCTTCCGTAGGAAGTCCCTCTAGAAGGCCAGCCAATGGCTCAAAGTGAGAATTTAAATCCCCTCCAACTACATAGGGGGTGCCCCTTGGAATTTCCCCTAGATAAGCTGAAAGCTCGTCTATGGTGGAAGATTCTCGCGAAACCCTCACTGGCCTGTTTATCAAGGCAAGCTTCGCTTGGTTTGGCCATGCCAGTAGGACCACTAAGATGTCATCTGATGGCACCGGTATACGTGACGCCTGGCACCCCAGATGAGATGCCACCCAGGTTGTAAGTCCGCCAGAGGGGCGGCCATTGCCCTCCCACCTGGCCGGGATGAAAAATGACAGGTAACCCTGCTGGTTATGTTCTTCCCTAGCCCAGGTCTCCTGGAACATACAAACATCCCCCGTCTCGACATAAGTAACCCAGTCTTGTGTGTCCAGCTTATTAGCTAGACCAGCCACATTCCACCAGATTAGCCTCAGATGTGTTAGTTTAGGGGGCACAGTGTTAGTGGACGGATTAGCCACCGTTACCCCCACTGACACACCGTTATTATTGTTAGGCGCGCCCTCCCTTGGAGGCACCATCGCCACGTTTACCCGTCTATTAACTTTTTTGATTCGGTCCTTCCCACTTGTGCAGCCTCGATCGAGGTGCAGGGCCGGTGCATGAACAATAGGCTTGGGATCTGCCACTTCCCCCACCCATGAGTGATCACTGGCTACCTTCACTGCGGACTCTGAATCCTCCCCCCCAATTATCTGAGGGCTAGGCAAGTATCGTGATGCCTCACCAAACAGAGGGGAGGTAGCTATAGGGAGGGGGACAAGTGATGTAGTAGATGTGTATGGAGGACTTCTTTGTTCAATAATGGTGGCGGGTGCTAGTGGTCAGTCCACCCAATCTAGACATTCGTACCTATTGGCTAGTGGAGGGCCACACCATCCCAGTGATTGAGCGGGGGGCAAATTCCTATTCCCGTTCCCAGACCACCCCCCCCCCCCATCCCCGCGTCTATCCCAGTTCCCCATTTGGGTCCACCCCCAGGCTGGGCCTGTATTATATCTAGGTGCTGGGGGACAGAAATAAGACAGCCTATTTGTCCCTATCCCATCCATGGTTGCGTGATCCCCCCACGAGCAGATGTGCTCCACCGTGTTAGGATCCACGAAGTTAACAATAATGCAGTCGCCCTGAATATTTTTCGGCACAGCGCCCAACCATGCTACCCTTCTCACTGATGTGACTCTGCTGTCCACGAATGGTGGAAGGGGTCTGTTCGTGGACAGCCAGTGAATCACTTTGTTTTTCAGCGACCAGGGAGTTTCGTGGGCATCTTCCGCCCGTGTAGGGACACCGGTCATGATTACCACATATGGGGTGGATTCGGGGGGGAGATGAACAGGTAACCCTCCCCTGTTTCTACTTCTAACGGTGGATTTGGGGGCAACAGGTGTCTTAGTTGTTACAGGATTAGGGATTTGGAGAGGTGCAGGGGCCTTAGGGGGTGGTGGGGCCAAGACAGTTTGTGCGGGTGCTTTGGGGGGTGGCGGGACCAGAGCAGTTTGTATTGCCGGTTTCTTCTGTTGCACTGCTCCGGTCACGCCGGGTTTCTTGGGTGGAGGAGGCAAACCCTCCTTAAGAGCTTTTGGGTATGTTTTGAGAGGCACAGTTTGTGTGGCACTAGCATCTCTTTTTACTGAGGCCAGGGTCAGTTCCGCCAGCTGCTTTTCTACCCTCTGGAGGGACTGCTCTAACTGTTTTAGGTGAGTTCTAAATAAATCCCAGATTTTTACCAAGAGGAGGTCATTATTACTACATGATTTACACTTCCCATCTATACTAGTGTCACAAATACTCACACTTTGATTCATGTTGTCCATGAGCGTTGAATTTATGGTTTGTGCAGGTGGGTCAGTAGCACCCTCCTGCGACAGTAAACCCAGACCTACAGACTGCGCAGTTGGGGGTAGTGCATACAGGGATTCAGGATTAAGGCAAGTCAGGGAAGAGATGGTTTTATGGGAATTATTCCCTTTGTTACTGCCCTTTTTCCTTGTCTTAGGGATTGCACCCTCTTTTAGCCCCCTACTTACAGACGGACTGGGAGCAGTAGTAAGTTGGGGGAAAACATTACAGGTGACTTCTCCAGTGACAGGTTAGAGTCGGTGAGGTTTAGGGAGGCCGAGAGGTCCACAATGCCTGGAACACTGTGGACTTCTACTGTTGTGGTCAGCAATGGGGCAGGATCTAAGGGGCGGTGTGGAGTTGTTGCTGCTGCTATCAGGCCCAATGAGGAGCGTCTGGCGACCGCAAGGTCCTGCGAGACTCGGCGCTCCAGCAGAGTGATGCCCTGGGTAAATGCTTTGTTGGCCTTGGCTATAAATTTGTCAATGGGGCCTATAGCCTGGCCTGCAGTTTGTGCCTGTTTTTTTTACAGTACTCCTCATACTTTTGGGTGACATAATCAATCACAGGCAATTAGCAGTACAATAATGCAATACCTAATAGGTGATCGGGAAGGGACAGACGAATGACGGGCCCCTATGTTAAATTTAACTTTATGGAATAAATGATATTAATAAATATTTACTTAAACACATAAAACCAATTATTAGGGGGGTTGCCCAGTCCAGTCCTGACCAGTCTTGAACGGGCTTAAACGGGCCCGCTCTTTGCCCGGTCTTCGCCCCGAGCTTCGTCCCGTGCGCGTTAGGAATGTGCCTTATCTACCCTCCAGGCGTGGGGGTGTTGCCGCTGCGGGAAGAGGCTTCAGGTGTTGCACAGCCTCGCAGTCCCGCAGCGGTGTGGGCGGAGATGGGCGGAGTCAATTTGGTCCCAGCGGCAGCCGAGGAGTGGGAGCCGCGACCTCAACGGAGACTTCCCTCTGTAGTGCCCAGGTCAGAAGTTCGCCTTTTCCTAGTTGTCACCAAAGTGCAGTGCAGTGAGTAGCACCCGCGAAGCGGGTGCTGCGAGATTTAACAGTTCAGCCAGGTGGGGGGCGTTGCCACTGCGGAAAGAGGCTTCAGGTGTTGCACAGCCTCGCAGTCCAGCAGCGGTGTGGGCGGAGGTGGGCGGAGTCGATTTGGACCCAGCGGCAGCCGAGGAGCGGGAGCCGCGAACTCAACGGAGATTTCCCTCTGTAGTGCCCAGGTCAGAAGTTCGCCTTTTCCTAGTTGTCACCAAAGTGCAGTGCAGTGAGTAGCACCTGCGAAGCGGGTGCTGCGAGATTTAACAGTTCAGCCAGGCGGGGGGCGTTGCCGCTGCGGGAAGAAGCTTCAGGTGTTGCACAGCCTCGCAGTCCCGCAGCGGTGTGGGCGGAGATGGTCGGAGTCGATTTGGTCCCAGCGGCAGCCGAGGAGCGGGAGCCGCGACCTCAACGGAGATTTCCCTCTGTAGTGCCCAGGTCAGAAGTTCGCCTTTTCCTAGTTGTCACCAAAGTGCAGTGCAGTGAGTCAATATTAGTAATAATAAAACCATTTTTAAAGCGCCTGGCTACACAGAAAACAGTGTGTCCCCGCGCTAAATACTGCTAAAGTCGCCAGAGGCAGAAGAGGGGGTCAACAGACAGGAGAAGCCAACAGAAGATTACACGGAGGGATAAAGAAGCGTCTTAAGTTTTGCACGGAACCTGGCCTCAGAAGGTTCCATGCGGAGGTCGAGCGGAAGTTCATTCCAACCCCTGGAGGCCAGGTATCTAAATGAACAACCTCCCATCCTCGCTCTGGTGATTCTAGGTAGTTTGAACAACATTGCACCAGAGGATCTCAGGTTTCTCACGGGACGATGCATGGTGAGGAGATTTTTTAAGTAGTTTGGGCCTTTGCCCTGGGCAATACGATGCGCAAAGCAGAGGGCTTTAAGTTTGATTCGCTCCTTGACAGGGAGCCAGTGCAGTTTAGCCAGAGCGTTCGTCCCAGATGCTCTGCGAGGGAGATTGAGCACGAGGCGGGCAGCAGCGTTCTGCACGCACTGCAGTTGGTGGAGGCCTTTTTTGCTTAGTCCTAGAAGTAGAGCGTTCCCATAATCAAGAAGGGGGGGTCACCAAGGCGTGGACAATAGTCTTTCTGGCATCAATTGGAAGGAGGTCTAGAACCTTACGCAGGCCTTTCAGGATGCTGAGGCACCTGGCTGTCACTTTACTGACATGGGATTTATACGAAAGATCTGAGTCCAGCATTACGCCCAGATTGCGCACTGAATCCACAGGACTAGGTGGGCTGCCCAATTCCGTTGGCCACCACATGGGTGACCATGCAGATACGGCTTTCCCTACCACCAGCAATTCTGTTTTGGCGCCATTGAGGTGCAGACAGTTGCTGTTCATTCAAGATGCCACTGATAACAGACAATTGGAAAAATTAGTTGCATCTTCTCTGTGGTCGGGCGTAAGCTTGAACATTAGTTGGGTGTCATCAGCATAGCTTACAATGCCCACCCCAAATCCTTCCACTAGGCGAGCCAGGGGTTCCATATAGATATTAAACAAGGTGGGACTCAGACTTGATCCCTGGGGAACCCCGTGGCTTGCCTTTCTAGGGGAGGACTTGAAGGGTGGGCAGTGCATCTGAAAGCTCCTGTCGGCTAAAAAATATTTTATCCAGTCCAGAGCCTGTCCCGCCACTCCCATGTCGGAGAGCCGAGACAGCAGCGTTGTGTGCAGCACGGTGTCAAAAGCTGCACTAAGATCTAATAACACCAACGCTGCTGTCTCTCCATCGTCCACTATTTGTCTCAGACATTCAGTGGAATAGAGTAAGGCTGACTCCGTAGAGTAGCCAGCTCTAAAACCCGATTGAGTGGGGTGAAGGAGAGAATGGTCCTCCAAGTATCTCATCAGCTGCCTATTGACCACCTTTTCCACAACCTTCGCACAGCAAGGAAGAAGGGAAATAGGGCGTAGGTTTTGGAAATCGGAAATGTGGATGTTGGATTTCTTCTTTAAAGGGATGACCTGAGCTGTTTTCCACGTGTCCAATACATGACACTCTTGGAAAGACAGCGATACAATGTGGCTGATTTGATTAATAATCATGCTCTCCATGATTCCTTTGCAGCGTGCAGGTGGACAGACGTCACAAGGTGAGCCAGATTGTATACTATTAATAATACTTAGTAGTTCCTGTCTCTCAGGTGGAGTGAAACATGTGAGGCAGGGTTTCTCCGTAGAGGTGTTTTTGACTACTACAAGTTTATTTGAGAGGTCATCGTCATCCGTGAAGGTGGCATGGATTTTGTCGATCTTACCAACAAAGAAGTCAGCTATAGAGTCACACATCTCCTTGGAGTAAGTATGGGCTTCAAGTCTGGACGGGACTGTGAGTTCATTGTAGATGGTAAAGAGTTCTCTGGTGGGATTGTCCTCAAGGTCGATTCTTCTTTTAAGATGGATGCCTTTTTCAGTTCTGACTAATTTCTGATATTTTTTAGTTCTTCCTTGAGAAGTATTTTGGACTCAGGGTTATAGTCTTTCCTCCAATTGCGTTCTAATTTTTTGCATACAGCCTTGGCAAGCTTAAGTTTGTCAGAGAACCAAGGGGCAGTTTTAGATTGCCTAGCAGGAGGTTTGAATGTCCAGGGAGCCACCACGTCCAGTGCATTGGACATCCATTTTTCATATCTGCTCAATGCCTCCTTAAGGGAGTCACTGGGGAGGAGGAGGATTTTCGAATAGGGCCCGTTTAAATGTTTCTGGTTTAAAATTCTTCCAGTCTCTGCGTTTAAGAGGAGGAGGTTTACTAAGTTTCCTATCTGGAGACAGATAATCTATGGAAAATGGAATAATGAAGTGGTCTGACCAAGTCGTTCTGACTGGAGAGGAAACTGAAATGCCCTCCCAGTTGGCAAAGATGGGATCAAGAAAATGACCCAATTGGTGTGAGGGGGCATTAGATTGTAAATTAAGCCCCAAGGCTTTCAAAGCTGCAGCTACCATCTGTGCTAAAACAACACAGTAAAAAAAACAAGTGTGTGGATAGATTAATTATTATCCACATAGGCCGATAAGGTCACAATTTGATTTGTAACAAATTATAGGCCAAAAGAAATTGCATGACAGCAAAAGAAGACTACCCAGGGATCATACTTCCCAGGGAGAAACCATCCTATTAATGAAGTGGGGTAAAAAGCCATTGTGATGACACACATACTTGAGTAAAAGGTGTAAGAAAGACTTTGGTATAGACGGACGAGTAGTTTCAATGAAGCCAAAGTAAGCTCGTATTTAAACATGCATATGTTACTAGAAGTAATGGAAATATTGAATTAAATTAAATAGCGACCAGTATTGGTATAGTTGTGTCAAAGAACACAGTAGTCTCAAAATATTTATAGTATGTGAAAATGTAAACGATTGGTCGGCATATTTGCCAGCATGTTTAAACATTCAAATATCATTATTAAGTCTCGCCTAGCGTTGCAGCGCAAATGTGTTGCCATTGGTTTGCGAGGCATGCAGTATACACTTTAAGTCTCGCCTAGCGTTGCAGGGCGAACGCGCTGCCATCGCTTTGGAAGTCATGCAGTATACATTATAGTGTGAAAGCTTCATGGAAGCTCTGCCCACTCTCCGGCCCATCTTCTTCATTGGCTTAGGTTATAAATGCTGCCTTCTGATTGCTTTTAAGCTTGTTAAGCCCATGGACTACTTTATTCCCATACCTTCCTGCCCCACCTCCTGCAGTCCGTGACTTCTTGGGGCCCCCGCCATACTCACACATACTCCCAGTCATGCTCGTACCTTCTCATGCCCTCCCGCACTCCCGTTTTCAATGCAATAGGTCTTGCGTAAATGCGAGTCCTATTCCACTGCCAATGCTTGTTTCCCCTTTGGTGCGCCATTTTAAAGCAAGGAAGGCGACCACTCAGGTAACTAAGCAGTAGCGTTTCGGATGCTAATTAGAAGAGAGGAAATTGATTCCAGGGGCACAATTTAGAAAATAACCGTGAGAAGTATTAAGAAGAGGAAAACATAGAGGCACATGCGAGCACATTTCCTGCAGCTCCTCGGGCAGTCTGTCTGGATGGTATACAGGGAAAAGGAAGCTTTTTCTCTGAAAGTCTCTCCTCAGATGGGGCAGAACTGGAACACCCTGTGCAACAAAAAGAAACAAAAATAAAACAGGGAAGAGTTACAAACCCTTCCCGTAGCACAACTGGGAGTGTTGGCTGGCACCGCGGATCTGTGACTTCCTAGCCCACTAGTGGACAGACCGAAAAGAACGGGGTGAAGGTAGGTACGGGTCTGACTGGCTGGAAACAAGAGGCACCTGTGATCGGAGAAATCTGGCATTGCCTTCACATAATGATGGGATGAGGCGGGGTAAGAAGCACAGAGAGAACGACACTTGCTGGTCGAGTTAAAAGGTTTCACACTTTTTTTTGCATCTGATTTAGAAGTATTCTTCTAAAACAATCGAGAACACAATGCATGTTTCTAACGCTGCTGTAATTTTACGTCATTTGCGAAATTAAAATATTTAAAGTACAACAATGCGCTAAGGAGGAGCACTTTAAGCTAAAAAGCAACAATTTATTAATGGTGTCATTGAAAAGTTCATGTCGTTTAGTAGAGGGGATCGGTAGTTTGGAAAGAAATATCTTGTAGTTTTTAAGTAGAGAACTAAAGAACAAATTGGAAAAGTGTGTATAAATTTCTCTCGGAGTCGTTCATGTAAAATCGGAAGTCTTGCTATATTTTGGGGGTTCCCGAATTTTAGAAACTGTTACATTGCTGTATTTAAGTGATTGTGTCCTGCTCCCTGTGTTTTTTTTCTTTTAGTTTTTGACTACACTGCCAGTTCAGAAGCGTTAAAAGCTGGAATCAGTTAAGGAAAAAGAGAGAGAGGACCTATCAGAAACACATTGGAGTTTTTGGGGCTGACTTCGGTTGCTCCCCTGGACCAGCTGTCACGTAATAAAAAGATTTGACAGCACATTTTACCTCGTGCCCTTTTTAGGATACAATGTGCTAACCGTGTACGACATTTGTGGGATGGGGATCTTGGAACCCCCTCTCCTACCCCTCAAGCCCAGACAGGGCAACGGGGCGGAGGGCGGGTCCTTGACTCTAATAAAACGCCAGGACAAGAAATGTGCTGTCATTTGAGGTTCAGCCAACGTTGGGGGCAAGCTTAAATTTTATGACCTTTGTTAACCAACATATTTCTTTCATTTTTTTAAGTATGATATAGAAACACAAATATTCAGTGCCTTTATACAGTCATAAAAAAAATTAATGTACAAAATTACAGGTTAATTGTACTAGTTGCTTTCTTTTTTATTCCTAAATATTTTATTTTTATATTTTTGAGGTTCGTGGATGTGCAGTGAAATTACTGGCTGAGTTCTTCAGGTATAGAGTAAATGTTACAAGAAAATAGATGAAATGAAATACGTGTGCAATGGTAACAAAGGTAATATAACCTAGATTTTTCTTAGCAGAAATGAAATAGTAAGTTTTTGATTCACCAAGTGTATTAGGAGTTATTCTCCAGCAGGCGAGCACATAGCTGGGCAAGGGCACAATGGGCACAGCATGATATCAGCTAGCTATCAGAAAAGGTGGCAGAGCAAAGTGCGGGGGTGCTAACTCCATTATTTAATTTTTTCACGTAGAATGAGGGTAGTAATGTTGTTGCAAATGAATGTAATCTTTGGGCATGATACGACCATTGAACAAAGGAAGGGTATGAGGCATTTTTAAATGGGTTGTTTAATATTTTCAAAGGTGCTCGTTTGTGAGATTTAGTCAGTGGAACATGTCAGACGCACTCTTATTTTTAAACTCATTTTGCAATAAAAGTGCACAACGTCCTTGCTACGATGTTATATCCTTCTGTACGTTCACTGATATAAAATAATGTACATTTCGATTACATTCTAGTTATGCCCCTCCCTCCCGCCTCACCCCTCCAGTAATAGTTTGACACTGTCTGACCTACTTGCCACCGAACTGGACATAGTCATGTAATACTTTGCAGAGGCAGCTTCTCCCGTTCTTCGAGCATTTCAGAATGCGGCATAGATATGGCAAATCGCTATTAACCGCACAATGACAGTTGTTGAGTGCGTTGACCACGCTTCCATCCCTTTAGAAATTTACTGTTACATTACCCGGCTGTTCCACACCTTCTCCATCTCAGTTCGATCATTTCAGTTCGATTTTAGGAATGCGTCGTACAAGAGAGGATGTTCCAGATGGTCCCTGACATGTCTTCTTATGTCAAGGTAAGATACAACAAGCATTGGCATAGCCAATAGGTGTCGCCTTTGGGACCGTATAAGTATTTAGTTATGCAGCACAATTCCATTGGTACAACAGCATTTGCATGGCTCAACACTTATAAGGTCCAAAAAGAGAGACCTATTGGCAATGCCAATCTGTATGTGGCTGATATGGCTTTTAACCTCCATAACAGTGTGTGCCCCCCTAAAATGGGGGCATGGGGGAGAAGCTATTCAATTCCTAATGTACATTGACAATTCAGTCATTTTTAATTAAACAGAAATTGGCTTACAAAACTCACTGCTCCAGCTAGGTTTATACTGAATGGCTTATAACCGAACTTTAAATCATAAAAATGTCTATGTTTTGCACATGCCAAAAGGCTTACAGGGAGAGCTGGAAGAGCATAAACAGTGAAGCTATTGCATTTGCTGATGTTAATGTTAATGGTGCTTATAAAGCGCAAACAATCATTCTGAGTAGGATATCACGGCGCTATAGTATCAGTAGTGGGTGGTAAGCAAATAACAGAGTCGTTCTTTTAGTCCGGCTTGGGGAAGAGAAATGTTTTCAATTGCTTCCTGAAGGAAAGGTGGCAGTCGGTCAATCTGAGATTCAGGGGCAGCTCGTTCCAGCTGGTTGCCGCCAGGTGGGAGAAGGCCCGTCCACCCATCCTAGCTGTCTTCCCACGGGTAGTTCTTGCTCTCGCTGTTGTTCAAGAGCGTAAGTTCCTGGATGGCGAATAGAATTTGATTTTGTTTTTTAAAATATGTGGGCATGTGTTGTGCAGTGCTCTATGCGTTATGCACAGTAGTTTAAAGGTAGCTCTTTGTCTCATTGGCAGCCAGTGGAGCTCTCTCATGCAACTCTTGGCTGGGTCGTATTTCCTTTTGTTGCAAATTGCCTTTGCTGCAGCGTTCTGTACGACCTGTAATTTGGCAAAGAGATAGTCAGCCATTCCCACAAACAGAGAGTTTCCATAGTCCAGCCTACTCATCAGTAGGGACTGGACCAGGATCTTTCTGCACTCAGTAGGAATCCATGGAAAGACTCTTCTGAGCATTTTCAATAATGCAAAGCCTTTACCACAGATTATTGATACATGGGTTTTCATGGACAGAGTGTTGTCCAGTGTTACACCTAAGTTCTTTGCTGTCATTGTCGGGCTGGGAGGGGTACCCAAGGTTATGGACCACCAGCTGCTGTCCCATAACTGCGTGTGTCTGCCGAACAGGAGTATTTCGGACTTATCTGCGTTTAGCTTTAGGCAGTGTCCATGCATCCAGTTAGCTAGTTCAGTGAGGCAGTTTAGTAGCCTATCCTTTGGGTCATCTTCCTCATCTAATGTAATCATCAGCTGGGTGTCGTCTGCATAAGAACAGATATCGACACCCCACTTTCTTCCTGTTTCAGCCAACGAAGAGACAAACACGTTGAACAATGTTGGGCTCAATGAGGCCCCTTGTGGGACCCCATATTTGATGTTCCGGGGAGGGGATGAGAAGTCGCCCATGCGTACTGATTGTGTTCGGTCCTGCATAAAAGATTGCAGCCACCCTAATGCTTTTTCCCAGATGCCTTTTGCTGCAAGGATTTCCAGTAACCGATTGTGTGGTACGGTATCAAATGCCGCCGAGAGGTCCAATAATATCAGGGCGACTGTTTTCCCCCGATCTACCTGACTTCTGATATTATCCATCACGGACAAGAGTGTTGCTCTGTGCTGTTATTGGCCCGGAACCCTGTTTGAGAAATATCTAGTAGATCGTTTGTTTCCAGGAAATTGAATAGCTGCCTGTTGAC
This sequence comes from Lissotriton vulgaris, assembly GCF_964263255.1. Classification (NCBI taxonomy): domain Eukaryota; kingdom Metazoa; phylum Chordata; class Amphibia; order Caudata; family Salamandridae; genus Lissotriton; species Lissotriton vulgaris. The sequence continues at coordinate 120,589,616 of NC_141686.1, forward strand.
TAGTTTTTCTAACACTTTTGATAAATAAGGTAATTGTGATATGGGCCGGACGTTTGCCGGGTTATTAATGTCAGAGCCTGCTTTTATTAATAATGGAGTGTCGATAACGTTTTTCAAAATTTTGGGAAAATCAGCAGAGTTTAGAGAGAGGTTGAATGCTTTTGTTATGGCCGGGCAAATTTTGGAGTTAGTTGCGAGAAGATATGGTGTGGACATGGGTCCAATGGAGAGCCTGATTTTACTTCTAGCATGACTTTGCCCACCTCCTCTTCTGAGAAGGGGCCAAAACTGGGACAGCTAGCCTGGATTGTGAATGGTACATGGGGTTCTGTTTGTTCCAGTTCAGTATTAGAGAAAGAGGCATAAATTGTGTCTATTTTCTCGCAGAAGAAGTCATTTATTTTGTTGCAGCATTCTTGCGAGGGGGTAAGAACTAATGAGAGACTCGCGGGGCTGCATAGTTCTTTGACTATTTTAAATAGTTCTTTCGATGAGTTTTTGTTTTCTGTTATTCTATGTGAGAAGTATTCTTTCTTTGCTTTCCTCATAGCTTTATTGTAAAGTGTAAGTTCTCTTTTGTATGTGACTCTAGTTTCTTGGGTTTTATTAAGTCTCCATTTATGTTCACATGATGTGCATTTTCTTTTCAGTGACTTTAGTTCAGGTCCGTACCATTTCTCTGATATTGTGGATCTAGGTTTGTATTTGGAATGTGGCGCTGAGCAATATTCCAGTGCGCTCCTAATGTTGTTCTGGAGTTGCTCTATTTCGTCATTGGTATTAGTGATTCCTGTGTTTGCATGTGTGGATTGTTGCTGGAATTTTTCTACAGAAAAGTTTTTTCAGCTCCTTGTTTTTGCTGCTCCCAAGGCTGGCAGTTTGGAGTGTTTAATAAGTAAGTTAATGGAAAACACAATCATATAATGATCTGTCCATATCATTGGTTTTATCTCATTAATGTCAATGATTCCTATACATTTTTGGGCCTGCGACTTAATAGAAAAGGATCCCTCTCCAGGCAAGCAAAACACATTAAACTAAAAGAGGGAAAGCTGATGTATGTCTTTTTGTAGTGCGCCAACAACCTGTCAAAGCCCACCCTTAAACCTTTGTTCCAGGAATTAAAAGTGAACTATATGGCTTCCCTAAAGTGTTTCTGGGGAAATGGCCCCATCTCACAGATTACTTCTTTGGAAACAGCGCAGTGCACTCTCTTCAGAAGGCTATTTACCCTACCTTCATCAACATCTCAGGCCGAAATCAGACTATAAAGTTATTTGCAAAAACAACCAATAGAACAGTCAGGCAGACTACTTTCCCACTAGCAAAGCTGCAACAGAGACAGGCAAATCCCCTTACAAAGATTTCTATGGAAGGAACTCAGGGCATGCAGGTAACTAAAATATTCCCACCTGGAGCAATTGGATAACTCAATCAACACATTTAATATGGGTGAACTCTCAGCTATGCAAATCCTTAATTAGGAAATACCAGTGTACCTGCTCGTTTATATTAGATAACTCCCTGTGCTCCACTCTAAAGCACGTCCATCCTAAAGTACAAAACTCCACCGATGCTTAACCGAGGCAATCTCGCTCAAGTGAACACTTGAACGGGCATGGCTAAGTTTCAGCCCGTTTGGCTTGGGTGATATAACGCAGACCTGGAAATGTATCCGGTCCATCAAAAGATCGGCATTTTCCTCCTGTAAAAGTTAATTCTGTGGCCCAGGTATTTAGCTGCTCCAAAGGCTTCACTAAAGAGTGTTCCAAATGTAAATACCTTTTCAACAAGTAAATAACAAAACATGCCGAGTTGTCATAAAGGAATACATCAACCCCTCTGGCGTGCAAGTCGCCAGTAGTACAGTGATATTTAATGCAATTTTAGTCAAGGAATCTGCCCACTGAAGTTTTGGGCAATTGACTGAACGCAAGGTGGGAGGTCCCTTTCCCCAGAGTCCGGGTCAGTTTACCATCAACGACACAAATACAAATGAAGTGCCCAAGAAGTAGCAATCTAAATTGAGCCTTTTGGTCTGATCTTCTACTACAACAAATGCCCTGCTTACGCAACGAGGGCTGAGCGAGCCCCATCCAGGACGCTATTTGCCAGAGGGAAGAGTTCAGCGCGGGTGACCTCTTCCAGCGCGGGTGACCTCTTCCCTGCCTTGGATGAACGCGCTGTTCAGAGACAACCCTGAATGCTCCGCCCTTCTTATGCACTTCAAAACGTAATGCTGTGAAGGCACTAGGTGAAAGGCCAGATAATATCCCAGCCTCCATGAAAGCGTTCAAGTAAACAGCAGCTCAGAAAAGGCTGCAGCTTTCCACCCAGCCTTGGGCTGTGCCGATAAAAAAAACTTGCGCAGCAGCAGGGGTAGGGGGCCTGCGTGATTCCCTTGTGGGAGCGTGTGACCATATGGCGCCACCATATCGGTAAGCTTAGTAGCTGCAATTAAAGATTACCTGTTTGTACCCCTCATTGTATGAGCATCCATTTTTAATTCTGGTTTAATTTCACCACTAAAGCGGACCACTGGCTTTTCTGTCTTTTACAGACCTCCAATAACTGATGCTAATCTGACCGACCCTTGAGCGGCAGTGTGTTGAATATACCTATGGCAGTGGAACGGCTGAAATAATTATTACCATTCTCACCACGATGATATACGGGTAAGCTTCTTTTCTACATCCACTGTCCAGGAGCTTGGTTTATGTGCAAGCCCAATTGATGTACCAGTATTGATAGCAACCTTTCTTCCATTAGATGAGGAATCCCATACCACAAGTTGGTTGCCCCTTTCACCCCTGACCTGTGGAAGACTCGCAGGCCCAGGTGCAACTAGCCTAAGTGCTACAAGCTGAGTCGAAACGGCAACAAACATTATATCCCCCCCTTATATGTACTGGACCCCACCAGTACATATCCCTGATGTGCCTCACAAGATAACAATCTGTGATTGTGAACAATGTAAATAGACCTTGTAAAATATTTTGGGCCAGATTAACAAGATTGATATGTTGAATCAATCACACACCAACTTTTCTATTCCTTTTTACCTCACTCTGGGATTATTTCCTGTCCACTAAACCTTTGAGCACATCTCTCCTTTGCACGCTCTCCTCGGAGCAACCTCTTATAATACTATTGCAAATTTGAAAAGGTATATATTCTTTCCACCTAATAAAATAAAACTTACTGTATTTCATTGACTATTGGCTGCTGCACATCCACATTTTTGCTTGTGAAACTGATGGTTTACTTAAAAAGAGCATGGCATTCATTTAGCTCTAATTAAAATTAATGTAATTTATGTTTACTCTGATGAGTGATTGGTTTGAGGGCCATTTTTTCTATACTGGGAGGAGAACTGAGGCACCAGTGAACTGCTACTGAGAAAGAAAAATGGTCACACAGGACAAGCAGCAGGTGGAGAATGCTAGGAAGAGGAAAAAAAGTTTTCTGAAAGGGAGCAGGAGGTGCTCATACAGGAGATGGTGCTAAGCCATGAGCTCCTCTTTGGCAAACAATCCCTGCATATGTCCGAGGCACGCAAACGTATAATCTGGGCAGACATCCAGGAAAAGGTCACCGCCATTCTTGTCACCCTCTGCAGTGTAGAGGACATCGGGAAACACTGACGTGACATATGCCAGAGGTCTAAAGAAAAGGTGGCTGCAAGGCTGGCTGAGGCAAAAAAGACCGGTGGTGGGATGTCCACTGCTACTGATTCCACGCCTTTGGAGGAACTGGTTGAGGGCACCCTGCTGCCAGAAAGCGTGAGTGGCGTGGCTGATCTTGACCGCTCCGATCCCAAAGCCTCAGACAAGGTAAAAAGCATGCCATCACACCCCTGATACATCCCCACATCACCCACACACCCAGGAAAGACCCAGGCACTAAACATGTATGCTACTCCAGTGCATGCACACAAGCACACACAGCAATGCATTATGGGAGATGTAGTCACGAGCACCAAACAGTGGAGCAGTGACCCCCAACAAGGTTCAATCAGTATGTGTTTATCAGGAAAGGCAAAATACAGGCAGATTGGACCCACGTAACTCCAAACGTATAATTTATTGCTTGACCAATGCGAAGCAGACACCATATTAATGTGCGCATTTACATTCACAGCACCACCAAAAACACAGGAACATGTGGCAGGAGGGGAGGATGCATCCCACAGCGTGGAAAGGTCAGGGCAAGAGGAAGAGGAGAAAGTCAGCCCAGTGATCTCAGTTAAATGCAGACAGTGCCTTGCAGTACCACCACTGCCACCACTGGAGGTAGACCCACTGGACACAGGCGTGGAGGAGCAGCAAGTCCCTGGCCAGTGTGCCTCACACCATACAGCACAGTCCACTGCACGTCCCATGTAGGAATGTCATCCAGGCACAGGGCATGTCCATCCACAAGCTCAGCTGATGCAGGCAAGGACAAGGTCTTTGGAGGTCTTGAGAGCAACATACTGGAGGTACAGCGTCGGCAGGCAAAGGCAATACAGCGCCTAATGAGGGCAGAATTCATGGGCCTGATGGGTGCCCTGGAGGCACTGTGTGCTGAGATGCGGGAAGACGGTGAAGCCAGGCGCAGGGAGAGACAGCACCTCCACACTCGCCTGGGCATTTATACTAGGGCTGTTAACTGGATGTCCTCTGCCACATCAGTGCTAGCACTTCGCTCTGTCAGCATGCAGCTTAAGTTCGCACACTGCAGCAGGGATGTAGCCAGTGGACTAGTGCAGGTAACATGTGTGGTGGACCAGCTGCACGCAGCAGCCACCAGTGGCACAAGACCCCTCAGTTCACTGGAGGAGGATGGGCAATCGAGCAGTGTAGGAAGGTGGCTACCCGACTATGGTTACCCCAGATTTTTTTGCCTTGTGTTTAGCTGGTTTTCGACTTAGTTGGCCTGGTTCCCTGCTAAGCAGGGCCCCAAGCTATCTACTCTCTCTGTAAAATGGATTCCATGTACCCTAGGTGCATAACTAGATTGGCTTGGGTCACCTTATCAGCCCCTGTACAGAGCACTATAGGTGCCCAGGGCATAGGTGCATCCAAGGCCTACCAGGGGCTGCAGCATATCTTTTGCCACCCCTGGCTGGCTATCTAAAATTGACACAACTGGCTGATCACTCAGCTGGGGCAAGGTGGTGTAATCACCCCTTGCTTAGATATAGTATGCCTATATCTAAACCTATCTGGACACATATAAACCTGTGAGCCACTCCTATGGCAGGCCTTAACAATCCTGAAGGCAGAGTGCGTGGTTTAATGTGAGATGGTGCTCTAGCATGAACTGAGCCTGTCTGCAGCTGTCGGGACCAATTCCCTTAGCTGTTCCGGGATAATGCCAAACCATATACTATTAAGTGCATTATAATCCTCGAGGTTATATGTCAACTTTGGTTTGGCTTTATCAAAACATGTCGTGTAAGGTGTCATACGATTTGGAATACTACCCCCTCGCCAGTCCTGGCGACGGGGGTAGCATTCCACCCCTCTAGAGGGGACGACATGTTACTTTTGCTAAAACGCGGTTGATTTTTAAAAGAGCCTCAGATCCACAAAATGGATGCTTCTGCCACAGACACATGTCTGACCTCCTGCTGCTGACCGAAACTCAGCAGAGGAGGCTGGGACAAAGGCTTTCCTGTCACAGGGAGGTGTCACACCACCCCAGACAGGAGATAGTGGATTGTAGCAGGGAGGTTTGAAAGAAACCAGACAGTGCCTGGGGAGCACAAGGCTTCCCCTTGCATAAACCGGTCAAACCGGTTCTGGGGCACACCAGCCCCAGCTCCAGTGTGACCTGGACAAAGGAAAGGGGGTGTAACCGCCCCCTTCCTGGTCCCACCCATAGGGAGGGACCTAGCAGGAGATCCACCCCTCAGATTGGAATAAGAGTGGGAGCAGTGCCAATGCAACTCAGATCACCCTGAAATCACCTTTAAACTAAGAAGACAACTGGACTTCGACATTCTGATGAACAGAAGACTGAAGAGCATCTCCCTTGTGGCCTAGGAGGGGCCACCCTGTGAACACAGGCACCACCCAGCACCTTGATGTCTGCTTTGCCGCCGCCTCCCGCCGGAGCCCGAGTGCAGAGCCTAAAAAGACTCAGCCTCCTAGACTTTTCACAGCCCGATCCACAGTCCCTGCAAAGAAGGGACCCGTGGAGGGACCGAGAGACGTGGGACCGGACATCTTGGAAGACACCCAAGACGCTGACTGCGCAGCACCCGAGGCACCCTCGACTCTGTGCTTTGGGTTTTAAAAAGACCTAGAACCGAGCAGCATTTGCACCAAAGATCAGCCCTCCAGCATCTCCAGGATTTGCGTGGGGCCCTTTTGTTTTGTGCCACTTGACTCGCCATCCCGGCCAATTGCCACGTGGTCAGCGGCCATCTTGGCGACGAAACCTACAATTTACACTGTGGGTCTGGTTGCTCCAGACCTGCCCTCACTCTTGTAGAAAGGAGTACCCGCTCTGACCTTGCTGGTCTGAGTAATAAGCCTTTTTTACTTTCTGCGTGGCTTGCATTAGCCAAGGCTTGTTTGCTTCAATCGAGTTGCCAACACGGCCATCAGCTAGAACTTTTGTGGGACAGCTCGTGATCGACTCTTGGACATCCTTGACCTCTTCGTGTCCACGTAGCTGCAGAGAAAAGCAATACCTCATCACCTGTTTGCACCCGACTTTGCCTGGTTCCAATCTGGTTTCACGGTGGTCACTGGTCAGTGACTTTGAACATTGTCCCCTCTGCTTTCAGGTCCTCACCACTTTAGATCCACCCTTGGATCACACCGGACACTTCTGCTTCCCATCGCCTGCAGCTTCTCCAGCTCCAAGCACCAAGAACCTGCGTGTCAAAACCCGACGCCACTTCGAGCCTGTGCACCCACTTCCTGTGGGTGAGGTAACATTGGAACGCCGGTGTTCCTACACTGGTACACACCTCTAGGGTCTGTGTCTTAAGTTTTGTTCCTCTAGGTCATGGGTACTCACAAACTTTCTCTCGGAGGCCAAATTTACAGTTTGGTTTGTGTCCGAGGGCAGCACCGGTGGGGGCGGGGTCAGTGGAGAAGGGGCGGGGCTAGAGCAACAAAAAAAACTGTGACCATGAGGTTTATCATAGGTCCCTGCAGCAGATGCCTTCGTCCACTGAGCCACCAGACCCGGCATAGACACACATCTCTCTCTCTCTCTCTCTCTCTCTCTCTCTCTCTCCCTCTCCCTCTATTTTCCCTCTGACTCTCCCTCTCCCTCTCCCTCTGACTCTCCCTCTGACTCTCTGTCTCCCTCTGACTCTCTGTCTCACTCTCACTCTCTGTCTCCCTCTCACTCTCTCACTTCTTCTCACTCTCTCACTCCCTCACTCCCTCACTCTCTCACTCCCTCTCACTCTCTCACTCCCTCTCCCTCCCTCTGTCTCCCTCTCTCCCTCTGTCTCCATCCTTCCATCTCTCCCTCTGTCTCCATCTCTCCATCTCTCCCTCTGTCTCCATCTCTCCCTCTGTCTCCATCTCTCCCTCTGTCTCCATCTCTCCATCTCTCCCTCTGTCTCACTCACTCTTACTCTCTCACTTCCTCCCTCAGTCTCCCTCTCTCCCTCTGTCTCCATCTCTCAATCTCTCCCTCTGTCTCCATCTCTCCATCTCTCCCTCTGTCTCCATCTCTCCCTCTGTCTCCATCTCTCCATCTCTCCCTCTGTCTCACTCACTCTTACTCTCTCACTCCCTCCCTCTGTCTCCCTCTCTCCCTCTGTCTCCATCTCTCCATCTCTCCCTCTGTCTCCATCTCTCCATCTCTCCCTCTGTCTCCATCTCTCCCTCTATCTCCATCCCTCCATCTCTCCCTCTGTCTCACTCACTCTTACTCTCTCACTCCCTCCCTCTGTCTCCATCACTCCCTCTGTCTCCATCTCTCCATCTCTCCCTCTGTCTCAATCACTCTTACTCTCTCACTCCCTCCCTCTGTCTCCCTCCCTCTGTCTCCCTCCCTCTCTCTGTCTCCCTCCCTCCCCCTCCCTCGCTCTCCCTCGCTCTCCCTCGCTCTCCCTCACCCTCCCTTTCCCTCCCTCCCTTTCCTTCCCTCTGTCTGCCTTCCTTTACCTCCCTCCCTCGCTCTCCTTCCCTCTCTCGCCCTCCTTCCCTCCCTCGCTCTCCTTCCCTCCCTCGCTCTCCCTTTCCCTCCCTCACTTTCCCTTTCCCTCTCTTTCCCTCCCTCTCGCTCTCCTCCCTCTCCCTCCCTTTTCCTCCCTCTGTCTCCCTACCTCTGTCTGCCTTCCTTTCCCTCCCTCCCTCGCTTTCCCTCCCTCCCTCGCTTTCCCTCCCTCGCTCTCCTTCTCTCCCTCGCTCTCCCTCCCTCCCTCGCTCTCCTTCCCTCCCTTGCTCTCCCTCCCTCCCTCGCTCTCCCTCCCTCGCTCTCCTTCCCTCCCTCGCCCTCCTTCCCTCCCTTGCTCTCCTTCCCTCCCTCGCTCTCCCTTTCCCTCCCTCACTTTCCCTCTCCCTCTCGCTCTCCCTCCCTCTCCCTCCCTTTTCCTCCCTCTGTCTCCCTCCCTCTGTCTGCCTTTCTTTCCCTCCCTCCCTCGCTCTCCTTCCCTCCATCGCCCTCCTTCCCTCCCTCGCTCTCCTTCCTCCCTTGCTCTCCCTTTCCCTCCCTCACTTTCCCTTTCCCTCTCTTTCCCTCCCTCTCGCTCTCCCTCCCTCTACCTCCCTTTTCCTCCCTCTGTCTCCCTCCCTCTGTCTGCCTTCCTTTCCCTCCCTCCCTCGCTTTCCCTCCCTCCCTCGCTTTCCCTCCCTCCCTCGCTCTCCTTTCCTTCTTCGCTCTCCCTCCCTCCCTCGCTCTCCCTCCCTCCCTCGCTCTCCTTCCCTCCCTCGCTCTCCCTCCCTCCCTCGCTCTCCCTCCCCCTCCCTCGCTCTCCCTCGCTCTCCCTCGCTCTCCCTCACCCTCCCTTTCCCTCCCTCCCTTTCCTTCCCTCTGTCTGCCTTCCTTTCCCTCCCTCCCTCGCTCTCCTTCCCTCTCTCGCCCTCCTTCCCTCCCTCGCTCTCCTTCCCTCCCTCGCTCTCCCTTTCCCTCCCTCACTTTCCCTTTCCCTCTCTTTCCCTCCCTCTCGCTCTCCCTCCCTCTCCCTCCCTTTTCCTCCCTCTGTCTCCCTCCCTCTGTCTGCCTTCCTTTCCCTCCCTCCCTCGCTTTCCCTCCCTCCCTCGCTCTCCCTCCCTCCCTCGCTCTCCCTCCCTCCCTTGCTCTCCCTCCCTCCCTCGCTCTCCTTCCCTCCCTCGCTCTCCTTCCCTCCCTCGCTCTCCCTCCCTCCCTCGCTCTCCTTCCCTCCCTCGCTCTCCCTCCCTCCCTCGCTCTCCCTCCCTCCCTCGCTCTCCTTCCCTCCCGTGCTCTCCTTCCCTCCCTCGCTCTTCCTCGCTCTCCCTCCCTCCCTCGCTCTCCTTCCCTCCCTCGCTCTCCTTCCCTCCCTCTCCCTCGCTCTCCCTCCCTCCCTCGCTCTCCTTCCCTCCCTCGCTCTCCTTCCCTTCCTCGCTCTCCCTCCCCCCTCGCTCTCCCTCCCTCCCTCGCTTTCCCTCCCTCATTCCCTCCCTCTGTCTCCCTCCTTTTTTTTTTAAAGGCTGTCTGCAACCAGAGCTCGACTCAGAGACTCTGCTGCCTGTTGGAGCCGGCGCGATTTCCGCCGTAGTCAGAGTGGGGCTGCAGGGGCCTGAGAGGTGAAAATAGCCTCATTAACATGCAAATGGTCTTTGAAAGATCTGTATACAGCACATCAAGCCACACATCTATTCTTTGTAAGTGCCGTGATTAAAAGATGCTTCTATTACTTAAAGTCACAGAACTGCATTGAACGACACCAGAAGGTTAGAAGTCCCAGGCAGCCTTGCGAGGATTCGAATTTGTGACCTGCAGATCACTGTGTGTGTCTCAATCGTGAGTGTTTAATTCGCTGAGGGATTCTGTCCGATTAAGTAATCTGAGCACTGACGGGGCCAAAGGCGTCAAGAACTGCGCAGTGCTCCACTGCTCTGACATGGCCAAAAGGGTGACCCTGCCTGTGTGCCCTCCCCTCCCGGGCTGTGACAGCTTCCAGGCACGCTCACACAGCCGCATCAAAGCATTTCACAGGTCTCTAGAAGACCATTAGCATGTTAATGAGGCTATTTTCACCTCTCAGGCCCCTGCAGCCCCACTCTGACTATGGCGGAAATCGCCCGGCCCCCACAGGCAGCAGAGTCTCTGATTCGAACTCTGGTTGCAGACAGCCTTTAATTAAAAAAAAACAAACTCAGGTATGATGTCTGAAAGGTCCGTGGGCCGCCAGGGAAGGCTTGCCGGGCCGCCAGCGGCCCGCGGGCCGTACTATGAGTACCCCTGCTCTAGGTTCAGTGGAAGTATCTTTAAACTAACTTTGTGTAACTTTTACGCACCATTGACATTGCATTGGTGCAAGCCGCACTTTACGTGCTGCACCCGAATCCCGTGGGCTCCTCCCGACTTCAGCATTGCTAGTCCTGACTGCTCCCAGCGATTCCCTAGACCCTAGGCCTAACCACTGTTCGATTGGTATCTCTTATACAATTTTTTTAGTATATGGTTTGAGTGGCCACCCGCCCTCATGGTATGCACCTGTTACAACGCATTCGTTACTCCGCACTACCATTACAACGTGACTTTTACAACGCATACCATTACAACGCATTGCGCTGGGGGGGCGCTATAGGATAGGGAATAAGTATAATTTACTATCCAACACCTTCCCTAGGGTCCACGGGGACTGGAGTTAGAATAGTAAATTATACTTACCACTATCCAGCACCCCAAAGCGCTATGTGTTGTAATGGTATGCGTTGTAATGGTCGCGTTGTAATGGTAGGTAGTTGTAACGGTATGCGTTGTAACATGGTACATCCGCCCTCATCCATAATTGTGCAACTTTGTATGTTATACTGTGCTTTTGATTTAACGCTTGTGTCCCTTTCCTCATAAAGAGTACTGGGGATTAATTTAGAAATAAACACATATATTTTTATAATATATACTTGTGTGGTGTCCTTTCATTTGGTATTACAGGATTGTATGTGGTAAAACAGCTCGCTTAACACGACCTCTTAAGTTAAGCCTTTAAGGCTGCTTAGTCCATGCTACCCCTAGGATAGCTTGTCCTCAAGGTTGACTTACAACCAGACACCATAAGGGATTGTTTGGACTGATACAAGGTGGTTCCAGAATTGGAAACACCACATATCAGGCCAACTTCTCACAAGCAGGGGCAGCATCACTCCACTGTTCCCACAGGACAGGTGTTGTAGTGCGCGTCAGGGTAGAGCTACCGATGCCTCAGGAGAGGTCACTGGGAACCCTTGAGCGAGGGGCAATGAGCCATGCACACAGGCAGTGAAGAGCCCTGAGTGGTACATTGCAATGGGTGAGTTAACCCATTGCTCAGTGACTCATTATTGTGATGAAGCATTGCACTGTGTGTTCAACATATGTGTGACATTTAGATTTACATAGTGTGCACGTCAGGCTGTGTGATGGAAACTTTTCTGCACCTAAGGAAATTAAAACACAGTTTTGCACCAATCTGTAGCATTGTGTCATCATTACTCACCTAGAAATAGTTCTGTGTGATCTCATCTCGCCTCTGGAGCCCAGCAGCAGCATCAATAACACCGGCTGGCCTGCATCTTGGAGCTGGTCCCTCTTCATCTGATGAGTCAGAATCTTTGAGCTCCACTGGGGTGCCTTTTCTGGTGGCGATGTTGTGTAGCATGGCACACGCAACCACATTTTTGCAAGAATCAGGTTACATGCTGTCCTGCCACTGCTGTGCTTTACTGGTGTGTCCTTGTGACCAATGCATTTACCTAGTAGGTAGCCCTCACCAAACTCCCCATTTGTGAATTATTGGTGAATACCACTGTGGCGAAAGATGAAGGAGTCGTGGGTTCTGCCTGGGTATTTTGCAACAATGTCAGTTATGATATGTTTGGCACTGCACACAACCTGTATGTTCAGGGAATGGTAGGACTTGCGATTCCTGAACACATACTCATTCTGTGAGGGGGTGAAATAGCGGCATGGGTTCCATCTATGCTGCCAAATAAGTGGGGGAAATGTGCTTTCTGGTAAAACTCCTGCTTGGTCTGGTCTAGTGCCTGCTGTGTGCTGGGGAATTGGATGTGGTGATGCAGCCTCTGTACCATTGCATCTAGGGAAGTGTGGAAGAAGCGCAACAGTGCACTCTGAGAGACCCCTCCTGCTGTGGCTATCACTGCCTGGAAACTCCCTGATGCCAGTAAGTGCAGTGAGCACAATACCTGTACATGGGTGGGGATGGTGTGTTTCCTGCATGTGGAGTGTTCTAGTATAGGTTTTAGCTCCTCTATTAAGTCCAGGATGCTGTTCTCGTCCACCTTGTAGTTCACATGGATCTCCTCCACAGTCCGCTGGAACAGGGTGATGCGTGGTCTGAAGATCCTTTCCTGGCGTCTCCTTCTCTGTGCAGCAGCTCTGATTCGCAGCCTCCTGGCTATCACATATAGCCCAGACACTGTGGAAAACCCCAGTGACATTGTGGACCTCTTTAAATAGGTTGCACCTGGTTACCACCTGCTCAGACTTGGTGGTAATTGAGATTACCAAAATTGCGAATTTCGGGAAATCGCAAATTGCGATTTTTTTCATGCATTCCATTTTACGAATTCGCATTTTGAGAACTTCTTAATTGCGATTTTCGCAATTGGGGTGTCACAGATTGCGCGTTCGCAAATATATTTGCAGAATCATTGCATCCCAAAATAGCTATTCGCTTTTTTTGCGATTAACAATTTTGCGCCCAAGCTGGCTCTCATACATAGGGATTCTCTGCTGTGCGATCGCATACACCATTGTTTTGCGCTTCGCAGTGTTTGCGATCAAAAAACAGCTTCATACATATGGCCCTAAGTTTACAAATCAAGTACATCTAGCAATACGACAGCAAATATTAAAAAGTCCTATCCACCTGAACTTTGGAAAAATGTTTATTTATTTATTTATATATTTATGCATTTCTTTATTTCTAAGAAGCTTAGCTAAGGTCACCCTGTTTTCCAAATAAATAAATAATTTCACATTACACAACAGTTAGGGCTCTTGCATACAGCTCTTATTATCAGTTACAGACTCTAGAATGAGACAGCTGAGTTTCAATTCCTAGTCCCTCCACTTGACCAAAGTGTTCATCCTGGGAAAACATGGCAATGCAGACTGACCATTTGGTGATTCGAGTTTAGTAACATGGTGACTGCTTCAATCAAGCCAGCAACGCTGAAACAGAGGGCAGTGTGCAACACACCCTACCAGGGTTTTCTTTTTATGGATAATAAAAACTCCACGTTATGCATCCCAGTGTTCAGAAACGCCCAAGATCACCTGACACTAAGGGGCATATTCACAAGGAGCTATCGTGGAATTAACTGCACTTTATCGCAGCCAAAGTTATGAAAAATGTACCCCACCATTCTCAAGCAGGTGCTAACAGCCCACAGCACCACTTTTCTCGTGATAACAGCCGCAAAAACCATTGCCACAGAGGACCCCCAAAACTATCACTAATGAGATGCAGAGTAGGCGTTCCCGTGACAAAAGCAACAACAACACCATACCTCAACATTCACAATGAACAGACAGATTGGCAATAAGAACAAAAAACCTGCAATCAGGCGCGTTAGCAGCAGGAATTTTACATCTGCTTTGACCTGGTATAAAGTCAGACCACAGCCTGCCCCACAAAAGGGAGCACAGCCCAGGGCATCATTGGAAGGGCAACAGATGCAATGGAGCAACTAATTATGCAGGCCGGACACCCAAGCCACCGCCACCACCCCCAGGTCCACCACCTGGGCCACCACCGCCAAAGACATGCCGCATCAGCTAAACCGAAACATGTACACAATTATCCAACTGATGTGGCACAATCACAACTGGTGACATGCATGTGTCGTCACAGAATTGAGCATCACACATTCACTTTCAAAGCAAACAATTAAACTTTATTGAAACAACAAAGAAATTAAATGAAGGCACATGGCGGCTCCCCTCAACACAATTCGTAGGTCACAGCGTGCAAGACAAAAAACATGATGAGAAGGTGTGTCCTGTGCACATCAAAGGACAGAGAGAGAGCGAAGGAGAGAAGAAAAGAGGGGGAGCGAGAGAGAGAGAGAGAGTGAAGAAGTGAGGGGGAGAGAGAGAGAAAGAAGAGGAGAGGGAGATAGGGAAGGAGAGAGAGGGGGGAGAGAGAGAGAGAGAGAGAAGAGAGGATGAGAGAGAAAAGAAAAGAGGGGGAGAGAGAAAGAGAGAGAGAGAGAGAAGAAGAGAGGGGGAGAGGGAGAGAGCCGACCCAGCGCACCCAGGCCACACTACTCACCTGCTGCCACCGGTGTGTCTCCAACCACTTGCCGGTATGTAGAGCTGCTCACCAGGTCACACATCTGAGACTGAGCCGTCATCTGAAACAGAGTCCAGGGACATGATTTGCACAGTACACACACTTGCAGAAGACAACATCGCCTGCCCGCCGATGCACACACAGCCAGAGGCATCCCAGGCCCTCCGCTACCCATCGGAGCATGCCCTCCCATGCACACATGGGCCTAACTGCTCACTTTCCGCCACCAGCATGTAGACTGCAGGTCCCACCATGTGCCGCTGCAAGCCACAAGCCTGGGGCCCGCAGACATGGCACCCTCCACACCATGCATCCACACTGCGCTGGCCACCAGGTAATACGTCTGGTGCTGGGACCACATTACACCATGGCATGGTATGAACCAGGGTACCCGGAAACATCACAGCCTGCACAGCCACGCATCCCAATGGGTGCCACTAACTCTGTCACCCCGGAAGCGGGGCCACGTTGCAGTAGGCCCACGCAGAACGCTAGTGCGGCCTACATTGCGGGTCAGCAAGGCACACAAATCCTGGACAGTCCGGACCGCCAGGACGGGCCTTCATCGCAGGCTGCACACCCGCTCAGCAGCTCAAGGTGCCAAACCCAGCTCGCACCACGCAGTGTTAGGCCGGTGCCGGCCTCAAGGGCTCGGGTCCGTCATTCTGTCCCCAGCAGCAGAGGGGTATGTGACATAGTCGGCCCCTTATATTTGCTGAGTCACATGGCCTGTGACGCCTGTGCCGGGCGGGTGTGGTGTCCGTGCAAACCTGCAATCAGGGAGTGGCTGTGACATGCTAAACCCTAGACCAGTGACCTGCACACCACCAGCAAGTACACCTACGACGTGTAGCAATGAGGCCCCCCCCCGGGGCGTGAGCGGAGTGGTCTGGCCTGCCGTACACCAGAACAGGGCCGGGGTTTGCAACAATGACTCGTGGGCACTGGGCGTGGTTCGGTCCATGTCTGGACAAGAAAGTGGCTGGTGCGTGTGTCCCTGTTGTGGTGTCCATGAGACCCATGACCCAATTCGACATGTAGCACCCTCTGACTGGCATCCCTCAGGATGAGCATCTTTGACACAAGGGGAATCACTGTCCCTACATTCATCCACACATACATACATGAATGATGAAAGACATGACACAGCAGTGCGTCACTGGATGTTTATTGCACATCCAGTGCTGTTCCTCATCTGGAGAGGTACAGGGCACTGCCGCACACTATTTGGGCCCATGGAAGACCAGCCAGAGTCCATCCTTGGAAGACAAGTACTGCGCAAGAGGAGGGGTGTAGTCCGCAGTCTGGTAGCCATGTCCGTGGTCATCAAACAGGATGTGGCGGTCCATGTCGCTGTCCAAGGTGAGTGCATCTGAATGAATCGGGGGTTAGTGGAAGGTCATGAGGCCATGTGCGGGACCAAGTAGAAACAGGCCAGGTGGCGGGAATTAATGCTACAGGGCCCTACTAATCACAGGCCCATCCACATCCCCATCCCCGGATGTGTGCCCTGCCCCACCTATGGGTGTTGCTGTACTGGCGGCGGCACTGTGTGGCACTGTCACCTAAGGTGCCGGAGGAGGTCTATCTGCCACACTGTGTGGCACTGTCACCTAAGGTGCCGGAGGAGGTCTATCTGCCACACTGTGTGGCACTGTCACCTCAGGTGCCGGAGGTGGTCTATCTGCCACACTGTGTGGCACTGTCACCTCAGGTGCCGGAGGCGGATCGTCTACCGCACTGTGTGCCACTGTCACCTCAGGTGCTGGAGGTGGATCGTCTGCCGCACTGTGTGCCACTGACACCTCAGGTGCTGGAGTGGTTAGGCTTGCCGCTCAGGGAGGCATGCCCAACCAGGGGGCGGAGATGTGGATGGTGTGGGGGTAGCAGCATTCAACATCGCCACACCTTGTGGCAGCAATGCCATGATGAGGATCTGCAGGGCATGGTAGATCCCAGCTAAATTCTACTGATGTTCAGCAGTGGCTGCCATCCTTTCCACCTCCATCCGCACCCTGTGCTCCATGAGCCTCCTCATGTATGCCAACTCACAGCTGGTATTGGTGGAGCCACTCTGAGCGGACAGGTGTTCTTCTCCCTGCGTCATGACTCGAGTGGTGTCCGTCAGGGCTCAATGGGGCCCCAAAGATGGCATCAAGTTTGGTAGCTATGAGGTTGAACCCCACCCGCACCTGCTCTGCGGTCTCCCTTTGGCCCTCCAGCACACGGAGTTGGAACGCCATGTGTTGTTCCTGGTGGTCTTGGTGGGTGCCAGGGCTGTGGGTGCCTCCTGCTGGGTTCTTTGTGCAGTGGGTGGGATCTGGTTGATGCAGCTGGCAGGCCAGTGGAGAAGTGTGGCTCAATGATTAGAGCGGCAGACCCTGATGCAGAGGTCTAGCCCGGGACCAGGGTTCAATTCCCCGCCTCGGCGGGTTTGGGCTCAAAACTAATTCCACGGACCTGATCATTCTCGCCTCGGTGCCTATTCCAATCATGGAGTCCCACTCTGCAACTCTGGGCAATAGATTGCTTAATCTCCACAACGGCCCCCACAACGCTAAGGATGCCTGGCCTCCACCTTGGGGTCGCCAATGAGTGGACGCCTCACAGGGAAAGCCAGGATGGGTTCCACAGCGGTATTCATACAAGCGCCTTGAGACCCTTGCGGGTGAGCAGTGCGCTATACAAGTATCAATTTACAATTTACATGGAGGCCCTGATCCTGGAGGTTACTTCTGGATGAGGTCAATGATGTCTTGCATGGCTTGGCGTCGACGCTGGTGTTGTTCTCCATGTCATCAGTGAAGAGTGGCTGGGACTGCTCTGCAGGAGGTGTTGACGGTGCCCCTGCGATGTGAAGGGGAGATGGTGTATGACAATGTGTCCACATGTGTGTAGCTGCATGGTACATTTTAACATTCAGACAGCATGGCATTGTATATTGTGACAGTCTGTAGATCTGGGCGAGGACCCAGAGTCATTGTGGGTGTGCACTGTGATGTGCTTTGTTGTGCATGTGTGTCATTGTTCCCATCTCCACCCGTCCCACCAGTACCTGGTGGTCACTCATACTGTTGCGGTTGTGTTATGTCCTGTCAAACAGTGGCCGATCCCCCGACTGCCGCCACTGTCTCCACACTGATGACTGTCGACTCCAGCTCCTCCATGTCATCCAGCTCGAGCTGTGGCATTGGGCCCCCACCTCCAGTCTGCGTTGCTGCCATCCGGTTGGCAGAGAGTTTCTACTTGATCCAACGCTTGATGTCATTCCATCGCCTCTTGACCACATCCATTGTCCTCTTGTCGTCCCCGACGGCATTCACCTTGTTCACGATGTTCAGCCATATTCCATTTTTGGTGCCCAATGACACGTTGCAGGTGATGAACAGGTGTTGATGGTGTTCCATCACCTCCTTAACTATGATCCTGTTCGCCTGTGGACTGAACTTTGTCTTCCTCTTCTTCTTGTCCTTGCCCTTCCCAATCCCAGAGGTCCCGGGCTGGTCATTCGGGGGACGTGTGGGGCCTCCCCCAACAGCCTCCATGGTGCTAGGGTGTTGGTCAGTTTGTGTTTTTCTTTCTACTTTTATGTTGATTTTTCCCACCTGCCAGGTGTGTGTTGTAGACCTGGCGCTGCTTATCACTGGTCTTTTGGTCTTGTGGTTTGTGTTTTTGTCACCATCGAGGTGGTTGTATCGCAGATGTTGTCCATGGTTTCAGCAGTCTATTGCATGCTACTGCTGTGTTGTGAATTCCACGTTGACAGAGGGTTATTTTCCTGCAATAGGCTGCGATGGTGAAAGTTGTGTTACGCTACTCTTGCAGTAGTTATCACATGTTCTTGTGAATACACTCCTAAATTTAAACAGGATGGTTGTGGAAAAGGTTCAAGAAAAGAGAACGACAATTTTCGTGCATGAAGCATTACATTTCTGAGTGTGCAAGCTTGTAATGAAAATATCCAACCCTCGCATGGCTCGATTTTACTCTGAGAATTTCCAAACGTTATTTGCCACAAACAGTGTATTTTCAGATAATCAGATGCCGAGTCATGTGTTAAATTAAGTACTCTGAATATAAGCCATGGTGTGCCAATGAAGTCTTCCTAATACTAACGTGATACATATTCCTGGTGGCATCATCGCCCCCTTGTGTTATAGATTTTCGTACCACTTTGTGCTTTATCAATTTTCTATTCTCAGGTGCATGTCTAGGAAGGGTTGAGATACTCTGGTTCGGAACGGAGCAAAGGGTCGGACTGGAGCAGAAATTAGACCAGAACACCAAATTAAGAGGACCCCCATTAGCAAATCAGATAGCTGAAGACATGGCCCACATTTCAGAACTGGGACAACTTTGGACTTGAAATGACACTCTTTATAGGTATTTTGCAAGGTATGGTGGACTGCATGCATGTGTGCTTGCTGCAGGCAATGTTTGTGGTAATATCTGGGGTATTAACAGTAATATAACCTGTTAACAAGCGTGTTTAAGTCTCGCCCTCCAATAGGCAGGACTGCTGGTACCATATCAAAGTGTAGCTAATGAACAGCAGTGTGGCGGCCCCTAGAGATTCACTACAATAATCCCACCATTCCTAGGCAGACCCTCTGATTAAAGGAAGTGATCACCTTTAAGGTGTCAGACAATGTAAACATCTACTCATACAGAGAAGAACGATGTTGAGAAACTTCCCCCATCTCTGTGAAGGGTGAAGTTAACAGATTTTGTCCAACTTCACCAGCCTCTTACTGTGAGAAACTTAGGAGTATGTTGCACCTCATTTGTATTGGGTTTTAGATAGTCTCAAAAGATATTCTTTTTGAACATTTCAGTGCATGTCAGAGTGATGTAATATGTGAGGTGTAATTAGCAGTGCATGGGAGGGGTGTTATTTTAGGGTACGAGTTATAGTTA
Source organism: Lissotriton vulgaris (assembly GCF_964263255.1). NCBI lineage: Eukaryota > Metazoa > Chordata > Amphibia > Caudata > Salamandridae > Lissotriton > Lissotriton vulgaris. Next base: position 120,608,976 of record NC_141686.1, read on the forward strand.
CCTGAGATAACTAACTGGTGAAATTCAGTTGTTTTGTTAGTTTAAAACATTATACTTTAACTGCCATTATCACCTAAATATTACATCGCTTTCACCTTTGTTTGACTAACAGTTCCTATAGACAAATCATTTCTTGTTTGCTAATAACTTTGGCGCTGTTTGGTGAATCTTCACGAAATTTCCCCCCAAAAGTTACCTATTAAAACTACTTTTGCAAGGAAAGTTTCTGGGTGATTCGTCAGGCGGGGGCTGGGAAAAAAGGGAGCGGGGTCCTTACACAATTTTTCCCAATGCAATGTTTATAGGGATTTCACAATTTTTAAACATGACTATAGCCTAAACCGCTGAACAGATTTAAACCAAATCCAGAAACCGCCCTTTTTAGGTCAAGCCTCGACATCGCTTGCGCTTTCTCCACGACCTGTTGGATTGTATTCTATATGGTTTCAAATTTTAAGTGGTTTCTATTGGCTGTTGCTCTTGCCATTCACAACTGCAGCCTTTTAATTGGTGGCGTTGAGCAACTGCCCCTCCCTTGTGTGCTTGTTGCGATTTCACTTAGTGACTATGTTGTTTGGCCCATGCTGTTCCATTTCCAGTGCGATTCATGTCTTTTTACAGTGCCCCTGGGGCACAAGCAGAGAACTACTGGAGCGTTACTGTTTCAGCACACACTCTACGGTCTCCCCAGGGCACAAGCAGGCATCCACTCCAGTGTGCATTTGTTGTTGGGGAAACCCGTGCGCTAAAGAGTTTCCAAGGAACCGGCATGTTTTCTACAGATTCGAACTGCACGCATGTGTGCGCTGAGTCCTCCAAGCCACCTCCTGACATCACCACAGCATTCAGGAAAAGTACATTCTAGCTCGAGCCTAGCGCAGCGTGCATGCACTGCACTAGGAAAACGACCTCTTGGCATCGCTCTGGCCTTTTCACTCGCTCGTGCGGATGAAAAGGCCTACGGCTTGCGGTTACGAGCAGCGGCGTGCACATGTGCACCACTCGCAGGACACAGAAGCTACTTTCAATTTAGCTGCTACTTGGCCGCGCGCGCACCTCCAGCGCTTTTCTTTTTTTCCACTGCTCTGAGAGGCTTCTTTGTATCAGCCTGACTGCTTGCTTGTTCACTCAGGTCACCCCATATTCCATTTTTCGCTCAGGTCACTCCATATTTTGTTTTTCGCTCACGTCACCCCAGATTCCGTTCTTCGCTCATGTCAACCCAGATTCTGTTTTTGCTCCGGTCATCCCCAGATTCGTTTAACTTCACATCTTAATAAATACGGTATGAAGCCTTCAGAAAGGTGAACAAGGGAACAGCGCAGTGAAGCCCCACACATGGTAGCCTTCCACTGCAGAGATACCAAGGGCCCGATGTAGGTAATCTCGATTTACCTACTCTTAAATACCGAATCATACCGATTCGGTATTTAAGAGTAGGTAAATTGGAAGTAGGCAGATGTAGGTAATTTTTCTTTTTCAATTAGCGAATCTGTAAGATTCGGTATTTACCGATTCGGTACGAATCGGTATTTGCCATTGATTCCAATGGGCCTTGAAGCCCATAGGAATCAATGGCAAATACCGATTCGGTAATTACCGAATCGGTAAATACCGAATGCTGCCAGGGGGAACAGGGTGTCACTTTGACACCCTGCAGCACCCCAATGTCAGCCTTGTGTGCCATGTTGCACACATACATGCCCTAAGGGCATGTCTGTGTGTCACATGGTACAGGTGTACATGCACAGATGTGCATGTACACCTGAATTCGTTATTTACCATGCAACAGTATTACATGGTAAATAACGAATTCTTAGGGGCCTGTGGCACTGTTTAAAGCGCCACCTACATCTGCATTTACAGATTCGGTATTTTTACCGAGTCTGTATTTACCAATTCGGTAATTTTACAGATTCGGTAAATACAGATTCGGTAAAAATACCGTATCTGTAAATACATGCCCCCTACATTGGAAAAGGCATTTACCGGTTGGTAACGGCCGAATTCGTCCGTTACCGACCGGTAAATGCCTACCTACATCGGGCCCCAAGTGACCAGAACACGAGGGCTGGTGTAATCCGAGGTGCTTACGGCCATGTCTGGAAGTGTTGTACAGGTAGGGTTGCAGCACCTGGTTGGATTTTTACCAGCCTAGTGTGTACTTTTGAAGTCCAGGCCAGTTAAATACTACGAAAAGCAGTGAAATCCGGTATTTGTTCACTTCTGAAACATAAACCTAGAACAACAATCACACACAGAAATCAGTTAAAAGAATCTGAGAGCTGTCCCAATCGTTTCAGAACAATAATTAGAGCAAACACAGAGACAATTGCAATGGTACAAAGGCATCCAGACATTTTTACATGAATGCTTTTTCACCGACCAGTTGCTGATTGTTCCACAACAGCAAACCGTAAACAAATTGCTGGTATTTATTTTTCTAAGAAAGGTTGCAACCCTACCCAGCTAACCGTGGTGACTCAGGGGCTTGGCCTTAAGCTGTGGGTGTGCACGGATTTCACTGTCCAATGTTTGCAAATGGGAAAACTTGGCAACTGCAAAAAGTTGACTTAATTTCCCAGCCAAACATGCTTTTTCTTACCAGCTATTTTTAAACCTTCACCAACTGTATGTTCTTGATGTTTAAGAAAACGGCAGAGAAATGGCAACAGTTCACTTTGCAAACTTCGGACAGCCCTGTTAATGTCTCACAGCCGTCCTGCTGGCTGCCCTGGAGAGGGAGCCACTGCAGAAACAAATAGTGCCCTCCACACAAAGCAATAACAAGCACTTGATCAGGAGGACGGAGGTCCTCATCCTGGGCTCTTCCCCCTCCGCCTGGGTCGACTCCTGGTAGCCTCCCGCCCTGGGCACCGCACCCAAACCGACAGACCATGCACGCAACCTGGGCTTCATCCTGGACTCCTCCCTCTCCATGACCAGGCAAGTCAACAACGTCTCCTCGGCGTGCTTCAACATCCTACGCATGCTACGGAAGATCTTCCGGTGGATCCCCACCGAGACCAGGAAGACCGTTACCCAGGCCCTCGTCACCAGCCGACTGGACTACGGCAACGCCCTCTACGCCGGTACCACCGCCAAGCTCCAGAAGAGACTCCAGCGGATCCAGAACGCCTCAGCCAGACTCATCCTCGACATCCCACGAACCAGCCACATCACCGGACATCTGAGAGACCTTCACTGGCTCCCCCTCAACAAAAGAATCACCTTCCGCCTCCTCACCCACGCACACAAAGCCCTACACGACCAAGGCCCGAGCTACCTCAACAGCCGGATCAACTTCTACGCTCCCAAACGCCACCTCCGATCAGCCAACCACGCCCTCGCCGTCGTCCCCCGCATCCGAAGAGCGACTACAGGAGGAAGGTCCTTCTCCTACCTGGCCGCCAAGACCTGGAACTCCCTCCCGACCGACCTGCGCCTGACCCAAGACCACCTCTCCTTCAGGAAGAAGCTGAAGACCTGGCTGTTCGAGCAGTAGCGCCCCCCCCCCCCCCCCAGCGCCTTGAGACCCTACGGGTATGTAGCGCGCTCTATAAGTGTCACTGATTGAGGATGGGCCTCCGCTGTCTTTGAAGAGGAGCAGTTGACATTCTAACCCTAATTAACTGGTGTCTCGGGGTGTAAACTTAGACAGCAAAAAAGTGATGAATGGGCCGGCGTTGGCCTAGGAGACTGAACTGCTGGGAATTTCTGTGGGTGGCATTCCAGTCCATCTTATTTTTAGCTCTTCTGTGCTTCTACTAATGGGGGTGAGTCGCATGAAAATTAGTTGTGATAGTTGCCTTAAAGGAGTAGGGCAGACCCAACTGAAAGGTTAACCCCTTAAGTGCTGCCTCGGTGCATTGGCCGACGGCAGCACTACCTCCCCAGTGCTGCGCACGACCATTGGACGTCCATTCAGCACTAGTTCCAATGGACAGCGCAGCACTGGGGAGGAATGTTTAATAGCATCTATGAGGTTAAACATTGTTATTGTTATTGTTATTGTTATTGTTAACTTAGTTTTCTATAGCGCCAACTCACCTACAGGTCTCTAACAGTAAATGAGGACAAGAGAGAGGCAGAGAGGCCTATAATACAACTTGTTTAGATGAGCAGAATGCCTCCCTAAATAAGAGGGTTTTTAACAGCTTCCTGAAACACAGGAGATTCGCTTCTTTCCGAAGTGATTCAGGTAGATTGTTCCAGATCTGTGGAACCAGAACCGAAAAGGATCTCCCTCCTTTGGTTTTTAGCTTGTAACGAGGGCAGACCAGAAGCTGGGACTCAGCCGACCTCAAGACTCGCTTGGGGGTATACACCTCCAAGCGTTCTTTAATATAAGCAGGGGCTTGCCCATAGATAGCCGTGCACAGGCTCTTAAACTCCACCCTCTGCTCAATGGGAAGCCAATGTAGCTTGAGCAGTAAAGGAGAGGCATGGGATCTTCTAGGTAGCTTGAAGATCAGACGCGCCGCATCATTCAGGACCACCTGCAATCTGTTGGTCAGAATTTTAGGCAGACCTAGATAAAGGGCGTTCCCATAATCCAGCCTCGAAACGATGGTAGCAGAAACAACCATACGGAGTGCAGAAAAGGAAAGAAGAGGGGCCAACTTTCGCAGCTGTCTGATCAAACCAGTACACATCCCTACTACTGAGGAGATCTGACTGGCCATTGACAACTCATTGTCAATCTTGATACCGAGACTTTTTACTTTATCACACGGTATCGATGAGGGACCTAATTCCTGGGGCCAATAAAGGTCACTCCAGGGTGAGGCTAAGGTGGAGACCACCAAAACCTCTGTTTTTTCCGGATTTATTTTCAACAGGTTTGCCGTCATCCAGCCAACCGTATGTCTGAGAATATTCTGGGCATTAGTTTGCGCCAGGACCGTGTTGTCAATACTCAGTAGCAACTGGGTGTCGTCAGCGTAATTAAATACACGACAACCCATGTTCGCTAGAGAGTCAATCAGCGGTTGGAAGTAGAGGTTGAAAAGTAGTGGGGATAATGCGGTGCCCTGAGGGACTCCGCACTCCGGGATACCCACCTCAGAGATGGCATCCCCTAATTGAATCCTCTGGGTCCCGCCAGTCAAAAAGGGTTGAAGCCATTGATGGGCCCGACCCCTTATCCCAAAAGCAGCCAATCTGTCCAGTAGCAGGGAATGGCTGACAATATCGGACGCCGCCGATAGGTCTAGGAGTATCAGGGCGCTCGGTTTCTTACTGTCAGCCATACCTCTCAGCTCATTCAGCACCGAGAGCATCACCAACTCGGTGCTGTGGTGTGCACGAAACCCTGCCTGGCGCTCCATAATAATGTTCATCATCATCATGGCAACGCAGACACACTGTGTTACACATCGTCATCTTCATCACCATGGCAAAGCAGGCATATTATTGATCAATGACAGGGCACCCTCACTGTCATTTGTGAATTACTCCTCCCTCTCTCTCCCTTGCACCTCCACCTGCCCCTCCTACCCAAACCCCACTCAGCACCCACCACTCTCACCACTCTCACATTTTGATAAGGGTATGTACAGGGTGACAGCAGGGGCTATCCCTTTCTGCCACTTTTATACTCCTCAAAAAACAACCGGGGTCTTGACTCATAACTCAGCTAGGCTGAGCCAAATTTAACTAGGAAAACAACACAAGGGCCAATGCTGAGGAATTCTTGAACCAAAGGAGGCTGGAGGTTTGAGTGTGAGCAAAAACAACCAGCTAAATTACATTTGTAACATAGAAAGATTTATTTCTTTTCAAATATTATTTGCTTTGTTTGTAACACATTTTTTAGTGCATGGAGAAGAAACAATTTTTATGTATAATATATACAACATATATAACAATATCACGAAAAAATAAGCATTTCCATACTTCAATCATACATGGCCGTCCAGTCATACAATAACGCATTCATACACAAAGATAAACAATAAAGAACAAAAAGCAAAATACAAATAAATCCACGTATCGGTCACGAGTAAATTGGAAAAATCCCTTTTGATTATGCAATTTTTAGAGTCTTTTTAGTGAGTCAACACCGAGAAAGCATTTCTCTGGGAAATAATGAGGGGACTTTGATTTTGACACAGCACGTGTATACCAGATACGGGGATGTGATGGTCGACGCGTTTCAAACCCCACTCGTTAAAGGGGTTCTCCTCAGGACCAAATTGGTTCTGAAAAAACAATACAGAAGGGTGCTTAGGGGAGGGTTCATAATGGGCGAAATGAGAGACATGTGCCCCCATGAACACAACAGCCTACCTTAACATTCGAACCAAACGTCATGTAAATCCAAGGCGGCGGGTCAAAGGGTTTCACAATAGAGTGCACGTAGTGGCTGTAACCAAAAGAACAAACGTGCTGCATTTAATATCATGCGCTTAATCCCAATCGTACAGTCTAGCCTAATGCGCTCCTGAGTGGGACTCTTACCTGGAAATCGACCGGCTAGTGACTTGCCGTCGGGTCCATATTTCTCTGTAATCCCGTGGGACAGGTTAACTTCGTTGCTGGAAAGGAATGAAGAAACAGCAATCGGTAATAGATCAAACTCGTTGGTGCGCTAAGCCGTAGCAGACGTCTTCGTTAGATTAAAAACGTACCGATGAAGAGAGAGGCATCCGTCCTTGTCTCTGTGGTGCAACTTGTGAAAGAATGGCCGATGGTCGGGGCTTGCACTTCCTGGTTTAAAAACCCCCCGGGGGGTTCTGGGACTTGTAGTTGGCAAATTCAACCAGGTCGGAAAACGGCACGAGGACATGTCGGAACGGCATGTCATCTGAGGGAATGGCTCATAAAATCTAGATATTAGTTTTATATATTTCAGAAATCTCGTTCAAGCCTTTTAGGGCTGTGTTGAATTTCATTATTAATAGAGCCTCACGTTGGGATAGTTTCGCATCCAAATCTCCTCCCCTTGGATCTTTTTCAATTTTTGAAAGCACAGTCCATTTTAAGTCAGTCTGTTCGTGTTTCATCCTAGTCCAATGATTGACTAATGGGGCATTTTCGACTCCTCTCCTGATCCTGGATTTCTGCTGAGTGAACCTGCTTCTCACTTCTTGTGTGGTTTTACCGATATATACCAGAGGGCACGGGCAAACAATGGCATACACCACATTTTTGCTTTTGCAATTTGTGAATGTATCATGCTTCCAATGGATATTATCAACACTGAACACAGAGTCCTCGATCGTTTCATTACAACAAGTGCAAGTTCCGCACTTGTGGTGGCCCTTGGTGGGAGGAAGTCCAAAAAGGCTTTTCAATGTTGGTATTTTTGCTTTCGGGAGGGCAGCTCTTACGATGTGATTCGCTATGCTCTTTTCTTTTTTGTACGCGAACAACGGAGGTGCCATAAAGTCCTCATGAAGATCTTTCAATAGATGCCAGTCAGACAAAATCAATTTCTTGTATAGATTGGCAGCTGGACAAAATGTGGTGACACAAACCAATCTCTTTAAGTCTTGTTTGACTTTCTTTTCCAGTAAGGTCTCTCTGGGAGTCCACCAATCTCTTTAAGTCTTGTTTGACTTTCTTTTCCAGTAAGGTCTCTCTGGGAGTCCACCAAGCTCTTTTAAGGGAGTTCTTTAATAGTTTTTTGGGGTAACCCCTTTGCATGAGGCGTTCTTTGAGAAAGCCGGCATGTTTGAAGTATTCCTCCTTTCCTGAACAATTGCGGCGAATCCGAAGGAATTGTCCGTAAGGGAGATTTTGTTTCATGTTGCGCGGATGGTTACTGGTAAAATGCAGTGCCTTATTCCTGTCAGATGGTTTACGGAATAAGGTGGTACATAGTCCCTGTGTTGTAGATTCTATTTTCACGTCCAGAAATGTAATAGATTCGTTGGATGCTGTAACTGAGAACTGGATATCAATAGTTCTTGAGTTAAGCCACTCCACGAATTGGTTCAGTTCCTCCTGGTTCCCTGTCCAAATCAGGAACACATCATTCAGAGTTCTTCTTTCAAATAAAAGGGGTAGCGATGGGCTGCCCCTTTGCTCCAGAGCTGGCTATAATGTTTATGGGATTATATGAAGAAAAATTCATATACAACGACAATCCACACAGCTCCCGCATTTCCAACTATATGCGGTATATTGACGATGTGTTCCTGATTTGGACAGGGAACCAGGAGGAACTGAACCAATTCGTGGAGTGGCTTAACTCAAGAATACTTCAAACATGCCGGCTTTCTCAAAGAACGCCTCATGCAAAGGGGTTACCCCAAAAAACTATTAAAGAACTCCCTTAAAAGAGCTTGGTGGACTCCCAGAGAGACCTTACTGGAAAAGAAAGTCAAACAAGACTTAAAGAGATTGGTTTGTGTCACCACATTCTGTCCAGCAGCCAATCTATACAAGAAATTGATTTTGTCTAACTGGCATCTATTGAAAGATCTTCATGAGGACTTTATGGCACCTCCGTTGTTCGCGTACAAAAAAGAAAAAGCATAGCGAATCACATCGTAAGAGCTGCCCTCCCGAAAGCAAAAGTACCAACATTGAAAAGCCTTTTTGGACTTCCTCCCACCAAGGGCCACCACAAGTGCGGAACTTGCACTTGTTGTAATGAAACGATCGAGGACTCTGTGTTCAGTGTTGATAATATCCATTGGAAGCATGATACATTCACAAATTGCAAAAGCAAAAATGTGGTGTATGCCATTGTTTGCCCGTGCCCTCTGGTATATATCGGTAAAACCACACAAGAAGTGAGAAGCAGGATCACTCAGCACAAATCCAGGATCAGGAGAGGAGTCGAAAATGCCCCATTAGTCAATCATTGGACTAGGATGAAACACGAACAGACTGACTTAAAATGGACTGTGCTTTCAAAAATTGAAAAAGATCCAAGGGGAGGAGATTTGGATGCGAAACTATCCCAACGTGAGGCTCTATTAATATTGAAATTCAACACAGCCCTAAAAGGCTTGAACGAGATTTCTGAAATATATAAAACTAATATCTAGATTTTATGAGCCATTCCCTCAGCTGACATGCCGTTCCGACATGTCCTCGTGCCGTTTTCCGACCTGGTTGAATTTGCCAACTACAAGTCCCAGAACCCCCCGGGGAGTTTTTAAACCAGGAAGTGCAAGCCCCGACCATCGGCCATTCTTTCACAAGTTGCACCACAGAGACAAGGACGGATGCCTCTCTCTTCATCAGTACGTTTTTAATCTAACGAAGACGTCTGCTACGGCTTAGCGCACCAACAAGTTTGATCTATTACCGATTGCTGTTTCTTCATTCCTTTCCAGCAACGAAGTTAACCTGTCCCACGGGATTACGGAGAAATATGAACCCGACGGCAAGTCACTAGCCGGTCGATTTCCAGGTAAGAGTCCCACTCAGGAGCGCATTAGGCTAGACTGTACGATTGGGATTAAGCGCATGATATTAAATGCAGCACGTTTGTTCTTTTGGTTACAGCCACTACGTGCACTCTATTGTGAAACCCTTTGACCCGCCGCCTTGGATTTACATGACGTTTGGTTCGAATGTTAAGGTAGGCTGTTGTGTTCACGGGGGCACATGTCTCTCATTTCGCCCATTATGAACCCTCCCCTAAGCACCCTTCTGTATTGTTTTTTCAGAACCAATTTGGTCCTGAGGAGAACCCCTTTAACGAGTGGGGTTTGAAACGCGTTGACCATCACATCCCCGTATCTGGTATACACGTGCTGTGTCAAAATCAAAGTCCCCTCATAATTTCCCAGAGAAATGCTTTCTCGGTGTTGACTCACTAAAAAGACTCTAAAAATTGCATAATCAAAAGGGATTTTTCCAATTTACTCGTGACCGATACGTGGATTCATTTGTATTTTGCTTTTTGTTCTTTATTGTTTATCTTTGTGTATGAATGCGTTATTGTATGACTGGACGGCCATGTATGATTGAAGTATGGAAATGCTTATTTTTTCGTGATATTGTTATATATGTTGTATATATTGTACATAAAAATTGTTTCTTCTCCATGCACTAAAAAATGTGTTACAAACAAAGCAAATAATATTTGAAAAGAAATAAATCTTTCTATGTTACAAATATAATTTAGCTGGTTGTTTTTGCTCACACTCAAACCTCCAGCCTCCTTTGGTTCAAGAATTCCTCAGCATTGGCCCTTGTGTTGTTTTCCTACTTTTATACTCCTGGCACTTCCCTTTCTGCCCCCGACCCCCAGTGTCATGAAAGCAGAAATGAAAAAAAAGGATTGGCATAGCCAATAGGTCTCGCCTTTGGGACATTATAAGTGTTTAGCCATGCAACAGTTGATGTTGCACCAAGGATATTGTGCTGCATAATTAAATACTTATAAGGTCCCAGCGGTGAGACCTATTGGCTATGCCAATGCTTGTTTTTTTAGTTTTCTGTACTTCCAGGGTGAGGCTAAGGTGGAGACCACCAAAACCTCTGTTTTCTCCGGATTTATTTTCAACAGGTTTGCCGTCATCCAGCCAACCGTATGTCTGAGAATGTTCTGGGCATTAGTTTGCGCCAGGACCGTGTTGTCAATTCTCAGTAGCAACTGGGTGTCGTCAGCGTAATTAAATACACGACAACCCATGTTCGCTAGAGAGTCAATCAGCGGTTGGAGGTAGAGGTTGAAAAGTAGTGGGGATAAAGCGGAGCCCTGAGGGACTCCGCACTCCGGGATACCCACCTCAGAGATGGCACCCCCTAATCGAATCCTCTGGGTCCTGCCAGTCAGAAAGGATTGAAGCCATTGATGGGCCCGACCCCTTATCCCAAAAGCGGCCAATCTGTACAGTAGCAGGGAATGGCTGACAGTATCGAACGGCGCCGATAGGTCTAGGAGTATCAGGGCACTCGGTTTCTTAATGTCAGCCATACCTCTCAGCTCATCCAGCACCGAGAGCATCACCAACTCGGTGCTGTGGTGTGCACGAAACCCTGCCTGGCGCTCCATCATAATGTTCATCATCATCATGGCAACGCAGACACACTGTGTGACACATCGTCATCTTCATCACCATGGCAACACAGGCATATTATTGATCAATGGCAGGGCACCCTCACTGTCATTTGTGAATTACTCCTTCCTCTCTCTCCCTTGCACCTCCACCTGCCCCTCCCACCCAAACCCCACTCAGCACACACCACTCTCACCACTCTCACATTTTGATAAGGGTATGTAGAGGGTGACAGCAGGGGCTATCCCTTTCTGCCACTTTTGTACTCCTGGCACGTCCCTTTCTGCCCCCGGCCCCCAGTGTCATGAAAGCAGAAATGAAAAAAAGGATTGGCATAGCCAATAGGTCTCCCCTTTGGGACATTATAAGTGTTTAGCCATGCAACAGTTGATGTTGCACCAAGGATATTGTGCTGCATAATTAAATACTTATAAGGTCTCAGCGGCGAGACCTATTGGCTATGCCAATGCTTGTTTTTTTACTTATCTGTACTTCCACATTGCGCTCCTCGTTTTATGATTGTGAGGCTTTTGAAACTCTGCTTGGCCCGTTGAATGAGGCTCTTGCCTGGTGGGGTAGAGGTGGACAAGCCAACAAGTTAAAAGGGGGAGCTGAACAAAAGCTGAGTCAATATATGGTCTGGTTCTTAAAACCTATGTACAAGTTTATTTATTTTTTGGGGAAAATTGCAAGACCTATTGGATTGCAAATGCTTTTAAAAGAAAACAAAGTGTGCGTTTAAAATATATGAAGTACTAAAATGATATACCATAGAGCTATACTTACCAATAGCCCATATACCTTACTTATCAAGAGTAAGTCAGTCGGCAATGGAGAAAGTTCAATCGTTTATTTTGCAAAAGCGCCCTATATAGGGGAGCCTCTCTCTCGTCCTCACCCTCGAAGGTGCGCAGAGGAGACTGCTGGATTACATTCAAAACAGTGCATATATACTTTCAGCATACCTCATGAAAAACCCGTACATGGATAAGTACCATTTCTCGTGAAGCCAACAGGAAAACCCATATAAGGCATAATTGATTGATTCGAAACTCAGCTCAAACTTCCGGGGGTAGGTCAGTGAAGGTGCCTCCCCTTCGTGCTGGGGTACAGGAGTACAGGAGTACAGGCATGGCGCCTGCAAGAATGTGCTCATCCTGGAAGAAAGACAGATGCGACCTTGAGTTTCCCAAGTTAGAACCAATGGTCCGTTCATAGCCCAGGCCGACCTCTCAGGGTTTTTTACACAGTAGCAGGTCACGTGTTTTCCTAACTAACGAAAGAGAGACAGGGAAATGAAACTAAAATGGTGTTTGTTCAGTCAAGGCCCGATTATTAATGTATGCATGGTTCGAGTATATTAGCAAGGGGTCTTCCTAAGGTAGCATGGTTATATATTGGACACATTAGGTCAACATTATATAATATCGGATTTATATTTCTTCATATATCCTGCAACAAAAATGTGCACGTTTAAAATACATACTGCTATAAAGCAGAGCAGCTGTAGCAGGCCCCGGCTTAAAGGAAACGCTGAGTCGCGGTAAAGCTGCAATTATAACTTTAATATCCAGAAGGCCGGGAATACAACCTTTCGCGGGCACTGACTGTTGACACTCTAAAATGGCCACTAGAGCTCAACACTACATATCTCCCCCCTTTGCAAGGAGGGGGAAAAGGACAAATGGGGGGGAAAGGGAGAACAAGGGAAGGGTCAGGAAACAATAGTCTTACTTGGTCTTCATGTCAAAAGTTCTCAAATCTCTTCGGCAACTTGACCAGTCTACCCAATCTTGTGCGTGGGTGTGTCGGGACAATGTGCACTTGCTGGCCACTCACTGGGACATCTCTGTTCCATGTCTAATCGATCTGCCGCAACCTTTCTCTTCCATTGGTACCAGGGCTCCTGGGTGTTGACTGACCTGATTAATTCACGCCATCTTTCCCATCTGGGATGTCAAGATCTTCGCTTTCTTGGTTGGACGTGGTTGGGCCTTGAGCTGCTCCTTCCGGTGCTAGTGGTGTTTCTGGTGGACTGCTTCCTTCCGGGGCAGTGGGACCTGTTCCTGTAGAGTTTTCCCACCTCATGAATCAGTTGCATCTTACCATCCTGTCCTGTGACCATATTTTTCCATCACTTTGCAGGACTGACCTTGCGTATGGCTCCACAACTTGTAACGGTGTCTCTTTTCTTCTTTAATACAGCCTGTTTCACCCTTACCCATTCGCCTTTTTCCAGGGTGACTTCCTTAAAGTTGTGTTGTTTGTTGTAGTATTCAGTGTATAGGGCCTGCACTTTGACGATATTGCGACGCACCACTGCAGGGGACCACTTGCTTTGGATGACGAGTTGTTTCCACGCTAGATTGTCTCTGGTGAAGGGGTCATTCCCACGAATGATCTTGAATGGACTGTACCAGGTGCTCGCCGGGGTGATGCGATAGGGCTAGACCATTCATTGGAGTTCCTTCTCCCAGTTTTTTCCTGCGCTTATCGCAGCCTGTAGCGAACCCATGATCACTCGCTTGAACCTCTCTGCTAGTCCATTCCCTGCTGGGTGGTACACTGGGGTGTGTTTGACTTCTATCCCTTTGTGTTCCATCAAGGCTTCCATCTCGCCGATATGAATCGTGGCCTGTTATCACATGTAACGATCCTTGGGATACCTTCTCTTAAGAACATGGCGGTGAGGAAGGACAGCACCGCTTCTGTATCGGCCTCTTCACACACTTCACAATCAAATATTTGGGTACCCCACTCGTATCCAGGATGGTGCCCAGGATGTCCACTGATAGCTCTTCCCAGTGACCGGAGGGACAAGCGAATCTCCCTAGTGGTGGGCGTAACAGGACTTTTGCTTTATCTGCATTGTTGCATTGTTCACACATCCTTACTTGTTTTTTCCACTTGACTGTCTATGGCAGGCCACCAATACGCCTGCTTTGTCCTCGCCTTGGTTTTTACTATTCCCATGTGTCCTTCGTGTAGGATGGTACGAAGATGATTTATTAAGGGCTGCGGGGGAACCACTTTGTCTCCTCTTAGTAGGAACACTGTGTTGTCTCCAATGGATAATTCTTCTTGGACTTCTCAATACTTCCTCAGACTGCTGCCGAAGTGCTTCTTATCGGGCCACCCTAGTATCACGTATTTCTTTACAGCATTGAGTGTGTCATCATTCGCGTAAGGCTTCTCCCACTCTTGCACACTAATCACTGCTACATGGTCTTGCGTGAGCGCGACCATGTATCCTTCCCATTCTGTAGGTTCTTGGTCTGCTGCAGGTTCCATCGCTGCTGCCCTGCTTAGGAAGTCTACAACTTTGTTTCTGGTGCCGGGAAGGTTCTCCACTTCGTATACGTAATCCAGTAGCCTCAGGTTCATCTTCGCAATGCGGGGTGTCGCATGTGCGTGTCCGCAGGAGGTCAGGACCCTCACCAGTGGTTTGTGATCCGTGCGGAGCAATAATTTCAAGCCCCATATGAACTGCCTGAACCGCTCCATGGCCCAGACTGTTGCCAACATTTCTTTCTCTATCACACTGAATCTTTCCTCGTTGGGTGCTAACGACCATGAGGCGAAACTGATGGTGGTGACTTCCCCTTCCTGAGATTTTTGCATTAGTAGCTCGCCTAGCCCCTAGTCGCTGGCGTCTGTGGTCAGAATAGACAGCGCTGCCTGATTAAACCCGTTGAGAGGCACTGCAGTGCAGATGTCTATCTTCGAGCGATCGAATTCCGTTTGCACTTCTTCTGACCATTTGAAGTTATTCTTCTCTTTAAGGAGTTGTCGCAGGTGGTGTGTCTTGGACGCAAAGTGAGGTACAAATTTGCTGTAAAACTCTGCCATCCCTAGGAAGGAAAGGAGGTCATCCTTCTGCTTTGGTGTGGGCGCTTCTTTGATGGCTGCTACATTTACTCATTTTGGCTCGATACCTCTTTCACTAATCTCATGGTCCAAGTATGTCACCGATCCTACTCCAAATTTACATTTCTCCCACTCTGCCGTGAGTCCATTTTGTGCCAATACGGTCAAGACCGCCTTTAGTTTAGCGTTGTGATCAAGTTTTGATTTCCCATGGCGAGGGTGTCGTCCTGAAAGTATTGGACTCCTTCTATCTTCTGGAACAAATGGTGCACGAGCTTCTGAAACACCGCGGCAGCAGACGCTAAGCCGAACTGCATCCTTAGGAACTTGTAGCACCTGAACGGTGTGATGAATGATGTTAGATGATTGCACGAGGGGTGCAGGGCAATTTGGTGGTATGCTGAGGTAAGGTCCACTGTGGAGAACCACTTGACTCCCTTTGTCCTTGTCAACATCTTGTTTATCTGGGGTAGTGGGAACTTGTCCATCACTATGTTCTTGTTGAGTTCACTCAAGTCTACACAGAGAGGCACCTTGCCATTTGGTTTCTGCGCTACTACTAATGGTTCAAGCCACTCTGCCCTTCCAATGGCCTTGATTACTCCATTTCTTTCCAGGCAATGTAGTTCTTCCTGCACAGCCTCTCTGCTCCTGAAGGGGATATTGCGAACCTTGTGGCTTACTGGTTTTGCTCCATCCTTGAGGCAGATTTTGTGGGTGAATTTTGTCAGTCGCCCTATATTGCCTTTGAAGACTTCTGGGTATTCCTCCTTCCATGCATTTTTCTCATAGGTTTGGACTGTGTCAGTCATGAGCACTTGGGTCGTGCCTCCCGGGTTCAGTCGGATGTCGAGGGCTTCATGGTCCATCCACCCTAGTAATGAAGGTCCTTTCTCTGCTACATACAATTTTCCTTCTGCTCTTCGCCCTTTGAACTCAAACATCAGTGGGCGATAACCTACCATGGGTATAGGTTCACCTGTGAACATGACTGGATGTATGTCTGTGGGGACCAGGTGAGCGCTTACTCGGGGTTCAAAGTCTCGCTCCCACATGTTGCGTTGGATTATTGTGTACGGGGAGCCGGAATCCACTACCATGTTCACCTGTATACCTCCAATCAAAATTTGTAATGCCGGCTTCCTGGGCCTTGTACAGTCTATTCCTAGTACCTGATCATTTATGCATAGGACTTCATCTTCTCTTTCATCTTTGGGGACTTCTTCGTCTCTATCTGATCCCTGAGTGACGTACTTCACTTCCGCTTTCCTGGGCTTGCGTCGGCATACTTTTTCATAGTGTCCCATTATTCCGTAGTAAGAGCATTTGGCTCTGAAGGCTGGGGATCCTTTATCGTTTCCTGGATGTGTCTGGCTACCACATCTGTAGCAGGTATTTCTGCTGTCTCCTGGTGGTCTTTGGGGTTTCGAGAACTTGGAAGGGTATTTCCTCTGGTACCTCGCACCCTGTGGTGTTTGTTGCTGCGTCACTTCTTGTTTGTTCCTATCCGAAATCTTGCACACCGGGGTCTTGTTGATGCTTTCTCTTTTTGCTGCTTCTGCGCACCTCTTAGACAGTTCAGCTTTTTTCACGAGCGCCACAACTTCCTTGAGTGGGGCATCTCCATTAATCCATAACTTTTCCTGGATCGCTGTGTTCAAGGTATGTATTATAATCTGGTCTCTTATAAGTTTGCCATTAAGTGCGCCAAACTTGCACATCACCGCTAGCTTCTGTAGTGGCGCTACGTACTCATCTATCGACTCTCCACTGTGTTGTCTCCGTTGGTAGAAGTTGCACCTGTTGATTGCAGTGCATACTACTGGGCGATAATGGGAGTCTAGATATTCCAACGCGTGTTGGAACTCATCTGTGTCATATGGGGGTCTATCCTTCTTTACAAGGTTGTTGTATACCCTGATGCCTTCTGGGCCTAGGTTGTGTAGGAGGATTTTCTTTCTCCTTGAGCTGGAGAGGGTACCATCCCCTTCTTCTTCCAGTGCGGACAAGTAATTTAAGAAATAACGCTTCCAATCTTCCCATGGCATTGCAGGATCGCCCATTTTGGGCAAGAAGGGGACCAGATTGGTGAGGGAGGAGGACTGTGCGCATATTTTAGGAGCGTTGCGTGACTCTGGAGTTGGTTGTTCTGCAGCTCCCGGTGGGCTCCCTGGGGCTTGCCTCTCTCTGGACACTAGTGCTTGCGTGGTTGAAGGGTTTCTATCCCCTTCGTGGGCTGAGCTTTGGTGCTCCAGCGTTCTGTGCCTTCAGCGGGGTGTGGTGACTGTTGCTGGCGGGGTCGTTGCCCTTCCTTACTGATCTGTACTATGCATGGGCACGTGTGTGCTGCGGAGTCTCGCTGGGCACTTACAGTTGTGTGGGAGTTGCAGTCTTCTTCCTCATTCTCCAGTGGCCTGATTATTCATGCAGCATACTTGTTCTGCTGCAAGTGGGGCAGCCTTGGATCGCCGGACGGTGTGGGCTCCTCCACCCTTCTGGGTCTGGGCCATGGTGTGCCTCCTTTCGTGCTGCCCCAGGCCTGGGGCCTTGCTTCCTTGTCTTCCCGGTGCCTGTGGGTGTTGGAACAGGCAGGGGGGCTCAGCGCTGACACTCGCCGTCTGTGGGCTCTCCCGTGTGCACCCCCCCGGGGTATAGCCATCTCCTCTGTCATGCTCGGGATGGGGTAGTAGGTGCTCAGTGGGTCCTAAGGTGTGCGCCGCCTGATGTGGACCAGCGGCGGCACCCCTTGAAGCATCATCGCCAATTTGTAGCAGGCCGCGGCGTATAAAGGAAACACTGAGTTGCGGTAAAGCTGCAATTATAACTTTAATATCCCGAGCGCCGGGTATACAACCTTTCGCGGGCACTGGCTGTCGGCACTCTAAAATGGCCGCCCGCTAATAATCCGGCATGCACTGTGTGTTGCTCTCAACCACTAGAGCGCGACACCACAGCAGCTGCGTTTTTCTTTTAGTTACTGTGCTTCATTGCGGTTTGCATTTTACACGTGCTCACTTTTGTTGCGGTAAATATTTTAAACACTTTATTTTCTTTTGTTGCATTTACGACGTGTCTTACAGTCTAAAATGGCAATATACACATTTTACTTTTCACTCGGGCTAGTGTCATTTCTATTACCACATGGTTCCACTAGTTTGAGCACATCATGATGATCTCCCGGTGGAGTTGCGGTATTGTTTGTCCTGTTTGTGTAAATTGGGGGTTGTGTGTATGTTGTGCTTTCAGCAAGGATCAGGGCCGGTAACTAGCAATTACTTTCCTATTTCTTATGGTGATATGCCAGCCAAACAGTTTTGTAGGGGTTAAGATGCCGACTGAGTGCTCCCTTACTCCCTGCCAATATTGTCTGTTCGCTTGAAGTGCACATTGTAAATAAGTCACTATTATTGGGTCACCCCCCACATCGCCTCTCAGCTTTGTTATTGTCAGTTTGGGCCCCCCCAGGCAAGCAAGCCAGCCAGCGTCAATCTAGTCTCCAACCAGTGACATTTCTTTGGAATTGTCTTTCGATTTTTGTAATATATGGGTTTGAACTGCAGTTTGGAAAAAGACGAACTGCAGTACATACAAAAGTAACACAAAGGTTGTCAATTAATGTCTTTACGTTTTTACTTTGTGAAAGAAAGTGGGTTAACCGACTTGCACGAGTTTGCTTGTGTTTTTAAACAAAACATAGCTATTGCTATCATTACAACTAACAGGTATGTTGTGTTTTGTTTCTAAAAAACACGGCAGCTAAATGAAATACATTGTTTAAATTATACTTTTTTTAGGTATTTAAAACAACAACAAAATGTGCATGTATTCTGGATGTTTTACAAAAAGATTATTATTGTTCATTTATACTTGATCTGTCTTGTTGTGGAAAGATGAGGAGGTCAATTTTCTTTACAGCTTCTTGTGCACAAAGGATGTGGCCTCTGGCCAAATGTGCAGCAGTAACATCCCCAAGCTCGAAGATTCCTCTTCTACTCCTGTCCCTTACACTATGTCAACCTGCCCCTTCATCATCTCCCCGCTCGCTCTCTTCGCTCTTCCTCTTTCCTTCCAACTCTCTCCTCCCCCTTAAGTCTTGATAACCCTGCAGGTTACTTTATCTGGGTTATCAATACAATCGGAGCTACAGGGGGAGAAAAAGGGCAGGCTGCTGGGGGGGCGGAGCTTGCTCAGGAGAGCGATGGCAGCTTAGTCCCGGAGCTCCGCCGATTGACCATGATATCCGTTAAATAATCCTAAAGCTGAATAAGATAAAGGCGCATTCAGGCAACCACGCAATTTTATTGATCCCGGAATATACATCAAGGGGCTCCTTTGACATCCTCAACAGGGGCAACATTCTACGCTTATTAAACTCCATAGACAGCTTAAAGGACATATCCACAGAGGATCTGGCCTCAGTGGAGTTTATAGTCCTACCGGAACACCCAGGGGTGGAAGTTACTAAAACAGTATGGGCCTCATCTGATTTGACTGAAAGCGTGCTTAACGAATAAGCAAAACTCAACAGCTGGGGCATACTACTTCGCCCCGGTCTTAAAGCCGAGATACCCAGATCCCTTGGCAAGCGATTTCTTGCATCAGAACGCCCAACATCAGCCAAATCGTGTCCACCATTCCCTATCTGCACTGCGAGGGGCCCGTAGTAAATCCCCGGTCAGTCAAGAACAAAAAGAACGGGGTGTCAGAAGGTTTAACCCCGTAAATGAGCAAACTAACTTAGACTGGACATGGTTGAGCAGGTCCATAAACAACAAGCCGGAAAAACACTGACATGATAACCAGGTAACCGGGAAATTGTACAAAAGTTTTAAAATCTGCTCCTGGAACATCAATGGCATTGGGGACAAACTTATGGACGCAGATCTAAAACATTACATGCAAAGCTTCGATATCTTAGCCCTCCAAGAAACTTGGTCAGATTCCCCACCACTACTTCCAGGCTTTTCCTTGAACTTCGTTCCTCCAACTCAGTCCGCAAGATTTGGTCACAAAAAAGGAGGCCTAGCCATATACAGTTCACTAAAAAGCACAAGCACAGTGGAACCACTTCCATACAACCTAGACTCTCCGAACGCAATCCAAGTACTACGAATCACCATTAGAAACCAGGGAAAGAGAGAGTTGATAATTTTAATAAACATTTATCTACACCCCCGAGGTAAGAAGCAAGGAGCTCGGCAGCTGATAGAAGTGCTGTCAAAGTTAATAACTGTAGAGCATACAAACAGCTTGATTGTCAGCGGTGACTTCAACCAGAATATGCTCAATAAACCCGCAACGGAAGTCAGCACCGTCGACGACCCTCTTTCTTTGGAACAATACCCGCAGGATAATTCTTCAGGGGGTAGATCTACAAACGCATCACTCCGACTTCTAGGAGCAATGGAAGATCTGGGCCTTAAAGCACTTAATGGGAGATTCCCTGGGGATCGTCCCCAAGCAGCAACATTCCACAGCACAACGTCTAGTTCAACAATCGACTTCACCTTCCTTTCGGGTAACTTGTTCCAAACAACTACCGATTTCCATATTGGCTCACTTGACTACAGCGATCACTTACCACAAGAAGTGACACTAGAAGCCTTTACAATACAAATACCGGAACGAGCTATCGGTTATGAACAAGTCTTTACAGCAAATGACCGGCGTTTAAAGTGCAGAACAGATGATCCCGTGGCCCTTCTGCTTTACGCCAAGCAAGTATTTGGCGAAACCCAAAATGAAACAACGGACCTTGTAGCCAGCTGGGAGACATTTACAGAAACGTTGCGCAAAAATATGGGAAAAACACAAAGGAGAAACCAGCTCGAAGGAAGGAGCAATACCGCCAACCACATGCAGCACTTTATCTTGCTTTGACAAATAATGCTCGCCTAAAAAGTCTAAAAACTCTTATCGGCCAGACCTTACGAAGAGCAGGGAAAGAACCCGATGCCAAGGATGAACTGAGGATGCTAAAGCGTGACCGTAGGAGGTTGGTATGGCGACTCAGGAGGGAATCAGAAGAGGCTCTTTGGGCCAAACTTTTATATGACGCCAAATCAAACAACAGTACGCAATTTTGGAGGAAGATGAATAATCTGTCCAAGGCGCAGAATTATGGCACTAATTCCTTTGTCCAAGAAGACGACTGGATAACCTTCCTTAGTTCACACTTTAGGGGTACTGATGCCAACATCAAAGGTACCGCCACACATATAAAATGCACCATGGACCGTTCAAAACTCATCCGTGATCGCCACGAGTTCCTGCAGTTAGACCAGACTATTGCAATCAAGTGTGCACTGATCTGTGACAGAATCTCAAAGGGGAGGCGCGAGGGGGCCCCGGGCCCAAACGGGATTCCTCCCCTACTGTTTAAGCAAGACCCTGCGTTCTGGGCAGCGGCCCTTAAACCAATGTTTGTCAAGATCTTGCAAACTTCTTTAATTTCATCATCGTGGAGGGGAGCCATTATTTCACCAATCCTCAAAAAAGGAGACCAAAGCGATCCAAAAAATTACCGGTTAGTGGCTCTGCTCGATAATGAGGCAAAATATTTTGCGGGCCTCCTTCTGCATGAACTGTTATCCTGGGCAGCCAATGTCTCAGCAATCCCATACAACCAAACAGGCTTCTGTAAAGGCATGGGAACCTCTTCTAACATCTTAGCACTATCTTTATTAATTGATGCAGCACAAGAAGCGAACCAGCCACTTTACCTGTGCTATATTGATTATAGTTCAGCTTTCGACCATGTCGACAGGAACCTTCTGTGGGAAAAGTTATTCAAACTGAACATTCCTCCGCTGCTTTTAAAACAATTAATTCTCCTTCACACCGACACATGGGTGCAAGTCAGGCTGGGCACCGGTGACCTTCTTTCAAGAAAGATTCCAACGTACGCAGGAGTAAAACAGGGCTGCGTTCTTGCCCCAACACTTTTTAATCTTTTTATGGGAGACCTATCCAAATTGTTGAATGACTCAATTCACATGCTCCAAAGCTAGGCGGCTCACAGATTTCCAACCTATTCTTTGCAGATGATTTGTTACTCATCAGCCGGACCCCGGTTGGCCTTCAGCGGCTGTTGGATATTACTTCAAGATATTCTGCTGCTAATAGACTTACCATCAACCGGGAAAAATCAAAGGTTATGTGTATCAACCTTTCCAAAAAGAAAGCAACTAGAAACTGGCTCCTGTCATCTTGCAAGCTAGAAAAGGTCAGTGAATATCGATTTTTGGGGGTCTTTATAGACCATAAGGGTAACTTCCCTCCTCAATGTGAAGCCATAAAAAGGAGAGGAGTATCTGCAGCAGCGACACTCAGAACCCAAAAAAACACAGTTTCCGGTCCAAGCTTTCTCCCACTAATAAAGGTAATATAGGCAAAGCTAATTCCAGCTATCACTTATGGCAGTGAAGCTATGAGAGGGAGGGGCGCTCCCTTATTAGACAGAACTGTGGCAAAAGCACTTCGCATGATCTTTGGCCTACCAAGGTATTCATCGCCGGCCCAAATGAGACTAGAGTTCGGGCTTCAAAAAGAAGAGCTGGCACGCAAGGGAGCCTACATAAAAACCTGCCATAAACTATGCAGGGGCGAACCGAATACCTTAAATGCGCTCCTGTGAAAGGAACTTCAAAACAAACTAAAATGTCCAGCAAGGAGGTACTTGGAGGGAGCCATTGAGGACCTAGGATTACAGCAACTTTGGTCACTCCCAGTCTCCGCAGCAGTCTTTAAAAATGTGGTCAACAAGACAGTCCGGAAGGATCAGTACTGCAGGACAAAGCTGCCCTAATCGAGCGGGCTCATGGTTGGCTTACAGTGCAATCGTACACCACGACTTTGCCCCAAACCTATCTGCAGATTGGTTTCACCCAAAAAATAAAAGAGAAATTTCTGAAATTTCACCTGGGGCAACTGCCTTCAGCGGCCCACCTGCCTCCATGGTTACGGCCACCGCTACCTACAAGATGTCGACTTTGTGGGGACGGACAGGAAAACATAGTCCACCTGGTCCGAGCTCACTCACGAACGACGAGTTTTCCTGCGTCCGCTTTTCAACTTCCACAAGATACGGACTTGTAGACAAGCAGTTCTGGCCTGCTTTAAAGGGGACAACATCCAACTGAGTTGTCGAATGGTAAAATTTCTTGAAACAGCCGTGGCCCGCTACAAAATCTTGAAGGAACCAACTAAAGCGAGCAATACCTTAAACAGCCCAAATGATGATCCTAACGGTACCCCGGAAGTCCAATTCCTACACTGACTCCTTGACTCTCACACTTGATCGTTTTAATAAGATGATAAGTCCCCTTCATTTGTGTTGTCGATTGTCTTATTCAGTAATCCTGTTTACTTGTCTTATGTACAGAATTTTAGTTTTTAACTCGTTCAATTCAGATACACATTTTATAAATTGGTGCTTCTTTGTTTTATTAACATTGTAAAGGTTTTAAATAACATGTACAATAAAGTATTACTTACCCGCTAAAGCTGAGGGGCATTTGCGGCTGAAAACTAGCGGCTGTGGTACCGGAGGTGGCCTGGAGTCCCTGAGGAGTGCTGATCCCGCAATTGCGAACTCCCCAGAGACGGACGGAACAGGAGGGCTCAGACGCGACTAGGCTGCGACTCCCCGGACTATAGTTGCCAGCGTGGCCGGGCAGCGTGACACGACGTGCGGCTGCTGAGGCGAGTCAGGGGTCGGCGTTAGCGGGACGGCGGCGACAGATCACTGAAGTTTGCCAACCCCGTTCCGCCGCTGCAGGAGGCATATTGTGATTGAGTGTTGTGGCTGAGGAGGCCGGGGTATAGCGACACAACGTGAGGCCTGGGACGAGGCCGGTGCGCTGGTAAGAGGCGACGAGGGTGTGCCGAGGATTGCTATGACCCCATAAGTAATTTGAGGAGGCGAGTGCTGCCCTGGGTTGTCTCAACGATTGCCTACAATGTAGCTCTCTGCATTGCAGTGGCTTTGAGGGGCATATTATAAAGGCCTTAGCTGCTACTGGATGGGACCTCGATTCTGCCAGGCACACATGTGATACACTTGGGAAGGTGCATGACATGAACCATTGGAGGTTGACATAGGCGAGGATTCCCCTCGGTCTTCGATCGCTGGTAGACACCTTACCAGCGCCAGTTGAGATGGAGGTTGACCCACCCCTCAGCAGCGAGGCACTGCAGTTATTTTACCTGGGTGGCCACACTGACCATTGGATTTGCTAAGAGGAGGCGGTGAGAGTCTGTACGGAGCCTGGTGAAGTGCGTGCCTATGCAGTAATACGGGCCTGCTGGCCTGACTCGACACTATAACAGCAGCAAGTGTATGGAGAGACAGATCCTGTGGCGGCGAGAAGTGGGGGCGTTACGGCACAACGGAGGCAAGCTGGCGTTTTGCTGACCAGGGGGGGCTGTGTCCCTGAGGAGGCTGACGTTGCCAGCTGAACGCACCTCTTCCGTGGCTCTTTCCAGCTAGATATCATCCTACGGACTGCTGATCTTGCAACCCGGGCCACCTGAGATGTTCGCTTGCGACAGTCATGGGTAAAGGTGATAAGAACCAACCCAAGTTGTCATTTGAGCAATGAAGATCCAAATCACAAGACCCTGGCCCTGGTAGGGGTGCGGGGGAGATGGCGCCAGTTCAGGAGGATGCAGATGACGACATTCGCACTATCCTGGAGGCTATGGAACAATCTTTGCAGAATGGCATCTCTGCTTTGGGCACTAAAATGGATGCCATGTCCTCTAGGATGGATAGAATGGTGGAGCGCTTAGACAAACACGCTGAACGACTCGACATGGCTGAGAGATGCCTCACGGAGGTGGAGGAAACGCACACCACTTTAGATGCGGATCATAAGCAACTGGGAAAAGTTATTCGCATCCTGCAAGATAAAACGGAGGACTTAGAAGCGCGTTTCTGATGCTGTAACCTGCGGCTCATGGGCCTTCGTAGACGACAGCTACTGGCAATATGGAACAGTTTATGGAGAAATTGCTTGTCACTCTGCTGGGGGAATGTGTCTTCTCTGCCATGTTTGTTGTGGAAAGGGCGCACAGGGCCTAGGTCCTCGCCCGCCGCCGGGCGCCCCCCTGCGCCCCATTTTTGTGAAACTGCTCAATTACCGTGACCGGGACGCTGCCTTGCAGGCAGCCCAGGAAAAGAAAATTCTGAAGTTTGAGGGGCCGGAACTATCCCTATTTCCAGACTTTACTGCTCGGGTACAGGAAGCCCGCAGACACTTTGTGCCCCTTAAGAGGCAGCTTCGCGAGCTGGGTGCTGATTACGCCATGCTGTACCTCGCAAGGCTTTGAGTCAATAGACAGGGACAGTCGCATATATTCACGGACCCCAAAGTATTGCAGCAGGCTATCAAAAAATGGATCAAGGATCGAAGGACCTGCCCGGCACGACCGCAGCAAGAAGAGGTGGCAGATTCCGCGCTGGACGAACAAGGTGGGGGTTTGGTGGGGGGGTTGGCGACCATCAGGGGGGTTTTGGAAGTTTGTTTCTTTTTAAGCAGATGATACATGTACTGTTGGCCCACATACAGTTCTGCTATACACTCTGGCCTGCACAGGTAGATTATGACAAATGAACTTTTAGATCCCGGGGAGAGTTTGGGCGGGTACTGTCCTAGAATGTCAGGGGACTTAATGATCATCGTAAGCTCCGTAAGGTCATGAGTTACCTCTTTAGACATAAGGTTAACCTGGCTCTCTTACAAGAGATCCCTATACTTAGAATTAGGGCTCTGGTGGGCAATATCAATGCTGCAGGATACAGGACGCATGCAAGGGGAGTCCTGACTTGGGATAATCCCAGATCACCGTTCACACTTTCACTGCTCCAAGAGGATGCTGAGGGCCGCTATGTTATATCCAGCTGCCGGGGCCGGGGCTTCGATGTCCTCATAGTTCATGTTTACAACCCTAACTTTGATTGCCCGGATTTCTTCGGAGAACTAGCTAGGCTTATTCCCCATTATGATTACACTAAGATCCTCTGGGGGGGTGATTTTAATATGGCCAGAGACCCAGAGTTGGATAGATTTGCGGGCCCCCCAGGAGCCCTGCAGCTGCGGCGAGAAAGCTTGAGGAAGTCATGGTATGCTTGGATTTGCGTGATGTGTGGCGGATGAGAAGTGAGGTGAGAGGGGGTTATACACATTACTCTGCATTTCATAATCTTCACACGCGGATGGACTATTGGTTAGATTCTAATTCACTGTGTTGGCCTTGTCAGACAGTGTACGGTGTTGCCACGCACGCTCTCGGATCATTCACCACTGGTGCTGGTCCTGGACGTGCCAAGGAGGAAAATCCCACCGTTCACTTGGAGGTTCCCTCCAAATTATCTGCTAGATCCGTTATTTCGAGAGGAGATTGCTGTGGCCATAGATACCTTTTTCACTACTAATATTGTCTCTGTTGATAGTTTTCAAACGATCTGGGAAGCTTTTAAAGTGTATATCAGGGGGGGTTGCGATGTCGAAGCACTCGGGTGTGCTAAAGGCGATTAGGAAAACCCTGACTGATATGGAAGGTAAACTGAAAGGCCTGGAACAGCGGAGTGTAGCTGGTGACGCTAGGGCAGTAGATGGTGAGATCAAGGCGCTGCTTGAGGAATATCAGGAAACGGCTGACCGAAAGGTGAAACATCTGGGCAAGTACCCCACGGCGTGCTCCTATGGAGAAGGTGAGAGGCCGGGATCAGTATTGGCTCAATTGATGAAGGCCAAATGGGGTAGGAGATTAAGTTGGAAAGTGGAGAACGTCTGACAGCCGCAGCGGAAGTGGCCGAACGCTTCAGGCAGTATTATGCGGAATGATACAGATCTCGAGCTGAGGAGTCGGAAGACCAGATTAGGGAATATTTGGAGTTTATGCAATTACCTTTCCTCCCAGATGCCCACAGGGAACTCCTGTGTCATCCGATAGAAAAGGACGAAATTGTTGAGGCTCTGGGTGGCATGAAAGCTAGTAGCACCCCTGGGACTGATGGTTTAACAGTTGCCTTCTATAAGGCATTTTCGGAGAAGTTACTCCCGCACCTTGTTACTCTGTTTGAGGGCATGTATGAATCAGGAATGATACCCCCTTCAATGAGAGAGGCCATGCTGGTCGCCATCCCCAAGCCAGGTAAAGCTCTGGACGAGTGCAGCTCGTTTCGCCCGCTATCGCTTCTCAATGTTGATACGAAATTATTTGCTAAAATATTGGCTACCAGATTAGCACTGATGTCCCACATCCTAGTGGCCCCAGAGCAGGCGGGATTCATTCCCTCCAGAAATGTAACTTATAATATCCGGACTGTGTTTGGTGCGAAGTAGCAAGTTCGACTGGAAAATAAAGCAGTGGCTGTATTCCTAGATATGGAAAAAGCGTTTGATTCAGTTGAATGGTCATGTTTGCGACAGGTTCCGACAAGAATGGGGCTCGGAGGGATCTTCTTACAATTACTCGGCACTTTGTATTATAGACCCACGGCCCGAGTATGAATTGGGGACCAAGTTTCCGCCCCATTTTGTATCACCAGAGGCACAAGCCAAGGCTGCCCTCTATCCCCGCTCCTGTCTGCCTTGGTCGCGGAGCCCTTGGCCTGCACCCTGAGGGAGTATAATGGGAATGAGGGTATTGGGTTTCCTACATTTAGAATTATAGTGTCTACTTATGTGGATGACACGCTCCTGTATGTCCTTAGGCCTGAGGAAAATCTATTGGCAGTTATAAGGGAGGTGGTAAGATTTGGAGCATTGTCAGGCCTTAAGGTCAATTCGGAGAAATCCCTAGTATTTCTGCTCACGCCTGCAACCACCAAATTTGAAATGGAATACCCTTTGCTGTGGACTGAGGATTCAGTACGTTATTTGGGCATATGACAGCATACGGATGCGGATCTGGGGCCCGATTCACAGAATGAACTTAAGACTCAATCCTAAACTTACTACTACTTTGGTATTCACAGAATGCACTTACTACTTTTGGCATTCACAGAATGAACTTACTACTTTTGGTATTCACAGAAGTTAGGATTTTGTCTTAAGCCTGTCTTAAGTCTGTCTTAAGTTTGTCTTAAGACAAACTTAAGACAAAGTCCTAACTTCTGTGAATACCAAAAGTAGTAAGTTCACTCTGTGAATTCCAAAAGTCGGAAGTGCATTCTGTGAATACCAAAATAGTAGTAAGTTTAGGATTGAGTCTTAAGTTCATTCTGTGAATCGGGCCCATAGTGTTTCGAGAAAATTATGGCACGGCTATCTCTAAACTAGAGGATAATGTCGAACTATGGAGCCGCCTTCCCTTGTCCCTGATGGGGCGTGTGTCAATCATGAAAATGGTTGTCCTGCCTAGATTTCTTTTTCTTTTTACGCATATCCTGTTGGTTCTTCTGTGCGCTTTCTTCCATCGGCTGAGGCAACTTATGTTGAAATTGGCTTGGGCGGGCAAACAAGCTAGGGTGCAGTGGGGAGTGCTCACGCTCCCATGTCATCTGGGCGGGCTTGGCGCACCTGACTTTGATTTGTATTATAGGGTGGCACAGGCAGCACACCTTCATTCCTGGATCAATGGTGAAACGGATGTCCCCTACCTCCGGATGGAGCGACTATTTACCGAACCGATCCCTCTGCCCGTTGTCGTTATAGAACAACCTGACCGTAGGACTGGCATTATTGACTCCTTAAATACTACCAGACATGCCTGGCATTGGTTGCTACGGCTACAGGCGTGGGCGATATTATATTTACCGGCTATGCCCATAGAATGGTTGAGATGGTTAGGTCTCTGCACTGAGAGGGGCGTGACTAGAGCTCTGCGTGCTATGAACATTGAGGAAGCAGGTGATCTCTTTTGCGAAGGCGTGGGTCACACCATTGAACAACTTGCGGGCCCCCCAGAGAGTTACACATCTTTAAATAAATTCCAATTCCACAGAGTGAGAGGGGCATTGTGAACACAGCTGGGCGAAGACATGGTGGAACCTCCTGAGGTATGTGAGCTGACACATGTAATTAAGGCTACTTCCTCTCGCAAGATGATTGCGGCTCTCTATAGGATACCAGTGTCACACCGGGCGCATAAATACACTGCTGCCAGGCTAGCATGGCAGCGAGACTTCAGCGTCCAATTGGACGATGCTATATGGTCCTATTGCTGCATGAATACCAGGAAGATATCCCTACATGGTAGACACCGGTTGGTTCAATTTAAGTACCTTAATAGGGTATACTATACCCCAGAGAGGCTGTATAGATACAGTCTGCGAGATGATGCCGAATGTGAGAGATGCCATGCAGAGGTGGCGGACTTCATGCACCTGGCATGGCAGCGCCCGGTAATATACTCCTTTTGGAGGTCAGTATTCGAAGAGCTTGGCAGAGTTGTGGAAACAGAGCTTACAGTGGACCCGCTGGTCGCTCTACTTGGGTATACTAAACTACTGCCAAAGGCAATCCGCAGACTAGTGGATATGTGATTGCTTATGGCCAAGAGAAGAGTGGCCATGTGTTGGTTGAGGGTCCCGTCCCAACTAAGCAGCAGTGGTCCCGGGACATGCTCTACTGCTCCATGCAATCAGAGCTATATAGTGAACTACTACCGCCCAAAAGCAGACCAAAACATTTTTGGGGTCTTTATACTGAATACGTGCAAGGTGAGAGGAACGAATGTGTGGAAGATGCAGTGAATGGGGTCGGATTGGATGATTCGGGTGTTAGTGAGCCCGCTGGAATTTGTTGAAGTATCTGCGAGAACTGACATGACTGTCTGTATGACCAGTAGGCTGGGTATGGACTTGCAAAACCTGGCCTGATGCGGACTTGTTGGGTTGCGCGCCACAATGCACTCTCACCATGGGTCTGATTGAGTTCTTCTACAAAAGCCCCTGCTGTAATGTATTTAGAGAGTATACAGAAACTGCCCTTGCCGGGATGTTGGCATCAAGGCGGTGTCAGATTGTTAGTGTCAATGACGAGTACTGAATGTGATAACGTACAGGGCTACTGTAACGGTGTGTGTATACCTCTGCTGATGTATTTTGACTTAATAAAAAAAAAAAGGGCCCCCCCCACTCAAAGCACTTTTAACCAAAACAAGGCCTGACCAAACTAGACAACACCTAATTCTATAATTCCAACAGTGGAGGATTTTCTTAAACGTTTATAACTCCCTCTCATACATTTTTAGTCCAAGTGTTGTGGTGTATCATAATGAAATCAACCTACCATCATAAACACACCCATAAACTGAAAAAAAGTGTGGGAAAAGAGAGAAAGCACCACACGGTCGTAACACCAAGGGGGCCGCTGGCTGGTACTCACCAGCAAGCCCGCTTATCATCAAAGGTTACTTTCTCTCCAAAGCAAAGAAGGTTGTGTTCTGTTGTAAAGAAATCTCAAACCCATATAATCAAAAAGAGAGATAGAGAAACCTAAATGTGAATAAACTATCTGTGCATACTATCATAACAAGTGTCCAATAGACCCCCGTGAGAATATAGGCAAATAATTCTCACCGTTAAAAATTGGTAAAGCTTACTAGCTCAAAGTAACTTTATTAAGAATTATAAAATTATGTGTTGTCCCATTTAGTCAGGCCTTGTTGTGGTTAATAGTACTTTATCTGGGTGACTGCAATGCAATTTTCTTTCCTTATTACAGGTGTGTGCATGTGATATTGTCATAGTGGTGACTCATGCATATGGTGGTTACGTGGCAATGTGACATTTTTCTGATGACATTTCTAACATTATTTTTTATGTGTAATGCTGTGTTCTGCCGTGACTTGTGTTAGTAATGATATACGTCTTGAACACATTCATTTTAAAGGGTGCAATTATTTGTATGTAATGGAGTATGTGGAACCTTAATGTGAATTATGTAACTGGTGATGTATGTGGCAATAGTGTGTGCATGTGATAACGTACATGGAAGCAAGTACGTGTCAGCATAGCTTTTCTGTTCAGCACTTACTATTCTAAGCACACAAGCATTTAAGGTCATACAGTACTTTATTTGTTGACAAGAATTTCCCATTTCAGGACTCAATAGTAGTGGGACATTTGTGCCTTCAGTTCCTTGAAATCTAGGCCTCTACAAACCACATACCTCCAATTATCCAATATTTGTAGACAGGCCTTATGCATAATCCAGCACATTTTATAATAGTATTACAACATTATTTAGTAAGGTCAAAAAACAAAAATGAAGGATGCTATATTAAATTTGGTAACACTAAAACAGCACCTTTAAATACAGGTAAGGACATCGTCTTAATAATTTCTAATAAGGCTCCAAAGGCGAGACCGATTGGCTTTGCCAATTCTTGTTTTTTTTTCAAATAACTGAAAGTAATATGGTATAAACTTTATGTTCAGGTTCAAAATATATTTGGCTAATAATAAGTTCTGTTGCAATAAATATTGTTTTTGGCCACATATCTGTGATCCAGTGTAAGCTGCCTACATTTTGTGGTCTCCGACATTAGTTTCCTACCACAACGCAAACTCTATTCACAACTACACAATTCTCAATACCATAGAGCTTGGCCCATAGAACCATAAGGTCCTCTGATAGATCTTTGCATGAGCTAATAGGGACTCAGATAACAAGAGACAGAAAGCCACTCCTTTAAGAGGACCTGTAATAAGGAAGTACCAAACTAATTACAATTTTCATCAATAAATCATCAATAAGTAAGAACAAATATATGGAATAGTTCTCAAGATACATTTATAAAACTTCAAGATGAATGGTCAAAGCCCGAAAGCATATTAGAATCATTAAATACCAGTTATTCCCTTGTATACTAGTAAAATTCACAAAACCATCATAGTTTAGTGCAAATACATTACAAATTGAGTACCTGGCAAAAAGGTGAGAGGGAGAGAGAAAAGCACATTGCAATAACCGTATGCAATTGAGAATCATACAAACCAAAGATTTGGTTGCAAACTGATCAGGACCATGACACGAGAATGGACCCAGTAGAATGCTTTAACACAGCATGTAAAGTTTGAGTCATTAACTCTTCAGCTGAAATGGTTTGGTCTGCTCTACTTCACCAGCTGGTAAAGTGCATAAAAAAATCAGGAGAGTTCAGTTCAGGGAAATCAGAGTTCAGACTGACAGCATGTCAGGCCCAGGATTTGCAAGGAAAATAGCTGTGCCCCTCCTTTTCCCACAGGGTAATTAAACTTCCAATTGTTCACAGTTCCTGCTCAAAAAGTAACTTTTGCGCTGTTGCATGATTTCTATTGGTCAAAAATCTGTTGTGCAATTGAGGTATGATCGTTCTCTGAACCAAATCATCCAGAGCCCACAAGTAGTATCTTTGTTTAGTATTCACTGTTTTCTAGCAATGCACAATAACACTTCCCTTCGGAAATAGGAAAATATACTTGTAACTTAACATGTACGCTCCACACGCTTTCCACTGTGCTTGCAACAAGGTTTATACAGTTTTTAGTGACAAAGAAGATGTCCTTTATTCAAACTATAGGAAAGAAACTTTAGCAATATTATTCGTAGTTACAGTACAATCAGATCAGCATTTTTCTAGTCTATTCAAAAGAAATAATAAAGACAAAGACATTTTTGAGGCCTACAATAGAAAACCACAAAATCATCGTTTTCCGATGAATAAACACGCTAATATTAAAAACATTTTAGAGCAATAAAGATGCATAAGAAATAATATAAGAACACCATTTCATTATACTTATAAGCTTAATATGATTACGGTTCATTAATAAAGAAGCAATCACTTTCTCTTAGAGTTATATGGCAAAGAAAAATATAAGCAGAAATAATAAAGGCCTTTTCAGAACAATGTTTGCTATAAGAACAACAAACTACATTGTTACTTTACATAATATTGTCATAGCACATTAGTAGGTTTCTCTCTCTGTCATGAATGACTTAACCTTAAACCAGTTTGTGACACTACTGCATGCTATTACGATGAAGTTTTAAAATTTCACGTATTTCCCAAGACACTCTGTTAGTCATGTTCCTCAAGTAGGTATTAGTATCACACCCAATGATCAGGAATTAATCGAGCAAAACATTCTTAAATAATCATGCTCCACAATCACACAATCTCTAATAATCTGATTACAATCTGATAATTTTAGAATGCACTTGTTTTTATTTGTTTCAGCCTAGCACCCACTACGTCTTTCATCACTTCATAAGTACCATTTCTGTCTTCTAATTATATTTCAGACCATTTCCTCTTTCTACCTCTAGTGTTTTGTTTCTACTCTGTGTTTGCAAATCTATATATCAGTACTATAATTATTAGGCCACCAGCAACAGCTAATAAAAGTGTTAGTATTTGTCCCACTTGACTGTTACCCAGTGCTGCATGCCAATTCCCACTGAAGAAAAACCCTTACAAAGCTTCTCCCATGCACCATCAACTTTTAATTTGGTTGAAACTTTCTTCAGGTTAGTAATGTTGCTGATATATCATTGCTTGCAAATCTCTGCTTTTGTCATGAATATAAGTGCAACATTGTTGAATTTTCAGCATGCAACAGACTCCGCCCTCTTTTGCCAACAAAACATCCAGGGCAAGCCGGATTTGCAAAACTATTGATCTAATAGCAACCATTTCAGTATCAATCAATAGGAACTCACCAGCGGTATCCGTTGATAAACTATCAACCACTGTAGAGAACTTTCTAATTTTATGTCAGTACAAAGTCACACCCACTGAAGGTATTATTGCACCAAATATATCACCCCCAATTTCTGCAGCACTTATTCCCCCTTTTTTTCGTGTTAATTTCTTTCCATTGGTTCCATGATGATCATCCACATGGATTATATTTTAGGGGAAAACAATACCCATATAACAACATCCATGTTTAGGCAATTTAAAATAAGCATTCTAACCACATACGAAGTACCCTCCTGGGAAAACTGGATAAGTACCACCTTT
Source organism: Lissotriton vulgaris (assembly GCF_964263255.1). Classification (NCBI taxonomy): domain Eukaryota; kingdom Metazoa; phylum Chordata; class Amphibia; order Caudata; family Salamandridae; genus Lissotriton; species Lissotriton vulgaris. The sequence continues at coordinate 120,642,773 of NC_141686.1, forward strand.
TAATCCCCAACCCCCCGTAATTAGGAAGGTATGTTCACGTTCACTGGAACCAATGAATATATTATTCGATTCAGTCTTCTGTCTTTGTATGCAAAGCTTCCCCTTGTGATGCCAGTCCAGAGTTATTGTGGCATAAGTCGCACCTTTCTTGTAATCATCTTCCTTATGAGACCAATAAGGTATTCTAGATTTCTGTTCTACAGCTTTTTTTTTTAAATTTTTTCTTGTCATCCTCTATTGTGTTAATAAACTCTGGGCCCGATTCACAGAATGAACTTAAGACTCAATCCTAAACTTACTACTATTTTGGTATTCACAGAATGCACTTACTACTTTTGGCATTCACAGAATGCACTTACTACTTTTGGTATTCACAGAAGTTAGGATTTTGTCTTAAGTTTGTCTTAAGACAAACTTAAGACAGACTTAAGACAAAATCCTAACTTCTGTGTATATCAAAAGTAGTAAGTTCATTCTGTGAATGCCAAATGTAGTAAGTGCATTCTGTGAATACGAAAATAGTAGTAAGTTTAGGATTGAGTCATAAGTTCATTCTGTGAATCGGCCCTCTATTTCTACAGATTGTAAAATGCATGTCAAATAATTTTTATGTGTGTATTAAGTCTCAATTGGCTTTTTAGTATGAAAACATTCACCATTGTTTCAGCACTTTTCACATTAGCCACTATATTCATGTTCTTCTTAATAGGTACTTCAGAAAAAGCTAGATCATAATTGGAATAAAAATATTGAAACTGCTCTTTGCCATAGAATAAACGGGTTAGTACAGTACAAGATATTCCATATGTTAAAGAACGGTGATGATATGTCACCCCTTGAGAGACAGACGTGGGTAATTGCATGCACACATAACAATCTCTTGCATACATAGTATCAATGTACTCATACAAGAGTTTGGTAAAAACATTTAACGAAAAGTCATTAATTGACTTATCTTGGTGTAAGTCGTTTCCTGTTAATTTTTTTATATTTGTATCTTCTCCAAGGACGTTTGTTAATTCAGTTGTCATGCTCACATGTTCTTTAGTAGACTTAACAGGATGAACAAACTGAGGCACAATTAGTATGGACACTAACAAGACAAATATTAGAACAAAAATACATAAAAAGCAAGCACGTAAACACCTTCGTCTAGGTAGACTTTCAGTCTCGGAACCATCCATTTTATAAATGCTCATCAAAACAACTAGATTAGCAAAGTTTGTGTATTTGTCTGATTATGGCCTTATTTCATCAACCTCCTCTCTTTGTTTTTTTTTTAAACACCCCTTTTCTCGTGCACAGTTCATTTAGGGGGCTCGTATTATGAGTTGTCTTTGAAACCAAATGCAATTAATTCTTTCTCCCAGTCACTTGTATCAGCCAGATATGTCCATTCAGGTGCAGCATACCTACTGCTTGGAACTTGTGTTCTTTTTGTTCTGCCCACTGTCATTTCTTCTCCGTCTGTATCACTTTGTTTAAAGTGACTGGAGACTTCGGCTAAAGTGTTTGGGACTCTTTTAACCAAAGTGTCTTTCAACTGTTCAGTTTTTCCAGGCCATTAGTCACCTCTTCGCACTCTTGTTTTTCCGGTACATAGTCTATTTCATTTGTCTCAAAACTTTGCTCAGCTTTTTCAGCGATGAACTCTCTTTCATTTTCAACAGTGTTACAAGACCCAGTAGCTGGTATCCACTTTACTTGATGGTTCACCTTCAACTGACTCTGTACTTTCAAGTGGACACGCGACTCGATGAATGTGTGCTGCATGCACCCAATTATGTAGACCACCACATGTAACTGTAGTTGTTGTCACAAGAATCACTTGGTATGGCCCATGCCAACAAGGTTCCAAACAGGACTTTCTCAATTGTTTTTTTACAAGCACCCGAGCACAAGTCGTGTGTTTGCTCCTCTTGAGCTGTAGTGGTGACATCTCCAACCTAGTGAGACATAGAACGCACTACGTCAGCCAATCCTTTACAGTAATGGAGCACTAAATCATCAGATATGTTCACAATCTGATTTACTGGGACTGTAGGCAGTCTCATAGCTCTCCCCATAATAATTTTATGTGGGGACAGCCCTGTCCTTCTGTCTGGGATACTTCTCAAACTCACCAACACCAGTGGTAATGCATCAGGCTATTTCAGTGACGTGGACGCACAAACCTTTGCTAATCATGATTTTATTGCACCCGTTACTTTTTGACCACGCCTGACGCTTCTGGTCAATAAACACAAAGCAATTTCTGCTCAATTTGTAAAGCTGCACAAAGCATCCGCACCACTTCATTATTGAAGTGCGTTCCCCTATCTGATTCCAACGAGACTGGAAATCCAAATCTCTGTATTAACTCTCTAATTAGCAGTTTATCAACAGTTAACCTGTCATTTCGTCACATTTGGCATGTCTCAACCAAACATGGGAACAAACATACAAGGACATATTTTAATCCATTACAAGGAGATCTGCATACGAATAAATGGATCACCTGCCCTTCCAAAATTGCCCCAAATTAACAACTGTTTTTCTTCCCTCAGTTTGTTGCTGACATGTTACACATCTTTGGCACAGACTCTCTGCAATGGCACGGCACTGGCACTTGGCACTGTTTAAATAATCTCATCAAAGCATCTCTACCTATATGAGTTGGACCATGGCAGACTCTTGCCATTTGTGACAGCAAACTATCTGGCAACACAGAGCTCCCTTCTGTGTAAACCTACACCTCGTCTCCTGGTTTGCATGTGCATCCTGCTTTGGTTCACCCTTCTTTTTCTGCCTCACTAACTGAATTGTGTGGAGAGGTGGAGAGATGTGGTGCAGCGGCCAGGGCAGCTGACTTCGGAGCACAGGGTTCACGGTTCGATCCCTGGCTTCAGCTCAGCTCAGCACGATGTGACTCTGGGCAATAGCTCACTTAGGGCCATATGTAGGTAAACAAATAGCGATCCCAAACGTAAAAATTCACAGAATTTCCACGTTTGCGATCGCAAAAAACCCATGTGAAATGTAGAGCCAGAAAAAACGAATTGCTCATTAAAGAATCGCTAAAAATGAAGGAAAACAGTTAGCGATTCTTTGTTAGCAATTACGCCACACCGACTCACTATTTTGTGAGTCGCTAAATAAGGAATCACAAAATCAAGTCGCAAAACAATGAATTTAAAATCTCAAATACCGACTTTTGGAAAAATCGCTAATTTGGAGTCGCAATTCAACACTGACTCAAACCAGGTGGTGACCAGGTGTACTGCATATAACAGCCCCAGAATGCATCTGCGTAAACACAATGGCGACCCTCTATGTCATTGCAAGGTGGAGACAGATGCAAGCTGCAGCACTGAGGATCTGGAGATGACAGGAACGGTATACAGATTGCGCATCACACTATTTCAACAAACAGAGGCAGAAAACAAGGAGAGGTACGGGCTTCACGCAACCACCATCCTAGACCTGATACGTGACCTGCACGCAATCCTGGAGCACCAGACACCAAGGGCGCACGCAATACCACCACATGTACAGGTACTTTGTTGCCTGCACCAACTTGCATCAGGTAGTTACCAGGGGGTCATGGCTGTGGCTGGTGGTGTCTCACAGTGTTGCCTGTCACACTTCTTCAACACATTCCTGGATGCCATGATGCAAAGAATGCACCACTACATCCGGTTCCCCAGCACACAGACTGAACTGCTTAAGACAAAGACGGATTTTTATCAGAAGGCCCAGTTCCCACATGTCATAGGGTGTATCGACGGGACACATATATCAATCTGCCCCCCTCTGCTACTGAGTACATATATTGGAAGCACAAATCAACACATTCAATCAACGTACAGGTCATTTGTGATGCGTCTCACATCATCACCGATATTGTCGCAAAATTTCCAGGGAGCACGCATGACTCCTACTTTTTCAGGAACAGTGGGATCTATACATGTCTTGCTGGGGGGAATTTGGAGAAGGATACCTGATAGGTAAATCAATGTGACACACACTGAGGTATACCTTGAATGTATCTGTGGCTTACTGTGAATGATGTTTCTTCCTTTACCACTTAGGTGACAGCGCATATGCAGTGCCGTCATTTATCCTGACTCCACACCGCAACCCATCTACCCCAAGTGAGAGGAGATTCAATGTGGTGCATAGATCAACGCGGAATGTGGTGGAGCGTACATTTAATTAATTTAATTTTTAATTTTAAAATATTTATAGAGCGCACTTATACCAGAATCGGTTTCATGGCGCTAGAAGGCAGAAAAACCAGTGGGTACGGAGGGAGGGTTATAAAGCTACAGATCTGGAGATTTGAACTCCTGAAAAGCAGGTTCTGCTGCCTCCACACAGTAGAGGTGCAGGGCAATACAGCCCTCTGATCTGCTGCAAGATAATAGCAACATGTGCCATGCTACATAACCTGGCCACAAAGAAGGGATCACCCGTGGAACTTACCGATTCAGAGGATGATGATAAGGAATGTCCACGGCCACTGCACCGTGCATCAGGTGTCGCAGCAGCGCCAGATGGGGGACACAGACGGGCTGAGATCACACGCAACTATTTCTGAGTAAGTAATGAGACAAAGCGAGTAATTGCAAATGTGTAACAATATTTTATTGACCATACGTCAGGCAATAGGAATTCACCCCGCAGCACCATATTGGCCTCTCAGTGCCGCAACAAGCCCAGCATGGCATAGATACAGTGTATGCTCATTATCATCCGTCATAACTTGGACACATGGGTTACCTCACCGATCTCCCAAAGTCAGCTGAAGCATGGCTTCATTTCTTGTGCCCATGCACAGCACTGCTCCGCTTACCCTGCACACGGCCCTCACCAGAGGACTGTCCTGCTGCTGGACCGTGCCTTGCACTGCGCCTCCTTGACTCTGGTATTGGTGGAGTGATGCTGCTGCGGCTTGTCACCTCCTCACTTTCCCCATACATCCCCTGACCCTGTGGCAGCAATGTGTGGTGTCTGGAGCTCTTCCAAAGCAGTGGTGACAGTAACCAGCTGCAGTGGGCCCCATCTCCAACTGCATGGAGACCGAGCGTCTGCTAAGGACAGAAGTGGCATTGCATAGCCTGTTCATCGCCTTTGTATACCCTTCCAGGCACTGTTTCTCTCCGCACCTTGCCCCATGGTCCATGTCCATTCTGCTGCACAATAACCTTACAGCATCGGCCATGTCCCGCATGCCCTCTGCAACTGTGGTATTTAGGTCATTTATGCCCTCCTTCACGTCCCTCATATGTCTGTTCATGTACACCATCTGGCGTTGCATTGACTGCATTCTTTTGCCTTGCAGCCGCTGCACCTTCAACATGCTTCCCCCCAGACCTGCAAATACTCTGGTGTCTTCTCCTTGTACATCTGGACTGTGTGCCCTTGGTCTGCGTCGTTGTGCACATGTGTTGCAATGCTCCATGAGTGAATGTGTCCCTGGAGTCTGTCCTGCCTCTTCCTGCATGTCCTGTGGGGCTCCAGTGGTCTCCTCTTCTGAACCCTCCATCTCCTGAAGCCTACCACCTGTATACCTCTTGTGTACCGATGGTGGTGGTGGTGGTGGTGTGACATCTGCAGGTGTCAGGGCCACAGTGTTGTCTTCCCTGGTTGCCTCATCTGTCTCCCTCTCAGCAGTTTGGGGCACAGGTTCGCCTGTGGATACAGAATGTCAAATTACTGACTTGCCTGGCGGCACTTGTGTTCCATTAAATTAAATGTTTGCCATTGAAACTGACAGTTTATTTATTTTTTTATTTTATTTTATTTTGAAGGTTTCATAGAGCGGGAACAAGATCCTTGCGGATATAGGAGAGCTTTACATTAAGCAATGCTAATTATACAAACAAATAAATGCAGGTAAATCACGTATACATAACATCTTGTGCAAAACAGAAAGCAGTAGGGTACATAACAGGAACATCCCATTGAATCAAGTCAAGGCCAGATAAAGTGACTCGGATGTTTCGTTGGACCCTTATCAGACTAGTAAGGGTACAGTTGATGTCAGAATTTATTAGTCTATGATCAGATACATTTTGCCATCAAAATCGCTTTTACTTCCTTTTTGAAAGATGCTGTAGACAGTCCCCAGCTTGCTTATTTACTGATCTGGGTCACATGCACTTGGGATCATTGGAATAACTGGTATGCTATGTGTTAATTAGGATGACAGCTCCAAAGATGCATTGCTGGTTGTTTGCAAATCATGGACTGGAGTGGTATTCATACTTGCTAATTGGGGATTGGGGATTGGGGAGGTGGTACAGCATGCTGTGCATGCTTCTCACCTTGTCTGGTGTTTTCTCTGGCAGAGCTGTCCGCATCTCCAATGCCAACTGTGCTTTCCAACTGTTCAGGGCTGTTGGTAATGGCGCGGTGGATGTTCCGCCACTTGTCTGATTGGCTTGCTTGAGCCTGTCAGCCACCCTCTCCTTGGCCCGTTTGCAGACGTCATACCAGCGCTTCTTGAGTTCGTCAATGGAGCGATGGATGACCCCAGTTGCATTAATTTTTGCCTGCATTACGAGCCATATCTTTCTTTTCTGTGATTCCGGAACATGTAATGAGTTCTTGCCAAACAACTGGTCATGGTCCTTTACCGCTGCCTCAATTAGGAACCTCCAACTCCTTCTCAGAGAATTTGTGTTTCCTCTTCCTATCTGCGTGCTCCTTTCCCTTCTCCTGTGTCTCCATGCTTGTTTTTGGGGTCTGCTTGAGTATTACTGTGCAGCTCCTGGGTCTGTGCTCTTGCTCTCTGCCTCTCCCACAGCTCCAGGCTCAGTGAAACAGCATGTGTCTGGCCACTTCCTGGTTGTGAGGTCATCAGGCTGCTCCCGATTGGCAGATTCGCTAATTTGTGATTTATTTAAATTTGCGATTTCACAAATACCGATTTGGTAATGCAGATTCGGTATTTTTTTCTGATTATTACTGTATCACTAACTTTTAGCGATTTTTTAATATACATCTGATTTTGCGAGTTCTTAATAGCAATTTGGTTAAAATTGCTATTAGGAACTCGCAATTCGGGTTTTACCTACATATGGCCCTTACTTTCCATGACGGCCCCCAGCACCTTGAGACCGGTGAGGGGTAGTAGTTCGCGCTTAAAAACAATAAAAAAAAAATCTGGTGATTCTCTAATTTCTTCCCATGATTCAACAATTGAAAACATCAGTCTGCATTCAGATTTGTCAGATTGTTTTTCCAATGACTCCCCATTTATTTCAAGGGAATTTAGAGCACAATGGCGCACAATTTCCTCAGCATAACTATTGCCACTTGTGACATAGTCATGGCCAGATTCATGAGCTGAACATTTTACCACTGCATTTTGACCTGGCAGTTGTGGTGCCATCAATAGGGTTTTAACCCATTCTCCTTTTCGTATCTGAGAACCCTATGAGGTGATAAACGCACCTTGAGACCACAATTGCCCAAAATCATGCACCACCCCAAAACCATCTTGACTGTCTGTAAATATAGTACCTTGCATTTGTTCTTTAATACAACATGCCCTGTGAGTGGAATCAATTCTGCCACTTGTGCTGAACTCATTCCTTTCAACCATGATGCTTCAACTACACCCATCACTGTACAAATTACATATGCAGCTCGCAAGGTACCTTCAATGTCTCTCAAGCATGATCCATCCACAAACTACACATGATCGGATTCAGTTAATGGAGTATCCTGCATGTCAGGTCTCGGCTTGGTCCATAACTCAGTCACATCAAGACAATCATGATCCACTTCATCCACCACCACTTCACAAATAGGAAGTGGCAACAAAGTAGCTGGATTAAAAGTTTCAAAGATACATTTTCCACAGCCAAAATTATCTGTTCGTATTTAAGTGACTGCTTGTAAGATGCTGTGTGCGAGTTTGTGTGAACAAAAGCACAATCGAATGTGGCATATGCACTTTCAATGGATGTCCCATCACAATCGTTTCACTCTGCTCGAAGCTCACACATGCAACAGCAACTGCTTTCAAACAACCAGGTAAGGCAGCAGCTACAGGATCCAATGTGGCTGAACAATATTACGCCTGGGCAGTAAATTCTGTTTCACTAGCGGAATTGGCAGAATTTGGGTAGTTTCGGGTTCCGCGGAGAACGTGAAATTGCCCAAAATTGTGCGTTCCGCGATGTCGCAAATTTGTTTGCTTGTTCACGTTCTCAAATGCGTGTTTGCGAGATATTTTCCCCCGAGCACGCAAACAGCGATTGCGAACAGTAAAAAAGCATTGCGAACAAGCAATTCCGCATGTTCGCGGAATTTCTGCATGCTTGCGGAGATTGTTTACCGTTTTGCGGAGATTTGCGTAACGGGATTATGCAAATTCCGCCCACCCCTAAAAATATGCCATACTGTTCCATGCATTTGAGTCAGTACTGAAAGTGCACAACCATCATGTTCACCGCAAAACAGTGCAAAATCCTTGTTGGAGTCACAGTTTGGTTTAACACTATTGGACAACAAGGTATCACAAATCTATTTGATTTTTGGAAGGTCCTGAACTATACTATGTTTTCCATTAGGTTTGCAAATTCCCATGATAGGCGAATTGCATGGACTCCGTAAAATCTCTTTCAGAATATCTTGTTCAATTAACATCTCAATGAGGGGGAGGAGGTAGCTTGCATCCAAGATGGCTGCTTGAGCCGAGAGCTCCCTCACTTCTATTAACATCCTGTAAATTATCCTCCTTATAGCAGTGGTCTGCGAGATCCGTTTGCCTGAATCCGTGCCCCGGAGCGCCTGGGGCTGCTGACAGGCGATTTTCAGCCTCTTACTCTGCCTGGAAGTGCTGCTTCGGTCCGCTGGGCCTGGACGCGCTGCGGGCCACGGAGCGGTGGGGCCTGCTGCAAGCCGCAAGACGATCTGCTGACCCCTTGGGCGGCGCTGCGCCTCCGTCGAGACCTAGAGCACCCGGAGTGAAGAGACGACGGACAGCAATTGCCGTATGGGCCAGGCACCCCCCGGATGAGTGCAGCAGTGAGCGGGAAGACAGGGGGAGTAAGGTGTGCCGCTTGGAGCCTCTGACTGCGACCGCAGGCCCAATACGATTGGGCCTGTGGGACTGCTGAGCAGGAGCGGAGCCCTGCGACCGGTACAGCTGGTTCTGGTGTGCGACGTGGGCCCCTCGGTGGCTCTCTGCCATCCCCATGGCGCCTGGGAGGCTCACGTCCGCTTCCTACAGATACTGCCGGGAGGATTGAACTGTCGGCCCTGAGACTTGGGGGGGCCCCCCCGCTGGCAGGGAGGAGAGGGGCCGGGGCTGGCAGTGTCTGACTGCTGGAACGCTGCAAGGCAAGACCCCACTTGCTGAGACTGACTGGGCCCTTCCTGCCCCGGAGTGCTGTTGCTATGCTAAAACGTGCCAGTCTGCCTGTGAACCTATGACCCTCGAGGAACACGAGGGGCCTGCAAGCATCATTGACACAGGTACGGTGAGGGACGAGTCCCTGGGGGCACATTGAGAGCGCTGTGAAGGTGTGAGGAATTCCAATGCGGGCACTTGGGACTCCGGCTAGACTGCATGCCCGCTGCGCTCTGGTTGTGGAGTGGGGCCTGATCTCTCGTTTCTGGGCTTCTTAGTGGCTAGTGAACTCTTGTCATTGCGAACATTGCCATCCAGTGCTTCTGCCTTGCTACGGACTGAATGAGGGTGGTGACTGTGTGGGGGTAGGACCCCTTTGCTTCCCTGATCGTGAGATCAGCGGTGCCATCCCGACGGTCTGGCCCCGGTCCCCGGCTGCTACGGGGCCTCACTTTGTTGCCTGAGTTGCGCCGCCGACTGGCGTGTGGAGTGCATTATTCCTGGCCACGGGAGGCCTCTGAACTTTCTGTAACTCTTGCTTGGTGGGGGTTGAGAGCCATCGCGCGCCATGGGATGCCTGGACAGGACCAAGCCTAAACTGACCTTTGACAACAAAAGGTCCAATTCTAGTGACCCCCCCCCCCTTCTGGGATGGAGAAAGACGGAGCTGAGTCGGCAGCGGAGAAAGACACAACGGAACCGGACATTCATAGTATCTTACTGGCCATGGAAAAGAACCTGCAGGGCGGGATCACCTTCTTAGGCACAAAGATGGACGCCCTCATGTACCGCATGGGTTGGATGGCGGAGCGGCTGGACAAACACGCTGAACGCCTGGATATGTCAGAGCACCGCATAGGAGAGGTGGAAGAGGCGCAGACCGCTCTGGATTCCGAACATAAGCAGCTCGCAAAGTGATCCATATCCTGCAGGACAAGGCAGAAGATTTAGAGGCGCAGTCTCGCAGATGTAATATACGCATTACAGGTTTGCCGGAAAGTACGCAGACAGGAAACATGGAACTGTTGGGGGAGACACCTTCTCGGAGATGTTTGTTATCGAGAGGGCGAACCGCACCCTGGGCCCGAGACCTAAACCCGGAGCCCCCCGCGTCCCATTACAGCCAAACTACTTAACTACAGGGATCGCAGCACGGCGTTGAAGCTTGCCAGAGAAAAGCAGCCGCTGACCTATGAGGGCTCCATGCTCTCTCTATTTCCAGATTTCACTGCAAGGGTGCAGGAGGTGAGGCAACAGTTTGTGCCAATGAAACGCCAACTTCGCAAACTGGGTGCTGATTATGCTATGCTGTACCCTGCCAAACTACGAGTCAATCGGCAGGGGAAGTCCATAATATTCACGGACCCGAAGGCGCTTCCGAAGGCACTGAAGGACTGGCGCAGGGAAACGCGGCATTCATAGGAGAGCGGACGTCCTGAAGACTCAGTAGATGGCTCCCTGGACGAACAGGACTAAGGTTATGGACTGCGACTAGAAGGGGTACCCAATCCATCCTAGGATGCAGTGAATGAGTGTTGCACAGTCCATAGAAACTGATGTTGGTACTCTTGGTCTTGACTGCTGTTTCTGATGCCCCTTTTCCCTCTGTGACGCTATGGCGCTTTGGGCTTGTTGCCGGGCGGGATGGGCAGGGAGGGGGGGGATGATTTTGCCGATGGGTACGTCCCTAGAGTTACACTATTCGCCTTTAAGACCTTAGAGATGATGTAAACACAGTACTTAAGAGAGACTAGAGGCCCCGCTACAGATGACATGTAGAGCAACAGGATCCTTGCTTGAGACTGGTTGCATGGGGCATGATTTGGGAGCTGGACAATTGATTGAGCGGGGGTCGGCATAGTTAGATATAGTGTTTTACCTTCTCTGTCCATCACCACCCCCTGTTGTTTAATTATTTGTCCACCATAAGCGTGGAAGGGTATACTCAGACGTGGGTCCCTTGCTCATTGCACCATCAGGATTCAAGCAAGCCGGGCCGAAGACGGCTGAAATGCCAGAAACCGGTCCCCGGTAGCTTGTTTCCTTCCCAGTGAAAGAATTGGTTTGGTAGTTTGGTTTGCCCTGTTCCCATGATGCACTGGGCCACGGACTGACTAATTTGCATGTAGCCAGGTTCTGAGCTGGGATGGTGCAATGAGCTAAAAAAACGGTGTTGGATTAAGCCCTGATCTCTTGACTGGGTGAGAGTATTCTGCTTAATTCAGAAACTCTGTCCATCACCACCCCCTGTTGTTTAATTATTTTGTCCACCATAAGCGTGGAAGGGTATACTCAGACGTGAGTCCCTTGCTCATTGCACCATCAGGATTCAAGCAAGCCGGGCCGAAGACGGCTGACTTGCCAGAAACCGGTCCCCGGTAGCCTGTTTCCTTTCCAGTGAAAGAATTGGCTTGGTAGTTTGGTTTGCCCTGTTCCCATGATGCACTGGGCCAGGGACAGACTAATTTGCATGTAGCCAGGTTCTGAGCTGGGATGGTGCAATGAGCTAAAAAACGGTGTTGGATTAAGCCCTGATCTCTTGACTGGGTGAGAGTATACTGCTTAATTCAGAAACTCTGTCCATCACCACCCCCTGTTGTTTAATTATTTTGTCCACCATAAGCGTGGAAGCCTATACTCAGACGTGAGTCCCTTGCTCATTTCACCATCAGGATTCAAGCAAGCCGGGCCGAAGACGGCTGAAATGCCAGAAACCGGTCCCCGGTAGCTTGTTTCCTTCCCAATGAAAGAATTGGCTTAGTAGTTTGGTTTGCCCTGTTCCCATGATGCACTGGGCCAGGGACAGACTAATTTGCATGTAGCAAGGTTCTGAGCTGGGATGGTGCAATGAGCTAAAAAACGGTGTTGGATTAAGCCCTGATCTCTTGACTGGGTGAGAGTATTCTGCTTAATTCAGAAACTCTGTCCATGTTATGTTATGTTATGTTACAAACTTTTGTATTGCGCACAGCTGCCCCAGCTAAGGGGCGTCCTGGCGCATGGCAAGTAAAAAGCAACACCTACAGGGAACATAACAGAAAAGAAAACAGAGGCGATTTAATCAAACAGAAAAGTTTTTAAAGCTTTACGGAAAGCTAAAAGATCAGCGAGCAACCGCATCTCAACAGGAAGAGAATTCCAAAGCTCGGCCGCTCTGACCCGGAAAGAGCGGCCGCCGACCCGACACAGCCTGTATCGGGGGATCACCGTAAGAGCTTGGCCCAAAGATCTCAGGGACCGGGTAGGCACATACCAAGCCAAAAGGTTCGCAAGAATTTGAGGACTCCCACCCCTCAGAATCTTGAACGCCAGACACAGCACTTTAAACTGGATTCTTGCCCTGATAGGCAGCCAGTGCAGTGATCTCAATGTGCCGGAGACGGAACAGGTTCGAGGTAAGCCAACAATGGCTCCCGCGCGGCATTCTGAACACGTTGGAGGCAGGTTACCTCCGCCACATTAGCCCCTACCAGGAGCGAGCTGGCATAGTCCGGGCGAGATAGCACTGTAGCCATCACCACCCCCTGTTGTTTAATTATTTTGTCCACCATAAGCTTGGAAGGGTATACTCAGACGTGAGTCCCTTGCTCATTGCACCATCAGGATTCAAGCAAGCCGGGCCGAAGACAGCTGAAATGCCAGAAACCGGTCCCCGGTAGCTTGTTTCCTTCCCAGTGAAAGAATTGGCTTGGTAGTTTGGTTTGCCCTGTTCCCATGATGCACTGGGCCAGGGACAGACTAATTTGCATGTAGCCAGGTTCTGAGCTGGGATGGTGCAATGAGCTAAAAAACGGTGTTGGATTAAACGCTGATCTCTTGACTGGGTGAGACTGCTTAATTCAGAAACTCTGTCCCTCACCACCCCCTGTTGTTTAATTATTTTGTCCACCATAAGCGTGGAAGGGTATACTCAGACGTGAGTCCTTTGCTCATTGCACCATCAGGATTCAAGCAAGCCGGGCCGAAGACAGCTGACATGCCAGAAACCGGTCCCCGGTAGCTTGTTTCCTTCCCAGTGAAAGAATTGGCTTGGTAGTTTGGTTTGTCCTGTTCCCATGATGCACTGGGCCAGGGACAGACTAATTTGCATGTAGCCAGGTTCTGAGCTGGGATGGTGCAATGAGCTAAAAACGGTGTTGGATTAAGCCCTGATCTCTTGACTGGGTGAGAGTATTCTGCTTAATTCAGAAACTCTGTCCATCACCACCCCCTGGTGTTTAATTAGCTCTTTGAGCAGATGGCGGAGGCAGACCAAATGCCCCCCACGATGCGGGAAGCAATTATAGTTGCTATTCTTAAGCCCGGGAAACCTCCGGAGGACTGCGCTTCGTATCGACCGCTATCGTTGCTTAATGTCGACGCGAAGATTTTCGTGAAAATTATTGCAAACCGTCTTAGTCCGTTAGTCCCCAAGGTTGTTGCCCCTGAACAGGCAGGCTTTGTCCCTAACCACAACCTAACCTACAACTTGAGGACTGTGTTTGTGGCATTTCAGCAGACACGCCAGGATGTCCCAGCGGTAGCGGTTTTCCTGGATATAGAAAAGGCCTTTGATTCTGTCGAGTGGCCTTTCCTTAGACTGCTACTGCACCGCATGAGGGTGGGCGACCTTTTCCTCCAACTACTGAATTTGCTTTATGCTTCCCCTTCTGCCCAGGTCCGCATAGGCTCGCTTACGACTGAGCCTTTCAACATAGGCCGTGGCACCAGTTAGGGTTGCCTCTTTCCCCCATCCTGTACGCCATAGTTGCGGAGCCCCTAGCTTGCGCTTTGCGCGAATATCATAGCCACCGTGGTATACGATTCCCCAAGTACAACTTGATAGTGTCCACGTACGCGGACGACACTCTTCTATATGTGCGACACCCGGAGGACAACCTCTCGACGGTGCTGCGCGAGGTTGTACTGTTTAGTTTGCTATCGGGGGTACACGTGAACTGGAGCAAGACACTAATGTTTCTGCTTACGCCTGCCACCAAGAGAGTTATCTCGGACTACCCTATCCAGTGGACCACAGACTCGGTTCGCTACTTAGGAATTAGGCTGCATACGGACTGGGAGGTGGTCCTCAGGGAGAACTACGGGGTGGCAATTTCTAAGTTGGAGGATGATGTGAACAAATGGATAAATCTTCCCTTGTCATTGATTGGGCGCATATCCTTACTGAAAATGATTGTACTTCCTTGCTTCTTATTCTTATTCAGTAATATACCCATGGTCTTATCGGGGGCATTCTTTCGGCAGCTCCACTCTCTGGTGCTGCGACCGACATGGGCTGGGAAGCAGCCTAGAGTGATGTGTCCCATACTCATCCATTCCTTCGAGGAGGGAGGCCTAAACGCTCCGGACTTGGAGCTATACTATCGCGCAGCACAGAGCGCACATGCGTACGGCTGGATCCATTGCCCAGCTGACGCGCCACACTTGCGCATAGAAGCAATAGTCGCTGACCTAACCCCACTACCAGCGCTGATGTCCCGCCCTAGGGACGGACGGACGGGCATCCTCGATTCTTTGAATGCCATGACGCATGCCTGGCACCACCTGATGGATGCTCAGGCCTGCTTGATGCTATACGCTCCAGGGGTGCAACTGGCCTGGTGTTCGTGGCTCGACCCCTGCAGAGATAGAGGATTGGTGTCTGCCCTAGCTAAAATGGATATTGCCCACATGGGCGACCTGTTCACGGAAGGCAGGGCTTGCACCTGGGAGGAAATAGACCCGGAGAGCGCTCATGATGTTCTTCTTCTCCCACGCTTCCAGTTCCACAGTGTTCAACACGCTTTGAAGGAGCTGCTGGGTGAGGATATGGCTGAACCCCAGGCAGCTTTGTATCGCATTACACTTACAGAGCGGACAGCGAACTATACTAAGCCTCACTTGGCATGGCAGGCTGACCTGGCAGCCGACCTCCCTGAGGAAAAGTGGAGATGTTGCTGCGCTAATGTTAAGAGAGTGTCTCTGAAGGGTCGCCACCGTTTGATGCACTTTAAATTCTTGAAAAGGGTATATCACACCCCGAGCGGTTGTTCTGATACGGACTGAGGGAGAGTTCCGGCTGTGAAAGATGAAGGGAACAGACTGCTGACTTTTTGAACCTAGCCTGGCGATGCCCGAAAGTTTCCGATTGTTGGTGCGCGGTATAAGGTGAAGTGAACAGATTTACTGAAATGGCGCTAACCCCAACTCCTCTATTGGCCCTTCGGGGGTATTCTAAAGATATTTTGCCTGAAAGAAGAAGGCTTGTTGGCATGGCCTTTTTGATCGCCAAGAGATGTGGTGGGCTCACCTGGATGCGCGGGCCGACCCCGACACTAGCTAAATGGTCTAGTGATATGCAGTACTGCTGCACGCAAATGGAGCTGTATGGTGAACTGCTTCCGCCCCGCAACCGTCCCAAGAATTACTGGGCACTGTATTTGGAGAAGAGGGCTGCACAGGAGGCTCAAGACCTGAGCGAGCCACATTTAGCTCTGGAGATGGGGGAGCCACGGGAGGACACATCACAGCACACTGAAGAGGAGACACTTGTTTAGGGGGCACTAGCTGGGGTTCCAAATTCTGGGTATAGGGCAGATGCTGTGAGGGCGGTGGAGGCCTGCGGAGGGGAAGCATACTGTTTACGTGTCAGCACTGTTGACTGTGTGGGGGACAAAGTCTTATTCTTTGATCGATATGCCCATGCTGAAAAGCAATTGTGTTGCTGTTGTACTCTACGAGCCAGCTCTTTGACCCTTGATTGTATGTTTTTGAAATGCTAAAAAATACATTTAAAAAAATAAATAAATTAACATTTCAATCACAGGCGTTATTCCTGCAATTGTCTCAAGACTCATTTTGTAAGCTGTGTTCTCGGGAACTCTGCATTTGGTTTTACAGTAATCTGAATTGGAGCTACTCCTTTCATCAGGCCAATATCTTTTCCTGAAAAATCCCACACATCAGTCAATACTGTATCTTTCAATTCAACTGGCAAATTATTTGCTGTAAATAAAGGATATAGACTATTTCTTCCATTTCCTGTCATGTCATTTTAAACACCACATTCTCATATTTCGTATGAAATGCTATTCCATCTGGTGTACAATAAATGGAACAGCTTATTTTGCACACTAAGGGCCCGATGTAGGTAATCTCGATTTACCTACTCTTAAATACCGAATCATACCGATTCGGTATTTAAGAGTAGGTAAATGGGATGTAGGTAATTTCTGTTTTTAAATTACCGAATCGGTAAGATTCGGTAATTACCGAATCGGTATTTATTGATTCGGTAATTGCCATTCATTCCTATGGGCCTGTAGGCCCATAGGAATGAATGGCAATTACCGAATCGGTAAATACTGATTCGTTAATTGGGGGAAACATTGAAGGGTGGCAGGGTGTCACCTTGACTCCCTGTTGCACCCCTCAATCGTGTATGTATGCAACATGGCAGCGTTTGAAAAGCAAAAAAAATGCTTTTTCAAGGCTTTTCATTATTTACCACCAACTTCTAGTTGGTGGTATACCGTCTTAGTGGAGGAACGCCTGGCTGCCAAGATTACATCACAGACTTCGGGAGGCAAGTCGAATTACGTCAACTGCCACCTGTCAATCTCCACACAAGGAGGTGGAGGCTGGACAGGTTCGGGTGGAGGACCGTCCCCTGCTGCTGAGAAAGAAGATTCTCCTGAAGAGGCAGTCTGATCGGAGGATCGATGGCCATGTTGAGCAGCTCAAGATACCAGACTTCATGCCCAATCCGGAGCCACGAGAATGACTTGGGCCCGGTCATGCTTGACCTTCGTCAGCACTCTTGGCAGAAGTGGTATAGGCGGAAAGACGTATAGAAGACCGCAACTCCACTCGCGACAAAAAGCGTGGCCTAGCTAGTGCCGCCTTGGAAATTCCAATGCGCAGAATTGCTGACATTGTACGTTCTCTCCGGTGGCGAATAGATCTAACCAAGGTTCTCCCCACTGCTGAAAGAGACCTTGCAGCACCTCTGAGTGAATACGCCACTCACAATCTATCATGCACCGGCGGCTGAGTTCGTCCGCCCTGGCGTTCAGTGAACCTGCCAGATGTTGAACCACCAGGGATATGCCCTGATGTTCCAGCCATGCCCAGAGGCAGAGGGCCTCCTAACATAGAGTCCACAACCCCACCCCACCTTATTTGTTGCAGTACCACGGTGGTGCTGTCTGTGAACACCTGCACTACTCTTCCCCGAACAGAGGGAAGGAAGGCTTTGAGTGCAAGATGGATCACCCGAAGCTCCAGAAGGTTGATGTGGAGCCCGGACTCTGTCGGAGACCAGTGGCCTCTGATCTCTGCCTCTTCCAAGTGGCCACCCAATCACAGAAGGGATGCATCTGTCACCACTGTGTGTGCTGGTTGTGGAAGGGAGAGGGATCTGCTGTTGACCCAATCCTGGTTACTGAGCCACCACTGCAATCGTTGTGCAGTGCCCTCCGAGATCTGGACACAATCGGACAGATTTCCCTGATGCTGCGCCCAATGTAAATTTAGGTCCCACTGCAGAGCCCGCATATGCCACCTGGCATGATCTACCAGCCAGATGCAGGAGGCCATGAGGCCCAGCAGCCTCAGGGTCATCCTGACCAAAACCCGGGATAGAGGGTAAAATATTGGAATCATAGCCCGAATATCCCGGTCTCACTGTTCGGGAGGATAAACCCAAAACTGCATTGTGTCCTAAACCGCTCCAATGAAAAGGAGCTTCTGAGAGGGAGTCAGGTGTGACTTCGGCATGTTGCT
Source organism: Lissotriton vulgaris (assembly GCF_964263255.1). NCBI lineage: Eukaryota > Metazoa > Chordata > Amphibia > Caudata > Salamandridae > Lissotriton > Lissotriton vulgaris. Next base: position 120,660,882 of record NC_141686.1, read on the forward strand.
GGAGGATATCGGCAGTAGCCTGGAGTTGGTAGACGACAGCCTAGGGTGAGCCTGCCTTCAACAGCCAGTCGTCGGGATAGGGAAAGATTGGAACCAGTGATCTGTGCAGATGAGCTGCGACCACCGCCATCCCTTTTGTAAACACCTGAGGGGTGCTGGTAAGGCTGAAGGGGAGCACGGTAAAGTGGCCTACCTTGAATTGCAGGTAGCGCTGTTGGGCCGGCAGGACGGGGTTGTGGAAGTAAGCGTCCTCCAAGTCCAACGCTACCATCCAGTCTCCAGTGTTTAGGGCAGACAAGACCTGAGTGAGTGCCTACTTTTTGAACTTCTCCTTCCGGAGGTAGCAGTTGATGTTCCTGAGGTCCAAGATAGGACCCAGGCCCTTGTCCTTCTTGGGTACTACAAAATAGTGGGAATGGCAACCACGTCCTACTTCTGGGACAGGAACGCGCTCAATGGCACCCTTGGCCAAGAGAGCAGTAACTTCCTGTTGGAGAAGGCCCAGATGATCCTCTGACATACGATGGTACTGAGGTGGCATGGCTGGGGGCGTAGCCTCCAAGGGAAGGGCGTAGCCCCTTCGGTCAAGATGCAAAATCCACCTGTCCGACGTGATGGTGCGCCACTCGGGGAGGTGATGTAGGATCCTGCTGCCCACTGGCATTTGATGGGCCTGAAATGTCAGACTAGGAAGGTTTGGAGGCCGAAGCAGAGGGGGTTGGTGGACTGGCCCGCTCGCTGGCCCCCCAGAACCACTGAGGTGGTTCCCACGTCCCCGGCCACGTGAAGGTTGTGGAACATGCATCGGCCTGTGGCTCTGGGCTGGACATAGTGGGGCACCCCTTCCATAGCTACGAAAGGGGCGAAAAGCGCACTGCGCAAGACCGTTTGAGAGGCCCAAGAACTTGGTCGTAGTCCGTGAGTCCTTGAAATGCTCTAGAGCGTTGTCTGCTTTGTTGCCGGAAAGGCGACGGCCATCAAAGGGCATGTCCATAAGGGTGCTCTGAACACCCCCAGAAAAGCCAGTCGATCTCATCCAGGCGTAGTGTTGAAGGGTTACTGACATGGAAATCGTTCTGCCTAGAGAGTCGGCGGTATCCAGCACACAGCAGATGGTAAACTTTGCTGCGGCCCTCCCTGAGGCAACAGCCGGGGAGAGTCTGGGACGCCTCCGGACACTGAGGCAGCACTTGCGCAACCGTATCCCACACAGAGTGGGTATAACAGCACAATACACATGCAGTGTTTACCAAGCTGGTGGAAGGAAAATCTTCTTCCCAAGATGATCCAGCTTCTTGGATTCCCTATCTGGTGGAGCATTAGGGAATGTGCTCTTGGAAGTAGAGGCTTGGACCAAGAAGCTCTCAGAGTTGGGGTGTTGGGAGAGGAAAGTTGGGCCAATCAAGGCCGGGCGGTGGCGTCGGGCAATCATCCAATCCACGGGAGCCACCGTGTTAGGCCTGGACCAGGTGCCCAAAAGGATATTAGTTAGAGCTTCAATAAACAGCAGCAGGGGCTCCGAAGAGCTTGTTTGCGGTTGAAGCATCTCTGTCAGGAGGTTAGTCCTGACCGCCACTGTGGGTAGCTCAAGGTGGAGAGCGTCAGCCGCCCTATGCAACACCACTGCATTGGAGGCTCCCTCCTCCGTAGTCATAGTAGGAGGAGACAACATGCCACGGTTTGGGGAGATATCAAGATTACTGGCATCCCTCTGGTCATCTCTCGAGTCAGGGTCATAATCCAACTGGTCGGTCTGAAGGTCAACTGAAAGCTCCCAGTCCTCCTCCTCGTCCTCTGGGTGCCAATATAGCCTAAAAGGGACCACAGGAGTGAACAGGGGCACAAAGACACCACTCAACACAGGATCCAGCGTTGGTTGATGCCTGTTCGGGTCCACATCAGGATGGAGGCCAGGGTTGACGCCAGCCGGGGGCACAACCGCTGTTGAGTGGGGTTGCGGTGCCGAAGGAAACGGCACCGGTGGAGGTGAAGTGAGGTCAACCACCACCGATCCGGATCCAGGCCTGGATCCATGGGGGCCCTGCCGCGTGGTGGCTGGAGCCACCCGCAGAGAAGGCCTAGGACCTCCAACTTGGTCGCCTTTTTAAAAAATTGTGGAAACCAAGTTGTACACGTTACATGATTTTCACTGTCTGTTTTATGGTTCCATTTCACTTGGGAACACAAAAGCACTATTATTTTTTCTTGGTCTGTGTATATATCGATTTGAATTTGACCAATCTGATAAAAAGAATTAATGTGAACATAAGTCTGCAATGCCCTCTTTCTTTCTGACATCACCTTAAGTTTTTGTGATTGCTATTGTGCATTTGATGATTATTATAGATTAGCCTAACTTTCTGCTGGAACCCTCAAATAGCTGAGACATGTTGAGATTATAATCAAGAACTGTACACAGCACAGAACCTATAGAAGGGGAGAACATACCGGCATACCTCAGTGAAGCACATACACCCACCCTAACTAGGCCTGGGCGGTGAACTTTGCTCCGTCCGTGGAGTTTGCAGAGTTTTCTGCACTCCTCACTCCGTGGAGCTCGTGGAATGCAGAAAACTCAGCTTTGCGATGTGCAGCTGAGTTTTTTCCCTACTTGCGAACGGTAAGTTTGTGAGCGCGAACAATAAGTTAGTGAGCGCGAGCTGCTGCTTGGGTACAATTTCTATCTGAGCAGCACTCGCAAACTTCGCAGCGTTGTTTTGTAACTTTGCAGAGATCCGCATACCAAAACTCAGCAAACTACGCCCAGGCCTAGTCCTAACTCCAGAACAGAGAGATGAACTAGACCGCCCCATTCAAATTGAGGTCATCACCTGTATAGCCTGGCAAAAACTGTCCAAACCCCTCGGCTGAGTGACTTCCCAGCCATCTTCTATAAGATCTTTTGCCAAACCCTAGCACTCCTCACCCAACCTTTTAATGCATTGGGAAATAGATCAACTGACCTTTCTCCATTTATGAAGATGGCATCCATTGCAGTGATCCCCAAATCAGGGAAAGATAAAACACAGTGTCCCTCATACAGGTCAATCTCCCTTTTAAATGCAGACCTCAAACTCTTTATGGGAATCATAACCCGTTCATCCTGGGCTTCATTGATCCAGAACAAGCGGGATTTGTCACACAATGCCAATGCGGAGACAACACCCTCAGGGTCCTCCACCCCCATGACGAGGCAGAGAGACATGACCAAGAACGGATGCTTTTGGCAATCTACCCCGAGAAGGCGTTCAATGAAATGAACTGTCCCTACCTTGTAGCAACCTTAGAACACTTTGACCGTGGAGACAGATTTTGGGGGTGGATCTTCAGTACCTATAAACGTCTCACAATGGTAATCTGGGTCAATGGTCACAAGTCTACTTCCTTCCAGATAAACAGGGGCACAGGTAGGGACCAGTTGCCACTACTCTTTGCCTTATACAGAAGACAGAAGTCCTTGTCCTCGGTACCACCCCTTCTGCATGGGACAGCACCTGGTAGCCGACCACCCTCGGAAGCCAACCTACCCCCTCAGACCACGCCAAGAACCTTAGCATCGTACTCGACTCATCACTCCCCATGAACCGACAGGTAAACACCATCACCTCCAGCTTCTTCAACACCCTCCACATCCTCCGCAAGACCTTCAAGTGGATCCCCTCTGAGTCAAGGTAGACTGTCACCCATGCACTCATGACCACCAGACTGGATGATGGAAACGCACTCTACGCTGGCATCAAAAAGTCCCTACTCCACAAACTCCAGACAATACAGAACACCGCCGCCAGACTCGTCCTCGTCGTCCCTCGACACGAACACATCAGTCAACACCTACGAAGTCTCCACTGGCTCCCCGTGGGGAAAAGAGTCACTTTCAAAATCCTCACTCATGCCTAAAAATGCCTACACAACAATGGACCCAAATATCTCAACAACAGAACCAACTTCCACTTACCCAAAAGAAACCTTCGATCTTCCAACCTCGCACTGTCCGAAACCCGGTGCATCCACAGAGCCAGAGCAGGCAGAAGATCCTTCTCTCACATTGCAGCTAAGACCTGGAACTAGCTACTAGCAGACATCAGACACGCCCTCTCCCTGAACACCTTCAGGAAGACCCTAAAGACCTGGCTCTTCAGCTATACAGATCTGCAAACCCCCCCTCAGTGCCTTGAGACCCTCACAGGTGATTAGCACGCTTACAATTCCCTGATTGATTGATTGATTGATTGATTGATTATACATGGAGCCCATGGCATACAGAGTCTGAACCAACCCGGCGATAACAGGGATAAAATTTGGGGGGTGACCATAACACAATTAGTTTATATGAAGACGATATACTGGTGACCCTAGAGACCCCATGCATCTCCCCACCAGTATTCATCAAAGAACTAGTGACATTCGGCCATGCAGCCGGCTCTATAATGAATATCCATAAATCACAGGCTCTTAGCCTGACCTTGCAGCACCACCTGCTGGATACCCTCCAGTAAACATTTGCTCTCCAGTGGGCCCATCTCACCTCCCCTACCTAGGACTCCAAATTGCTCCCACAATTTCAGAAACAGTGGCTCTCAACTATCTCGCACTGATCTGTCAAGTGCGCTCTGACCTTAATCACTGGCGGCAACACTCTTTCTCCTGGCTCCGGAGGACTACAGCAATAAAAATGACGACCTTACCCCGGATTCTGTAGCTATTGCAAGTCCTGCCAGCAGAACCCCTACCGGGTTCACTCCGCTCCCTTGAAGATGATGGTTTAAATGGGCAGACAGGCAACCTCACCTACGCAGAGACCTAGCCTACCAGCCCCAACCAAGCTACCCAATTAAGATGTTTTGTGGAGTAGTCCCTTGCGAAGTCTGAGAAGCACTGGCTTTTTATGGATAGGGCCCTGGTGGGACAACCTCTATGGAGGATTCCCTTCCTCCCTAAAAATGCTTGACACCCCAATCTATATCTCGCCTCAATCACTAAACTAGTAAAAATATATGGGACAAACTAGTGACCGGGAAGGACCTAATCTACTTCTCTTCCCCTGTAACTCCCATAGCACGGAACCCCGACTTCACACCGGCCTTGAACGACCAGGTGTTGCATCGCTGGAACTAATCAGGATGCAGATCGGTCGGACAACTGTTCGACACTGAGGGCCCCATTCTGTTTGAGTCCCCTTGTGCAGAACATGGACTCCCTGAAGGGAAACGCTGGCATTATACCAAGAAAAAAAACTGGGTCATGCAACCCTCGGATCGCCTGGGGTGCAACGACACCTCACCCCCTTTGAACGCTGGTTGCTTTTGAATCAGCGAGCTCACGCCTCATCACACACCTGTACAGACTCATAAGCCCAGCGAACAAATGTATTAAATCCCCAGTTCAAATTCGCTCGGAGTCGGAGATTGGGTGAGAGCTGACATCGAAAGAATGGGAGGATATCAACTACCCTGCTCGGCATACATCCCGTAATGTACCAGGAAATGAAACAGCAACAAAGATCATAATATACTGGTAACTTACACCCACCAGAATACACAAGTACACACCATCTAGATCCCTGGACTGTTGGTACCAATATAGGTCCCCCAGTACACTATCACACATAAAATGGGACTGCCCGAAACTAGCATCGTACTGGACACAGGTCCTTAATGACATTGACACACATCTCGAAATGGAGCATCCAAGATTCCCTGCCTACATTCTCCTGGACCTCCTTAATGCACTTACTTTTCCATAACATCTAACCCTCGGTGGAGTTTGAAGAGATTTCGACACTGTGTGTTACGCGTAGCTCGCGGAGTTCTGAAAAACTCCACTCCGCAGAGCGGAGTTTTTTCCTCGCTCGTGCTTGTCAACATCAAGTTGGTGGGAGCGAGCGAGGAAAAGCCACCTACTGTCGAGATTTTTCCTCATTCGCGATCATCAATGTTAAGTTGGCGAGCGCGAGTGTGAAAAATTAACCTCCTGGCGAGATTTCTAGAAGTGGGCGGTCAGATTTATCATAGCGGGCGGTCCTATTTCTCAATGCGAGTGGTCGCGTGTGCTTGTGACTGCTCGCATTGAGAAACCGTCCGTTCGTATTGAGAAAGCTGCTGCTTGAGTAAAAATCTACATGAACGTCAGAAAGGAGGCATGCATGAGCTGTGCATGGTGCTGTTTGCGATGAATTGCACAGTGTGGACAACACTGGCACTGCAAATCACCGCAAACTGCATTTATCTAAGCACTCTGCAGCTCGCGGAGCTCTAGTCTTTTTTTGTACTGAACTCTGCGAACTTTGCCCAGGCTTATTAAAATCCAGCAGTGGCAGATAGATTGGGCTCATACTAATGGCATCCATGCAGAACATATTATTGCATTGGGGCACAAGATACATTTCTACATACCAAGGGTGGCTGCATAGATTGTGGTACATAATGGGGATGAAGTGAATCACCCTCACTGATGAAACAAAGCTCAGCATTTCCCAAGCTTTGGAAGCCATTTTTGAACCTCTTGACCTCAGAATTCTGCAAACTCAACTGCCCCAAGATCCTAATCCTACTATACCTGTCGAAGGCTCCCATAGATACGACTTAAAGGTCCTGAATCAGGGTATGACTTGGAAGGCGATTGTGACACCTTTGATACTTATTATTACGAAGTAGACCGGTTCGGGTTTGGATGGTGGAGGGTGGGGGAGGGGTTATGAGATGTTAATATAACTGTATGCAAAGCAACCTGTGAATTACAAGCTAATAAGCAACTGGTATATGCTATGATTGCAACTATAATAAAGAAATTTAAACCACAAATGAAAATGGAAAAACGGCCCAATAAGCATGAAGTATTCTCTGAAAGCAATGCCAGGCGGAGGAAGAAAACTTCTTTACAAATGAGTCCAGCCTCTTGGATTTCCTATCCGGTAGGGCTGAAGGGAACTTTCTCGAATAAACAAGAACGAATTAGTTTCTGACAACCGCATAAACATGACAAGTTTGTTTCCCCAAGATAAAACTGATCTTTAGAGTTGTGGAAACAATAGATAGATATTTCACTCAGTCAATCGTGCATGCTTCATTTCACCAGAGGTGCCGAGAAAATAGACAGACGGGCATTTTCAATAAAAGGATTTATTGAACAGCCTTCTTTCTCAGGCATAAGAAATTAATTGCTGCAATCGTAAAACTGGTTGCAAAATATAATGAATACAGTAGAAAGAGTAGAATAAAATAATACTGTAAGAGCATTATATGGTTCCTAAACCATGAATCTGAAAGAGACACGTTAGTGATAGATTCCTTACCTTAGAATATCCCCAGGCGTCAGACTGGATCCGGAAACTTTTTGCGTAGCAGTGCTCTTGCGCGTCGGTAGGCGTCGTCTGCGGCTCCGCGTCCGTCGTCGGCATCGTGGGCGCCGTGATGACGTCGTCGGAGTACTTAGACGCCGCCTCCGCGTGCTGACGTCAGTTCTTCTTTTTTCCGCGCCAGCCAGCGCAGATCTGGAAAGAGCAGTTACCCAAGTCAATTTTTGACTAACTTTTTGGTGATCATTTTGATCCTTTTTGAAGTCTTCACGACTCCGAGGGTGCCGTAGGGATGCCCGGCTTCAAGCATTGCGACGAGTGCGACCGCACCATGTCGGTCGCGGACCCTCACCGCCTGTGCCTGACGTGTTTGGGCATCGACCATGACGACGAGGCCTGCTCCCACTGTCGGGCCCTTTCGAGGAAAGCCAGGCGGGAGCGGTCCCGCAGGCGGCTCGAACTCCGGCAGTCGGCCCAGCTCCGTGTGAGGTCCCGGTCCCGGTCCCACGGGAGGTCGAGGGACAGGTCGCGGGGACGAAGCCGTCACAGCTCCGGGAGTCGGCACCACTCCTCCGGGTCCAAGTCGTCAGGTAAGAAACACAAGAAGTCGAAGAGGCATCATCGCTCTTCTGACTCCCCCCAACGCTCGCGCGATGCGGCCAGGGGTTCGGGTGACACCGCCCACGCGGCTCCTCGGGAGTCACGGGCGTCACGTCCGGCCCCATACCCTCCTGTCCCTGGGCTGAACGTGACGCCGGAGGAAATTGAGCGTTTCCTCATGGCCATGAGGTCCCTTTCTCCTCCGACGGGTTCCGTGGCGCCTCCGGGCCCAGTGAACCCATCTTGGAGCCCTAGTGGGTCGGGGGCTTCGACCCCGACGCCGTTGGGTGCTTCCGCCCTGACGCCGCCGGCGCCTTCGGGCCCGGTGCCGCAGGGCCCCACGATCCCAACACCGCTGGTGCCCTCGGGCCCGGCGCCGCAGGGAACAGCAGCACCGGCCCCGCCGGCGCCTTCGGGCCCGGCGCCGCAGGACGCCGCTGGGCCTTCCTCGGGCTCTGGATCGTCACCGGTGGACGTTTCGACCCCCCTGGCGTCGGTCCATCTGGTGTCACCTCCGGCGCCATCCTCGGGTGGCGTCGCCCCCGATACCTCCTTTGCTTCGGTTCCGATGTCAGGACGGCGACTATCGGCGCCGTACCTAACGCCGTTTGGAGATTTCCACTTCTATGAACCGACCTCATTCAATTACAACCCTGACTCTCAGGAGATGGGTGATGAGGAGGATTAGGAGGGGTCTGAGGACCCTCTAACCAAGGAGTGTCAGTCTAATATGGACTGGGCAGGAGACCTTGGGGAGGCCAGTGGCCTGGACACCTCTCCAGACACTGGAGTTGTCTCTCCTCCTACCGTGGCTTCGGAGGAGGGAGCTACCTATGGTGTGGTGTTGACGAGGGCTGCCAAGGCCTTGGGCCTTGAGCTCCCCGTCCCGGCCGTGAGGACTAACCTCCTCACAGAGGTCCTTAAATCGCAGTCATGCTCATCTGAGCCTCTGCTGCCTTTTAATGAGGCCTTGACTGACATTCTTTTGGGCACTTGGTCCAGGCCCGCTACGGGTTCGCCCGTAGATAGGAACGTGGCCAGATGCGACAGTGGCGGTGAGACGCCACGCCTGGCTGAGGTCTGCCAATTTTTCGGCAGATGTCCAGAACACTCTGATGGACATGCCGTTCGATGGCCGGCGCCTCTTTGGCAACAAGGCACACCACGCGCTTGAGCACTTTAAGGACTCCAGGGCTACGGCCAAGTCCTTGGGCCTCTCGGCCCCGCGCCAGCAAACGGGTGCCTTTCGCTCCTCTCGTGGCCAGGGAAGGGGCGCCCCCACACGTTCCGCCAGCCACTCGCCGCAGACTATCGTCCAGCGCGGCGGCGGCCGTGGAAACCGCTGCGGAGGCGGTCGGGGAACCAGACAAAGTCAGTCCACACCTGCCACCGCGGCATCCACCTCTAAACCCTCCTAGTCCGTGCTTTTCGGCCCATGTGACGCCAGTGGGAGGCAGGGTTCGCCATCACCACTCTCACTGGCGCACTGTCACTTCGGACAGGTGGGTGCTGCAGATCGTCCGGAGGGGCTACTCTCTCCCCTTCGAGACGACTCCTCAAGCCATGCCACTGCAACACCACCGCGTATCGGGGGATCACTTGCGGCTCCTGCAGGAGGAAGTTTCGGCCCTCTTGGCCAAGGGGGCCATCGAGCGCGTTCCTGGACCAGAAGTAGGACATGGTTGCTACTCCCACTACTTTCTGGTACCCAAGAAGGGCAAAGGGGGCCTACTCCCTATCTTGGATCTGAGGAACGTCAACGGCTTCCTCCGGAAGGAGAAGTTCGAAATGCTGACTCTGGCTCAGGTCTTAGCTGCCCTAGACCCAGGAGACTGGATGGTAGCGTTGGACTTGCAGGACGCGTATTTCCACATCCCCTTCCTGCCGGCCCACCGGCGTTACCTGCGGTTCACGGTAGGCCACGAGCACTTTCAGTTTACCGTGCTCCCCTTCGGCCTTACCAGCGCCCCACGGGTGTTCACGAAGGTGATGGCGGTGGTCGCAGCTCATCTGCGCAGGTTGGGGGTCTCAGTCTTCCCCTACCTCGACGACTGGTTGTTGAAGGCGGGCTCACCTCAGACAGTCGTAAGCCACCTCCAGACTACGGCGGATCTCCTGCACCAGCTGGGATTTTACATCAATGTGCTGAAGTCACACCTGTGCCCCTCTCAGAAGATCCTTTTCATCGGAGCGGTTCTCGACTCGGCGCAGTTTCGGGTTTACCCGCCTGAACAGCAAGTTCGGGATATACAGGCTCTGATTCCGGCCTTTATCCCGAGTTTTGGTCAGGTTGACGCTGCGGCTTCTGGGGCTGATGGCCTCCTGCATCCTTCTGGTGCATCACGCACGGTGGCAGATGCGGGCTCTGCAGTGGGACCTGAAGTTTCAGTGGTCCCAGAATCAGGGCAACCTGTCCGACCATGTCCTGATCTCGGAGGGCACTGCGAGTCAGCTGCAGTGGTGGCTCATGGACCGCGATTGGATCAATGGCAGATCCCTCTCCCTTCCCAAACCGGAGCACGTAGTTGTGATGGACGCGTCCCTCCAGGGCTGGGGAGGCCACTTGGGAGAGGCGGAGATTAGAGGCCTCTGGTCTCCGGCGGAGTCCCGGCTCCATATCAACCTGTTGGAGCTGCGGGCGATTCATCTAGCACTGAAGGCATTCCTCCCGTCTGTCCGAGGGAGTGTAGTGCAGGTGTTCACGGACAACACCACCGTCATGTGGTACTGCAACAAACAAGGCGGGGTGGGGTCGTGGACCCTCTGCCAGGAGGCTCTGCACCCCTGGCAATGGCTGGAACATCAGGGCGTGACTCTGATGGTTCAACACCTGGCAGGTTCTCTGAACGCCAGGGCGGACGAACTCAGCCGACGGTGCTCGATGGATCACGAATGGCGTCTTAACTCGGACGTGGCGCAAGGCCTCTTTCAGCAGTGGGGAGAGCCTTGGTTAGATCTATTCGCCACCGAAGAGAACGCGCAATGTCATCAGTTCTGCGCGTTGGAATTTCCAAGGCGGCACTGCTCGGAGACGCTTTTCGTCGCGAGTGGAGCTGCGGTCTGTTGTACGCCTTTCCGCCTATACCACTTCTGCCCAGAGTGCTGACGAAGATCAAGCGCGACCGGGCACAAGTCATCCTTGTGGCTCCGGACTGGGCACGAAGGTACTGGTATCCCGAGCTACTCAGTATGTCAGTCGATCCCCCGGTTCGTCTGCCTCTTCAGGAGGACCTTCTGTCGCAGCAGCAGGGGACGGTCCTCCACCCGAACCTGTCCAGTCTCCACCTCCATGCTTGGAGATTGAGCGGCGACAGTTGAGGCCATTCGACTTGCCTCCTGAAGTCTGTAACATCATTCTGGCAGCCAGGCGTCCCTCCAAAAAGTCGGTATACGCCTGCAGGTGGAACAGATTTGTGGCATGGTGCACAGCAAAGGCTGTGGATCCCCTCAATGCCCCTCTTTCTGAGGTTCTACTCTTTCTTCTCTCTCTTGCCCAGCAGGGCTCTGCTCTGGGCACTGTCAAGGGCTATCTTTCATCTCTTTCAGCCTTTCTGAGGCTGCCTGACTAACCTTCTTTGTTCAAGTCCCCTATCGTTAATCGATTCCTGAAGGGCATCACTCATACGTTCCCTCCTGTTCCCTTTGTGATGCCTCAGTGGGACTTGTACCTGGTTCTTACGTTTCTGATGTGCGCTCCCTTTGAGCCACTTCATAACTGTCCTCTTTGCCTTCTTTCTTTGAAGACTGCCTTCCTGGTAGCCATCACCTCTGCCAGGAGAGTGAGTGAGCTCCAGGCTCTATCTTGTTAACCTCCTTTCCTTTCAGTCCATCCGGACAAGGTTGTGTTACGGACAAGGCCCTCCTTCCTACCCAAGGTAGTCACGGCCTTCCACATTGGGCAATCCATCACGTTGCCCACCTTCTTTCCGCCTCCGCACCCCTCGAGAGAGGAGGAGAGGCTCCACCGTCTGGACCCAAAACGTGCGCTGTCATTTTATCTGAATCGCACACAACAGTTCCGGGTGGATGATCAACTCTTTGTTGGATACGCGGGCGCTAAGAAAGGGAAGCGGATGGCTACTTTGACCGTTCCGTCCTCCAGGACTTTCTGGTGTGATTATTGGTTCGCAGACCCACCACCACGGGGTTGGTATTGCTGGGGGGTCTATTCTAAGGTAAGGAATCTATCACTAACGTGTCTCTTTCAGATGCACAAGTTACTACTTGTTTAACAATATATCTGTAAGAGACATTAGTTAGTGATAGATTCCTTACCGACCCACCCATCCTCCCCGTTCAGCGAACCGATATCTAGGGTTAAGGTCATCCCCTTTCAGGGCCCTAGTTTCATGGCACCAGTGTTGGTTTTTGGCATGGCTCTGCGCTTCTGGCGCGGAAAAGCTGTGTCTATGAACTGACGTCAGCACACGGAGGCAGCGTCTAAGTACTCCGACGACGTCATCACGGCGCCCACGACGCCGACGACGGACACGGAGCCGCAGACGACGCCTACTGACGCGCAAGGGTACTGCTACACAAAAGTTTTCGGATCCAGTCTGACGCCTGGGGATATTCTAAGGTAAGGAATCTATCACTAACTAATGTCTCTTACAGATATATCGTTACACAAGTAGTAACTTGTGCATAAATACATACATAAATAACAGAGGCTAAAAGTATTCAACTGGTGCTTCTAAAATATGCCGACACTGATGTACCTAACCTAAGATTAGTACGAGGGATGAAGTAAATGAGGTGTAGCATAAATATAGTATTCTTTTGCCAAGAATCTGTCCAAAATTTCTCTTAGGGTCTAATCAGCTCCGTACCTTGGTTAGAATGAAGAAGGTCAGGCTCAGGACTCGATTTCCCAACACCCCGCAAGGGAAACTTGGAAACACTGGAGCTGCATTTCTCGACAAGAGAAACAACTGCGTCTCTCTCAGTGCGTCTGCTGGAGAGTCGGCTTCCTTCGGCAAGGGCAAGTAGATAGTCGAACTGCTCCAAACCACTGTGTGTTTGCTAAGGCAAGTGTGGGCATATTTATACCTTGAAGTTGCCGAGTTTGACGCAAAGGTGGGCATAATAACGTCATAAAAGAGTCTCAGTTCTTTCAAAACTCCATGAGTTCTTGGACAAGTCAGTTCTCGAGCAAGGGGAAAGTCCCTAGCTGCTGAGGCCGAGTTTTCCAAGAAACCGTTGTAGATTTTTTGAACTAGTGCAAGTATCCCTGCCGTATTTGGACTGCATGAGCTAAGGCCAAATATGGTTATGATTTCTATGCCTATATACGGATATGGTCTTTTATACCTATCTAAAGGCATGAATCGGGAAAATTACAATAGGGTCCTAAAATGGTACACAACAGTGCTGGGTCATGGCGGCATGCATTCATACTTTTCACAGAAGCTCCTGTGCCAGGCTTGGACCACGTGCCTTGAAGGACATCTGTAAGTGCCTCATTAAAGGACAAAAGGCGTTCGCAAATTAAAGCCCCTGGTTGAAGCAACTCGGTCAGACGATAAGTCCTGACCTGCACTGAGGGGAGTTCTAGTCCAAGGACCGCAGCTGTCCTCTTTATCGCCATGGCATAGGATGCTCCTTCCTCCGTAGCCTCTGTTGGTAGAAAAAGCATGCAAGTATCTGAGGAAGTGGCCAGTCCACTGGCCTCCCCAAGTTTCCTAAACCAGTCCAAATTCTCCACAGAGACATCCTGGTGTTCCAGAGTGCCATAGACCCCTCCCATTCCTCTCCTGAGCATAGAACATCTTCAAAGTGCTCACGCAACAACATTGAACCTCTGGGTTCAATCGGTGCCAGAATCAGCTTTGAGCGAATTTGTTCTGGCTTCATGTCATCAGTGATGAGGATGGGGGTGGCCCACTGATGGACATCAGCAGCGCCGCATTCAAAGAGTTTGGGTCGTACGCCGGGGAAGGTTGTTGAACAATCGGTGTCAACCCGGATGCAAGATCGAATCCTTGAAGCCCCACCGGCACCGTGGCCGGAGCTAACACCGTAGAACTCAATTGGGCCCCTTTCTGACTTTGCGGAGCCCGAGTGCTCACCAGCGGGCCATTCCACTAAAACACACGGCGGGAGTCGCTCTGGCTTTTGGAAAGGGGGGAGGTGCAAAGTCGACTCAGGCTCCAGCTCTGCGGAACCGTGCCTAGAGTATTGGTGCTCCTTACCTCTCTCATCGACAGACGAGATGAGACGTCGAGATGAAGTCCGCTTAAACTTCTTCTTCCCCAAGAGTCCAGAGGACCTTGAGTGGGAAGAACAGGACCTAGGGTTCTGGGACCGGTCCCCCAACCTTCTCTTCTTTGATCAGGACCTGAACTTCCGTGGAGTCTCACTGGTTGGTGTTGACTGCTAGGCCGTGAGAAGCTTCATCGCCCAATACCTTAATGCCTTTGGAGCCATGGCCTGGCAGTCCCAGCACGACTTCAAGTCGTGGTCGTGCTCGAGACACCAGAGACAGATGAGACGGGGATCAGTGACTGACATCATGTGGTTGAAACCACATGATGTCAGAAACCTAACTTCCTCGAAGACAACCATCGCACACAAAGTGGAATTTTTTTTTAATTCAACAAAAGTCAAGAAAAAATCTGCCCAAAAACGACAGAGGGATAGCTCTTCCTGGCTTGGCGCTTAACTGGCGTGGAAAGAAAAGAACTGACATCCGCGTGCCTCAGTGGCGCCTTTTTAAGCACTGTGACGTCTTAACCGACGCTGCCGACACCAATGACATCACACGGAGCTGAATGGAGCCAACCGACGCTGCGCACAAGTGGTATTGCTCAAAAACTTTCCGGATCCAGCTTGATGCCCAGGGAATTCAAAGGTAAGGAATGTGGAGATAGACGTCCGTATTAGATAGAAGCCTTAGTGGAGAGCACTAACTTGTCTGGTAAGACGGTCAGGTAAGGAGGCTGAAAAGACAGTGCCTGCAACTCGCTCCTCCTCTTGGCAAACTTTATTACCACTAAAATGGCTGCCTTGATGGTGAGCAGCCAGAGGGGCCAATTGTGAAGTGGCTCAAATGGTGCATATATCAGATAAGTGAGAACCAAGTTAAGGTACACTGGGGCATGATGAAAGGGGAAGGGGGAAAACAAATGTGTAAACCTCTTCAAAAATCTATGTACAATAGGGGACTTGAATAGTGACGGTTTGCCTGGCAGAAAGGGGCTGAAAAGCAACCTTTCAAAGTGCTCAGAGCAGAGTCCTGCTGGGAAAGAAACAGGATGAAAAGGAGAATGTCAGAAAGGGAGGCAGACAAAGGGTCAATAGACAGTTCTGTACAAAATGTCATTTTTTTTGCCATCTTCAGGCATATATATCGACTTAGTAGAGAACTGCATGGCCGTCAGAATAAATTAGCAGACTTCGGGAGGAAGGTGTAATGCTTTCACTTGTAGCCACTGAATCTCTAGCAAGTAGGCACAGGGTTGAGAGGTTCAGATGGAGGACCCTCTTTTCCTGCAGCAACAGAAGATCCTGTGGAAGGGGCAGCCTGATCGGAGGATTTGCAGATACCAAACTCTCTGGGCCCAGTCCAGAGCCCCAAGAATGACTTGTGCCCATTTGCTCCTGATCTTTTTGAGCCCTCTGGACAGGTGTGGTATAGGTGGAAAAGAGTAAAGGGGGCCTAAGTTCTACTCAAGACGAAAGCTTCACCAAGTGAGAGACACCTTGGAAACTCCAAAGAGCAAAACTGCTGACATTGCCCATTTTCGATGGAGGCGAGCAGATCTAACCATCACTGAAAGAGATACTTGCACCACCTCTGGACGGAGACACCACCATGCGTCTCTAGGTACCGACAACTGACTTTGTCCACCCTGGGATTCAGGAAACCTGCCAGGTGTTCAACAACCAAGGATGTGCCCAGTTTTTCTAAACCCAGGACCTCTTAACAGTGGGTCCACAACCCCACCCCAACCTGCTTGCTGCAGTACCACATGGCAGTGGTGTTGTCCTTGAACACCTGAACTAGCCTTCCCTTGAGAGATGGTAAGAAGGCTTTCAATGCTAATCAGATTGCATGAAGCTCCAACAGGTTGATGTGGAATCCGGCTTCCGCCGGTGACCAGAGTCCTCTGATTTTCACCTCCCTCAAATGGCCGCCCAATCCCAGGAGTGACGCATCTGTCACCATTGTGAGATCTAGGTGGGGAAGGGATAGGGGTCAGCCTGTAAACCATTTGCAGTTTGTCAGCCACCACTGCACATCTTGAGTAGTTCCCTATGAGATCTGGACTATGTCAGTGAAATGTCCTCGATGCGGCACCCATTGGAACTTCAGGTCCCACTGCAGTGCCCACATGTGCCATCTGCCATGATTCACTAGTAGGAAGCAGGAGGCCATGAGGCCCAGCAGCCTCAGAGTCAATCTCACCAAAATCCAGGATAGAGGCTGAAACATCGGTATCGTAGCTTGAATATCCTGGACTCGCCTGATCTTCGCAGATGAGCTGCCACCACCGCCATCACTTTGGTGAACACCTGAGGTGCATCTGTGAGGCTGAAAGGGATCATGACAAACTGAAAGTGCTCATGGGTCACCATAAACCACAGGTAGTGACGATGGGCAGGCAGAACGGGAACATGGAAGGAAGCATCCTGCAAGTCCAGCCCTATAATCTAGTCCTGGGTCCAGGGCAGACAGAATCTGAGCCAGAGTAAGCATTTTGAACTTCTCTTTTTTGATGAAGTAGTTGAAGGCTCTGAGTTAGCGGATGGGACAAAGACCTCCTTCCTTTTTGGAACCAGAAAGTAGAGGGAATAGCAACTACAGCCTACTTCTGGCACCAGAACCCTTTCTATGACTCCCTTGGCCAAGAGAGTTGTGACTTCCTTGAAGGGGAGGTAGTAGTCCTTTCGGACTGTCTGTAGAACTGACCTTTTTGAGACGATGACACACCAGTGGTGGAGGTGATGGCGTATCCTCCCACCAACTGGAAGCTCATGATCTGGAAGTATTGGACTAGGAGGGTTTAGACGCTGAGGAGAAAGCGGAGTTTGTGGCCTGACCTGACTTATGGCTGCCTGAGAGCGAGCCGCACCCACAGGTGCACAGAGGTTGCGGAACTTGCAAAGTCCTCTGGCTAGTATAGGGCCTGTGTGGCTGGAAGCCCCTTCTGTAGCCACTGAAGGAACGAAAGGCGGATGCTGGATGGGTTGACATCAGGGGCGCAACTAGGTCTTAATTTCGGGGGGGGCTAACATGGCAGATGAAGGGGCGTGGCTAATGATAATCAATGGGGCGGAGCTAAAATGGCAGATAATCAGGATCGGTTAATGCTCAGGTCAAGCCGAGAAAAAAATGTGGTGAATTCTGCATTTGAAACTGGACAACAATTAAAGCACACATTTTTGTTAATTTGATGCATTTATATGCTATTGTCTTATATATATATATATATATATATATATTTCAAGCTCCGCAACTCTGCTACCGGGGACCGGCAGCAGAAAGCAACAAGACGGCACTCGCAGCAGGTATAAACCAAGTCCGGTTTATTTAGCGCAAAAAGAATAGGATCAGACGCGTTTCAGCACTTGCCTTCGTCAGTGTCAGCTGGCGTCGGCAGTGCAGCAATAGATAAGGCAAAATTCATTGAAACAAAGAAAGGTTCAAAAGGTCAAATGAAAGCGCCATCTTGTAACGATGAAATCGCGCTATTTACAATTTACATTTCACATTTTCAAGTTCAAGTAATGAAAGTAAATAAACTGAACATTCATCAACATTCTATTATCGTGTTAGTAACTGATTGAGCCCTGGATGGGAGCGGAGCTAAAATGGCAGATAATCAGGATCGGTTAATGCTCAGGTCAAGCCGAGAAAAAAATGTGGTGAATTCTGCATTTGAAACTGGACAACAATTAAAGCACACATTTTTGTTAATTTGATGCATTTATATGCTATTGTCTTATATATATATATATATATATATATATATATATATATATATATATATATATATATACACACACACACACACACACACATTTCCTTAAAACCCTACAACCCTTCAACTCATACCAACCCTAAAATTTCCCCCCTGGCACCCCAAAGCCTATACCTAACCTGAACTCTAAAATTAACCCAAAACCCATACCCACACTGAACCCCAAAATTACTCCTGGCACCCTAAAACCCATTACCCACCTGAACCCTAAAATTACCCCTGGCACCCCAAAACCCCTACCCACCTGAACCCTAAAATTACCCCTGGCACCCCAAAACCCATACCCGCAGTGATCCCTAAAATTACACCCTTGCCCCCCAAACCCATACTCACCCTGAATCTTAAAATTACCACTAGCACACCAAAACACATACCCACGCTGAACCCTAAAATTAACCCCCTCACACCCTAAAACCCATACCCGCCCTGAACCCTAAAATTACCCCTGACACCCCAAAACCCATACCCACCCTGAACCCTAAAATTACCCCTGGCACCCCAAAACCCCTACCCACCTGAACCCTAAAATTACCCCTGGCACCCCAAAACCCATACCCGCAGTGATCCCTAAAATTACACCCTTGCCCCCCAAACCCATACTCACCCTGAATCTTAAAATTACCACTAGCACACCAAAACACATACCCACGCTGAACCCTAAAATTAACCCCCTCACACCCTAAAACCCATACCCGCCCTGAACCCTAAAATTACACCTGGTACCCCAAAACCCATACCTATCCTGATCCCTAAAATTACCCCCCCCCAGGCACCCCAAAACCCTTACCCACCCCACACCCTAAAATTACCCCCTGGGACCCCTAAACCCATTACCACCCTGAACCCTAAAATCACCCCCCTGGAGCCCCAAAACCCATACCCGCCCTGAACCCTAAAATTACCCCTGGCACCCCAAAACCCATACCCACCCTGAACCCTAAAATTACCCCTGGCACCCCAAAACCCATACCCGCAGTGATCCCTAAAATTACACCCTTGCCCCCCAAAACCCATACTCACCCTGAATCCTAAAATTACCCCTGGCACACCAAAACACATACCCACGCTGAACCCTAAAATTAACCCCCTCATACCCTAAAACCCATACCCACCCTGAACCTTAAAATTACCCCTGGCACCCCAAAACCCATACCCATGCTGAACCATAAATTCCCCCCGGCATCCCATAACTCATACCAACCCTGAACCATAATTCCCCCCTGAAACCCCATAACCCATTCCCACCCTAAACCCTAAAATTGCCCCCTGACACCCCAAAACCCACACCTGCCCTGAACCCTAAAATTACCCCTGGCACACCAAAACACATACCCACGCTGAACCCTAAAATGTTCCCTGGCACCCCATAACCCATACTCACCTTGAACCCTAAAATTGCCCCCTGGAACCCCAAAACCCATACCCGCTCAGAACCCTAAAATTACCCCCTGGCACCCCAATCCGTAACCCACCCTGAACCATAAAATTACCCACTGGCACCCTAAAACCCACACCCACCCTGAACTCTAAAATTACCCACTACCACCACAAAAAAAAATGAACACTACAAACTTACACTACATTTGCATATTTGGAGGGGACTGTCCTCTTTGACGTTTCTATGTATGTAAGTCAAGAACAACATTCAAAGTAACCTAGACATGCAGGCAGTAGGTAATGCTGTACTGAAAAATGCATTAAAGTTACTGGGACTTACATAAATAAAAAACTGCTGCCTGCTCCTCTGATACTATACTGTGGAGGCTGGCTGATCAGCAGCACTGTGTCCTGGCATCCAGCCCCTCGAAGGTCTCAGAGTAGATAGGTGGGGGTCAAATGGCTCCTGGATTCTCCTTGCCCTGGCCTCCTCTGCTTCTTCCCTGGTGCCCTTGGATGCGAAAATAGAAAGATCCATGGCCCTGTTCACCATTTATCTGGTGAGCAGCGCCTTGGATGTGAATTCCATCCAAGTACACAGACAGCAGGGGCAAAGGGATGGCCAGTGCAGGTGATGCTTTTCCTTTGTAAATTAATTCCTGCTGGCGTCATAGCCCAGGGGTTGCTGTCTGCGCACTTGTATGAAATACACATCTATACAAGTGCACAGACAGCACCCCATGGGCTATGACGCCAGCAGAAATTCCTTTACAAAGGAAAAGCATCACCTTAACTGGCCAGCCCTTTCCCCCTGCTGTGCACTTCACACCCCATGCTCACAAGCGATCAAGTGCTTAGGTGAAATCCCTGCCTTCAGGCAAGGATTTCACCTCGCGGCGCCACCGTAAAGGAAAACAAGAGGTGGGGGCAGGAGGTCACTCACTGAAGCAGAGGCTGGCTGGCTCGGGCTGCTGGGCCTCTCAGAAAGCATTAAAAAAATCATTCTCCGATCGGATGCTATCTTGCACCATTTCAGTGCGTGTAATCTTAGCCCGGGCAGAGGAGGCGACGGGGGGGGGGGCTGAAGCCCGGTGAGCCCAATGAGTGTTGCGCGCC
Organism: Lissotriton vulgaris; assembly: GCF_964263255.1. Classification (NCBI taxonomy): domain Eukaryota; kingdom Metazoa; phylum Chordata; class Amphibia; order Caudata; family Salamandridae; genus Lissotriton; species Lissotriton vulgaris. The sequence goes on from NC_141686.1 coordinate 120,681,252, forward strand.
TGGTTGACATAGAGGCCCAAGGACTTGCCCTTAGCCCGCAATTCCTTGAAGCACTCTAGCGCTGTGTATGCCCTATCTCCAAAGAGATGAGAGCCATCAAAAGGCATGTCTATCACATTGGGATGGACATCCCCAGAGAAGCCAGAAGTCCTCACACAGACGTGGCACCTAACGGCCACCATCGAGGAAAACGAAGTCTGTTGTGTCAGGGCCACAGCGTATAGTAAGCTTTGCTGCATCCCTCTTGTCTGTACAAGCTTGGTAGAAGACAGCTCAGGCCTCCTCTGGGACCTGTGACAGCTCATGCGCAACTGTCTCCCACAGGGAATGGGTGTAATGACCCAAGAGTGCAGTATTTACTGACTGCAATGTTAGGCTGGTGGAAGAAATAAGTTTCTCTCCCAAGCTGTCCAGCATTTTGGATTTCCTATCCCGGTGTGTGAAAGGAAATATGCCACAGAAAGGAGAGGCTTGGACCACCAAGCTCTCTGAGGTTGGGTGCAATGTGAGAAAGGCTGGGTCGTCCAATAAAGGGCAGTTACAGCGGGCAGTTGTTCTATTCACTGGAGCCCCTGTGCTGGATTTTGACCAAGTCCGCAGAAGGACATCATGAAGGGCTCTTTAAATGGCACCAGGGATTCTGAAGTGGATACGCCAGGTCACAGGACCTCTGTCAAGACATTGTAATTTATGCTATTGTGTCTAATTTCCAATGGTATACATAGGAAGTACCAAAAAGGCGCTTAAGTTGAGAATACAGGAGCATTGTAGAGCTGTTAGATCAGGGGATGTCAGATCTCCTCTGGCTCAGCATATGAAGGATTGTTACTCTGAGAAACTAGCCTTCAAATGTAATGCTATCCAAAAAGTTACCAAGGACCTTAGAGGTGAAGATGTGGTTCTTAAATTCCTTATTATAAAAATATAGAAATATAGCAACTGTTAGGATAAATATCAAAGGAATATGTAGTTACTAGGTCTTTTTCCAATAGGAATAACCTGTGTCTTAATGATTCTAAAAATATTTTATGATGTCAATATGATAACTTGCACAACTTTATATGTCTTTTTAATCTAGGAATTTCATGGATAACTGATCCATTTTACACTTGGACTTCGATGCGACATTGGTGTAAAGAAATATTTTAGGTACATTTATTGAATTAAATATATGACTTGAAGATGTGGTAACTTATTAATGTACTATTCACTAGAAAGGTGTTGCATATACCACTTTGGTTAGGTAGGGTAAATGATGAAAGCTCATTTTTTCGATACAATTGGGGATTGCTGGCTGTATATCTTTTTAATGGTGGAATTGTGTGTTATTAGGTTATAGGAAAACAATGTGCATGTAATAAGTGATGCATAGTATTGCTTTTAAATTTGCATTGCATGTAGAGGTGGTTGGACGAGTCTTTGTGTGTCACTTGTAACATTGTTTATACATTGTAAAGAATTAAGGATTTATTTTGTATCATGTGTTTTTAGATATGTTTGTAAATGTACATATGTATATTTGATTCCAGCCCTGCCGATGTCCTCTTGGAGGACGAAACACGTTGGTTGGGCTGTTTTTTTATGTATTGAAGAATAATAAAGAGAATTGTTTTCAGACTTCATACCACAGCTCCCATGTTACTCTGATATTAGAGAAGAGTACATTGATATTGACACCATTGAACTATGTGTACTTCATGAAAGGAAGCGAGAAGAAACAAAGAGAACAAACTCTACAATACAACTGTTGGAATCTTGAGGGACTCTATTTTGTGTGTTTTTTAGGTTTAATGAATTTATGGTTTTGGAGCAGTTTGACCATAGAGGGTGAGTGCAGACAACTATTATCTGGTGGAATTAGCACTTTTGCAGCCGTCTTTCAGCCCATTTCTTCTATATAAGGTAGGATTTCTAAGGGGGCCTGTTTCCCCTCCCAATGTTCCTCAAATCCTAGCTTATCTGAATATGGCTGAGAATACAACATAGAAACCAAAAGCTCTGTCGGTGCCAGTCTCAGCATTGGTGGACCAATGGCCGGCTCTGTGATTAATAGGAACAGGGCAGACCCTGCCGGTGGGCGACGGTGATGAGCAATGGGCTTAGTGGCCAGAGCCGATGGGGTAGAATTTAATGAGACTCCTTCCGCTGAACCCGAAGGCGCACCGCGGGGTTTGGTCACCCAAATATGGCGCATAGGGTATGAAAAAACTCCTTTAACTGGGTTGAGGTTGCTCCCGGTCCCGGATAGGGAGGAAAGGCAGAGCTGACCTAGGCACAAGATCCACAGAATGAGGCCTCGAACAACGGGACTCCTCCATTGCATCGGGTGACCAACAGGGCAAAGTCAAAAGTCACTTTGACCTCTTGTGCTTCTTGTGGGGCTTCTTACTTGACCCCTTTGAGGATTTCAAATGGGAGAACGAAGACTTGGAGCCACTGGAGCAGTGCTCGGACCGTCCTCTTGACCGGAAGAGGGAACGATATCTATGAGGAGACCTCAGAGGCGCATGACGCTGGGCAGCAAGCAGCTTAAGGGACTGCCCTCATAAAAGATTAGGAGCCATGGCCCGGCAGTCGGAGCACGACTTCGGGTCTTGGTTGTGCTCCAGGCACCAAAGACACACGAGGTGGGGACCCATGACTGACATGGCGCAGTTACAGATGCCGCACAGTTTGAAACCCAAAGCCTTTTTAGACATGATGGAATCCTACACACTGAAAATAATGTTGAGAAAACGTCTGTCAAAAAATGACAGGGGTAGCTCTCTTCAAGGAATCTGCGCTCACAGGCCTGGAAAGATAATAACTTATGTCAGCACACTGAGGTAGCGCCTATGTTGAGGACTCTGATGTCACGATGATGACACAGACAATATCACGCGGAGTCGACGAACGCCACCTATCAGCGTGCAGGGGTACTGCTCAGAAAAAATCTTCCGGATCCAGTCTGACACCTCGGAAGTTCAAAGGTAAGGAATTTGTGGCTAGATATCTCTATCAGATTCTACTATTTCTATGAGGCACAAAAGCTACTGGCTAATAACGTGCAAACTTTTTTCGAAGTTTACACTATCGCTGCTTTAATTACAATATACAATTTTGTTAAAATTTTAATAATGAAATTATATTCTAACAGAGTTTATGTTTGTCCAAAGGATTATTGCTACTCTCATTGGGCATGCATTCTTATTAGAGTGATTAAAAAGTTTAAGGCTCAAAACAGTTTTTGGAATAAAGATCATTCCCTGTGAAAGAAACTAATTGCATTATTACCCATAAGTTAATATGACATTTTTCCCACTGGTAATGTAGATTTTGCTACCATTATTCTTTTCTCTTACCTTTTCCATTTGCGATTTATGATTACCAAGCTGATCCCTGCCCGTGGAAGTTCCCTTATGTGTGGGATGCCGGTCATCTTTTAGACCCAAGAAGTCAGGTGATTTCTGCTTAAAAAAAACAAAAGGAATGTTAGGCTGCATTTCCTTTGTGGAGGCGTAATTATGAACTTCTCAAACAGAAAACTATAAAATCCCATCACTCGTTTGACATATAGGGAGAAACAATAAACCTCTATAAAATTGTATTTTTGAACCAATACAAATAGGTTCTACCAGATTACCCTCCTGTAACTCCCTGCCTGAATATTTTCGAAATATTAGAACATTGGAATGTTTAGAGCACCACTGAAGACAGTGGAGTAGGAGTGGTCTATATAAATTGATATAGATCCTCTGCTTTCAACATTGTAATGTTCTAATACACAGCCTTTGCGTTTCTCTTTCATTTGCTTCTCCAAAATATAGAGAGTGGGCAGAGAAAAGTGAATGGCAAAGGCTGTGCTGCAGGGAACATCGAAGCCTTCCAACTCCCTCCTCACATAGCTCACAGAATCCCTTGAGCCTTGGAAGGGGAATGCTGCTCAGCTCCTGGATCTCCCTTACCAAGCTGAACAAGAAAAAGCAGTTTAGCCAAGCCCATGGAGAACCAGGGGCTGACTTCAGTGGCGTGTCACAGATATTGCTGTGAAAGAACAACAGCTAACAGCTGTGGCCCTGCAAGAGGCTGTAGGCTGTTGAACAATCACAGCAACAGCTGTGAAACAGAGGTCTCGGAACTTGTGGCATTTCAACCCCCTCGAGCTCCAAGGGACCTTTGTTTTCATAAATAGGACATTCTGCTATATCCACAAATAAAGGCCCACTACCTTGTCACCATTTTGTAATTCCATGCCTGAGTATGTTCGGATTATTAATTTATCAAACGGCAGAACAAATTCCTTCTAACAATAAGAAGCAATATAGCGTGGAGAACAAACCAGACCAAGCAATAGCGATAATTATCCCTATTGCTTGGTTAGAGACAAAAATTTACCGCTGAGCTGAGGCGATACCAAGGTTTATCGCAAATGCGATGAAAATTGGCCGCAATGCATGAATATCGCCGAAAAGTCAGCGATATTCATGGATTACCGAGCTAATGCTCTTAGCCATGTTATCCACCTCCCATTGGATAACATGGCTAAGAACTGCTAAGCGCGAATATCTCCAAAAGTTGGTAATAGGAGATAGCGATGTTAGCGAATGTTTCCAGTCGCTAACATCTTGGCACGCCCACTTTCCATGTCATTAGTGATAAATATCACTGACATGCAAAGTGGGGCCCAAGATGGTCGCTATCTCCTATTAGCTGTCGCTAACTGGCGTTAGCAACAGCTAGGTAATAGGGAGATAATTTTATCTCCTCTCTCTTGGCTTTTAAAGTCAAAAAAGCGGAGATAAACCCCCTTGATAATATGCCCCCAGGACTCTCTTGGTTTCAGAAAAAACTCTGGTTTAAGCACTTCAGCATTAATCTGTAGCTTTCACTTTTCAATAATGTATTGCTGCAGTGAGTTTACAAGGAGAATATGACATCAGGTTTGCCATATTTTTATTTTTATTTTTTTACAAAAGAAGTAGGCAACTTACTTCCCAATAGGAGGTCGCAGAAGAAAAGGTTGAGAAGCATGATGTCATACTAAGCGAAATTGTATTAAACAAAAACGCTTCAAAAATAACAATTTGATTACTTACCATTTTTTTTTTAAACTGCGCACTTCACTTCTGACTTATTGTCTAATGAGGATGATTTAAAGTCAAACAATCTGGCAAACTTGGAAAACTCTTTAAAAAGGACAACATGTTGAGCCTCTTCACTTGCACCAAGTTAAATAGAAATACAGAAGTGCCGATACTCACCAGTCAGAGAACCTATTCACTCCTGAGAAGTGCTGGTACTCGCTCATTAAATGTATTGCAGCCGAACTAAAAAGTGCAGGTGCTTTTCCTTTCAAATTTTAAAAAGTGTGGGTACTCAGTAGTACATACCCATTTAAAGCATTGGCTATATTCCTGAATTCTCTCTTTGAAAATTCGTTTTTACAAAACTCAAACAGTACCACGAAAATCCAAAGGACAAGCTGTAAAGAAGGGTCTAGATTAAGGGAATCCAGGACTTTAATCCATCTAGAGGTTAATTTGAATAGGCGTTTGTCATGCCCCAGCACCTGAAACGCAGAGCCATGCAAGAAACTGACCATTGGTGCATAAAACTAGGGCCCTGAAAGGGATGACCTTAACCCTAGTAATCAGTCTGCTGAACGGGGAGGATGGGTGAGGAGGTAAGGAATCTATCACTAACTAATGTCTCTTACAGATATATCATTACACAAGTAGTAACTTGTGCATCTAAAAGAGACACGTTAGTGATAGATTCCTTACCTTAGAATAGATACCCCAGCAATACCAACCCCGGTGGTGCGTCTGCGAACAAGATTACACCAAAATGTCATGGAGCACAGAACAGCCAAAGAAGCCGTCCCTCCGGACTAGACTGTCAAGGCAGTAGTGCTTGGTAAACGTGTGCAGCGAGGCCCACATAGCTGCCTGACAATGTCCTGCAAGGGAACGTCGCGTCCCCAGGCAGTAGTGGCTGCAGTTGCCCTGGTGGAATGGGCACGCGGCCCCACAGGAGACTCCTTCTTGGCAAAGGAGTAACATGCTTTGATGCACAGAACGACCCACCGGGAGATTATCCATTTGTGCACAGCCCGACTGTTAGAAATGGGATCTCTGGTTGGTGAAGGCTTGCGCCAAAGCCAGGCAGAGACCACCACCACGCCAAAGATAACCCCTGTTCACCCCGTTGGTAGCTTGGCATATGTATTCTCATAACACATTAGAATAGTAAACATATAGTATACATGGTGCCACCTGGCACTAGGTCACATCTACAAGGGAATTATTTACACATGACAGGGCCCACTGGGCCACTGTCAGAACCATCACAAAGTGAACTTATTAAAGGAAAAACAGATCATAACCGTACAACCAGTAACCACTGGTAATCACTGTACTTAGCATCAGACTGTAACATAAACTATATTATGCACAGTATCACATCAGGCGTGAACTACATTCTGCGCCAACCTCACCAGCATAAACACATTATGCAATCATCTCACAAGTCTAAACACATTAGACCCTACACACCTAAGCATAACTCACATTATGGGCATACATCACATAGTGAAACATAATCTCACTAGCATAAACCATGATATGCAAAACAACCTCATAATGATAAAAACACATTTAGAGGTATCAAACAGGGTGCATAATCATACTACATACATTACATTTCCTAGCACCACATTAGGGCCTGGCACCCTACAAACATCCCAATCCCTCAAGCCAACTGGCCATCTCCAAAGGGGCTCAAATGACCTATGTCCAAAAGTCAGGGCGCGCTGCCAAAGCAGCGAAAGTCAAGGGTGCGCACTTTGCGCAGGCCTAAACGTTTTAGCTGCCCACTACTTGCTGGGCAGCTGGGAATATTAAAATGAGGCCGGGTACCATTGTGCCTTATGGAAAAATGATTCAGAAAAGGGGGTGGTGATGAACAGAGTGTCTGAATTAAGCAGACCACTCTTACCCAGTCCAAGGATCAGGGCTTGATCCATCACCGTTTTTTAGCTCACTGCACCATCCCAGCTCAGAACTTGGCTATATGCAAATTAGTCTGACCCTGGCCCAGTGCATCATGGGAACAGGGCAGACCAAACTACCAAGCCAATTCTTATACTGGGAAGGAAACAAGCTACCGGGGACCGGTTTCTGGCATTTCAGCCGTCTTCGGCCCGGCTTGCTTGAATCCTGATGGTGCAATGAGCTAGGGACTCACATCTGAGTGTACCCTTCCACGCTTATGGTGGACAAAAATGATTCAGAAAAGGGGGTGGTGATGAACAGAGTGTCTGAATTAGGCAGACCACTCTTACCCAGTCCAAGTATCAGGGCTTGATCCATCACCGTTTTTTAGCTCACTGCACCATCCCAGTTCAGTACTTGGCTATGTGCAAATTTGTCTGACCCTGGCCCAGTGCATCATGGGAACAGGGCAGACCAAACTACCAAGCCAATTCTTATACTGGGAAGGAAACAAGCTACCGGAAAAATGATGCACAAAACATTGCGGCTCCCCTCTGTCTGGTGGGGCAGCTGTGTATCTCCAAATAAAGCCTGGCACCACTGTGCCCCCCTGAGGCTCATCTCTGGGGCTCTTAAACCTATATGCCCGCAAAGCGCTGCAGGTTCCCTCTCATAAGCGCGGCAGCTGTAGACAATGGCCAAAACTTTGAAAGGGGCAGGGGCCCCTCTGGGTCCCCCACGGGGGCCCTTCAACTCCTGTGCCCCTCGTGGGGGCCACCCGGGCTCCTGAAACAATATGACTAACGTTGGAGCGGCCCGGTGCTAGATGGGGCCACTCTGACTCTGGGCCTCTCCCCCCTCCAGCCGTCTTCACTCACTGGCTCTCTGGGGCGCACACGGCGATTCCTTTCTGCTGCGGTCTCCTTTTCACCCGGTCCCGCTCCTAGGGGCTGGGTTTTCTCACAGGCGACGGGTGGGGCTCTCTCACTCATGAGAGCCTCGCTGGGGGGTCCGGCGATGTGTCCCTTGCGGCGCGGGGCTTCCCCTTGCTCCTGGAAGCCCCCGCGCTCCCGTCTTTCTCTCTTCACCCCGCCCCCCTCCTGGGAGCCCCGGGACTTCACCTAAGGGCTTGTGGAGGTGGGGTGGGCTCCCATCCTCTTTTTGACAAGCAGCCCACCTTTCGGACGCATTTCTTTCCCACATCCGTCCTGCAGGCCCCGCCCACAACCAGGCGGGCTGAGGATTGCAGTCCGGTTGGTTTCTTTCCTTGTTGCGGCACAAGAGGGGTAGTCTCCCTCTTCACGAAAAATATAAAGCGGGGTGGGCACCCGCTATTCTGCAATAAAAGCCAAGTCGGGGGTGGGAACCCGCGCATTAATTAAAATGAAAACGAACACGCAAGGTGGGCTCCTGCTCAATGAAATAAAAATAAGTGGGTTAGGCTCCTGCGCTGCAGGCGTCACGGGGGAATCCCTAATCTGGGGATTCCCTCTCTCTCTCTCTCTCTAAGCAGCGCAACGCTGGACAGCCCGCGTTCCTCTTCCTAGGGAAGTTAAAATAAAGCGCTCACCAGGTGCTAGGATCAGGACAAGCAACTTCAAAGTCCTGGAAGCTGGGAAGAAAAGGCAAAAGGGAAGTCCTTGAGGCATCCAGGGGCAAAGCAGGGCCCAGTGAGGCAAGCCCTCATGGCAGCCCCCCCGTCCGGACCCTAGCAGCAGCACGCCCTGGCAGGAACAGCACTCCAGAAGACTGAACATTTTCATAGGGTCACAGCCCCTATATTTATACAACATTTCCCTTTCTCTAAAAGTGTAGGGCATGGGAGAACGAGATACAACTGGTTCAAGGGAGCTATGGAGCACTTTGTTTTGCTCAGCTCCTCCTTTATCAGGTGGGGGCTCAGGGATTAGACGCACCACAGGGGGGCAGATACAGAATTGTGGAGGGAAGTCACAGTCCTATTCAGGTCCCAGGTGCAACTCCGCCCTTCCATCTACATGCAGATCTCCCTATTCACCACTGGGCAGACTCATCCTGGCTCCTGGATCCACCCACATCATCCAGCACCTGTCAATCACAAGCCAGACATGCAATTCACATCATGCAGGCAGACACACAGTACACAGAAATGCCAACTTTTAAAAGTGGCATTTCTCCACAAGTCACAATACATCTGCCCACACCATTGTGCAGCATTTATTCTCAGGAGTTCGCACATACTAAACTGGCCCCTGCACCCCTCTCATATCAGGAATGGACACACATATCCCCCATGCATTCCTTTCGGAGGGCAGGCCAATCTCACCCCACGCACTCAGAGAGCGTACACACTTTATACTGGGCCACAGTGCTAAAGTGCGCAGATGCCAAAAATCACTACCACTATGTCAGAGCTTAAGGCAACAAGTTCAGGGGTGAACCTGCCAAAAAGGCCAAGTCCAACACTACCCCCTTCCAGCCAAAATGCAGGGGAGACCAATCACCACTGTGATGAGCTTCCCTGCTTGGGGCAATAGAACACGGACGCTGACCAGCACTGCAGGGACACCTTCCGGTTCTACGCTACTCTGAACCGAGGTGGTTCTCTCTGAAAAAGAACTCTCAGGCCCAACTAGACTACCCCACTGGTACTCCCTAGTTGTCCACAGCCAGGACCAGGCCCTAGGCCACCCAGAAACCACTGGTTCTTGCCAATCCATAGAGTGGGGGGCAGTAACCCCTGGCATACAATAGCCATACTCCACTCTCCTTCTCAGTGTAGTTTCCAACTACCACTGATCCTTCAACCTAGGGTCCACACCCTCAGGCTGACCAGAGTTCACGGGCAAAGCGTCTCCTCACCCCACCTCTACTTCTGGGTTGCGCACCCTCCCAGGAGAAGCACCCTCCAGAACACAACTCTCCCACCAGTTCGGAACATCTCTCCACCTGGGATCCAATTTCACCGGATGCACCGGGGTCAGAGGTGAGGTACTCTCTCCCTCTGCACCCCCTTCCAGATTTCTGCACCCTCCCACTGTAGAACAGGTTCCCTTCACTTAAGATAGGCCCCACCTGCTCTCAGGGTAGTACTACCACACTCAGCCAAGGACCCTAAATATCCCGGCTAGGCCTGCACCACCTCTTCTGGGAAACACAGGGTCCCTTCACTTGAGATAGGCCCCACCTGTGTTCACAGGGATACCCCTAGAATGCAAACCGGCCAGGACACTGATTACAGCTGCCCTTAAGTCCGGATCCGGAAACACCGGCTACTGGTTCCCCAACGCAGGGAGGTACCTTTTGGTCAGATGCCTGGGGAACCAGGACTTCACGAGTGCGACACATAACTAATGTCCAGGACACTGATTACAGTTGCCCTTAAGTCCAGATCTGGAAACAACGGATACTGGGTCTCCAACCCAGGGACGTACCCTTTGGTCAGATACCTGGCGAACCAGGACTTCACGAGGGGGACACATATCTAATGTGTCGTGTGACAGTCTGCCTGGTGCAGATCTCACGACCTACTGTCCAACTGACAGTGCATGCAGATCCCCCAGGACAGAAGTGGCATCACCATGGCCAATCCTTGGCGACTCAGCCCTTCTGGCTGGCTCCTGACCGACTGGTTCCCACTGGGGACTCTTTCCCCCTCACACCCCTCCATCTGGACTTCTGCACCCTCCCAACCGGAGGGGCACCGCCAGACACCAGAACTACTGTAAATGTAAATGTAAATTGATACTTGTATAGCACACTACTCACCTGCAAGGGTCTCAAGGCGCTTGTACGAATACCGCTGTGGAACTCATCCTGGCTTTCCCTGTGAGGCGTCCACTCCTGGGCACCCCCAGGAGGAGGCCAGGCATCCTTAGCGCTGTGGGGGCCGTTGTGGAGATTAAGCAAGCTATTGCCCAGAGTTGCAGAGTGGGACTCCATGATTGGAATAGGCACCGAGGCGAGAATTATCAGGTCCATGGAATTTTGAGCCCAAGACCCGCCGAGGGGGGGAATTGAACCCTGGTCCCGGGCTAGACCTCTGCATCAGGGTCTGCCGCTCCAATCATTGAGCCACACTTCTCCACTCTACTGGAGCTCTGCTTACAGAGGCTCCACGTTCTCTAGACACTGGGAGATCCTCCTCAAATGGCCTACAAGTACAGCCTAGGCCCTCGACCTGATGTTCCCTTAAGAAACCATCCAGGCCCTGAGACTGGGTTTTGGCACCTTGGGACAGAACCACTCACTCCTTCTCCTCTGAGACAGGATGTGAGCCCCTACACCGGGTCCTAGCTGGGCTACATTGAACCTCTTCCATCACACAGGACTGGAAGATACCTGAAACACTCTTGTTGGAATCACTCCCCAATGCAAGCTCCTTATTTCAGAGAACTCACACTCAATCATTCAGCAAGCTGCTTATTTCAGAGAACTCACACTGTAGTGTAGTTCCTATATTCCCAATAGGCTCTGCGCATTGGAATAACATAAATGGCAGTTTAGATGTAGGACTGAGGTCGACTAGGTCTCTACTGAATATGTTAGACTTAATTAGGTATGCCAGCTAGCTCAGAGGTCACTAGAAACTTTCTCGAATGAACAGGGAGGAGTTAACTTCCCTGATTAGACAAGAAGGGATTAGCTTCTGACAACCGCATAAACATGACAACTTTGCTCCCTCCAGAATAAGGAGTATATCTCCAGAGTCGAGTGAAAACAATAGATATCTATTCACTCAGTCAATCGTGCATACTTAGTTTCACCAGAGTGCAGAGAAATAGAGAGACAGGCGTTTTCAATAAAAGGTGTTATTTATTGAACAGTCTTCTTTCTCATGCAAGAGAAGTGAATTGCTATTATTGCAATACTTGTCATAAAGTAAAGTGCGTACAGTGAAAGGAGTATTATGAAATAATACTGTAAAAGCATTGATATGGTTTCTGAGCCATATGATACTTAAAATGGATAAAATATATACAATTACATACAATGATAAAAGTTGACTAAACGTACTCAACTGGTGCTTCTAAATACCCCTACCCCAGTGTACCTAACCTAAGCCTAGTACGTGGGAAGGAGGAAGGGAGTTGCAGTTTAAGTTAAGTTAGTTTTTTAGCCAAGAATCTGAATCAAGAATTCTCTAAGGATCTAATCAGCTCCGTACCTTGGTTTTAGAATGAAGGAGGTCTTGTATCTCGTTCTCAGGACTCGATCTCCCAGTAACCCGCAAGGGTGACTGGAAACACTGGAGCTGGAATTTCTCAGCAGGAGAAAAGATTGCTTCTTTCCCAGTGCGTAAAATGGGAGGGACGGCTTCCTTCGGCACTCGCATCAGCTGGGCTTCGGGTGAGTAGATCGCCGCTCTGCTCCCAACCACCGTGTGTTGCTTAAGGCAAATGCTGGTATATTTATACCTGGAAGGTGCTGTGTTTGACGTAAGGTTGGACATAAGACGTCACTAAGAACTGTCACTCAGAACTGGCAGTTCTTTCAGGACTCTCAGGAGTTCTAGGACAAATCAAAACAAAAGCAGGGGGAATTCCCGGGCTGATGGAGGTTTGGTTTGTTTAGAGAACGCGTTGTACTTTCTAGGAGTCTAAGGAAGTAGCCTTGCCGTATTTGGACTGCATTGGCTATGACTAAATATGGATATGATTCTTATGCCTCCATAAGGATATGATTTGTTATAACCGCATAAGGGCGTGAATCGGGAATATTTAATTAGGGTCCTAGATACATTCACAACAATACCTAATGATTCAGCAAGCTCCTTATTTCAGAGAACTCACACCGAATTATTCAGCAAGCTCGTTATTTCAGAGAACTCACTCTCAATTATTCAGCAAGCTCCTTATTTCAGAGAACTCACACCCAATCGTCCAGTGCAACACATAGCTCATTCACACTCGCCCCGCAAGACTGGTGAGACATTATCTACTGCCCCTGAATCTCAACCTGCACCCCACTTACTGAGCACCAGGTACCATACTTTGGGAACTGGGAATGGGACTTCACGCACTGGACACACTTTGCTGCCACCACTGGACCCCACTCTTACTGGTGAATCCAGACAACTCACACTGCACTTAGGGGACAGTCTACCCTCCCGAGCTAGTTCCCAGTAGCAATTAAGTCCCCACTGTAGGGTAACCCAATAACTAGTTAGACAGCACAGGAGCAGTCACTCCTTCAGCATCAGCCCAACCCAAGAACCAGCCGCATGGTCCAAGGGCAGTCCCTCCTTCAGCTTCAGGCCAACCCAATAGTAGTCTGCACAAGGGCCGTCACTCCTCCAGATTCTCTAGTTTCTGTTCTTGGCAGAACACCCAACTCATAGTGCACAATAAGCACATTTCCAAAGAAATGACATTTAAAAAAGACAATAATCCCTTTCCATTTGACTATCTAAAATGCAGAGTTTTGTAGTGCAGCCAGTTGTCACTATGGTACTGCGCAAATGCAAGTCCTATCCTCACCGTTGACAACCAAGGTTAGAAATGGGATCTCTGGTTGGCTAAGGCTTGCGCCAAAGCCAGGCAGAGACCACCACTCTAGCCAGGGCAAGGGAGTTACACGCCAAAGATAACCCCTGCTCATTCCCTTGGTAGCTTGGCACGAGCAGTCAGCCTTATCCCAGAGGCCATGTGTAAAGCATTTGCGCATGCACAGAGCAACAACATCCCAGGCACACTACAAAAGGCACTCCACACAAGGTTATAGAAAAAATAGACTTTGTATTCTCATAACACATTGGAATAGTAAACACATAGTATACATTGTGCCACCTGGCACTAGGTCATATCTACAAGGGAATTATTTACACGTGACAGGGCCCACTGGGACACTGTCAGAACCATCATAAAGTGAACTAAGTAAAAGTAAAACAGATGATAAATGTACAACCAGTAACCACTGGTAATCAATGTACTTAGCATCAGCCTGTAACATAAACTATATTATCCACAGTATCACATCAGGAGCGAATTACATTCTGTGCCAACCTCACCAGCATAAACACATTATGCAATTATCTCACAAGTCTAAACACATTAGACCTTACCCTCCTAAGCATAACTCACATTAGGGGCATAAATCACACAGTGAAACATAATCTCACTAGCATAAACCATGATATGCAAAACAACCTCAGAATCATAAAAACACATTTCGAGGTATCAAACAGGGTGCATAATCATACTACATACCTTACATTTCATAACTCCACAATCACATTAGGGTCTGGTGCCCTACAAACCTCCCAGTCCCCCTGGCCATCTGGCCATCTCCAAAGGGGCTCAAATGCCCTATGTCCAAAAGTCAGGGTGCGCACGTTGTGCAGGCCTAAACGTTGCAGCTGGCACTAAGTGCTGCGCAGCTGTGAATGTCAGGAGCAAAGGAGTGCATCTCACTCCTAACTCAGACATGTTCCCCAAAGAAACAAATTACCTAAACGTTGCAGCTGCCCACTACTTGCTGGGCAACTGGGAATATTAAAATGAGGCCGGGCACCACTGTGTCTTCCGGAACAATTATGTGCAAAACAATAAATCTGCAATCTGTCTGGTGGAAGAGAAATGGGTAACCCAATCAACCCTTGTAGGCTTGGGCAATAAGCAATTGAGGTAAAGAGTGGCTACAAGGGATTTCGTTTGTATATTGCATGTAGGATGCATTAGGGTTAGATCTTTGCTAACTAAATCCCTTGTAGCCACTCTTTACCTCAATCTGTCTGGTGGGGCAGCTGTGTATCTCCAAATAAAGCCTGGCACCCCTGTGCCCTCCTGAGGCTCCTCTCTGGGGGTCTTAAACCTATATGCCCCCAAAACGCTGCAACTTTGAACTTTGAAAGGAGCATTTGCCCCTCTCGTCCCCCCATGGGGGCCCTACACCTCCTGCGCCCCTCGTTGGGGCCACCCGGGCTCCTGAAACAATATAACTATCAATGGAGCGGCCGGGGGGGCGTGGCCAGGCGCCGTAGGAAATGGCAGCCTGATTCCTGAGCTCCGCCGGGACCGTTGGTGTCCCCTACGAAATACGCGCAAAATCCTTGCTGGCAGGCTTACCCATAGAGGCCCCCAGCTCCCTCAGGCTCAGTGCTCCATCGGAGCGGTTTTGCGGACTCCAGAGACCGTGATGCAATCCTACAGGCTGCCAGACAACACGGTGATCTACGTTACGAGGGGGCCACAGTTCGCTTCTTCCCGGATTTCACGCTTCAGGTTCAACAGGAGAGGCGCTCCTTCCAGGGGGTCAAGGCGGCGCTTCGAGACAGCGGAATTCGGTACATGATGTTTTTTCACGCTAAACTGAAGATATCACTGGAGGTAAATCCCACTTCTTCACTTTGCCTGTGGCGGTACAGGAGTGGCTTGACACAGCAAAGATTGAGGCCCTCCCTCTGCAAGACGGTGGACAATGGCGAGACACAGGACACCCCTCCCCAGGGTCGGCGGCAGGGAGAGCGGAGGGCGATGAGCAGAGCCAGCGGTCCTGGCGTTCGAGGTTGAATAGTCCCCGCTGGGACTCACCCAGAGACAACACAGCGAGATAAGGCCACGAACATTCGAATGAGAAGCCGTCGAACAGTAATGTATAAAAGGTGTTTAATGTAAGACTTGGTTGCTCCAAGGGGGCAGCGTGACTGCCAGCCCAGGGTCTCTGGACCGGGATCACTGTTTCTCTGATGCACTACCGGCCTGAGGGGTCGAGCGAACTGGGGCACCATGGGCGGGCGGCCAGGACGGGGCTGTACCACATTATTCCCAAGTAGAGTTTCCTCTGTGGGATCTCCCTGGGGTAGGGTTGGGTGACAGGCGCTCTGCTAATTGGGGTGGTGGGTAGTTTGGAACCCACGGAGCAGGGGGCAGGGAGGGGGGGTTTGTTTTCGCAGAGGGGGGCAGGGATGTTGGGGACAAATGCGGGGGGGAGGGTGGAGTCAACTGTTTGTCATAACCTTGAACACTTGCACTGATTACACCGACTGGGTGGGAACCAGGGAGGGGTGGGGAGTTGGGGATTCTTTACGGTCACACACAATATGTTGTCATGGAGTCAGCCGAGGTGCCAGGGTGGTGGGACGGAGCACCTTACAAAGCAACGGATATGGCTAGGAGGTGGGAGAAGAGTCTGAAAGTCCTCAGCTGGAATGTTAACGGATTAGGTGACAGACTTAAACGCACTATAGTTTTACAATTCATTAAGCGGCACCAGCCGGACGCAGTACTACTGCAAGAAACTCATTTGATGGGGAATGTATGTCAAACCCTCAATAGGTGGGGTTACACTTTTGTAGCTCACTCCGGCTTCACCTCCGGCTCTAGGGGGGTGGGGATCCTCCTGTGTCGCTCACTGCCCCTCCATACAGACCTCACTAAAACTGACCCACAGGGCCGCTTCAAGGCTATATCTGGACGGTGGGAGGGCCGCACACTTAACCTACTCTCGGTCTACATTCCACCTGGCCTCCAAACTCGGGCCTTCGCGGACCTGGGCAAACTACTCCTTTCCCTCCCAGACGGTCAGTTGGTTTTGGGTGGGGACTTTAACGCAGTAGTGTCGGGGACCCTGGATAGGCAGCCCCCCCGAGACCTGCCCCAAAGGCAGAAGTGGTTGGCGGACTTTCTTGAGGCCTTTGGGCTCACGGATGTCTGGCGCCTGCTCCATCCTACAGACAGTTACTTTACCTTTTTCTCTGGGCCACATCATTCCTTTTCGCGCTTAGATTGCATCCTTACTTTGCTACAACATGACATTACAATACAGGAAGCAACACTTCTGACTAGGGGAATTTCAGACCACTCACCGGTCCTCACGCACATAACATTTGGAAACAGCAGTGAGGGCTGCATAGCACCGATAAACGCCTGGCATTTAAAACACGAGGATACTAGGAAGAAGATTTCCAACTCAATCGCACAGTACTTCGACAGGAACGTTGGCTCAGTAGACTCCCCTGTCAACTTGTGGGGCATTTAAAACCGTGATTAGGGGGGAGGCGCTCTCAGCCATCTCGATTGGACGGAAGGAGCAACGCAGTCAGGTCACAACACTTGAGGCGGATCTAGAGGATCTAGAGAGGGAGGCGCTAGAAACTGGGGCCAGGGAAATCATACACAAACTGCAGTTAAAGATGGCAGAGTACAGAGCACTGGTTACCCAGGAGGCTCATACTGTGGCCCGGCATAAGATGGGTAGGCTTTATGATCAGGGCGACAAAGCCGGAAAACTAATAGCCTGGCTCGAGAAAAAACAGCAGGCCAGAAAATGGTGCCAGAAATACGCACTGAATCAGGGATTGTAGTTACGGATCCCCGAGGGATAGTGGAGGAGTTTGCGAGACACTACCAACAGGTCTACAGGCGGGAGTCGGACCGCCCTGAGGAGGACTCTATAGACCTCCTAACCGATATTCGAATGCCTTCCCTATCGGATGAGGATCGGGAGGCCATTGATAGCCCGCTTACTGAGGCCGAACTACAGCGTGCAATAGCAGAACTCCGCCCTGGTAAGGCCCAAGGACACAATGGCCTCCCAATAGAGCTTTACAAGCTAAAACCGGACGCCATCAGTAAATATTTGAAACTCATGTTCGAAAAGAGTAGGGAAACAGGGGTGATGCCTCATAATCAACGCATCGCGACCATAGTGGCGATACCGAAAGAAGGGAAACCCATAGACTCATGCGCGTCATATAGACTGATTTCGCTACTCAAAGCGGAGCCCAAAATACTGGCAAAAATGCTTGCCAATAGGCTCAAATCGGTGCTGCCTACATTGGTCCATCCTGACCAATCAGGGTTCATGCCCCACCGCAACACGGCCCTTAACATTAGACGGCTAAATGGAGTACTGGGGCAAGGTCACAGGCTACAGGAGGACTCTGTGACCATGGCATTCGACACCCTAGAGTGGCCGTATATGTTCGCAGTTCAACGCAAAATGGGCTTTGGACCTCACTTTATAGCATGGGTTCGTCTTCTCTATGCAGAGCCCCTGGCGCAGGTACTGGTGAACAACAAGGTGTCTGAGGTTTTCACACTTGAGAGAGGGACGAGACAGGGTTGCCCCCTCTCTCCCCTTCTATTCGCCCTTTCCCTTGAGCCACTCGCAGCCAGGATAAGGCAGGACGTTTACTTGAAGGGTATAGTCTGGGAGGAAGGATTGGAGGACAAAATATCCCCCTACGCCGACGACATCCTCCTGTACCTCTGCAGGTCGATAATGGCGGCACTTGACATATTTGCAAGCTTCGGTTGTAACTCTGGCTTACGAGTCAACTGGAGCAAATCGTATCTTTACGTCCTACATGGTGACCCTCCTAGGCTCCCTGACACATGCCCTATTACGGTGGCAGAGGACGGGTTCACGTACTTGGGAGTGCACATTACCACGAACAAGGCCCTCATGTACGATCGAAACCTCAAACCACCGCTAAGTCGGCTTCAAAGGGAGGCCAAATCCTGGCAGCACCTACCACTGTCTCTATTGGGCCGGGCAGCCCTATTTAAGATGCTAGCGCTACCACGATTTCTCTATGCACTACAAAATTATCCAGACTTGGTCCCGAATACCTACTTTGCAGCAATTGAGGCGGCGCAGCGCGACCTCCTTTGGGCCGGGTCGCCCCAAATCGCACTGACCAAACTCACGCTGGGGTGGTATGATGGCCGCATAGCCCTCCCAGACATTCGCAAATATTAGTGGGCAGCCCACCTCTCTGCGATTAATCAAGGGACGTATGGCGATGGGAATGATCCCGCCTACGGAATGGACAGATGGCTACTTCCCGGGGGAACTATGAGATAGCACTCAACTCTAAGCGGGGAACACGTCGACTCACTGGACCTACACAACACTCGGTACAGATATGACATATTGCTCAGAGGAAACTCGGATGGTCGGGAGTCCGTACAATGGCCACGCCACTTTGGGCCTCCGAAAAACTGGGCAACCTGGGACGCACCAAGGGCTTCCGCAACTGGGACTTGATCGGAATCTCCCAAATCAAGGATATCTGGGGCCCTACAGGGATCCACACATTCGCCCACTTACAGGACACATACGAACTGGCACAAACCGAATACTTTTAGATACCTACAGGTGCGACACTCCCTGCAGGCTAATATCCCACCTGAGACTAAACTACCACAAACCTCCCCGCTCGAAGATAGATTACTTGATGGGCACATGACAGAACACGCCATATCACTTACATTTAAAAAACTAATCAATAACCCCCCCGACATGCTCCTTCCCCTGAGAGAGAAATGGATTGCAGATGGGCTGGAGATAGACGAAGAAGAATGGATGTATGCTTTGGCCTCACCGCGTGAGGTCGCGATATCAGCCCGATTGCGGCTAATCCAACTGAAGGTACTACATAGAATATACATCTCATGTACAAGGCTACACTTAATGGGGAGGGCTGAAACTGTACTCTGCAGGAGGGGTTGTGGTGGCACGGGTACCTTCTTCGATATACTGTGGGGCTGCCCGAAGATACAACGGTATTGGAGAAGGGTGGTGCAATGTATGCAGGAGGTATGGGAGGTGGAGATTGGTCCAGAGGCCAAGAGGTGTCTCCACAATATCTGGGAGCCGACGGACCTGCCACCGAAAGAGAGACTTTGGGTGACGCTCGGACAAACAATAGCAAAAAGAAACATTGCCAGTCTATGGGGAAGCCCTAATCCACCAAAACCTACGGATTGGCACAGTGATATGGACTGGTGTATGCTACAGGAAAAGACTGTGTATGTAGCGAGAGGGTGTCCCCGGAAATGGGTGGAAGTATGGACCAATTGGAACGATTTCAGGGGAGGCATCTGTGAGCCTCCGCCCACCACGCAAACCAGCTCAAAGGATAGATAAGGACCCTAATTACCCTATGGTTCTAGGTGCTTGAGCGTGGGGCATTATTGCTGCATCACCGGTACAGCGGTGGACTTTACTGTGCTCAACATAGTGACCGTGTTGGGGCTGGGGGGTTTGTTCTGTTGTTAGCCTTCATTTGACGATATGTTTTGGAAACATTCTCTTGGTTTATGGCTTTAAAAAAAGAAAAAAACAGACCTTCACTATCCTTCTTCAGACTCTGAACCACTTGCACTTTATAACGCCGCCGTACCCCCGGGTTGACGGCAACGGGCTGTGTACTCTAGAAAGCAATGCATGTGTTACGTATTGTGCGACCAGCCCGAAGGGTTGTAGGCTGGAAGCTGTGTATTGTGGAATAATGTAATAAAGGTCTTTAAAAAAAAACAAAAAACAATGGAGCGGCCCACTGCTAGACGGGGCCACTCTGACTCTGGGCCTCACCCCCACTCCAGCCGTCTTAACTTACTGGCTCTCTGGGGCAGACACGGCGCTTCCTTTCTGCTCCAGTCTCCTTTTCACCCGGTCCCGCTCCTGGGGGCGGGGTTTTCTCATAGGCGGCGGGCAGGGCTCTCTCACTCATGAGAGCCTTGCTGGGGGATCCGTCGGCGTCTCACTCGCGGTGCAGGGCTTCCCCTTGCTCCTGGGAGCCCCCGCAATGCCGTCTTTCACTCTTCACCCGGGCCCCCTCCTGGGAGCCACTGGACTTCTCCTAAGGGCTTGTGGAGACGGGGTGAAATGAAATGAAATTAAATGAAAAGATAATTTATAAAGCGCAATGGATAACCTAAGGTGTCCCAGCACTGCGGAGGTCGTGGCAAAGGCAGAGCTACAGCAGTTTGGGCTCTGATCTGATTGTGAGAGGAAGCGTGTTCCAGTGCTTGGCCAGGTTGTAGGAGAGTGAGCGGCCTCCGCACCTAGCTCTTTTAACTCGAGGTACTGTGGTGAGGTAGGAGGACTCAGATCTAAGGTGTCTATTTGGGTGGTAGGCGTTTACTAGGGGAAGGTTGATGGAGGAACCTGTTCCCCAGTAGGATCGGTAGGCGATGCACATGGCCTTGAATTCAATCCTTGATTTTACTGGGAGCCAATGGAGGTCCTTCAGTCGGGCTTTAACTGAAACTCGGCGGGGGATTTTGAGTAGGGTCCTGGCTGTGCAGTTCTGGATAATTTGGAGTTTGTTTAGGGTGGACTGCGGAGTAAGCATGGGCGAATTTTGCGAATTCGCGATCCGCAAATTTGCGGATTTGCAAATTCGCAATCCGCATAATTCGCGCAAATTTGCGGCTTTTTTATTTTTGGGTGTTCGCGGGTGCTCGCGGGGAACTTTGCGTATTCGCGGGGCGCTTTGCGCGTTTGCGTTTTTTTTTTGCCTGATTTATCACTGCCACCCTCTCGTTTTTATGCCCTTCTGCCCTCTGTACCACTTGTTTTTGTGCCTTTCTGCCCTCTGCCCCACTCTTGTTTGTGCCCTTTTGACCTCTGCCCCACTGGTTTCTGTGCCCTTCTGCCCTCTGCCTAACTCATGCCCTCTGTCCCACTTTGTGCCCTTCTGCCCTCAGCCATAAGTCAGCTTCAGCAGGAAGCACTAATAGATAAAGTATAGCAGGTGCTTGAGTTGAAGGTCAAATTAAGTTACACAGTCATTAATCACCCCAAGTTTGGGGTGATTAATGATTGTGTAACTGAATTTGAGATTCAACTCTAGCACCTGCTTTACTTTATCTATTAGTGCTTCCTGTTGAAGCTGACTTTTTGTAACTATTTTAGAGGCTCTGGCAGCTTGCCGGCGCCATTCTAAAATAGTTACAAAAAGTCAGCTTGAACTTTTGACCCAATCCGTTCCGCTCGCGGATTTTTCCGCCCATGCTTACTGCGGAGCCCCGAGGTATAGGGCATTCCCACAGTCCAGACGTGATAAGATCAGGCCTTCACCATGATCCGTCTTGAATGAAAAGGGAGGAGGGGGAGGATTTTGCGCAGTAGTCTCAGGAGCCCAAAACAGATGGCGGATAGCTTGGCGGCCTGATGATTAAAATTGAGAGCCTTGTCCAGCCATATGCCGAGGCTTTTGATTGATTCTTTGGATGGGGAGGACAGCCCAGGCAGGGGGGCCAGATTGGGTCGATGGACTTGCCGATGGTGTTTCCAAGGAGCATAAGCTCTGTTTTTCCCCATTTAGTTTTAAACAGGATGAAGTCATCCATGAGGTGACTGCTTCCAGGCATTTATATAGGTCATGGTGTGAGTTATAGGGGGATCTAGCACTACCACAAGCTGTGTGTCGTCCGCATAGGTGACAATTTTTACTCCAAAGGGGCGGACGACCTCAGCCAGTTGGCTCATAGAGACATTAAAAGGGGTGGGGCTTAGGGAGGAGCCCTGTGGCACCCCACAATTCAGGGAATTGCTGGGGGAGGTGTGTTCTTTCTCGAATACCTGGAAGGAGCGATCTGCGAGAAAGGATTTCAGCCAGGTGATTGCCATTCCCGAGATGCCCACCCTGCTCAGCCGGTGGAGTAAGATGCTGTGGTTTACAGTGTCAAAGGCGGCACTAAGGTCAAGGAGGAGGATGGCCGTCGAACCACCGTTGTCCAAGATCCTTCTTGCCTCCTCCGTCACTGCAACCAGGGTGGTTTCTGTCCCATGAAGGGGCCGAAAGCCCTTCTGAGAAGGGTCAAGTATAGCGTTTGACTCCAGAAAGTCTGTCACAACTGAGTTGATATACTTTTCTAGGAGTTTACTGAGCCAGGAAAATAGGGAAATGGGTCTGTAGTTGGATGGGTTGTTATGATCCAAGCTTGGTTTCTTTAGGAGGGCCTTAACCATAGCTTGTTTCCAAGGGGATGGGATGGTGCTGGTGTATAGGGAGGTGTTGAGCAGGTCCAGGATGGTGGGTGAGATGTGACTGGTGATCGGGAGGAGAATCCGTGGAGGGGCCTGGTCATTAGGTGATCCTGATTTAACCTGTTGCATGATTCCCTCTAAGTGGCTGAGGTCCAAAGGAGGGAGGTGTTCAAGTGTGACTGGGGAAAGTGGCGCAGGATCTAGATGGGAGCTGGCCAGCGGGGCGTGGTGGGTGAAAGAATAGTTAATTTTTCTCATTTTACGTAGGAAGAATCCCGCTAGGTCGTCACAGTGGGCCTGGACATTGCAATGCTCCATAGGTGTCTCTGGTAGTTGAAGGAGTGATTTTGCTATTTGGTATATTTCCTTAGGTTCTGAGGCTGCCTTATTAATTTTTTCCTCATAGTACGTTGCCTGCGCTAGTTTAATGCTAGTTTTATAGATTTTGATTGCCACTCTGTAGGCTATTTTTCCAGTTGGAGAGTAGTCAAGGCGCCATTTCCTCTCAATTTTTTTACAGTTGCGTTTGGCATCCCGTAGGTCGGTAGTATACCACGGGGCAGTTGTGTTCCCATGTTTGGGGTTGATGCTTTTGAGTGGGAGCACCAGATCGAGGGATTTAGTGTTCCAGGTGTTATAATTCTCATTACCCTCTATGGGGTTGGAGGCTATGGGCGGCTTGGTTGATTCAAGGCTCTCCAGCCATTCTGGCTGGGGGAGTTTGGACCAGTTTTGGGATTTTTGGGCTGTTGTGGGTTTGGATGGGTGGGGGTTGGGGGGAGTCCACATAAAAGGGATGAGAAAGAGGTCTGTCCAGGGGAGGGGAGAGAGGTTTCCAATATGTAGGTTAGGGCAGTTACTAAAGATAGGGTCCAGGAGGTGGCCTTTTTGATGGGTGGGCACAAGGACCCGTTGTGGGAGTTCGAGGGCGTCTAAACTGGAGGTTATTTCTCTGGCGTTAGGGTGTTTAGGGTCGTCAAAGTGAGTGTTAAGATCTCCTAGGAGGGTGAAGTTTGCAGGGCTACATGCAAGGTTTGATATTATTGGTGGGAGGGCAGGAAGGAATTGTCCTTGTGTCCGGGGGCGGTATAAAAGTATAACCGAAAACAAATTTGTGGGACTAAATTTTATTGTGAAGGGTAGACTTTCACTGTCTGGGACAGGAGTGGGGAGGCTACTTATTTCATAGCATGTCTTGTGGATTATTGCTAGTCCACCTCCCCTTCCTGTTTTGCGATTGTTACGCAATATTTGGTATCCTTTGGGAAGGGTTTGTACAAGATCTGGTTCTGATTGTTCGTGCAGTTAAGTCTCTGTAAGGAAGAGGATGTCTGGGTTTATGTTCTCTATTAGTAAAGATATTTCCAGGGAGTGTTCGGGAAGTGATCTACAGTTGAGCAGGAACATGGAGTATTGAGATGATTGTATTGTTGGGGGCAGGCGATAATTGAAACCCGCACTGGCTGCAGGTGGTGTGTTGTTCTGATGGGTCCCAAGAAGAGTGACATGATCGGGCTGCATTCCTCCTTAGTTGGCATAGGAGTCGCGGGCTGTATTTTCTAACACGGATGGGCCACCGGACAGGGGGGTGGCCCCTTACCCTGGCTGGCCGCGGAGGGGCGCAGACGGGCTTGCCTTTGGCGCATCGCCGGCGCGCCCGCTGCGCGCGTCCACTGCGCGTGGTGAAGATCATCCGGTTAAATGGGGTGTTGCCAGTGAGGTCCACCCCCTCCTCCCCACTAGCCCGGAAGTGCTCTGAGCTCCGCTCCTCCCTCCACAACAATCGGGAAAAAATCCCATTGTGGACCGGGGAGGCACGGGAAGCCGGGTGTCAAAGGGTGCAGGTAGGAGTGCGGGTGAATTCTGAGTGGTTTAAAAGTTGCAAGAGGTTTCAGCCAAATCGCTAAAATACAGTTTTAAAAAGCACAAATTATCACAGTTTTTTTAAAAGTGGTGGCAGAGTACTGGTGCGAGCAGTCGCTGCTCTGTCTGTGCCTGCCTCCGCTGCGTGAATGCGGAGTAGCAGGCTTTGTAGGGTGCTGCCGGTGAGGTCCGCTCCCTCCTCCCCTCTAGCCCGGAAGTGCTCTGAGTTCCGCTCCTCCCTCCACAACAATCGGAAAAAAATCCTGTGGTGGACCGGGGAGGCTATATTTAACAAAGAGGGGAGGTAGAGTATCAAGTAGGATTCCTACTCCACGGGCACTGATACATAAACAAGGAGAATCCTACCACTAATTGGAAAGAAAAGTGAAGAAAGAAGGGGGGAACACTCGGTGTTGTGTAAAATACCCCTCACACACCAACAGGCCCCTTGGTGTCATGCTTCATCATCGGGGTCTTCGCACCCCGCTAAAGGGATGCGGCACGCTGCGACCTACGACTACGCGGGAGCGTTGACAATTCAGACTATGTGTGGTGTGTGTTGAGTGTAAGTGAAAGGACAAAGAAGGGGAGGATGGCGACAAAGACGCCAACAATTCCCCAGACAAAGGGGATGGCGGGGATATCAACCACCGAACCATTTTCAACAATTCATGGGTCCACCACAATTCAATCCCTTCCATTTTGGACCAATGTGGAACCAGGAATATAATGATGGTTACTACGGGCAACAACAACCGTATGGAGGAAACCAGCAGCCTTTTTTAGGGGCTCGCCAGAACGCACGAGGGAAGAACCGGAAAGGGAACAATGTGATGTGGGAAGATCAAGAACAGCCCAACGCCCGAACGACCCGGAGCATGACGGGATCACTACCCAATCAACCATCAACCAGCAAGAGGGGGACTTAGTGGTAAACCTCGCACCCATCATTTTGACAACGATGCAGAAAAATGTCCTAAACAAAGGATTGGGGTATGTACCCACTCAAAAACCTGACATTTTCAAGCTCAATGTAGAATTACAAGACTTTTTCAGGAAACTGAAACTACAGGCTTTTTTTAAGGATAAACCTTTGCCAGAAGACAAGACAGACACAGGTCTGAGACTAAAATCAACTTTCACCCCTCCTGACTCAGGTATCCCCATGGAGATTCTAACTTTTGAGAAGGCAGTGATAACAGAGGTCAACAAACTGAACTTACTAGGGAGGAATGTCTTCCACAATACCAGTGGAGAAGAACAACAAGCACTCCGGGAATTAACGGCCAACAGCGAGCTAGTCATCAAACCAGCTGACAAGGGGGGAGCAATAGTACTGCAATCCCTTGAGAAATATGATGGAGAATGCCAACGTCTACTGTCCGACGAACGGAACTATAAAAGACTGGATAGTGATCCAACAGAACGACTAAGAACACGGATTGGGGGTATGGTGGAGGAAGGACTTGCCCACGACTGGATCAGCAAGAAGGAAGCTGAATTCCTGCAACAACCGACCCCAAGGATACCATACTTTTACTGCATCCCCAAAATACATAAGAACATTGACAATCCACCTGGAAGACCAATAGTCTCCGGAATTGGATCCATCCTGGAACCCCTATCGAAATTCTCAGATGCCTTTCTAAGACCGATGGTACAGGCGACAGATACGTACCTAAAGGACACCAAATCGGTACTACAACTGCTGGAAAACACCACCTTTGACCCAACCACGCAACTTTTGATAAGCTTAGACGTGGAAAGCTTATACACAAGCCTGCCCCATGAAGAGACACTAGAGATCATCGAAGAAGTACTCTTCAGCAACACTTGGAAATACCAAACACCGAGAAATCTGGTCCTAGAGTGCATCACCATGGCCCTCAAAGACAATTTTTTTCAGTACAAGGAGATACTATACCTACAAACCCATGGAACGAGCATGGGTAGTACTTTTGCTCCGAGCCTAGCGGGACTATACGTCTACCATCTAGAGGAACACAAGATCCTACATGAAAGTAACCCCTACCGTCCCCAGATTGTCATCTGGAAACGATACATTGATGACATTTTCATCATCTGGAACGGCGATGTCAACAGCGCAATGAATTTTGTAACCTGGTTGAATACCCAGAATGATTATCTAAAATTCACCAGCACTTTTTCAAATACATCGATGGTTTTTCTCGACTTGAATATCTACAGTGAGGATGGAAGGCTAAAAAGTACAACACATTTCAAGCCGACCTCCAGAAACTGTCTGCTGCGTTACGACAGTTTCCACCCGAGACACCTAAGGGAAAATCTACCCTATGGGCAATTCCTTAGACTCCGGAGAAACTGCACAGAGTTGAGTGAATTCAACCGACAAGCGAAAGATCTAAAAACCAAACTTGTGCAAAGGAAATATCCCACTAGAACCATCGATAAAGCGATGAAGCGCGCTAAAAACAATCACAGGGAGGCACTCATAGAAGAAAATCCCCATGTAAAAGAAGCGAACAAGAGGCCGATCTGTGTAACAACTTATTCCACCATATCAAATCAGGTGTCGAAGGTCATTGATAAACACTGGGGTATATTGAATTGTGGAGGCTTGTCATTTGAGAAACCGATGCACGCGCACCGAAGGGGCAGAAACATAAAGGACATTGTGGTCCATACCAGACCACGGACAAACCAGATGGAGAGACCCAATGTAACTGTTGTACAAGGTCACTTCCCTTGTGGGGATTGCAGTTGTTGTCATCAAACTCAAAAAAGTAAAAACCTAAGCTTCAGAAATGGTACAACATGGGAGCAACGCCACTTTACCAACTGCAACACAAGGAATGTGATTTACCTAGTTACCTGCCCATGCGGACTAGAGTATGTAGGCATGACCACCCGCCCCGTCAAAATAAGGATAGGGGAACACAAAAGTAATATACGCTGTAAGAAAACAACAACTAAGATGGCATCACACTTTTTGTCACACCAACACTGCGTCAACGACCTACGCTGGACCGTCATAGAGCGACTACCCTCTGAAACAGGTCTGTTCCAAAAGGAACAACGTTGGGTGTTCCGCCTGACAACCCATGTCACCGGACTTAATGATGACATACCGTGGAGCCAAGTCTCCTAAAAGACCCCGGATAAAAATAAGGAATAACAATTGGTTGATATAGGAACCAGCCCAACAGTCAGTACCACCGTCTGAATAAATGACATATAATTGTATGGTCAACCACATCATAATATCACTGCAAACGATATGGTACCACCTCCGTGGTTGTGACACAATGAGCGGATCCACTTAAACCAAAACACTCCAATGATCCACCTGGTTACTATCATAATGTACTACCAAAAATAACAATGAAGAAATAACCGGGCGAAATAGCTGCACCGATGACTAGCGCTATTAACAACGCGCATGCGCGAATCACACTCGATCAATGCGCATGCGCAATGAAACCCCGAAGTCCCGGCAGCACGCATGCGCAATGGAACACTGGAGACCGGGCAGCGCGCATGCGCGAAGGAGAGAGAACGGCGGCTGCATCACACGGGCGCTCCCCCAGCGCGAGTGAAAATAACAGAGTGTGAGTGGCTAACAAACGGAAAGTCCATATATGGACAGGTTATACCCGGTAATTAACAAATGACGGTGGTGTGCATGGTACATGTGACAAAATCACACGCATGGAAGGGGCGTCAACAAGGTCATCACCCTTGTATGGTCATTAGCCTTTCCACTAATTAACCAATGAGAACTCACTTCATCCACCTTTAAATACCACCAAGCTCACCCGTACATCATTTACGACGGAGCAGCACAGGGTGGAGGAAAGAGGCCGACTAAGGCGGATTTCGTGAGTATTCACTAAAACAGAGTTTAAGCTCTGTGGGTACATTACAGAATCCAACAAGTGAGTAGAAACAACAACATTGATCCCACTCTTCTATTCCTATAGATTGTGGATCCACCTACCTACCTACCCTGATGTTCAGGAATTGCTCATGATGCTTTAATCAGCTCATACAATAAGTATGTTTAAAAACACTAAATCCTAAGTCTGTTATAAGTGTGTGTGAGTTTGTGTGTTATGTGTTCTGTATGTCTGTTTTTCCCTTTACAGGTTAAATCAACCGTTTGGGGCTCCAGGTGACTGCACCTGTCTGAGCCAACCTATATGGTAACCAAACCTAATGTTTTTTTCTTTTTTTCAGGACATGTAACTACATGTTCCAAAAAAATCCGCTGTAGGCACATTGTATTTGTCTCTAGTGAATGTAATCACTTTTTAGGAAAGTTAGAACAAAAATCCTGTTCTGTAGAGAAACGTGAGTAGGGTTGGGAGTTGTGCCCCGTCCTGAAGAAGGTACGCATGTACCGAAACATGTCGACGCACACCAGAGGTTATGTCCCTTACTAAGACACAAAACCTCGCCATCTCGCACTTTTTTTAACAGCACCAGCCAGAGGTACAGAATAAAGTTTTTTCTTTTTACCCACTGGCCAGGTCCTTTTTAAAATTTTTTTCACTACACTTCCCACTCACATCCTATTCCTTTCACTTACACTCAACACACACCACACATAGTCTGAATTGTCAACGCTCCCGCGTAGTCGTAGGTCGCAGCGTGCCGCATCCCTTTAGCGGGGTGCGAAGACCCCGATGATGAAGCATGACACCAAGGGGCCTGTTGGTGTGTGAGGGGTATTTTACACAACACCGAGTGTTCCCCCCTTCTTTCTTCACTTTTCTTTCCAATTAGTGGTAGGATTCTCCTTGTTTATGTATCAGTGGACCGGGGAGGCCCAGGGAGCCAGGTGTCAAAGGGTGCAGGTAGGAGTACGGGTGAATTCTGAGTGGTTTAAAAGTTGCAAGAGTTTTCAGCCAAATTGCTAAAATACAGTTTTAAAAAGCACAAATTATCACAGTTTTTTTAAGAGTGGTGGCAGAGTAGCGGTGAGAGCAGTCACTGCTCTGCCTGTGCCTGCCTCCCTGCCTGCCGGGGTAGGCTCCCGTCCTCCTTTTGACACACAGCCCTCCTTCTGGCCGCATTTTCGTCTCACTTCCGTCCTGCAGGCCCCGCCCACAACCAGGAGGGGCCACAGATCGCTGTCGGGTTGGTTTCTTTCCTTGTTGCGGCACAAGAGAGGTAGGCTCCCTCTACATGGAAAATATAAAGCGGGGTGAGCACCCACTATTCTGCAATAAAAGCAATAAAAGCCAGGTCGCAGGTGGGCACCTGATCATTGAAATAAAAATATGTGGGGTGGGCACCTTCGCTGCAGGCATCACGGGGGAATCCTTAATCTGGGATGCCCTCTCTCTCTCTCTCTCTCTCAGCAGCGCAACGCTGTTCAGCCCCTGCTCCTCTTCCTGGGGAAATTAGAATAAAGCGCTCACCAGGCGCTTGGATCAGGACAAGCTCCTTCAAAGTCCTAGAAGCTGGGAAGAAAAAGGCAAAAGGGCTCCAAGAAGTCCTTGAGGAATCCAGGGGCAAAGCAGGGCCCAGGGAGGCATGCCCTCATGGCAGCATACCCCTCCCCCCCCCCCACCCGGGTCCCAGCAGCAGCATGCCCTGGCAGGAACAGCACTCCAGAAGACTTAACATTTTCATGGGGTCACAGCCCCTATATCTATACAACATTTCCCTTTGTCTAAAAGTGTAGGGCATGGGAGAACCAGATACAACTGGTTCAGGGGAGCTGTGGAGCACTTTGTTTTGTTCAGCTACTCTCTCCTTTATCAGGTGGTAGCTCAGGGATTCGATGCACCACAGTGGGCGGAGCCGGCATCGTGGAGGGAAGGCACAGTCCTATTCAGTTCCCAGGTGCAACTCCTCCCTTCCATCTACATGCAGATCTCTCTATTCACCACTGGGCAGACTCATCCTGGTTCCTGGAGCCACCCACATCATACAGCACCTATCAATCACAAGCCAGACATGCAATGCACATTAGGCAGGCAGACACACAGTACACAGAAATGCCAACTTCTAAAAGTTGCATTTCTCCACCAGTCACAATACATCTGCCCACACCATTGCGCAGCATTTATTCTCATGAGTTCACACATATTAAACTCGCCCATGCACTCCTCTCATATCAGGAATTACCATGGACACACATATCCCCAATCATTCCTATGGGAGGGCAGGCCAATCTCACCACACGCACTCAGAGAGCGCATGCACTTTACTCTGAGGCCAAAAATCACTACCACTATTTCAGAGCTTAAGGGAAAAAGTTCACGGGTGAACCTGCCAAAAGGGCAAGCCCAACAATGACCTTTTTTGGCGCCCACGTAGCCAACAAAAAGCTGATCATCCACCCGGAACTGTTAGGTACACTGCAGATAGAATGCTAGCACACGTTTACGGTCCAGACGGTGGAGCCTCTCCTCTTCCATGGAAGGATGCGTAGGCAGAAAGAAGGTGGGCAAAGTGATGGTCTGCCCAATGTGAAAGGGCGTAACAACCTTTGGCAAGAAAGGACGGGTCCTCAAAACCACCTTGTCCGGATGAACAGAAAGGAAAGGAGTTTTGGAAGAAAGAGCCTGGAGCTCACTCACTCTTCTGGCAGAGGTGAAAGCTACCAGGAAAGCAGTTTTCAAGGTGAGAAGATGCAAAGGACAGATATGAAGGGGCTCAAAAGGAGCACACATCAGAAAAGTCAAGACAAGATTCAAGTACCACTGAGGCACTATGAAGGGCACAGGTGGGAATGTATGCGTAATGCCTTTAAGGAAACGGTTAACAACTGGGGACTTAAAAAGAGAAGGCTGATCTGGAAGCCAAAAAAAGGCGGAGATGCCCGAAACAGAACTCTTGATAGTGCCCAGAGAAGAGCCCTACTGGGCAAAAGAGAGAAGGAACAGAGGAACCTCAGAAAGAGGGGCAGAAAGGGGATCCCCAGACTTTGTTGTGCACCATGCCACAAATCTGTTCCACCTGCAGGCTTATACAGTTTTGGTGGAGGGACGCCTGGCTGCCAGAATGACATCACAGACTTCGGGAGGAAGATCGAAAGGTGTCAACTATCGCTGCTCAATCTTCATGCATGAGGTGGAGGCTGGACAGGTTCGGGTGGAGGACCGTCCCCTACTGCTGCAACAGAAGATCCTCCCAAAGAGGCAGACGGATCGGGGGATCGACGCTCATACTGAGTAGCTCGGGATACCATATTCTTCAAGCCCAGTCCGGAGCCACAAGAATGACTTGGGCCTGGTCGCGCATGATCTTCTTCAGCACTCTGGCAGAAGTGGTTAGGCGGAAAGGCGTACAATAGACCGCAGCTTCACTCCCGACGAAAAGCGTGCGCCGCTTTGGAAATTCCAACATGCAGAACTGATGATATTTCGCATTCTCTTTGGTGGTGAATAGATCTAACCATGGCTCTCCCCACTGCAGAAAGACCTTGCGCCATGTCCGAGTGCAGATGCAATTCGTGATCCACCATGCACCGGCGGCTGAGTTCGCCCGCCCTGATGTTCAGAGAACCTGCCAGGTGTTAAACCACCAAAGTAATGCTTTATTGTTCCAGCCATGTCCAGAGGCACAGAGCCTCCTGACATTGGGTCCACGACCCCACCCCGCCCTGCTTGTTGCAATACCACATGGGGGCAGTGTTGTCCATGAACACCTGCACTACACTTCCCCTGACAGAGGGAAGGAATGCCTTCAGGGCAAGCCGGATCGCCCGCAGCTCCAGAGGCCTCTGATCTCGGCCTCTCCCATGTGGCCTCCCCATCCCAGGAGGGACTCATCTGTGACCACTGTGTGCTCCGGTTGGGGAAGGGAGAGGGATCTGCCACTGACCCATTTGCGATTTGTGAGCCACCACTGCAACTGTCATGCAGCGCCCTCCGAGATCTAGACGTGATCGGACAGGTTGCCCTGATGTTGTGCCCACTGGAACTTCAGGTCCAACTGCAGAGCCTGCATATGCCACCTGGCATATGTCACCAGCAGGATGCAGGAGGCCATGAGGCCCAGAAGCCGGAGGGTCATCCTGACTGAAACTCGGGATAGAGGCTGAAAAAGTAGAACCATAGCCTGAATATCCCGGACTTGCTGTCAGGAGGATCAAACCGAAACAGCGTCGAATCCAGAACCGCTCCGATGAAGGGGAGCTTCTGAGAGGGAGTCAGGTGCGACTTCGGCACGTTGATGGAGAACCCCAGCAAATGCAGGAGGCCAGCCGTAGTCTGGAGGTGGGTGACGACTGCCTGGTGCGAGCCCGCTTTCAACAGCCAGTTGTCGATGTAGGGGAAGACTAACACCCCTGACCTGCGCAGATAAGCGGCGACCACCACCGTCACCTTCGTGAACACCCACGGGGCACTGGTAAGGCAGAAGGGAAGCACAGCAAACTGAAAATGTTCCCGGCCTACCGTGAACCGCAGGTAGCGTCGATGGGCCGGCAGGACGGGGATGTGTAAATAAGCATCCTGCAAGTCCAACACCACCATCCAGTCTCCAGGGTCCAGGGCAGCCAGGACCTGAGCCAGAGTCAGCAGCTCGAACTTCTCCTTGCGGAGGAAGCGATTGACGTCCCGGAGGTCCGAGATGGGGCGCAGGCCTCCCTTATCCTTCTGGGGGACCAGAAAGTAGTGGGAATACCAACCACTCCCTACTTCCTGACCGGGAACACACTCCATGGCCCCCTTGGCCTGGAGGGCCGTGACTTTCAGATGGAGAAGAGCCAAATGATCCCCTGACATTCGGTTTTACTGAGGTGGCATGGCTGGAGGGGAGGACAGAAAGGGGAGCGAGTAACCTTGGCAGCACCCACTTGTCCAATGTAATTTCACACCAGTTGTGGAAGTGGTAGCGGACCCAGCCACCCTCTGGCTTGGGGTGCTCCCTGAAGCTCGGATTAGGAAGGCTTAGAGGTGGAAGCAGTGGGGGTTGAAGTGGACTGACCCGTGCGCTGCTTACCCGACCGGCCCCTGCGGAATCCAAACCGCGGCCACGCTGAGGCTGGTTTGGCACAGGCTTGGTGGAGGAGCGTGCTTGGGTGCCCTTATCCTGGCCACGAAAGGAACAAAATTCAGGCGTGGCAGGGTTCTTTGTGGAAAGACCCGAAGGCTTGGCCGTGGCCCGAGAGTCTTTAAAGCGCTCCAGGGCATTGTCGACCTGATCGCCAAAAAGGCGGGAGCCATCAAAGGGCATGTCCATGAGCAAGCTCTAGACATCGGGTGAGAACCCAGTGGAATTTAACCAGGCGTGGCACCCGCAACGCCACAGTCGTGGAAATTGCTCTGCCCAACGAATCAGCGGTGTGCAGACCACAACTGATGGCAAACTTTGCCACGTCCTTGACTTCCGCAATTGCTTGGGAAAGGACAGCTTGGACCTCCTCAGAACACTGAGGCAAAGCCTCAGCTATAGAATCCCACACTGCGTGGGAGTAACGGCCCAATAAGCAGGTGGTGTTAACCAACCGCAACGCCAGGCTGGCGGAGGAGAACAACCTCTTGCCAAATTGGTCTAGCCTCTTAGAGTTCTTATCCGGCAGAGCTGTGGGAAAGGCACTTTGCAACGTCAAGGCCTGAATGACCAGGCTCTCAGGTGTGGGGTGAGTGGTCAAGAAGGCAGGATAACCAGGCGCAGCAATGTTATTATCTACTGGTGCCCCTGACGGAATCGTAAGTGCCTAGTGGGTATGAGCGGTGTTTATGGACCATAACCCAGGATAGCATTTAGGGAAAGCTATTCAGGCACATAGAAGATTTCACTTTCAAAAAAGAAATGATCATTTTCTAGGTTACAATGTCTGATGTTGGAAACAGTATCCCTAAAGGAGATGTTTCTTTAAAGCAAAAGTAGAAACCATTGAACATCAGAGTGGTATGTAAATATTCCCTTTGTCTAAACATGTTAACATTTTGGAAAGCATAAGAATTGAATTTAGAAAGAATAAGGGGGAGTTATTAATTTTCTCCTAAACTAGAATGGAGTTAAATAAAGCTTTAAACTGGAGAAAGCTTAAATGTTGCTAGTAATTGCAGCAAACATCAGGAGTCTCCTACCTAAATGTGGAGTGTTCACATAAATGTTTAGCAGATTATGGCGATAGTGCCTTCTGCAGTGATGTGTGAGTGTCTGCAAGTTACTATGAATTTGAAACAAAGAAAATCAACATCTTTGCGCCGAATAAGCATAACATTTATAGCGCTATCTGAGCAATTCTGAGAAGATTATTTATTGCCTGGTGAACTGTGGTTGCAGCCATTGTGGAAATCTTCTTCTCCCTTAAGGAGAAGCGGAGTTGCAAGGACGTGTCTGGGCCGCCTGAGCAAAAGATGGGTCAGGTTGAAGTTGAGAGACAATACAAGCGGGTTGAATTGTCTGGCGTTTTAAATTTGTACTCGGGGCGTGACAGAAACACCAGCGCAGATCTTGGGCTCAAGAAGAGGCAAAGACCGCTGCCAAACCGTAAAATTAAAGGGAAAAAATGGTCTGTTTCTGACGTTGTGACGAGGGTTTGATGAAAACGATCCACCGTTCCCTTCATGAGGAGGTTTAATCCTCCAACATCCGCCGGAGGGTAAAGTAATAGAGGTTCAGGTGTAAGATTTCGCCAAGGAACAGGACATGGCAGCCTAGTCGTCAGTTAAAAAACATAACGCTGGTTCTAAGGAACCCTGAGAGTCTGGCTAAGTTTTTAGCCAGTCCAAGAAATATGGCGTTGAATAAAGAGCCATCACGCCATCAGCGGAAAACAGTTTACGGCTAATTATTAGGCTGAAAGAGCACTGTGCATCAACCCAACTGGATTAACCGTCGACGAATCTAACCATGGACTGGGTCAAGCATCAACGAGGCCAACATGAAAACACGAGGCCATCTGTGTCAACCTAACAAACTGCTGAAGCCTAACAGCTATGGAGCCGACCCTCGACGTGGCCACAGTCGACGAGCCCTCCATCTACGCAGTTTTGTCGTCAACAAAACTAGTCCTTGACTATGGCAATGCTCAACAAAGCTCACCCTCAACGAGGATGATTGTCGACGGAGTACACTGTCGACAAAGGATACCGTCAACGAGCCCCAATGGGCCAACTGTCCATGGGCCAACTGTCAATGGGCCAACTGTCGATGGGCCAACTGTCGATAGGCCAACTGCCGATGACCAGCTATCGATGGGCCACCTGTAAATTGGCCAACTGTCGATGGGACAAAAGCTGATGGGCCAACTGTCGATGGGCCAACTGTCGATGGGCCAACTGTCGATGGGCCACCTGTCAATGGGCTAACTGTCAATGGGCCACCTGTCAATGGGCCATACTGTTGAAAGGCCACCTGTCAATGGGCCAACTGTCGCTGGGCCAACTGTTGATGGGCCAACCCTCGACGGGGCTCTCCGCTGACGAGGCTCTCCGTCCACGAGGCTCTCCATCGACGAGGCTCCTTACCTCCGACGAGGCTCCTCTCCGTCGACGAGGTTCACCACCGTCGACGAGGCTCACCGTCGACGAGGCTCACCGCCGACGAGGCTCTCACCGTCGACGTGGCTCACCGTGAAGTGGCTCACCTCACTGTCGATGAGGCGTCTCATCGGCAAGGCTCACCTCACCGTCGACGCTCTCCGTCGACGAGGCTATCGCCCCATCGACGAGGCTATCCATCGACGAGGCTCTTCATCAATTTTGCAATTCCGTGCAAATTACAATCAGTCCACAAGAGGGCACTGTCACCATTGTCAACAACGGAATCCTGGAGCTATTGTTGACGCAGAGCACCAGTGACGGTAGAGATTGTCGTCAAAGAATACTTCGACCGTATCGTCGACAAGCTGGCACATTTTCAATCAGAAAAGTGCGCAGAGTGAGTCTAGACGCCTGAGAGTAAATCTCGTGGGCGTAGATGTGGGAGGCAGACTCAAAGAAGGCCAGAGACCCCTTAATTTCGATGTTACTTCAACTGGTGAAGTAGAGGAGAAACATCATTTCAAACCATTAAGGTGCAGTACAAATAAAAAAATCCTCCCACATCAGAAGGGGTTATAGCCTAAGCACAAGGCATCCCCTTCTTCTCCTACCACGTCAGAGACAGGCAGAGTGCTGGTCCATATACTCTTCATGAGAGTTCACAGGAAAAGGGTTCAGCTTTCCACAAGCGACGCAGGGTCTGCAGATAGCCTTCTTGTAATAAGACATTACAAAACTGTGAGATATGAAGAAAAATTTTAAGACAAATGAAGAAAATAGAAGAAACTGAGCAGAGCTCAGGAAGACTCCCTTCACATGAGGTGCGGTAGAAAATCTGAGAGCCTGAGCCTCTGGGGAGAACCTTCTGGTGGGTGCTGGCGCCTTATTGGCTGTAGTTTGGATTATACAAAATGACTAGGATAGTCATAGGTGTGGAAGTTTTTTCTACTGTAGCTTTGGCTACTTTACTTCCTGGTTTGTTTTTATTGGTATTTACTATATATTTATGGCATATTATTGCTTTTTTATGTACTGTGGGACTCCCACTCCGACGACGGGGAATGATTCTGGCATGTGAATCTATGAAAGACACCCCTAATACTGGAGAACTCCTGTCTACCATGAGGTAGCATCTGACTATACTAACATGTCAAGGGACAAAGCAGCTCCAGCGATTTCAAATAATCTGATGCAATACCAACCATTGACAGAACTGCTTCTGGCTATTTCATCAACTTCGATTCCTTTTCCGAGGATCCCAGTGAGCCTGAAACAACGTCAACAAAGAAAACTTTCATGGACAAGTAAAAAAACGTTTTCACCAGCTTGCAGATACATATCTGGTTTCACCATGGGTTGAACTTTGGATTGTGTTGGGTATAATTTTTCTCCTACTATGGCTCATTCTTGTTTTAAGTTTGGGAAAGCTAATAGATGGAAAATATAGTAAAATGGACACAGCAAGTAAGAACGTCAACTTGCTCCTGAAGCCACACAAATCATCTCATCGTGAGCAAAAAGACCTGTCATCAGTAAATATCACAGCTGTTCCTCTACCTGGTGGTATAGCTTAGGATGGAACTGATTATGACATTTATGGCCCTGTCGAGCTGCTGAAGATTCTACACCAATTTAAGGTTTCCTTAAGTGATTTTGTGTCACCCAGTACATTTTCTGATAATTGGACTTTGAAGCACAAGTTACTACTTGTGTAACGATATATCTGTAAGAGACATTAGTTAGTGATAGATTCCTTACCTTAGAATATCCCCAGAAATCAGACTGGATCCGGAAAGTTTTGGGTAGCAGTACCCTTGCGCGTCGGTAGGCGTCGTCTTGCGGCTCCGCGTCCGTCGTCGGCGTCGTGGGCGCCGTGATGATGTCGTCGGAGTACTTAGACTCCGCCTCCGCGTGCTGATGTCAGTTCTTAGCCACAGCTTTTCCGCGCCAGAAGCGCAGAGCCATGACAAAAACCAACACTGGTGCCATGAAACTAGGGCCCTGAAAGGGTATGACCTTAACCTTAGATATCGGTTCGCGGAACGGGGAGGATGGGTGGGTCGGTAAGAAATCTATCACTAACTAATGTCTCTTACAGATATATCATTACACAAGTAGTAACTTGTGCATCTGAAAGAGACACGTTAGTGATAGATTCCTTACCTTAGAATAGATACCCCAGCAATACCATCCCCGTGGTGGTGGGTCTGCGAACCAATAATCACACCAGAAAGTCCTGGAGGACGGAACGGCCAAAGTAGCCGTCCCTCCGGACTTGACTGTCCAGGCAATAGTGCCTTGCAAACGTGTGCAGCGAGGCCCACGTAGCTGCCTGGCAAATGTCCTGCAAGGGCACACCTCGACCCAAGGCAGTTGTAGTGGCCGTGGCTCGAGTGGAATGAGCCCTCTGCCCAACAGGGGGTTCCTTCTTAGCCAAGGAGTAACACGCCTGGATGCACAAGATAATCCCCCGAAAGATGGTCCGCTTGTGCACCGCTTTCCCTTTCTTAGCGCCCGCGTACCCAACAAAGAGTTGATCATCCACCCGGAACTGTTGTGTGCGATTCAGATAAAATGAGAGCGCACGTTTTGGGTCCAGACGCCTCCGCACCTCCTCTCACGAGGGGTGCGGAGGCGGAAAGAAGGTGGGTAATGTGATGGATTGCCCAATATGGAAGGCCGTGACTACCTTAGGCAAGAAGGAAGGCCTAGTCCCTAATGCAACCTTGTCCGGATGGACTGAAAGGAAAGGAGGCTTACAAGAGAGAGCCGAAGACGAAGAGGACAGTTGAGAAGTGGCTCAAAGGGAGCTCACATCAGAAACGTTAGAACCCGATTCAAGTCCCACTGAGGCATCACGAAGGGAACAGGAGGAAAGGTATGAGTGATGCCCTTCAGGAATCGATTAACGATAGGGGACTTGAACAAAGAAGGTTGGTCATGCAGCCTCAGAAAGGCTGAAAGAGCTGAAAGATAGCCCTTGACAGTGCCCAGAGCAGAGCCCTGCTGGGCAAGAGAGAGAAGAAAGAGGAGAACCTCAGAAAGAGGGGCATTGAGGGGATCCACAGCCTTTGCTGTGCACCATGCCACAAATCTGTTCCACCATCTGTTCCACCTGCAGGTGTATACCGTCTTTGTGGAGGGACGCCTGGCTGCCAGAATGATTTTGTAAACTTCAGGAGGCAAGTCAAATGGCCTCAACTGTCGCCGCTCAGTCTCCAAGCATGGAGGTGGAGACTGGACAGGTTTGGGTGGAGGACCGTCCCCTGCTGCTGCGACAGAAGGTCGCCCTGAAGAGGCAGACAAACCGGGGGATCGACTGACATACTGAGTAGCTCGGGATACCAGTACCTTCGTGCCCAGTCCGGAGCCACAAGTATGACTTGTGCCCGGTCGCGCTTGATCTTCTTCAGCACTCTGGGCAGAAGTGGTATAGGCAGAAAGGCGTACAACAGACCGCAACTCCACTCGCGACGAAAAGCGTCTCCGACCGAGTGCCGCCTTGGAAATTCCAACGCACAGAACTGATGACATTGCACGTTCTCTTCGGTGGTGAATAGATCTAACCAAGGCTCTCCCCATCGCAGAAAGAGGCCTTGCGCCACGTCCGAGTTCAGACGCCATTCGTGATCCATCGAGCACCGTCGGCTGAGTTCGTCCGCCCTGGCGTTCAGAGAACCTGCCAGATGTTGAACCACCAGGGTCACGCCCTGATGTTCCAGCCATTGCCAGAGACGCAGAGCCTCCTGGCAAAGGGTCCACGACCCCACTCTGCCCTGTTTGTTGCAGTACCACATGGCGGTGGTGTTGTCCGTGAACACCTGCACTGCACTCCCTCGGACAGACGGGAGGAATGCTTTCAGTGCCAGACGAATCGCCCGCAGCTCCAACAGATTGATATGGAGCCGGGACTCCGCCGGAAACCAGAGTCCTCTGATCTCCGCCTCTCCCAAGTGGCCTCCCTAGCCCTGTAGGGACGCGTCCGTCACAACTACGTGCTCCGGTTGGGGAAGGGAGAGGGATCTGCCGTTGACCCAATCGCGGTCCGTGAGCCACCACTGCAGCTGTCTCGCAGTGCCCTCCGAGATCAGGACATGGTCGGACAGGTTGCCCCGGTGCTGGGCCCACTGAAACTTCAGGTCCCACTGCAGGGCCCACATCCGCCACCGTGTGTGATGTACCAGAAGGATGCAGGAGGCCATCAGCCCCAGAAGCCGCAGCGTCAACCTGACCGAAACCCGGGATAACGGCATGAAGATTGGAATCAGAGCCTGTATATCCCAAACCCGCTGTTCGGGCGGGTAAACCCGAAACTGCGCCGAGTCGAGAACCGCTCCAATGAAAAGGAGCTTCTGGGAGGGGCACAGGTGTGACTTCGGCACATTGATGGAAAATCCCAGCAGGTGCAGGAGATCCACCGTAGTCTGGAGGTGGCTGACGACTGTCTGGGGCGAGCCCGCCTTCAACAACCAGTCGTCTAGGTAGGGGAAGACTGAGACCCCTAACCTGCGCAGATGAGCTGCGACCACCGCCATCACTTTTGGGAACACCCGTGGGGCGCTGGTAAAGCCAAAGGGGAGCACGGTAAACTGAAAGTGCTCGAGGCCTACCGTGAACCGCAGGTAACGCCGGTGGGCCGGCAGGACGGTAATGTGGAAATATGCGTCCTGCAAGTCCAACGCTACCATCCAGTCTCCTGGGTCTAGGGCAGCCAAGACCTGAGCCAGTGTCAGCATTTTGAACTTCTCCTTCCGGAGGAAGCCGTTGACGTTCCTCAGATCCAAGATAGGGCGTAGTCCCCCTTTGCCCTTCTTGGGTACCAGGAAGTAGTGGGAGTAGCAACCATGACCTACTTCTGGCCCAGGAACGCGCTCGATGGCCCCCTTGGCCAAGAGGGCCGAAACTATCTCCTGCAGGAGCCGCAAGTGATCCCCCGATACGCGGTGGTGTTGCGGTGGCATGGCTGGAGGGGTCGTCTCGAAGGGGAGGGAGTAGCCCCTCCGGACGATCTGCAGCACCCACCTGTCCGAAGTGACAGTGCGCCAGTGAGAGTGGTGATGGCGAACCCTGCCTCCCACTGGCGTCACATGGGCCGAAAAGCACGGACTAGGAGGGTTTAGAGGTGGATGCCGCGGGGGCAGGTGTGGACTGACTCCGCTTGTTCCCCCGACCGCCTCAACGGCGGTTACCACGGCTGCCGCCGCGCTGGACGACAGTTTGCAGCGAGTGGCTGGCGGCACGTGTGGGGATGCCCCTTCCTTGGCCACGAAAGGAGTGAAAGGAACCCATTTGCT
The DNA here is from genome assembly GCF_964263255.1 of Lissotriton vulgaris. NCBI lineage: Eukaryota > Metazoa > Chordata > Amphibia > Caudata > Salamandridae > Lissotriton > Lissotriton vulgaris. The sequence continues at coordinate 120,722,517 of NC_141686.1, forward strand.
GGCGCAGGGCCGAGAGGCCCAAGGACTTGGCCATAGCCCTGGAGTCCTTAAAGCGCTCAAGCGCGTGGTCTGCCTTGTCGCCAAAGAGGCGACGGCCATCGAACGGCCATGAGTGTATTTTGGACGTCTGCCGAAAAGTTGGCGGATCTCAGCCAGGCGTGGCGTCACACCGCCACTGTCGTAGCCATCGCTCTGCCCAGCCAGTCAGTAGTATCCAGTCCAAACCTCCACAAGGGCTTGGCCGAGTTTGGCCCGTACCTCCAAGGACACTCTGGCAGCACTTCCGTCACCATTTCCCACAGAGAGTGGGTGTAACGGCCCAAGAGGCATGCGGTGTTGGAAGACCGCAGTCCCAAGCTAAGGGACGAGAAGATCTTCTTACCATAGTTCTCGTACCTCTTGGACTCCCTGTCCGGCGGGGCCGTCGGGAAGGCGGTCTGGGAGTTAGAGGCCCGGATGGCCAGACTCTCGGGGGTGGGGTGGGAGGACAGGAAACATGGGTCGCTCGGGGCCGGGCGGTGGCGTCTGGCCACGTTACTATCTACAGGCGAACCTGTAGCGGGCCTGGACCAAGTGCCCAAAAGAACGTCCGTCAAGGCCTCATTAAACGGCAGCAGAGGCTTCATGGAGCATGACTGTGGCTTAAGGACCTCAGTGAGGAGGTTAGTCCTCACGGCCGCGACGGGGAGCTCAAGGCCCAAGGCCTTGGCAGCCCTCATCAACACCACACCATAGGTAGCACCCTCGGCCACGGTAGGAGGAGAGACAAATCCAGTGTCTGGAGAGGTGTCCAAGCCACTGGCCTCCCCAAGGTCTCCTGTCCAGTCCATGTTAGACTGGCACTCTCTGGCCAGAGGGTCCTCAGACCCCTCCCAATCCTCCTCCTCCCTCATCTCCTGAGATTCAGGGTCGTAATTGAATGAGGTCGGTTCATAGAAACTAAAATCTCCAAACGGCATCGAGATCGGCGCCGATAGGCGTCGTCCCGACGTCGGAACCGATTGAAAGGGGGCACCGGGGACGGCGCCGCCCGAGGACGACCACGGAGGGGACACCACACGGACTGACGCCGGGGGGGTCGTAAGGTCCACCGGTGACGATCCATCGCCCGTGGAGGGTCCAGCGGCGCCGGGCCTGAAGGCGCCGACGACGCCGGGGCCGCTGTACCCTGCGGCGCCGGGCCCGAGGGCACCGCAGGTGTCGGGATCGTGGGGCCTTGTGGCGCCGGGCTTGAAGTCGCCGGCGACGTCGGGCCGAAGCACCCGACGGCGTCGGGGTCGAAGCCCCTGACCCACTAGGGCCCCCAGACGGGTTCGCTGGGCCCGAAGGCGCCGCGGAACCCGTCGGAGGAGAAAGGGACCTCATGGCCATGAGGAAACGCTCGATCTCCTCCGGTGTCGCGTTCAGCCCAGGGACCGGGGGGTATGGGGCCGAACGCGGCGCCCGCGACTCCCGAGGAGCCGCGTGGGCGGTATCACCCGAACCCCCGGCCGCATCGCGCGAGCGTCGGGGGGAGTCAGAAGAGCGATGATGTCTCTTTGACTTCTTATGCTTCTTACCTGACGACTTGGACCCGGAAGAGTGGCGCCGACTCCCGGAGCTGTGACAGCTCTGTCCCCGCGACCTGCCCCTCGACCTCCCGTGGGACCGGGACCGGGACCTCACACGGGGCAGGCCTCGTCGTCATGGTCGACGCCAAAACACATCAGACACAGGCGGTGGGGATCCGTGACCGACATGGTACGGTCGCACTCGTCGCAATGCTTGAATCCGGGCATCCCTAAAGGCACCGTCGGAGTCGTACAGACTTCGAATTGGATCAAAAGATCACCAAAAGTTTAGTCAAAAAGTGACTAGGGAACTTCTCTTTCCAGATCTGCGTTGGCTGGCGCGGAAAAAAGAAGAACTGACGTCAGCACGCGGAGGCGGTGTCTAAGTACTCCGACGATGTCATCACGGCGCCCACGACGCCGACGACGGACGCGGAGCCGCAAGACGACGCCTACCGACGCGCAAGGGTACTGCTACGCAAAACTTTCCGGATCCAGTCTGACGCCTGGGGATATTCTAAGGTAAGGAATCTATCACTAACGTGTCTCTTTCAGATACTGTTGATAACATGGTGGCAGACTTAGAAATGTCAGCAAAGTTTTCAAAACATGAATACTTGGATGGTTCATCAAAATATGAAGAAATGTATTGTTTTAATCATTTTGGTCATCATTATTTGCACAAATCTACAAACCCTAGAAATGTTTTAACTTATAATCAATGGGAACATTGTTAAAACGCCACCAAAAGGTAGCTCGAAAACATTTTATGAAACATTTTCATACTTTACAGGTTTTAATGTCACAAATCCAGAAACCTTTTATTTGAAAAATGTTAATAAGACAGGCATGAAAAGTATGTTGACTAATACTAAGCAAATTTATTCTGCGGCCTTTTATGCTCAATTGTCCACATTAGGCTTTAACTTTTGGAATGACAACATTGAGACAAAAACTGTCTGGGGCACGAAAGACTGGCAGGTACAAGGTTTAGAAGCATTATTCAGAGCCTGCATCATCCTACAACAAATAATGTTCTTAAATGAAACTGTTCAACAAACATCTTGTCTTGGCCTGGCTACGATAAAAGAATTAAACAAACCGTCCATACCAAAACCCACACCTGATAGTAATATAACTACAGATGAGGAGGTAGACGTAAAAAAACAGAAGCAATCCTGAATGGAAAAAATGGTTAATCTGGCCCACAGACACGAATAACTGTCAAGACAGATTCCTGAACAAGACACAAGGTTTTACAGTAACTAGGCCAGATCCAAGTTATATCCAGAGACAACATCCAGGGATAACAACAACTTACAGTGTAGGAAAACTGTGCCTTGAGTGGCTATAAAAAACCTCACTTCCGGAAATAAAACAACACTTAACTTTACTTAAAGATGGCATTGATTTGAGAGAATTCTTACTTGGACCTCGCAAACAACGTCATAAACGTTTCATATACGCCAGTATAAACGCTGCTTATAATGAAGCATGGAAAGTCACGCAAATGGAAATTGCAGAACGAATACGAGAAATTGATCGTATTCATTTAGAGAAAGCTCTCTCTGTAGTTTACAATGGGTTAACAACTCTCTCGTCCAGAATTCATTCTTTGGACAGCATTGTATCCTCTGCCATAGACATAAGGGAATAGGACTTGCTAATGTTACAACATGGCGAGTCACAATTGTGTTCTATAATGCTGCTAGGCTGGACGTTACAAAACCTTTGTTAAGGCCATGTGTCTTGGCGTCTAATCAACACCATGTCATTGTTTACTGTATTTAACCTTAAAGATAAACAAATCTTTTTGGCACAGAGGGGATCAGACTATACGGTGCTGAGCATAGAAAAACTGGGAAGATTGGGGGGCGGAGCTAGCCAGCAAGCGTGATGGACGCCTGAACCCGAAGCTCCGCCGTGCACAGTCTAATAATCCTGCAATTATCAAATTAGAGCGACGATAAAAGCCCACTTCCCGCACCCCTAGTCGACCTGAGGCGGAGGTGATTGGCGACTCCCCAAAAAAAAGCGAGGGAACAACCTCCGGCTGGTGCCACAGATCGGCGAATCCTGAGACTTTGCAGGCCATGAATCTGCGGACTCGCGTTCACTCTGAAGCCGGGGGACGTAGTGCGAAGTGCGGCTGCCGAGGTGAGGCTGACCCGGAGCTCTGGTGCACGCTCTTGACATCGACGGCCGACCACTTCGCATGAGGAGGTGAGGAGGAGGGCGCAAATCAGGACCATAGCTCGGAGCGATCTCACCCGTGCAGCCCCCCCCCCCCCCTCCAACCATCGTAGCACCGGGTGAGCGCCTGGAGATCGTGGAGGCCTCAGATCAACGGTGGGGCATTGCTGCTGCAGGGGCCCATGGACTCTCACAGTCAGGTCCTAAAACGATCGGGTGCTATCAGTGAGGAGTCCGGTGAGTCCCACTACTGCCGGCAGCGTGAGGACAGCAATCCTCCCCCCCCCCCCGGACAGAGGCACGTAAAGTAACAAGGCAGAAAGGGTTAAAGGGGGAGTGAGGGTGAAGCGTGGGTGGATCGACCCGAACCCGGGCGCCGATATATGGCCTGTGTGGAGGGTTGGGAGTTAATCTGATCCCAAGGTTGGTCTCCTGGTTGTATTAACCCCGGGGGAAGACGAACCTTTCCCCCCCCTGGAGAATTACTCGGCAGTGGATTGGCGACGTGAGACCCTCTAAAGTGCCTGGCAGGTGTGGGCTGACAGTGGCTGGCCTTCTCCTCGGTTGATTTGTCCTGGTGGCGATTCTGGGGCCTGCGATGAAGCTCTAATCACACTACATGATAAGGGGGTGAGGTGGCGTACCCCTCCCGCGTTCATAGCAGTGCTCTAAAAGGGAGCAAGAAGTGTTTCCCCAGGAGGACGCCTGTCGAGAGTCCATACTATACCCCCCAGAGAGCCATTTGGTCTGCGGAGTGGAGCTGGACCCGGCTATAACCGAGTACGGTGACTAGACTGAGTTCATGCAAGATTGCCCTGAGTGTTCCACCCCCTCCCCTACGAGCGGAGTAACAGTGATATCTAACACTGAGGAGAAGGGGTCTGCGGCAACATACCAGGTGTATCCCATAGCATAGAGGGCAGAACGCGTGCTCCCTCTCACGACGTGAGGGCTGCTGGACACAAGATGGGTAAAGGCGATAAGACCCAGAGCAGACTGGCCTTTGCACAAAGAAGACTGCAACAGCACAGTCCACTGCCGGAGGGCGGGGCTGAAGCCCGATCAGAAGAATCACAGGGGGCCAGCTCGGACATTAAAGTCATGCTGCTCTCTATGGAGCAGAGTTTACAGTCTAGCATCTCAGCATTGGGCACCAAAATGGACGCCATGACATATAGAATGGATCATATGGCGGAACGACTGGATAAACACGCAGAAAGACACGATATGGCCGAGAGAAGGGTGACGGAAGTTGAAGAAGCGCAAACAGACCTGGACACGGCGCACAAAAAGATGGAGAGGATGATGCAAGTCCTTCAGGACAAGACTGAGGATTTGGAAGCGCGGTCGCGACGTAGCAACCTCCGCTTCACGAGACTTCCGGAGAGTACACATACGGGCCCAATGGAGCCCTTTGCGGAAAAACTACTCAAAACTCTCCTGGGAGAAGGTGTGTTCTCGGAAATGTTTATAGTGGAACGAGCGCACAGGTCCCTGGGCCCGCGCCCCAAACCAGGAGCGCCTCCTCGACCCACAATAGCGAAGCCTACTTAATTATCGAGACAGGGACACTGCTCTCAGGTTGGCCAGGTCCAAACAATCGCTGCAATATGAAGGGTCAGCCATATCTCTGTACCCAGACTTCACGGCGAAGGTCCAAGAGGAGCGCAAGCAATTTATTCAACACAAGAAGCGTCTCAGAGAGATGGGCCTAGACTACGCACTGCTATACCCAGCCAAATTACGAGTTAACAGACGCGGTCACTCACATATCTTTACGGATCCCAAGGAACTGCAACAGGAAATGAAGCGATGGTCGAGGGACCAGAACTCGGACAATGTAGAGAAGCCGGATGTAGGCAAAAGTGACAGTCGTTTGGATGACCAGGACTGAGAATATCTATGGCACAGACATTTGCCGCACACTGGAGTAGCGGCAGGCGAGCGCAGTCTCAGATCAGCCTGGCGGCAAGGACGCAAGAGATAGCGACCCCGATTCCGGGGAATGAAGACTACAAAAGATAAGTGGTTTGGGGTGTGGGTGGAGGGGGGGAGGGTTGATAACTTGGACACTTGGTTGATGTTTATTTTTCACAGCATCTAGTTCTGGACGCTTAGCAATGCTTTGTTCTGCACAATGGACTTTGATCGTGCAGTGCTTTATGCGTAGGAAGGATAAGTTGGGGTGACATTATCACAACTTAAGAATAAGAATGCGTAGCTCTAATTACACAACCTGTGCATGGCGGTAGCGGATAGAGGGCTGAACGACCAACCTGATATTTGGGTAGAGACTGTAGGAGAGTAGGGTCTGCAATCCTATGATCACCCAGATTTTTTGCTTTTGTTTCACTGGTTTACGACTTTCTCTGGCTGTGGGCCTGCTAATCAGACCCACAGCCTGGCTGTTCTCTTTCTAAATTACGACATGTACCCTAGGTGCATTTACCAATTGGTACTGGGCCACCTTATCAGACCCTGTAACTCAGGGCATAGGTGTACCCAGGGCCACCAGGGGCTGCAGCATGTATTATGCCACCCCTGGCTGGCCTCCTAAAATTTGACACAACTGGCTGCATGACAGCTGGGGCGAAGTCGTGTAATCACCCTTTGCTTTAGATATAGTAGCCCTATATCTAACCATACAATGGACACCCGAGTTCCTATCAGTCACTCCTATGGCAGGCCTTGACAATCCTGAAGGCAGAGTGCATGGGCTCGTGTGAACTAGGCTCTGGCCCGAGCCGAGCCCGGTTGCAGCTTGCGGAACCAAGACCCAATGGCTGTTCCATGATAACGCGAACCACATCGGTAACTTCGGTGTCGCGTTATCAAGACATGTCGAGTAAGGTGTCATACGAATCGGGATGCTGCCCTCTCACCAACTCTGGCGACGAGGTTAGCATTCCGCCCTTTTAGAGGGACACGACATGTACGTAACTGTGAACCCCGGTTAAAGTTAACTAAAGCCTCAGCTCCACAAAATGGATGCTGCCACCACAGACACGAGTCTGACCTCCTGCTGCTGGGAGTCCTTCCAGCGAGGAGCACTTGGACAAAGGGTTTCCTGTCGAGGGCGGTGTTCGCACCGTCCCAGACAGGGTTTGTGTATTCTGGGTAGGTAGGGCTTTTGCGAGAAGGTGACTGCGGAGTGGCACCCCGGTGCTCACTACGCATCTGCCGGTCAGAACCAGTTCCAGGGGCGCCAGCCCTGGCCTGGGGAAAGTCCGGCAGGGGAGAGGGGTGTAACTACCCCCCTTCCTGGTCCCACCCTTAGGGCAGGACCTAGTCATGTACCCACCCCTTTCTTTAGGATAAAGACCGGAGCGGGGACCCTTCCAAATTAGATCATCTTTGAATCAAGAACTACTTTCTACGAAAGGACACTCAAGACTCTTCTCAAGATTTCTCCCTTGTGACTAAGGAGTAGTCACCCTGCATCAGCGGGCACCATCTAAGAACTCTGCGGTTTGCTGCAAGTCCTTCCTCAAGGATCCGACGGCCCAGCTCGACGAGAACCGGCTTCCCTGGCACTTCTGACCTCTACCCCCGTCATCAGCTCAGCTGTGATCTGTGGGTGCGACGAGACCTCGAGGGACCGGCCATCATCAGAACCTGCACGCTCTTAACCAGCACGACCATCGAAGCAATTCTCTGGTGAGTGCTCTGGGGTCCGAGAAGCCCCGACCCTGAGCCGCTCCAGCACCGAAGTGCAGTCTCCCAGCATCTCCACGATCTGCGTGGGGCCCTTCTGCTCGCTGCTCAGCACGTTGTCTGGTCACTAGCCGCTGGCTTGTGCCCTTCTGTGACGACATCCGACAATCAACACTGCTGGTCTGGTTGCTCCAGACTGGCCCTTGCTTCCATCTTTGCGAGTAGCACCCCGGGCCCTCCTGGTCCACTCAAGACGCCATCTTAGGCCCACCACGTGGCCCTGAGATCTGCCAAGGCTTGTTGCCCCATCCTGGGCCCAGCGACGCCGACAGCATCATCCTTCGTGGGACAGCTCGCACCTCCACCGTGGTCGCCGACAACGCCACCTGGTCCGTGAGACTGCAGAGCCTAGCGTCGCCCACTCACCTGGTCGAGGTGACGGCCAACCGGTGCCTTCCTGGTACCCTCTGACTACTGGCTAGTAGTACGAACTTGGTCCCCTCTGCTTTCAGGTATCATCGATCTCTGATCAAGGTTTGGATCTTTACGAACTATTCATCACTGGTCGCCGGCCAGCAACTCCTTTTCTTCCGGCTCCTGGCTCGTCAGCGAAGACCCCGACGCCTGTAAGACTTGTGCAGCCGCAGCCTTCGTGGCTAGGTAACTCGGCATTTCGGTGCCTGCATAGCCTCTTTACTCTAGGGTCCCGAGTCCCTCGCTTCCGACTTGCCTTATCGGGTCCGCCCGAGACCTTAAACTTTCCGTGTCCTCGGACACTTGTTTTAATTGTGCACTTGAAGTATTTTCCTAAGAGATTTGGTTTGTGCTTAGTACCCTGTCCTCATAAAGAGTACAGGGCTGTTGTGATTCTTAATAAATATACTGTTTATTTTCATAACACTTGTGTGGTGTCCTTTCACTTGGTGTTCAAGGGGTATGTGATGGTATAACAGCTGGCTTAACACGCCCTCTCGAGTCTTTAGCCTTAGACTGCTCGTATCCACGCTACTAGGATAGCTGGTCTATAGGTTGACTTACAACCAAACACCATAAGGGTCGTTGGAACGATACATAGCGGTCGCTAGAATAGCGAACGTTGCATATCGGGCCAACTTCTCACATTGGTGAGCAGCGGTTGGGATTTGAGCTTGCTGTTGTTTTACCACACGTATCCTAAGAATATCTTGTTGAAAGATCGCATAAGTACTGTTAGCACATATAACTAAAGCTTAGAATACTCTGAGTTCTACTGAACCAGCTGTTGCAGCTCCTCAAGGCTTAGCACACCTTGGCTGCAACTCTTAGCAAGGGAACAGTAGGTAAACACATAGTGTAGGTAGGTGCATCACTTACACCACACTAGAAACAGTATGTCGGACAAAGGAGGAAACTCTGAGTCTCCCCTTGTGTCAGTTGACCCTCCACAGGTCATCCCTTCGAGATATACTGTGCTGAGCTTCAAGGAGTTACGACAAGTGTGTCACTCCAGGAAGATCAAGCAGGGGTCTAACCCCACAACGTCCTTTCTGATTGGTCTCTTGGAGACTTATGATGCCAGAAAAGCTGAGACCCGTCCCAGCTCTTCTAATCCAGAAGGAGACATGCCTCCCCTCGAGGGAACCAGAGATGACCCTGACCTAATCCTCCTCGCAGCCGAGAATGAGAATGTGGAGGAGGACGAGGATGAGGATCTCTCTGGGGATGAGGCAGATAAGGGACAGGTAGAAGTCGTTAGACTAAGCAGGTCCAACTTAAGCAAACATGATAGTGGTACTGGGGGACCCCCAGCGCTACTGTCAGGTCCGCTTAACATTGGGAATGGACGAGCCCGATCTCTGTCGAGAGACTCTGGCAGATCCCTTCAAACCAATGGCTCTCACAACTCTTCGCAAAGAGGGATGACGTCCCCTCAGCGGAGAGTGTACGAAGCTAAGGAAAGGGCAGCTAATCTGAGGATCGAAAGGGAAGAACTTGCCCTGGCCAAAGAAAGGCTTGCCTTTGCTAGAGAGCAACAGTTAAGTGGGGTAGTCCCCACTGGTGGCAGCATTGTACCTAGTAATAGGGAAAGGAGTTTTGATACGAAACACCTTGGTAAGATAGTGCCCCCCTTTAAACAAGGGGACGACATCCACAAATGGATTACTGCTTTGGAGAGGGCCTGCACTGTGCAAGGTGTTCCCCAGAGTCAGTGGGCAGCTATCTTGTGGCTCTCCTTTGAAGGTAAAGGAAGAGACAAGCTCCTCACCACAAGGGTAGAGGATGCCAATAATTACCACGTCTTGAAGAACACACTCGTTGAAGGGTTTGGCCTAACCACTGAGCAGTACAGGGTGCTGTTCAGGGATACCCAGAAAACGCAGTCTCAAGATTGGTCTGACTTTGTCGATTGTGCCACTAAGGCTTTTGAGGGCTGGTTGCTGGGCAGTAAGGTTACTGATTACAAAGGATTGTATAATTTGATGATGAGAGAACAAATTTTAAACAATTGTCAGAACCAGTTGTTGCATCAGCATCTTGTCGACTCGGATCTGACCTCTCCCCAAGAATTGGGAAAGAAGGCAGACAGATGGGTTCGTACGAGAGTTAAACAGAACCAGGGCCAGAATCAAGGTGGTCAGAAGAAAGCAGACCAGAAGGGTAAAGATTCTAAGGGGGAACAAAATGACCAGAAGTCTTCGACAGGTCCCCAACAACCCAAAGAGGGTGGGGGTCAGGCTCCCCAAAAGAAGAAAGAAGGCCAATCCAAAAGATGGTGCCAGTACTGTAAAAGTAAATCTCACTGGTTTAGTGAGTGCACCAAGAAAGGAGGAGGGCAGACTCCTGCCACTGCAGCCCCTAAGGCACCTGTTCCCCCTAGTACAGTCAGCAGTGGTAGTGCGCCTCCCAAGGGTTTAGTAGGGTTAACCCTGGGTTCTGAGGGGCGTGACAACTTAGTTGGCACACTCACTCAGGCTGTCCTTGTCAGTACAGGGGACGCGGACGTGTCCCCTGACATAAGTCCCAATACTTTGGGCAAATACAGACAGACGCCTTTCATAAATGGAAAGATGGCTCAGGCCTATAGGGACACTTGTGCCAGCGTCACCATGGTGACGCCTAACTTTGTGGACCCTGGACAGATCATGCCAGGTACAGAATTCCTGGTGACCAATGCAAGCAATGTCACTACCAATCACAGTATGGCAATTGTAGCTTTCTCCTGGGGAGGGGTAACTGGCCAAAAGAAGGTTGTAGTTAGTCCAGACCTCCCAGTGGATTGTTTGTTGGGCAATGATTTGGAGTCATCACAATGGTCAGAAGTGGAGCACCGGACTCACATGGAAATGTTAGGTTTGCCAGCACATGTGTTCGCTGTGACCAGGTCACAGGTCAGGAAATGCCCCACTGAACAGGTGCTGGATCCTGGAACAACGGACCAGACACCTCCCAAGAAAAAGAGCAGTAGGGTTAAGGCTGCGCCTTCCCCCTTGCCCCAGGTCGTGGATCAAGTCTCAGAGGAGGCTGACCTACAAGAATTGAGGGAAACTGAGCCTAGGGAGTTCGAACTTAATCAAGTTGAATTCTTGGGTTCAGGGGGACCCTCAAGGGAAGACCTGGGGAAGGACCAGTTAGACTGCCCTTCTCTTGAACCCCTCAGACAGCAGGCTGCTGCTGAGGCTGCTGGGAACGCCACAGGTACCCACAAGGTATACTGGGAAGATGGACTCCTGTACACTGAGTCAAGAGACCCCAAGCCTGGCATGACCAGGAGGCTGGTTGTACCCTTGTCTCAGCGAGGTTTCCTACTTACCTTGGCCCACGAGATTCCCTTAGCAGGTCACTTAGGCCAGACAAAAACGTGGGACAGGCTTGTCTCGCACTTTCACTGGCCTCATATGAACGAAGATACCAAGGAGTTTTGCCGCTCCTGTGTCACTTGCCAAGCCAGTGGTAAGTCAGGTGGCACGACAAAGGCCCCCCTTATACCAATGCCTGTGGTGGGGGTGCCCTTTGAACGGGTGGGGATCGACATCGTCGGTCCCATGGAACCACCAACAGCATCAGGGCACAAGTTTATACTGGTGGTAGTGGATCATGCCACCAGGTATCCTGAAGCTATTCCCCTTAGGACCACTACAGCACCTGTTGTGGCAAGAGCCCTAGTTGGAGTATTCTCCAGAGTGGGCTTCCCTAAGGAGGTCGTCTCCGACAGAGGTGCAAACTTTATGTCGAGCTACTTGACTGCTATGTGGAAGGAATGTGGTGTCAACTACAAGTTCACTACACCCTATCATCCACAATGCAATGGGCTTGTTGAGAGATTCAACAGGACCCTGAAAGGGATGATTCATGGACTACCGGAAAAGCTTCGGCGTAGATGGGACGTCCTGATCCCCTGCCTCTTGTTCGCCTACAGAGAAGTCCCACAGAAGGGGGTTGGCTACAGCCCTTTTGAACTTTTGTACGGACATCCTGTAAGAGGACCCCTGTGTTTGGTGAAGGAAGGATGGGAGAGACCTCTCAAAAAGCCTGCAGCCAACATAGTGGACTATGTGCTTGGCCTCCGCTCGCGGATGGCTGAATACATGGAGAAGGCATCTGAAAACCTTAAGGCCAGCCAAGAACTCCAAAAAGCTTGGCATGACCAAAAGGCTGTCTTGACTGTTTATCAGCCCGGACAGAAGGTGTGGGTGTTGGAGCCAGTGGCCCCAGCAGCACTCAAGGACAAATGGTCCGGGCCCTACACCATCCTGGAGAAAAGGGAGAGGTCACCTACCTGGTCGACCTGGGAACTCCCCGGAGCCCCCACAGGGTGCTTCATGTCAACAGGCTCAAGGCATATGTCGACAGGAAGGACATGAGTTTGCTCATGGCCCTAGATGAGGGACAGGAAGAGGAGAGTGACCCTCTCCCCGACCTGCTCACTCAGAATCCTGACGATGGATCGGTAGATGGTGTTGTCTTTTGTGGCAGCCTCTCCGAACATCAACAGAGCGACTGTAAACAGGTTCTTCAGTCGTTCAGGCATATGTTTTCTCTAACACCCAGTCAGACCAATTGGTGCACCCATGAGGTCGACACTGGTGACAGCTTGCCCGTTAAGAGTAAAATCTACCGGCAGCCTGATCACGTTAGAGACTGCATCAAGAGTGAAGTGCAGAAAATGTTGGAGCTGGGAGTCATTGAACCCTCGGACAGCCCTTGGGCTAGTCCCGTAGTTCTAGTGCCGAAACCTCACACCCAGGGCGGTAAGAAAGAGATGAGGTTCTGCGTAGACTACAGGGGTCTCAATGCAGTCACTAAGACTGACGCCCACCCAATACCAAGGGCAGACGAGCTTATCGATAGATTGGCTTCGGCCAACTACTTAAGTACGTTTGACCTGACAGCTGGGTATTGGCAAATCAGGTTAGCTGAGGACGCCAAGCCTAAGACCGCATTTTCAACCCCTGGTGGGCATTATCAGTTCGTGGTGATGCCTTTGGTCTGAAAAATGCACCTGCCACCTTCCAAAGGTTGGTGAATCAAGTCCTTACTGGGCTGGATGACTTCTGTGCGGCGTATCTTGACGATATCGCTGTCTTTAGCTCCACCTGGGAGGATCACCTGGTCCACCTGCGGAAAGTGTTAGAGGCTCTGCAAGCGGCAGGCCTCACTATCAAGGCCACCAAGTGCCAGATAGGGCAGACACAGGTTGTATACCTGGGCCACCTTGTAGGTGGAGGCCAGGTTCAGCCACTGGAGAGCAAGATACAGTCAATCAGGGACTGGGCTCCTCCAACCACCCAGACTCAGGTTCGAGCTTTCTTGGGCCTGACTGGTTACTATAGGAAGTTTGTCAGGAACTATGGTTCCATCGTGACACCATTAAACGAACTGACAAGCAAGAAAATTCCAAAAAAGGTTCAGTGGACAGCGAGCTGTCAAAAAGCATTCGATGACCTAAAGCAGGCCATGTGCACGGCGCCTATCCTCAAGAGTCCGGACTACTCCAAACCATTCATTGTCCAAACAGATGCTTCTGAGTTGGGTGTGGGAGCTGTTCTTTCTCAACTGAATTTTGATGGTCAAGACCAGCCCATTGCTTTTATAAGCAGAAGGCTGACCCCTAGAGAGAAGAATTGGTCAGCTATTGAGAGGGAGGCCTTTGCTGTGGTTTGGGCCCTGAAGAAGCTGAGGCCATACTTGTTTGGCACTCACTTCAAGATTCAGACCGACCATAAGCCCCTCTTGTGGCTAAATCAGATGAAGGGTGAAAACCCCAAACTGCTAAGGTGGTCCATTTCCCTACAGGGGATGGACTTTACAGTGGAACATAGACCTGGTACTGATCATGGCAATGCCGATGGGCTCTCCAGATATTTCCACTTAGAACAAGAAGACTCACCTGGTCAAGGTTAGCTTATTGTTCCGACGTTTGGGGGGGGGTCATGTAGGAGAGTAGGGTCTGCAATCCTATGATCACCCAGATTTTTTGCTTTTGTTTCACTGGTTTACGACTTTCTCTGGCTGTGGGCCTGCTTATCAGACCCACAGCCTGGCTGTTCTCTTTCTAAATTACGACATGTACCCTAGGTGCATTTACCAATTGGTACTGGGCCACCTTATCAGACCCTGTAACTCAGGGCATAGGTGTACCCAGGGCCGCCAGGGGCTGCAGCATGTATTATGCCACCCCTGGCTGGCCTCCTAAAATTTGACACAACTGGCTGCATGATAGCTGGGGCGAAGTCGTGTAATCACCCTTTGCTTTAGATATAGTAGCCCTATATCTAACCATACAATGGACACCCGAGTTCCTATCAGTCACTCCTATGGCAGGCCTTGACAATCCTGAAGGCAGAGTGCATGGGCTCGTGTGAACTAGGCTCTGGCCCGAGCCGAGCCCGGTTGCAGCTTGCGGAACCAAGACCCAACGGCCTGTCCATGATAACGCGAACCACATCGGTAACTTCGGTGTCGCGTTATCAAGACATGTCGAGTAAGGTGTCATACGAATCGGGATGCTGCCCTCTCACCAACTCTGGCGACGAGGTTAGCATTCCGCCCTTTTAGAGGGACACGACATGTACGTAACTGTGAACCCCGGTTAAAGTTAACTAAAGCCTCAGCTCCACAAAATGGATGCTGCCACCACAGACACGAGTCTGACCTCCTGCTGCTGGGAGTCCTTCCAGCGAGGAGCACTTGGACAAAGGGTTTCCTGTCGAGGGCGGTGTTCGCACCGTCCCAGACAGGGTTTGTGTATTCTGGGTAGGTAGGGCTTTTGCGAGAAGGTGACTGCGGAGTGGCACCCCGGTGCTCACTACGCATCTGCCGGTCAGAACCAGTTCCAGGGGCGCCAGCCCTGGCCTGGGGAAAGTCCGGCAGGGGAGAGGGGTGTAACTACCCCCCTTCCTGGTCGCACCCTTAGGGCAGGACCTAGTCATGTACCCACCCCTTTCTTTAGGATAAAGACCGGAGCGGGGACCCTTCCAAATTAGATCATCTTTGAATCAAGAACTACTTTCTACGAAAGGACACTCAAGACTCTTCTCAAGATTTCTCCCTTGTGACTAAGGAGTAGTCACCCTGCATCAGCGGGCACCATCTAAGAACTCTGCGGTTTGCTGCAAGTCCTTCCTCAAGGATCCGACGGCCCAGCTCGACGAGAACCGGCTTCCCTGGCACCTCTGACCTCTACCCCCGTCATCAGCTCAGCTGTGATCTGTGGGTGCGACGAGACCTCGAGGGACCGGCCATCATCAGAACCTGCACGCTCTTAACCAGCACGACCATCGAAGCAATTCTCTGGTGAGTGCTCTGGGGTCCGAGAAGCCCCGACCCTGAGCCGCTCCAGCACCGAAGTGCAGTCTCCCAGCATCTCCACCATCTGCGTGGGGCCCTTCTGCTCGCTGCTCAGCACGTTGTCTGGTCACTAGCCGCTGGCTTGTGCCCTTCTGTGACGACATCCGACAATCAACACTGCTGGTCTGGTTGCTCCAGACTGGCCCTTGCTTCCATCTTTGCGAGAAGCACCCCGGGCCCTCCTGGTCCACTCAAGACGCCATCTTAGGCCCACCACGTGGCCCTGAGATCTGCCAAGGCTTGTTGCCCCATCCTGGGCCCAGCGACGCCGACAGCATCATCCTTCGTGGGACAGCTCGCACCTCCACCGTGGTCGCCGACAACGCCACCTGGTCCGTGAGACTGCAGAGCCTAGCGTCGCCCACTCACCTGGTCGAGGTGACGGCCAACCGGTGCCTTCCTGGTACCCTCTGACTACTGGCTAGTAGTACGAACTTGGTCCCCTCTGCTTTCAGGTATCATCGATCTCTGATCCAGGCTTGGATCTTTACGAACTATTCATCACTGGTCGCCGGCCAGCAACTCCTTTTCTTCCGGCTCCTGGCTCGTCAGCGAAGACCCCGACGCCTGTAAGACTTGTGCAGCCGCAGCCTTCGTGGCTAGGTAACTCGGCATTTCGGTGCCTGCATAGCCTCTTTACTCTAGGGTCCCGAGTCCCTCGCTTCCGACTTGCCTTATCGGGTCCGCCCGAGACCTTAAACTTTCCGTGTCCTCGGACACTTGTTTTAATTGTGCACTTGAAGTATTTTCCTAAGAGATTTGGTTTGTGCTTAGTACCCTGTCCTCATAAAGAGTACAGGGCTGTTGTGATTCTTAATAAATATACTGTTTATTTTCATAACACTTGTGTGGTGTCCTTTCACTTGGTGTTCAAGGGGTATGTGATGGTATAACAGCTGGCTTAACACGCCCTCTCGAGTCTTTAGCCTTAGACTGCTCGTATCCACGCTACTAGGATAGCTGGTCTATAGGTTGACTTACAACCAAACACCATAAGGGTCGTTGGAACGATACATAGCGGTCGCTAGAATAGCGAACGTTGCATATCGGGCCAACTTCTCACAGAGACTATGACTCAAGGCTACCTTGGCCCCTGCGCGTTAAGCATGGTGGTGCTGTTGATATCCAAAGTTGGGGTTCTGATGTCGGGGTGGGGGCGGGGGCTAGACTTCTGACGGACCAGGTTGGGGAGGGTCTCCTGTGGGTGGGGAGGGGGGGTGCTGAGGTGGGGGGGGAAAAGTATGAAGACCTATTGTTTGTTCCGCTTGCTAGTACGGTGCCTTCAAGCTGCACCGCGACGCCTTGTTACAATTGCCCATCCCTATGGCACAGATGACCAGTACTCCTGAAGTACACACAGGAGATGCTACGGAAACCCTTAGAGCTTTAACTTGAAATGTGAGGGGGTTAAACGATCATCGGAAACTCAGGAAAGTATTGAATTATTTACAGAGGCATCACATTGACTTAGCTCTTATTCAAGAAACTCATCTTCCACTCACGAGTAAAATGCTTCAGTGTAGGGGCCTATCAGGTAACACCACAGTGGCAAGATTCACAACACATTCCAGAGGGGTCCTAACATGGATACATCCTACATCCAAGTTAGAATTAGGTTTAGTGCAAGCAGACTCCGAGGGCAGGTATCTCATTTCGAGATGCACGGGGAAGGGGCACGATCTTATTGTGGTCAATGTGTATGGCCCAAAATACGACTCCCCAGACTTTTATGAGAATTTGGCGAAGTGCTGCCGAGAATATGCCACAGCGCAGATGCTCTGGGGGGGGGGGACTTCAAAATGTTGATGGACCCGGACTTAGACAGGTCATCAGGCCCGCAGCGTAGACCCTCGGCGGCAGCTGTGGCACTCCAAGCTGAGTTACTAGCGTTAGACTTAGTTGATGTGTGGAGAGGCAGGAACACTGATAGAGGGGGGTACACACATTACTCAGCATATCATGAGATTCACACTAGGATTGACTACTGGCTGGCCTCCTTCTCAGTCTCCAGGTACATACTATCATGTACGGTTCTATCATGCACCCTTTCAGATCACTTGCCGCTACTCCTGGTTTTGGAGACCCTGCTAGTTAGAATTCCCCCTTTCACGTGGTGCTTTCCCCCGTACTCGTTACTTGATGAAACCTTTAGAGGGGAGCTGGCAGAGGAGATTGATTTCTTCTTTGAAACAAACATAGGCTCAGTAGATAGCTTCCAAACAGTGTGGGAAGCGTTCAAAGTATTTATACGCGGAGTAGCTATGGCAAAGAACTCTAGTGTCCTAAAAGCAATACGTCAGCGCTTGAAATACTTAGAGTCGAGGTTGGCCAAGCTAGAGAAGCAACAGCTGAACGGCCCCAATCCCTCTATAGCGGAACAAATCAAGACCCTTATCGCAGAATTCAACAAAGAGGCAGATAGGGAAGCGCGTCACCTGGGGAAATATGCGACAGCGAGAACATATGGGGAGAGTGAGCGTCCAAGTTCACTATTAGCTAAAATACTGCATAACAGCAAGAGCACCTCGAAATTGACTGAACTAGTAACGGCTACCGGTGACACTGTCACGACAGATGACGAGATTCTGAAAGAGTTTAGGGAATATTATGCAGAGCTGTGCACGTCCAAGACGGAGAACCTGGAGGCGGACATGGATGATTATCTAGAACACATACAATTGCCCTTCTTAAAAAATTCTGATCGGGAGTTCCTAATGTCCCCTATACAGGGAGACAAGATATCGGAAGCTTTAGCTAGCATTCGCGCGCAGAGCGCTCCTGGGGCCGATGGACTGACAGTGGGGTTTTATAAGGCATTCAAAGACAAACTTATTCCTCATCTGTCTGCTCTCTCTGATGATGTGTGTGTGGAGGGTAATATGCCACAGTTGATGCGTGAGGCTTTAATAGTTACCATACTGAAACCTGGCAAGCCCCCCAATGTATGCGGTTCGTACAGACCATTGTCTCTACTAAATGTAGATGCGAAAATATACGCCAAGATACTAGCTACACGGCTGGCGTTATTAACCCCTGAACTGGTGGCACCGGAGCAGGCAGGCTTTGTGCCTGGGAGGAATCTAACTTACAATATTCGCACTGTACTGGGGACCATACAACATGTAAGGCAGGACGCGAACGCGGTTGTCATCTTCCTAGACATGGAGAAGGCCTTCGACTCTGTGGAATGGCCATTCATGTTGCGGGTCCTACGTCGGCTGGACCTAGGTAAACCATTCTTACAAATGATAGGGGCTTTGCACTGGAGACCAACGGCCAGACTGCGCTTAGGTGATCGTGTAGCAGGGGTACAAGACAGGGCTGCCCACTCTCGCCCTTACTGTATGCGTTGGTGGCTGAACCATTGGCTTCCGCACTATGGGAGTATCACTGGCACCGGGGGGTAAGTTTCCCAATGTATAAGATTGTGATCTCAACTTATGCAGATGACACACTGCTTTATGTACGCAATTCAGAGGTGAACCTTACTTCAGTATTGAGAGAGGTGGTCCGCTTTGGAGCACTCTCTGGGCTCAAAATAAATTGGACTAAGTCAGTGGTGTTCCTGCTGACCCCAGTGACGGAACGTTTTGATATGGAATACCCACTGCACTGGTCGACGGACCTGGTGCGATATCTCGGCATTATGATCCACACGGATGCCGAAGTCCTGTTCCGTGAGAACCATGGGGTAGCGTTCAGTAAATTTGAAGATGACGTAGAGAGGTGGTGCAAACTCCCGCTATCACAAATGGGCCGTATAGCCATTATGAAAATGGTGGTGCTGCCCCGTTTCCTGTTTCTATTTAATAATTTACCCATTGTGCTGTCGAAAGCTTTCTTCAGGAACCTGACGAAACTTATGGTTTGCTTGGCCTGGGGCGGGAAGCAACCAAGAGTTCAATGGTCTACGCTTACGCTTCCTTACGTAATGGGAGGCCTAGGAGCTTCAGATATGGAGGGATATTACAGAGTAACACAGGCTGCCCACCTGCACACGTGGATTCATGGAGGAGCAAGCATTCCTCATGTGCGTATGGAATGGCTATTCGTGGACTCACTCCAGCTGCCGGCCATGATATGCACCCCCATGGGCCGTAGAATTGGAGTTCTGGACTCGATCACCGCTACAAAACATGCATGGTATGGGTTGTTGAGGGCCAGAGATGGCACCTTGATGTACTCCCCTTTGATGGCAGTAGAATGGGCACTGTGGTTACCGCCTGTCGAGGAGAAAGGTGTAGTACAGGCGATGCATGGGCTGAGAATTAGGACAGCAGGCGAGCTATTTGTGGATGGAAAGGCGAGAACTTGGGGACAAGTGGCTCAGGCATCGGAAGAGACGTCGCTGCTACAACGTTTTCAATTTCACAGGGTCCGCAGTGCGCTGAAGGATATCTCGGGTCCAGATCTGGAAGAACCCCCGGAGCTACCAGAACTTACCCACGTCATCAAAATAGTACAATCACATAAACTGATAGCTCACATATACAAAGCAATCGCATCGCTGGTCAGGATGCCTCGAAAGCTAGGCTCGCTTGGCAGAGGGATTTACAGATCACTATAGATGACACTATGTGGAAATACTACTGCATGAGCACCAAGAGGCTGTCTTTAAATGGCCGCCACCGGTTGATCCATTTTAAACTTTTGCAAAGAGTGTACTGTAGGAGAGTAGGGTCTGCAATCCTATGATCACCCAGATTTTTTGCTTTTGTTTCACTGGTTTACGACTTTCTCTGGCTGTGGGCCTGCCAATCAGACCCACAGCCTAGCTGTTCTCTCACTAAATTGACATGTGTACCTTAGGTGCATTATCCAATTGGTACTGGGCCACCTTATCAGACCCTGTAACTCAGGGCATAGGTGTACCCAGGGCCTACCAGGGGCTGAAGCATGTATTATGCCACCCCTGGATGGCCATCTAAATCTGACACAACTGGCTGCACGACAGCTGGGGCAAGGTGGTGTAATCACCCTTTGCTTTAGATATAGTATACCTATATCTAACCCTAAAAATGGACACACAGATTCCTATCAGTCACTCCTATGGCAGGCCTTGACAATCCTGAAGGCAGAGTGCATGGAATCGTGTGAGATGGTGCTCTGGCATGAGCTGAGCCCGTTTGCAGCTTGCGGAACCAAGTCCTAATAGCTGTTCCATGTTAACGCATACTATATACTCTTAAGTGCATTATAATCCTAGCGGTTAAATGCTATCTTTGGTATTGCTTTATCAAAACATGTCGAGTAAGGTGTCATACGAATTGGAATACTAACCCCTCGCCAATTCTGGCGACGGGGTTAGCATTCCACCCTTCTAGAGGGACACGACATGTATGTAACTGTGAACCCCGGTTAAAGTTAACTCAAGCCTCAGCTCTACAAAATGGATGCTGCCACCACAGACACGAGTCTGACCTCCTGCTGCTGGGAGTCCTTCCAGCGAGGAGAGCTGGGACAAATGGTTTCCTGTCGGGGGCGGTGCTAGCACCATCCCAGACAGGGTTTTGTGTATCCTGGGTAGGCAGGGCTTTACAGGAAGGTGACTGCAAGTGGCACCCCGGTGCTCACTATGCATCTGCCGGCTAGAACCAGTTCCAGGGACACACCAGTCCCTGGCTTGGGGAAAGTCCGGCATGGGAGAGGGGTGTAACCACCCCCATTCCTGGTCCCACCCCTAGGGCAGGACCTAGTCGCGTACCCACCCCTTTCTTTAGGATAAAGGCAGGAGCGGGGACCCTTCCAAATTAGATCATCTTTGAATCAAGAAACTACTTTCTACGAAAGGAACTCTCGACTTCTTCTCAAGATTTCTCCCTTGTGGCTAAGGAATAGTCACCCTGCATCTGCAGGCACCATCTAAGAACTCTGCAGTTTGCTGCACGTCCTTCCTCAGGAATCCGACTGACCAGCTCGACGAGACCCGGCTTCCCTGGCACCTCTGACCTCTACCTACCTCTACAGCTAATCTGAGAACCGTAGGTGCGACGAGACCTCGAGGGACCGGCTATCATCAGAACTGCACGACTTCTATCCAGCACGACCGCCGAGGGATCCTCTGGTGAGTGCTTTGGGGTCCGAGAAGCCCCGACCCTGAGCAGCTCCAGCACCGAAGTCCAGCCCCCCAGCATCTCCACGATCTGCGTGGGGCCCTTCTGCTTCTTGGCTGCTCACCGCGTTGTCTGGCTACTAGCCCGCTGGCTTGTGGCCTTCCCGACGATGACCGACGACATCACCACTGCTGGTCTGGTTGCTCCAGACTGGCCCTTGCTCCCTTCCAAAAGAGGAGTACCCTGGACCCTCCTGGTCCACTCCAGACGACATTTTAGGTCCACCGCGTGGGCTTAAATTTGCCAAGACTTGTTGCCCCAATCCTGGGTCCAGCGACGTCACAGCATCAACCATCGTGGGACAGCTCGCACCTCCATCCTGGTCGCCGACAACGCCTCCTGGTCCGTGAGACTGCAGAGCCCAGCGTCGCCCACTTACCTGGTCAAGGTGACTTCGCCCGGTGCCATCCTGGTGCCCACACAATCACTGGCTAGTGATTAAGAACTTGGTCCCCTCTGCTTTCAGGTGTCCTCCATCTTTGATCCAGGCTTGGATCACTCGAACAATCTTCACTGGTCGCCTGCCAGCAACTTCTTTCTTCAGGCTCCTGGTTCGTCAACGAGGACTCCCGACGTCTTTTCAGACCTATGCAGCTGCAGCCCCTGGGCTAGGTAACTTCGGCATTTCGGTGCCCCAGCATAGCCTCACTATCCAAGGGTCCAGATCCACTTTTGTTTTCAACCTACCTAGTCGGGTTCGCCCGAGAACACTAACTTTTGCTTTTACTAGCCTCCATAGACTTTGTCCCGCATCCCGCGTGAGAGTGCACACTCTGCACCCGAGTCCCCTAGGCCTCCTACTAGTAATCTGAAGGTTCAGTAACGTAGTCCTAGCGATTCCAAAGCCTATTAGTCAAGTACTTACCTGCTAGTAATTTCGCATTCCACTTTCATAGTATATGGTTTTTCGTGCCCCTCGGGCATTTGTGTAAATTGTGCAACTTAAAGTATTTTTGTAAGAGTTTTGTTGTGTGCTTAGTACCCTGTCCTCATAAAGAGTACAGGGCTGTTGTGATCTAAATAAATACACTGTTTATTTTCATAACACTTGTGTGGTGTCCTTTCACTTGGTGTTCAAGGGGTATATGTGATGGTATAACAGCTGGCTTAACACGCCCTCTAGAGTTTAGCCCGAAGACTGCTCGTATCCATGCTACTAGGATAGCTGGTCTATAAGGTTGACTTACAACCAATCATCAATAAGGGTTGTTTGGACTGATACAAAGTGCTCGCTAGAATAGTGAACATTATATATCAGGCCAACTTCTCATATTGGTGAGCAACGGTTGGGATTTGAGCTTGCTGTTGTTTTACCACACGTATCCTAAGAATATCTTGTGAAAGATCACATAAGTACTCCAGGTACATATAACTTAGCTTAGAATACTCTGAGTTCTACTGAACCAGCTGTTGTAGCTCCTCAAGGCTTAGCACACCTTGGCTACAACTCTTAGCAAGGGATCAGTAGGCAAACAAATAGTGTAGGTAGGTGCATCACTTACACCACACTAGAAACAGCATGTCAGACAAGGGAGGAAACTCTGAGTCTCCCCTTGTGTCAGTGGACCCTCCACAGGTCACTTCCAGATATGCTGCTCTTAGCTTCCAGAAGATGAGACAAATGTGTACCTCCAGGAAGCTAAAACAGGGTTCTAACCCTACAATCCCATTCCTGATTGGTCTCTTAGAGACTTATGATGCCAGGAGGGCTGGTAACCCAGACCCTTCTAATCCAGATGGGACAATGCCTCCCCTAGAGGGAACCTCAGGTGACCCTGACCTTATCCATCTCTCTGCAGAAGGTGAAGAGGAGGATGAGGATCTAGAGCCATCTGAGGACGAGGCAGACAAAGGTCCAGAAGTAGTTAGCCAGCTAACTAGGGCCAACTTAAGCAGGCATGAGAATGGTACTAGGAGACCCCTGGGGCCCCTCTCAGGCCAGCTTAACATTGGGAATGGACGAGTTAGGTCTCTATCCAGAGGCTCTAACAGATCCATTCGAACCAATGGCTTTCAGGCCTCTTCTCACAGAGGGATGACATCCCCTCAGAGGAGAGTATATGAAGCCAAAGTGAGGGAAGTCAATCTGAGGATTGAAAGGGAAGAACTTGCCCTGGCCAAAGAGAGACTTGCCTTTGCTAGAGAGCAAGAATTGAGTGGGACAACCCCCACTGGTGGCAGCATTCTCCCAAGAGAAAAAGACAGGAGTTTAGACACTAGACACCTGAGTAAGATAGTGCCCCCCTATAAACAAGGGGATGATATCCACAAATGGATGACTGATTTGGAGAGGGCCTGCACTGTACAGTGTGTGCCCCAGAGTCAGTGGGCATCTATCTTGTGGCTCTCCTTTGAAGGTAAAGGTAGAGACAAGCTCCTCACTACAAGAGCTGAGGATGCTAACAACTACCAGGTCCTGAAGAATACACTGATAGATGGGTTTGGCCTAACCACTAAGCAGTACAGGTTGCTGTTCAGGGATACCCTGAAAACTCAGTCTCAGGATTGGTCTGATTTTATAGATGGTGCCACTCAGGCTTTGGAGGGCTGGTTGCTGGGCAGTAAGGTTACTGATTACACAGGGTTGTATAATCTGATCATGAGGGAACAGATTTTAAACAATTGTCAGAACCAGTTGTTGCATCAGCATCTTGTTGACTTGGATCTGACCTCTCCCCAAGAATTGGGAAAGAAGGCAGACAGATGGGTCAGAACAAGAGTTAAGCAGAACCAGGGCCAGAACCAGGGTGGTCAGAAGAAAGCAGACCAGAAGGGTAAAGATACTAAAGGTGAACAAAATGACCAGAAGTCTTCAACAGCTCCCCAACAATCCAAAGAGGGTGGGGGTCAGGCTTCCCAGAAGAAGAAGACTCAAGAAGGCCAGTCAAAAAGGTGGTGCCAGTACTGTAAAAGTAAAACTCACTGGTTTAGTGAGTCCACCAAGAAAGTAGGGCAGGCTCCTACTACTGCAGCCCCTGAGGCACCTGTGCCCCCTAGTACAGCCAGCAGTAGTAATGCACCTCCCAAGGGACTAGTTGGGTTAACCTTGGGTTCTGAGGGGTATGACAACCTAGTTGGCACACTCACTCAGGCTGTCCTTGTCTGTGCAGGGGATGTGGATATATCCCCTGATGGCAGTCCCAATACTTTGGGCAAATACAGACAGACACCTTTTATCAATGGCAAAATGGCTCAGGCCCATAGGGACACTTGTGCCAGTGTCACGATGGTGACACCTAACTTTGTGGACCCTGGACAGGTCATGCCAGGTACAGATTTCCTGGTGACCAATGCAAGCAATGTCACTACCAGTCATAGTATGGCAATTGTTGCTTTCTCCTGGGGAGGGGTAACTGGCCAAAAGAAGGTTGTAGTTAGTGCAGACCTCCCAGTGGATTGTTTGTTGGGCAATGATTTGGAGTCATCACAACGGTCAGAAGTGGAGCAGAGGACTCACATGGAGATGTTAGGCTTGCCAGCACATGTGCTTGCTGTGACTAGGTCACAGGCCAGAAAATGCCCCACTGAACAGGTGCTGGATCCTGGAACAATGGACCAGCCACCTTCCAAGAAGAAGAGCAGTAGGGTTAAGGCATTGCCTTCCCCCTTGCCCCAGGCTGAGGATCAAGTCTCAGAGGAGGCTGACCTACAGGAACTGCGGAAAGATGAGCCTAAAGAATTTGAACTTGATCAAGTTGAATTTCTGGGCTCAGGGGGACCCTCAAGAGAAGACCTGGGGAAGGAACAATTAGACTGCCCTTCCCTTGAACCCCTCAGACAGCAGGCTGCTGCTGAGGCTGCTGGGAACGCCACAGGTACCCACAAGGTATACTGGGATGATGGACTCCTGTACACTGAGGCAAGAGACCCCAAGCCTGGCATGGCCAGGAGGCTGGTTATCCCCTTGTCTCAGAGATGTTTCCTTCTTACCTTGGCCCATGAGATTCCCTTAGCAGGACACTTAGGCCAGACAAAGACTTGGGACAGACTTGTCTCACACTTTCACTGGCCTCACATGAATGAGGATACCAAGGAGTTTTGTCGCTCCTGTGTCACTTGCCAAGCCAGTGGTAAGTCAGGTGGCACAACAAAGGCCCCCCTTATACCAATGCCTGTGGTGGGGGTGCCCTTTGAAAGAGTGGGGATTGACATTGTTGGTCCAATGGAACCCCAGACAGCATCAGGGCACAAGTTTATACTGGTGGTAGTGGATCATGCCACCAGGTATCCTGAAGCTATTCCACTTAGGACCACTACAGCACCTGTAGTGGCAAGAGCCCTAGTTGGAGTGTTCTCCAGAGTGGGCTTCCCTAAGGAGGTTGTCTCTGACAGAGGTGCAAACTTCATGTCAAGCTACTTAACTGCTATGTGGAAGGAGTGTGGTGTCAACTATAAGTTCACTACACCCTATCATCCACAATGCAATGGGCTTGTTGAAAGGTTCAACAGGACCCTAAAAGGGATGATTCATGGACTACCTGAAAAGCTCAGGCGTAGATGGGATGTCCTGATACCCTGCCTTCTGTTTGCTTACAGAGAGGTCCCACAAAAGGGGGTTGGCCACAGCCCTTTTGAACTTTTGTATGGGCATCCTGTAAGAGGGCCCCTGTGTTTGGTGAAGGAAGGATGGGAGAGACCTCTCAAAAAGCCTGCAACCAACATAGTGGACTAT
This sequence comes from Lissotriton vulgaris, assembly GCF_964263255.1. Lineage (NCBI taxonomy): Eukaryota > Metazoa > Chordata > Amphibia > Caudata > Salamandridae > Lissotriton > Lissotriton vulgaris. The sequence continues at coordinate 120,748,526 of NC_141686.1, forward strand.
GTACTTGGTCTCCGCTCCAGGATGGCTGAGTATATGGAGAAGGCAAATGAAAACCTTAAGGCCAGCCAAGAACTCCAAAAAGCTTGGAATGACCAAAAGGCTGTCCTGACTGTGTATCAGCCTGGACAGAAGGTGTGGGTGTTGGAGCCAGTGGCCCCAGCAGCACTCAAAGACAAATGGTCTGGGCCCCACACAATCCTTGAGCAAAAGGGAGAGGTCACCTACCTGGTGGACCTTGGAACTTCCAGGAGCCCCCACAGGGTGCTCCATGTAAACAGGCTCCAAGTATATGTCGACAGGAAGGACATGAGCTTGCTCATGGCCATAGATGAGGGACAGGAGGAAGAGAGTGACCCTCTCCCAGACCTGCTCACTCAGAATCCTGATGATGGATCAGTAGATGGTGTTGTCTTTTGTGGCAGCCTCTCTGAACATCAACAGAAGGATTGCAAACAAGTTCTTCAATCCTTCAGGCATATGTTCTCTCTAACACCCAGTCAAACCAATTGGTGTACCCATGAGGTTGACGCTGGGGACAGCTTGCCAGTTAAGAGTAAAATCTACAGGCAGCCTGATCATGTTAGAGACTGCATCAAAACAGAAGTGCAGAAAATGTTGGAGTTGGGAGTCATTGAACCCTCAGATAGCCCTTGGGCTAGTCCAGTAGTTCTAGTGCCAAAGCCTCACACCCAGGGTGGTAAGAAAGAGATGAGGTTTTGCGAAGACTACAGGGGTCTCAATGCAGTCACTAAGACTGATGCCCACCCAATACCAAGGGCAGATGAACTTATAGATAGATTGGCTTCTGCCAACTACTTAAGCACATTTGACCAGACAGCTGGGTATTGGCAAATCAGGTTAGCTGAGGATGCCAAGCCCAAAACAGCATTTTCTACCCCTGGTGGGCATTATTAATTTGTGGTAATGCCCTTTGGTTTGAAAAATGCACCTGCCACCTTCCAAAGGCTGGTGAATCATGTTCTCACTGGGCTGGATGACTTCTGTGCAGCATATCTTGATGATATAGCTGTCTTTAGCTCCACCTGGGAGGATCACCTGGTCCACCTGAGGAAAGTGTTAGAGGCACTGCAAGCAGCAGGTCTCACTATCAAGGCCACAAAGCCACAGATAGGGCAGACACAGGTTGTGTACTTGGGCCACCTGGTAGGTGGAGGCCAAGTTCAGCCACTGGAGAGCAAAATAAGTCAATCAGGGACTGGGCTCCTCCAACCACCCAGACTTAGGTTCGAGCTTTCTTGGGCCTGACTGGTTATTACAGAAAGTTTGTCAGGAATTATGGATCAATTGTGACTCCACTTAATGAACTGACAAGTAAAAAGATGCCAAAGAAAGTTCAGTGGACAGCAGGCTGTCAAAAAGCATTCGATGACCGAAAGCAGGCCATGTGCACAGCACCTATCCTCAAGAGTCCAGACTACTCCAAACCATTCATTGTCCAAACAGATGCTTCTGAGTTAGGTGTGGGAGCTGTTCTATCGAAACTGAATTTTGATGGTCAAGACCAGCCCATTGCTTTTATAAGCAGAAGGCTGACCCCCAGAGATAAAAATTGGTCAGCTATTGAGAGGGAGGCCTTTGCTGTGGTTTGGGCCCTGAAGAAACTGAGGCCATACTTGTTTGGCACTCATTTCAAGATTCAGACCGACCATAAGCCCCTCTTGTGGCTAAATCAGATGAAGGGTGAAAACCCCAAACTGCTTAGGTGGTCCATTTCCCTACAGGGGATGGATTTTACAGTGGAGCATAGACCTGGCACTGATCATGGCAATGCAGATGGGCTCTCCAGGTATTTCCACTTAGAGCAAGAAGACTCACCTGGTCAAGGTTAGTTTATTGTCCCAAAGTTTGGGGGGGGTCATGTAGGAGAGTAGGGTCTGCAATCCTATGATCACCCAGATTTTTTGCTTTTGTTTCACTGGTTTATGACTTTCTCTGGCTGTGGGCCTGCCAATCAGACCCACAGCCTAGCTGTTCTCTCACTAAATTGACATGTATACCTTAGGTGCATTATCCAATTGGTACTGGGCCACCTTATCAGACCCTGTAACTCAGGGCATAGGTGTACCCAGGGGCTGAAGCATGTATTATGCCACCCCTGGATGGCCATCTAAATCTGACACAACTGGCTGCACGACAGCTGGGGCAAGGTGGTGTAATCACCCTTTGCTTTAGATATAGTATACCTATATCTAACCCTAAAAATGGACACACAGATTCCTATCAGTCACTCCTATGGCAGGCCTTGACAATCCTGAAGGCAGAGTGCATGGAATCCTGTGAGATGGTGCTCTGGCATGAGCTGAGCCCGTTTGCAGCTTGCGGAACCAAGTCCTAATAGCTGTTCCATGATAACGCATACCATATACTCTTAAGTGCATTATAATCCTCGCGGTTAAATGCTATCTTTGGTATTGCTTTATCAAAACATGTCGAGTAAGGTGTTATACGAATTGGAATACTAACCCCTCGCCAATTCTGGCGACGGGGTTAGCATTCCACCCTTCTAGAGGGACACGACATGTATGTAACTGTGAACCCCGGTTAAAGTTACCTCAAGCCTCAGCTCCACAAAATGGATGCTGCCACCACAGACACGAGCCTGACCTCCTGCTGCTGGGAGTCCTTCCAGCGAGGAGAGCTGGGACAAAGTGTTTCCTGTCGGGGGCGGTGCTAGCACCATCCCAGACAGGGTTTTGTGTATCCTGGGTAGGCAGGGCTTTACAGGAAGGTGACTGCAAGTGGCACCCCGGTGGTCACTATGCATCTGCCGGCTAGAACCAGTTCCAGGGACACACCAGTCCCTGGCCTGGGGAAAGTCCGGCATGGGAGAGGGGTGTAACCACCCCCCTTCCTGGTTCCACCCCTAGGGCAGGACCTAGTCGCGTACCCACCCCTTTCTTTAGGATAAAGGCAGGAGCGGGGACCCTTCCAAATTAGATCATCTTTGAATCAAGAAACTACTTTCTACAAAAGGAACTCTCGACTTCTTCTCAAGATTTCTCCCTTGTGGCTAAGGAGTAGTCACCCTGCATCCGCAGGCACCATCTAAGAACTCTGCGGTTTACTGCACGTCCTTCCTCAGGAATCCGACTGATCAGCTCGACGAGACCCGGCTTCCCTGGCACCTCTGACCTCTACCTACCTCTACAGCTAAGCTGAGAACTGTAGGTGCGACGAGACCTCGAGGGACCGGCCATCATCAGAACTGCACAACTTCTATCCAGCACGACCGCCAAGGGATCCTCTGGTGAGTGCTTTGGGGTCCGAGAAGCCACTACCCTGAGCAGCTCCAGCACCGAAGTCCAGCCCCCAGCATCTCCACGATCTGCATGGGGCCCTTCTGCTTTTTGGCTGCTCACCGCGTTGTCTGGCTACTAGCCCGCTGGCTTGTAGCCTTCCCGACGACGACCGACGACATCACCACTGCTGGTCTTGTTGCTCCAGACTGGCCCTTGCTCCCTTCCAAAAGAGGAGCACCCCGGACCCTCCTGGTCCACTCCAGACGCCATTTTAGGTCCACCGCGTGGGCTTGAATTTGCCAAGACTTGTTGCCCCAATCCTGGGTCCAGCGACGTCGACAGCATCAACCATCGTGGGACAGCTCGCACCTCCATCCTGGTCGCCGACAACGCCTCCTGGTCCGTGAGACTGCAGAGCCCAGCGTCGCCCACTCACCTGGTGGAGGTGACTTCGCCCGGTGCCATCCTGGTGCCCACACAATCACTGGCTAGTGATTAAGAACTTGGTCCCCTCTGCTTTCAGGTGTCATCCATCTTCGATCCAGGCTTGGATCACTCGAACAATCTTCACTGGTCGCCTCCCAGCAACTTCTTTCTTCAGGCTCCTGGTTCGTCAACGAGGACTCCCGACGTCTTTTCAGACCTATGCAGCTGCAGCCCCTGGGCTACGTAACTTCGGCATTTCGGTGCCCCAGCATAGCCTCACTATCCAAGGGTCCAGATCCACTTTCGTTTTCAACCGACCTAGTCGGGTTCGCCCGAGAACACTAACTTTTGCTTTTACTAGCCTCCATAGACTTTGTCCCGAATCCCTCGTGAGAGTGCACACTCTGCACCCGAGTCCCCTAGGCCTCCTACTAGTAATATGAAGGTTCAGCAACGTAGTCCTAGCGATTCCAAAGCCTATTAGTCAAGTACTTACCTGCTAGTAATTTCGCATTCCACTTTCATAGTATATGTTTTTTCGTGCCCCTCGGGCATTTGTGTAAATTGTGCAACTTAAAGTATTTTTGTAAGAGTTTTGTTGTGTGCTTAGTACCCTGTCCTCATAAAGAGTACAGGGCTGTTGTGATCTAAATAAATACACTGTTTATTTTCATAACACTTGTGTGGTGTCCTTTCACTTGGTGTTCAAGGGGTATATGTGATGGTATAACAGCTGGCTTAACACGCCTTCTAGAGTTTAGCCCGAAGACTGCTCGTATCCATGCTACTAGGATAGCTGGTCTATAAGGTTGACTTACAACCAATCATCAATAAGGGTTGTTTGGACTGATACAAAGTGCTCACTAGAATAGTGAACATTATATATCAGGATCTGGAAGAACCCCCGGAGCTACCGGAACTTACCCACGTCATCAAAATAGTACAATCACAAAAACTGATAGCTCACATATACAAAGCAATCGCATCGCAGGTCAGGATGCCTCGAAAGCTAGGCTCGCTTGGCAGAGGGATTTACAGATCACTATAGATGACACTAAGTGGAAATACTGCTGCATGAGCACTAAGAGGCTGTCTTTAAATGGCCGCCACCGGTTGATCCATTTAAAACTTTTGCAAAGAGTGTACTACACTCCGGAACGATTACACCGCTATGGTCTCAGGCAGTCTTACGAGTGTGAGAGATGTCATGCGCCCAACGCAGACTTCTTCCATTATCGTGGGGGTGCCACAGAATACGTACATTCTGGGTGGAGGTGATTGCAGAGATGGGAGAGATACTGGAAATAGAACTGCCAGCTGACCCTGCCCTGGCTCTGCTTGGCCACTCTAGGCGACTGGCAGACATGGGCATGTTGATGGCTCGACGGGTAGTGGCACAATGCTGGATGAGGCGACCGCTCCCGACAAAGAGAAGGTGGGCTCGGGACATATTATATTGCTGAACGCAATCGGAGCACTACAGCGAGCTACTCCCTCCCACGAGTTGTCCGAAGAACTTCTGGAGTTTATATCATACCTTTAGGAACACCAAAGAGGGCACTTCCGACATACAGGCTGACAGACAGGAAGAGACATAATAGTTGCTATAGTAGAATGTATTACCCCTATGCCCCCACAACAGGTGAATACCCAGATGGTTGGGGAGGGAGGCCAGGCAGGTGCTCCGGGATATGTGGCAGTTACTCGATACCTTGGGCTGGGCGCCCCGGGAGGTTCTTAGCATACCCAGACTGGGAAGCTTAGGCTGGGGAGACATATTCATGACACACGCAGGTAGATACTATTCAGCGCGGGGAAACAAGGACAGGCGGGACAGGTAGTAAAGCATGTTAAAGGCACGTAGGCTAGGGATCAAGTAAAAGCGGTTGGGGGGAGTTTAAGGTTACACTCACGGGGGGATAGTTTTAGTGGGTTATGCACAGGTGAGGGTTGCTTCAGACTATCAAAAACACACCGCTGTCGCTATTGCTCTAGGACATGTTGTCTACGGCACTGGCCCATTCGAAGCCAGGGGACACAGCAGATTGGAATTACAGTGCGATAACTGTCATGTTGAATTATAATTTTGTTTTAGGATGGTGTACGCCCGCCGGACCCCAGGGATGTCGGCATTTTGGCTGTGTACTATCGGACTGTTCTGCAGTCCAGCTATTTAAGTTTTTCGCTGCCGGCCCTTGGGGTTGTAGGCTGCAATTCCTACGCACGCGTGTTTGTGATTTTATCGTGCTGTGTCCGATTCTTCTACATGCATTTGCAATACTTTAATTGAAATGATACACTAAGTACCATATGTTGCATTTTTCATATAGTTGAATAAACAGCTATTTATTAGCATCACCCAGCTTTGAATTGATTTTCTTCCCTGGATGTCACTTAGTGTATGAAATTATCATATCAGTGTTGGCATACTCTGATGTTATGTTGTCTTATAGGCTCAGCCTTACTGATTAGAGCCGACTCATTTTTGTTACTAGTAAAACACATACCAGCAGGCCTGTATGAAAGGTTGGGTAAAGAGTACATAAAGTCGACCTGGGATTTACCATACACACACAAATGTTGGAGTGGGGAAAAGGAGGTATTTCTTAGTGGTAACAACTGTAAAACAACATTGAGCGGTACACTTCTTTGCCAAGGCATTAATTTACATGGAGCCTGTGATGGTTCTTCAAACAACTTATCATGCCACCTGCAGGGTTCTCCGGCAACAGTGATAGATCCAATTTTTAGGCAGCTTTCCAATGGAAGCTACATAATGTTGAATGATCACAGCTGTTGTGGAATGATGCCAGGGATAGCCTATCTCGTTAGTGTGTCAGCCAGGGTCACTTGCTGTATGCAAGTATTGTTTCCTAAAACTAAGACAGACGGGGAGTCACCATTATGGCCTTCACTGAACATCTCTTCTAGACGAATTGATACTTTAAGCTGAATGAAAGCCATTCTTTTACAATAAACTGTGCCACTGACCTCATCCAGAGAGACGTATGATCTGCAAGTTGCAAGGTCCTCTGTGGAGATACATGCCTTATTATCAACAAACTGCCCCATACATTTCGCAGAAATTTTAGGCCGTATCTTAAACATTTCTGATACCAGTGGTATTGTACATGTATTTAAGACGATTTTTTCGGGACTGTTAGCACCCTTTGAAGCAGTCCTAGGCATTTTTTCTACTTTCCTGCACTTGGTGTTCAGCGACCTGCCTCTTGTCTTGGGACTCGTAGTAGGGATACTATTTTTATTTTTCTGCTCCGTTATGGCAAGTCCGGTCACCAGCGATACCCAGATTACCATGGAGAATGCAGTTCTGGCAATGCAGTATCGTGAACGCATAACACAGATTCTTGGCTTGACTCGTTTGAAAGATCTGAATACCACGTGGTTCCTGTCATTCAGACCAATCTGGCAAGATTACATCTTATCTGTTCTACGATGCCAGCTTTGTGGAAAGGAATGTGTGTTGTATATCTGTCTAACACTTCCATCAGCACTGCCAATGGATGTTGACGCTTTGCTGGGTCCGATAACAGCTCATGTATTGTGTTGTCCCCAACTGCTACTATTCCTGATGATGGCATTCATTGAGTTCTCACCGGCAATTCCAGCTGAGGGTGAGATACGTGGACCAACAGGCACACAGGTACTATCTACTGCGAACATTGCTAATGCGACTGACGCTGACGGCGATGCCTCTCATCTGTGTATGATTGATCTACTTAATGAAGTGGTTCAACTTTCATCTACTGTGGTAGACAATTTCTTTGCCAGCCTTGACGATTTCATATTTTCTCCTGACACCGAGAATAACTTTCAAAAGTTAGCACACAGGGTTCTATACTTTTGACAGGTTCACCCCTAAACTTGTTGCTTTTAATTGTGACCTCATACTAGTTGCTTTTGGCTTCTGCGCACTGTAACCCTGTGTCCCAGTGTAAAGTGCGTGCGCAGTATGAGTGCGTGTGGTGAGATTGGTTTGCCCTCCCATAGGAATGCATGGGGAATGTGTGTGTCCATGGTAGTTCCTGATGTGTGGGGAGTGCAGGGGCCAGTTTGGTATGTGCAAACTCATGAGATTAAATGCTGCGCAATGGTGTGCGCAGGTTTAATGTGTCTAGTGTAGAATGTTGGGGTTCAGGGGGGGCGGATGCGTTCTGTCTAGACCCCCGGTCACTGGTTTTAGCGTGTAGTGCCAAGTGCATATGCGAATTTATGGACGCTCCCTCGGGTTCTCTATTAAAGGGCTTGCCCGCAGGAAACCGGTGCTTGGTTTCTTTGATGGTCCTTGCCGTGTGTTTCCAGTTCCTGTTGTCCTACCTTGTTCCCTTTCCATTGAGGTCTTTTACAGCAGCCCTTTAGAGGGCGGTCATTTGGCTCTCCTTTTTCCAGTTTATCCTGTTTTCTAAATCTTTGGGCAATTCTGAACCCTTAGTGGGGACCTGTTTTGTATTTTCGGTGACGCTTCGGGATACGTGGCTGCGTTTCCTTATGTACGGGCGTCCCGTTCATTCTTTTTTTTATTTTGTACGTAAACCATCTTTTTGTGTATCCTTTGGGTGGTTTCACGAAGGAGCTGAATAACGGCAGTTTTTTGTGCTATCTTCGTGTATATTTTTAAAGACAGGGTTTTTTTGGGTGTCATATATTCTTAGACACCTTTTTTCCCCTATCCCTACTTAGTATTTTTCTTTGTGTATTTTTGCTATCTCCACCCCCTTTGTCATTCTCGGTGCTTCCCGAGGGGGCGTGGTTGGTCCGGGGTTACACAAGAAAGAACCAATACGAAAGCTGTGGATTGTTTTCCGGACTCGTATCAAGCTACTCCCGTGTGTTTACTGGAGTAAACAGGGAGGTCGGTGGTTCGTGTGTGTACTTGGCACTGGTTTGTTAATGGGGTGTGTCTAATCTTGTCCCCCTTCTTCTTTTATAGTGGTCTCGACTGGGTCCAGCAGTCTGCTACCAGGAAACAAGAGGAGACGAGCTGTGTTCCCCAAGACCTTGAGTTCCCTTGTTTTGTTTACCCACCTTCTCCCGGTGTCGTGTTCTCTACCACCCGGAATATATCTGTGGGTGCTGGGGGTCACGGCGAGGGTAGGGGATTGGGACGTTCTTCACTCCTGCGGTGTTTGGCTGGTTGGCAACGGAACAGAAAACCAAGCCCATGAATTGATACACCGCCCGAGTGAAGAATGGTTGAGGAGGCAACAGGAGGGGCGTCTTCGATGCAGGAACTCATGCAGGGCTTAGCACTTATGCAGGGTGAAGTCCAATCCCTTAGACAAGAGAATCATGAGTTACGGTTGACACTGGGTGAGGTCAGCGTTAAGGAAAACAGCAAGAGGAGAGGGAGGGATCCCTCAGTGAAGGCTAAGACCCCAGTGATTCAGTCAGCTACATTTAAGTACGAGAGGAGTGGGAGGCAGAGTGGGTCTCCTTTGTCTGTTACTGTTAACACTCCTGTGCCGGTGCCTCTGGCTGCTCCTGAGAGGTTTTCCTGGGACAGTAGTAGATATGCTATCTTTATGAATCAGTGCCATTTGCACTTCATGTGTCGACCAGCTGCTTTTCCCAACGACACCACTAAGGTAGCGTTTGTGATTTCATATATTTTGGGTACAGCTGCTGGTTGGGCGGTCCCCTTAGTCGAAAACAATGACGCCGTGTTAAGTAGTTTTCCGGCATTCAAGATCCAAATGCATAGTCTGTTTTCTAAGCATGCGTTCATGCAAGCAAGCGATGCAGAATTGCTAAAGCTAAGGCAGGGGAAGCAGGACCTTCTGGTTTATGTGGCTACCTTTAACCGCTTAGTAGCAGAAACTCAATGGCCCATTGTAAAAAGAACATCTTTGTTTTATCAGGGCTTGTGCGAAGACTTAAAAGATATAGTCTCACAGGTAGTAGACCCCCCCCCAAAGATTCCGTTGAGTTCATCGATTTGGTGGTAAAACTATAGATTGAGCGAGAGGAAGGGGGAGAGAACCAGGTTTCAACCCCCGAGGACCACTGTAACCAAGAGAGAGACACCGGAAAGTGGGGATGTTAAGACAGATCCCGAACCAATGCCATTAGGTGGGGTGCGGGGTCCCTTAACTAAGGAGGAAAAGGAGCAGAGGCGATTGTTGCAGTTGTGTTTGTATTGCGGGAAGGGTGGGCACTTCGCTCGAGAGTGTCCTGTGAAACCGTCCCGGTTAACAGTGAATAAGGCTGTAGCTTTCGTGGGAGGGGGGTGTGAGAGGCCTTCTGTCCTTGAGAGCAGCAGTTGCAATCCTTATGATGTACAAGGGGCAGTGCAAAGAGTCCTGCACCATTTCACGGTGACAGCTTGCTTTGCTTTTTCATCTAGTGGTAGAGCATCCTTGTCGGTGTTATTGGATTGTGGGGCCACAGGGAACTTTATGGACATCGGTTTGGCCGAGAAGTTGATGGTTCTGTGTGTGATGAAGAGACAACCTGAACCTGTGAGGGCCATTGACGGGATGGAACTGTCCTCTGGGTCAATCGTCCGGCAGACCGAACCTCTGCTGATGACATTTGATAACGGGCATTCTGAGACTGTTTGTTTTGATCTTATAGCCACTCCAGCATTCGGGGTGGTACTCGGGGTGCCCTGGTTACAGGCCCATAATCCTAGGATCTATTTGGCGCGGAGGTTGGTCATGCTCGATTCAAAGTATTGCCTTCTGCACTGCTATTGTGAGGCGACTGACTGGGTGTCTCCGTTGTCGTGTGCAGCGAGTGGCTGTGTTCAGAACAGCTTGCCTTTCTCGTTTGTGGCTTACACGGTAGTATTTGATAAAGATCAGGCGTGTGTTTTGCCCCCTAACAGCACTTTTGATTGCCGTATCGATTTGGTTCCGGGGGCCATTTTGCCCTGTAGTAGGGTTTATGTGTTGTCGGAGCCGGAGGAGAAACATCTACGGCATTACTTGGATGAAATGTTGAAGTATGGGTTCATTCGACCTTCTTCTTCGCCTGTATCCTCCTCCATCTTTTTTATACGTAAGAAGGAGGGTGATCTCCGCGCTTGCGTGGATTACAGAGCGTTGAATAAAGTAACAATAAAGAACAAGTACCCATTACCACTCATACCGGTTTGTTGTTAGATCAGCTGCGACATGCCAGGGTGTTTACAAAGCTTGATTTGAGAGGTGCTTACCATCTCGTTCGCGTCCGTGAGGGCGACGAATGGAAAACGGCGTTCCGCACTAAGTTTGGTTTATTTGAGTATTGTGTTATGCCTTTTGGTTTATGTAACGCCCCTGCCGCTTTTCAGTTGTTTATAAACGAGGTTTTGCGTGAATTTTTAACTATCAGTGTGATCGTTTACATTGACGACATTTTGGTTTTTTCCCGTTCCTTAGAGGATCATGATGCTCATGTTTCGCAGGTTTTGTCTAAGTTGTTGGAACACCGTTTATTTGCCAAGTTGGATAAGTGCACGTTTGGTGCGACACATGTTGAGTTTTTGGGTTTCTTGATATCGGCGGATGGTATTAAGATGGATCCCCGGAAAATCGAAGCCATTATCAACTGGCCCATACCCACATGTGTCAAGGATATACAGGTACTACATGGATTCGCCAACTTCTATAGGCGTTTTATCAGCCATTTCTCAGAAATTGTTTCGCCTGTGACTTCTTTGCTGAAAAAGGGAGTGGTTTTTGATTGGACGCCTGCAGCACAGTTGGCATTGGAATGTTTGATTGGGCAATTTACATCTGCTCCTGTGTTAATGCATCCTGACCCTGCCCTTCCGTTTTATGTAGAGGCGGACGTGTCCCAGCTGGCAGTTGGGGGTGTATTGTCTCAGCGTCACAGTGAGACTGGGTTGATGCATCCAATTGCGTTTTTCTCGAAAAAATTACTCCCTGCTGAGCAGAATTACACAGTGGCCGAGAGGGAGCTATTGGCCATAAAGCTGTCTTTTGAGGAATGGGGACACTATCTTTGGGGGGCTCGTCACCCCATTACGATCTATACGGATCATAAGAACTTGGAGTTTTTCCGTTCTGCCAGGGCTTTGACTCCCCGACAGATGAGATGGGTGCTGTTTTTCAATGAATACGATTTTACCATCACGTATAGGCCAGCAGCTCAACAGGGGAAGTCTGATGCTTTATCCCGGATTTATGCGGATCCATCACAAGGAGGGCGGGTAGAGGAGACCCGATTTATGATACCAAGTGAAAAGATCGTTGTCGTGCCTCCATGGATGACTTTGTGGTTAAGGTGCAGGAAGAGATGAAACAGTTGGACCTGGCTCCGTGGCTGTCGGAACCAGGGTTTACGTTAAGGGATGGGTTGTTGTATCAAGCCAATAAGCTGTTTTTGCCCCCTGAGTTGCGTACACTGGTTCTTACTTATTGTCATTCATTGTCTTTGGTTGGGCATCCCGGGGTTAATAAGACCAAGGAGATGTGTATGCGTTGGTTCTGGTGGAAGTCTTTAGCCCACGATGTGCAGGTATTTGTGGCCTCATGTCCGGTGTGCGCTGTTAGTAAGTCCTCGCACATGTCACCATCTGGGTTGTTGCACCCTTTGCCAGTGCCTCCCTCCCCCTGGCATACGATCAGTATGGATTTTGTGACCGATCTGCCGCCTGATTCAGGGTTTATGACCATACTGGTCGTAGTGGATTTATTCACTAAAACTACACATTTCGTTCCTTTGCTAGGGTTACCCATGTCTAGGGAATTAGCTGATGTCTTTATGGCACAAGTGATTCGATTACATGGGGTGCCTACTGCCATCGTTTCAGATAGAGGGGCACAGTTTGTATCACACTTTTGGACTGCTCTATGCCGGTTGTCATCAGCTTGCAATCCACAAAGCGATGGGCAAACGGTTGATATTTGGAAGAAAGCACAACAACAGCTGTTTGAGTCTAAAAGGGTCATGAAGGCACAGGCAGATAGGCATAGACGCCCAACTCCCCTATATGTAGGGGATAGGGTTTGGCTTGCAACGAAAAAACAGAGGTTGCCTGGACCAAGGAAATTACAGCCTCGGTTTGTGGGTCCCTTTCTTGTCCAGAAGGTGGTGAATCCAGTAGCAATTAGGTTGACCTTACCGGTTGAGTATAGTATCCATCCTGTGTTTCATACCTCTTTGTTGAAGCCTTATGCCACCACTACTCAAGAGTTGCCACCTCCTCCTCCTGCTTTGATTGATGATAACCTTGAGTATGAGGTTAAGGCTGTATTAGATTCTAGGAGGAAGAGGGGACGGTTGTACTACCTTATAGATTGGAAGGGGTATGCCCCCGAGGATGGTTCGTGGGTTCCAGCGAGTCGGTGCATGCTGCCCGGTTGGTACGTCTGTTTCATCGACTGCACCCTGGGAAGCCTAGGCCGGTGGGAAGGCTTTTGGGGGGGTACTGTTGGGGTTCAGGGGGGGCGGATGCCTTCTGTCTAGACCCCCGGTCACTGGTTTTAGCGTGTAGTGCCAAGTGCATATGCAAATTTATGGACACTCCCTCGGGCTCGCTATAAAAGGGCTTGCCCGCAGGAAACCGGTGCTTGGTTTCTTTGATGGTCCCTTACCGTGTGTTTCCAGTTCCTGTTTTACTACCTTGTTCCCTTTCCATTGAGGTCTTTTACAGCAGGCCTTTAGAGGGCGGTCAATTGGCTCTCCTTTTTTCCATTTATCCTGTTTTCTAAATCTTTGGGCAATTCTGAACCCTTAGTGGGGACCTGTTTTGTATTTTCGGTGACGCTTCGGGATACGCGGCTCCGTTTCCTTGTGTACGGGCGTCCCATTCATTCTTTTTTAAATTTTGTACGTAAACCATCTTGTTGTGTATCCTTTGGGTGGTTTCACGAAGGAGCTGAATAACGGCCGTTTTTAGTGCTACCTTTGTGTATATTTTTAAAGACAGGGGTTTCTGGGGTGTCTTATATATTCTTAGACACCTTTTTTCCCCTATCCCTACTTAGTCTTTTTCTTTGTGTATTTTTGCTATTTCCACCGCCTTTGTCATTCTCGGTGTTTCCCAAGGGGGCGTGGTTGGTCCGGAGTTACACAAGAAAGAACCAATACGAAAGCTGTGGATTGTTTTCCGGACTCGTATCAAGCTACTCCCGTGTGTTTACTGGGGTAAGCAGGGAGGTTGGTGGTTCGTGTGTGTACTTGGCACTGGTTTGTTAATGGGATGTGTCTAATCTTGTCCCCCTTCTTCTTTTATAGTGGTCTCGACTGGGTCAAGGAGTCTGCTACCAGGAAACAAGAGGAGACGAGCTGTGTTCCCCAAGACCTTGGGTTCCCTTGTTTTGTTTACCCACCTTCTCCCGGTGTCGTGTTCTCCACCACCCGGAATATATCTGTGGGTGCTGGGGGTCACGGCGAGGGTAGGGGATTGGGACGTTCTTCACTCCTGCGGTGTTTGGCTGGTTGGCCACAGAACATAGAAGTGCCACTTCTAGAAGTTGGCATGTCTGTATAGTAAATGTGAATTGACTGTCTGGCTTGTGATTGGCTGGAGCTGGCTGGTGTGCCTGGCTCCCGGAGTCAGGATGGGTCTGCCCCGGTGCTGAATGGAGAGATCTGCATGTTGATGGGAGGGAGGAGTGCACCTGGGACCTAAATAGGGCTAGGCCTTCCCTCCACAATGCTGGCTCCACCACCTGTGGTGCATCTGATGTCCCTAGCCTGTCCTGTGAATAGTGAGAGGGACTGAGCACAACAAAGTGCTCAAGAACCAGTTGTAACTGGTTCTCCCCCTGCCCTGCAACCTGACACAAAGGAAAAGGTGTATAAGAAGGGGCTGTGACCCCATGTAGAGTGTGTTCTCTTGCTCCTAATTTGATGGGGGCCTGCTGCTGCTGCTGGGCGCCAGGAGGACCGCCACTGGGGACTGCCTCCCTGCTGGAGGGCCCTGTGAGCTGGCCCCTGGGCCCCGCCCTTGCCCCCCTGCATTCTAAGAGACTATCTCTGGACTTTGCCTTACCTGGAAGGAGCACTGTGCCCTTCATTGCAGAGGAGAAGCTCTCCCTTTGGGTCCCTGGACTTGGGACTTCAAGAGCCTGTAAGCATGTTATTTGAGTAGCGCTGTGTTTGGGCTGCCCCAGAGGGGTAGCGCTTCTAATATCCCCAGCAGCACAAGGCTGCAATCCTTTTGAGGGAGGAAACCCCCGGCGTGGAGATTTCTCCCTTGCAATCTGCCGATTTCAGCGCGGGTGCCCACCCCGCATATTCGCCAGTTTAATGTCCCTAGCAGGTGCTCACCCCGCCCGGGACCTTGTGCCCGACCCGTGTGTTTTTATATATATCCCTAGCGGGTGCCCACCCCGCCAGGGACTCCGTATTTTAACGGGTGCCTACCCCGTACCGTGCTGCATCACCGCCGCAGCCTGTGGAAACCCAGGAAGTCAGGTTGCTGCAAAGGAGACATGTTAATGCAGGGGTTTTGTCCTACGAGGCCAGACTGGACACTATAAACTTGGAAAAAGACAATGGTGCCTGGTCTCGAGTTTGGGTGCTGTTTTTTAATTTTCAGCAGCAAAGCTTCAAATTAATTAAAAAGCTCATGTATACTTTCACATGTTACATAATGAAAATCATTTTTGTGAATACGAGGTTTCAACACAACCAATACAAACTGTGCATAAACATTAAACACTTATAGTGAAAACATAATTGGAAAATTGTTCAAAATGTGAAACAAGAGTTATGTGCAAATTAGATTACATAAAGATTTCACAATTAATATCATTTAGTTCATAGGTACACCAGAAACAATTAATACAGTCCTGTCTGCATGTTTTTTTTGGCCGGTTCGGACTGAAAGTCACCATAGGCTTTTATTTAAATCAAATTAAGTCCAACAGCCTGGGACTACTATTTGTTGCCTTTGGTGAATAAAGGATGAATCCTTTGGAAAAGCCGACGCGTTTCCAAACCCGTTCCTAAGTATATCGGGTTTTTCTTCAGGGCAACCTGGGTACCTGATGGTGTAAAAAATAAAAAATAAACTTCATTTAGTTCCTACTCCAGTTTGTTTTAATTCTGCTTAGCGCATATGGGAACATGGGAATACCTTTTTGTTCCTGCGCCGTGAAGTCATCTAGATACGGTGAAGAGCATTTTATTGTGACCTGTAGTTGTGAAAAAAGGTATGCGTAATGACATTCGGACCATACACCAACAAATTTAAAGCCATCATCTTAAAAAACTGTCACTTAGTGTCAGGGCTAGACACACCACTTGAAAAACCATTATTTGCTCTCAAAAAGAATAGAAGTATAGGGCAACAGTTGGTTCGGGCAGACTTAGGAACAAGTCAGGCCAAATCGGATTTACGTGCGCTTTGGAGACTCAAACCAATCGAAGGGCATCACAAATGTGGCACATGTGTGTCCTGTGCCAGCACAGTTGAAGGTACAGAGTTCGATCACAACACCATTAAGTGGACACATAAAGAATTCACAAACTGCAAAAGCCGCAATCTGGTTTACGCAATCATCTGCCCATGCCCTAAATTGTACATAGGTAAAACAACACAACAAATCAACCAAAGAATAGCCCAACACCGTTCTCGAATCAAGCAAAACATAATTACAGCCCCAATGGTATCCCATTTTCAACAAAGTGGCCACACAGAAAAAGAATTCAAGTGGACAGTATTGTCCGCAATTAAAATTCCCACACGTGGAGGAGATGTTGAATCATTACTATTACAAAGAGAAGCGTACTTAATATTGAAGTTCAATTGCGTGGTTGATGGAATGAACGAGCTGACAGAATTACATAGAAATGTACACTGAACTCCGTGCACACCTCCCACACGACTGTACTTACCTGCGAGTCTGCAATTTTATACCCAAACTCGCAGGAGCATTTATGAAAAGAATTACAATGACACATAGCACAGCCCGGTTCATTAAGAACTACAACTCCCAGAAGTCCAGTCCACATACATAAACATGTGACTGAAGCACATCCTCCGTGATCCCTTTCAACCCATACGGAGGAGCACACCAAACAGTATCAGGAGCTTGTGTGGCAAGAATAAGGTGAGCAGACACACACTTTAAACTCGCTAATATAAATTCGTGCCAGGAACTGCCCAATTACATTTAGTCTTTTGATTTATTCACAGCTCGATAGAGTTCCCGTGGTAGCGTAAACATTAAAGGAGAAGCACCGTGTCTAAAAAGATTGCCGCCTCAAGTAAGCCGCTTTATAATTTTCATACACACGAAGCTCCCACTAACTAAGACCCACAGACAAATAAAACCAGTCTTTTTCCATCAGATGGGGTTAAAACATATGAAAAACGTCAACAACAGAATCGGGCCACATCGCTAGTCATTTCCAAGTAAGTGGTGAATCACACCATTGTTCTGTTAAAACAAGAAACGCCTTCCGTTCTGAAAGCAGATACAAACAGTGTCTTTTTTCACAACTACAGGTCACAATAAAATGCTCTTCACCGTATCTAGATGACTTCACGGCGCAGGAACAAAAAGGTATTCCCATGTTCCCATATGCGCTAAGCAGAATTAAAACAAACTGGAGTAGGAACTAAATGAAGTTTATTTTTTATTTTTTACACCATCAGGTACCCAGGTTGCCCTGAAGAAAAACCCGATATACTTAGGAACGGGTTTGGAAACGCGTCGGCTTTTCCAAAGGATTCATCCTTTATTCACCAAAGGCAAAAAATAGTAGTCCCAGGCTGTTGGACTTAATTTGATTTAAATAAAAGCCTATGGTGACTTTCAGTCCGAACCGGCCAAAAAAAACATGCAGACAGGACTGTATTAATTGTTTCTGGTGTACCTATGAACTAAATGATATTAATTGTGAAATCTTTATGTAATCTAATTTGCACATAACTCTTGTTTCACATTTTGAACAATTTTCCAATTATGTTTTCACTATAAGTGTTTAATGTTTATGCACAGTTTGTATTGGTTGTGTTGAAACCTCGTATTCACAAAAATGATTTTCATTATGTAAACATGTGAAAGTATACATGAGCTTTTTAATTAATTTGAAGCTTTGCTGCTGAAAATTAAAAAACAGCACCCAAACTCGAGACCAGGCACCATTGTCTTTTTCCAAGCAAAGGAGACATGGGCGGAGCTTATTGAGGAAGCAGGAAGCAGCGTGAGCCTACCCAGTGCTCCTGCGTGTCCCCGTGAGGACAAGTCCGGCGTTTGCACCCGGGGCCCCCGAGAGGGAGGGTGTCGAGGAAGGAGAAAGGAAGTGCTGCGTCCAGCGGGGCTCTCGTGAGCCACATGCTGCCTATTCCCTGGAGCCTCGGAGGCTCCACAGACGAAGCGCCACTCTCCAGACCCAGGTGGGAGCCTACCCCGCGCTGGTACAAGCGTCAGGATCAAGTCCGCAGTGCCCAGAAGAGTGCTACCGGGCAAAGGAGAGAGTCCCCAGGCCGGCAAGGAAAGAAGACCGGCAGAGCAGAGGATCCTGGTGAGTAGGGCTCGTTTATGAAGGGGAGGGGAGAGTAAAGGGGCACATTGCCGGTGCCCGCCCCCCCTCCTGCCCGTACTCACTACCTTGGGGGCACATATGCTGAGCGGGCTCGCAAGAGGGCGAGCCGCTCCACCGTTGGGGCACAATTCTTGTTCGAAGATCCCCAGAGCGGGGTCCCTGCCTACCTGTGACCCCTTTTTACTTGAGGCTCACAGTGGCGCTGCAGTTGCGGCCGCTGCCACGTTGGGCATACTTTTGTGTAGGGCCCCCGTGAGGGGTCCGGGGCACAGTGGTGCCCGAGTTGGAATTGTTTTTGGGGCCATTGAATTGACAGACCCTGGGGGGGCTCACCAGGCACGAGGCGTGCCAGTATTCACTGGGCCCATGCCATTTTTTACTAGCTGCCACACTTGTCAGAGGGCAGCTGCTACATTGCGCAAACCACTTTCAGAGCCCCAGAGAGGGGCTCAGAAGGCCCGCTGGTGCCCATGCGCAGTTCCACAGCTGCCCAGCAATTAGTGGGCAGCTGCATCGTTTAGGTCCTAAAAACCCTTGTGCATTTTTCTTTGGCTGCCTGCGCAGCCTGCCCTGACACTGCTGGACAAAGGGCGTTTGAGCCCCACAGTAGGCCAGTTGGCCTGGGGTCAGTACTTACTGTGATTCTGCGCAAGGTGATCGGTGATTTGTGGTTGTGATAATTGCCTAATGTGATTTATGCGTAATATTCAATGCCTTTATTCCTGTGATACCTCTAACTGTGTTTTTATGCTTAGGAGATTGTTTTGCCTAGCACAGTTTATGCTAGCGAGTTTATGTGTACCTGGGTGATCTATGCCTAAGGTGATTAGTATTGCGTAGTGTGTTCCTACCTTTTACCAGTGGTTACTGGTTGTGTCCTACAAGTGTTATTGTGTGCTAAGTACTATTTCTACCAAGTGCTGAATCTGACAATGGCCCACGTGGCCCTGTCATTTGTAAATAATCCCCTGTAAATGCTGCCCAGTGCCAGTTGGCACAATGTATCTGTGTGATTATGATCTAATGTGTTTATGGTAATACAAAGGCTATTTTTATATATATCCTTATGTGGAGTACCTTTTTGTGGCGTACCTAGTGTGTTGCTGCTGTGTGTGTGTGTTGCGCAAATGCTTTACACGTTTCCTCCGGGATAAGCCTGACTGCTCGAGCCAAGCTACCAAAGGGGTGAGCAGGGGTTATCTTGGCGTGTAACTCCCTTGCCCTGACTAGAGTGGTGGTTTCTGCCTGGCTTTGGCGCAAGCCTTAGCCAACCAGAAATCTAATTTCTAACACTTTGGAACTTTTTTTCTACAATTGATTTGACTTTTTTCCAAAAATGAACTTTGGCACAAAGCAATCTGCTTAAAGTAGAACTATTCTTAGAGAACAAGAATTAGTTGAACACTTCCTAGAAACAATATTGACCTTATCAAGAAACCAAAACAGTTTATATATTCTGCTATGGGATGGTCTCAACCTTTTTTCTGTATATTAGAGCCATTTCATATATGTAATTTTTATGATTCATTCAGTTAGCAATACTAACAACATGCTACATGATTGAAATGAAATCATTGCTTTTCAAATGCGTTCAGTATTAATGCTCATTTTTGTGTGCAACCATTTAAAATGCATTTTTATGTGTTTTTGGGTGGGATTGTAAACACATGCTTTAGATATGTTTAAATGCTTTGATTTAGTAATGTCGAACCTAATAAAGTGTAGTGGGTGTTGTAGAACATTTTTGGACCCTAGTGTAATTTTCCCGATTCATGCCCTTATATAGGTATAAATCACCATGTCCATATATAGGCATGGAAATCATAACCATATTTAAGACATAGCTCATGCAGTCCAAATATGGCATGGCTACTTCCACTAGTTCCGAAAATCCACATCTATTTCTTGGAAAACTCAGTTTCAGCATCTAGGGACTTACCCTTGCTTGAATATTGATTTATCCAAGAACTCATGGCGTTTTCAAAGAACTAAGGGCCAGATTCACAGAACTAACTGAAGACAAATCCCTAAACTTACTACTTTTGGTATTCACAGAAGTTAGGATTTTGTCTTAAGACAGACTTAAGACAGAATCCTAACTTAAGTCTGTCTTAAGACAAAATCCAAACTTCTGTGAATACCAAAAGTAGTACTTTTAGGATTTTATCTTAAGTTAGTTCTGTGAATCAGGCCCAATGACTCTTTGATGACGTTATTATGTCCACCTTTACGTCAATCTCGGCACCTTCAAGGTATAAATATGCCCACACTTGCTCTGTGTCAAGATTACTTTGATTTTAAAATAAAGGAACCCACTTGCCACTCGCAGGGCTTGAACCCTGCTCCCCGCTCAGAACGACTGAGGTTCTGATGCGGTGAAGACAGGGCTAGACGCCATCTTTGAGGGGGAATTGAGCTCACCGCACCAGCTGTCGGGCCGCCTCCCACCCTTAGTATTTAAACCGCGCTTGGCGCGGCGTCACAGATCAGTGTGTTATATTCTTCTCCCCTGAGGCAGAAGCCGGGGATTAGGCGCTCCGTAATTTCTTTTTAAATTTATATTCTATCTGCTTTTTACTGTGTCAAGATTACTTTGATTTTAAAATAAAGGAACCCACTTGCCACTCGCAGGGCTTGAACCCTGCTCCCCGCTCAAAACGACTGAGGTTCTGATGCGGTGAAGACAGGGATAGACGCCATCTTTGTGGGGGAATTGAGCTCACCGCACCAGCTGTCGGGCCGCCTCCCACCCTATTCTCTCCTATAAAATGGACGGTGGATTCCGTCCACGCAGCCGGCGCGCGCAGCGGGCACGCCGGAGGCGCACCAAAGGCAAGCCCGTCTGTGCCCGTCCGGGCCTCGCCGGGCCCAGGGGCCAGCCCTCCTGCACCTATGCCTGCTGATATACCCTCGATATCATATAACAGGAATCAACTCCTGCAACTTAGAGGTAGGATTGGAGTGAACTGCAGCTTGTTAGCTACTCATAGAGACCATAAGTCCCGCACGGGGTGCCAATATTACCTTACCCCGGATATAAAGGTCCCAGAGGTACACCCGTTCTCACTGGCTCTGCAGAATTGTCGTTCCCTACATAAGCATGCGTTAGAGATCTCCTTGCTTCTGGAGGAACTGGACATGGAGGCACTCTTCCTCATGGAAACATGGACTAACGACAGCTCCGACCCCGATATTGTCCATGCCCTGCCCTCGAACTATGCAATTTCGAGGCAAGATCGGACGGACGGACGAGGAGGAGGGATCGCCATAGTGCATAAGAAATCTGTAGGCTGTAGAGTAGAGAAGGTCATCATCGCTGGGGCGGAGTGTATGATTCTCAGTTACTCTATCTCCAATATGCTCGCTTTCGGGGCTTTTGGTTTACAGGCCTCCGGGGGCGATCAGACAATTTTGTGAAGAGCTGTTAAGCTCTGTTATCAATTTGTCCTGTAATGCTCCTAATTTCACTGTATTAGGAGATTTTAACATCCAGTTAGATAAATCTGACACTCCAGTATGTCAGAGACACATGACTGCGTTAAACACAGTCCAATTTAAACAAATTATCAAAGGCCCTACACACAAAGCAGGACATATGCTGGATCATTGTTACACTAACTTAAGCACGCTTGAGTTAAAAAAATCCACCATAATTCATTGTTCTGACCATACCCTCCTGTCCTTTTCCCTTAATCACCAGGAACAGCCAGGCCAGGCTAGTTTTTCCCAAAAAACTAGTCGAGCATGGTCCAAACTTTCAAAGGATAAATGGATTATCAACCTTATAGAAACCCTACCTGAACCTAGTAATGATCCCTCAGAAGCAAATGATCGCTATAATCACTGGCTAGAGGTATCATTGGACGTGGTCCTACCTAAGGCTGAATTCTCCCATCGTAGTGGGGCGAACAAAAAAGCCTGGTATACTCCAGAGCTCAGAACCCTTAAACAGCTTTGCAAGCAGAAAGAGAGGATGTGGAGAAAAGATTACCTAGAAGCCAGTAAAAATAGTTATAGGACTGCGCTACATAATTATAAACAGGCTATTAAAGTTACTCAGTCCAATTACTATCAAGAAAAAATTACTTCTGCTTCTAGCTCTTCCAGGGAAATCTTCAAAATATTTAGGACCCTAGTTACCCCTCCAACCCCCACTATTGACCCTCTTCTTGCCCACACACGCTGTAGGGAGTTAGCAATTTTCTTTGCTTTGAAGATAACAGATATCGATTCAATATTTCAGGGGTCCCCAGTGGCACCACTTCTCTCCCCGGGTCCAGATTTGACCCTCTTTGAGACATTTCCCCCACTCAACTGTTTGAAGGTTCAGTCGCTTTTGGACAACTTAAAATCAGGCTCACCGGTTGATGTAGCACCTCCAACTGCTCTTTGTGAGAAGTTGGCCTGATATGTAGTGCTCACTATTCTAGTGATCACTGTGTATCATTCCAAACAACCCTTATTGATGATTGGTTGTAAGTCAACCTTATAGACCAGCTATCCTAGTAGCATGGACAAGAGCAGTCTTTAGGCTAAACTCTAGAGGGCGTGTTAAGCCAGCTGTTATACCATCACATATACCCCTTGGAAACCAAGTGAAAGGACACCACACAAGTTGTTATGAAAATAAAAGGATATTTATTCATAACAAGTCTACCCTGAACTCTTTATGAGTCAGGGAGCTAAGCACACAACAAAACTCTTAAGAAAATACTTTAAGTTGCACAATTTACACAAATGCCCGAGGGGCACGAAAAACCATATACTACAAAAGTGGAATGCGAAATACTAGCAGGTAAGTAACTAGATCCAGAGGCTTCAGGATCGCTAGGACTACACTACTGAACCCTAAGGTTAGGAGCAGGAGGCCTAGGGAGATCGGGTGCAGAGTGTGCACTCTCACGCGGGATGCGGGACAAAGTCTATGGATGCTAGTATTTCGTAAAGTTACAGTTATCGGACGAATCCGACTAGATAGGCTGAAAACGAAAAAGGATCTGGACACTTAGATAGTGAACCTACGTTGGAGCACCGAAATGCTCGAGTTACCTAGCCCAGGGGCTGCGGCTGCATAGGGTTCAAAAGACGTCGGGAATCCTCGTTGCAGTCTATGGAGCCTGAAAGAAGAAGTTGCTGGCAGGCGACCAGTGATGATGTTTGGAGTGATCCAAGCCTGGATCAATGATGGAGACGACCTGAAAGCAGAGGGGACTCAGTTCTTAATCACTAGCCAGTGATTAGGTGGGCACCAGGATGGCACCGGATGAAGTCACCTCGACCAGGTGAGTGGGTGACGCTGGACTCTGCTGTCCCTTCGTACCATGAGGCGTTGTCGGCGACCAGGATGGAGGTGCGAGCTGTCCCACGAAGGTGTCTGCTGTTGGCGATGTTGGACCCAGGATTGGGGCAACAAACCTTGGCAAAGTCAAGCCCACGCGGTGGAGACAAGATGGCGTCTGGAGTGGACCAGGAGGGTCCGGGGTTCTCCTCTCTTGGAAGGGAGCAAGGGCCAGTCTGGAGCAATCAGACAAGCGAAGTAATCATCGTGGTACGTCGTCAGGAGGGCCACTAGCCAGCAGGCAAGTGACCGAACAACATGGTGAGCAGCAAAGAGCAGAAGGGCCCCACGCAGATCTCATGGATGCTGGGGGGCTGGACTTCGGTGCTGGAGCTGCTCATGGTTAGGGCTTCTCAAATCCCAAAGCACTCACTCGAGGATCCCTCGGCGGTCGTGCTGGTTAAGCGTTGTGCAGTTTTGAAGATGGCCAGTCCCTTCAGGTCTCGTCACACCCATGAATCTCAGCTGGGCTGATGATGCAGGTAGAGGTCAGAGATGCCAGGGAATCCGGGTCTCGTCGAGCTGGGCAGTCTTGATCCGGAGGATGGACTTGCAGCAAACCGCATGCTCTTAGATGGTGCCCGCTGGTGCAGGGTGGCTACTCCTTAGCCACAAGGGAGAGTCTTCAGAAATGCTCAAGAGTTCTTTCGTGGAAAGTAGTCAAGATTCAGAATTATCTACTTTGGGAAGGGGTCCGGCTCCTACCTTTATACTAAAGAAAGGGGCTGGCACGCGACTAGGTCCTGCCCATGGGTGGGACCAGGAGGGGGGTGGTTACACCCCTCTCCATTGTCTGGACTTTCCCCTGCTCAGGGGCTGGTGTGCCCCTGAAACTGGTTCAAGCCGGCATATGCACAATGAGCACCGGGGTGCCACTTGCAGTCCTTCCTCTCAGCCCTGCCTACCTGGGATACACAAAACCCTGTCTGGGATGGTGCTAGCACCGCCCCTGACAGTTGTCCAAGCTCTCCTCGCTGGAAGGACTCCCAGCAGCAGGAGGTCAGACTTGTGTCTGTGGTGGCA
Source organism: Lissotriton vulgaris (assembly GCF_964263255.1). Classification (NCBI taxonomy): domain Eukaryota; kingdom Metazoa; phylum Chordata; class Amphibia; order Caudata; family Salamandridae; genus Lissotriton; species Lissotriton vulgaris. The sequence goes on from NC_141686.1 coordinate 120,773,045, forward strand.
GCATCCATTTAGTGATGCTGAGGCTCGAGTTAACTTTAACCGGGGTTCACAGTTACATACATGTCGTGTCCCTCTAGAAGGGTGGAATGCTAGCCCCGTCGCCAGAATTGGCGAGGGGTTAGTATTCCAATTCGTATGACACCTTACTCGACATGTTTTGATAAAGCGATACCAAAGTTGGCAAATAACCGCGAGGATTATAATGCACTTAAGAGTATATGGTACGCGTTATCATGGAACAGCTATTAGGACTTGGTTCCGCGAGCTGCAGACGGGCTCAGCTCATGCCAGAGCACCATCTCACATAATTCCAAGCACTCTGCCTCCAGGATTGATAAGGCCTGCAATAGGAGTGACTGATAGGAATACATGTGTCCATTTTAGGGTTAGATATAGGTATACTATATCTAAAGCAAAGGGTGTTTACACCACCTTGCCCCAGCTGTCGTGCAGCCAGTTGTGTCAGATTTAGATGGCCAGCCAGGGGTGGCATAATACATGCTGCAGCCCTTGGTAGGCCCTGGGTACACCTATGCCCTGGATACCTAAGGTATACTGTACAGGGACTGATAAGGTGGCCCAGTACCAATTAGATATGTACCTAAGGTACATGGAATCCATTTTACAGAGAGAGCAGTGGGCCTGGGGCCCTGAATAGCAGGGTCCCAGGTCAACTAAGTCGAAAAACCAGCAAAACACCAGGCAAAAAGTTGGAGGTAACCATGGTCAGATATCCACCTTCCTAAATAACCCCCCCCCAAACGAAAGGAGATAAGGCTATCCTTGACCAGGTAGGCCTATATTGCCTGAGTGGCCATATGAGGTGGTATATGCACTGGCATGGTTACCTCCTATCTCATGGTCCACTAAGCAATCCTTCACCCTAAGGGTGTCTGAGGGTCTCCACCATAGGGAATCTCTACCTGTGGTGTGTTTTGGCAAAGTAAAGGGCTGGTGCTGGGATGGGGTACTGAAGTGAGACTCCAATAATTTTGGGCTCAACTTCCTCCAATCACTATCCACCATATGTGCCTTTCTTTCCAGGACTGAGTTGCTGTGAGCTCTCAGGGTCAACCTCTGGCCACCTAATGCTGGAGGCTGAGTCCCTCTGTTTGGCTTACTGGAGGGGCAGGTCAGGTTTGGGGTTTTTAGGCCCCAGGTTTGGCTGTGCCCAACAGTGTCCATCTGGGGGAGGTCCCTAGCTAATTTTAAGGGGGATCCCTCAGGAGTTTGTTTTATTTTCACTGGGCTAGGACTACTAGCTTCAGTGCCCTTAATCTGCTGATTGGGGAGTTATTTTGGACAGGGGGCCCTTTGGGGTCCACCACTGGCCTTCCTGACCTTTACAGCCCTGGGCTGATTGAGGCAGGGTAGAGAGGGGCAGGTTACCTGCTCCAGACTGGGTCCCACCTTGGAAGGGTCCACTGACATCAGGGGCTCTGCCAGGCTAGGCCTGACTACCTCTGGGGCAGTTCCTTCACAAGGGGTCAGATCAGTTCCCTGAGGAGGCTGATCCTTTCCTAAAGTCTGGTGGGAGGGAGATTTCTCTTCCTCCTCAATGCTCTCTGTCTGAGTGGAGTGATCCATAGTTTCAGGCTTCACAACACTATTATCTGTCTGAGTTTGAGCTGTGGCCATCACAACTCCACCAACCTTTTCAGGAAGGGACTCAGTTTGGGTATTGGCTGTGACCATCACAGCCTTGCCAACCTGTTCAGGACAAGAATCTGTCTGAGATTGGGCTGTGACTGGCACAGCCCTCCTGACCTGTTCAGGGAGGACATCTTGGACTGGGGCTGTGGCTATCACTGCCCCACTAACCTTACCATGGAGGTTTACCATTTTAAAATGGGTTTCTTGCTCTACCTCAGCCCAGGCTGAGATCTCTAAATCATTCCCCAATAGGCAATCTACAGGCAAGTTTGGTGACACTGCCACTCTCTTGTGGCCAGTGACACCTCCCCAGCTGAGATTGACCACTGCTATGGGATGATCTCTCTGCACTCCATCAATGTTGGTTACCTGGTATGTGGCTCCAGGTATAAGTTGCCTTGAGGGGACTAGGCTCTCAGTCACCATGGTGATGCTAGCCCCTGTGTCTCTGTAGGCCTCAATGTTTGAACCATTGATGAGGGGCTCCTGTCTGTACTTGCCCAAAGTGTTGGGACAAGCTGTGAAGTTGGCAAACCCCATGCCAGTCTCACAGACAAGAGTATCTAAGTCAGGGGACCTGGTTAGGCCAGAGTCCCCAAGGAACTCCCAAAGTAAATGCACCCAGATTCTTGGGGGCACTCCCACCACCTGGGGGATTACTACTAGTAGTAACAGGAGGCTGGGAAGTTTTACTTGGGGGTATGTTCTCCTTATTGTCGTTGGCCCTTGGGCAACTGCTGTCAGTTTTGTAATGGCCTACCTGTTTACAGGTGTGGCAATAAGGTTTCTTTTGGGAATTGGAAGGATTTTGGGACCCACCCTTTTCAGAGGATTTTTGGGGCCCTGTGGTTTGATCAGAAGATTTATTCCCACCCTTCTCTTGAGGCTTGGTTGATTCCTTCTTTTGGTCACCACCCTGGTCCTTAGGCCTAATCCTGGTTCTGACCCATTTGTCTGCCCTCTTACCCAATTCTTGTGGAGAGGTCAGATCAGAGTCTACCAGGTGCTGGTGTAATAACTGGTTCTGACAATTATTTAAGACCTGCTCTCTCATAATAAGATTACACAATCCAGTGAAGTCAGTAACTTTACTACCCAATGGCCAGCCTTCTAGAGCCTTAGTGGCACAATCAACAAAGTCAGCCCAATCCTGAGACTGAGTTTTCTGGGTGTCTCTGAACAGCAACCTGTACTGCTCAGTTGTTAAGCCAAACCCATCAATCAGTGTATTTTTCAGGACTTGGTAATTGTTAGCATCCTCAGCTCTAGTAGTGGGGAGCTTATCTCTACCTTTGCCTTCAAAGGAGAGCCACAAGATAGCTGCCCACTGACTCTGGGGGACGCACTGGACAGTGCAGGCCCTCTCCAAAGCAGTCATCCATTTGTGGATGTCATCCCCTTGTTTAAAGGGGGCACTATCTTACTCAGGTGTCTAGTGTCTAAACTCCTGTCTTTATCTCTAGGGATAATGCTGCCACCAGTGGGGTCTGCCCCACTCAATTTCTGCTCTCTAGCAAAGGCAAGTCTCTCTTTGGCCAGGGCAAGTTCTTCCCTTTCAATCCCCAGATTGACTTCCCTCATCTTGACCTCATGCTCTCTTCTCTGAGGGGATGTCATCCCTCTGTGAGAAGAGGTCTGAGAGCCATTGGTTCGAATGGATCTGTTAGAGCCTCGGGATAGAGACCTAACTCGTCCACTCCCAATGTTAAGCCTGCCTGAGAGTGGGCCTGGGGGTCCCTGATGTCCATTTTCATGCCTGCTTAAGTTGGTCCTGGTGAGTCTACTGACTTCTACCTGACCCTTATCTGCCTCATCCCCTGACAACTCCTGATCCTCTTCCTCTCCTTCACTAACTGTTCCATTGAGGTTGAGGTCAGGGTCCCCAAGGGTTCCCTCTAAGGGGGGCATGCTCCCATCTGGATTAGAAGGGCCTGCGTTAGAAGCCCTCCTTGCATCATAAGTCTCTAAGAGACCTATCAGAAATGGTATGGTAGGGTTAGAACCCTGTTTTAGCTTCCTGGAGGTACACACTTGTCTCATCTCCTGGAAGCTAAGAGCTGCATATCTTGACATGACCTGTGGAGGGTCAACTGACATAAGGGGAGCCTCTGAGTTCTCTCCTTTGTCTGACATGCTTTTCTAGTGAGGTGTAAGTGGTGCACTTACCTACACTATTTGTTTGCCTACTGATTCCTTGCTAAGAGCTGTAGTCAGGGTGTGCTAAGCCCTGTTAACTACAACAGCTGGTTCAGTAGAACTCAGAGTATTCTAAGCTAAGTTATATGTACCTTGGTACTTATGTGATCTTTCAAATGATATTCTTAGGATACGTGTGGTAAAACAACAGCAAGCTCAAATCCCAACCGCTGCTCACCAATGTGAGAAGTTGGCCTGATATGTAGTGCTCACTATTCTAGTGATCACTGTGTATCATTCCAAACAACCCTTATTGATGATTGGTTGTAAGTCAACCTTATAGACCAGCTATCCTAGTAGCATGGACAAGAGCAGTCTTTAGGCTAAACTCTAGAGGGCGTGTTAAGCCAGCTGTTATACCATCACATATACCCCTTGAACACCAAGTGAAAGGACACCACACAAGTTGTTATGAAAATAAAAGGATATTTATTTATAACAAGTCTACCCTGAACTCTTTATGAGTCAGGGAGCTAAGCACACAACAAAACTCTTAAGAAAATACTTTAAGTTGCACAATTTACACAAATGCCCGAGGGGCACGAAAAACCATATACTACAAAAGTGGAATGCGAAATACTAGCAGGTAAGTAACTAGATCCAGAGGCTTCAGGATCGCTAGGACTATACTACTGAACCCTAAGGTTAGGAGCAGGAGGCCTAGGGAGATCGGGTGCAGAGTGTGCACTCTCACGCGGGATGCGGGACAAAGTCTATGGATGCTAGTATTTCGTAAAGTTACAGTATTCGGACGAATCCGACTAGATAGGCTGAAAACGAAAAAGGATCTGGACACTTAGATAGTGAACCTACGTTGGAGCACCGAAATGCTCGGGTTACATAGCCCAGGGGCTGCGGCTGCATAGGGTTCAAAAGACGTCGGGAATCCTTGTTACAGTCTATGGAGCCTGAAAGAAGAAGTTGCTGGCAGGCGACCAGTGATGATGTTCGGAGTGATCCAAGCCTGGATCGATGATGGAGACGACCTGAAAGCAGAGGGGACTTAGTTCTTAATCACTAGCCAGTGATTAGGTGGGCACCAGGATGGCACCGGATGAAGTCACCTCGACCAGGTGAGTGGGCGACGCTGGACTCTGCTGTCCCTCGGACCAGGAGGCGTTGTCGGCGACCAGGATGGAGGTGCGAGCTGTCCCACGAAGGTGTCTGCTGTCGGCGGTGCAGGACCCAAGATTGGGGCAACAAACCTTGGCAAAGTCAAGCCCATGCGGTGGAGACAAGATGGCATCTGGAGTGGACCGGGAGGGTCCGGGGTGCTCCTCTCTTGGAAGGGAGCAAGGGCCAGTCTGGAGCAACCAGACCAGCAAAGTAATCGTCGTGGTACATCGTCAGGAGGGCCACTAGCCAGCAGGCAAGTGACCGGACAACGCGGTGAGCAGCAAAGAGCAGAAGGGCCCCACGCAGATCTCGTGGATGCTGGGGGGCTAGACTTCAGTGCTGGAGCTGCTCAGGGTTAGGGCTTCTCAAATCTCAAAGCACTCACTTGAGGATCCCTCGGCGGTCGTGCTGGTTAAGCGTTGTGCAGTTTTGAAGATGGCTGGTCCCTTCAGGTCTCGTCACACCCACGAATCTCAGCTGGGCTGATGATGCAGGTAGAGGTCAGAGATGCCAGGGAATCCAGGGTCTCGTCGAGCTGGGCAGTCTTGATCTGGAGGATGGACTTGCAGCAAACCGCATGCGCTTAGATGGTGCCCGCTGGTGCAGGATTGCTATTTCTTAGCCACAAGGGAGAGTCTTCAGAAATGCTCAAGAGTTCTTTCGTGGAAAGTAGTCAAGATTCAGAATTATCTACTTTGGGAAGGGGGCCCGCTCCTACTTTTATACTAAAGAAAGGGGCTGGCACGCGACTAGGTCCTGCCCATGGGTGGGACCAGGAGGGGGGTGGTTACACCCCTCTCCCTTGTCCGGACTTTCCCCAGCTCAGGGGCTGGTGTGCCCCTGGAACTGGTTCAAGCCGGCATATGCACAGTGAGCACCGGGTTGCAACTTGCAGTCACCTTCCTCTCAGCCCTGCCTACCTGGGATACACAAAACCCTGTCTGGGATGGTGCTAGCACCGCCCCTGACAGGAAACCCTTTGTCCAAGCTCTCCTCGCTGGAAGGACTCCCAGCAGCAGGAGGTCAGACTTGTGTCTGTGGTGGCAGCATTCATTTTGTGAAGCTGAGGCTCGAGTTAACTTTAACCGGGGTTCGCAGTTACATACATGTCGTGTCCCTCTAGAAAGGTGGAATGCTAACCCCGTCGCCAGAATTGGCGAGGGGTTAGTATTCCAATTCGTATGACACCTTACTCGACATGTTTTGATAAAGCGATACCAAGGTTGGCAAATAACCGCGAGGATTATAATGCACTTAAGCGTATATGGTACGCGTTATCATGGAACAGCTATTAGGACTTGGTCTCGCAGGCTGCAGACGGGCTCAGCTCATGCCAGAGCACCATCTCACATAATTCCAAGCATTCTGCCTTCAGGATTGATAAGGCCTGCCATAGGAGTGACTGATAGGAATACATGTGTCCATTTTAGGGTGAGATATAGGTATACTATATCTAAAGCAAAGGGTGATTACACCACCTTGCCCCAGCTGTCGTGCAGCCAGTTGTGTCAGATATAGATGGCCAGCCAGGGGTGGCATAATACATGCTGCAGCCCCTGGTAGGCCCTGGGTACACCTATGCCCTGGATACCTAAGGTATACTGTACAGGGACTGACAAGGTGGCCCAGTACCAATTAGATATGTACCTAAGGTACATGGAATCCATTTTACAGAGAGAGCAGTGGGCCTGGGGCCCTGAATTGCAGGGTCCCAGATCAACTAAGTCGAAAAACCAGCAAAACACCAGGCAAAAAGTTGGGGGTAACCATAGTCAGATATCCACCTTCCTACATTCTTAATCTGGTCTCAGACACTGTGGCCCCGGTGATTCGGGAGGTGATTAATACCTCCCTGGCAGCTGGGGTAGTCCCTCTCTCCTGCAAACAGGCAAGAGTAAAGGCGTTATTGAAGAAGCCCAATCTCAATCCTGATGACTGGGCCAACTATCGCCCTATCTCTTTGCTGCCCACGATCAGTAAGCTTACTGAAAAATATGTAAATTCCCTGATATCCAGCTTTATAGAAAACAACAACTTACTACATCCAACCCGGACCGGGTTCAGGTGCAAACATAGCACTGAAACTGCCCTTGTTGCTGTAGTTGAGGAAGCAAGGAAGATTGTTGATGGAGTTAGTTGCGCGGCCATACTGTTATTAGATCTCAGTGCGGCCTTTGATACTGTTAACCATTCTATTCTGATCCAAAGGATGAATGATATAGGTATCACTGGTACCGCACTGAGGTGGCTACAATCCTTCCTCTCCGAGCGGACTTTTTCCGTTTTTGAGGATGACATCTCTTCCCCTCCTATGCATCTACACTGTGGCGTTCCCCAGGGTTCATCCCTCAGCTCAACCTTATTTAATATATACATGAGACCATTGGCTGAGGTAGTGTTACCTTGGAGGGTGCAACTAGTGACCTATGCTGATGAAACTCAGCTTATCATCACTCTTTCTGGGCAGATGTCGACCTATGACAAACTTTCTTCCTGCCTTAGTAGAGTCTTTGGGCCCGATTCACAGAACTAACTTAAGACAAAATCCTAAACTTACTACTTTTGGTATTCACAGAAGTTAGGATTTTGCCTTAAGTTTGTCTTAAGACAAACTTAAGACAGACTTAAGACAGACTTAAGTTAGGATTTTGTCTTAAGTCTGTCTTAAGTCTGTCTTAAGTTTGTCTTAAAACAAACTTAAGACAAAATCCTAACTTCTGTGAATACCAAAAGTAGTAAGTTTAGGATTTTGTCTTAAGTTAGTTCTGTGAATCGGCCCCCATGAGTGGATGGATGACTCTTTCCTGAAACTCAACAGAGCAAAGGCGGAGGTCATGATGCTAGGACATAACGCACCCTCCTGGGTGGATGGATGGTGGCCGAATACTCTGGGCCAGCCCCCCTCCCCAAAGGAGAGAATTAAGAGTCTGGGAGTATGGCTGGACCCAGCGCTTAATTTTTTGGTGCAAGCTCAGAAGGTAGCAGCTACTTGCTACGTCCTGATGAGATCACTCAGGAAAATCATTGGGCTGCTTCCGTTTGAAGCAAGGCGAACACTAGTACAGGCCCTGATTTTAACTCGCCTTGACTACGCCAACGCAGTCTACCTAGGGGTCCCACAGGGGACACTTAGGGTCCAACAGACTGTACAGAACTGTGCAGCCTGGATGCTTTTACAGATCACACGAAGAACCTCAGCCAAACCAGCGCTCCGGCAATTACACTGGCTGCCGGTACAACAAAGGATTGAATTTAAGGCTATGACCATTGTCCACAAAGCCCTTACTAATACAGGGCCCGATCGCATTCAACCTTTATTTCGTTCCTATCAAACTAATAGGACCCTTAGGCCCAGCAATAAGAACTTACTGGCAGTTCCTAGGATAAGGAGAAGCCGTATGGGTGGCAGGTGTTTTGCTGTTCAGTCAGCAAAACTTTGGAACAGCCTGCCTGACTCTATTCGGATGGAGGAGAACCATCTTAGGTTTAGGAATATGCTGAAAACTCTCCTATTTACCTAAATCATCTGGGATGAATGGACCACTGAAGCGCTGGGATGCCTCCGGGTAACCATGCGCTATATAAATGTGTAGTCATTCACTTGCCTTAGCAAACACACGGTGGTTTGGAGCAGTTCGACTATCTACTTGCCCGATGCATCCTGCTACAGCAAGTGCCGAAGGAAGCCGACCCTCCAGCAGATGCACTGAGAGAGACGCTGTCTTTTTTATGGCCAAGAAATCCAGCTCCAGTGTTTCCAAGCTACCCCTGTGGGTTGTTGGGAAATCGAGTCCTGAGACTGACCTCCTACATTCTAGAACCAAGATACGGAGCTGATTAGACCCTAAGAGAAATCTTGGATAGATTCTTGGCAAAAAGAATACTAAATTTAAGCTCCACCTTACTTACTTCTTCCCTCGTACTAGACTTAGGTTAGGCACATCGGGGTAGACGTATTTTTTCGAAGCACCAGTTGAGTACTTTCTAGCCTTTGTTATATATGTATGTTTTTATCTATGGCATAGGAACCATGCCATACAATGCTTTTACAGTATTATTTTATCCTACTCTTCTTACTGTATGCATTATACTTTGCAACAAGTCTTACGATTGTACCAGTTCATTTCTTCTGCATGAGAAAGAAGACTGTTCAATAAATACTTTTATTGAAAATGCCCGTCTCTCTAGTTCTCTGCACCTCTGGTGAAACGAAGCATGCACGAATGACTGAGTAAAATATCTATCTATTCTTTCCACGACTCTGAAGATCAGTTTTATCTTGGGGAAACAAAGTTGTCATGTTTATGCGGTTGTCAGAAACTAAATCCCTCCTTGTGAATTTGAGAAAGTTTCTAGTGACCTCTGAGCTACCTAGCTCTCACAATTAAGTCTAATACATTTGATAGCAACCTAGTAGACATAAGTCCTACGTCACATCTATAGGATATATTATTCTAGTGCGCAGAGCCTATTGGGAATATAAGAACTACACTAAAGCCTTGTTGGGAAGTTTCTTATCAATGCAAAGTCTTATGGCCCCTGGCTGTTTGGGTTTTGGGGCAATTACCATTAGCGATGCCCAGGGTGTCGGGCCAGTTACCTTCCCTATTACACCCTCCCTTCCTAGCCTGTCCAGTTCCCTCTCCACTTGTGGCCTTAGATGAAACGGCACTCGCCAGTGACGCAGGGCTACTGGCCTTATGGTGTAATCGATGTGAAGTTTCACTTATACCCCTTTTCATGACCCTAGCCCTTGAAACAGTTTGGGAAATTCGGTGAGTATATTGTCTGCATAGGATTGATGGACTTGTTTGGCAAAAAACACTAGCCCCAAATCCTCAGCAGTGTGACACCCTTGCAGGGTTCCGGTGCTGACTGGAGTAACATGAAATTTGATCTTTGTCTTCACATCACCACTGTACATTTCTACTTCAATGACCCCTTGCTACTGAATGGGATTTGTGCCAACATATGTATATATCCCGACCTTTGTTGGGAGAATCGCAGGTCGTGGGCTCAGCTTCAGGAATTGTTCAGAGTCAATAACATTAACTGAGGCTCCTGTGTTGATGAGAGCTGATATCAGCACCCCTTTTACATTGGCTTGGCACATAGGCAGTCGCCTTCTTCTCTCACTGTTGATCCTCCTGACTGATAAGTTGAACATGTCTTCATCCTCATCATCCTCTAGCTGGGCCCCTCGACTTTTTGATAGGGAGCTGGATTTTCTTCATGGTCCTCTAGGGACAGGTGTTTTACGTTTAGTGTCTTCTTCCCACTGATGCATGCGCCAGTTCGGGTAGTGGGAGTGTACCAGACTTTTGCAAAGTGGTTGGACCCACTGCACTTCAGACATACTTTTACTTGCACTGAGCACCCTTGTGGCAGGTGGTGGATCATCCTGTAACTTCCACACGATCTTTTATTCGTTTTGGGGATTGTGTTTCCTCTTGACTTTGCGAGGCACCACCCTATAGTCGCTACTTATTCTTCCTAGGTTTTGGCCGCTCCGGCCGTTGCAAATGATTTTGAACTGCGAACTAATGGCAAAACCGTTGTGCCTCACTGTTGTCCGCTAGCTCGTGAGATATTGATAGTATGAGTATTTCATCCAACGTGCTACCTGGTTGGCGTAGTATAAGCTGATTAAGGTTAGAAGATTTACACTCCTGGATTAGTTGTTGTTGGAAGCTGGGTTTCTGTTGCAGTAAACACCCACTTTTTGCCAGACTACTGATGCACTTTGACTTGATGTGCCCTAGGTCCATGCCAATCAGGCTCCCAGGACCTGTGTTCTTTCCCCAAAGCTGTACCTTGTACCCGCAATTAGGACCTCTCTAGCCACATGTCAGTCCATTGCAAAAGGTACCATGGGTACCAACGGCACTGTGGCCAGGAAAGACCCCTAATGGCTGCAGCACTTATTGTGCCACCCTTAGAGGCCCTATACCTTTACATACACACACTGCCATTGCAGGCTGCGTGTTTTGGTGCAGAACAAAGTGAAGAGTTGACATGGGACACATGCGGTGGACACACAATTAATCCTCCAGATTGATAACTCCTTTAAGCCAATGCCCGAGTGCAAAACATACTCAGACACACGGTCAACTGGATGACAGCTAATTTGCTAAAAATAAACCCTGATAAAACTGAGGCCCGCATCATTTCCTCCAAAAGCAATCCCTGGAGTGATCTGTTCTGGCCACATGAGCGTGGCTCCACCCCAACACCAGTTCCAGTTGTAAAAAGCTTAGGCATCAAGATTGATGCTAATCTCTCCACGGCAAACCAAATCTCTGCTGTGGTCGGAACCTGTGTGGGCTTAATAAGACAGCTGCGGAGACTCGCCCCTCTCCTCTGATCTGCCACACTACAATTGGTTGTGTCAGCAATGATCGTGTCTAGACTGAATTATGGCAATGCCATAAATATTGGTCTTCCCAAGAAACGTATCAGTAAGCTGCAGGTGGCCATGTACTCGCAGTAAAGGCTGATCTTCAGGCTTCCCAGATGAGCCCACGCTATTCCTTGCTGCAGCAGCTGCACTGGCTTCCCATTAAACAGAGAGGAAAGTTCAAATGTCTCTCCATTGCCCATAACACCGTTCACAGCCATGCCCCAGTATATATATTAAGGAGTTCCTAGGGAACTATGTGCCAGGACGCAGACTTCAGTCGTCCAAGGCAGGCCTTTTGGCCTATCCACGGTTCGAAACTACATCCAAAGGCGGCAGAGCCTTTTCTGTTTCAATTCCTCAAGTATGGAATCAGCTGCCCGAGAATCTAAGCAAGGAACCCGCACTCCTCCCCTTCAGGAAACAACTCAAAACTCTTCTGTTTAATCAGGCTCTGAACGCAACACAAAGCACCTCCAAGTGTTGCATCTGTGACTGGTTGTGAGTTTCGGACACTCTCTGGAAGAGCTAATAGACCTGCTGGTGATTATGCACTCTACAAATCCTAGTTAACATAACATAACATCCCCATGCCAAAAACCCACTGCCCTGGCATAGGCCAGCCACCCCTCTAGCTGGGTTCACTATACCAGTGGCGAGGGTACAAGTGCATGAGCCCTGTCCCCCCATAGTGTCTAAGCCAATTCTTAGACATTGTAAGTGCAGTATTCCCATTAAGAGTATATGGTGCTGGGATTTTATTATTATAAACTACACAGCACCATAATGGCTTTACTGAAAACTGGGAGATTTGGAATCAACCTTCTCAGAACATTAAACCCACACTGATGCCAGTGCGGGATTTAAGGAAAAATGCACTCAGAGGGAATCTTAGAGATGTCCCCTGAAAAACAACCAGCCTCTGGTGGGTTCCCTGACTGGTACACACAAGCCTGCTACCATTAGACATGTTTATGGACCCTTAGAGTGGGAGACTTTGCTCCCTGAGCCCAGAAACAAAGCCTTTCCTGGGCAGAAGTGTTCACACCTTCCCCAGGACACAAAGAGCCATCTGTGGCAGGGTAACTTCAAAGGCCTGGCAGCCCTTGTACTGCGACCCCCAGCCTCTCCTGCTGTCAGAAGCAGGCCCCCTTCCTGTCTCCCCTCCTTTACAGTTTTGACCGACTATGTTTACCCTTCACAAATAGGGTAGTATCCAAATAATCCACACTCTTCGTACAGAAGTGGTAGCGACAGTGGATACTAAAACTGTTGTGGTTTAGAAATTGTATAAAGTTGCCAAGTGCTGTGATATACCCAGCCAAAATAATAAGACATCATCCATGTATCAGACCCATAAAACAATATGCTAAATGGATTCAGAGGGACATAGAGTCCAAATGTGTGTCCTTTCACATAGGCCCATATACAGATTGGCAAAGGAAGGCAAAGTTTTGGCATTCATCGCTGCACCTTGTGATTTCCTATACCAATTTCCGTTGTGTACAAAGAAGTTGTTATCTAGTACCAATGTGATAATATCAATGAGCATTTCATTGTGCTCAAACATCTTGGCACTTCTAGTATCAAGGAAATGTTAGATAGCAGCTAATCCTTTGGCTTTGGGGATACATGTGTATAAAGAGCTAACATCTAGCATGTTGCCTTTTGTCCATTCAAAATCAGCAACCTTACTTAGTAGGTCCTTTGTATCTAATATATGAAGGAAGATTGCCCACAAGGGGCTGTAGTAAAAAATCTACGGGCCCGATTCACAGAATGAATTTAAGACTCAATCCTAAACATAATACTATTTTGGTATTCACAGAATGCACTTACTACTTTTGGAATTCACAGAATGAACTTACTACTTTTGGTATTCACAGAAGTTAGGATTTTGTCTTAAGTCTGTCTTAAGTCTGTCTTAAGTTTGTCTTAAGGCAAACTTAAGACAAAATCCTAACTTCTGTGAATACCAAAAGTAGTAAGTTCATTCTGTGAATGCCAAAAGAAGTAAGTGCATTCTGTGAATACCAAAATAGTAGTAAGTTTAGGATTGAGTTTTAAGTTCATTCTGTGAATCGGGCCCAGAATATTCAGAGAACGTTTCTATGGGTGAACCAATATTAAAAATAATGAGTATTTCAGGTGGAAAACCCCCAGTTTTATGCACCTTGGGAAGAATGTAAATACATGGAGTTGTGAGGGTAGGGTTGAACAAGCATCTAAACATTCATCCGAAATCAGACCTTGGTCCTTCTAATGCACAAGTTACTACTTGTGTAACGATATATCTGTAAGAGACATTAGTTAGTGATAGATTCCTTACCTTAGAATAACTCCAGGCGTCAGACTGGATCCGGAAATTTTTGCGTAGCAGTACCCTTGCGCGTCGGTAGACGTCGTCTGCGGCTCCGCGTCCATTGTCGGCGTCGTGGGTGCCGTGATGACGTCGTCGGAGTACTTAGACGCCGCCTCCGCGTGCTGACGTCAGTTCTTAGACACAGCTTTTCCGCGCCAGAAATGCAGAGCTATGCTAAAAACCAACACTGGTGCCTTGAAACTAGGACCCTGAAAGGGGATGACCTTATCCCTAGATATCGGTTCGCAGAACAGGGAGGATGGGTGGGTCGGTAAGGAATCTATCACTAACTAATGTCTCTTACAGATATATTGTTACACAAGTAGTAACTTGTGCATCTGAAAGAGACACGTTAGTGATAGATTCCGTACCTTAGAACAGATACCCCAGCAATACCAACCCCGGTGGTGGGTCTGCGAACCAATAATCACACCAGAAAGTCCTGGAGGACGGAACGGCCAAAGTAGCCATCCCTCCGGACTTGGCTGTCCGGGCAATAGTGTCTTGCAAATGTGTGCAGCGAGTCCCACGTAGCCGCCTGGTAAATGTCCTGCAAGGGCACTCCTCGGCCCAAGGCAGTCGTAGTCGCTGTGGCCCAAGTGGAATGAGCCCTCAGCCCAACAGGGAGTTCCTTCTTAGCCAAGGAGTAACACGCCTGGATACACAAGATGATCCACCGCGAGATGGTCTACTTGTGAACCGCTTTCCCCTTCTTAGCGCCCATGTAACCAACAAAGAGTTGGTCATCCACGCGGAACTGGCGTGTGCGACCCAGATAGAACGAGAGCGCATGATTTGGGTCCAGACGGTGGAGCCTCTCTACCTCTCTCAAGGGATGCGGAGGCGGAAAGAAGGTGGGCAAGGGGATGGATTGCCCAATGTGGAAGGCTGTGACTACCTTGGGCAGGAAAGAGGGCCTTGTCCGCAACACAACCTTGTCCCGATGGACCGAAAGGAAAGGAGGTTTACAGGATAGAGCCTGGAGCTCACTCACTCTCCTGGCAGAGGTGATGGCTACCAGGAAGGCAGTCTTTAAAGTAAGAAGGCGGAGAGGACAGTTGTGAAGTGCCTCGAAGGGAGCGCACATCAGAAAAGTAAGAACCACGTTCAAGTCCTACTGAGGCATCGCGAAGGGCACAGGAGGGAATGTATGCGTGATGCCTTTCAAGAATCGATTAACAATAGAGGACTTGAACAAAGAAGGTTGATCAGGCAGCCTCAAAAATGCTGAAAGAGCAGAAAGATAGCCCTTGATAGTGCCGCCCAGAGCAGAGCCCTGCTGGGAAAGAGAAAGAAGAAAGAGAAGAACCTCAGAAAGAGGGGCAGAGAGAGGATCCACAGCCTTTGCTGTGCACCATGCGACAAATCTGTTCCACCTGCAGGCGTTTACCGACTTTGTGGAGGGACGCCTGGCTGCCAGAATGATGTTACAGACTTCAGGAGGCAAGTCAAATGGCCTCAACTGTTGCCGCTCAATCTCCAAGCATGGAGGTGGGGACTGGACAGGTTCGGGTGGAGGACCGTCCCCTGCTGCTGCGACAGAAAGTCCTCCTGAAGAGGCAGATGAACCGGGGGATCGACTGACATACTGAGTAGCTCGGGATACCAGTACCTTCGTGCCCAGTCCGGACCCACAAGGATTACTTGTGCCCGGTTGCGCCTGATCTTCTTCAGCACTCTGGGCAGAAGTGGTATAGGCGGAAAGTCATACAACAGACCGCAACTCCACTCGCGACGAAAAGCGTCTCCGGGCGAGTGCCGCCTTGGAAATTCCAATGCGCCGAACTGATGACATTGCGCGTTCTCTTTGGTGGCGAATAGATCTAACCAAGGCTCTCCCCACTGCAGAAAGAGACCTTGCGCCACGTCCGAGTTCAGACGCCATTCGTGATCCATCATGCACCAGCGGCTGAGTTCGTCTGCCCTGGCGTTCAGAGAACCTGCCAGGTATTGAACCACCAGGGTCACTCCCTGATGTTCCAGCCATTGCCAGAGGCGCAGAACCTCCTGGCAGAGGGTCCACGACCCCACCCCGCCCTGTTTGTTGCAGTACCACATGGCGGTGGTGTTGTCCGTGAACACCTGCACTACACTTCCTCGGAGAGAGGGGAGGAATGCCTTCAGTGCTAGACGAATCGCCCGCAGCTCCAAAAGGTTGATATGGAGCCGGGACTCTGCAGGAGACCAGAGGGCTCTGATCTCCACCCCTCCCATGTGGCCTCCCCAGCCATGGAGGGACGCGTCCGTCACAACTACGTGCTCCGGTTGGGGAAGGGAGAGGGATCTGCCGCTGACCCAATCGCGGTCCGTGAGCCACCACTGCAGCTGTCTCACAGTGCCCTCCAAGATCAGGACATGGTCGGACAGGTTGCCCTGGTGCTGGGCCCACTGAAACTTCAGATCCCACTGCAGAGCCCGCATCCGCCAACGGGTGTGATGCACCAGAAGGATGCAGGAAGCCATCAGCCCCAGAAGCCACAGCGTCAACCTGTCCGAAACTCGGGATAAAGGCTGAAAGATTGGAATCAGAGCCTGTATAGTCCGAACCCGCTGTTCGGGTGGGTAAACCCGAAACTGCGCCGAGTCGAGAACCGCTTCGATGAAAAGGAGCTTCTGAGAGGGGCACAGTTGTGACTTCGGCACATTGATGGAGAACCCCAGCTGGTGCAAGAGGTCTGCCGTCGTCTGGAGGTGGCTGACAGCTGTCCGGGGTGAGCCCGCCTTCAACAACCAGTCGTCGAG
Organism: Lissotriton vulgaris; assembly: GCF_964263255.1. Taxonomy (NCBI): domain Eukaryota; kingdom Metazoa; phylum Chordata; class Amphibia; order Caudata; family Salamandridae; genus Lissotriton; species Lissotriton vulgaris. The sequence continues at coordinate 120,789,511 of NC_141686.1, forward strand.
GTAAGGGAAGACTGAAACCCCTAACCTGCGCAGATCAGCTGCGACCACCGCCATCACCTTCGTGAACACCCGTGAGGCACTGGTAAGGCCGAAGGGGAGCACGGTAAACTGAAAGTGCTCGTGGCCTACTGTGAACCGCAGGTAACGCCGGTGGGCCAGCAGGACGGGGATGTGGAAATAAGCGTCCTGCAAGCCCAAAGCTACCATCCAGTCTCCTGGGTCCAGGGCAGCTAAGACCTGAGCCAGAGTCAGCATCTTGAACTTCTCCTTCTGGAGGAAGCCGTTGACGTTCCGTAGGTCCAAGATAGGGCGTAGCCCCCCTTTACCCTTCTTGGATACCAGAAAGTAGTGGGAGTAGCAACCACGTCATACTTCTGGCCCAGGAACGCGCTCGATGGCCCCCTTGGCCAAGAGGGCCGAAACTTCCTCCTGCAGAAGTCGCAAATGATCTCTGGATACACGGTGGTGTTGCGGTGGCATGGCTTGAGGGGTTGTCTCGAAGGGGAGGGAGTAGCCCCTTCAGATGATCTGCAGCACCCACCTCTCCGAAGTGACAGTGCGCCAGTGAGAGTGGTGATGGCGAACCCTGCCCCCCACTGGCGTCACATGGGCCGAAAAGCACGGACTAGGAGGGTTTAGAGGTGGATGCTGCGGGGGAGGATGTGGACTGGCCTCGCCGTTGTCCCTGACCCCCTCCATGACCATTCCCACGGCCACCACCGTGCTGGATGTTAGCCTGCGGCGTGTGGCTGGCAGCACGTGTGGGGGCGCTCCTTCCTTGGCCACGAAAGGAGCGAAAGGCACCCGTTTGATGGCGCGGGCCGAGAGGTCCAAGGACTTGGCCGTAGACCTGGAGTCCTTAAAGCGCTCAAGCGCATGGTCTGTCTTGTCGCCAGAAAGGCGACAGCCATCAAACGGCATGTCCATCAATGTGTTTTGGACATCGGCCGAAAAGTTGGCGGATCTCAACCAGGCGTGGCGTCTAATCGCCACCGTCGTTGCCATCGCTCTACCTAGTGAGTCGGTGGTATCCAGCCCTCACTGGATAGAATATCTGGCTGCATCCCAGCCCTCCACAAGGGCTTGGCCGAGTTTAGCCCGTACCTCCAACGGACACTCTGGCAGCACTTCCGCAACCGTATCCCACAGAGAGTGGGTGTAGTGGCCCAAGAGGGATGCGGTGTTGGAAGACCGCAGTCCTAGACTAAGGGAGGAGAAGACCTTTTTACCGTACATCTCATACCTCTTGGAGCCGACGGGAATGCAGTCTGGGAAGTGGATGCCTGGATCACCATGCTCTCGGGGGTGGGGTGGGTGGACAGGAAAACTGGGTCGCCCGGGGCCGGGCGGTGGCATCTGGCCACGTTCCTATCTACGGGCGAACCCGTAGCGGGCCCTAACCAAGTTCCCAAAAGAACGTCGGTCAAGGCCTCATTAAACGGCAGCAGAGGCTCTGTCGGGCATGACTGCGGTTTAAGGACCTCAGTGAGGAGGTTAGTCCTCACGGCCGTGACGGGGAGCTCAAGGCCCAAGGCCTTGGCAGCCCTCATCAACACCACACTGTATGTTGCCCCCTCCTCCGAAGCCACGGTAGGAGGCGAGACAAAACCAGTGTCTGGAGAGGTGTCCAGACCACTGGCATCCCCAAGGTCACCTGTCCAGTCCTCTTGAGACTGACACTCTTGGGTCAGAGAGTCCTCAGACCCTCCCAATACTCCTCATCACCCATCTACTAAATATCAGAGTTGTCAATCAATGGGGCCGGTTCATTGAAGTAAAAGTCCCCAAGCGCTTTCGTGTACGGCGCCCAGCGGCGCCGTACCAACGCCGGACCCGGAGCGAGGGAGGCATCGGGGACGGTGCCGCCCGAGGACGGCACCGGAGGTGACACCTGACGGACCGACGCCGGGGGGGTCGTAAGGTCCACCAGCGACGACCCAGATCCCGAAGCGGGTCCAGTGGGCGCCGGCGGCGTCGGGACCGTTGGGCCCTGCGGCGCTGGGTCGAAGGCGGCGTCGGGACCGTGGGCCCCTGCGGCGCCGGGCACGAAGGCGCCGGCGGCGTTGTGGCCGAAGCACTCAACCGCGTCGGGGCCAAAGCCCCCGGCCTGCTAGGGGCCCCCGACGGGTCCACTGGGTCCGAAGGCCCCGAGGAGACCGTCGGAGGAGAGAGGGACCTCATAGCCATGAGGAAGCGCTTGATCTCCTCTGGCGTCGCGTCTCGCCTAGGGACCGGAGGGTGTGGAGCTGGACGCGACGCCCGCGGCTCCGACGGAGCCATGTGGGCGGTGTCACCCGAACCCCCAGCCGCGTCGCGCGTACGTCGGGGGGAGTCAGAAGAGCGATGACGCCAATAGCATTATCTGAGGCTATGCAGGGTGTAAATCTACACCTTTGTTTTAATCCGCTGTTTATGTCAGTGTTAGGGTTAAAGTCTAAGTCTTAGAGGATTTGCGCAAGGGTAGGGGTATTATCCTCCTCTCCTTGTTCCAATGACAAAAGTAATTGGACAACTCATACATCATTTATGGTCATAATGCACTCTGTCTCTACAGCATTTAATGGGACATTAGAAAGCCCTCTGTGAAAATATTTTTTTAATTTAATTTAAGATAACTTATAAATTTAAACAGATTGATGTGCATTTCTGTATAATTGGAGAGAGATACATGACAAAAACCTACAGCCTAATGGGTCCCTTTGTGTGGTGTAGGAGTTTTTTTTTTTTTTTAATTTATTGCGATTTTATGTAGCGCGAACTTTACCAGAAGGTGTCAGAGCGCTTTACATAAGAACCAGTTGCAAAACATAAGGACTTAGGATTACATGCTTTACATAAAAGATGCAAACAGAAAAAATTACAAATGTACAAGATGTAAAGTCACACAAAGAAGAGATACAAACAGAAAGAAAAATTGCAAATGTACAAATAGTAAAGTCACTCAAGGAAGAGATGCAAATGGATATACTCTAAGAGTCACATAGGAATGGTAGAGAGTACAAAGGTCTTCTGCATATACTAGTGATTAGAGTTATCTCTATATACATAAGGAGGGGATACGAATGGATATACTCTAAGAGTCACATAGGAATGGTAGAGAGTACAAAGGTCTACTGCATATACTAGTGATTAGAGTTTTCTCTATATACATAATGAAGGGATACAAATGGATATACTCTAAGAGTCACATAGGAATGGTAGAGAGTACAAAGGTCTACTGCACATACTAGTGATTAAAGTTATCTCTATATACATAGGGAAGGGATACGAATGAATATATTCTAAGAGTCACATAGGAATGGTAGAGAGTACAAAGGTCTACTGCATATACTAGTGATTAGAGTTATCTCTATATACATATAAACACATAGTAGATTTTCTCAGGTCAAGACCCAAAAAAAAAAAAAAAAAACAGAAAAGCAGAGGAGGGACGTAATCACAGCACCAAGGGAGGGTGGGTGGGATACAAGGGTATGGAGAAAAGGCAAAATAGAAAAGGGAAGAAACATTTGAAGATCGTCAAGGGGGAAAAAAGGGAAAAGGGTAAAAGACGAGGGAATGGACAAGATGGCGGGTCGGGGTCCAGAGACAAATGGCCGAGACCAGCAGCAAAATGGCGGCCAGGACAAAAGAAAAAAGTAAAGAAGTCCGGACCCCATCTCCAAAAATGGCTGGATTCACAAAAGTCACCAAAGTCAAAACCGGTACTTGTCGTTTCTGTCGCCCTCACTGCAACTGCCCCCTCCTTCCTGGGAACCTGGAAAAGGGACGTAGCAGTCTTCATCCTCCACCGCCTCTATAGCCACCGTAATCTGCACCTGGGCGCTGCGCTCGGCAGCCGGGCCAGCACTCTCCCCCTCACTGTCGTCACCGGGACCATTGGTGACCGGGATACGGCTACTGCCTCCGCGGGGGGCTAAGCCACCGTCTCCACTCTCAACGTCAGCTCCGATGTCCATAGTGCCTGCTTCGAGGGTAAGGCTCACCTGCCTCTCGCTCAGAGGATCACCTGAGCCCTGCAGGAATGGGTCGGACTCGCTCTCTGCCAGAGGCCCCATCTCCGAGCGGCACGCAACTGTTGAATGCTTCCAGGCCCCGCTTCGGGCCGCCTTTGAGCTGATATTGTTAAAAGTGGGGAATGAGATGGAGATACTATGCTTTAATGAGCAGGGTCTCCTGTGTAAACATGTAGTCTGGAGGAGCACTTCCATACTTTCCCATAAGGGTGGATCCCTTTGTTTTTTGGCAGATTAATAACTGTAACATTTTCTACTGGTGCACTTAATGACAATGTATTCTCCATGAAATGTAGTTCTGTAGATTCAGCGTGACTGATTATGTTGTCACTCCCCATTTGCCTTTTCGCCCTCCTCTGTTTTCTGTTTTTGCCTATTGCCGGGTTATTTCTCCTGTCCCTTGGGTGAGCAGCCATCACAACGCGGGCATTACCACGCGCTGCCATTACGACGCTGCTTTTACAACGCAAGTCGTTTTAACGACTTGCGCTGGAGGGCGCTGTTGGAAAAGGAATAGTTTCATTTTCTATTCCAACACCTTCCGTCCTGTAACGTGGGCTGGAGTTGGAATAGAAAATTAAACTATTCCACTATCCAGCGCTTACAGCGCAAGTCTTTGTAACAACTTGCATTGTAAAAACAGAGTCGTAATGGCACACGGGGTAAAAGCCCGCATTGTAATGTCATACAACCGCCCCATGCCATTTGTTTAATGTTGGCATAGCTCTTGTTAGCTTGCTTTTTACTTGCTGTTGATAGGATACTGACTTCTGTTTAGTCTGGACGCAGTGGTGCCTATGTACTGTTTGCGTCCGCGGTTGTGTGGTATGTGTGTTTGAGGGGAACTTTCTTTTACATACTTCCATACATAATGAGCACGGACCTTGTCAGGAGTGCCGCACTGTTAATTATACTTATTCAGCACGACACTCAACATGAGCGCCGCACTGTTAATTGTTTCTTTGTTTTCTCAATAGCCTACCCTGGGCTGAAAGAGGAGCGTTGATAATGTAGATTTCAACACTGGCACCGTCTCACGTCTAGTGCCCGGGCTAACACTACAAGCCTCGCCCACCTTGATTACTCGCTAGCGCAAGCTCAGGAGTAGTGTCAAGGCACTGCAGTGGCATGCCAGTCAAATGTGCAGGCTTCCCGACCCCCTCCAAATGAGCAGTGCGCAAACTAGCAAGAGCGAAGAGTCAGCTTTCACAATGTTACTTTCATCGCAACTCCAGGTTCGCTTGGTAACAAAGCCATTTCAAATATTTAAAAAAAAATCCTGTGGCAAAGGCCTGCTTTGCCGAGCACTGACATGGCGTGCACCCAGAAGCCCCAACAATGCTTACTTCCTCTTCCATGATCTTTGGTTTTCGTGATAAATCCATACGGACCTGTCTCCGGCATAGTACGGCTTAATCTAACCCGTAAATGTCGGTCATTCACCTCCACCTGTGTGCATCACTCTTCTTTCTGTAGAATTAAAATGGTGTAATAGTGACTTGTTGCCAATAAATTTGGGCACTATCTACCCTTACTGCACAGCATTGTGCCACCTGTTCACCCAAACCGTTTTAACATCCATACATGCACAACACGCGTGACAGGATTAATGTTACACTTAATGTGAGGCCATAAAACAGATGGATCTGACAGGCAAGGCATGTCAGGATCGGAAGCCGAAAGTAATTCCCAGTCCTCCTTCTCTTTCTCTTTCAACAAAGAGATGAATCATACCACGGTTCTGATACTTTTGACTTTAGTGTGCCCTGGCTGGGCTTTCTCTTTTCTGGGTGCCTCCTCCTCATTCAGGCTATTTTAGACACATTCGATTGAAAGCCAAGGGCACACTGGCTAGCTTCCAGTGTGGGGCAGTTGCACCAATCAAGCAAGGCTAGCCAACACTACCAAAGTAAATACCACCCTTTGATTTGCCTAGGAAAGATATCTAGAATGGGAAATCACTCCCTGTGGAATACATCACAGGAAGGAAAGTACGCCACACCCGTCTTTTGCTGTCCAGCTCAACTGTGCCTCCTCCCTAGGCACTCACATGAAAGAGGTGTCACCTGACCAGTGAGATAGAGACTCTGCCAAGTGTTAACAGAAGCAACAGCACAACAAGACCAAGGTTTAGCACAACCAGAGCACTGGTCCAAAAAAGATTAAAGGTGGTGCAGCACACTCCCTATGCCGGTTGTCCCTGGGCACAAATTAAACACACAAAATTGAAAACAGAATGGAAGGCGCACTCAAAGGAATTACGTAAATGCTTGAAGTCTTGATTTTTCTTTTTTCTTTATTTAGGTAATTATTCCAAAAGGACATACACAGCCAACGCGTTTCGTTACGTGTTGTAACTTCGTCAGGGCTGAAAACAAAACATGACATAATACAAATTACTTACATATATCATAAATAACATCTAATTTACAAAACATTTACACTCTATACATTTAAAACCTCAAATTTAAGAAGGGAGACACTCCACAATCCGTATGTAGAGAGGAAGGGTTGTCAATAGTACATATAACATAACCAGATCTCAATAGGTTCAGTGATTGGTTTAAAAACTGTGAGACATGTTACAATTCATATCTAGATATCAGACCATATTTTGTATGAAAAGAGACTAGGTTAAAACCAATTGATCCTAGTGAATACATAGTTATAAACTAAATTATACGATTCAAAAAGGAGTTGAAATGAAGGAGAGGGAGAAGAGAAGAGATACAGGAAAAACAAGGATGAGAGAACGTTATGACCCATATTGTACTGAGACAACGTTGCTATACTGCTGTGACAAGGGCTATTGTGCCCACTGAAGGATGAACTTCTAATCTATATTGTTGCAACCAAAAAAAGGCATTTACCCCTAACTAAACAGCTGCTTATAGAGTAACTTTTGGAATACAAGAGCTTACCTAAATTTGTGTTGTAGTGAAAAAGGAGTAGAATGGAACAGGCACCGTAGGGTAACGTAAAGTCCTGTCAGCCAACAAAAACATAAGTGTACATGAATGGAAGGAATATATCAATGTTCAGAGAAATGAGTAACAAATACACAACGTTTGCTCCATATCTGGTAGTGAGACATAAGTAACAAATGAACAACGTTTACTCCATATCTAGTCATGATGAGAATAGAGGAGTAAAAAGGGGCCCAATAACTAAATGACAAGCACATCGAATATAAACTTGGAATCAAATGAGAGGCCCAGCAGAGTATTCCCCATGTCTTATCATGTTGAAAACGGAAGGGTCAAAATGGCTAGATGGCAAGCGCATTGATGAAATACAACTGGTACATGTGGGGATACAAAGCGTTCCAATATATGTGTAAATAATACACCAAAATCAGTACAGAGAACAGTTTGTATATCATGAACCATTGGCAATAAATAGGGGATATCAGTATTAAAGAATAACACTGTATCCCAACCAACCAAAAAGTTAGAGAAAACCTTACTGGATGATATACTAGGTGGAGCTGCTCAGTATGTCTGATTCCAGAAAAAGTGACAAATGGCCTATCGCCGGCAGTGAAGATTGAGATTGGTAGGTACAGAAATCTATGAATAAAGAATATAACATGAAAAGGCAGTTCTTACTTGTATGTAGGATTGGTGTAATCATTTATTACAGACACCTTAAAACAAAGGAAAAATCACTAGAGGGCTCAGATCGGTCTTGTTGGCCCATAAGTAATAAGTAGATCTGTCTGTAGATTTACTAAATATATATACCAAAGTGAAACGAAACAAAGTTGGTAAAGACATGGTGGGAAGCGGAATAGGCAAAAAGTGGTAGGTAAACGAGGTGTTCGCAGGAGCTTACCTTATCACCATAATACAGCTAAAGGTGGTACCTATACCAACAGTAGCACAGTCACTTGTGTAGCGCTCTTTATGTGAATGAGGCGAAGTATGCTTTCCGGCCGCGTCAGAAGTCAAGGCAGCGGCCCACTGGCCATGATATTTTCCTGTGTGGAAAGATGTATATATATAAATAGAAGAATGTATATGTATTTGGTTTGGAAAGCAAGGCCAAACTGTGACGAAAAAATTGTAGTGATGTTAGTACACATGATTGGTAAATAGTTTATCCAGAACGGAAAACCACCGTAAAGAATGCCCCATTTTTGGGAACTTTTCAGTGACGAAAAAATCCCCTAAGTTCCATTAAGAAATGTGGGATAGGCAGCCCCTAGAGCGATACTCGGGAGAAAATGAATATTTAAATAATATCCCCCCAGGTTGAAGAAGACCAATTGTCATATGGGAATAGGACGAGGCCATGTGGCGTACACAGAAGAATCCTGTGTAGATTGAAAATAACATCAGCAATAATAAACCAAAAAACATTTGTAAATGACATGTGAATCACGATTAGGGGAGTACACATGTCAAAAGATACTAACCCCCGAGCCTAAGAGAAGTTGAAGGTTGGTCACAAGAAGACCACAAAGAACCCGATAAACGTGTTAAGACATAATTACACTTTGACTTACTCCAATATGGATTAGAGGTCTCCCGGCACGGTAACACAGGTTCAAAACAACGATACGCGAGACCAGACGCGTAATGATCGTTTTTAAAGGCCATTTCACGCATTGTGTTCCAATTAGCTAAATAACAGTGATGGATCAAGCCTTGATCTTTGGGCTGGGTAAGAGTGGTCTGCTTAATTCAGACACTCTGCTCATCACCACCCCCTTTTCTGAATCATTTTTGTCCACCATAAGCGTGGAAGGGTATACTCAGATGTGAGTCCCTAGCTCATTGCACCATCAGGATTCAAGCAAGCCGGGCCGAAGACGGCTGAAATGCCAGAAACCGGTCCCCGGTAGCTTGTTTCCTTCCCAGTATAAGAATTGGCTTGGTAGTTTGGTCTGCCCTGTTCCCATGATGCACTGGGCCAGGGTCAGACTAATTTGCATATAGCCAAGTTCTGAGCTGGGATGGTGCAGTGAGCTAAAAAACGGTGATGGCTCAAGCCCTGATCTTTGGACTGGGTAAGAGTGGTCTGCTTAATTCAGACACTCTGTTCATCACCACCCCCTTTTCTGAATCATTTTTGACCACCATAAGCGTGGTAGGGTATACTCAGATGTGAGTCCCTAGCTCATTGCACCATCAGGATTCAAGCAAGCCGGGCCGAAGACGGCTGAAATGCCAGAAACCGGTCCCCGGTAGCTTGTTTCCTTCCCAGTATAAGAATTGGCTTGGTAGTTTGGTCTGCCCTGTTCCCATGATGCACTGGGCCAGGGTCAGACTAATTTGCATATAGCTAAGTTCTGAGCTGGGATGGTGCAGTGAGCTAAAAAATGGTGATGGATCAAGCCCTGATCTTTGGACTGGGTAAGAGTGGTCTGCTTAATTCAGACACTCTGTTCATCACCACCCCCTTTTCTGAATCGTGTTCCAATTAGCGGCACGCCTACAAACGGAAGCACCAAACACTAAAGAAGGACGTAATATGATGCCGCTAGTTGGACGAAGATAGAAATAAAGAAAAGGCATTGCTATTTAGAACACCTTTAGAAAGAGCAACAGGGGCGGCCATCTTAGCCTGAGCTAATAGAGTATATCCATAATGTATTAATGTAAACAGAAAAAAGAAAGAAAAAGGGAGTAAAAATATATCCGTGATACATTGAAATGAACAAAAGTAAAAATAAAATTAAAAATAATAATAAAGAAAGGAGAGTAAAGTAAAACATAAAATGCAAAAGGAAAAGAGACGCGACAAAAATGTAAACACGAGCACCAAACATTACTCATTGCCTAAAGTTCGTTTATCTGGGTAAAGGTGAAGGTATTAAATTACAATTGTTATGGGACATATACATAGTGTGTTTCAAGTCCCACTGGTGTGTACCTATATGGCTGCAGGGCATAAGTAAGTAATTACACACAATAGCAGTGTGGATTAGCACAAATCATTTTAAATACATTTTCGATAATCCATTCTAAATTATTATCACCACTTATAGGTAGTAAATAGTTATAGTAACTCATTGTTGTGTTCAATTATGTACTTTTGAAACACAATATTAAATAATTACAAATCATTAGCACCAATTTGTGAGTAGTGTGTCAGACAATGAATGTTTCAACTTGTTATTACAATTGGTTTTGACACTTGAAGTACAAATAGGAACATATGAATCCTAATTATGAAAGGTATTTCATATGAAGTGCCAGATAATATTCTAGGATGACTTATAAAGGATACTCTGGGACATCTGTGTCTTGATTATAATTAGGTATAACAGATGGTGTACTAGGATGACCGGGTATATAGACAGCTGGTACATACATCGAGAGTCTGCAGTCAATCCTGATTCACACATATATAATCCAATATAATGTTAAAAATTCCCCATAAACTCATAGAAAGTGGTGAAGCTCCCTATCTGTATTGTGTCCCTTTAAAGTTGCCTGTAAGCGACAAATCCATTTGGCCTCTTTCTGACGCAACAATATTTCCCGATTACCCCCTCGATCACCAGATGGAATATGTTCTATACCATGGAACCATAGGCTCTTGTCGTTGGGATGGACTTTATTGTAGTGGGAACAGAGGGGCAAGTGACTGTCGTTATTTATGAGTGCCCTGCGATGTTCTTGAAGACGTATCTTTAAAGGACGTATCGTACTGCCAACGTAGATGATACCACATTGGCAGCCAAGTATATAAACTACGTGAGTTGTATTGCAGTTTATAAATTGTAGGATATCATATTTCCTCTTGGTATTGTAACAAAAATTAGTGATTTTATTGCGACCGAATGGGCACATGTTGCACGAGCCACAGATATAAAAGCCCTTAGGTCTGGCCGGTAACCAGTTAGAAGTGTTGGCTTTGTCGTGTATGTAACTGGCGGACAGTGTTTCACGCAGGGTCCTGCCTCTGCTGAAAGACATAGTGGGAATAGTATTAATACTCTTTTTTAAACCTGGTACTTCTAGTAGGAGGCCCCAGTTCTTTTTTAAGATGCCTCTCACTTTTTCGCTATTGGTGTTATGCTGAGTGACCAGGGCCACCGCTCTATGAGATGTCCTGTTAGAAACATTGCTAGATTTGTCCATAAGTGTGTCAGTTCTCCGAAGGTTCTTGGCTTTTGTAACAGCTCTAGAAACAATATGCGGGGATTACCCTCTCCTGAGGAACCTTTGTTCACAATCCCTGAGGTTAGCAAGGTAGCCCTCCTCCTGGCTACAATTTCTACGGATCCTAGTCATTTCCCCATAGGAGATGTTATTTATCACTGATGGGGAATGTGCACGCTAATTGGAACACAACGCGGGAAATGGCCTTTAAAAACGATCATTATGCGTCTGGTCTCCCGTATCGTGTTTTTGAACCCGTGCTACTGTGCCGGTAGACCTCTAATCCATATTGGGGTAAGTCAAAGTGTAATTATGCCTTAATATGTTTATCGGGTTCTTTATGGTCTTTATCTCTTAGCCTCGGGGTTAGTATCTTTTGACATGTGTACTCCCCTAATCGTAATTCACATGTCATTTACAAATGTTTTTTGGTTTATTATTGCTGATGTTATTTTCAATCTACACAGGATTGTTCTGTGTACGCCACATGGCCTCGTCCTATTCCCATATGACAATTGGTCTTCTTCAACCTGAGGGTTTATTATTTAAATATTCATTTTCTCCCGAGTATCGCTCTAGGGGCTGCCTATCCCACATTTCTTAATGGAATTTAGGGGATTTTTTCGTCACTGAAAAGTTCCCATAAACGGGGCATTCAATACAGTGGTTTTCCGTTCTGGATAAACCATTTACCAATCATGTGTATTAACATCACTACAATTTTTTCGTCACAGTTTGGCCTTGCTTTCCAAACCAAATACATATACATTCTTCTATTTATATATATATATACATCTTTCCACACAGGAAAATATCATGGCCAGTGGGCCGGTGCCTTGACTTCTGACGCGGCCGGAAAGCATACTTCGCCTCATTCACATAAAGAGCGCTACACAAGTGACTGTGCTACTGTTGGTATAGGTACCACCTTTAGCTGTATTACAGTGATAATGTAAGCTCCTGCGAACACCTCGTTTACCTACCACTTTTTGCCCATTCCACTTCCCACCATGTCTTTACCAACTTTGTTTCGTTTCACTTTGGTAAATATATTTAGTAAATCCACAGACAGATCTACTTATTACTTATGGGCCAACAAGACCGATCTGAACCCTCTAGTGATTTTTCCTTTGTTTTAAGGTGTCTGTAATAAATGATTACACCAATCCTACATACAAGTAAGAACTGCCTTTTCATGTTATGTACTTTATTCATAGATTTCTGTACCTACCAATCGCAATCTTCACCGACGGCGACAGGCCATTTGTCACTTTTTCTGGAATCAGACATACTGAGCAGCTCCTTCTAGTATATCATCCAGTAAGTTTTTCTCTAACTTTTTGGTTGGGTGGGATACAGTGTTATTCTTTAATACTGATAACCCCTATTTATTGCCAATGGTTCATGATATACAAACTGTTCTCTGTACTGATTTTGGTGTATTATTTACACATATATTGGAACGCTTTGTATCCCCACATGTACCAGTTGTATTTCATCAATGCGCTTGCCATCTAGCCATTTTGACCCTTCCATTTTCAACATGATAAGACATGGGGAATACTCTGCTGGGCCTCTCATTTTTTTCCAAGTTTATATTCGATGTGCTTGTCATTTAGTTATTGGGCCCCTTTTTACTCCTCTATTCTCATCATGACTAGATATGGAGTAAACGTTGTTCATTTGTTACTTATGTCTCACTACCAGATATGGAGCAAACGTTGTGTATTTGTTACTCATTTCTCTGAACATTAATATATTCCTTCCATTCATGTACACTTATGTTTTTGTTGGCCGACAGGACTTTACGTTACCCTACGGTGCCTGTTCCATTCTACTCCTTTTTCACTACAACACATATTTAGGTAAGCTCTTTTATTCCAAGAGTCACTCTATAAGCAGCTGTTTAATTAGGGGTAAATGCCTTTTTTTGGTTGCAACAATATAGATTAGAAGTTCATCCTTCAGTGGGCACAATAGCCCTTGTCACAGCAGTATAGCAACGTTGTCTCAGTACAATATGGGTCATAACGTTCTCTCATCCTTGTTTTTCCTGTATCTCTTCTCTTCTCCCTCTCCTTCATTTCAACTCCTTTTTGAATCGTATAATTTAGTTTATAACTATGTATTCACTAGGATCAATTGGTTTTAACCTAGTCTCTTTTCATACAAAATATGGTCTGATATCTAGATATGAATTGTAACATGTCTCACAGTTTTTAAACCAGTCACTGAACCTATTGAGATCTGGTTATTGTATATGTACTATTGACAACCCTTCTTCTCTACATACAGATTGTGCAGTGTCTCCCTTCTTAAATTTGAGGTTTTAAATGTATGCAGTGTAAATGTTTTGTAAATTAGATGTTATTTATGATATATGTAAGTAATTTGTATTATGTCATGTTTTGTTTTCTGCCCTGACGAAGTTACAACACGTAACGAAACGCGTTGGCTGTGTATGTCCTTTTGGTATAATTACCTAAATAAAGAAAAAAGAAAAATCAAGACTTCAAGCATTTATGTAATTCCTTTGAGTACGCTGCCAAGTGGCTTAATTCCCTGACCTTTGTAGCTATGCGTCTCTGCTAATTGTTTCCCACTTGCACAATATTCACATACTGAATGGAAGCAAAAATAGCAACACCAGTTGATAAATGCAGATGACTCATCTCACTGTCTGTCACAGTTTAAGAACATACTTCTGCGCGTGGTCAGTACAGTACTCGAGGTTCATAGTAACCTCAGTACTTCTTCCATTACACGCGTGTGTGAGTGCATCTATATGTGTCAGCCATCGAACAGCCATGCACCTGCCATGGCTTGCTTTACGTTCTGTCATGCATTGGGCTGATGTGAGGTGCTTTTCCCCCCTTCCGGGATCTCGCACAACAGGGCTCCATGGAACACGGCCCTGAAGGGGCATAACGGTATGCCTGCACAGATCACTAGTGAAGTCTGAGGTATGCTGGACTTTTCTTTTGCGTGTCCTATTATCAGTAGTCCCCCCCCCCCCCCCCCCCCCCCCGACACACACACACACACACACACCACTCCTCCCTAGAGGCAGACTTCCAACAACTTAGTGCTTCCAGAGCAGTCCACCTGTCCGTCTAGAAGAGAGAATGAAAACTAATATTCCAAGGAAAAGTCTACTTTGCCCCGCCTTTCCATGTGAAGACCGCAGGTACTGTGCATTTAGCTGCACTAATCTTCACAGCAATGAAAGCGGTAAGCTTCCGGGGTGTTATCAACAGGTGAATGCTAAGTCCCAGGCAGCAGTAAACATTCCTCCTCCAGATGCTGCAGACAGCAGCATATTATCCCTCCGTGTACAGTTGCTTTTGAGCACCTGTGTGTTATCTCGTGTTGTGCCTTTCCTGATTATCACTCATTTTCCATAAATAAATTAATTTATTTTCCTATCGCACTCATTTTTTTGCACTCGCATACTTTCTGGGCATCCCTCTCTCAAATGCTTGCACTGCTTTCTTCTGCTTATTTATTGGTTTTCCTTTTGTTCCACTCTCCTATTTTCTTCACCTACTTTTTCCATTCACTCCAAATCACAAAACTGCATCGACTTTCAGTGCCTACGCATTAAGGTGCAGAAGTTTCGATCTTGTATACGCCCTCACCACTCACAAACCGTCAGAAATGAGCAGTAAATGAACTCCTTAATGTTTTCTCGTTAACTTGGACAGTGTGAGAATCTTCTTTAATGCTCCTAGCAGTCGGCATTTCACCCTTAAAATAACTGGAACTTTAAATGTAAATTGTTATATTTAGCCCTCACCCACCATGAAAAAAATTATTGAAAAGTTAAAAAAAAGCCAAAAACGATTTCTGATTATTTATGCATCCATAGTCATTTTTAGGTTGAGCATTCCAGACCTCCTTGTATTTTCAGTGATATGGCCACCAAAGGCCCTGATTTTATATTAAAAACAAAGCTTACGACTATACCATTTCCCACTGAAAAGCAATATTTCTCTCCATGTGTTGCCATAGCTGGCATGTCAGGCAGTTTGGTGCTTACTTTCCCTCCACCCAGGCTAATGTGCTGCATAGCTAAGTACATATATAAGGTCCCAAAGGCGAGACCGATTGCATTGCTGCTTCTTTGAATAGGTCAAATATTTACAAGAGTTTGATCTATTGACAATCCCCTCTATTTATGTGATAATTAGCAAAACAGATAAATAAAAGGCATTGCCATTTACAATGCCAATAGCTCAAACTCTCGCAAATGCGAGACCTATTGCATTGCAAATGCTTGTTATATATGGAGCAGGAATTGAGCCTCTCCACATGTCAGGAGCTGTGGCAATTTGAAACGCACTATTGTAGAGTGAGGTCAGCATCCTTGCCCAGTATACTGGGGAACATATAAACAAGGACGCTGGTAGTTCATTGGGGCCAGGGTTCCCATCCTTCCTTATGAGATTGATGATCCTTTCGACCTTCCTGGAGCTTGTGTGTTCAGGTCCTGCGAGCTTAGGTTCATCAAATAAAATGGTCAGCTCAGGCACAGAGGTAGCTCTGGTCTTCATCCAGACTACTAATTCCCCTATGGACACATCAGTGGGGGGAGTTTACTTGACCGTCTTCACCCTCCAGTGGCTGACAGGCTGCCCCGGGACACCAAAGGTGGCTACCTGCGAGGGCGGCCAACCTTAGTGCCATAGGATGGCACGGACCTTCAGCGGTCTAGTGGTTGGCTGACTAGGTGGTCAGCCAGTGGTCAACCTGGGATTCCCCCACGCATGAGTTCATTTCCTGTCCTGGGGAGAGGGGGGGAGGGCTATATAGCCCGGGGGGCGAGGGTCTGGCGTCCTCTTTGTTCCTGTGCAGCAGCGCGTAGCAGACCCTCGCCCCCCACCGCTGGTGAATCCCGCAGCGCGGACCGGACTGCCCGGCGTTCTTTTTAAGGTGAGTGACTTGTGCGATGGGAGGAGAGGGGGAAGGCTGGGGGGGGGGGGTGCGGGGCTTGCACAGTGGCGAGAGCGGGGTGTGCTTCCAGCAGCGCGCGTGGCTGTGAGAGGGGGAAGGCTGGGGGGGGTGCGGGGCTTGCACAGTGGCGAGAGCGGGGCGTGCTTCCAGCATCGCGCGTGGCTGTGGAAAAGGTGTGGGGCAGCTTCAGGCTTAGCTTTGGTCTGCGGCGTGTTTTGGCGCTACTTTAAAAAAAAAAAAAAAAAGAGAGAGAAGAGAAGGGTGGGAGCGCTTCAGGTAATTCGGTGAGTGCCCCGCGGGGGCCTCGCCTCGCTTACTTTGGGGGGTGGCGGGCGTTGGTCCAGATCTTTGCCTGGGTCAACTTGCTGCGATTTTGGGCGCTGCTGTGTCCCGGAGTACAAGGGGGTGAGCGTTGCGAGAGGGGTCGGTAGGTGCCCCCGCGGGGGGGCCTCGCGCTTTCGGACGGTGGCCCTAATTTTCGACCCGCTATGCTAGGGGGGGGCTGCCGTGATTGGAGTTGGGCTTGGGGGGGGGGGAGGGCTCATGTTAGGGAGGGGAGGAGGGGCCCCATCACTGCGTAAGTAGGTGGCGGGACATCCTGTAGAGCGGATATCATGGATTACAATGTTCCGGCCGAGGTTGTGCAGCGGGGGCTGCTTTGGTCCAATTTAAGTTGTGTGGGCGTCGGGGGTGTAGCGCTGCGTGCGCGTGCTTTGGCTTTGAGGCTTTGGCGCTAGGGCGGCCGCCCGCTCCTCTCACCTTTTGGGACGGAGACGGGGCGGGCGGGTCTTGGAATGCGGGGGGGGGGGGCGGGAGGAGGGCCGGCGGGGATTTTGTTTCGGGCCTTCGGGGGGGGGGGGGGTCGGGGCAGGAATGCGCTCGTGCCTTGCACCTTCGGGCCCGGTCGGGGGGCGGGTTTTGGAATGCGGCCTGCGCGGCGGGCCTGTGATGAGAGACAGCGCTGCTAGCTGCTAAGGCGCTTGAGTCCGCGTCCCGGGAAGTGAGCGTCAGATAAATAATGCCACTACAATTGAATCATGTTTCAATTATGTTTTACACAAGAAGCTCTAAGAATGTCTCATATAATAAATGTTTCGATTTGTTTTAAACAAGAAGCTCTCAGAATGTCACATAATGAAGAAATGTTTAAAAAAAAAAAAAAAAAAATTTCAAACGCACATGGAAACATTAATATGGGGTTATTATATTTGCATACGATTTGGTGCACGTTTTGACATTATTAGATGCTGATGAATGCCGTGGAAAGGGGGGGGTTCCGCAGAATGGGTTAAGTTATAGAACGGAGGTCTGGGATGAGTTTAGCAAGGGAGCAGGTATTGGGGTGCTGTAGTTGGGACAGGCAAGAGTAAGCGCAACGTGGGTTGGGGGGGGGGGGGGCGACTCACATGTTGATTTGTCTTTATGCAGGATTGCTTCGCGGATGGAGGATTCACAGCTCACGCAAGGAGTGGCGCAGGTGGTGGGGTATTATTACAGGGGTTTGTTTGGTACGCACCCTCGTGGGTAGTGTCTGCAGAAGGTTTAGTCGAGGTTTAGGATCTTAGGATTAATGTCGGGGGTCAGTTGGGCTACGGGCGGGGGGGGGGCATGGGGCATCTCATCATGTGTTTAATTTTACAGACGCATAAGAGGCACAAGGTCTCGGGACTGCCAACAGGGGCGGCATAGGTAAACGGTTGGCTTACTGTGGTCAGTAAGTCATATGGAATATAATAAAAGAATTTTGGAGGCACGTTCCTAATTTGGGTTTTCTCTTGCAGAGAGGAATAGGGGAGCAATAGAAGATCGGGGTGGACCTGTGGACCGGATTGGGAGCAGCAGTGCAAGCGTTGAGTTGTCGGGTCTGGAGTTCGCTCGCACGCGCGCAGTCGCCACAGTCGCAGCACTCAAAGTAAGTAAGATGGGCTGGGTCGTGATCGGTGCGGGACCCGTGTAAGGGAGCCCTTATCACTCCATCGCAGAGGACGTTGCTTATTGTCTTTTATCCTCCTATCCTCAGATTTTGAACGGTTCGTCAAGCATGGAAAGCCAGGGATCCCCATCGCTATTCACTCAGACGTCGCAGGTGGAAGACTCGCTGCCTGATGCGAGTCAGGCACCACAGTGGGCGGCCTTCATTCGGATGGCCAAGAGGAAAGGTTTAGCCTGGGTCGAGGGGCTCTTGAAGGAGGCGGAGGAGGATGATTCTGGGGTCATCTGCGAGGCTCCATTGTCCGAGGTTGAATCGCAAGAAGCGGGGCCAACTAGATTTTCCAAACGGGCTAAGAAACAGACATCCAAAGAGTTCCCGCCTGACCCTCCAGCAGCCAAGAGCAAAGCTGTGATCGCACATATAGAGCCTCCGCCCAGACACGCGTTGCCTGGGGCGTTACCGGGCATCTCATCGGGGAAAAGCAGAGCGGGGTCCGCACAAATTGAGCCCCCGCCAAGAAACTCTTTGCCGGGGGTGGCACAGGCCGTTTCTAAGGAACCTGCCCCTGTCCAGCCCGTGTATGCCACTCGGGAGGACCTGGCAAGACAGTCTGATTCCCTTAAAGAATTCATGAGAGAGCTCATTGGAGCCATGGTACCGCCAACACAGATCGACAAGACTGCAGGTACACCGGCGGACAACAGTGGAGGGGCAAAGGCGGCGGCCTCTGTGTGGGGCGCTCAGCCGGCGGCGGCTTTGTCTTCTACGACGCAGCTCGTGCAAGTGACTAACACCCCTGCCGTGGTGGCGGGCTCCTCGAAGGCGTTGGCGAGCGATAACACTGTGGCGCCTCCCACGCCGCTGCAGCCCACCCTGCCTGTGTTGCCTGCGCCAGCCATTGTCAGCGACACGGCAGTCCCGGTGGCTGCGGGATTGGTCACTCCCGCGCAAAACACTGGTACGTCTGTGGCCCCTACATTGGGCAGTGGTGCTGGGGTATCATCTGTGTCATCTAATACCATTTCTTCTACAGGAAGCGCAGTTGGCATGGTTACCTTGGCAGCATCTCCTTCTACCCCTAACCCTGGGCCTCTGGTGGCGGCATCTCCTACTACCCCGAACACTGAGCCTCGAGTGGCGGCCGCGCCCCTGTTGTCGGGTCATTGTCACCTGGCATGGCAAGTTCCGTTAGCGGCCAAGGAATTGATATGGAAGAGGGAGTTGATAGATATCTTCTCGCTACTGCTGTTAGGTCAGGAAGGAACTGATGTCAGGAAGGCTGGAGTTAAGGAGGAGGATAAAAAGACCAAATACCAACAATGGCCTGAAAAAACCATAGAAAATTGGCTAGATGCATTTGCAATTTTCCAGGCGGTGATATTGGAGAAATATCCGGAACAGGCGCAGGCGCTAGTCCAGTACAGTACCTTGATACGAAAGGAGGCTGCGCGTTGGGGTGGTCAAGGTTGGGTGTCTTATGACTTGGAGTTTAGGCGAAGGATGTCCCTGTGTCCAGAGATGAGATGGGATCAGAAGGAGGTTCAGTTGTGGCTAGACCATATGGGCTCCAACTTGCTTCGTAATGGGGGGGCTTTAGACAAGAAGCAGGGAGGCAAGTACTCAAACAACGCCTCGCAGCGGAGCGAGCAGCAGCAGGACAGACAGTCCTTTCGGGGTGGTTACAGGAATAGAGGGGGTAACAAAGGCTTCTTTAAAAGAGCATCCCCGGGTATTTGTCGATCTTTCAACGCCGGTTATTGCGCTTGGGGGAAGTCTTGTAAGTTTGGGCACTCATGCAACTGACGTAAATAATTAATTTACTCTCTTAATTTCTATGCAGGTAAGTACTTAATCAATAATAACTCAGATCGGATGAAAAAAGACAGAGTCCGTGGTGTTAGAGTTTCTAAGGGTTTTATTCCTCATAAAGGAATGGTCATGACCAGGATATCGGATTCTGACCACCACAGGGGTGTCAGAAGGGATAGAGAGCGCGCTGCATTTTATTGACAATACATAGCTTATATACTTAATTCACATCATAAGCGACAGTGCAAGAGGCGTAACAGCTGAGAGAAGACAAGATAACAGTATACACGTGGTACTAGTACGTAATCAAGAGGCGTGAACTAGGCGTGAACTGGAGGTGTGTGCTGGAAACGTCACTGATAGGTGACGCAAGTGGGTGGCCCCAAGGGGTGGTGCTAACAGAAAAGTTGCAATGTCAGCAGAAATCGGAAGCTTGGATGCGCGCGCAGCTGCATGACGTGTGATTGGAGGGGTGCAGGGGACTTGACATTTACACTGACGGAAAGAGACAGAAGTCTGGCGTGTCAGATCAACTTGTACTTCTATCATATCTGATATCTGATGTTTAGGAACCATATTATCTGGACGGAAAGGTCTCTAGGGCAGAAGCTATTCTATGCTAACTGTGGATGCGTGTATAAGCGCCTAAGTGTCTGCATGAGAAGCGTGGGGGCACGGGGCCTTCCATGGAAGCATGGTAACAGAGGCTATGAATTACTTGCATTGGGACGGGTCGACCCTTTGGCTCTGCAGCTGGGGAGGATGTTTACTGAAGCTAGTAGGCAGGAATGCATTTTCGAGGAGCGGAACAGATAACTCGAAGGTTATAGTCAGTCTTGGCAGAAAGCAGGCTGAGCTGAGCGCGAGGGGCCGCGCTGGAAGTAAGTCAGAGTTCACGGGTACAGAGGTAGCCTGGGCAGAGGCTGTCAGAGTCAGAAGCCAGAAAAAAGGCTCGATGGCAGAAATTTAGGGCCTACTTTGCCAGAGCAGAAAAACATGTAAAGTACACTACAAAAAGACGGTGGTATAGCATACTTAGGAACGGACTATATAATCCATTCAGGGTGGATCTGAAAGAGGACAAGTTAACGTTGGACGCAAATGTATTTGCGTCTTCATAGCTGGTACAGGAGGGAAGTTACATGCACTTTAAGCTGGTACATGGAGTCGGTGGGGTACGCGCTAGGGAACATAACATGACCAAAAAATTTATATTTCCTCATTCCCTCCTTGTTCCCTACGGACCCTTCATGATATATCGATCCTCATGAATCGATCAGTTTGTTCTTGTAACATCATTTGTTCTTCTTTCTTTCGTTTACGTTTTGAGAGAAAACTGGAATGTTCAATACAAGAGGTGGCACATAGTCCACAAATCGCTGGCCCACACTGCAGGCACAGGCAGCAACTGAATACTAGGACTAGTCCAATGCCTAGGAAGGATAGGATCTTCCATCCCCAAGCTGTTAACGTTGTCCAGAACCAACCGGACCAAGTCCAGGTGCCTGGATTCTGATGTATCTGATTTGCAATTTTATGGAGACGTGTAATAGCTTGATATACAGATGGTGCGTTTTGTGGTAAGAAAACACAACAACTTGACCCGATGACCTTACAGGCTCCACCTCTATCTGCCAAGATGACGTCAATAACAAGACGGTTCTGAAGGACAACAACCCGCATGGCGGACTGCTCTTCTGTTAAGTTACCTAAGGCGGAGGCAGTTTCATTCACTACTGCTTCAAGCGTTCTAGTTAATCTGCGTATTAATTTACTATTCTGAACAGGTCCTAAAAAGAAAAAGAATCCTTTATTAAAATTGGTGTACTGTTCCCATGCCGTTTCTGTGTAGTCGACAAGTGGGATATCTCTCCTGGATCTATTCTTTACTAGATTGGTATTTCTATGGTAATCAGGGGGAGCTAGGAAAACAGGTGGCAGAAGGAATGCAATGTAACAGGTACCATCCCAATCTGGAGGTAGACGTATGTATGCGGTATGGCCGCAAACAAAGTAAGAATGACGGATAGCTTTGAAGGACGATTTTCCATGATCACTGAATTCGACCACAGTAGTGCATTTACTATGACCTAAGTGTACTGAACCTTTCTTCTTGATACATAATTCACCAGTGACTGGCAATACTGACATAATGGGTAGAACTGGTGCGGCTTCGGATTCAACAGTAAGAATCATGAGGCTAATTGTATAATTACCTAATCCATACACTTCATTTTCTAGATCAGTTCCTATTCTAGTGGGGAGTCCCTCCTTATCAGGGTAACAGACGTCGAGTAGGACCAAGTTCAGGTTTCCCCAAACCCAGCCCCCATCGAAAACAGCAATATCAGGATCTAAGGAATTAATTATTTTAAACCATGCACCGCAGGAGCCATTGTGAGTGAACGGGTACGGAAAGAGGGGCAGAGCTCCCTTGTAATTCTGGTAGGGAGGGAGTCGGCCACATATCCAGCAATTTGTAGCATTGTTAGTTTGATGAGAATGATGTAGCATACTAATGAATGTGTTGTTGCGCAGCGCAAGTCTGTAGGAAAGTTCATGTGGAGGTAACTCACTAAAAGTGTGTTCAGCAGATATATTGTAAACAGATTGTTCACGCTTGAAAATAGGGTAGTAGATAGGTAAAAGGATGCTAGCAACAATAATTAAAATACTCCGAATAAACATGATTAATAGTGTCACTATACAGTGACTACGGAGTGATTTACAGTATGTACGTTTCTTGGCTTCTCTCTCTCTCTCTCTATCTCGATCTAGGGGATACATGTCAGAAACTATTTAACCGATTCACCTAGGGGAGGACTTAAACAATTAAACTGTCTGACTTGCTAGATCGGAGTTTCATGCGATACTCCTCTTGGGGAGTTTTTTCTCGTTCAGATTCTGTAAAGTCTTTCGGCTCAACACAGTCTTTGGTGGGGGTGGACGAGTCTCGATCAGGTTTCAGTCCAAAGAATTTTTTCACATGACTCGTATGAACCCACCCCTTTCTCCCTTCGATTTTCACGGCCGTCCTCGTGGTGAGAAGGACGGTCTTCGGCGATTTCCAGCGGGGCTCCAACGGACTCTTTCTATCAAAATTTCGCACTAGTACGATGTCCCCAGGACGGACGTCGTGTGGCTTTACATCAGTGTTGTCAGGGAAGGCTGCGGCAACCTGTGAACGACATGATTGGAGTGCAGACATCAAGGAGGCAAGGTAATCTGTCAACATATTACAATCAACATCAGTAATCTTTTTCGGAATGGGCGTCCCCCACATATTCGGTGGTCTGCCAAAGACCACCTCGTACGGGGATAGCCCTGATCTCGAATGGGCGACCATTCTCATGTAGAATAGTGCCACTGGCAGGGCGACTATCCAGTCGACCCCTTTCTCCTGACATATTTTGGCAAGGTGGATCTTTAGTGTCTGGTTATGTCTTTCTACAAGGCCTGCGGCTTCGGGATGTCGGACACAATGGAACTTCCACTGGTATCCCAATAATAAAGAAACTTCTTTCATTAATGCAGATGAGAATGGCTGACCGTTATCTAAGTACACGACACGAGGCAAGCCGTATCGTGGGAAGAATTCACGAACCAGCTGCTTGGCAGTGGTCGGAGCAGTGTAATCTGGGACTGGGTATGCTTCGGTCCAGCGGGACAGAGCACAGACAACTACGAGAACATATTTAAATCCTCGACAACGGTCCATCTGGATATAATCCATCTGGAGGACTTCAAAAGGGTGATCGGGAGGATGAAATCCACCTTGCTCTACAGGGACGCTTTTACCTGGATTGAACTGACAACAGATCATGCAAGTACGCACTTTCTGTTTTGCTGCTGCTCGTAAGTGTTTATTGTTCCAAAGATTTTGTAAACTGTCTAGCATCGCTTTCTCTCCTAGGTGTGCTGGGCTATGTGCTGTATTTATCATGACTTGAACCATAGAGTCAGGGAGAAACCATGTAGATTTTCCCTTCGTCACCCAACCTTGGTCTGTTTGGATCCCTCCTTGTTCAATCCATTTCTTTATTTCTTCTGGAGTAGCATGTGTCTGAATGTCGATAACATCTAGTGTGGGATCCCTGACTGTCATACAGTTTGTCGGTTCTGTTGTCTTTGTTATATCAGTTGTCTGAGTGTGAGTCAATGCTGTATGTTTTGCTGTCTGGTCTGCCAGGTCGTTACCCTGGGAAACAGAATCTGTGACTTTAGTATGTGCTTTACACTTCATGACGGATATGCCTGAAGGCAGATGTATTGCTTCTAACAATGCTTGAATGAGGGGGCCATGTTGGATTTTGGCACCATGAGAGGTCAGGAAACCTCGTTCTTGCCATAACATGCCGAAGTCGTGTACAACTCCGAACGCATAACGGGAATCAGTGTATATGTTGACATTTCTGTTCTTGGCTAGAATACAGGCTCGGGTCAGAGCGATGAGCTCTGCCGCTTGAGCAGACAGTGTATCAATACGATGTGTTTCTTTAACTTCGGTTTCAGTGGTCACGGCATATGCGGCCACTAACTCTCCTGTACTTGTTCTCATACATGAACCATCCACATAAAGTGTCAGGTCAGGATTTGTCAATGGAACATCTGTTAAATCTCGTCGGGGCTTTGTTACTGCATTAATGATCTCTATGCAATCATGCGGAGCTGGATCTGTCATAATGGTAGGTAACAGTGTTGCTGGGTTCAAGATACTGCAGCGTCTGATTTCTATGTGTGGCTGGAATAGTGTCAATTCGTAACCTGTCAGTCGTGCTATAGTCTGAGTTCTGTTTAAAAGAACCTCTACAGAATGTGGAACTTGTACTGTTAACTGATGGCCTAAAACAATTGAATCGCTCTGTCTTATTGCTAACGCTGTTGCTGCTACTGACTTTAAGCACGCAGGGAGTGCCTGGGCTACTGAATCCAATGTACTTGAAAAATAAGCGCAAGGCTTATGTGAACCTGCCTGATCTTGAGTGAGGACAGACAATGCTGTACCGTCACGTTCTGTAACAAAAAGTGTAAACGGTTTGCTGTAACATGGTGTCGCTAAAACTGGTGCTTGGCATAATGCTTTCTTTAATTCCTCAAAGGCTTGTGTGTGTTCCTGAGTCCAAGGGAGGGCAATCGAAGTTGCTGCCTCCTGCGTCGTTAACTGGATGAGTGGTTTAGCTAGAAATGCATATTGAGGAATCCATTGTCTGCAGTACGAGGTGAGGCCTATGAAGGCCCGCACTTCCTTCTGTGTCTGGGGTCGTGGCATATTTACAATTAACTGAATGCGATCGGGAGTGAGCTGTCTCCCCACTTTGGACAGCAAGTGACCCAAGTATACAACTTGCTGAACACAGAATTGTAGCTTCGAAGGAGACACCTTGTGTCCCTTGTCTGCCAGAAAATGTAAAACTGTCAATGATGCTTGTTCACATTCGGGCTCACTTCGTGCGGTGATCAGTAGATCATCGACGTATTGCAGTAAAGCGGTGTTAACTGGCATTTGAATACAATCTAGTTGTCTTTTCAGTGCTTGACTATAGATGCTGGGGCTTTCTGTGAATCCTTGAGGTGCGCGGGAAAATTTGAAACTTCGTCCATTTAAACTGAATCCGAAGAGATATTGGCTCTCCGGATCAATGGGTACACTGAAGAAAGCGTTCTTGAGATCAATTACAGTAAAGAACGTTGCTTCTGAATCAATAGCAGTCAATAGGGAAGAGATATCGGGGACCACAGGGTACTGTGGTACAATGCATTTGTTCAATTCTCGAAGATCAATCACCAGCCGATATACTGGCGGTGCATTGGGGTCTGTACGTTTAAGAATTGGAATGATGGGTGAATTACAGATATTGGAGTCGGTCTCTACGACCACTCCCTGGGCAATAAGCTCTTCAATGATTTTCAGTAAAGCCACTACAGCATCAGGCGGTAACTTGTATTGTCTGATTCGTGGTAGAACAACTCCTGTCTTGAGTGTAACACGATATGGTGTGATATGCATACAACCTACGTCAGCTGGGCCTTTTGCCCATAGGTGATCTGGTACATTTTTCAATCTGACATCAAATTCTCGTAAAACATAATGACCCTTGAAATCCCGTAGAAAGAGTCTAACTCCCTCCGGGGAACAGCATATTATAGCTCCTAGAGCCTTCAGTGTTTTGATTCCTAACAGATTTTCTGGGCATGAGTTCGTAAGTAACAAATCTGTAACTCGTGATAATGGACCCACAGCCAAGGGTACTGGTTCCGATACTTCATTTACAATAGGCTGTCCTGAAAAACCAAGGGAAACATTCTGTGAGCCTGAGAGGGGTGCCCCTGGGACTTCATTATGACTGATTGTGGTGCGACTTGCCCCTGTGTCAATTAAAAACTTTCTGTCTTTTCCCAATACGTGACTGTGTACATAAGGACCTTCTTGATCTACAGGAATTTCAATAAGAGGCAAACCACCTTCCCTCTCTAGGCTGTTTCATGTATATCGGGGGTAATCTGGATATGCAGATTGAGCATACTGGTACATCTGTTGTGAAACTTGCTGAGTCGCGGCAATGGGCTGTGGTCCAGCTACTGTCTGTGCTGTATGAGATGGAGCATGCATAGGCTGTGTATTCTGCATTGGCTGTACATTTTGTGAGGTCTGTGGCTGGACCTGATCTTGTCTAGGCGGATGCGGTCTTTCTTTAGTTTTACCTGTTGAAATGTTATGTTTCAGGACTGGGCATTCATGTACGTAATGACCTGGCTGTTTACAATAATTACATGTCCCTTTAACGGGAGCTGTAGTATGATTTGTCTGGGTCCCACCTTTTCTCTGACCGTCGGCTGGGACCGTCTGAGCTACTAACATTTTCATCTTTGTGTCTTTCATACGTTTCTGTTCCTGATCTTGTTCTTCTCTAATTCTGTTCTGATGATACTGTAACATTTGTAACATCTGGGATGGCGTATTTGCCTGCCAAGTACTTTCAACTTTGTACACTCTATTTTTAACTAATGGTAGGGAATTCTCGACTAATTTTGATACGAAAAGGTGTGGATATGATTCGCTGCTCGGTTGTAGGCCACTATTTATAATGAAACATTTCTCAAATCTGGAATAGAAGTCACTAGTATCTTCATCATGTTTCTGTTTACAGGACGAGATGGCGTCCCAATCTTCCTTTCTAGTTGTCAATAATCTTGGCAAAACCTGTACTATTAATCCGGGTAATGCTTTAGTCTTGTCCCCAAGACCTACTCCGGGGATCCGTTTGCTTTCTTCGTCTTCTATTTCTGCCCATGCAATCTTTGTGTCCCCCACCTCCCATTCTTTTTCCTTTAATTTCTCGTAAATGCCCGTGGGCAACAGTACCTTCAACATTTTCATGATATCATCATACGTGTAATCCCCCATTAGTAGCATGTCCTTAAGCTCTCTGTGAAAACCTGCAGGGTCTTTATCATGACACGGAACTAGTTTCTTCATTTCTAACAGTTCTAACTTAGTCAGTGGCGTGTGCACATATACACGTTTCAGGGCATGATCCGCACCCATAACTGGGTGTACTTCTCGTAAGGGGTTCTGACTTTCAATGCCACTACCGCATTGCATGTGGTACATTTTCCTTTCTGGAGGCGGGGCCGGAACATATTCAGAGCTTATGAAGGTGTTATATTTATGTCGTTGTTCTAGAATTATTTGTATTAACTTGGTACTGAAACCTCTCCATCTATCCATGAGTAGTGCTTCTAATGTTTCGTGTAAGGGACCTGGATCGGAATGATGGTTTCTGTACTTGATGAGGAGGTGCTGAATCATGTATACACCTGCTAATTTCTGCTCGTCTGGGGAGAGGTTCAAGAATGTCTGCGCTAACGTATCATCATTATATATGTCTGGATTCTCGGCCCATAACACGGCTGACCGAGCTAGTTCCTGTTCATCCATAGAATTCAGTACATGGTACCCCATTCTTTCTCGTAGTCTTTTATCAGTCTCCTGGAACTGGTGTTCAGAAGAATTCGGGTTTGTTAAAGCAGAGAGAAAAACTCTCTTGCTTTCTGGACGGATGCCTTTCCTAAGGTAAGTTCCCTTACCTACATACGCTATAGTATCTGGAGTCCTTTCTTGTTCTTCAAGCTCTTCTTCCTCCTCGGAGGAAGCTTTGTCATTCCCTTTCTGGTGTGCCGTTATCACTGCCTTTCTAATTTTCTTGTACATACTGCCTATGCAAGCCCCCCTGTCATGTTTTCCATCGGCTATATTTTGACCCCACTTGTTTAGTGCATCTAATTCACTTTGATCTGTCTCAGGCCTGTCTCGTTCTCTTATTAGACAATTTATGAAAAATCGTAGTATTTGTGCTTGAATGTCAACTTTCTGTTTCTCCATGGCATCCTTGATACTGTCAGGGTCTTTCCCTGTCTGAACAAACTCATATATCCTATCTAGACGGTCCTTCATTCCTACATAGCATAACAAGATATCAGTAGCAGATCTTAACCGTAGTGATGCCAATATCATTAGATCGTTTTTTCCGGGTACTGGATCATATCTGCAAACTGACATGTTTTCCTTTAATGCGTCAAGGCGGGGAGACTGGAACGTGAGAGGACTCTGCGTGTCCCTGAAATTGAATCTGCGTGTTAATGGCGGGGTCCGAAGACCCGCAGTCGCACCTCCTGAAGCGGATGCTTGGGCATTATCTCCCTGCGGAGTCTGGATCTGGACTTGAATTTGTCGTTTAGTAGGATCAGGTAGGATTTGCTTCGGTAGGTCAATCTTGGGTGCGGGAAGTGGCGGAGCTGGCGGAACGGGGGAGGTCTGTCGCGGTACCGGCGGAACATGATCTGGGGCCGGAGTGCCACCCCCTTCCCTGTCAGGAGGCAGGGCACGAACAGGCAGATTGGTGTAAGCTGGTGCTACATCCTCTAGATAAGAATTTAAGAATATGTCTTTAGTAGTCTTATGCATTACTTTAGTTGGAACTAATGGTGGCGGTAAGTTTTTCGGTATTTCTGATAGGGCCTCAGGTGTACCCTCGGCCGCGAGATACATACCATTTACGAGATTGTTTCGGGCACGGTCTATTTGTTCTGTTTTTACTCGGATCCCTTCAGTCACTAACTCGTTTTCTTGGGCCTTCTCTGATTCTTTAAGTCTGTCCTCTCTACGGAGTGCTTTCTCAGCACGCTTATGTGAGTCCTTACGCCAGAATTCTATGGCGTCTTTCTGAGATTGTCTAGCTTTCTTTTTCCATAATGCTTCTTCTACCTTCATGATGCACTCGGCATCCCATGTTCCGGTAACAGGCCATCTGTGTCTTTCGTCTAGGTGCTTGGTGTAATCGGCCCATAAGTCTAGATACAATATGGCGTCTATGCCATGTTTATGATACATAAAGTTACCTGGAGTATCCCTAGGGGGAATAGGAATTTCTTCCTCCAGTATCCCTTTCCTAGTTCCTATCTGCTTTAACTTGTTGAAAAACGGCATTTTGCTTACTTATTACTGAATACTCAATCCTTACTACTTAATACTGGTTACAGCTACTTTATACAAGAAACACAAAAATAAATGCACATTAAACGGTCACATTCATACCACGACATTAATCACATAAGAAGACATTTGAGACATAGATGACTACCCCCTATACTGGATGTACTGCTCAACAGTACAGATACACTGGTGTAACAGTGCAGAAATTCGGAATACTAGATATACTGCTAAACAGTACAGATACACTGCCTAAAAACAGTGCAGACCGGACTTGTGTACCCAAACCCGTCTAGATACGTCCCAGCAATGGTACTCACCGGGAAGCACGGAAACAGAAGGCCTCGGAAAACTTGACTGGACTCGACTCGGTACTTCGGAAAACTTCGGAGAACTTCGGAAAACCTCGGAAAACTTCGGAAACCTGGTGGGCCTCTTGACACCTCGGACCTTGCTTCTTTCGGCTAGGCTCTGGTCGGGATCCTCCGCACTCCTCACCGCCTCGTCTGGGCACTGATCGCAGTCTTCGTCACCTCCGTGGGCCAGAGGGAGATGCAGGAAATCCTGCCAGTACGCGTAGGTTCCGTCTAACTGATGGCAGGGGACAGAGCTTGCAATGCGCCAACCGGCGCGTGAGGTGGGGGAGGGGTCCCTATTCGGGCGCCAAAATGACGTAAATAATTAATTTACTCTCTTAATTTCTATGCAGGTAAGTACTTAATCAATAATAACTCAGATCGGATGAAAAAAGACAGAGTCCGTGGTGTTAGAGTTTCTAAGGGTTTTATTCCTCATAAAGGAATGGTCATGACCAGGATATCGGATTCTGACCACCACAGGGGTGTCAGAAGGGATAGAGAGCGCGCTGCATTTTATTGACAATACATAGCTTATATACTTAATTCACATCATAAGCGACAGTGCAAGAGGCGTAACAGCTGAGAGAAGACAAGATAACAGTATACACGTGGTACTAGTACGTAATCAAGAGGCGTGAACTAGGCGTGAACTGGAGGTGTGTGCTAGAAACGTCACTGATAGGTGACGCAAGTGGGTGGCACCAAGGGGTGGTGCTAACAGAAAAGTTGCAATGTCAGCAGAAATCGGAAGCTTGGATGCGCGCGCAGCTGCATGACGTGTGATTGGAGGGGTGCAGGGGACTTGACATTTACACTGACGGAAAGAGACAGAAGTCTGGCGTGTCAGATCAACTTGTACTTCTATCATATCTGATATCTGATGTTTAGGAACCATATTATCTGGACGGAAAGGTCTCTAGGGCAGAAGCTATTCTATGCTAACTGTGGATGCGTGTATAAGCGCCTAAGTGTCTGCATGAGAAGCGTGGGGGCACGGGGCCTTCCATGGAAGCATGGTAACAGAGGCTATGAATTACTTGCATTGGGACGGGTCGACCCTTTGGCTCTGCAGCTGGGGAGGATGTTTACTGAAGCTAGTAGGCAGGAATGCATTTTCGAGGAGCGGAACAGATAACTCGAAGGTTATAGTCAGTCTTGGCAGAAAGCAGGCTGAGCTGAGCGCGAGGGGCCGCGCTGGAAGTAAGTCAGAGTTCACGGGTACAGAGGTAGCCTGGGCAGAGGCTGTCAGAGTCAGAAGCCAGAAAAAAGGCTCGATGGCAGAAATTTAGGGCCTACTTTGCCAGAGCAGAAAAACATGTAAAGTACACTACAAAAAGACGGTGGTATAGCATACTTAGGAACGGACTATATAATCCATTCAGGGTGGATCTGAAAGAGGACAAGTTAACGTTGGACGCAAATGTATTTGCGTCTTCATAGCTGGTACAGGAGGGAAGTTACATGCACTTTAAGCTGGTACATGGAGTCGGTGGGGTACGCGCTAGGGAACATAACATGACCAAAAAATTTATATTTCCTCACAACAAGTGTGGAGGCTCTCACGCAGCAGGATCGTGCACCACTCAGCAAGGGGGCGCTCCCAAGCCTACAAAGGAGACAGGTAGCAAGCAATAAACCCAGCGCACCGCCTCTTCACTCCAACCCTTCCCCCGCCCCCGATTTGATTCTGGATGAATGTGCACGCAGTACAGCAGGGGCGTGCAAGGGACCCTCGCCTGTAATTTTGAACAATTTGTTGCCCCTCTTGCAGAAATATCCGCTCGCGCGTGACAGGCTCATGTTGCTGGCGGGATTTAGCGAGGGTTTCAGGATACCATATGTGGGTTGTGAGGCCCCCAGAGAGGCTGAGAATTTGAGATCCGCGAGGGATTTGCCTCTGGTGGTGAGATCCAAAGTGGAGAAGGAGAGATTGCTGGGGAGAGTAGCGGGCCCTTTTGCAAGTCCCCCGTTAAAAGACTTTGTGGTGTCACCACTTGGGGTGGTCCCTAAGAAGGAGCCAGGTGCTTTCAGGCTGATTCACAACCTTTCTCATCCTGAAGGGGCATCAGTTAACCATGGGTTAGAGGAAGGGTCTTGCTCCGTCTCTTACTGCTCACTGGATGTGGCATTGGATTTAGTCAGGAGAGCGGGTGTGGGGGCGTGGCTGGCGAAAGCAGACATAGAGTCAGCCTTTAGGTTGTTGCCAGTGCACCCCAGCAGTCAACACTTGCTGGGTTTCAAGTTGGATGGAATGTACTACTATGATCGATGCATGCTGATGGGGTGCTCAGTGTCGTGCGCATACTTCGAAGCATTCAGCAGCTTCCTGCAGTGGGCGTTACAGTCCCGCTACGGAATAAAAGGGGTGTCACACTACCTGGACGACTTCCTTTTTGTAGGGTCTCAAGGGTCGATGGAGTGCAGCGAGGCATTGCAGAAATTTGAGGAACTCACCTCTACTTTGGGGGTTCCATTAGCTCCTGGTAAGACAGTGGGGCCTGCGCAGGTGTTGACTTTACTAGGGATTGAGATTGACACGGTGAAGGGAGAGTGTAGGTTACCAGCGGACAAGGTTCGGGACCTGGAGCAGGCCATTGTTTTGGCTCTAGGTCAGGACAAAGTGACGCTAAGTTCCTTGCAAGGGCTGCTGGGGAAACTGTACTTTGCCGCCAGAATCATCCCGGCGGGAAGGGTCTTCGCGCGCAGGCTGGCTAGGGCATGCGCGAAAGGCAAGAAGAGTTATCATTTGGTGAGACTTAGTAAAGGTATGAAGGGGGATCTCAGGATGTGGGCAATGTTTCTCGCTGATTTCAACGGCTCTGTGGTCTGGAGGGCGCCGTGGGCAGGGTCACCTGAACTGGCGATGTTCACAGATGCTTCTGGCAGGGAAGGATTTGGGGTTATTCTTGACACGGACTGGTGCGCACAAAAATGGCCAAACGTCTGGCGAAAAAAGAGAGTGACCTCCAACATCACGGTGCTGGAATTGTTCCCCATTGTTGTAGCTTTTCACCTGTGGCCAGCGAAGTTAGCCGCGCGTAGGGTGTTGATGTGGTCGGATAATCTGGCCGTGGTACAGGCCATCAATTCTCAGTCTGCGTCTTGCCCTCTAGTTTTATGCTTACTCAGGGAGCTGATGAGGGTTTGTCTGGTCTATAATGTAGAATTTAGAGCGCGGCACATCCAAGGGGTTCAGAACACAGCTGCTGACGCTCTTTCTCGCTTTCAGTGGCACAGGTTTCGGGAGGAGTGGCCGAGGGCAAAGGAAGAGATGACGAGGTTCCCGGAGCACCTGTGGTTCATTCTGAATCTGAGAGGCGATTGAGAGGTCTAGGCGAGCTGGCTTTGGCACCGCGAACAGTGAAGCGTTACCGGGCAGGAGTGGAGAAGTTCTGTGCAGTCACCGGGGATTGGGAGCAGGTGCTGCCAACTTTGGAGTCCAGGACTCAGGACTTTATCATGTGGGCGAAGGACGAGGGCAAGTCACAATCTTGGGTGGTGGGCCATTTGTCGGCCATTAGTCACCACGCTAGGCTGAGGGGACAGCCTGACCCAACCAACTCCTTTCTAATACGGTCAGCGCTGAAAGGTTGGTTGAGAAGTGAGCCCCGAGCTCCTGATAACAGGGCAGCGATTGACTTTGCAACTTTGAGAGGGATGCTGGACAACACAGAGAGGGCCACCAGCTCCGCGTTTGAGGCAGCACTTTTTTCCGCTACCTTTGCACTAGCATTCTTTGGGGCCTTCAGAATAGGGGAGATTGTGGCTGCATCAAAGAATGACGAATCAGGTATTGCTTTGGGTAGGCAGGACGCCACTTTGGTTGGGGACTGCTTGTCTATAAGGTTGAGGCAATCGAAAACAGATCAAGGAGGTGCAGGCAAGGTGATAGTGCTGAACAAATTAGGAATTACCAGGTATTGCCCCGTGCAGCTGGTGGGAAATTATCTTGCGCAGCGCCCGCCGGGGGAGGGTTACCTTCTGATTCACGCAGATGAAACCCCCTTGACCAAGTACCAGCTGCGGCGCGTCATGGACACTTGCTTGGAATTGGCGGGCTGCAACAGACAGGGAAAAAGGTTTTGTACTCACTCATTTAGGATAGGTGCTGCGACTACAGCTTTTCAGGCAGGGCTGCCAGTGGCAAATATAAAGCAGGTGGGGCGCTGGGAGTCCAGCTGTTACAAACGTTACATACGCACCTAAGAGGGTTAATACAGGACTGGTTGGCAGGCAATTTTTGGAGATATGTTTGTGACATGATGCAATGTATTGTTAGCAGTGTATAATCGGATATGTAATAAACGTGTTTTTAAACATCTGCATCTTTTTATTTGTTAGGTAAATCGGTCTGGGTGGCTGGAAATGTGAGAATACAAAGGGTAGCCCGGTGGGCCGATAGCGGAAAATGGAAGCATGGTTTTGCAGCAACAAAAATCAGGTGGATAGTGTCGCATGAATTGCATTGGAGTAGCGTGCAGCGCATATTTCAAAAGCTATTGGACGGGGGCGAGTCTCCACCAGACCTCTTAATTGTGCATTTGGGAGGCGAGGAATTGGTCCCCTTGGAGCGCAGGGTCCTGCTGCTGTTAATGAGGGGCACGCTGAGTGATTTGAGCAATCTGTTGGGGCGGTGCGAAGTATGGTGGTCCGAGATCACTCCAAGACTGCATTGGAAGGGTGCGAGATCAGGGGTGGCCATCGAAACTTCCCGCAGGCGAGTGAATAGTGCCATGCGTAAATTCACAGAGCAGAGGGGATTCGGCTTCATAAGACATAGTTTGTTGCACACCAAATGTACGGGTTGTTTCGAGGAGGACGGCGTCCATTTATCAGAAGTTGGGATAGCCATTTTCCTGCTGGACCTATCTGAAGCGATGGGAGCAGCGGGTTGTAAATAGAGGACAGATAAGGGATGGGGGGACTCTCGGACGGCGGTTGCCGCACCGGGAGCCTTGGCGGAGTTACAGGGCGATCCAATACAGGAAGGTACAGAAGGGTACCCTCTACAGGAGCACCGGAAGGGTGCGTGAGCGATATATCCCCCAGGGAGATCCACAGTAAAAGGATCCTGGGGGACTGACGGCGCCCCGTTAGTCCTTCGGGCGGTTGTGTACCTGAGCAACCGGGGGTTGCCAACGCTCTGCCCCCCGAGGGGGGGGGTTTGAGTATATGGGCGGACGAGAGGTTCGCCGGGGGTAGGGGTTAGACCTTCCCCCACAAACTGATAACGCCCCTAAGGTTTAACACCGCGGGGGGTTATAGCTCGGTCAGGTGGGCGGGTCGCGAGGGGCGGCCTGTCCTGGATCGTCCATAAGTTAACCCAACATGTTGGCATATGTATATGCTAATAAAACTGCAACAACTTTCTCCATCAACTTGTGTGGTGTCCGTTATTGTGTGATGGGGGGGGTTGTGTATAAGCGGGTACGGGCCGATATTGGCACTATGACAGGCTGCCCCGGGACACCAAAGGTGGCTACCTGCGAGGGCGGCCAACCTTAGTGCCATAGGATGGCACGGACCTTCAGCGGTCTAGTGGTTGGCTGACTAGGTGGTCAGCCAGTGGTCAACCTGGGATTCCCCCACGCATGAGTTCATTTCCTGTCCTGGGGAGAGGGGGGAGGGCTATATAGCCCGGGGGGCGAGGGTCTGGCGTCCTCTTTGTTCCTGTGCAGCAGCGCGTAGCAGACCCTCGCCCCCCACCGCTGGTGAATCCCGCAGCGCGGACCGGACTGCCCAGCGTTCTTTTCCCTCCCATCCGCTTACCCTGCTCTTGGGCAGATCGGGGTTGGGGGGGGCTACTACTAATGAAATGTTTTGTGTTGCAGGCGGAGTTACAGGGCGATCCAATACAGGAAGGTACAGAAGGGTACCCTCTACAGGAGCACCGGAAGGGTGCGTGAGCGATATATCCCCCAGGGAGATCCACAGTAAAAGGATCCTGGGGGACTGACGGCGCCCCGTTAGTCCTTCGGGCGGTTGTGTACCTGAGCAACCGGGGGTTGCCAACGCTCTGCCCCCCGAGGGGG
Organism: Lissotriton vulgaris; assembly: GCF_964263255.1. NCBI lineage: Eukaryota > Metazoa > Chordata > Amphibia > Caudata > Salamandridae > Lissotriton > Lissotriton vulgaris. Next base: position 120,825,215 of record NC_141686.1, read on the forward strand.
GGGGGTTTGAGTATATGGGCGGACGAGAGGTTCGCCGGGGGTAGGGGTTAGACCTTCCCCCACAAACTGATAACGCCCCTAAGGTTTAACACCGCGGGGGGTTATAGCTCGGTCAGGTGGGCGGGTCGCGAGGGGCGGCCTGTCCTGGATCGTCCATAAGTTAACCCAACATGTTGGCATATGTATATGCTAATAAAACTGCAACAACTTTCTCCATCAACTTGTGTGGTGTCCGTTATTGTGTGATGGGGGGGGGTTGTGTATAAGCGGGTACGGGCCGATATTGGCACTATGGTCACCGGTGGGAAAACCAAATTATTGATGTATAGATTTGTAACATGGCTAACCCAAGCTGCTTCTGAGTCGCCATTCTGCCTTGATTTATTGAAGCTCTTTAGTTTGTTCACGTGTTCCCAGAAGAGCACATGGTTAGGATCTTTCAGCAGTTTAAATAGGGTTTCCCATTCCTTTTGGTCCCATGCCTCCTTATGTTCCCAAGTTGTTTTCGTGGGGATTCATCTCTCCGTTTGACCTCTGCAGCAGTGTTAATTTTAGGTTTTTGTTTATGTAACTCCTGTGTTCAGCGGAGTGCCCTTCTTGCTCTGATGATGGTTTTGTCATATTGCACTGCTGGCCACCGAGATTTGTCAGGTGGGGTCTGGTTACATCTCTTTTCAAGAGAGATCTGAGGCCCTCAACTAACTTTTCCCACTGCTTGAGGATCAGGTCCTGCTGCCTCGAGTGTGTTGCAGGGGCCTGATTGTTTAGTCCGGCTGCTATACATGCTGAGTACTTCGGCATCTATTTTACTCTGTTTACTAAATTTACTTTCTCCGCGCCTGTTGATGTACTCACTGGTGTGCTCTTCGGAGAGGGTCGTATTTTAAGATTGATGGTACATTTTAGGGGGTTATGATCGCTTTCCATCCTTTCTGTGATTTCAAAGTGCACTAGTTGCCTAGCCAGGCTCTCGGAAAGAAAAATGTATGCGATTGTTGAGCGACCTTTACAGGTGGGAGGAAATAAACATTCATCCTTCTCTTGTGCAAGTATCTCCCATTATACCAATACCAGTTTTGAAGATGTAAAAAATTCCTGTACTATTTTCCTTGGAGACGGAATCCAGTTGCCCACTTACGCCTTTGATATCAAAGTCTCCCAATATTATGATTATATATATGAGAATAAGCGATTCTAGACTGTCCAACAAGCCCTGAATCATCAGCTTAGATTTTTTTTTACAGCATTTATGTAGAAGTTGACCAGTATCAGATGCGTGTTTTTCCGATTAAGTTTCAGGCCTATGACAGAGCTTGCTCAGTCCAAATTACTATCTATGGGAAGTTTGGTGGCCTCCAAGTCAGGTGTGTGCTTGGTAAAGGTTGAGAGGCCCCCAGATGGATGACCGAAAATACTTGTTTGTATTTGCTTTTTTGACAATCTTGTGAAAGCCTGACAAAAGAGACGTTTCTTGGAAGCAGAGGATGCAATTTGTTTCCAAGTATTCCAGGGCTTCCCCACTCCTTCTGAAACTCGTGAGACATGCCACTTTCCACGAGAGCATTGCTAATGAATTGGTTAGCGGGGTCTCTCGCAAGGCTTGTGCCTATACCACTGTTTTATTGATGCAGCGGGCACTGGCTCTCTCCACATGCTGTGTATGTCTTTTTGCATGTCCTAGAGCACCTCCATCTGGTGTTGTGTGTGTGTGCAAACGATAGCGTGCATGAGCCCTCTGAGGTCGAGGCCAAGCCTCGGTTTCCCTTAGTTCCCTTCAACACACTTGTAGGAGTTTCCCTGGTAATTGAAGTTAGAAGGACATAGAGGTATATTACTGGTGTATATATAAGTAGATTAATGCAACAGTCACGTTTTCTTTACGTTTGGCGCTGTGCTTTTGAATTATTTTCTTACTGTTCACACTGACTTTAGTTTCAAGTGCAAAAAATATATCTTGCGGAGAGTGAGAGACACAGTACATTTTGGGTTCTGAAGGTTGGACAATGCCCTAGTTGTGTAGGAATGTTTGTGTAGGCCATCTTGGATGAAGTGCTTCAAAGTAGTATTTTTTTCTTTCAAGGGCAAAGATCAAGGACAACATTCAGCTAAGTAATAACATGCTGGACCAGGTGAACGCAATGATAATCGGAGGTGGCATGGCTTTCACATTCCTGAAACTGCCTGAAAGTGCTCAATAACATGGAGGTATGCACCAATTATAATCGTTTATGGTTTTCGTATTTTGTGGTGGCTACAATCATTCTGTCTTTGAAGATGCCAATCTTACCCTTTCCTTGGAGCTTCTCTTCACATCTCAGTCTGTCTGCCAGCTGGCATCATGGCAGAAGGTCCCAAGAAGCCAGAGCCATGGTGTCATTCAAGGCTTGCTTCAAGATGGTGGATGAGGGTAGAAACTCGGAAGCAAAAGGATAACCGGCAACAGCTTCCATATCCAGCTAGTTCTTGACATCAAGAATAAAGGGATTTAACTATAGGCAAGTTAATTTTATAGTAGACTTAAAAATATGATCTCGAAAGAAAACCAAAAGTCTCCACCACCTTATATTCCAGGTACACAACCCTAAACCCTATTACATCCTACTTGTGCTGGGTGCTAGAATACCATTTCAAATTGGGCAATATGGAAAAATCTTTTTCTAAGGGGGGTGCTTCAGGTCTTCTCACTTGATTTCAGAATTGTTCAGGGCTCTCCTTGGCAATAGATTATAGTGACGGAAGCCAGATCAGCATACTGGTAGAGTATTTTCTTTTTCTTTTGTTCTAGCTGTCTGGCACAAAGTTGCTTCTAATAAAAAGTACACACCTAAAAATAGTGCATTTAATAGCCTTTAACCCCTTCACTGCGGCGGCTATTCCGCCGCAGTGCTAAGGGGGTCGGGCGGCCCCGCGGCGGCCGCATGCTGGTGATGGAACCGCTCCGTCACCAGCGTCGGTGGCGTTGTGCTTATGACGGAGCGGTTCCGTCATGGCCTGCCCCGCTCAATGGAACACTCAGCGCAGGCGCGGAATTCGTGCCGCGCAGGCGCTCCGAGCGGGCCATGACGGAACCGCTCCGTCATCAGCACAGTGCCACCGCAGCTGATGACGGAGCGGTTCCGTCATCAGCAGGCAAGGGGTTAAAAGAGGCTCCCTACAAAAAACAACACCACCCTAATAGAATGCCCTCACAAGGGAATCCTGGCTTTTTCTTGATCTGGTGAACCCCAGGGGTTGTTGAGTTACACTGGACTCGAAGGGTGCTCTCAATGGATGCTGTCAAAGTGCCAAACAGGAAAAGACAGGTCTTTGATGTTTTAAAGTCTTTGAGAAACTTTTCGAAGCTAATATTGAAACTTTAGACATTGCGCTACCAACCTCCTTTCGAAGGTGTCTTGTTCTCTAGATTCTGACCCTGGATGCTACTTTTTCTGTGGTCTCATTATTTTCCGACCCCCTCTCTCCCGTACTGGCACTTACTCTTGTGTTTCACTTTCGGCACGTGCTAACTGCGTCGCTCCTTTCACACCCCTAAACAGCAGTTGAGCGCGCCAGCCACTCTTTGTCTCAAAGTTCCCAGAAATGCGAGCCACAAAAGTAGATATGAGAGAGAGAGGGCGGCGAGGGAGGAAGAAAGGTGACACGCTGCAAACCGAATCATTTTTAGGCGCTGCCTGAGTCTGGCAGATAAGGGAACTGAGACCCAGTGCGGTGAGGTGACATGGGCGTCAACTAGGGGTCATGCTCCTGGGACACCTGTCCTGATGCAAGCTGAGGTCGTCAGTGCCAAGTTGTCTGTTTCTTTAAGGTATCTATCCATCCTCTCTAACTGTAGCAGCTGATCTTATGGTCAATGCCCCACTGGTTTTACATTGTGTTGATGTAGGATGAAGTGTAGTGCAAGAATTCTGATAGATTGAGGGGGTGCTAGGTGGCACACTAGCGGATGGTAGCCTTCCTGTGAGGCTCTCGCCGCCCAGCGATATAAATCCTTTAAATTATCCGCTTATTGGTACTTTTCGGGGATTTGAGTTATATCCCTGTGTAGCTCTACCCTTCCGACGTCAGCTGCCCAATTCTCGGCGGGATTGCGACAAAACTGCGGCTGTGAGGCGCTGGTGATGGTGTGCCGGGAGCGCCCTGTGGAGGTGCCCCTTCTCTGGGATCGGCCGTGACATCTATGCGAGCCCGCAGCGCTCCATGAGGCTGCGGGCCACATTCGAGGGAGGGCTCTGAGCCGTGGCCTTGGGAGCCTGGGGACTGCCGCTGGCATTGCCGCGACGGGAGCGGAGGCATCCCCGATCGTCTCCTGCACCCCCCCACTGAACCGGAGAAGGAGAGAATACCACCTCGTGTGCGGGATGGAGGTGAGCCGGGAGAGGCTTGGAGCTCGGCCCATCTCCGAGTTAGGTGTCAGCAGCTTGCATCTCAGTGACACCCTGCGCCCTGTCCGCTCTGCTGCCTCCCCACTGCCCGCATATCTACGGCACCACTCACCGACCTGACCTTACAGCGCCACGGGGGTCATTTGGAGATCTTCGGGACGGCCTTGCTGGAGAAGAGGCAGTAGGCCTGAGACACCGGAGTGGGGAGCGGGGGCAGCTGGTTTGGGCTGCGGGATTACCGGGAAGACCGGATCCAATATTTCTTAAGACTGCCCACATTGGACGTACCCCAGCTGGCGACAACGCTTTGAGAGGGGGGTGTAGAAGGCGAGACGCATCACAAGTGCTGTGGGCCACCTTGCACTGCGATGGGGGATGCTGCCATAACAGTGGTCCCTTGACTATCGGCGGAGGTGACAGGCGATGATCAGGCGCGAGTGTAGCGTGCCACGTCGGGGGCTGCGTTGCTGCGTTGCTGCTATCCGCTAGGTAGGCCTAGCATCCTGAGGACGAAGCTGCATTGCTGGAGCCTGACATCAGACCTCTGTCTGCCCCATTTACGTTGGCGCTTTGTCTCTCTGTGCTCCTTACCTCTCGTCGGTCCTTGATGAGAGAATTGGCGAGCTTACACCTGACGCGGACCACCTGCGCTACTACAGTCCTCTCTACAATGGGCAGGCCAGATGCGAAGCAACCCAAACTTACCTTTGATGCTACAAAAAGATCATCTCGGGCGGCACAGGAACAGCAGAGCCAAGCGGGATCCGGGGGGGTCACTTGGCGCAACATCCGAACCAGCTGCGGACCTGCAGGAAGTCCTTCGGGAGGTTCGACAAAGGTTTGCCACGATCGCCGACAAAGTAGACCAGATGTCCTCACGTATGGATGCCATGGTCCATAAACTGGATGTGCACGAAGAGCATTTAAAGGAGGCGGAACAGCGCATCTCGGACTCGGATGACACCACGGCTAGACACACCTCACAGCTCTCCAGAATGGACAATCTATTGCGGATAATTGCGGCTAAGAATGAGGATTTGGAGGCGAGAAGCAGGTGCAATAATATTCGCATTTTAGGCATTCTGGAATCCACCAACACGGGGAAAATGGAGGAGTATGTAGAGAAATTACTACTAGTGGCAATTGGGACAGAGGTTTTTTCTCATCAATTTATAGTCGAAAGGGCACACCGTTCGTTAGGGCCCTGGCCCAAGCCAGGCACTGCCCCAGACCCATCATTGCGAGGCTCCTGAACTATAGGGACAGAGATGTAGCATTGAGAGCAGCACGAAGTAAAAATTCGCTATCATTTGATGGCAACTCTTTTACCATATACCCGAACTTCACGCCTATGGTTCAGGAAGAACGGAGAAAGATTCTGGGCTTCAAGGCAAAATTACGTACACTCCAAATTGACTATGCTCTTCTCTATCCGGCACGCTTGAGGGTAGCACACCAAGGCAGACAGAAATTCTTCACGAAGCCACAACAAGTTGGAGACTTCCTCAAACAGATTAAGAAATTGTCCAAATCCGGTGGGGAGGAGGAGGGCCCTCCAGACTCCCCCCTTGCGGTAGCACACGAGGAGGAAGAATGAACATTCCTGGAAATATGAACATTATCCATCTGTTGACTGTCCCCGTGAGTATTGATGTGTAGGATTGGGAGGGACGTGACTTTTTTCAAGAAAAGCGACTACTTTGTCCCCCCCATAGTGCCTGATATTGGATCGCTGGGCACCCCTCTTCCACACCTGCTAGAGCTACTGCCTTGACAGAACTGACTCTGGGTGTGAGGGGTTGAGGTGTTGCCACTTAGATATGGCCCCCAGCGGGAAATACCCACTGGCTTTTTGTCGTTTTTTCAGGAACAGGACGATGTAGAGTCCCTGGTTGGGGAATGGTTCAAGGGGGCGGTGGGGGAATGTAATACTGGCAGGTTGGGGCTACTTCAGTGGGAGGGGGGAGGGAGAGGTGGGGATGTTTGGAGTTTGAATGGTTTGACCTTGGTAGGCATATACAGCCTTGTGGCAGGGAAATGTACATTACCAGAAGAAGCTATAGTAACATTAAATGCACAACGATCCATGTTAATCAGTGAATGCACTGTAGAGATGAGACGAGCGGCGCCGCTGTTGATTTTGCATTCCTTGTCTTTGATTGTGGCTGAATGGCTCTAGATAATAAGACACAACTGAATATTGTCACGTTGAATGTTAAGAGATTAGGAGATCCTCGGAAAAAGCGTCAGGTGCTCGCATATTTAGACAGACACAACACGCATATAGCAATGTTGCAAGAGACCCATTTTCTACCCCAACAGTCTAATATCTTTGCTTCCAGATGGGCTATGCACAGAGTGTTCTCCTTTTATTCCAGCTACGCTAGGGGCACCGCCATATTGATTAAAAAACAAGTACCCTTTTATCTGGTGGGCTCCAAGAGCGATGATATTGGTAGATATTGCATGATGTGGGGGCGCTTAGGCATGGAATCAGTCACACTGGTGTGCTGCTGTGGACCCAATGTGGATGACCCCGACTTCTATTTCAACTTATGGGAAGCGGTAAACACTATTGGGTCGAACCACATTGTCTGTGGTGGAGATTTTAATGCCACTTTCGCCCCATCTCTTGATAGGTCGCACCCTGATCCGCATCATCTCACCAAGGCGGGCACTCTGCTCAGAGATATTATAGCGGACTATCACCTTCTAGATGCATGGAGGCATATACATCCCTCGAAACGAGAAGGTACACACTTTACAGCTCACTCAGCCACTTGGGCGAGGCTAAATTACTGGTTTGTTTCTCGAGGGCTTGGGCCTGCCATTTGCCCAGCACAACACCTAGCCCGAACATACTCTGACCATGCACCTGTCAAGTTAGTGCTCTCCTCGGCGGACTTCAGCCTGCCGCGCAGTACGTGGCGCTTGAACCCCAAAATGATGTTAGATGCAGTCTTCCAGGAAGAACTGCTCGAAGAGATACTGAGTTTCTTCGAACGTAATAAGGGCACGGTACAGGCCGTGGAGACCATTTGGGAGGCCTTTAAAGTCATGCTAAGAAGGTATTGCATCTCCAAAGGGACGGGTGTACTCTGAAATATCATGAACACGCTAGACCAGATAGAACGGGACCTGAAAAGTCTGGAAGACACACTACAGCATACTCCAGATCAGGAAACGCAGGGGAAATTTAGGGCCAAACTCACAGAATACACAGAAGAGGCGCAGAGGGAGGCACATTTTAGGGGCAAACACTGGCAAGCTCGCAGATATGGAGAGGGGGAACGACCGGGCAAGACGCTGGCAGATGTTGTCCGTACACCGCGATATTCAAACTATATCATGGAGCTGGAAAAGGCAGATGCCTCGCGTTGTTATGACAAGGCCGGTATGCTCACAGAGTTTAACATTCACTATGAAGAGTTATATACCACCTCGGGGGCTCCGAGTATGCAGCTGGATGACTATTTAGGTGATGTGGCTCTTGGATGGCTCAGTGATGTGCATCGTAATTTTTTGTGCCCACCGTTTGAGCTGGACGAAGTTCATGAGGCCATAATGGGATTACAGTCCGGGAAGGCCACAGGGATGGACGGCATCCCAGTCGAATTTTATAAAACTTACATTGATATAATGGCCCCTATCCTTCTAGAAGTTTATGAAGGATCCTTGGAAGTGGGTTCTCTCCCCCCGTCAATGAGAGAGGCCCTCATCATATCTCTGCTGAAACCAGACATACCGGCCCACCTATGCAGTTCGTACAGGCCGCTATCCTTGCTTAACTGTGATGCAAAAATTCTGGCGAAGTTGGTCACTAAACGATTGACCTTGCTGATGGAACACCTGATTCTCCCCGATCAGTCCGGGTTTGTTCCCGGACGGGCCACATTCCATAACTTGCGAACTCTCTTCACTATCATGAACCACGTACCCTCTGAACTGCCTTTAGCAGCAATTTTTAGACACGACCAAAGCCTTCGACTCTGTTGAATGGCATTACATATTTGCGATTATGAGTCGGATGGGGTTTCCCCCGCTCTTCCTGTCCTGGATCCGACTTTTATATTATGAACCCGGGGCCAAAGTGCTAATCAATGGCTGGCTGTCACCGAGATTCTCCATCACTAGAGGGACACGTCAGGGATGCCCCTTGTCCCCACTCCTTTTTGCCTAGCCACGGAACCCGTGGCGGCTCATCTGCGTCAACATCATAACGCTATGGCCTTACAATGTAACATGCGGCATATCCTAGTCTCAATGTACGCGGATGACATCACTCTTTACATGAAAGATCCGCAGAATAATCTGAATACGCTCTTGTGGTAATTAATAGTTTTTGGACACCTATCTGGAGTTCAAATAAACTGGGGTAAATCCTGCATATTTGCCTTGACTGACTCAGTGGAGCGATTTCCTCTAGACTACCCATTGGAGTGGTGCGCAGACGAACTCCGATATTTAGGGATCGGCATCACTGGAAATAAGGAAGAGCTTATGAGGCTCAATTACGGGGTGGCACTCACCCGAATTATGGATAAAGTAAGTAGGTGGATTAGACTCCCGCTGTCTATGGCAGGCAGGACATCGTTGATCAAAAGGGTGATATTACCCCAGCTTCTATATCTATTCCTGAATATTCCCTTTTTTCCAGGACGCCATTTTTTCAAGGCCCTTAGGTCTGAGATGATTCGGTTATTGTGGGAAGGCAAACAAGCTAGACTGAAATGGGCCGTGTTAATTAGACCATACTCGACGGGCGGCTTCGATGTACCTGATTTTGAACTATATTATACTTGTGCTCAGGCACACTACTTATACTTTTGGATACACCAGCCCAAATATATGCCACAGCTGGCAGCGGAACACTGGCTTGTCCATCCAATTCCGATAGAGAGCGCAAAATACATGGATTTACCTGCCCGAGAACTCACTCAGACGACTGTGAATGCCACAGTCACGGCGTGGCAACGTATTTCTCGCCAATTTGTGGCCCACATAGCATACTCACCGCTTTTACCTCTGGTATACCATCCAGATATGCCCCTCTTGCAAGAAGTTGTTTTTCAGAAATTGCAAGACCGCACGTCCATTAAATGCTGGGGGGACCTGTATGAGAATGGGAAGTTCCGTACTTCTGATAGCATGTTTCAAGATGCACATCGCACACCGCTCAATGTTTTCTTATACATCCGTCTTAGACAGGGGGTTAGATCCCTGCATGCAGAAATTCCGTATGAGCCTCCTCTGCTTGAACCTCTGCAGACGCTGCTGCAGCAACTTGCGCCGAGACGGCTGGTATCCTTGCTCTATCGTAACATACGCACTCAGCGTAAACCTGAGGCCACTCCCATAACGGAAGAGCAATGGGAATACTGTTGCTCGCAGACAAAGGATTTCGGCCAGCAGCAGGTTGAGGATCATACATTATAAGTATCTCCACAGATTGTACCACACCCCGGTCAATATGCATAAGCACCTACTACGAGATAACGATAGATGCGACAGATGTCATGCCCCACAAGCTGATTTTTTACATTTGTCCTGGAATTGCCCGGTGGTGCACGAGTACTGGGCACAGGTATTTACAGCATTACACTGCATGACAGACTTAAACATAGAAGCAACACCATTAGTCGCCTTGCTGAGTCATGTCAAACATATTCCGCTGGCATTTCGCCGCTATACGGCGCTGGCATTGTTAATGGCAAAAGACATGTTGCCTGCAGATGGAGCAGGGGATGGGCGCCGAAATTTAAAGACTGGCTAAATGACCTGATACATTGCCAAGAACAATCTGCCCTGCATGCTGAACTCTTGCCTATCTCATCCAGGCCCAGGGACATCTGGTCGCCACTAGTAACTTACCTGCAGTTGACAGCTCAGAGCAGAGAGAGACGGTAGGCTGGCACGTACACACTTGAGCACCCTTTACTGCATATCATCACCTGGGGATATAAGTACTATGTATATGGAATGTGCGGTGATTGCCCCCCAACAGTTCTGTAGCTATTGATTGACGACCGAGAATGGAAAGTGAGGTGTCTATGTTTTCCCTGAGAACTCGTCTACTCCCCATTGTTTTTGCAGGTTGTGATCTGATGTTCCTCAGAAGCGTATGCCAAGGAGCCTCCTAGTACAACGCGGCCGGCCTGAAAAGGTTGTAGGCGACTTGCTGTATTAACTTGTCTTCATTATGCACTTTCTGATATATATAATTGATTGGCATATTGTGATGCTGCCGGCCAGAGATTGGCAGTAGGCGCATGGCTGTGTATTGTTGAAATTTACCAATAAAGGTCTTTAAAAATAAAAAATTAAAAAAAGAATTCTGATAGATTACCTAGGCTAGAGATGTGTTGAAACACATTGTGAAATGATTGATTGATTTTTTTCATTGTATTTTTTATTTATTTATTCATTTAATGTATTTTTATATAGCGCAGACTTTACCCGAAGGTGTCAGAGCACTGTACAATAGAACCAGTTACGCTATATGAGAGAAATGTTACAAAATAGAACGTTACAAAAATAAACAGAAGACTAAAAGAGGTAGGATAAAACCATAAACGGCAAGAACACAATATCAAAGACATCATTTAAGGGTGAGGAATGTACAAGAAAATATTAAAAATTTACATTGATGAACGAATTGTGATGAATCAAGAAACCATTTTGCATTTTTATCATGTTCTATATTTATATTTTTTAGGTCGCGCCTATAGCAGCAGCGGGCATATATTGTGGCATGCAGTATTCAGTACGGAGTGGAAGCTTAATGGAGGCTCTGTCCACCTTTTTTATTGGCTTGTGTCTTTGTCCTCTGTAAATGCTGTCTTCAGATTCAATTTGAGGCTTGGTAGTCCCTCCTTATGACGGCTATGTCGTCATTTGTCACCTCCCATGGCTACTGTCCCCTTTACTTCGAGTGTTACACCATACGTGGACTGTGAGCACTCCTTTGTGCCCCCCCTCGCCCTCCGCCGGCACTCCCGTTGTCCGTGCCACCCCCCTCCCTCCCATTAATCGGCGATGCAATGCAATAGGTTTCGCGTAAATGCGAGTCCTATTGCATTGCAGATGCTTGTTAGTTCTGATTCCCAATGGGACTGTATCTTTCTCTTGCTGAGTAAGAAGAGTGCCTATGAGCTGAGCAGATGGCATACTGTTTGTCCAAGCAGAACTCCTCTGGTGCCCTCCGGCCGGGGGCCGGGCTTTCTGTTCCTGTTCATGCAAGTGGCATTAACAATCCCCTTCAGCAGCCTCGAGTCCATTTACGGAAACTAGGCAAGCACATTACTCAAGCGCAATAACGGGCCGTCTTCCGCGCACGACATGCCATAACCCCTGCACTCTGCCCCACTCCCACAGTGGATTCCCCATACCTTCTCCCTTCTACCTCCCCTCCCGCCAAGAAAGCCACTACACTTCTCGCCTTTGTGGTGGTCATTTGTTTTTTAAAAAAAAACTTTATTGTGCAATTGAAATATGATTACAACCATGGGCCTAAAACCACAGGGGCCGGCCGCTAGAGCACAGAAAAGCAATCATTGAATATCTCAGGACTGCGGCCGATCTCCTAGAGGTCCGGTAATAACACAGGATACAACGAGTGGAGGAGTGTGGCTCAATGGTTAGAGCGGCAGACCCTGATGCAGAGTTCTGGGCCGGGACCAGGGTTCAATTCCCGCCTCAGCGGGTCTTGGGCTCATAATTCCTCGGACCTGATTTCTCGCCTCGGTGCCTATTCTAATCATGGGTCCCACGCTGCAACTCTGGGCAATAGCTTGCTTAACCTCCACATCGGCCCCAACAGCGCTGTGGATGCCTGGCTTCACCCTGGGGGTGCCCAGGAGTGGACACTTCACAGGGAAAGCCAGGAGGGGTTCCACAGCGGTATGAGTAATAGCGCCAGGAAACCGCTTGGTGACAGTGCGCTCTACAAATACCTTGACATTTACATTTTACATTTAACTCTCAGCAACACAGGATGAAATCAGGATATAGTTGTTTTTTTGTTTTTTATAGAAAGAACAAAGAGAAAAAACGAGGAAATCTTAAGGCATAAAACATTATGGACGAAGTCATGCTCATACGGGGGGACCTTCAGTACAAAATAAACAACTAAGCAAGCAATAGCGATGGTTAGGGGTGGAGTCAGCGGGGAAGTCAAAAATCAGGAAATAGAGTAGACTACACCAGGAACGTCGGATCAGGGGGATAGGGAAATGTCCGGATTCTCCTCAAACGGGGGGGTGGGGGGGTACATATGTTTCCTCGATAGGCGTTCCATTTGGCACAAGATTCTAGTCCACGCCCGAGGCTTGCCCCTAGCTAAATACACAGACTTCTCTCTGAACATACACCAGTCCATGTTCTCCTTCCATACTGTCACGGTGGGGTGCCGTTGGAAACCCCACAACTGCGCAATATCTCTCTTTGCGATCATATTCCCAAGGGCCGCCCACCGGGCCTGAGCGACGTTGTAATCATTCGGCTCCCACACATTCAACAGACATCTCCAGGCCTCAGGCAGCAGAGCAACCCCAGTGACACACTCCATTACAGCATGCACCCGAGTCCAATATGCAGCCACCTCCCGGCATTCCCAGATGATATGTAGGAAAGTAGCACTCAAACCACACCACGCTTACATAACCCATCCGAAGAGAAACCCATGGAGACCAAACGAGGACCGGTAACATACACCCGATGAAGAATTTTTAGTTGGACGAGACGGAGACGGGCGGGTATGGCCACCTCTTTCGGGGAAGACAGTGCTGACTGCCAGTCTTCATCGTCTAGTTCCAACCCGTATCCAGTCCAGGCCTCCCTGAGACGCATAAGGAGATCTGCCCGATTATTGATTAACTTCTTATATATTAGCAAAATCGTACTATCAGGCAGATTACCATTGAGTATTCGGTCTTCCAGTGGGGAGGACTCGGGAACATTGGCATCGGCAGCGAAGACCGATGTCAAGGCATGGCGGACCTGTGTGTACCTGAAAAACTCTCTCAACTCATACTCATTCTGCAGTGCCTCAAAAGTCTTAACCGCACCCTTCACCCAAAGGTCACCCACTCTGCTTATACCAATCATATCCCATTTCTCAAAACCTTTCGTTGTCCAGAGGCATCCCAATCTCTATGACGCATACAAAGGGGTCGCTCGTGTCAATCGATCCTTCCATCCCAGGGCAGCATTTGCATCACTCCACACGTGCACAGCAATCTTAGTAGGTCCTGTTAGATTCCTCCCTGCTGCCCTAGAGTAAAGCACCCTGTTGAAGTTCCTACCCGGCAAATGATGCTTGTCCATCTCAAATGCCGGATTTGGGCTGGGTGCATACATTGCGTGATTAATCGCGCACAGCTGGGAGGCCCAATAGTACCACATGATATCCGGGAGCGCCATGCCCCCGTCATACCAGGGAAGGGTTAGTTTAGCAAGTGCAATTCTTGCACGGCCATCCCAAATGAGCCGCCTATGCAAGCCTTCCACCTCCCGAAAGTAACTTGCCGGGATGATGCCAAACGAATTTTGGAGTGCGTATAAAAACCGAGGCAGGAACATCATTTTGAAGAGCGCGGCGAGACCGAGCAGCGACAACAGCAATCTACGCCACCGAACCACGTCAAGTTTCAACCTCTGGAGAGGGGAGAGAAGATTGTGCTCGCAACGAGCAACTGGATCTAGCGATATGAAAATCCCCAAATGTTTGAAACCGGACTGGGAAACCTGAATACGAAATCTACTGGGCAAAGGAGGGAGGCCACCCGAAATGACATACACACAAGACGTAGACCAATTTATGACCAGACCAGAATTCTTGCCGAACGAAGTGAGAACGTCAAACAAGACGTTAAGGGATTTACGGGGGGAGGTAAGGTATAAGAGAATATCGTCGGCATACAGCGAGATTCGGTCCTCAAAATCGGGAGCCCACTGAATGCCCTTTATCGACGGCTCCCATCGGAGCCAGGCTGCAAGGGGTTCTAAAGCAAGAGCAAAGAGCAGGGGGGACAGCGGGCACCCCTGTCTCGTACCCCTCCCAAGAGTGAAGGACGTGGACAATCGACCGTTGACGACCACCTGAGCCAGTGGATCCCTGTATAAAAGCTTCACCCACCCAATAAATTCCGAACCGAAGCCAAATTTCGCGAGGGCGGCCCAGAGATAAGGCCATTCTATCGTATCAAAGGCCATCGTGGTGTCTAAGGAAGCCAAGATGGCATGCTCTAGAAGAGACCCCGCCCTCGCGAGAACACCATGTAAGCGCCGCAAGTTGAGTGCGGTGTTCCGATGTGGGATAAAACCGGATTGATCTGGATGCATCAGATCACAAATCACCGTGAGCAGACGATTGGCGAGAACTTTGGCTAGGACTTTAGGCTCAGCGTTCAACAAGGAGATGGGCCTATACGATGCGCAGCGATCCCGAGGCTTGCCTTCCTTAGGAATTACCACGATCGTTGCCAAACGCTGATCACAAGGAAGGGTGCCAAGGTCACGTGATTCTATGAACATATCGCACAGATATTGTGTGACTTTATCGGGCGCAGTTTGTACAATTTAATAGGCAAGCCGTTCGGGCCCATGGCCTTGCCCGAATTGAGAGAACGAATTGCAGTAGCAATCTCGTCTGCAGACAACGGATCATCCATGCACTCTCGGTCCTCTTCGGATAGGCAGGGCAACGACATATCACGCAGCAAGAAGTGGGAGTCTTCCTCATCTCTATCAGACACCGGGGAATACACAGTACGAACATAATCCTCAAAACACTCTACAATCTCACTGGGGTCAGTCACACACTCATCATCCAAAGTCTGAATCACGGGGACCACACGATTCGCCCTTTCTTTCTTGTCAAGCCACGCAATCAATTTACCCGCCTTATCCCCTACATCATACAGTCTACCCTGCTGCTCCTTATACATTGTTTTGGCAGCATCCGTGACAAGGGACTTATAGTCTAGCTGCTTCAAACCAAGGGTGTGGAGTCCATCATGGGTAACGCCTGAATCTAGGTCATTCTCTAGTTCCACTATTTCTGCCTCAAGACGCACAACCTCTTGATTCCTAGTTTTCTTGGCTTCAGAAATTATGGATAGGGCCTGTCCACGAATAACAGTCTTGAAAGCTTCCCACAGGGACACGGAAGAGGAAACAGACCCCTCATTTTCCAGGAAATAGTGGTCTAGGGACTTTATCAAACTGTTAGGGATCTTGGGATTACGCAAATACCAGGGGTTAATGGGGGCAACCCGCCCCGCAGCGTTCACCCCAGTGTCCATACAAAGCCACAGTGGGGAATGATCCGAAATGCCCCGGGCCAGGTGTCTGATCTCTTTAACAGAAGGGGACTGGGCAGCAGGCATGAGAATGTAATCAAGTCTGGAGAGACTCCCATGGTCCCCAGAGTGAAAGGTGTACTGACTCTGTGTTGGATGCATCAACCTCCAGCAGTCTACCAGACCAAACGTGTCCAAGAACGCACCAAGCCATGACTGGGACTTAGGAAGATCCCTGGGGGGGTAACGATCTACAGAACCAGAAACCACAGAATTAAAATCCCCACCCATAAGGAGAGTGCAATCAGGGAGCTCCAGCATCACACTGCCGATATCTGAGAAGGTGGAGGTCTGGAGACCTGGGGGAACATATACAGTAAGTAGAGAAAGAGTCCTACCCTCCCACCTACCAGTGAGGGCGGCATAACGCCCTGTGTTGTCGAGGATTACATCGTCAATCTCCAGGGGGAGAGAGGACCGTACCAGAATAACCACCCCCCTAGAACCAGTGGTGAACCCGGAGTGTGCGACCAGGTGATAACCCCACCTATTCATGGCCTGACACATATTTCCCACCAGATGCGTCTCCTGCAAAAGAACCACATCAGGGGACAGGCGACGCAAATACTGCAGTACCTATCCCCGTTTTATGCGATCACCCAGTCCATTGACATTCCAAGATATCAACCTCAACCCACTATCCCCCATCCCAACAAGTGATGCAGAATTCACCCCACAGAGAGCAGAACATTTGAAGCATAGACAAACCAATACGTCGCCTTGAGAAAGAAAAACAAACTCACAAACACCCCTTCCCACCCCCAACCAACTCCCGTTACAACTCCCCCCTCCCTGCACCCCTGCAGTAGACTAAAAAGCCACCCCGACATGCAGTGTGCCTGTCGCCAATACATATCCCAATCTACAAAAAGACCCTGGAGGAGGAAAGAGGCCCATCCCCCCCGCCACCCTAAAGGGAACACCAGTGAAACATGTGCATACAAAAAGAATAGAACCCAGTTGAACAATGTCTAGTAATCGGAGACCAGGGACCAAGGCATCATTGCTGTTCAGGCTCACCACCCTCGGCACCACCAGGGTGCTCGGTTCGGTCGTTCCGGGCAGGCAGGGAATCCAGCCAGTCACTCACATTCTCCGGCCGGTCAAAGAAAAATGTCCGTTCCTCGTACTCCACACGAAGCCTAGTAGGGAAAAGCATCGCGTATTTCAGTCCTAAGTCTCGGAGACGTCGCTTTACACCCTGAAAGCCCATCCTTTGCCTCTGGACGAGCTAAGTAAAGTCCAGGTAAAAGTTAACTGTGGAGTTCTCGAATTTCACCGGACCGCTCACCCTCGAGGCCTGCAGGATAGCATCACGGTCCCTGAAATGAAAAAGCTTGGCGATGATAGGCCTCGGAGTGGCGCCCGGTTTAGGCTTTCCACCCAGAACGCGATGGGCGCGCTCCACTGCAAAGAACTTGCTCAGTCGAGAAGGGGCAAGATGGTTCAGGGCAAGATCCTCCACCAGGAGATCCATCGAGTGATTCTCGGGATTTTTCAGAACACCTATGACGCGGATGTTGTTGCGTCTTGCCCTAATCTCAAAATCCTCCAGCAGATGAGACATGAGATCATTAGCTGATTTCAAGTTGCCAAGTTTGGTTTGAAGTTCCGACACATCGGCCGTGAGGCTAGATGTCTTCAGATCCAGCGATTTTACCTTCTCGTTGGTCTTAGACAGGTCGGCTCTGATCAGGGTGACATCGATGGCAACCGTGTCAATTTTACGAGCAAGAGCCTCATACTGTTGGCCGATGGTCTCCTTCATGTTAGCAATGGTGCCCATGATGTCTTGCAGAGACGGGTCAGTAGGGGCGGTTGAGTCCTCCTTGGCGTCCTCCGGGGTATGGCTGGTGACTCCAGGGGAACCTTTGGATTGAGTGTACCGGTCCATACTGTTGGATTGGACCGGTCCCCCACGAAGGGGCGCATTAGTCTTCCGTTTCTCGGCTTCGCTCCTGGCAGCCATGCTGGAAGATGCGCCCAGGAGGGGCCCGTGAGACCTAGTGAAAATGGCCGCCTGCGGGCAAGTCACCAACAGTCCACAAAAACAGGCTCGTGTGGCCAAGGTAGGGACACGATTTGACCCAACTGCGTAGAGGAAAGAGTCTCACTCTAGCTGAACAGAGTCTGGACAGATCTCCTACCGAGCGGAAACGTCTCGCAAACAGACCATGCCAGGACCCAAAAGCGAAACCGAAAGTTGAAGTGGGGCTACTGAGGAAGACCCCTCTGCCATTGTTATTCAACTCCGTCCC
Source organism: Lissotriton vulgaris (assembly GCF_964263255.1). NCBI lineage: Eukaryota > Metazoa > Chordata > Amphibia > Caudata > Salamandridae > Lissotriton > Lissotriton vulgaris. The sequence continues at coordinate 120,843,215 of NC_141686.1, forward strand.
GGCGTCACAATTTGTCAAGTCCCCGGCTTACCGCAGGGTGGGCCTCAAAAGTTCAAATCGATGTACTTTCGGTTCCCAAAGTCCGAATTAAAATTTAAAAAGAGTTATGAGATCAGCCAAGGTTCCTCTACAATAATCCGTCCAAGAATTCAGGATGTTGTCAGGATAAATTGAGAAGAGTGGCGAGGGTTCGGGGAGCACTGTGCTCACGCGGCCATCTCGGATGCTCGCGTAGCTCCTCCACCGTGGTGGTCATTTGTTGGCCGCAGTTTATTAGGGTTACAAGGAAACAGGTATATCTTGCATTTGCATGTTATGTCATCATACATTTCCTTGCTATTGTCTCTTGGCCCTCTTGGGGCGGTTCTATTTTGTAGGTTGGATTTTCTTGCGATTCCTCTGCTCGGGATGGGGATATCCGTTGTCCCAGAGTTAGGCCGCCTCGCTACCTTCCGACCTTGTTGTGCCCTGGCATCCGGCGGGGGCTGGGCTTCGAGCGCCGTCTCTGCTTGTTACCCCTTCCCTTCGTAGCCATGTCACCCAGCCATTCAGCCATGAGGCATCACAGAGTCGCTGACCTTAGGCCATCTCACCCAGCCGTGCGGCATCTGAAGGTGAGTGGACCTATTCTGGCGCACCGCCCTCCGGTGTGCCTCTGTACCAATCGTTCTCAGCGTAGCCCTTCGCCACGCCGCCATGGAGGCTGCCGTCTTCCTGCGGCTCCCCCCTCTTGCCTCCTTATTTATTGACAGCCTGCCAACACCATGGCGCCCCATAGGTTTCTCCAAAAGATCGCAATCCCTTGTTCGGAGAGGTGTACCCCGTCATTGGCGTAATATTCTGGGCGGCCCGTGTGTGTCACTGTGAGGTTCAACTTCTTCCTGGAGTTCTCAACACCCTTGTATGATTCTGCACCTCGCCATTCTTGCCTACTGATCAGTTTGGACCATATAATTGTCGTGCGCCCGGCCGCCCTGGCTGTCTCTAGCAAGTAGTGCTGTATCCCGAGGAGTAGGGCCCTCCGCCCCAAGCTGGCCAAGTCCTTCCCCCCGAGGTGTATGATCAGGACGTCCGGGTAGTGCCCCGCCTCTTCCCGCAGGCTTCTGAGGGCTGGCGACAGTTGCTCCCAACGCATGCCCGACCGGCCGAACCAGCGAATGCACTTGTGCCGCGGTCTGGCCCCGAGTGCGGGTCCCTTGCTTTTCCACCATGCGCCCATCCGTCTGATGAATGAGTGACCCACCACCCATACCAGGTGGGGTCTGCTCCCTGTCGAGGCAAATGGAAAGCGACCGGTCACCCACCTGCTTACCCCGCGTGCCTACTGGTCATAGTAGCTAGGGCCTCACGTATGTCTTGTATGCGCGCGAGCGCCTCCTCCCTACTGCCTGTATCCCTGTCTCGGACATTCCGTGTTGTGCCGCTGTTGTGGCCGCCCCTATCCGAAATGAGTGGGGCGCAAATTCCCCTGGTGGCAGGCCTGCCCTGCTGAGGGCGAGGCGCAATACTGCTGTGAACTGGAATTTGCTTAGATGGGACCCATCCCTGTGTTTGAGTAGGGGACCCCCTCCTGCAGGGCGCACAGCCATAAAGGTCAACAGCCAGCAAACCGCGCATAGTGTCTGGTCCTGAATGCAATGCAATCTCACTGTGGACCCCTTGCCCGCCTGGTCCGTTTTTGACCACTGCAGCGCCAACTCCACTCCCCCTGCCTTTGGTGTTACGTCACTGGCCTGGAGGCAGTGCTCGGCCGGGCCTTCCCTGGCAGGGGCCACTAGTTCGCTGATGCGGAATGCCCCAACTAATGCTATGGTGAATGCTGCCCTGAAGAGCAGGCGCTCATACTCGCCTGACGCTACGCCCTCCAGTGCCTTTAGGAGCGCCCCTAATTTACCGTAATCTATTGGGCACCTGTTGTCTGCTTTCTTTCCTTCCTTCCTTCCCCAGCCTTTCATTGTCGTTTTGATGTAGTGTGATGCAATTGGGTTGTGCCCTGTTTCCAACTTTGCATGGTGTGCTACGGCTGCCAGGTGGGGTTGTGCCCATGATCTAGATCTCTTGTCCTTGTACGCCCAGACGATAAATCGCTCTGCCGCCCTGCGCGTGTCACCCGGGTTGGCTAGTGATTGTATGCCCCCTACTCCCATCACTGTCGCTACGTATTTGTGTTACCTTTTCGCAGCGCCGGGAGTTAGTACGTGCGTGATCAGTTCGGAAAGGTCTACCCTGCCAGTTTCCACAGCTGGGGCGGGAAGGGGGTCATGTCTGCGTCTGCACTGGGCGCCAACTCCCTGAATCTGCTCATTTTGTCTCTGGATAGGGCGTCCGCTATCTCGTTCTCCGCCCCTGGCACGTGCCTTGCCCGCAGGTCTATGTTGCCTTCCAACTGCAAGGTAACCAGACGTCGCATTAGTCTCAGTGTGTCCGGGCACCTGGCCGGCCCCCTGTTAATTGCCTGTACTACGCCTTTGTTGTCAGACCATAAGGTCAATTTAATGTTCTGGAGTTCCTCCCTCCATATCACCAGAGCTACTACAATGGGGAAAAGCTCTAAGAACGTTATATTGTTTGTTATGCCCTGCCTGTGCCATCTATCGGGCCACTGCCCCGCGCACCACCTGTCCTTCAAGATTGCGCCAAACCCTGTGCTCCTCGATGCATCAGTGTACAGCTCGACCTGTTTGCAGGTGAGCCAACCTTCCCTCCAGATCAAGACCCCATTAAAGTCCGCTAGAAAGGAGTCCCACACCACCAGGTCCCTCTTTACGTCCGGCCCCAGTCAGACGTGGTGGTGCTTGAGTGTGACGCCTCGCGTAAGTTTTTTCAATCGCCTTACGAACACTCTCCCTGCTGGGATGACCCTGGTGGCAAAATTCAACTTCCCAATGAGTTGTTGTATCTCCCTCAGTGTGGCTTTACTCCGCCCGCACAGGCTTTTTATCTCTCGCTTGAAGTCCTCTACCTTCTCGGGGGGAGCCTGGATGTACCTGAGACTGAATCTAGCTCAATCCCTAGGAACGTGATCATGGTCGTCGGCCCCTCCGTTTTGTCTTTGGACAAGGGGATCCCTAATTCTCCTGTTAGCTCGATGAAGGCCCCAAGGTGTCTTGGCACTCGGTGGACTTTGCTGGGCTGGTAAACAGGAAATCATCTAAGTAATGCAGCTTCACGCCCACCGGGTGGCGGTCTTGCAGCGCCCATTCAATAAACGTGCTGAATAGCTCAAAGTAGGCACATGACACTGAACAACCCATTGGCATTGCCTTGTCGTGGTAGTATTGCCCCTCCCACTGGAAACCTAACAGGTGGAAGCTGTTGGGGTGGACTGGGAGAAGGCAAAATGCTGATTCGATGTCTGCCTTCGCCATGAGTGTGCCGTTGCCCGTGGCCCTTATCAAGTCTATTGCGTCGTCTATCGTGGAGTAGGTCACCGAGCACACCTCCGCCTCAATCCCCTCCTTAACTGACAACCCCTCTGGAAATGAAGTGGTGGATCAGTCTAAGTTGACCTAACTCTTTCTTTGGTACCACCCCTAGCGGAGAAATGACTAGCTCCTCGCCTACTGCGCCTGGGAGGGAGCCCTCGATCCTGCCCAGCTGCCTTTCTTTCTCTATCTTTTTTGCCACCACCCCAAGGTGTTGCAATGCTGATTTCAGGTTCCTCTCGAAGCCAGGGGGAGGGGGCCTCTGAATGGTATGGGAAAACCTCTCTCAAATCCGTGTACCAGTATTTCCGCGTCTGCCTTATTGTGGTATCTGTTAGCTAGCGCATGTAATCGTTGTGTGTTGATGGGGGATCATGCCAGGGGGGGTGTTACCTTGTCGCGCTTTCCCCCCGCTGTCCTCCCTGCCTGCATCATTGCTTCTTTTTCTCCCTTTTGTAGCGCTTTGGGTCATCTCTGCGCCTGCAGTTTGTCGCCAGGTGTCCTCCCCCGCATGCCGAACATGTGTTTTGGAATTTACATGCTTCCCTGTATGTGCATTCGTTGGGCTCAAATTTCCAGCATATGGCTGGCGGCCCGCTTGTGTGCATTCGGTTCCCTGTGCTGAAGTGTTTGTGCTTCTGAAACGGCCGTCCTTTCCCTCTTTGAAAGGATCCACGAAAGGGGTGTTCAGCCCCCCCGCCCCCCATGACCTAGCTTCCTTCGCTACCATCATTTTATGGATGAAACCTGAAACGTCCTCCTCGTTCCATTCCATATCCGGGTGTGTCTGCATCTTTAGCCTGAAATCCTTGTCCTATTCTAGCCACGCCTCGCCCTGGAACTGTCTTTGTGCGTGTGTATGCTTGCCTCGTAAAGCCATAGGTCGGCCGCGCAGCGCGGGAACTTTTCAACTATGATGCATGCCATTATCCTGAACGCGTCTAACTACTCGTCAAATGTCCGTTCCTTCCGCTCCCTTCTCCTTTCTCTCCTATCTTCCTCCTTCTTATCGCATGTTGTCAAGTCCAGCCCCTCTAACTAAATCTCTAGCAGCGAGAAGATATCTATGAACTCCTTCCGCCATATTCTCTCTTTTATTGCCAAGGGAATGAGGCTAGCCAGGCCCGTGTCTCTGGTGGTCATGGATGCGGGGCCCGGTGAAGGTCTTGCGTAGGCCCCGGCTATGTCTACTGCTGTGGTAGGTCTGCCTTGTAGCGGGACATTCTCTCACGCTACTGTGGGTCACCCTCCCTCCCTGTCTGGAGTGGCTGCAGTCTGTTGCCCTATATGCTGCTGTCGCGCCGCACCTGGATCGAGTAGGTACCAAGGTGCCCCTGTGACCTCCCATCCCTGTGAGGTTGTGGCCCCCTATGGTCGCAATGGCCCCTGTCCCGCGCTAGTCTGCGCCCCCTCTGACCCTACGTTCCCCGTGTACTGCCCCCCTAACTCCTTCAATACCAGCGGCGCCATGGCTCTGCAACATTCCTGAATAATTACATTCATATGCTCACCGCTGGTTGGTGCGTCGTTGGTCCCTTTGTCCGGTCCCGCCGCCGCCGAGCTGGCTGCAGTTGGCTGGGCCTGCCGTTTCGGTGCTGTCGTGGTTTTTGCCGCGTCTGCGAGCTTTGCTGGCGCCCTCCTCATCCTTTTTGCCGCTGGTGGCGTGCTTCCGTTGCACCGCGTCGTGCTCGTCCCTTCCTCCGGGTCGCGACCGATGTGTTCCTGCAACCATCCATCGCCATGCACTTCCGATGCTGCGCGTATTCTCCTCAGCAGGTCGCTCAGGTCGTGCTGGCCCTACCGCGTGCTCCCTCTCCTGGGAATCCTCTCGTGGTGGGGTGCCGCTGCTGTCATTGAGGGCTCTCTGCGTGACTGTGTGGGGTGCTGGCGCCGATGACCTTGCACCAAACTTGTTGTTGTGGCACGTGCTGGCGGGGTGCTGCTGCTGTGTTTCCGCACCAAGTAACTGACCCCAAACCACAGTCCAACTTTGCTTTGCCAATGCTTGTTGGCCTTGTCTGTGTATTTTGTTCCCCTCTTCCTCCACTGGAGGGCCTTGCCAGAGCTACCATCGTGCTCTCAGCTGGACTCTTCCCCCTCGCGATGGTGCAGCAGGGCGGGTTATTTGCTTCTCCTGTCCTCCTCTTGGATGCGGGGGCGGGGGGACTTCCCCACACTGTATCTGGCGGCCCGGAGCGCTGCGGAGGCTGCAGACGCTGTTCCTGCTCCCGGTAAGGTACGTGGCACAGGGGGTGTTTCACCTCGATCGCGCTTGCTTCTCCGAGCTCCTGCACACGCCGGGTGGGCTCCGGTCGTGGCAGTTGCGTGCTGCCCCTTACCGCCCCCACCGGGTAGGCTCCGGTTTCTCCGGGCGAGTCCCTCAGCTAGGCATGCGCTCCCCTCAGGTGGGCTCCGGCGGGCGGCTGCTCGGGATGCACCGAGTGGGCTCCGGTTGCGTGTCCCGCTGCTCCGATGCGTCAGGCCGCTGGTGGGGCACCAGGTGGGCTCCGGTCGCCTCTTTGGGGTAACCAGTTGTGCCGCGGCGTCGGCTTCGCCCAGACGTTCTCTCCCTGTTCCCGGACGCACCGGGTGGGTTCCGGTTGCGTTCTTCCTGCACCGCGGGGTAGGCTCACGTGGGGCGTTCTGCCCCAAGGGCTGTGGGGGCACTGGGGGAGCTCTGGCCGCTCTCTCGCGGAGGCCCTGGTGTTCCTGGTCGGTGCACCGTGTCGGGCTCCGGTTGAGCACTTCCGCAGGTTTCCCACGTGGGGCTGCACGGCTTCACGCTGTCGTCGTCGTCCAAGCTTCCACGAGATTTACAAGATTCTCTGTCGCCGTTCTGCTCCCCTTGCTCCTATAGATAGGAGCCTACCTGGGGGAGCGGCGCTTATATGCCCCCTCAGGCTGTACCTGGGGTACAGTCTCTCCCCTTATTGGGCGGTTCGAATGTCGCCCGCCACCCCACCCCCCATTGGCCACGTTGCGAGCAAGGTGTGAAGGGGAGGGGGGGGGAGCCGGACACCTCTCGGGGTTCCCCTGCTTGCTGGGGCGACCCTGTTTTTGCGCCGAATTGGCGTCTCCCGCGCCGTCTCCAGCCCTCGCCTACCTGTACTGGGGGGCTCGCCGCTGGGTTATGGCGACGGCTCCCTAGCCCCCTACGGTGGCCCACCTCTGAGATTTCACCTTGTTGCCCAGTGGTGGGCAGGGGATTACCAGGCATCATTAGTTTATATATTGTTATAGGCAGATGCGAGAATGCCTACAGATTATAAAGTGTTAAGATCACAGGAAAGGGCTGATGCAAGCAAACATCGTTTCAAGGCATATCACTTTCTTATCACAGGTCACCACTGACATTATTACGAAGCCATATAATGGTATTAAACCAGGGGAGAGGTGATCGTCACCGGGATGCTTGCGCTTCTTGCATTAATGCCCAGCCCTGTCTTTGCATTTGAATGTAATAAACTACCCCTTTGCTCAGTAGAAATCCCATCGAGGACCCCTTCGTTCAAGCCCACTACGCAGTAGGGTAGTGGGAATGGAAGTAAGTACTGCAGGAAGACATCCATGCCTGTCAGGGACTATGTCGAACACTGCCCATAAATTATTGTTATTTGTGTATTTATTTATCTTGTATAGTGCTATCTTGTGACAGGAAGGTACTTCATAACACTTACGGGGTTGGACAGCGAAAGTTCTCTATTTGTTCCAATCCATCCTTGGAATGCATGCAGTTGGGCCATGTGGGGAGAGGGGGCGTACCAATGGTACCTTGATATGAGCGCAAGACCTTTTTAAAGAGGCTTGGTTCCCGATTTTTCTCGGAGCTGAAAGCAGTCGGATGTATTTGTTTATTGATTTATTGGATGTATAAATGGCATGGCGGGCCCACGAGGCTTCCCAGTGGCACTGCATAGAACCTGTTATGAATCTAGACCACATACCTAAACTAAACAGTATCAACAGAGCAGCATTTTCAAATTCTTACGAATGCTCAGGAGACTTGAGTTAGAGGGTAGATGCACAGAGAGGCTGTTACAAGGAGCAGGATCCGAAAAGAGCGGCCTCTGTCTTGAACGATTCATGTGGGGAATCGTTACCAGGTTAAGGTTGGAAGATCTTAAAGATCTGTTCGGGGAACATTTAAATAGATTATTTAGAAACAGATGACCAGTATTATTCATTACACAATGGATCACACACAGTGCCTTGACCAGGGGTGGTTTTTCAGTTGGTAGCCAGTGCAGGTGACACAGCTGGTGGGAGGCCGCATCACGGTTTAGTAAATGCCCCAGAAGTCTGGTTGCCACATTTAAATGAGTTGTAGGCTCCTCCTCGAGGCCTTTGCCTTGCCTAGATAGAGGATGCTGCAATAATCTAGGCTTGGTATTGTGAGGGCCTGGATCATGATCCGCTGGAAGAAGGAGGGAAACACCACAGATTTTCTTTGAGTTTCCTGAGCAGACCAAAGCAGCAAACCGGCACAGTCTTAATCTGTTGATCAAAAGATACTCTCTATACTGTTGCTATTGTCTATCCAGACACCAAGGGCCCGATGTAGGTAAACTCCAATTTACCACTTCTTAAATACCGAATCATACCGATTCGGTATTTAAGAAGTGGTAAATTGGAGGGGGGGAGATGTGGGTATTTCAGAATCGGTAAATACCGAATCTGTAAGATTCGGTATTTACCGATTCGGTAATTACAGATTTCTGCAAGGGTGCAGGGGGTGTCACTTTGACACCCTCTAGCACCCCCAATACTGGCTTGTGTGCCATGTGGCACACAGACATGCCCTAAGGGCATGTCTGTCTGTCACATGGCATAGGTGTGCATGCACACATGTGCATGCACACCTGGATTAGGTATTTTAACACCCAATTGGATTGGGTGTTAAAATACCGAATCTGAAGGGCCTGTGGGACTGAAATTAGTCCCACTTACATCCCGATTTTTTAAAATCGGTAAACATACCGATTCGGTATTTTTCCGATTCGGTAATTTTACCGAATCAGTAAAATACCCAATTTGAGAAAAAAAGGTCCCCTACATCTCAAAAGGCCAAATACCGGTCGGAAACGGCCGAATTCGGCCGTTTCCGACCGGTATTGGTCACCTACATCGGGCCCTAGACTTTTAACAGCAAGCTTAGGGGTGGGAAGTTCCCCTCACACATCTGGCCACCACTATGAGCCCCGCAGAAGGGGTTGGTTTCCTACGATTAGTTGACCGGTTTTACTGGCATTCAACCTAAACCACTAGTGCTGCATCCAGTCAGCGACCCTAGTCACACAGTTTCTAAATTTACTCGGCCACTGTCATTTGCAGAGGTCAGAGAAATAAATAACTATAATTTGCATATGCGAACAGGGATAATCCAAAAAGAATCAACAACAGAGTATTGTGATCTGCTCATTTGCTTATTATCTCATCAGCGCCGGGAAACCCTTTTTGGGTAGCTGTCGCGCTTTAAAAGCCCAATAAATAAATTAATAAATGTCTGCCAATGGACGGACATAAATATTAAATAGGATGGGACTCGAGGAGGATTCTTGAAGCACTCCAGAAGTCAACTGACATTTGCTGAACGAGAATGGGGCAGGCGTCACTTGAAACGTACTTCCAGAAACACTACAAGCTATAGTAAGACTTTGTCAGAGATCCCAACGTTTCTCAGTCTCTTAACCAGTATGGTGTGGTAGACTATGTCAAAACCAGCACTAAGATCTAATATTTTATGTGCCACAAATCCTCCTTTATCTGCTATTTGGCGAAGTTCTCCAGTCACCGCAAGTAGAGCTGACTTAGTGCTGTGAGCGGCCCAAAAACCTGTTTGGGTGGGGTGGTGTAGTTGATGGCTCTCCAGATATTCTGATAGTTGTCGGTGAATTATTCTTTGAAGCACTTTCACGAGGATTGGCATAGGAAGATAGTTCTATGGTATTGTGTGATCCAGGGCCGGTTTCTTTAGCAAGGGCATTGCAGTCACGTATTTCCACATGTGCCGGACTACTGAGGTTGTTATATAAGGGATAAAGTACGACCTGCCGTATATTATAAGGATATTGCAGGTCCCTGAGGAGTTGCATAACAACAGGGAAGAACAAAGCTGAAGGCCGAGTTCCTTTATAGGGTTATGGAACTCTGAAGTGACTTGCAATATCCATATCATGTATGCCAGGGGGCACTTTATTCCTTATAATACATGGTCACACCATCACCTTTCCCAAAAAACACTTAAAACCTTTGGGTGTAACCCTTTCATATGAAAGCACGAGCATGTTTGTAAACATGATAAATACAAATAAATCCACTAGTGCAAAATTAAACTAATCAAAAACGTATTGGTTATTTGTTGAAAACTGATATTAGACACAGTTCAATACATTGTTTTAAAGAAGCTGCACTACATGTTTAGAAACAAGCAGGAAGATACTAGTTTTTGTCTAATTATCTAAGAAGTGCAGAAAATAAACATGTGCTCTCTGCTTGTCATTGTAAACTTAAAAACATAGAGCAGAAGAAAGAAAAGCAACATTCTGTTTTTGTTTTTTGCTTTAAACAGCTGCTTCAATTATGCTCTGTGACCTGCCTTTCCCCTCAGCTGCAGGCTCTGGCAGCAGGCATTATGACGCAAGAACTCGACTGTAGTGACTTATAGTAGTCAAATTCTGAATTATTTTTATTTATAATAGGCGACTGGGTGTGTGACAAGTCGCTCATTATAAAGAAATTAGTGACTTTTGTTTATACAGAGATTACGGAATCCCATGTTTTATAGAAAGATTAAGGAGATCGGTAACATTGGAAGAGAGGTAGGGCCATGAAAGTTTTGAAAACTGTAGGCACTTCTGGGTTTTCTTGGGAGCCTGAGTCAATGGAAAGCTGGAGTCTGGAAATCCCTGTGCTCATTAATTTGAAACTTGTAAGACTGGGTAGCGTCTTGTTACCCTGACATAGTGGCACTGGCATCATGGTCAGTTGTGACTTCATCCTCTGGGAAATTAGTGTAAACATTGGCCACTTTTTAGGTTGAGCATTCGAGGCCTCTTGTATATACTTAGTATATACTTATATGTACTTTGTGGGCTTGGGAGATCAGCCCTAAGATTTGTCTGCTTCCGCTTGGGGACATTTTTTCCTGTTCAACTGTCTTGATAGAAAACGACCAGTAGAGGTCAGTAAAATACCAGAATTGCTTTCTGCTTGTTCAACTGCCTCTCTTTAACACCTTCAGTGCAGCGCGAATCCTCGCGCTGTGCTGAAGGTTCTAAGAAACAGGCGTGGTCGTGACGGAACGGTTCCGTCATAAACACAGACCAACCGGTGCTCGTGACCGAACCGTTCCGTCACAAGCATCGAAGGGGTTAACTGTCTTGATAGAAAACAACCAGTAGAGGTCAGTAAAATACCAGAACTGCTTTCTGCTTAGGGACTTTCGTTTTTTATTTTTCTGGTAACTGCCCTTATTTAACTTTCTTGCTAGAAAACGACCAGCAGAGGTCAGTAAAATAAAATACCAGAATCACTTTTGCATTCTCTAGATTCCAGTCCATAGAAATTGTCTTCACCTGTAGACAGTGATATTTTTTTGAATGTTGTATTTTCAGTGATATGACCACCGAAGGCCCTGATTTTATATTAAAAACAGAACTTTGGACTCTACCATTTCCAGATGAAAGGCAATATTTCTCTCCATGTGTTCCCATATCTGGCGTGTCATGCAGTTTGGTGCTTACTTTCTCTCCATGTTAAAGAACAGTAGATGTTTCAGCACCCAGGCTAATGTACTGCATATCTAAATACATATAAAGTCCCAAAGGCAAGACCGATTGCATTGCAATTTTTTTTTAAACAGTTTAGGATGAAAAGAAAAATAACGTTTAAGTCTAGTGTATGCGAAGCATGCAACATTATTTGTGTAGGCAAAAGTAGAAGCTCAGTATGTTGTCCCTTAATCTATAGATACATTATGTAAAGAAATAAGTTATATTGTTAGATAAACTTTGAGATAAGTGTTGCTATCTCTTAATGAATTACTCTGATAACGCCTCCTTCCTTGTTTATGGGGGTTACAGTCGAGAAGGTGCGCTGGCAGTCAGCATGATCTGAGGTGGGCTCTAAGTGTGAAGGCATCCTGGTCCCGGTTGTGGCATTTTGGGCTTACGTGCTGGTATGTAAAGAGTGGAGGTGATAATCATTACATTTTAATCCACACTAGCAAGATCTTCAATTGTTGGGTACATCAAATGCTCTCTATTGTACTTAATGATATCTGTCCACTTGGGTAACATAACTTTAAAACATTGCCAAAGGCAAAAGTTCTGGTTAGACACTTATAAGGTTCCAAAGGTGAGGCCTATTGGCTATGCCAATGCTTGTTAATATTGGTGGTTCCTTCTCTTTTGATACAGATGCATTAGGGGCAAATATACACTGATCAAAATCCTTACCTGAGATCAACTGTATGCACAGTAAAACACAAATTATTGATTTATCCTGGTATTTATCAGCAGAGGCGATTCATGTATGAGGTTAAAAGGGCGTTGACCCACTGCTTTAGTGTGCTACCCACCTGGGCATATATATATAACACATTTGGTAGGCTTCATAGCGGCAGTGCTAGGCTGAAATTGTATTTCTAAATGCCATCGTGAAGGTAGGAGTGTAGCTGATGCCATTGAACTTGTGGGGCTGTGTAGTTAAACTGTGCATGACAGACTGGCCGGTCTCTGGACTGGGCCAGCCTGACATGCGTACTTCAGGCTTCTAACTCAAAATTCACTGTGTGTTGAGGCCCTCAGTTGGGGCAGCAATAGCATCTCTCTTTGTTTTTACTGGGGCGCTGTGATGACTTGCCTATCCAATCCTGGCACAGCTCTTGTGCTATATAATATAATGTACGTCATAAGAGCTACTCCACACTCTCACATAGTGTATTCCGACAGTGCGGACAAGACCTGGCAAGACCTGTACTGGCAGCTTACAAAGACCCTCACGCACAATTGGACCTTATAATGAGGTAAACTGTTCTTTAAGGCAGTCATTACAATTTGCCTTCCCATCTCTTTAGTGTTATGTTTTGGGATTACGCAAATGTAAAATCAATCTGCATAAATTTGCCTGTGTAGTGAATGCAAGGGCAATGTCTAAACCCCCATTGAATTACTTGGTGTTACTTTCTTTGCTCACTTGGTGACAGTCAAAGATGGGGTTAACGCCTCTACACTTTCAAAAGCCATCAGCAACCACTGTTTATCAGGGATATGATTACATGCACTTATGGCATTAGCAACAGGGACTCACCTTGTCTAAGCTGAGGCAAATGTTATCAACTGGTCATTTTGACTTTTTCAACTGAGAAACCATGGAGAACAAACCCATTCTGGCTTCAGCACAGTATGGATTTACTCTGTTAAAATACAGTGCGTTCTAAAGATTGGTCGAGGTAGTCAAATATTTACTAAAATCAAAGTGTGAACAGAACAACAGAAAAACAATCACCACTAATAAAAGCAAAAGTAAGTTCAAGAACGGAAATTTAATTTCCAATGTAGCAGCAGCATTAAATGTGGTCAGTCAAAGCATTAATGGGTCACTATGCAGTACTATGGACAGTGCTCATAGGTGTAGGAAACAAAAGAGAAATTAGAGCAGTGGTAGTAAGTTGACGATTGAGGACAGGGTAAAGGTGTTTGTGACAAAAATGCAATACACAATATATACAGATTGACCTTTCCAGCCTATATAAGGTCAATTAGTTCCAATATATACATTGCTAATAGGTAAATTTTCAATTGATACATTTTATTCTATGAGCATGTGGGCGTTTGATAGGACGGTCTACGTTTCGACCCCAGCAGAAAGGAAGGTGAGTGGTTGCCTCACAAAGGGGTCGTTATCAGGACAGATGATCACCTATGAGTAATTAATAAGGTTCAGTACCTAGTAGGTAGGAATGACTGGCACCTATTGTGTTAGGAAGGACCGGCAATGTTCGATACTCAATGGGCTTTCAAGGGGCTCCTGGCTTACTAGAAGAAAGACATGTTGTATGAATGTACATGCCAGGGTGGAGGATTTCCCAAGTAATAGGAGAGTCCAAGTGGTGGTGTACTCATTTTAATATTGGTCTAGCAGCGCAAGGGGGATCAATCTCCCGATGCAGGCAATGGTAAATCCAGATGAGAGTCTGAGGGAAGAAGGGACATAGGCTACGGAAGGGTGGGCAAGCAGCGCCCAAGGGTAAAGGAAGTGCTAAGTAGCAGGTGAAAAACATTGGAAAACTCAAAGCAGGGATGACCAAGTGTAAGTAGATATCCATGCAGCATGAAGCAATTCTGTGTCAATTGGTTAATTCATGGCAGGCACTAAATTGTAAGAAGGAATCAGAAAAGAGAGGGGTTGATAATGGAAACGGGCAAGTTAAAAAAGGTTCCATTAACAGGAGGCGGTTGCGCTCCCTGTAGTAGGAGGAGGGATCCCCTCATTACTGGGATGGCTTTGTGGGCATGGGGTGCTTTGCGCAGATGAAGACTGTAAGAAAACATATTAAGTCAAATGCATAAAGTCAAAGAACGCTCGCTGGACCAGTGTGCGCTTGCAGAGATAATTGCAAAAAACGCTTGGTAAATGATGAAAGAATTACTAAATACCGGGTTGAGGCTCGTAGATTACGAGTAGATTGAAATGTGGGCGGTGAAATTAGCCAGGCATCCGTTCATAAATACGTTCCCAGGTGTGGTCTCAGAATATATGTAGATTTAAAAGCAGTTTGCATGGTTCTAATTACGCGTCTAGGTGTGCGCCAAGTTAAATGGGGGTATTGACCCAGTAACAGCTCAAACCTTACCTCCTCTGTGTGGCTGAGCCGCTTGATAGATGAGCTTGTCCAGCAGTCTCACGCTAGATGTAGAAAAGACCACGGCGTGCGTGCACTGAGAGGTGCAGCCGCTCAATGGATCCTGGGGGCTCGCCTCGCCGGTATTCAATGTCTAAGAAGGGGGCGTCTCAAGTTCTGATGGTGGTGTACTAAACATAACAGTGCCAAAATTCCCTAGCTTTGAATACTCGAGTGGAATATATGAAGTAGCTGCACAATGTGGAGTTAATCGGACGTGTGTGGAGAAGTCTGAGCCGTATTAAATATCTACAAAGAAGTCGCATATTGACACTTTGGGGTCCATTAGGATGTCGGGCTGTGCTGGCGGGGCAGAAAACCACCTTTTTCCGCCCGCGAGCTGCGGGAAACACGTCTACCATATTAGTATAGCAAAACATAGGTCAAATTCCATCCGCCACAGAGCGACGCGCACCGCCATCAAAGTGCACGCGCTACCACAGCGGTTGGAGCCAATGGAAACTCTCTGATGTGCGGAATGACGTCCGCCCCGCTCCACAAATTAGGATGGCCCAAACAGGCAGACGCACCGCCGGGAGACACTGCCCAACCAGAGACGGCGGAAACTCGACAGCGAAGCGCGAAAGCGGAGACCCGGTCCACACCATCCAGTCGCAACCGCCATGGACCCAGCTCTACATGTGTATCTGGTGCTGTACCTGCTACAGCACTATCATCTAATGGGTTGCCGCGGACGACGCCGTAGGTACACAACTACACAAATACAACACAAAACAATGGGCTGACACAGGGTCCAATTCCACAACAGACACCCTGCTGGGGGCAACAACACATCCACAAGGGCACCCACACATGACCCACCAGCCACCAAGTCACCCCACTGCATCCAGGACACACATCGACCGCAAACCCTGCAGCAACGTCCTGGTCCCGGTCACCACAGCGGTCAACACATGCGCACAATGCAGAAGGCTGGGCCAGTCCAAGGCATGGGCAGGGCACAAAGACTACAGGGACACACCACACCCAACCACACATCAACACACCCCATCAAGTCACAGGTCAGGTGCACATCCTGAGCACCCCAATGCACAGCCACAAGCACAGCAACAAGAAAGCACAATCCACACCCTGCACCACATCACACAACAAACAGCGAGGGAGACAGCCTCTGCTGGAGTGGCTGCACAGGAACACACAACACCAGTGCTA
Organism: Lissotriton vulgaris; assembly: GCF_964263255.1. Lineage (NCBI taxonomy): Eukaryota > Metazoa > Chordata > Amphibia > Caudata > Salamandridae > Lissotriton > Lissotriton vulgaris. The sequence continues at coordinate 120,858,716 of NC_141686.1, forward strand.
CACACACTGAAGGCTGCAAATGCTGGCCCAGTGTGCGCTTGCAGAGATAATTGCAAAAAACGCTTGGTAAATGATCAAAGAATTACTAAATACCCGGTTGAGGCTTTTAGATTACGAGTAGATTGAAATGCGGGCGGTGAAATTAGCCAGGCATCCGTTCATAAATATGTTACCGGATGGGGCTTGCAGAATATGTGTAGATTTAAAAGCAGTTTGCATGGGTCTAATTACGAGTCTATGTGTGTGCCAAGTTAAATGGGAGCCTTGACCCAGTAACTGCTCAAACCTTACCTCCTCCGTGTGGCTGGGTCGCTCAATAGATGAGCTTGCCCAGCAGTCTCACGCTAGATGTAGGAAAGACCACGGCGTGCGTGCACCGCGAGGTGCAGCCACTCGATGGTTCCTGGGGGCTCCCCTCACCGGTATTCAATGGCTAAGAAGAGGGCGTCTCATGTTCTGATGGCGGTGTACTAAACATATAACACAACAAATGGAGGAGTGCCCCCTATAGGCAAATCAGAGAAAGTCTCTGTGCCAAAAGCTTAATCCTTAATCAAGCAATTGTGCCCAACCTTTACTTAGGACATTGCATATCCTTTTTGAAGACCCCTCACTCACCAACCTAGTTGGTGACATGCTTCATCATTGGGGTCCCACCCCGCTGGCCGAGTGCCAACAGGGTGTGCTACGACACCTGACTACAGTGGAGCGGGTATTTTTCTTTTATATGTGCAGTGAAAAAAAGGGTGAAAGTGATTTAAAAAGAGGCCAGAACTACTCACTACAAGACTTTATTCCTGAGTGACTGGGCACCCTAATAAAAGAACTGTGACACCTATGTCTAATTATGTAGACTTCGGTGTACAAGACGTGTAGTGTTGTTAAAAATAGCGACGTGTGCTTTGTGAGTTAAAATTAAAGTCATAAGTCTACATGTTTCAACCTCTTGCGATTTTGGGTTTTTGTCAGGACCAAATAGACAAAGAATAAAAGACCTGGGTGGTACGCACACGCTAAGGTGCGTCCTGCCCTCGATCAGTGTAAATTGGGAAACACAAACTTGTGTCCCTATTCAAAATGTAGTCTTCTCCCCACTCTGGAAGAAAAAACTCATAGAGCGGTACGTGTCCGCTTCATGGGCGTCCGTGTTCCAAAGGCGATGCTCGCGTAATTTGCGGCTTCTGCTCCTCGAACTGGAAACCTACTTTGTTCCATAGACGGTGCGCCACATGGGATTTCCTAACTAAACATGACAGTGCCGAAATTCTCTAGCTGTGAATACTCGAGTGGAATGTATTCAAGTAGCTGCACAATGTGCAGTTAATCGGACGTGTGTGGAGAAGTCTGGGCCGTATTAAATATCTACAAAGAAGTCGCATATTGACACTTAGAGGTCCATTAGGATGTCAGGTGTTGGCACCGCGGTGCTTGGGGGCAGAAAACCTCCCTTTTCTGCCCGCAAGCTGCGGGAAACACATCCACCATATTAGTATAGCAAAACATAGGTCAAATTCCATCCACCACAGAGCGCCGCCCACCACCATCAAAGTGCGCATGCTACCGCGGCAGTGGGTGCCAATGGAAACTCTCTGCTGTGCCGAATGACGTCCGCACCGCTCCACAAATTAGGATGGCCCAAACAGGCAGACGCACCGCAGCGGAGACACCGCCCAACCAGAGACAGAGGAAACTCGACAGCGGAGCGTGATAGCGGAGACCCAGTCCAAACCATCCGGTCACAACCGCCATGGACCCAGCTCTACATGTGTATCCGTTGCTGTACCTGCTACAGCACTATCATCTAATGGGCCGTTGCGGACGACGCCACAGGTACACAACTACACAAATACAACACACAACACATGGGCTGACACAGGGTCCAATTCCACAACAGACACCCTGCTGGGGGCAACAACACATCCACAAGGGCACCCACACATGACCCACCAGCCACCAAGTCACCCCACTGCATCCAGGACACACATCGACCGCAAACTTGCAGCAACGTCCTGGTCCCGGTCACCACAGCGGTCAACACATGCGCACAATGCAGAAGGCTGGGCCAGTCCAAGGCATGGGCAGGGCACAAAGACTACAGGGACACACCACACCCAACCACACATCAACACACCCCATCAAGTCACAGGTCAGGTGCACATCCTGAGCACCCCAATGCACAGCCACAAGCACAGCAACAAGAAAGCACAATCCACACCCTGCACCACATCACACAACAAACAGCGAGGGAGACAGCCTCTGCTGGAGTGGCTGCACAGGAACACACAACACCAGTGCTACACACACTGAAGGCTGCAAATGCTGGCCCAGTGTGCGCTTGCAGAGATAATTGCAAAAAACGCTTGGTAAATGATCAAAGAATTACTAAATACCCGGTTGAGGCTTTTAGATTACGAGTAGATTGAAATGCGGGCGGTGAAATTAGCCAGGCATCCGTTCATAAATATGTTACCGGATGGGGCTTGCAGAATATGTGTAGATTTAAAAGCAGTTTGCATGGGTCTAATTACGAGTCTATGTGTGTGCCAAGTTAAATGGGAGCCTTGACCCAGTAACTGCTCAAACCTTACCTCCTCCGTGTGGCTGGGTCGCTCAATAGATGAGCTTGCCCAGCAGTCTCACGCTAGATGTAGGAAAGACCACGGCGTGCGTGCACCGCGAGGTGCAGCCACTCGATGGTTCCTGGGGGCTCCCCTCACCGGTATTCAATGGCTAAGAAGGGGGCGTCTCATGTTCTGATGGCGGTGTACTAAACATATAACACAACAAATGGAGGAGTGCCCCCTATAGGCAAATCAGAGAAAGTCTCTGTGCCAAAAGCTTAATCCTTAATCAAGCAATTGTGCCCAACCTTTACTTAGGACATTGCATATCCTTTTTGAAGACCCCTCACTCACCAACCTAGTTGGTGACATGCTTCATCATTGGGGTCCCACCCCGCTGGCCGAGTGCCAACAGGGTGTGCTACGACACCTGACTACAGTGGAGCGGGTATTTTTCTTTTATATGTGCAGTGAAAAAAAGGGTGAAAGTGATTTAAAAAGAGGCCAGAACTACTCACTACAAGACTTTATTCCTGAGTAACTGGGCACCCTAATAAAAGAACTGTGACACCTATGTCTAATTATGTAGACTTCGGTGTACAAGACGTGTAGTGTTGTTAAAAATAGCGACGTGTGCTTTGTGAGTTAAAATTAAAGTCATAAGTCTACATGTTTCAACCTCTTGCGATTTTGGGTTTTTGTCAGGACCAAATAGACAAAGAATAAAAGACCTGGGTGGTACGCACACGCTAAGGTGCGTCCTGCCCTCGATCAGTGTAAATTGGGAAACACAAACTTGTGTCCCTATTCAAAATGTAGTCTTCTCCCCACTCTGGAAGAAAAAACTCATAGAGCGGTACGTGTCCGCTTCATGGGCGTCCGTGTTCCAAAGGCGATGCTCGCGTAATTTGCGGCTTCTGCTCCTCGAACTGGAAACCTACTTTGTTCCATAGACGGTGCGCCACATGGGATTTCCTAACTAAACATGACAGTGCCGAAATTCTCTAGCTGTGAATACTCGAGTGGAATGTATTCAAGTAGCTGCACAATGTGCAGTTAATCGGACGTGTGTGGAGAAGTCTGGGCCGTATTAAATATCTACAAAGAAGTCGCATATTGACACTTAGAGGTCCATTAGGATGTCAGGTGTTGGCACCGCGGTGCTGTGGGGGCAGAAAACCTCCCTTTTCTGCCCGCAAGCTGCGGGAAACACATCCACCATATTAGTATAGCAAAACATAGGTCAAATTCCATCCACCACAGAGCGCCGCCCACCACCATCAAAGTGCGCATGCTACCGCGGCAGTGGGTGCCAATGGAAACTCTCTGCTGTGCCGAATGACGTCCGCACCGCTCCACAAATTAGGATGGCCCAAACAGGCAGACGCACCGTAGCGGAGACACCGCCCAACCAGAGACAGAGGAAACTCGACAGCGGAGCGTGATAGCGGAGACCCAGTCCAAACCATCCGGTCACAACCGCCATGGACCCAGCTCTACATGTGTATCCGTTGCTGTACCTGCTACAGCACTATCATCTAATGGGCCGTTGCGGACGACGCCACAGGTACACAACTACACAAATACAACACACAACACATGGGCTGACACAGGGTCCAATTCCACAACAGACACCCTGCTGGGGGCAACAACACATCCACAAGGGCACCCACACATGACCCACCTGCCACCAAGTTACCCCACTGCATGCTGGACACACATCGACCGCAAACTTGCAGCAACGTCCTGGTCCCGGTCACCGCAGCGGTCAACACATGTGCACAATGCAGAAGGCTGGGCCAGTCCAAGGCATGGGCAGGGCACAAAGACAACAGGGACACACCACACCCAACCACACATCAACAAAACCCATCAAGTCACAGGCCATGTGCCCATCCTGTGCACTCCAATGCAAAGCAACAAGCACAGCAACAAGCAAGCATAATCCACACCCTGCACCACACAACAAACAGCCAGGGAGACAGCCTCTGCTGGAGTGTCTGCACAGGAACACACAACACCAGTGCTACACACACTGAAGGCTGCAAATACTTGCCAGTACATACACACACACACAACACACACACAGGGACGACTGAACAGATGCCTGCCCAAAAGCAACATACAAACACTACAGAAACACACATAGAACCCCATCCGAAATAGACATACCCTGTCAGCCAAACTGTGGAAAGGCAATGGGAGCACAGACACAACAGGAGTGCACAACCCCATCACTCAGGAACAAAAGACACACACCATACCACAAATCACACAAGTAGTGCACCATCACAGAACTACACTGCCACATGAAACCAACCACAGATGCACATGAAATCAAAAATGAACAAACACTACAGGACATCAGGGGATGCACATCAGGCAATGCCAAGGCCACATACACACAGCACTGTATGCACAACAAGCAGTGTGTGCACACCAAGCAGAACAGTCACACACAGACATGACTGACACAACATCAACACAAATCAGCACAGCACAAACACAACAGTACACACAGGAAAGGAAGCAATACCACAGCCAACACACATACATCCAACACAATAACAACAACAACAACAACAGATGCACCACTCTGGGATACAAGAGCAGAACCTTCTTGACCAGAGCACTGGGCAGCACACACAGCTAAATGCACATGAGCAATCCTCACTGATTAATAGCACATAAACACCACACATAAACATTTGGGGCAATGTCTAGAGTGGAACATTTGTCTTGGCCCAAGAACTGCACCACAAAGCACAGTGTCGCAAATGAAGTGATGGGGAGGCAGACACACATGTAAACCAAGGGGACAGCTGACATCAAAGTTAACTGACTTGCATGTCAGTAGAAGACATGTAAGGGGTGTACCATACCCAACTAGAGGGAGTGCAGACCCACAATGGGTAGGCATAAGTGGCACACATAGGGGATGGAATCACACCACACACACCATGCCATACAGGAGGATAAAAGGCACCATGTTGCTGCAATGCATGAAAAATACAACCACAATGGCAGTGTGGAGAAGCAGGGCTACACAGTCTACATAAACACACTCAAGGCACATGGATGAACAAACAAACATAACACTGATGTGCAAGTAACACACTTTGCACACACTTAAGTGACTAAATCAATAAGGAGGAGTCAGACAGAACAGCACGGACACACAACACACTCCACAGTGCACAACAGACAACTCACACATGTGCATACTACCATATCCACCGGGCAGACTATCCTAAGTGACACATGTGTGTCTTTCACAATCCAGGGGCACACACACATCCACACCCGATACAAAGTCACACCCTTCACACTGCACACCTCTTGACTACTGATGTAAATAATTAATTTACTCTCTTAATTTCTATGCAGATAAGTACTTAATCAATAATAACTCAATCGAAATGAAGGAAAACAGAGTCCGTGGTGTAAGAGTTTCTAAGGGTTTTATTCCTCATAAAGGAATCAGGATATCATGTTCTGACCACCACACAGGATGTCAGAAGGGATAGATGAGCGCGCTGTCGTTTATTGACAATACATAGCTTATATACTTGATTTACATCATAATGTTCAATGTAAGAGGCGTAACAGCTGAGAGAAGACAAGATAACAGTATACACGTGGTGCTAGTACATCATCAAGAGGCGTAAACTAGGCGTGAACTAGGGTGTGTGCTAGAAACGTCACTGATAGGTGACGCAAGTGGGTGGCACCAAGGGGTGGTGCTAACAGAATGTTGCAATGTCAGCAGAAATCGGAAGCTTGGATGCGCGCGCAGCTGCATGACGTGTGATAGACGGGGTGCAGGGGACTTGACATTTACACTGGCGGAAAGAGACAGAAGTCTGGCATGTCAGATCAACTTGTGCTTCTATCATATCTGATATCTGATGTTTAGGAACTAAGCTATCTGGGCAGAAAGGTCTCTAGAGCAGAAGCTATTCTATACTTGCTGTGAGTGCGTGTATAAGCGCCTGAGTGTCTGTATGAGAAGCGTGGGGGCATGGGGCCTTCCATGGAAGCATGGCAACAGAGGCTATGAATTACTTGCATAAAGACAGGTCGGCCCTTTAGCCCTGTAGCTGAGGAAGGATGTTTACTGGAGCTAGCAGGCTGGAATGTATCTTCGGGGAGGAAAACAGATAACTCGAAGATTATAGTCAATCTTGGCAGGCAGCAGGCTGAGCTGAGCACGGAGGGCCGCGCTAGAAGTAAGTCAGAGTTCACGGGTACGGGGGCTGCTTGGGCAGAGGCCCTCGCAGTCAGAAGCCAGAAAAGAGGCTCGGTGGCAGAGATTCAGGGCCTACTTTCAGCCAGGCTGAAAAACGTAGGAGTACACTTCAAAAAGACGTTGGCATAGCATACTTAGGAACGGACCATCAAACCCATTCATGGTGGGTCTGAAAGAGGACAAGTTAACGTTGGACGCAAATGTATTTGCGTCTTCATAGCTGGTACAGGAGGGAAGTTACATGCACTTTTAACTCGTACATGGAGTCGGTGGGGTACTCGCTAGGGAACACAACATGACCATAAAATTTATATTACCTCATTCCCTCCTTGTTCCCTACGGACCCTTCATGATATATCGATCCTCATAAATCGATCAGTTTGTTCTTGTAACATTATATGTTCGTCTTTCTTTCTTTGACTGTTTGAGAGGCAACTGGAATGCTCAATGCAGGATGTGGCACACAGTCCACATATCGCTGGCCCACACTGCAGGCACAGGCAACAACTGAATACTATAACAAGGCCAATGCCTAGGAAGGATAAGATCTTCCATCCCCAAGCTGTTAACGTAGTCCAGAACCAACCGGACCAAGTCCAGGTGCCTGGATTCTGATGTATCTGATTTGCAATTTTATGTAAACGGGTGATAGCTTGATAGACAGATGGTGCGTTTTGTGGAATGAAAACACAGCAACTTGACCCGATGACCTTACAGGCTCCACCTCTATCTGCCAAGATGACGTCAATCACAAGGCGATTTTGAAGGACAACAGTCCGTATAGCAGACTGCTCCTCTGTTAAGTTACCTAGAGCGGAGGCAGTTTCGTTCACTACTGCTTCGAGTGTTCTCGTTAATCTGCGTATTAATTTACTGTTTTGGACAGGCCCTAGGAAGAAAAAGAATCCTTTATTGAAATCAGTGTACTGTTCCCATGCCGTTTCTGTGTAGTCGACAAGGGGAATATCTCTTTTGGGTCTATTCGGTGCTAGATTCGTATTTCTATGGTAATCAGGGGGAGCTAGAAAAACAGGTGGCAGGAGGAAGGCAATGTAACAGGTACCATCCCAATCTGGAGGCAAACGTATGTATGCGGTATGACCACAAACAAAGTAGGAATGACTGATAGCTTTAAAGGACGATTTACCATGGTCACTGAACTCGACCACAGTAGTGCATTTACTATGACCTACGTGTACTGAACCTTTCTTGCTAACACATAATTCACCTGTGACTGGTAGTACTAACATATGGGGCAGAACTGGAGCAGTTTCAGATTCAACAGTGAGGATCATAAGGCTAATTGTGTAATTACCTAATCCATATACTTCATTTTCTAGATCAGTTCCTATTCGAGTGGGAAGTCCCTCTTTATCAGGATAACAGACGTTGAGCAGGACTAAGTTCAAGTTTCCCCAAACCCAGCCCCCATCGAAAACAGCAATATCAGGATCTAAAGAATTAATTATTTTAAACCATGCTCCACAGGAGCCATTGTGAGTGAATGGGTACGGAAAGAGAGGCAGAGCTCCCTTGTAATTCTGGTAGGGAGGGAGTCGGCCACATATCCAACAGTCTGTAGCATTATTTGTCTGATGGGAATGGTGTAACATACTAATGAATGTATTGTTGCGCAGCGCAAGTCTGTAAGAGAGTTCATGTGCGGGAAGTTCACTAAAAGTGTGTTCAGCAGAGACATTGTAAGCAGATTGTTCACGCCTGAAAATAGGCCAGTACATAGGAAGCAGAATGCTGGCAATAATAATTAGAATACTCAGAATAAACATGATTATTAGTGTCACTATGCAGTGACTACGAAGTGATTTGCAATATGTTCTTCTCTTTTCCTCTCTCTCTCTAACTCGATCTAGGGGATACATGTCAGAAACTATTTAACCGATTCACCTAGGGGAGGACTTAAACAATTAAACTGTCTGACTTGCTAGATCGAAGCTTCATACGGTAAAGTTCTTGAGGAGTCTTTTCTCTTTTAGGCACAGTAACGTCTTGTGCTTCAACACAGTCTTTGGTGGGGGTGGACGAGTCAGAGTCCTGTTTCAGTCCGTTTTTTAGTTCATTGCATAGTTTGATGTGACTCGTGTGGACCCACCCCTTTCTCCCCTCGATTTTCACGGCGGTCCTGGTGGTAAGCAGAACGGTCTTTGGAGACTTCCAGCGGGGCTCCAGCGGACTTTTCCGGTCGAAATTCCGGACGAGTACCAGGTCCCCTGGACGGACCTCATGCGCCTTTACATCGGTGTTGTCAGGGAAGGCTGCGGCAACCTGTGAACGACATGATTGGAGTGCAGACATCAAGGAGGCAAGGTAATCTGTCAACATGTTACAATCAATATCAGTGATCTTTTTCGGAACGGGCGTCCCCCACATATTCGGCGGTCTGCCAAAGACCACTTCGTACGGGGATAGCCCTGATCTCGAGTGGGCGACCATTCTCATGTAGAATAGTGCCACGGGCAGGGCGACTATCCAGTCGACCCCTTTTTCCTGACAGATCTTGGCAAGACGGATTTTTAGTGTCTGATTATGCCTTTCTACAAGGCCAGCTGCTTCGGGATGTCGGACACAGTGGAACCTCCACTGATATCCTAGCAAGAGGGAAACTTGTCTCATCAGCTCGGACGAGAACGGCTGTCCGTTATCTGAATACACGACACGGGGCAAACCGTACCGTGGGAAGAATTCACGAACCAACTGTCTGGCAGTGGTCGGAGCAGTGTAGTCTGGGACTGGGTATGCTTCGGTCCAGCGGGACAGAGCACAAACAATTACAAGGACATACTTAAATCCTCTACAGCTATTCATCTGGATATAATCCATCTGGAGGACTTCAAAAGGGTGATCGGGAGGATGAAATCCACCTTGCTCAACAGGGACACTTTTACCTGGATTGAACTGACAACAGATCATGCAAGTACGCACTTTCTGTTTTGCTGCTGCTCGTAAGTGTTTGTTGTACCAGAGATTCTGTAAACTGTCTAACATGGCTTTCTCTCCAAGATGGGCAGGACTATGTGCTGTATTTATCATGACTTGAACCATTGAGTCGGGGAGAAACCATATAGATTTTCCCTTCGTCACCCAACCTTGATCTGTCTGAATCCCTCCTAGTTCAGTCCATTTCTTTATCTCCTCTGGAGTAGCATGTGTCTGGATATCAATTACATCTAGGGCGGGATCTCTAACTGCCATACACTGGGTCTGGACTATTGTCTTTGTCACATCAGTAGTCTGGGTGTGAGTCAGTGCTGTATGTTTTGCTGTCTGGTCTGCCAGGTCGTTACCCTGGGAAACAGAATCTGTGACTTTAGTATGTGCCTTACACTTCATGACTGATATGCCCGAGGGCAAATGTATTGCTTCTAACAGTGCTTGAATGAGGGGGCCATGTTGGATCTTGGCCCCATGGGAAGTCAGAAAACCTCGTTCTTGCCAGAGGACTCCGAAGTCGTGTACAACTCCGAAGGCATAGCGGGAATCTGTGTATATGTTAACATTTCTGTTCTTGGCTAGAATACAGGCTCGAGTCAGAGCGATGAGCTCTGCCGCTTGAGCAGACAGTGTGTCAATACGATGTGTTTCTTTAATTTCAGTTTCAGTGGTCACGGCGTACGCGGCCACTAATTCTCCTGTACTTGTTCTCATGCATGAACCATCCACATAAAGTGTCAGGTCTGGATTTGTCAATGGGACATCTGTTAAGTCTCGTCTAGGCTTAGTTACTGCATTAATTATTTCTATACAATCATGCGGAGCTGGATCTGTCATAACTGTAGGTAACAGTGTTGCTGGGTTCAGGATGCTGCAACGTCTGATTTCTATGTGTGGCTGGAATAGTGTTAATTCATAACCTGTCAGTCGTGCTATAGTTAAGTGTTGAGTCTGGGTTCTGTTTAACAAAACCTCTACAGAATGTGGTACTTGAACTGTTAACTGATGACCTAAAACAATTGAATCACTTTGTCTTATTGCTAACGCTGTTGCTGCTACTGACTTTAAGCACGCAGGGAGTGCTTGAGCTACTGAATCCAATGTACTAGAAAAATAAGCACAAGGCTTATGTGAACCTGCTTGGTCTTGAGTGAGGACAGACAACGCTGTGCCATCATGTTCTGTAACAAAAAGTGTAAACGGTTTGCTGTAACATGGTGTCGCTAAAACTGGTGCTTGGCATAAAACTTTCTTTAATTCTTCAAAAGCTTGTGTGTGTTCCTGAGTCCAAGGGAGGACAGTCGAAGTCGCTGCCTCCTGTGTCGTTAACTGGATGAGTGGTTTAGCTAGAAATGCATACTGGGGAATCCATTGTCTGCAGTACGAGGTGAGGCCTATGAAGGCCCGCACTTCCTTTTGTGTCTTGGGTTGCGGCATGTTCACAATTAACTGAATGCGATCGGGAGTGAGCTGTCTCCCCACTTTGGACAGCAAGTGACCCAAGTACACAACTTGCTGAACACAGAATTGTAGCTTCGAAGGAGACACCTTGTGTCCCTTGTCGGCCAGGAAATGTAAAACTGTCAGTGATGCTTTTTCACATTCGGGCTCACTTCGTGCGGTGATCAGCAGATCATCGACGTATTGTAGTAAAGCGGTGTTAACTGGCATTTGAATACAATCTAGTTGTCTTTTCAGTGCTTGACTATAGATGCTGGGGCTTTCTGTGAATCCTTGAGGTGCGCGCGAAAATTTGAAACTGCGTCCATTTAAACAGAATCCGAAGAGATATTGGCTCTCTGGATCAATAGGCACGCTGAAGAAGGCGTTCTTGAGATCAATTACAGTAAAGAACGTTGCTTCTGAATCAATAGCAGTCAAGAGAGATGATATATCGGGGACCACAGGATACTGTGGGATAATGCATTTATTCAATTCTCGAAGATCAATCACCAGCCGATATACTGGCGGTGCATTGGGATCAGTACGTTTAAGAATCGGAATGATGGGTGAGTTACAGATATTGGAGTCGGTCTCGACGACCACTCCTTGGGCAATGAGCTCTTCAATGATTTTCAGTAAAGCCGCTACAGCATCGGGTGGTAACTTGTATTGTCTGATTCTGGGTAATACAACACCTGCCTTGAGGGTAACGCGGTATGGTGTAATGTGCATACATCCTACATCAGTTGGGCCTTTTGCCCACAAGTAATCAGGTACATTTTTCAATCTGACGTCAAACTCACGAAGGACGTAATGACCCTTGAAATCCCGCAGAAAGAGTCTAACCCCCTCCGGGGAGCAGCATATTATAGCTCCTAGAGCCTTCAGTGTTTTAATTCCTAACAGATTTTCCGGACATGATTTTGTTAGTAACAGGTCTGTAACGCGTGATAATGGACCCACAGCCAGGGGAACTGGTTCTGATACTTCATTTACAATAGGTTGTCCTGAAAAACCAAGGGAAACATTTTGTGAGCCTGAGAGGGGTGCCCCTGGAACTTCGTCATGACTTATTGTAGTGCGACTTGCCCCTGTGTCAATTAAAAACTTTCTATCTTTCCCCAATACTTGACTGTGTACATAAGGACCTTCTTGATCTACAGGAATCTCGATAAGAGGCAAGCCACCTTCCCTCTCTAGGCTGTTTCATGTATATCGGGAATATTCGGGGTAAGCAGACTGGGCATACTGGTACATCTGTTGTGAGACTTGCTGAGTTGCAGCAATGGGCTGTGGCTGTGGTACTGCTACGGTCTGTGCTGTCTGTGCAGATGCATGCATGGGCTGTGTATTCTGTGTAGACTGATGCTGGTTATGGTCTTGTCTAGGCGGATGCGGTCTCTCTTTAGTTTTACCTGTCGCTATGTTATGTTTCAGAACTGCACATTCGTGTACGTAGTGACCTGGCTGCTTGCAATAATTGCATGTCCCTTTAACAGGAGCTGCAGCGTGACTTGTCTGGGTCGTACCTTTCCTGTGACTGTCGGATGGGACCGTCTGGGCTACTAACATTTTCATTTTCGTGTCTTTCATGCGCTTCTGTTCCTGATCTTGTTCTTCCCTAATTCTATTCTGGTGATATTGTAACATTTGTAACATCTGGGATGGCGTATTTGCTTGCCATGTACTCTCGACTTTATACACTCTATTTTTAACTAACGGTAGGGAATTCTCGACTAACTTTGATACAAAAAGATGTGGGTACGACTCGCTACTTGGCTGGAGGCCACTATTGATAATAAAACATTTCTCGAATCTTGAATAAAAGTCGCTAGTATCTTCATCATGTTTCTGTTTACAGGACGAGATTGCATCCCAATCCTCCTTTCTAGTTGTCAATAATCTGGGCAGGACCTGTACTATCAAACCTGGTAATGCTTTAGTTTTGTCCCCAAGGCCTAACCCTGGAACCCGTTTTTTCTCTTCGTCTTCTATTTCTGCCCAGGCAATCTTTGTGTCTCCCACCTCCCATTCCTTTTTCCTTTAATTTCTCGAATATACCCGTAGGCAATAATACTTTCAACATTTTCATGATATCATCATATGTGTAGTCCCCCATTAATAACATGTCTTTAAGCTCTCTATGGAAACCTGCAGGGTCTTTATCATGGCATGGTACTAATTTCTTCATTTCTAACAGTTCTAATTTAGTCAGAGGCGTGTGCACATACACGCGTTTCAAAACCTTGTCCTCACCCATAACAGGGTGTACTTCTCGTAAGGGGTTCTGACTTTCAATACCACCCCCGCACTGCATATGGTACATTTTCCTTTCTGGAGGTGGGGCGGGGACATATTCAGGACTTACAAAGGTATCATATCTGCGTCGTTGTTCTAGAATTATTTGAACTAATTTAGTGCTTAGGCCTCTCCATCTATCCATCAGTAGTGCTTCTAGTGTCTCATGTAAGGGACCTGGATCGGAATAATGTTTTCTGTACTTAATGAGAAGGTGCTGAATCATATATACCCCTGCTAATTTCTGTTCGTCGGGGGAGAGGTTCAGAAATGTCTGTGCTACGGTGTCATCATTATATATGTCTGCATTTTCGGCCCATGATACCGCTGATCGGGCTAATTCTTGTTCATCCATAGAATTGAGTACATGGTACCCCACTCGATCTTGAAGCCGTTTATCAGTTTCCTGGAACTGATGCTCAGCAGAATTCGGATTCGTTAAGGCAGAGAAGAAAACTCTCTTGCTTTCTGGACGGATACCCTTCCTAAGATAAGTTCCCTTACCTACATATGCTATAGTGCTTGTAGTCGGTTCTAGTTCTTCAGATTCTTCTTCCTCCTCGGAGGGAGCCTTTTCTTTCTCTTTCTCGTGTACTGCTATCACTGCTTTCTTAATCTTTTTATACATGGCCTCTATGCAATTTTGTCTGTCATGTTTTCCATCAGCTATATTTTGACCCCACTTGTTCAATGCATCTAATTCACTCTGATCTGTTCCGGGCCTGTCTCGTTCTCTTATTAGACAATTTATGAAAAATCGTAGTATCAGTGCTTGCATGTTAACTTTCTGTTTCTCCAGGGCATCCTTAATACTGTCGGGGTCCTTTCCCGTTTGAACGAACTCATATATTCTATCTAGGCGCTCCTTCATTCCTGCATAACATAACAAACTATCAGTAGCAGATCTTAACCGTAAAGACGCTAATATCATTAAGTCGTCCTGTCCAGGTTCTGGATCATATCTACAAACTGACATATTTTCTTTTAGTGCATCAAGACGGGATGAATTAGAAGAACGGGGGGATCTGTGCGTAAGAGGACTCTGCATACCTCTGAGATTTAATCTGTGAGTCGGTGGCGGGGTCTGGAGACCCGCGGTCGCACCTCCTGAAGCGGAAACTTGGGCATTATCTCTGTGTGTAGTCAGTATCTGAATTTGTCTTTTAGTAGGATCTGATTGAAGTGGTTTCGGCAGATCAGTTTTAGGTGAGGGAAGTGGCGGAGCTGGCGGAACGGAACTAGTCTTTTTCGGTGTCGGCTGAGAGTGATCTTGGGGGGCAGTACCACCCCCGGCCCTGTCAGTAGGCAGGGCACGAACAGGCAGATTGGTGTAAGCTGGCGCTACATCTTCGAGATATGAATTTAGGAATATGTCTTTAGTAGTCTTATGCATTACTTTAGTTGGAACTAATGGTGACGGCAAATTTTTCGGTATTTCTGAAATGGCGTCAGGGGTACCATCGGCCAAAAGATACATGTTGTTCACTTTGCCATTTTGGATACGATCTATTTGTTCTACTTTTACTCGAATTCCCTCAGTAACTAATTCGTTTTCTTGGGCCTTTTCTGATTCTTTAAGCCTGTCTTCTCTACGGAGTGCTCTATCAGCACGCTTACGTGATTCCTTACGCCAAAATTCTATGGCGTCTTTCTGAGATTGTCTAGCTTTCTTTTTCCGTAATATTTCTTCTACCTTTATGATGCACTCGGCATCCCATGTTCCGTTAACTGGCCATCGGTATCTTTCCTCTAGGTGCTTGGTATAATCTGTCCATAACTCTAGATACAAGATGGCGTCTATGCCATGCTTATTATACATGAAATTACCTGGAGTGTCCCTAGGGGGGATTGGAATCTCTTCCTCTAACATCCCTTTCCTAGTTCCTATCTGCTTTAATTTGTTAAAAAACGGCATTGTGCCTACTTGATACTGAAATGCTTGATCCTTAATACTTAATTTCGCCTGTAACTATTTAAACAAAAAAACACAATAATGCACAAAAACAATCACATTCATACCACGACATTAATCACATGAAACATTTAAAGACATAGCTAACTTCCCCCTACTCTGAATGTACCGCTCAACGATACAGATACACTGCTGTAACAGTGCAGAAATTCGGAATACTTTATATACTGCTAAACAGTACAGATACACTGCCTAAAAACAGTGCAGACCGGACTTGCGTACCCAAACCCGTCTAGATACGACCCAGCAATGGTACTCACCGGGAAGCACGGAAAACAGAAGGCCTCGGAAAACTCGACTGGACTCGACTCGGAACTTCGGAAAACTTCGGAAAACTTCGGAAAACTGGTGGACCTCTTCACACCTCGGACCTTGCTTCCTTCGGCTGGGCTCTGGTCGGGATCCTCCGCACTCCTCACCGCCTCGTCTGGGCACTGATCGCAGTCTTCGTCACCTCCGTGTGTCAGAGGGGGATGCAGGAAATCCTGCCAGTACACGTGTGGTCCGTCTAACTGATGGCAGGGGACACGGATTGCAACGCACCTTCCGGCGCGTGAGGTGGGGGAGGGGTCCCTATTCGGGCGCCAAAATGATGTAAATAATTAATTTACTCTCTTAATTTCTATGCAGATAAGTACTTAATCAATAATAACTCAATCGAAATGAAGGAAAACAGAGTCCGTGGTGTAAGAGTTTCTAAGGGTTTTATTCCTCATAAAGGAATCAGGATATCATGTTCTGACCACCACACAGGATGTCAGAAGGGATAGATGAGCGCGCTGTCGTTTATTGACAATACATAGCTTATATACTTGATTTACATCATAATGTTCAATGTAAGAGGCGTAACAGCTGAGAGAAGACAAGATAACAGTATACACGTGGTGCTAGTACATCATCAAGAGGCGTAAACTAGGCGTGAACTAGGGTGTGTGCTAGAAACGTCACTGATAGGTGACGCAAGTGGGTGGCACCAAGGGGTGGTGCTAACAGAATGTTGCAATGTCAGCAGAAATCGGAAGCTTGGATGCGCGCGCAGCTGCATGACGTGTGATAGACGGGGTGCAGGGGACTTGACATTTACACTGGCGGAAAGAGACAGAAGTCTGGCATGTCAGATCAACTTGTGCTTCTATCATATCTGATATCTGATGTTTAGGAACTAAGCTATCTGGGCAGAAAGGTCTCTAGAGCAGAAGCTATTCTATACTTGCTGTGAGTGCGTGTATAAGCGCCTGAGTGTCTGTATGAGAAGCGTGGGGGCATGGGGCCTTCCATGGAAGCATGGCAACAGAGGCTATGAATTACTTGCATAAAGACAGGTCGGCCCTTTAGCCCTGTAGCTGAGGAAGGATGTTTACTGGAGCTAGCAGGCTGGAATGTATCTTCGGGGAGGAAAACAGATAACTCGAAGATTATAGTCAATCTTGGCAGGCAGCAGGCTGAGCTGAGCACGGAGGGCCGCGCTAGAAGTAAGTCAGAGTTCACGGGTACGGGGGCTGCTTGGGCAGAGGCCCTCGCAGTCAGAAGCCAGAAAAGAGGCTCGGTGGCAGAGATTCAGGGCCTACTTTCAGCCAGGCTGAAAAACGTAGGAGTACACTTCAAAAAGACGTTGGCATAGCATACTTAGGAACGGACCATCAAACCCATTCATGGTGGGTCTGAAAGAGGACAAGTTAACGTTGGACGCAAATGTATTTGCGTCTTCATAGCTGGTACAGGAGGGAAGTTACATGCACTTTTAACTCGTACATGGAGTCGGTGGGGTACTCGCTAGGGAACACAACATGACCATAAAATTTATATTACCTCACTACCCAAGAGCACACATCTCATGAAGGCCATGGGACCAGGACTAAGGGCCAACACAAGATGACCAACAACATACATAGCTGGGCACACATAAAGGAATAACACACATACATCATGACATTGCCCAACCTGCATGCAAACCTGTTCACAGCATCACACCCTGTGCTGGCAGTGTACCCCAACCTGACATGTGAACAATGTAGTCAACCATAGCAAACCACTAAAAAGAGAACTGCATGACAGGTAAAATAAACAAAGTGGAATCCACTCAAGGTGGTAGTGATCCCTGAAGTGATGGGGAAACACACAGTGTTGTTTAAATGCCCCTCACACACCAACAGGCCCCTTGGTGTCATGCTTCATCATCGGGGCCTTCGCACCCCTCTACGGGATGCGGTGTGCTGCGACTCGCGGATACGCAGGAGCACTTTGAAGTGAACTATGTGTGGGGGTGTGTGTATATAGAACCAAAGTGTGAGTGAGGTGAGGTGAAAAAATGGAAAGTTAAAAAATACCTGGCACGTGGGAGGAAAAAAGATTTTAATTTAATCCCCGGCTGGTATTATTAAAAGAAGTGCAGAGCGTTGTTAAGTAGATACGAGTTATATACACACACCCCCACACATAGTTCACTTCAAAGTGCTCCTGCGTATCCGCGAGTCGCAGCACGCCGCATCCCGTAGAGGGGTGCGAAGGCCCCGATGATGAAGCATGACACCAAGGGGCCTGTTGGTGTGTGAGGGGCATTTAAACAACACTGTGTGTTTCCCCATCACTTCAGGGATCACTACCACCTTGAGTGGATTCCACTTTGTTTATGTATACATGTAGGGAGACTGAATCCACTGACTCTCTCTCTCCCCCCTTCTGTTAATATTCGTGACAGGTAAAATAGCCATCAAAGATAACACCAGTATCAGTGTCTGAATGGACTGAATACCCTGTCACCCCTGTTTAAAATTGTGATGCGGCCAAAGAGCTTGGCAATGTTAAAGAGACACATAGAGCATGGGGCACAGGCAACCAAATGCTCACACCAAAAGAACTTTAATCAGCAAGGACACTGACATAACAGACAACAGGACTGTATTTATTCACATATTGCACAGATGTGACAGTAGAACAACAGTAGACAAGAGCAAGGCACAAAATGCTGATCATATGCAAGATAATCTGCACAGGCAAACTCCAAACAGGAAGGCCAGTGTCCATGGCAGGTGGCACAGAAAGTACATGAGAGGTTGCACAAGGGAGACTCCAACACAGCAGAGCAACAGGGCCAGTGTCCAGGGCACAGGTGAGACTACAACACTGGCATGCTTGGTGGCCTAGTAACATGTTCCCTCCGTCTTGTTCATCCCAAGTAGCTAAAAACCTGGGGGTCAAGATGGACAAGGGTTTGACGTTGAGATCCAAGATCCTTGGTGTGACGGGCACATGCTTAGGCCTCCTTAAGATGCAGCGGAGGTTTCTGCCTCTTCTGTCTGAGGAACACAGGAAGCTGACTGTGCAGGCTCTGATAGGCTCTAGATTGGACTACTCCAACGTCCTCTATCTGGGCCTGCCAGAGTATCTGCTGCAGCGGCTTCAAGTTGTGCAGAACGCGGCCGCGAGGGCCATTTTTGGCCTAAACAGGCGAGCCAGTGCTGTTGGCCTTTTGCAGACCTTACATTGGTTGCCGATCCGTAAACGGATTGCTTTCAAGGCATCAACTTTGGCTTACAAAGCTCTCCATGCTGTGGGAGCTCAGTATCTCCAAAGGAGACTCGCCTTCTACCAACCGGCTCGCTCCCTCAGATCAGAATCTCTGTTTCTAGCGGTTGTGCCGCGTGTTAAGAGAGCTCGCATTGGAGGCCGCTCCTTTGGACTGCTGGCGCCACAGCTGTGGAACACCTTGCCGTTGGTACTCCGGGGAGCTACTAGTCTACTCGCGTTTAGGAAAGGCCTAAAAACCTGGCTGTTTGCCCTTTAGGTTTTTTTCTGTTTTTTTCTGTTTTTTGCTTTCCACTTTGTTTTTATTACTGTGTTGTGTTATCCCGCTGCAGGTCTCATTATTAAATGCGCCGGGACACTCTTTTTGAGTAGCTATGCGCTATATAAAAATAAATATAACATAACATAACACAGCAGAGCAACTGGGCCAGTGTCTAGGGCACAGGTGAGAGTACAACACAGCAGAGCAACATGGCCTGTGTCCAGGGCACACGTGAGAGTACAACACAGCAGAGCCACAGGGCCAGTGTCCACGGCACTGGTGAGAGAACAACACAGCAGAGCAACCAGGCCAGTGTCCATTGCAGGTGGCACAGTAAGTACCTGAGAGGTTGCACAGGTGAGACTCCAGCACAGCAGAGCAACAGGGCCAGGGTCCAGCGCACAGATGAGAGTACAAAACAGTAGAACAACAGGGCCAGTGTCCACTGCAAAGGTGAGAGTACAACACAGCAGAGCAACAGGGCCCAGTGTCCAGGTCACAGGTGAGAGTACAACACAGCAGAGCAACAGGGCCAGTGGGCATGGCAAAGTGCAGAGTCAGGACATGAGAAGCTGCACAGGCAAGGCCAGAACAGCAGTGAATGACAAGGTCAGTGGGCATGGCAAAGTGCAGAGTCAGGACATGAGAAGCTGCACAGGCAAGGCCAGAACAGCAGTGAATGACAAGGCCAGTGGGCATGCTAAATGGGCAGAGTCAGGATATGAGACGCTGCACAGGCAAGGCCAGAACAGCAGTGAATGACAAGTCCAGTGGGCATGGCAAAGTGCAGAGTCAGGACATGAGAAGCTGCACAGGCAAGGCCAGTGCAGAAAGGTCAGTAGGAATGGCAAAGTGCAAAGTCAGGACATGAGAAGCTGCACAGTGAGTGTGTTTGACTGTACCCTACCATGGCCAGCAACACACCCAGGTGGTAAACAATGGGCAGGACTAGCACAGCTGTATGAGAGACAGGTGTATGAGGGGGACTACCACTCAATCTTGGCTTTCAGGCGTACTTGGAGCTGGCTGTGTGTCTGGGAGACAGAGGCCCAGGTGATGTAGGGCTATCAGTGGCTTGGCAAGGTTGTGTAGTGGCATGTGGAGGCGGAGTCATGCAGACCTGTGACACAGTGTGGGTGGGAGAGGTTTGAGGAGGGCCTTTCCACTTCTTGGGAATTCAAAATGGCTTTCCTGTACTGGGGTTAATGGGAACTGGTGTGGACACAACAGGCACACACACCAACAGAGCCGCATCAGGTGCAGACCCTGGCAGTCCCTTTGGTGACGTGCTGGATCTTGTGGAACGCTTTGTCTGGGTATGCCTCTGAACCACCTTCCCCTGTTTGCCAGGTGTCCCCCTACTGTTTGCTAGGTGTCCCCCTACAGTGCCCTCCTTTGCCTGTTTACCAGGGGTAGCCCCTACAGTGCCCTCCTTTGGCTGTTTGCCAGGGGTAGCCCCTCCTTCAACTGCTTCACTGGGCTTGGAATTGGAGTTGACGTGGCAGGGAAATGTGGCTCTGAGTCCCCTCATTACTGGGACGGTTGTTTGGGCATGGGTCGCCTTGCGCAGATGAAGACTGTAAGAAAACATAATAAGTCAAATGCATAAAGTCCAAGAACGCTCGCTGGCCCAGTGTGCGCTTGCAGAGATAATTGCAAAAAACGGTAAATGATCAAAGAATTACTAAATACCCGGTTGAAGCTTTTAGATTACGAGTAGATTGAAATGCGGGCGGTGAAATTAGCCAGGCATCCGTTCATAAATATGTTACCGGATGGGGCCTGCAGAATATGTGTAGATTTAAAAGCAGTTTGCATGGGTCTAATTACGAGTCTATGTGTGTGCCAAGTTAAATGGGAGCCTTGACCCAGTAACTGCTCAAACCTTACCTCCTCCGTGTGGCTGGGTCGCTCGATACATGAGCTTGCCCAGCAGTCTCACGCTAGATGTAGGAAAGACCACGGTGTGCGTGCACCGCGAGGTGCAGCCGCTTGATGGTTCCTGGGGGCTCGCCTCACCGGTATTCAATGGCTAAGAAGGGGGCGTCTCATGTTCTGATGGCGGTGTACTAAACATGACAGAGCCGAAATTCTCTAGCTGTGAATACTCAAGTGGAATATATTCAAGTAGCTGCGCAATGTGGAGTTAATCGGACGTGTGTGGAGAAGTCTGGGCCGTATTAAATATCTACAAAGAAGTCGCATATTGACACTTAGGGGTTCATTAGGATGTAGGAAAGACCACGGCGTGCGTGCACCGCGAGGTGCAGCCGCTCGATGGTTCCTGGGGGCTCCCCTCACCAGTATTCAATGGCTAAGAAGGGGGCGTCTCATGTTCTGATGGCGGTGTACTAAACATATAACACAACAAATGGAGGAGTGCCCCCTATAGGCAAATCAGAGAAAGTCTCTGTGCCAAAAGCTTAAGGCTTAATCAAGCAATTGTGCCCAACCTTTACTTAGGACATTGCATATCCTTTTTGAAGACCCCTCACTCACCAACCTAGTTGGTGACATGCTTCATCATTGGGGTCCCACCCCGCTGGTAGAGTGCCAACAGGGTGTGCTACGCCACCTGACTACAGTGGAGCTGGTATTTTTCTTTTATATGTGCAGTGAAAAAAAGGGTGAAAGTGATTTAAAAAGAGACCAGAACTACTCACTACAAGACTTTATTCCTGAGTGACTGGGCACCCTAATAAAAGAACTGTGACACCTATGTCTAATTATGTAGACTTCGGTGTACAAGACGTGTAGTGTTGTTAAAAATAGCGACGTGTGCTTTGTGATTTAAAAATTAAGGTCATAGGTCTACATGTTTCAACCTCTTGCGATTGTGGGTTTTCGTGAGGACCGAATAGACAAAAAATCAAAGACCTGGGTGGTACGCACACGCTAAGGTGCGTCCTGCCCTCGATCAGTGTAAATTGGGAAACACAAACTTGTGTCCCTATTCAAAATGTAGTCTTCTCCCCACTCTGGAAGAAAAAACTCATAGAGCGGTACGTGTCCGCTTCATGGGCGTCCGTGTTCCAAAGGCGATGCTCGCGTAATTTGCGGCTTCTGCTCCTCGAACTGGAAACCTACTTTGTTCCATAGACGGTGCCCCCCGTGGGATTCCCTAACTAAACATGACAGTGCCGAAATTCTCTAGCTGTGAATACTCGAGTGGAATATATTCAAGTAGCTGCACAATGTGGAGTTAATCGGACGTGTGTGGAGAAGTCTGGGCCATATTAAATATCTACAAAGAAGTCGCATATTGACACTTAGGGGTCCAATAGGATGTCAGGTGTTGGCACCGCGGTGCTGTGGGGGCAGAAAACCGCCCTTTTCTGCCCACAAGCTGCGGGAAACACGTCCGCCATATTAGTATAGCAAAACATAGGTCAAATTCCATCCGCCACAGACCGCCGCCCACCACCATCAAAGTGCGCATGCTACCGATGCGGTGGGAGCCAATGGAAACTCTCTGCTGTGCGGAATGACGTCCGCACCGCTCCACAAATTAGAATGGCCCAAACAGGCGGACGCACCGCAGCGGAGACACCACCCAACCAGAGACGGAGGAAACTCGACAGCGGAGCGTGATAGCGGAGACCCAGTCCACACCATCCGGTCACAACCACCATGGACCCAGCTCTACATGTGTATCTGTTGCTGTTCCTGCTACAGCACTATCATCTAATGGGCCGTCGCGGACGACGCCACAGGCACAGCAACTACACAAATACAACACACAACACATGGGCTGACACAGGGTCCAATTCCACAACAGACACCCTGCTGGGGGCAACAACACATCCGCAAGGGCACCCACACATGACCCACCTGCCACCAAGTCACCCCACTGCATGCTGGACACACATCGACCGCAAACTTGCAGCAACGTCCTTGTCCCGGTCACCGCAGCGGTCAACACATGTGCACAATGCAGAAGGCTGGGCCAGTCCAAGGCATGGGCAGGGCACAAAGACCACAGGGACACACCACACCCAACCACACATCGACACAACCCATCAAGTCACAGGCCATGTGCCCATCCTTTGCACTCCAATGCAAAGCAACAAGCACAGCAACAAGCAAGCACAATCCACACCCTGCACCACAAAACAAACAGCCAGGGAGACAGCCTCTGCTGGAGTGTCAGCACAGGAACACACAACACCAGTGCTACACACACTGAAGGCTGCAAATACTTGCCAGTACATACACACACACACAACACACACACAGGGATGCCTGAACAGATGCCTTCCCAAAAGCAACATACAAACACTACAGAAACACACACAGAACCCCATCAGAAATAGACATACCCTGTCAGCCAAACTGTGAAAAGGCAATGGGAGCACAGACACAACAGGAGTGCACAACCCCATCACTCAGGAACAAAAGACACACACCATACCACAAATCACACAAGAAGTGCACCATGTTATGTTATGTTATGTTATGTTATGTTATGTTATTTGTACACTTCTATAGCGCACGGCCACTCCACTGGAGTATCCCGGCGCTTTGACGAAGACTCCCAACCGAAGATGGGGAAGAAAAAACATAACACCAAAAGGGCATACAGACAAAAAACAGCCTCAAAGATTACGGGAAGAGCCAAGTCTTAAGGGCCTTGCGGAAAGACAGAAGACTGGAAGTCTGTCTTAAGGAGATTGGAAGATCATTCCATGCATGACGGGCTAAGTGCCGAAAAGACCGTCCTCCTACTCTTGCCCGTTTGATAGTGGGAACACTCATTTTTGATAAGGACAAAGATCTAAGAGATCTGAGAGGGGTATACCAAGACAGTCGTTTGGAGATATATTTGGGGCCTATGCCATGCAAGGCCTTGAAAGTCGTGGTCAGTGTTTTAAATAAAATCCTTTTTGCAACTGGTAGCCAATGCAATGTGGCGAGAAGATCCGTGGCTCTGGCTTTCCTTGGAAGGCCAAAAATGGCTCGGGCTGCAGAATCCTTGGCGATTTGCAAACGCCTGACCAGATATTTGGGAAGTCCCAGAAACAGAATGTTTGCATAATCCAGCCTGGAGCAGATCAGTGCCTGGACAATAATTTTTCTGTGCTGGATAGAGACTAGGGGGAGAAATTTGCGAAGCATCCGCAGGATGCCGAAACATTTCCCAGTGAGAGATGAAATATGTGGTCCGAAAGATAGCTTGTTGTCAATCACCACTCCCAGATTTTTGGCTTTCACAGACGAGCTAGTGGGAGGAGACATGTCTTTCGGCCACCAGGTTTTCCAATCGGGTTCAGATGTACAGCCAAAGAAGAGCAACTCCGACTTGTCGGCGTTGCACTTCAGCCCGTGGCATCCAAACCACTCAAAAATAGCACTCAAACATCCGTTGACCTGGACACCATCAAACTGACCATCCCTGTTACTTACAAAGAGGAGCTGGGTGTCATCAGCATAGCTGACAATCCGGGCGCCAAAAGACTCCGCCGTCACCGCCAGGGGGGCCATAAAGATGTTAAACAGGAGGGGGCTTAAGATGGAACCTTGCGGGACCCCCACTTCAAGCGGTGACATTTCAGCAGAGAAAGGTGGCGCCCAGATTGTCTGCCGGCGGTCGGCTAAGAAGGACTTAAGCCAGTTCCACACCGTTCCCCGCAGACCAAAGTCCCAGAGTCTGGAAAGAAAAAGTGCGTGGGGAACGGTGTCGAAAGCCGCCGACAGATCCAGCATAATCAGTACCACTTTTTTACCAGCATCCAACTCCTCCCTGATGGCATCTGTGACTTCAAGGAGCGCGGTCTCCGTGCTGAAATTTGCACGGAAGCCGGATTGAGTACCATGCAACAGACCCCTTTCTTCGATAAAATTGGAAATAGATCTGTGGGCAAACCTTTCTGTCACTTTCGCCAGAGCAGGGAGTAAAGAGATGGGTCTGTAGTTTGCATGAACTGCAGGGTCGAGCGCCGTTTTTTTTATAAGTGGTAAGATCATGGCACTCTTCCAAGCTTTGGGAACTATCCCGGAAGAGAGTGACAGATTCAAGATGGGATTTATCAAGTCATTAAGAACAGGTGCCATATTTGCTAGACACTTGGCAGGGCAAGGATCCTGTGGAGATCCGGATTTGAGACTTGTCAGAATAGCAAGAGAACTCTCTGGATCTAATGGGGGAAAATTGGACAGAAAGGGGCCATGATCTGGCAGGGGACATCCCAGACTTGTCGTATGCTGCTGGAAAGTGGCCTGGAGGGAAGATTGAATAGAGGTAATTTTCTGTACAAAATAGACAGCTAATTCCTTCAACCAAGTTTCGGAGTGAACATGGGTCGGAGTGTAAGCAGAGGGAGAGGTGAAGTCTTTAACCACCCTAAAAATTTCCTTGCTAGAATGCTCCGCTTCATTGATTCTGGATTCCAGATAGGATTTTTTACCTTCCCAAATTAATTTATGGTACTACACTGCCACATGAAACCAACCACAGATGCACATGAAATCAAAAATGAACAAACACTACAGGACATCAGGGGATGCACATCAGGCAATGCCACGGCCACATACACACAGCACTGTATGCACAACAAGCAGTGTGTGCACATCAAGCAGAACAGTCACACACAGACATGACTGACCCAACATCAACACAAATCAGCACAGCACAAACACAACAGTACACACAGGAAAGGAAGCAATACCACAGCCAACACACATACATCCAACACAATAACAACAACAACAACAGATGCATCACTCTGGGATACAAGAGCAGAACCATCTTGACCAGACCACTGGGCAGCACACACAGCTAAAGGCACATGAGCAATCCTCACTGATTAATAGCACATAAACACCACACATAAACATTTGAAGCAATGTCTAGAGTGGAACATTTGTCTTGGCCCAAGAACTGCACCACAAAGCACAGTGTCGCAAATGAAGTGATGGGGAGGCACACACATATGTAAACCAAGGGGACAGCTGACATCAAAGTTAACTGACTTGCATGTCAGTAGTAGACATGTAAGGGGTGTACCATACCCAACTAGAGGGAGTGCAGACCCACAATGGGTAGGCATAAGTGGCACACATAGGGGATGGAATTATACCACACATACCATGCCATACAGGAGGATAAAAGGCACCATGTTCCTGCAATGCATGAAAAACACAACCACAATGGCAGTGTGGAGAAGCAGGGCTACACAGTCTACATAAACACACTCAAGGCACATGGATGAACAAACAAACATATCACTGATGTGCAAGTAACACACTTTGCACACACTTAAGTGACTAAATCAATAAGGAGGAGTCAGACAGAACAGCACGGACACACAGCACACTGCACAGTGCACAACAGACAACTCACACATGTGCATACTACCATATCCACCGGGCAGACAATCCTAAGTGACAGATGTGTGTCTTTCACAATCCAGGGGCACACACACATCCACACCCCCTACAAAGTCACACCCTTCACACTGCACACCTCTTGACTACCCAAGAGCACACATCTCATGAAGGCCATGGGACCAGGACTAAGGGCCAACACAAGATGACCAACAACATACATAGCTGGGCACACATAAATGAATAACACACATACATCATGACATTGCCCAACCTGCATGCAAACCTGTGAACAGCATCACACCCTGTGCTGGCAGTGTACCCCAACCTGACATGTGAACAATGTAGTCAACAATAGCAAACCACTAAAAAGAGAACTGCATGACAGGTAAAATAGCCATCACAGATAACACCAGTATCAGTGTCTGAATGGACTGAAGACCCTGTCACCCCTGTTTAAAATTGTGATGCGGCCAAAGAGCTTGGCAATGTTAAAGAGACACATAGAGCATGGGGCACAGGCAACCAAATGCACACACCAAAAGAACTTTTATCAGCAAGGACACTGACATAACAGACAACAGGACTAACTGTATTTATTCACATATTGCACAGATGTGACAGTAGAACAACAGTAGACAAGAGCAAGGCACAAAATGCTGATCTTATGCAAGATAATCTGCACAGGCAAACTCCAAACAGGAAGGCCAGTGTCCATGGCAGGTGGCACAGAAAGTACATGAGTGGCGGCACAAGGGAGACTCCAACACCGCAGAGCAACAGGGCCAGTGTCCAGGGCACAGGTTAGACTACAACACAGCAGAGCAACATGGCCTGTGTCCAGGGCACAGGTGAGAGTACAACACAGCAGAGCAACAGGGCCAGTGTCCACGACACTGGTGAGAGGACAACACAGCAGAGCAACCGGGCCAGTGTCCATTGCAGGTGGCACAGCAAGTACATGAGAGGCTGCACAGGGGAGAATCCAACACAGCAGAGCAACAGGGCCAGTGTCCAGGGCAGGTGGCACAGCAAGTACCTGAGAGGCTGCACAGGAGAGACTCCAGCACAGCAGAGCAACAGGGCCAGGGTCCAGCGCACAGATGAGAGTACAAAACAGCAGAACAACAGGGCCAGTGTCCACGGCAAAGGTGAGAGTACAATACAGCAGAGCAACAGGGCCAGTGTACAGGGCACAGGTGAGAGCACAACACAGCAGAGCAACAGGGCCAGTGGGCATGGCAAAGTCCAGAGTCCAGACATGAGAGGCTGCACAGGCAAGGCCAGATTCCAGAACAGCAGTGAATGACAAGGTCAGTGGGCATGGCAAAGTGCAGAGTCAGGACATGAGAAGCTGCACAGGCAAGGCCAGAACAGCAGTGAATGACAAGGTCAGTTGGCATGGCAAAGTGCAGAGTCAGGACATGAGAAGCTGCACAGGCAAAGCCAGAACAGCAGTGAATGACAAGGCCAGTGGGCATGGCAATGTGCAGAGTCAGGATATGAGACGCCGCACAGGCAAGGCCAGAACAGCAGTGAATGACAAGTCCAGTGGGCATGGCAAAGTGCAGAGTCAGGACATGAGAAGCTGCACAGGCAAGGCCAGTGCAGAAAGGTCAGTGGGCATGGCAAAGTGCAGAGTCAGGACATGAGAAGCTGCACAGTGAGTGTGTTTGACTGTACCCTACCATGGCCAGCAACACACCCAGGTGGTAAGCAATGGGCAGGACTAGCACAGCTGTATGAGAGACAGGTGTATGAGGGGGACTACCACTCACTCTTGGCTTTCAGGCGTACTTGGAGCTGGCTGTGTGTCTGGTAGACAGAGGCCCAGGTGATGTAGGGCTATAAGTGGCTTGGCAAGCTGGAGGGCTGTTTGGACCAGGTTGTGTAGTGGCATGTGAAGGCGGAGTCATACAGACCTGTGACACAGTGTGGGTGGGAGAGGTTTGAGGGGTGCCTTTCCACTTCTTAGGAATTCAAAATGGCTTTCCTGTACTGGGGTTAAAGGGAACTGGTGTGGACAGAACAGGCACACACACCAACAGAGCTGCATCAGGTGCAGACACTGGCAGTCCCTCTGGTGACGTGCTGGATCCTGTGGAATGCTTTGTCTGGGTATGCCTCTGGACCACCTTCCCCTGTTTGCCAGGTGTCCCCCTACAGTGCCCTCCTTTGCCTGTTTACCAGGGGTAGCCCCTACAGTGCCCACCTTTGCCTTTCGTACGCCCTTCGTACTCCCTCCCCGCTTCCCGCCACCGCCGCTAACCCCGCCCCTTTTTCCCTTCTGTACCCTCCCCGCTCCCGCCTCCCAGCTGCTCCGCCCCCGCGCACTTGGCCATATATGGCGACCGTGCGACGCAGGTGAGTGTGACCTAGTTGTAGGACACCCCCGCGCCGCACGGCCACCAGCTGCTGCGTGCGCCCCCTTGCCTTGCCTGCCTCGCTGCCGCCGCGTGACCACGCCCCCTCCTTCGAGCGGCGTGGTCCGTGCGCGACTGTTGGTCTAGCCTTGTTTTGTTTTGTTTTGTCTTTCCTTAGTGCCTGTATTGTAGTTTTGGATTGTATTAACGTGTTTTCCTTCCTGTTTGCCCTGTTGTTTGGCCGCCCTTCGTACTCCCTCCCCGCTTCCCGCCACCGCCGCTAACCCCGCCCCTTTTTCCCTTCGGTACCCTCCCCGCTCCCGCCTCCCAGCTGCTCCGCCCCCGCGCACTTCGCCATATATGGCGACCGTGCGAACGCGCAGCGGTCACGCGCAGCGGGCTCGCCGATTGTGCGCCGAAGGCGCGCCAAAGGTAAGCCCGTCCATGCCTGGACCGCGCCCAGTGCCAGGAACCCTGGCCCTCGAGGACCCCGGCCGACCCGCCTGACGTACACCGCCGCCACCCTCATCGCTCTCAACGCCGGCCGAATCCCTGGATGCTGCCGAGCCACCCCACGACGCACCCACGGACCCTTCAGCTGCCACGCCTGCAAGTTCACCTGCATCCGGACCTGCCCGGCACCTGCACCGGCCAAGCCGAACACCAGCATAACCCACCTCAAGTGTATCCTGCTCAACACCCGCTCCGTCCACAGACACGCCATCGAACTCTGGAACCTCCTAGACACCACAGCCCCGGACGTTGCCTTCCTCACGGAGACCTGGATGAACGCCTCTTCAGCGCCCGACATCACCATCCCCATCCCAGAAGGCTACAAGATCACCCGGAGGGACCGCACCGCCAACCAGATGGGAGGAGGCATCGCCATCATCCACAAGAACACCGTCCGCATCACGACTAACACCGACGACACCCTATCCACCGCCGAACACCTGCATTTCCAGATCCACACCGACCCGAAGACCACCCTCAGAGGCACCCTGATCTACCGACCCCCGGGACCACGCACTCAATTCAGCGAGGACATCGCCGACTTCATCAGCCCGCACGCCCTCCGCTCCGCTGACTACATCCTCCTGGGGGACCTCAACTTCCACCTGGAGAACAACAACGACCGCAACACCAGCACCCTGCTCTACAACCTCGACAACCTTGGACTCAAGCAGCTGGTGTCCACCCCCACCCACCTCGCCGGACACACACTCGACGCCGTCTTCTCATCCAGCACAGACATCGCCTTCAGCCACGCCACAGGACTCCACTGGACGGACCACAGCTGCGTCCACTTCACCTTCAAAAGAACGACGATCCACCACCACCAGCAACAGGTTGCCCGTAGAAGCTGGAACAAGATCACAGCCGACCAACTCGCCGCCTCTCTGAGCCAGCACCCACCTGCCAGCTCAGCGAACCCCAGCCAGGCCGCCGACAACCTCACGAAGTGGATCAGCAACTGCGCGGACGAACTCGCTCTCTGAGGACCCCGCCCAGCAGACCCGGCAGCAAGAAAGCACCATGGTTCACCGACGAACTCAAGAGCTCCAAGAAGAACTGCCGAGCCCTCGAGAAAGTCTGGAGAAGGGAACCTACACCGAACAACATGACCACCCTCAAGCTCGCCACCCGGAAGCACCACCAACTGATCCGCACCGCCAAGAAAACTGCATTCAAGGACCGGCTGGACAACAACGCACACAACTGCAAGGAACTCTTTAACATCGTGAAAGAACTCTCCAACCCCAGTGCAGGAAACAACGACATCACCCCATCGCAAGACCTCTGCAACTCCCTCGCCTCCTACTTCCACAACAAGATCGCGGACATACACAACAGCTTCAGCAGCCAACCGACGCACGCCACGACCGCAGCAACGCCACCCACCACCACCCTCCGCGCCTGGACCCCGATCAGCACCGAATACACGGTCCGCATGATGAACTCCGTCCACTCCGGATCTCCAACCGACCCCTGCCCCCACCACGTCTTCAACAAAGCCGACGCTATCATCGCACCCCACCTACAGGACATTATCAACACCTCCTTCGACACCGCCACCTTCCCTGACAGCTGGAAGCACGCCGAACTCAGCGCTCTACTCAAGAAACCCACAGCGGACCCCACCGAACTCAAGAATTACCGCCCCATCTCGCTCCTCCCGTTTCCAGCCAAAGTGATCGAGAAGACCGTCAACAAACAGCTGGCCGCCTTCCTCGAGACGAATGGATCCCTCGACCCCTCACAGTCTGGCTTCCGAGCCAACCACAGCACCGAGACCGCCCTCATCGCTGCCACCGACGACATCCGAGCCCTGACGGACAACGGAGACACAGCGGCCCTCATCCTCCTAGACCTCTCCGCGGCATTCGACACGGTCTGCCACCGCACCCTAGTGCATCGCCTCAGCAACGTCGGAATCCAGGAGAAGGCATTGGACTGGATCATCTCCTTCCTCGACGGAAGAACTCAGAGAGTCCGCCTACCACGGTACAAGTCAGAGGCCACCGAAGTCATCTGCGGCGTCCCCCAAGGATCCTCTCTGAGCCCCACCCTCTTCAACGTCTACATGAGCCCCCTCGCGGCCATCGCACGCCAACACAACCTCAACATAATCTCCTACGCCGACGACACCCAGCTGATCCTGTCCCTGACCAACGACCCCGCCGCCGCCAGAGCCAATCTGCACGAAGGGATGAAAGATGTAGCCGAGTGGATGACGACCAGCCGCCTGAAACTGAACTCAGACAAGACGGAGGTCCTCATCCTGGGCTCCTCGCCCTCCGCCTGGGACGACTCCTGGTGGCCCCCCGCCCTGGGCACCGCACCCAAACCGACAGACCACGCACGCAACCTGGGCTTCATCCTGGACTCCTCCCTCTCCATGACCAGACAAGTCAACGCCGTCTCCTCGTCGTGCTTCAACATCCTGCGCATGCTACGGAAGATCTTCTGGTGGATCCCCACCGAGACCAGGAAGACCGTCACCCAGGCCCTCGTCACCAGCCGACTGGACTACGGCAACGCCCTCTACGCCGGTACCACCGCCAAGCTCCAGAAGAGACTCCAGCGGATCCAGAATGCCTCAGCCAGACTCATCCTCGACATCCCACGCAACAGCCACATCTCCGGACATCTGAGAGACCTGCACTGGCTCCCCGTCAACAAAAGAATCACCTTCCGTCTCCTCACCCACGCACACAAAGCCCTACACGATCAAGGCCCGAGCTACCTCAACAACCGAATCAACTTCTACGATCCAAGACGCCACCTCCGATCAGCCAGCCACGCCCTCGCCGCCGTCCCCCGCATCCGAAGAGCGACAACAGGAGGAAGGTCCTTCTCCTACCTGGCCGCCAAGACCTGGAACTCCTTCCCGACCGACCTGCGCCTGACCCAAGACCACCTCTCCTTCAGGAAGAAGCTGAAGACCTGGCTGTTCGAGCAGTAACGGCACCCCCCCCCCCAAGCGCCTTGAGACCCTACGGGTAAGTAGTGCGCTCTATAAATGTCTTTGATTGATTGATTGATTGTTTGCCAGGGGTAGCCCCTCCTTCAACTGCTTCACTGGGCTTGGAATTGGAGTTGACGTGGCAGAGAAATGTGGCTCTGAGTCCCCTCATTACTGGGACGGTTGTGGTGGCATGGGGCGCCTTGCGCAGATGAAGACTGTAAGAAAACATAATAAGTCAAATGCATAAAGTGAAAGAACGCTCGCCCGCCCAGTGTGCGCTTGCTGAGATAATTGCAAAAAACGCTTGGTAAATGATCAAAGAATTACTAAATACCCGGTTGAGGCTTGTAGATTACGAGTAGATTGAAATGAGGACGGTGAAATTAGCCAGGTATCCGTTCATAAATAAGTTAAAGGATGGGGCTTGCAGAATATGTGTAGATTTAAAAGCAGTTTGCATGGGTCTAATTATGAGTCTATGTGTGTGCCAAGTTAAATGGGAGCCTTGACCCACTAACAGCTCAAACCTTACCTCCTCCGTGTGGCTGGGTCACTCGATAGATGAGCTTGCCCAGCAGTCTCACGCTAGATGTAGGAAGGACCACGGCGTGCGTGCACCGCGAGGTGCAGCCGCTTGATGGTTTCTGGGGGCTCGCCTCACCGGTATTCAATGGCTAAGAAGGGGGCGTCTCATGTTCTGATTGCGGTGTACTAAACATGACAGAGCCGAAATTCTCTAGCTGTGAATACTCAAGTGGAATATATTCAAGTAGCTGCGCAATGTGGAGTTAATCGGACGTGTGTGGAGAAGTCTGGGCCGTATTAAATATCTACAAAGAAGTCGCATATTGACACTTAGGGGTCCATTAGGATGTCGGGTGTTGGCACCGCGTTCTGTGGGGGCAGAAAACCGCCCTTTTCTGCCCGCAAGCTGCGGGAAACACGTCCGCCATATTAGTATAGCAAAACATAGGTCAAATTCCATCCGCCACGGAGCGCCCCACACCGCCATCAAAGTGCACGCGCTACCGCTGCGGTGGGAGCCAATGGAAACTCTCCGCTGTGCGGAATGACGTCCGCACCGCTCCACAAATTAGGATTGCCCAAACAGGCAGACGCACCGCAGCGGGTACACCGCCCAACCAGAGACGGCGGAAACTTGACAGCGGAGCGTGATGGCGGAGACCCAGTGCACACCATCCGGTCACAACCGCCATGGACCCAGCTCTACATGTGTATCCGGTGCTGTACCTGCTACAGCACTATCATCTAATGGGCAGCCGTGGACGACACCACAGGTACACAACTACACAAATACAACACACAACACATGGGCTGACACAGGGTCCAATTCCACAACAGACACCCCGCTGGGGGCAACAACACATCCACAAGGGCACCCACACATGGCCCACCTGCCACCAAGTCACCCCACTGCATGCTGGACACACATCAACCGCAAACATGCAGCACCGTCCTGGTTCCGGTCACCGCAGCGGTCAACACATGCTCACAATGCAGAAGGCTGGGCCAGTCCAAGGCATGGGCAGGGCACAAACACCACAGGGACACACCACACCCAACTACACATCAACACAACCCATCAAGTCACAGGCCATGTGCCCATCCTGTGCACCCCAATGCACAGCAACAAGCACAGCAAGAATCAAGCGCAATCCACACCCTGCACCAGACAACAAATAGCCAGGGAGACAGCCTCTGCTGGAGTGGCTGCACAGGAACACACAACACCAGTGCTACACACACTGAAGGCTGCAAATACTTGCCAGTACATACACACACACACAACACATACACAGGGACGCCTGAACAGATGCCTGCCCAAATGCAACACACAAACACTACAGAAACACACACAGAACCCCATCAGAAATAGACATACCCTGTCAGCCAAACTGTGGAAAGGCAATGGGAGCACAGACACAACAGGAGTGCACAACCCCATCACTCAGGAACAAAAGACACACACCATACCACAAATCACACAAGAAGTGCACCATCACAGAACTACATTGCCACATGAAACCAACCACAGATGCACATGAAATCAAAAATGAACAAACACTACAGGACATCAGGGGATGCACATCAGGCAATGCCAAGGCCACATACACACAGCACTGTACGCACAACAAGCAGTGTGTGCACACCAAGCAGAACAGTCACACACAGACATGACTGACACAACATCAACACAAATCAGCACAGCACAAACACAACAGTACACACAGGAAAGGAAGCAATACCACAGCCAACACACATACATCCAACACAATAACAACGACAACAACAGATGCACCACCCTGGGATACAAGAGCAGAACCATCTTGACCAGAGCACTGGGCAGCACACACAGCTAAATGCACATGAGCAATCCTCACTGATTAATAGCACATAAACACCACACATAAACATTTGGGGCAATGTCTAGAGTGGAACATTTGTCTTGGCCCAAGAACTGCACCACAAAGCACAGTGTCGCAAATGAAGTGATGGGGAGGCAGACACACATGTAAACCAAGGGGACAGCTGACATCAAAGTTAACTGACTTGCATGTCAGTAGTAGACATGTAAGGGGTGTACCATACCCAACTAGAGGGAGTGCAGACCCACAATGGGTAGGCATAAGTGGCACACATAGGGGATGGAATCACACCACACACACCATGCCATACAGGAGGATAAAAGGCACCATGTTCCTGCAATGCATGAAAAACACAACCACAGTGGCAGTGTGGAGAAGCAGGGCTACACAGTCTACATAAACACACTCAAGGCACATGGATGAACAAACAAACATAACACTGATGTGCAAGTAACACACTTTGCACACACTTAAGTGACTAAATCAATAAGGAGGAGTCAGACAGAACAGCACGGACACACAACACACTGCACAGTGCACAACAGACAACTCACACATGTGCATACTACCATATCCACCGGGCAGACAATCCTAAGTGACACATGTGTGTCTTTCACAATCCAGGGGCACACA
The DNA here is from genome assembly GCF_964263255.1 of Lissotriton vulgaris. Classification (NCBI taxonomy): domain Eukaryota; kingdom Metazoa; phylum Chordata; class Amphibia; order Caudata; family Salamandridae; genus Lissotriton; species Lissotriton vulgaris. The sequence goes on from NC_141686.1 coordinate 120,894,150, forward strand.
CACATCCACACCCGATACAAAGTCACACCCTTCACACTGCACACCTCTTGACTACCCAAGAGCACACATCTCATGAAGGCCATGGGACCAGGACTAAGGGCCAACACAAGATGACCAACAACATACATAGCTGGGCACACATAAAGGAATAACACACATACATCATGACATTTTCCAACCTGCATGCAAACCTGTGCACAGTGGAGTTCTGGACTTTTTGGTTCCGTCCAGAGGTGTCAGGGAACAACACCCGAAGACCCCGGAGTTCCACCTGCCTTGGTGCACAAATAAACAGAAACACGGGCTTCTCGATGGTGGCGTCAAAGACCAAAGGTTTATTACTGCAGGGACACAGAAGTCACAGAAACCACGCATGGGCAGTATCTAGGAGCCTGTTCGATTTGTACAAAGAGGGTTGCTCCTTATATACTAAAATTTGAGCTTGAGGCAAATTCTTTACGTGTTAGTACATTCCCAAACCTTTGTGTCCTAAATAATAAATATTTGGCGTTACACAGGAACTGTCGATAATATCTGATGCCAAACATTACGAAGAGGGGTTCCCACTAGTTCATCACAATCCCTTGTCAATATTACATTCAAGAGCCGGACCGCCTCATCGTAAATTTCGTTACCTCCCCCTAATAAAGATTCAGAAAGAAAGGAACGGAGCCAGGTGTGTAAGATAGGAAAGTGGGATAAGGGATGTTTGTGGGTTGTAAATGGGCAAGGCTACCGGCTTCGGCCGCCTAATCATGATCAGGACAATGGACACGAGAACCAGTTCAGCAGGGCTGGCTTCAGGCAGGGGAGGCAGCCTTTGTCGAGTCATGCAGCTACAGCGTGTTCTGTTCCAAGGTGCACGTGTCACTAAAGAGGTGAATCGCCGGCTAAGCCTACGTGTCCTTAATTGAAATGAAGTGATCAGAGGTTATTGCGTATGTGAGGGCAAGAAACACAAAATGGCTGCCATGATCTAAGATGGATGCCATGGGTAGATCAGAAATGTATTTGCAACAGGAGTACTCTTGCTCGTAGCATAGCGAAAACACCAGGATATGCTAAATGGATCATTTGCGGTTCGCTGATACCAATATTATGTATTTCCGACAATATTGAAAACACGGGTTCAAATCGTCACGGAACCTCAGACCCTCCTTTTGCCCTTACATAGGCAATTACTCAGTCTATGTCAGAGTCTAATTCTATGCTCATCAGGTCAGTGACATGCTGTTGTATCATCATCCTTTCTCGCGCCTTTTCTCCAAACGCAGGTGGTTTCCTAAAACAGGTTGCAGCACAAAGACTACACAGAGCAGGACCACACTGGATAATCAGGCAGCATGAGAATAGGAGTACTAAGATGACACCAATGACCATCAGAACCTTCCATCCCCACGCTGATATCAGAGTCCAAAACCACTCCATGAAGGACCAGTTTCCCTTGTCTACATGAATAGAGTCGGAAATCTTGTGTAGCTTCGAGATCGCCTCATAGACTGTTGGAGCATTATTAGGAATAAAGACACAGCAGCTCGATTGGATCATTCTGCATACCCCACCTCGATCTGCAAGTATTACGTCTAGAACCATACGGTTCTGCAACGTCATGAGTCTATTCGCCTGAAGCTCAGCTGTCAAATTGCTAAGGGCACCAGCAGTTTCGGTGATAGTAGATTCAACTACCCGTGTTAGCTGACGTATGTTTCTACTATTGGCCATAGGCCCCCAGAACGGCAGGAAGCCTTTGAAGAAGTCTCCAGCTTCCTGACCAGTGGTATCTTCCTTGCTGAAGACACCTCTTGCTACTCTGGTCTTGTGATAATCGGATGAAACAGTGAATGTTGGAGGCAACAATCGAGCAATATAACATGAACCTGAAAAGTCGGCAGGCAACCATGTATAAGCTCTGTCTCGACAAATGAAGTAGGTACCCCTAGCAGTAAGAAAAGCAGGGGAAGAGTTAGACGGAAACACGTAAGTCTCGACGCACTCACTCCTCCCTAGCTGAGCTCTCGGATTTCTCCCATTACCTTGCAAACAGACCTGACCTCGGTGAGGTACGACCCAGATTGGAGTTGAGCTTTTACGCTTGCTTTCTCCCAAACTAAGGCGATACTCTGAAGAATTCCAACTTAAATATACTCGCAATTCGTCTCTAGGGTAAGATGGAGTATTATTGACGTCCTTGATCATGTCAATAATTCCCTGGACTAAAGCTTTGTTGGCAGAGTTATATTTAGTGGAACGTGGTGGACGTGAAGGATAGGTTTCAAGGGCATAAGCAAAGATGGTTTGAAGGGCCTGAAATGATCCATTGTAGCTAAAAGGCAAAACCAGATAGGGAATACCTTTATCCATAGTGTGGGGTATCAAGCCACACACCCAGCAGTCTGTAGTGTTAACTACCAGTTGGTGTTGGTGCAAGAGCTGTATAAAAGTGTTATTAATGAATTCTGAGCGTTGAGCTTGCTCATGTTCAGGAAACGAGTGAAAAGAGTGTATAGAAGAAACAGTAGAAGTAGCAGGATCAAGGGGAGGTACTGTGGCTACTGGCATAAAAATCAAACCCATACCAAAGACGATTCCACCCACCAACATTACCAAAACAATCAAAAATGTAATGGCACATTGTATCAAAAAGCATTTGCTGTGAAGAATTCTGTAAAGTCTGTTTCTGCGAATATAAATCACATTTTCTCGTTGCAGCGCAGGAAGCTCCATCTTCTACAATCCGCTCGCGACCACTGATGATGTGTACGTAGATGAAAATGCCTCTATCAGCCCTGGGAGTTCCCAGAACCAACAGAAAGATCGACCTTGTGTCAGACCCCCGCAGATTCAACTAGGCACACAGCCACGACCCTACGGCTACCCAGACGGCAAGGCAATTTTTAAAAACAATAAAACAATAGCAAACTTCCTGGCTGAAGGCAAAAGTTCAAAATTTCAAAATATCACAATAGGCAGTTGCCTGCTTTATTTGTCCATATTACGAGGTCGTAGGTTATATCTTTGCTTTGCAGGAACGTATCACTAGTAGCTGTTGCAGTGTTCAGGTTCGCAGATGACAGAGTTTTTTCTGGTGCAGAGGACAAATGTTCAGAGTTCAAAGGAGTCTTTTCAGGAGGAGAGTCAGAGTTCGGAGTGTCAGTAATCACTTCGGCATCGCTGAAAGGGATGAACTTTGGCGTTTGTTCAAATTCGGAGGCACCAATTCCCTTCTTCACCCAGTCGTCGTAAGGAAGTGGTAGAGGCACACGTTTAACATGGGACGCATGTACCCAGTGCTTGCGACCAGCTACACGAACAGCGGTTCTTGTCGCAAGCAGTACTTGGAAGGGGCCGACGAATCTTGGCTGAAGGTTCTTCGTCCTCGCGAAGTTTCTGATCACAACGTGATCGCCGGGTTTCAGCTGATGCCCTGGACTCTCCGGAGGCTTTGGCAATGCATCGAAAACCTGTTGGTGAATAAGACTCAATTTAGCAGTCAAGTCGTAAAGGTAATCGATCAACATAGGATATTCCAGAGAACAAAACTCCTTCGGCCTAGGCACTCCCCACACATTTGCCGGACGGCCAAAAACAATTTCATAGGGACTAAGCCCTACTCTAGAATGTACAGTTGCTCTTGTTGATAACAAAGCCAAGGGTAGTGCGTCTGGCCAGGATAGACCCGTGGATGCCTGTATTTTAGCTAGTTTTAGTTTGAGGGTGCCATTGTAACCCTCAACTAAACCAGCAGACTGGGGATGGTTTGCACTGTGGAACTTCTGCTTGATGTCCAAACCGGCACACACACTCTGCATAACTTTCCCTATAAACTCACTTCCGTTATCTGACCATACAATCCGTGGCATTCCGAACCTAGGGAAATATTCTTTGAGAAGAATTTTGGCAGTTGATAGAGCAGTATTGTCCTTTAGTGGATATGCTTCGATCCATCTGGAAAAAGCACAGACTACCACCAGGACGTATTTCAAATTATTACATCGATCCATGTGAATGAAGTCTAACTGAATCACTTCAAAGGGGCAGGAAGGAGGAGCGAAGTGACCAGCAGGAGTTGGAGTTCCCTTGCCAGGATTATGCATCAGGCATACCATACAATTTTTCACCACTCTCTCTGCACATTTACTGATCCCATCATTCTTCCAGACTGGAGCCAACATCTTACAGATTCCTTTAGAACTTATATGCGCTACTCCATGCGCCATCGTCACCACTGCAAGCACATACGCATCAGGCAACATCCAACGCTGTTGTTCCGACAAGTCAATCCAACACCCACTCGAATCCAACTTGCCCGTACTTTCTCTCCATACACGTTTTTCCTCTTCAGTTGCCTCTTTCTGAATCTCTTTCACACTTTCCACTGTATCCTCACACATCCCAGACTCAGAAATCCATCTTGCAGACGTAGCAACATACAATCTACTCATTATATCTCTAGCTGTCTGTTTAGCAGTTTCATCAGCAAAAGCATTCCCACGACCAACATCATCCGTGATTGCTTTATGAGCACTGCATTTCACAATTGCAACTTCAGTCGGCAAGGTTAGAGATTCCAACAAGTCGTTAACTAGCTGACCATGTTGAATCTTAGTCCCATGGGACGTAATGAAACCTCTTTCTTTCCACAAACGGCCAAAACTATGGGCCACGCCAAATGCGTACTGACTATCTGTGAACACATTCACTCTCTTTCCCTTAGCTAAAACACACGCTCTTGTTAGAGCTATTAATTCTGCAGCTTGGGCAGAATTCTGACTCACTCTTGCAGTCTCCACAATCGTCTTCAAAGTTGTCACTGCGTAGGCAGCAGTCACATCACCATTCTCCAATTTAAAACATGACCCATCCACATACAGCGTGCCATCTGGATCTGACAATGGAGTGTCTTTTAAATCAATTCGTCCTTTTGTCTCTTCCTCCGTTCTAAAACAACAATCATGGGGCTCGGAATCACTCGACTCTTGATTAGCCGGCAACAGCGTTGCTGGATTCAATACATTACATCTTTTGATCTGAATATGACTTGCTAGTAATGTCAGCTCGTAACCAGATAATCTCGCACTGGTAAGGTGTTGTGTCTTGGTTCGATTCATGAGTGTATCCACAGCATGAGGAACCATAACCACTAGCATGTTGTTCATCACCAAACCAGCAGATTGTCGAATGGAAGCCGCAGCTGCCGCTGTAGCTCTCAAACAACTAGGTAACGCTCTAGCTACTGGATCTAATGTTGATGAAAAATACGCACAAGGGCGTTGTTTATCACCAAATGTCTGTGTCAGAACACTCAACGCGCAACCTTCTCTCTCGTGAACATAGAGCGTGAATGGCTTGCTGTAATCGGGTGTACCCAATACAGGAGCTGAACACAATGCTTTTCGTAACTCAGAAAAACTCTCCTGACATTCATCAGACCATGGCACCGGACTCGGAACATTTTTCCCAGTCAAAGCTACCAACGGTTTTGCTAAAAGAGAAAAATTTGGGATCCACTGCCTACAGTAAGAGGTAATACCTAAAAAGGCACGTACTTCTCTCTGCGTGCGGGGAACACTCATCTGCGTAATTGCTTTTATTCTCTCTGGGGTCAACTTCCTTCCCTCCTTTGACAAGAGATGACCTAGGTAGGTCACTTCTTGGCAGCAGTATTGCATTTTCGAAGGTGATACCTTGTGATTCAAATTGGACAAATGATTTAATAACGAAATCGTGGCTGCTTTGCAAGTTTCCTTGTCATCGGCAGCCACTAAAAGATCATCTACATACTGCACTAGAGCAGAGCCTGGAGGAAGGACAAAGGAATCTAACTGACTTTTTAATGCCTGACTGTAAATGGATGGGCTCTCACAATAGCCTTGTGGAGCGCGTTTAAACCTGAAACTTCGACCTCCTAGACAGAAGCCGAAAATATCTCTGCTTTCCTCGGCTATCGGAATGCTGAAAAAGGCATTCTTCAAGTCGATGACTGAAAACCATGTGGCTGTAGCAGGAATCAATGTTAACAAGGCAGTAATGTCTGGAACTACAGGAAACTGCGGGACCACAATCTTATTAACTTCTCTGAGGTCAATGACAAACCTATACACTGGAGGCTTTGTAGGATCAGTTCGTTTCAAAATCGGTAATACAGGACTGTTACAGACATTTCCTCTAGTTTCTTCAACCACACCTTTTTTAATCAAATCTTGTACAATCAATAAAAGTGCACGTTCACCTTCACTAGATATTTTGTATTGAGGAATTCTTGGAAATTTTACATTTGCTTTCAAAGTGACTACATATGGTGGTATTTCCAAAAGGCCTACATCATTAGGACCAGTCGCCCGAAGAGTATCGGGGAGCGAACGCAGCTCTGGCGGGAGTGCATCCATTGACAAGTACATCGGAGAGGTGATTCTTTTGCCCAATGTAAGCTGTACTCCTTCCGGAGAACAGTACAATGTCGCATATAGGCGTTTCAACAAGTCTAAACCAAGCAGATTTTCATTACAACCCGTCGTCAAAATTAGGGGTGCTTTCAATTGACACGGTCCAACAGAAATAGACAAAGGACCAGATATGGGGTTGTAAACAGGGGCGCCTGAAAAACCTACAGAAACATTTGTTGAGCCGGACAAAGGTGCGCCAGGGAGTTTTGCATGAATGATAGAACTTTTTGCGGCACCAGTATCCAACAGAAACGGTTCGACTACACCTGATGTTGCTACTGCGACATAAGGCCCACTCTGATCCACTGGAACTGATACTACTCCCTCTCTCTGTCCATGGCTGTCCTAGTACCCATTTTGCTGAAATCCCTCATCCACTTCACAATAGTCTTCAACAAGATACTGTTGAGATCTATTTTGTTGGGCAGACTGTCCATTTCGTTGCTCAAAGTGATTGGAAGGGCGATCATTCGTCTGTGGAGGCATAGCACCTCGTCCTCGACCTCTAGAATTCTGCACAAAACCACCACGACCTCTCTGAGCTGCTGCTGCATTATTTTGCGCTAAGACTGGACACTCATTTTTGTAGTGACCTTCTTTCTTACAGTACGCACACTGATTCCACTGATATTGAGGCCTAGGTGAACTATAATCTGTCCTTTGATACGACCCTTGTTGCGTATTAGTCTGACTCGTAGGAGGCGGATACGCCTGTTGCAAGAGAACTTTAGTCTTTAAGTCTTTCGTTTTCTTATCTGATTTTTCTTTCTCCTCTTTATCCCTATTTTCATAATACTGTGCAGTTGCAAGTATTTGCGCAGTTGTAGAAACAGCCCACGCACTCTCGGAATCTTTTAATTTGTTGCATAGCTCAGGTAACAAATTATGTACGAATTTATCGACAAACAGTCTCTGTCCTCCTTCTGTGCTCATATCCTGACCACTATGATCTACAAAAGTCTCTTCGAACCTCGTGAAAAAGTCGGAGACACTTTCATCTTTCTTTTGCCTGCATGCGGACAACTTGTCCCAATTAACACGCAATGCGGGCATCAGAGTCTTCATTAAGTCGATTATTCTACCTGGAAGATTAGCAATTAGGGGTTCGGGTTTGGAACCACCTATTTGCTGACCATCCGCTGCAATGATAGCTGCCCAATCACCACCTAGGGCAACTGGATGATTCTCTTTACGAATTTTAGCCCAAATTGGTTGCGGAACTACATTACCAAATAACATATCAATGTCCGCCAGATTCATTACACAAGCCTCAACTGTCTGTGTTAATTCCTTATAGTATCCGGCAGGATTCTTACGCGGGTCTGGCAAGGCCTGCTTCACTGCTAGTACTTCGGCTCGTTTCCATGGAATGTGTATCCACACTCTTTGGAATTGGGCCGGGGCAGCAAGAATACCATTCGGTACATCAGCTTGCACAGCTTCGCGCCAAATTGGAGGAACCTCCCTCATTGGATATTGGCGATTTAGCTTCATCTTACTTTTCTCTAAGTCTCTTGGTGAACGAAGTGATGGATCATTTCTATAACTTAAAATCAGCTCCATCGCTTCTTTTATATTTTGACCTACTATCATTCCTGCAGCAAACTCTTTCTGAACCTTAATTAAGTCTTCTAAATTTGATTCAACATCATCTTCTTCTACTTCCTCACGTAACAGCGAGCACATCTCGTCGAAGACATACCGTTGCGTTGGTTCATTCCATTGCATAAATGTATCTAGTACATCTCTCGTGCTATATCTCCTACTCTTCGAAATCCATCTGAGAGCCGTGGAATCTAAGATTCCCCGTTTCTCAGTACTCGGAAGCTGACTACGTCTTTGAACAGAGTCAGAAGTAGGAGTCTTGATTAAAGTTTTATAGAGGGGAGACAGAATGCTAGAAACAGAATCAGTGATTCTTCGACGAACAGAAAGTGGAGTCAACATACTAGCAGACGCAGAGAACACAGTAGAAGTAGGAACAGATAGCAGAACAGTAGGAGTATCGAGGAAGATAGTTTGTGGAACAGTAGGTGTAAGCGATACAGATACAGGTATAGAAGTCGGCAATCCAGGAAGAGGAGGTGCCGTAGGAATATTCACATTGACCACAGGAGGTACAGGAGCTTGATTCTGAGGGGCAGGAGCAGGAATACCAGGTTGTCCAGCAACCGGCAGTTGAATATTCGGTAAAGGTGGAGCCGTAGCACCCTGTGCATAGGGTGGAGGTGACCTTAACAGATAAGACAACAGAGGATCGTTTTCGGGGTCCTCCAGTATCTTAGTTGTTTTCGATGGCAAGGCAGGATAGCACTTGTCAATCGCTAAATTATGCTCTCTAATGGCCACCTCTATGGCCTTCTCAGACTCGTTGACTTGCAGCTGCTTAGCCGCTTGCTCTAAAGTCAATTCTTCTTGCTCTTTCTGTTCTTTCTTTAACCTTTTAATTTCTCTCTGTTTAGATTCTTTTCGCCAGTAACGGAAAGAATCAAACATTGCCGGCCGGGCTTTCTTCCTAAACAATTTCGCTTCTAAATTATCGAGGATTTCGGGTTCAAAACTACCATGTAGTGGCCAACTAAGGACACCATCCTTTTTCGTATAGCGGACCCACACCTCATTATAAGATATAGGACCCACACCATGCTTACAGTACAGATCGTATAAGGGAGTCCCAATCGGAGGAACCAGACATGAGTCCTCCAATCGTGAATCACTGTTGCAACCAAAACATGACAACATACAATTTTTCCGACTTACCATTTTGCAATCCGGAACACAAAACAGACAAAACAAGAAACAGATATGTGCACCTGAACCAAGAACTTAGGCCTACCAAAAGCGAACTGATGTATCGATACCCAAACTAAACCAAATAGATTATCGTAACCAGAACAACCAGTGATAATCTTACGAAACCAAACCAAACCAAGAACCAAAAAGGATTTTAACAACCCTCACGAAGTAACCAACTAGCAACCACTAAATACTTAACTGAGGCACTGAAGACGTCACCAAGGAGAAACCCGTCACGTTTCGCCGTACTAAGGACTGCACCTCGGGTCCAAGACAGGGCGACGGTCAAGGCAACGGCCCACTGCAGCCGTCCTGAACGGGAACCCTCGTGGAAGAGAACTTCGGGCCACTTTTGCGATATGCCGGGATCGATGAAGTGGGGCGCCTCCCTCAGGAATCTTCACACGAAGCTTCTCGAACTCTTCAGGCTTTTGGACCGGTACCGAATGACGTCGCCCCACTGTGGGCGCCAATTGGAGTTCTGGACTTTTTGGTTCCGTCCAGAGGTGTCAGGGAACAACACCCGAAGACCCCGGAGTTCCACCTGCCTTGGTGCACAAATAAACAGAAACACGGGCTTCTCGATGGTGGCGTCAAAGACCAAAGGTTTATTACTGCAGGGACACAGAAGTCACAGAAACCACGCATGGGCAGTATCTAGGAGCCTGTTCGATTTGTACAAAGAGGGTTGCTCCTTATATACTAAAATTTGAGCTTGAGGCAAATTCTTTACGTGTTAGTACATTCCCAAACCTTTGTGTCCTAAATAATAAATATTTGGCGTTACACAGGAACTGTCGATAATATCTGATGCCAAACATTACGAAGAGGGGTTCCCACTAGTTCATCACAATCCCTTGTCAATATTACATTCAAGAGCCGGACCGCCTCATCGTAAATTTCGTTACCTCCCCCTAATAAAGATTCAGAAAGAAAGGAACGGAGCCAGGTGTGTAAGATAGGAAAGTGGGATAAGGGATGTTTGTGGGTTGTAAATGGGCAAGGCTACCAGCTTCGGCCGCCTAATCATGATCAGGACAATGGACACGAGAACCAGTTCAGCAGGGCTGGCTTCGGGCAGGGGAGGCAGCCTTTATCGAGTCATGCAGCTACAGCGTGTTCTGTTCCAAGGTGCACGTGTCACTAAAGAGGTGAATCGCCGGCTAAGCCTACGTGTCCTTAATTGAAATGAAGTGATCAGAGGTTATTGCGTATGTGAGGGCAAGAACCACAAAATGGCTGCCATGATCTAAGATGGATGCCATGGGTAGATCAGAAATGTATTTGTAACAGGAGTACTCTTGCTCGTAGCATAGCGAAAACACCAGGATATGCTAAATGGATCATTTGCGGTTCGCTGATACCAATATTATGTATTTCCGACAATATTGAAAACACGGGTTCAAATCGTCACAGAACCTCAACAGCATCACACCCTGTGCTGGCAGTGTACCCCAACCTGACATGTGAACAATGTAGTCAACAATAGCAAACCACTAAAAAGAGAACTGCATGACAGGTAAAATAGCCATCACAGATAACACCAGTATCAGTGTCTGAATGGACTGAATACCCTGTCACCCCTGTTTAAAATTGTGATGCGGCCAAAGAGCTTGGCAATGTTAAAGAGACACATAGAGCATGGGGCACAGGCAACCAAATGCACACACCAAAAGAACTTTAATCAGCAAGGACACTGACATAACAGACAACAGGACTGTATTTATTCACATATTGCACAGATGTGACAGTAGAACAACAGTAAACAAGAGCAAGGCACAAAATGCTGATCATATGCAAGATAATCTGCACAGGCAAACTCCAAACAGGAAGGCCAGTGTCCATGGCAGGTGACAGAGAAAGTACATGAGAGGCTGCACAAGGGAGACTCCAACACAGCAGAGCAACAGGGCCAGTGTCCAGGGCACAGGTGAGACTACAACACAGCAGAGCAACTGGGCCAGTGTCTAGGGCACAGGTGAGAGTACAACACAGCAGAGCAACATGGCCTGTGTCCAGGGCACACGTGAGAGTACAACACAGCAGAGCCACAGGGCCAGTGTCCACGGCACTGGTGAGAGAACAACACAGCAGAGCAACCGGGCCAGTGTCTATTGCAGGTGGCACAGCAAGTACCTGAGAGGCTGCACAGGTGAGACTCCAGCACAGCAGAGCAACAGGGCCAGGGTCCAGCGCACAGATGAGAGTACAAAACAGTAGAACAACAGGGCCAGTGTCCACTGCAAAGGTGAGAGTACAACACAGCAGAGCAACAGGGCCCAGTATCCAGGTCACAGGTGAGAGTACAACACAGCAGAGCAACAGGGCCAGTGGGCATGGCAAAGTGCAGAGTCAGGACACGAGAAGCTGCACAGGCAAGGCCAGAACAGCAGTGAATGACAAGGTCAGTGGGCATGGCAAAGTGCAGAGTCAGGACATGAGAAGCTGCACAGGCAAGACCAGAGCAGCAGTGAATGACAAGGCCAGTGGGCATGCTAAATGGGCAGAGTCAGGATATGAGACGCTGCACAGGCAAGGCCAGAACAGCAGTGAATGACAAGTCCAGTGGGCATGGCAAAGTGCAGAGTCAGGACATGAGAAGCTGCACAGGCAAGGCCAGTGCAGAAAGGTCAGTGGGAATGGCAAAGTGCAGAGTCAGGACATGAGAAGCTGCACAGTGAGTGTGTTTGACTGTACCCTACCATGGCCAGCAACACACCCAGGTGGTAAACAATGGGCAGGACTAGCACAGCTGTATGAGAGACAGGTGTATGAGGGGACTACCACTCACTCTTGGCTTTCAGGCGTACTTGGAGCTGGCTGTGTGTCTGGGAGACAGAGGCCCAGGTGATGTAGGGCTATCAGTGGCTTGGCAAGGTTGTGTAGTGGCATGTGGAGGCGGAGTCATGCAGACCTGTGACACAGTGTGGGTGGGAGAGGTTTGAGGGGTGCCTTTCCACTTCTTGGGGATTCAAAATGGCTTTCCTGTACTGGGGTTAATGGGAACTGGTGTGGACACAACAGGCACACACACCAACAGAGCTGCATCAGGTGCAGACACTGGCAGTCCCTCTGGTGACGTGCTGGATCCTGTGGAACGCTTTGTCTGGCTATGCCTCTGGACCACCTTCCCCTGTTTGCCAGGTGTCCCCCTACAGTGCCCTCCTTTGCCTGTTTGCCCGGGGTAGCCCCTACAGTGCCCTCCTTTACCTGTTTGCCAGGGGTAACCCCATAGTGCCCTCCTTCACCTGCTTCACTGGGCTTGGAATTGGAGTTGATGTGGCAGGGGAATGTGGCCCTGAGCCCTTCCTAGGTGTACCCTTGCCATACAACACCTCCTCAGTGGGCATAGACACTGCACGCCTTGCTTTGTGTGAAGTTTCAGGGACAGGAGAGTCCTTAGCTGGTGATCCCTCTGAGGCATGTGAGCCTGATGTCTGCTTCATTGCTTTTTCGGCCTTGCTCTTCCCTGATGTCTTTGCATTCTGGGGTGGCTCTGCTCTTTTGTGGGAATGGTGTCTGCAGGCGGGCCCGCTTGGGTTGTTTCTGCTGGGTGCTTCTTGTGCTGTATCGTGACTGTGACGCATGGGAACCGTGGTCACTATTATCCGATGTAGCCACTGACTGGGGGGTGGACAAAGGCACTGGCACTGGAGCAGGAATGGGAGTATGTGCCTGTTGAAGGGCAGACGTCACTGTGGACGACAAAGCCTGGACTGTACGGTGTAGCCCACCAACGTCAGAGTGTGTGCCCTCCATGTAGGCAACCACCTGGCCTAATTTTTTTTCATGGTCACTGAAGGTATTGAGCAAGGCTGTCTGGCCCACACAAAGCTGGGGCAGGAGCTCTACAGACTCAGCACTGAGGGCAACAGGGGAGACAGGTGCAGGCTTAGCGGTGCCAGGTGTGAATCTAACTCATCCCCTCTTACTGAAACGGACACAGGCAACACCAGAGGAAGTAGATGGGAGGGTGGGCACTGGCCGCTGTGTGGTAGTAGATGATGCAGAGTCCCCATTCCCTGTGCCTTCCAACATGGATGCATCCCAGTTGACATCAGATGATGTTGTACTCTATGTCCCAGGCAGGGATTCCTCCTGCATACAACGATCCCCCTCAGATGCGCTGGTGAGCTCTGTGTCACTAGGCTCCGGTGCAGCTGTAGTGCTACTCTCACAACCACTGGTTTCCGGCTTCTTTTCCTCCGTGTCCACTGGCGATTCTGCATGAGAGATAGATGCAGGGTTGTGTTAGTATCATCAGCAGGACAACGCAATTCAATCAATGCAGTACAGGAGATGCCCAAATCAACATGGTGAGCACCACACCCTGCAATCACATTGCAGTAACACACTACATAGACTACAACAGTGCCTGTAACCCTCAATATCTGCCATGACTGAGCCATGTTAAGGCCACACAGCAAAACACCCTGTCCGTGGATGAAGTTAACCAGACACACAACTTGCTCTGCCCACACCTAGGGACATGATGTGGGGACACCACTAATTACCACTGACAGACCTTGAGGGAACAGGAGGGGACAACACACACACCTATTAGGTCCTGACAGTCCTCAATGGCAAGTAGCCCATAACAAACACCATGTGGTACTCTGGGGCACATTGTTGTCAGATGTGTGGGCCTCAACTATCATGGTGCCTGCTAAGTAGGCATACATGAAGTCACACTCAGATAGTGGACACTGCTGTTCACCCCCTAATAGATTGCCCACACTATTCCAATGCTGAATGGCCATGTAGATACTAACACATCTGGCTATGGGAATGCACAGCAGGTAGGATCAGCTTTGTAAGGCCAGTTTGGGCCAATGCATGACACTGGCACCCATCCCAGCAGCCACTCACATGACACAGCACAGCTCCACCCCATGAACATCACATGGGCCACTGCTGCCACAGGCCCTGTATACATGCATCTGCTCCCAGACAAAGTCACCCTCCCCAAATACTCACCCCTGCCTTGCTGCCGATGCTCCTTCAGATGTGCATCCAGCTCAGGATGAGTCACAGCCAAGATGCCGCCTATCAGTAGTGTCATGCTGCGCCGTGTGAAACGCCTAGTGCGTGGTAGCAGCCCCAAGGTCATCTCTGCCATGTTCTTTGCCAGCCAGCTGATGTCATCCGGCCTCTTGTGGCAGTGGGTGCGTCGTCGGTTAGATACCCCCAGGGCTCATACCTTAGCTGCAATGGCCCTCCACACAGACTTACGCTGGTGTACCTTGAGCTGCAGGCATGGGAGAATAGAAGGGGAAATAATCAGTGACACAGTGTCATGTATCAACATCTATCAGTACAGGTGCAAGACACCTGGTTCATTACCAAATGTAATCTCCCTCATCCCAAACTGGGGTACACCTCACAAGGTCACTCTGCATGGGGAACATCCTTTACAACGTGGATGTTACCCCGCAGTGCAATTACGACGCGTCTTTTACAACGCAAGTCGTTAATACGACTTGCGCTGGATGGCGCTGTGGGATAAGGAATGTTGTAATTTTATATTCCAACACCTTCCCTACTGTTACGGGGACTGGTGTTGGAATATAAAATTATAAGATTCCGAAATCCGCACCCTCCAACGCAAGTTGTTGTAACGACTTGCGTTGTATAATCTGCAATGTAAAGTACTGCGTTGAAAACAACCGCGTTGTACTGACATACATCCCTCTGCATGGGCCAAGCAGATGTGATTGCATGCATTTATGAGGGCGTACAGGGTCCCTGATAATCTCACGCACATGCAGGATGACTGTACTGAACCCCCTCTTTGGCTTGCACACATCTCCAGTCCTATGCAAGTCTGTCCACCACATACATCACATATCGAGCTGTGTCTGTGCGTAGAATGACTGTGTGCATGACTGGGCAGCATTCAATGAGCATGTCCTGTGTACATGTGTATATGTTATGTGTGTGGCATCGGGGTACAAGTACTCACCAACAAAATATCCATCTACACAAGTGTGGTCGTGTGCAATCATACAGGGCTGAGATGGTGCATATTTCTATTTCAGTGTGAATGAACTAGAGTAAGGGCATGGTAAGGGCAGTGATGTGATCTCGTCTTGGTGTGTGGGCACTGGCCATAGCCTCTGGGTTCACACTGAGTCGGACAACAGGGGCACACAGACACAATCAGCCAAGCAAATATTGTCCTGGCACCTGCATGTCCAACATCCTGTGACTCTGTATGGCTGACAATGTAACACACTTCATTTAGACATACAACTGCAGGCAGAGAAACCATGACATTGGGACACACACACTCCTTCGCCCTGGAGACAGCATGTTTGTCAGTGTATGACACAACCCCACACCCTCAGGCATACAACTACACGTCTGCCCCCCCTGCCCTACACATCCCTTTACGATGACTTACCACAACATTGGGGGCACCATACAGCCTTGAGTACTGTGCGAGCACCTTCGGTACTGTGCGAGCACCTAGTCCACCAGGACCTCCAGCTCCTCGCTTGTGAATGGACTGGCACGGATCTTCTCTGTCGTTGCCATTCCTGTGGACATGGAACAGCTGTGGTGGAAGTGGGTGGTGAGGGGTCCCAGGCAGCAGGATCTGGAGGGAGCAGCAGGGGAGGGTCCCAGGCAGCAGGCTCCGAAGGCAGCATCAGGAGAGTGTCCCAGACAGCAGGCTCTGTAGGCAGCAGCTGGAGAGGGTCCCAGGCAGCAGGCTCTGTGAGCAGTGGAAATGTGAGGTTCACTCCCACAGATTTATAGCCCCCTGGGGTCGTTTCGTAGGTGCCAAGCTGCAACAATTGGTTGTCCTCTTTCAAAAGTATCCAATGACCGCCTCCGCTGTGGCGAAGCACGCCTTCCCGGATTTTCAAGACTGCATAATTCCACCGCAATCATCGCTCCCATTGGCTGTAGGCAATGCTCCATGGTGGTGATGCACCGCTGGGGCCCGAGCTGCGCAACAGCGATGGTGCATTGTTCAAAAGCATCCAATGATTGCCTCCGCGGTGGTGGAGCACGTCTTCCGAGATTTATAAACATGCGTCATGCCACTGCAATCATCGCTCCCGTTGGCTGTAGGCAATGCTCCATGGCGGTGATGCAACGCCGGGGCCAGGCGGGAGCTACCGCAAATAGGGTGGCGGAGCATGCCCACCATCATCTTCCCATGTCTCCATGCCAATGACCACCGCAGTTGTGTAAGGGGTGGTACTGGTGACATACCGCCGGGGCCAGGCAGTAGCTACTTTGAGTGGGGTAGCGGAGCATGCCCACCGCCATCTTCCCATGTCTCCATGCCAATGACCACCGCAGTTGTGTATGGGGTGGTGCTGGTGACACACCACGCGGGCCAGGTGGTAGCTACCACAAGTAGGGTGGCGGAGCATGCCCACCACCATCTTCCCATGTCTCCATGCCAATGACCACTCCAGTTGTGTAAGAGGTGGTGCTGGTGACACACCGCCGGGGCCAGGTGGTAGCTAAAGTGAGTAGGGTGGCAGAGCATGCCCACAGCTTCTTCCCATGTCTCCATGCCAATGACCACTGCAGTTGTTTAAGGGGTGATGCTGGTGACACACCGCCGGGGGCAGGCGGTAGCAATCGCGAGTAGGGTGACATGCAATGGCAATGTCCATCAGGAACAGTTGAACACGTACAAAGTGGCAACAAGGTGAAGGGCACATCATCATCCACACAATGCCATTATTCCATTGAATCCACAGTGCCATGGTTGGGTATGTGTGACGTACATTGGTCTGTAGTCCCTGCCATGTCAAGTGTGCATTTGATGGTTGATGATGCGTGACGGTGTTGAAGTGGACTCAACAATGTGTGCACTAATCAATGTGTTGTGGGCCAGAGATGACCGTAACAATGCTTGTCTGAAATGAAATGATGATGATTACGCACTTGTATAGCGCACGACTACCCGTAGGCATATCGGCGCTTGTACGAATACCGCCGAGGGACCCTTCCTGGCCTTTCCCGGTGAGGAGCCTAATCCTGGGCACCCCCAAGGTGAAGCCAGGCATCCTCAGCGTTGTTGGGGCCGTTGTAGAGATTAAGCAAGCTATTGCCCAGAGGTGCAGAGTGGGACTCATGATTAGAATAGGCACCGAAGCGAGTATTATCAGGTCCGAGGCAATTGAGCCCGAGACCCGCCGAGGCGGGAATTGAACCCTGGTCCCAGCCAGACTACTGCATCAGGGTCTGCCGCTCTAACCATTGAGCAAACCTTCTCTACTTGTCTCACTGTATGATGTTGTTACTTACTTGTGCTTTTATATCTGCTCATACACACAATTGCCAGTTCGCGGACTACTGCGATCATTGTGTTGTGGATGTGTGCCAAGTTTACATGATGCATTGAGGTGTGAGAGTTACAGCAGATGAGTATGAGACAGTCATGTTCATTTTACACACGTTGGCTGGATGGTACACTGCAAGGCGTGCATATGTGAAATGCGGGGTTTAGTATGTGTGCATTCACCTTGACCTATGTGTTGTTTGAGGCACTTGTGTATGGTAAATGGAGAAGTGTGCCCTCTGTGTGGCACAAACGTCCACCCATGTAACCTGGAGTGTCACGCATTTCTCAGGACAGTCTTTGTTTTTCTGTGACATCCTTAATGGGATGTGCTGTGGCCATCTCATGATGGTTGTCATTGACATGTGTCCATTTTCATGTCAACTAGGAGGAGGCCTAATCTCCTATGTCACTTGACACTGCTGGAGGACATGGAGAATGTTGCGATCATTCGCAAATTCCGCCTCGACAGCCCACCCTGAAGACCCTTTGTGATCTGTTGGAGCCCCACCTGCAGCCTCGTTGCCACTACCAAACAGCTTTCACACCAACGTACAAAGTGGTGGCAGCCCTCCATTTTTTTGAAACTGGTTCCTTCCAGGAGACCGTGGCCAGCGCTGCAGGAATGTCTCAATCCATGTTCAGCCTGGTGCTGAGGGATGTTCTTGCAGCCATAATGATCTATAAGGACAGATACATACATTTCCCGAGGGGAGCAGAATTGGCTGTTGTGAAGAGAGACTTCTATCAGCATGGGAACATCCTCCATGTTGTTGGTGCCATTGAATGCACACATGTCACTCTGGTGCCACCACAGGCGAGTGAGCACATTTTTCGCAATCCTAAACATTATCACTCGATCAATGTGCAGGTGGTGTGCCTGGCAAGCATGACCATTTCACATGTGTGTGCCAGATACCCCGGCTCGGCCCATGACTCGTACATCCTGAGGTACAGCATTGTGCCCCCGGATGATGGCAAATCTGCTTCCCGAGCGTGCTTGGATTGTGGGTGAGTATGCCTAGTAATATGGCATGCTGTGTGTGTGACCTGCTGCCCTCTGCCTGTGCAACATTGCAATGTGTGTTTGTCATTCCTAGGTGACTCTGCATATCCGAGCTGTCGAACAAGTTACTTACCTTTGGTAACGATATATCTGTAAGAAACATTAGTTAGTATTAGATTCCTTACCTTAGAATATCCCCAGGAGTCAGTCTGGATCCGGAAACTTTTGCGTAGCAGTACCCCTGCACGTCAGTAGGCGTCGTCTGCAGGCGTCCCCTGCGGCTCCGCGTCCGTCGTCGGCGTCGTGCACCGTGATGACGTCCCTGGAGTATATAGACGCCGCCTCCGCGCGCTGACGTCAGTTCTTTGCACACAGCTTTTCCGCGCCAGAACACGCAGAGCCATGTGAGAACCAACACTGGTGCCATTTGAAACTAGGGCCCTGAAAGGGATGTCCTTAACCCTAGGTATCAGTTCGCAGAACGGGGAGGATGGGTGGGTCGGTAAGGAATCTAATACTAACTAATGTTTCTTACAGATATATCGTTACCGAAGGTAAGTAACTTGTTCATCTGAAAGAAACACGTTAGTATTAGATTCCTTACCTTAGAATAGATACCCCAGCAATACCAACCCCGGTGGTGGGTCTGCGAACCAATACATTCCTACACCAGAAAGTCCTGGAGGACAGAACGGCCAAAGAAGCCATCCCTCCGGACTTGACTGTCCAGGCAGTAGTGCCTCGCAAAGGTGTGCAGCGAGGCCCAAGTAGCCGCCTGGCAAATGTCCTGCAAGGGGACTCCCCGGCCCAGGGCAGTAGTAGCCGCCGTGGCCCGAGTGGAATGGGCCCTCAGCCCAACAGGAGGCTCCTTCCGAGCCAAAGAGTAGCATGCTTTGATGCACAGAACGACCCACCGAGAGATGGTCCGTTTATGTACTGCCCGTCCCTTCTTCGCACCCACGTAGCCAACAAACAGTTGGTCATCCACCCGGAACTGGCGTGTGCGATCCATATAAAATGAAAGCGCACGTTTTGGGTCCAGACGATGGAGCCGCTCTTCATCCTTTGAAGGATGTGGAGGCGGGAAGAAGGAGGGGAGGGTGATGGACTGCCCGATGTGAAAAGCAGAAACTACTTTGGGCAGGAAAGAAGGTCTAGTCCTCAGAACCACCTTATCTGGATGAATGGACAGGAAAGGAGGTTTGATAGAAAGAGCCTGGAGCTCACTCACTCTCCTGGCAGAGGTGATGGCAACCAGGAAGGCCGTCTTTAAAGTCAGGAGATGGAGAGGACAGGAATGAAGTGGCTCAAAGGGAGCACACATCAAGAACGTCAGAACCAGGTTCAAGTCCCACTGAGGCATCACAAACGGAACAGGAGGATACATGTGTGTGATGCCCTTCAAGAATCTCGTTACAACAGGGGACTTGAACAAAGAAGGTTGATCAGGCAGCCTCAGAAAGGCCGAAAGGGCTGAAAGGTAGCCCTTGATAGTGCCCAGAGCAGAGCCCTGCTGGGCAAGAGAGAGAAGAAAAAGAAGAACCTCGGAAAGAGGGGCAGAAAGAGGGTCCACAGCCTTTGCTGTGCACCATGCCACAAATCTGTTCCACCGACAGGCGTATACCGACTTTGTGGAGGGACGCCTGGCTGCCAGAATCACATCACAGACTTCAGGAGGCAAGTCAAATGGCCTCAACTGCCGCCGCTCAATCTCCAAGCATGGAGGTGGAGACTGGACAGGTTCGGGTGGAGGACCGTCCCCTGTTGCTGCGACAGAAGGTCCTCCTGAAGAGGCAGGCGGATCGGGGGACCGACTGACATGCTGAGTAGCTCGGGATACCAGTACCTTCGAGCCCAGTCCGGAGCCACAAGGATAACTTGGGCCCGGTCGCGCCTGATCTTCTTCAGCACTCTGGGCAGAAGTGGTATAGGCGGAAAGGCGTATAACAGACAGCAAATCCACTCGCGCCGAAAGGCGTCGCCGTGCGAGTGCCGTCTTGGAAACTCCAACGCGCCACGTCCGAGTTCAGACGCCATTCGTGATCCATCAAGCACCGACGGCTGAGTTCGTCCGCCCTGGCGTTCAGAGAACCTGCCAGGTGTTGAACCGTCAGAGTCACGCCCTGACGTTCCAGCCATTGCCAGAGACGCAGAGCCTCCTGGCAAAGGGTCCACGACCCCACCCCGCCCTGCTTGTTGCAGTACCACATGGCGGTGGTGTTGTCCGTGAACACCTGCACTACACTCCCATTGACAAAGGGGAGGAATGCCTTCAGTGCTAGACGAATCGCCCTTAACTCCAACAGGTTTATATGGAGCCGGTACTCCGCCGGAGACCAGATGCCTCTGATCTCCGCCTCTCCCAAGTGGCCCCCCCAGCCCTGGAGGGACGCGTCCGTCACGACAACGTGCTCCGGTTGGGGAAGGGAGAGGGATCTGCCTCTGACCCAATCGAGGTCCGTAAGCCACCACTGCAGTTGTCTCGCAGTGCCCTCTGAGATCAAGACGTGGTCGGACAAGTTGCCCTGATGCTGGGCCCACTGAAACTTCAGGTCCCACTGCAGAGCCCGCATCCGCCACCGGGCGTGATGCACCAGAAGGATGCAGGAAGCCATCAGCCCCAGCAGCCGCAGCCTCAACCTGACCAAAACCCGGGATAGCGGCTGAAAGATGGGAATCAAAGCCTGTATATCCCGGACCCGCCGTTCCGGAGGATAAACCCGAAACTGCGCCGAGTCCAGAACCGCTCCGATGAAAAGGAACTTTTGAGAGGGACACAGGTGTGATTTCGGCACATTGATGGAGAACCCCAGGTCGTGCAAGAGGTCTGCCGTCATCTGAAGGTGGTGGACGACTGTCTGGGGCGATCCCGTCTTCAACAACCAGTCGTCTAGGTAGGGGAAGACTGAAACCCCCAACCTGCGCAGATGGGCTGCGACCACCGCCATCACCTTTGTGAACACCCGTGGGGCGCTGGTAAGGCTGAAGGGGAGCACGATAAACTAAAAGTGCTCCTGGCCTACCGTGAACCGCAGGTAATGCCGGTGGGCCGGCAGGACGGTGATGTGAAAATACGCATCCTGCGAGTCCAACGCTACCATCCAGTCTTGCGGGTCTAGAGCAGCCAAGACCTGAGCTAATGTCAACATCTTGAACTTCTCCTTCCGGAGGAAGCCGTTGACGTTCCGTAGATCCAAGATAGGACGTAGGCCCCCTTTGTCCTTCTTGGGCACCAGAAAGTAGTGGGAATAGCAACCACGCCCTACTTCTGGCCCAGGAACGCGCTCGATGGCCCCCTTGGCCAAGAGGGCCGTAACTTCCCCCTGCAGAAGTGTCAAGTGGTCCCCCGACACACGGTGGTTCTGCGGTGGCATGGCTGGAGGAGTGGTCTCGAAGGGGAGTGAGTAGCCCCTTCGGACGAGTTGCAGCACCCACCTGTCCGATGTGACTGCGCGCCAGCGGGCGAGGTGATGGCGAACCCTGCCACGCACTGGCGTCACATGGGCTTGAAAGCACGGACTAGGAGGATTTGGAGGCTGATGCTACTGGGGGAGGTGTGGACTGACCCCGCCGTTGACCCCGACCGCCTCCACGGCGGTTCCCACGGCCGCCACCGCGTTGAAAAGATTGTTGCGGCGCGTGGCTGGCAGCACGTGTGGGGACGCCCCTTCCTTGGCCACGAAAGGAGCGAAACGAACCCGTTTGCTGGCGCTGGGTCGAGAGACCCAAGGACTTGGCCTTGACCCTGGAGTCCTTGAAGCGCTCCAGCGCGTGGTCCGCCTTGTCACCAAACAGGCGACAGCCATCAAACGGCATGTCCATCAAGGCATTTTGGATATCTGCCGAAAAGTTGGCGGATCTCAGCCAGGCGTGGCGACGAATCGCCACGGTCGTGGACATCGCTCTGCCCAGCGAGTCGGTCGTATCAAGACCACACCGTATGGAATATTTAGCTGCATCTCGGCCCTCAGCGACAGCCTTGCCGAGCTTCGCCCGCACCTCCATGGGGCATTCTGGCAGCAGTTCCGCGACTGTATCCCACACAGAGTGGGTGTAGCGGCCCAAGAGGCAAGCGGTGTTGCAAGACCGCAGTCCCAAACTCAGGGACGAGAAGACTTTCTTGCCATACTGGTCATACCTCTTAGATTCCCGGTCAGGCGGGGCCAACAGGAATGTGGTCTGGGAAGTCGAGGCCTGGATCACCAGACTCTCAGGGGTGGGATGGGTGGACAGGAACTTGGGGTCGTCCGGACACGGACGGTGACGTCTGGCCACGTTCCTATCAACAGGCGAACCTGAAGAGGGCCTGGACCACGTGCCCAAAAGAACGTCCGACAAGGCTTCGTTAAACGGCAGCAGTGGCTCCTATGGGCATGACTGCTGTTTGAAGACCTCAGTGAGGATGTTAGGCCTCACAGCCGCGACGGGGAGCTCAAGGTGTAAGGCCTTGGCAGCCCTCATCAACACCACTGAATAGGCAGCCCCCTCCTCCGATGCCACGGTAGGAGGTGAGACAAAGCCAGGGTTAGGGAAGAGTCCTCCAGACCACTGGCATCACCCAAATCACCTGTCCAGTCCACGTCGTACTGACACTCACGTGAGAGAGGGTCCTCAGACCCCTCCCAACCCTCACCGTACTCCACATCATCTCCATATTCGGAGTCAACAATGTAGACCGGCTCCTCGGGGTTCACAGGCCCCATCGGCGTCGAGCCCAGCGTCGTGCGACGCCGGTCCGACTCTGCGTCCGGATTCGGGGAGGGTATGGGGACGACGCCGCCCGGAGCCGGCGCCGGAGCCCGGGCGCCGGCCGGAGCCGGCGCGGGAGAACCGGCACCGCGCGGGGACGGCGTCGGGGGTAACCCCGATGGAATCGGCGCCGGAGAGGCCGGAAGACCAGCCGGCGTCGACCCCGAAGGCCCCTGCGGCGCTGGGGTCGGAGCCGTCGGCGGCACCGGGGCCGGAGCACCCAATGGCGTCGAGGCAGGGACACCCGGACCGCTAGGGCCCCCGGACCGTAGCACTGGGCCCGAAGGCGCCGTAGGCCCCGTCGGAGAAGTGAGCGTCCTCATGGCCCTGAGGAACGCCTCAATCTCCTCAGGCGTCGCGCCTAGCCCAGGGACCGGAGGGTATGGAGCAGGCCGCGCCGGCGACTCTCGCGGAGCCGCGGGGGTGGGGTCACCCGAACCCCCGGCCGCGTTGCGAGAGCGTCGGGGGGAGCCGGAGGTACGATGACGACGCCCCGACTTCTTGTGTTTCCTACCTGAGGAACCAGACGAATGGTGACGACTTCCGGAGCGCTCGGCACGGCTCCGCAACCGCTCCCTCGAACGCTCCCTGGACCTCCGGCCGGACCGGGACCGCTCCCGGGACCGCTCTCGACGCGGGGCCGACACTCGGAGCTCGAGTAGCTTGCGGGACCGCTCCCGTCTAGCCTTATTTGTCAAGGCCCGGCAATCGACGCAGGCGTCCACGTCGTGGTCGGGGCCCAGGCACCGGAGGCATAGTCGGTGATGGTCCGTGACCGACATCGTGCGGTCACAACCGTCACAATTCTTGAAACCGGGCATCCTACCGGCACCAAAAAGTTATAAGAAGTTAACAAAACTTGGTCAAAAGACCGGAGTACTGCTCTTCGGATCTGCGCTTACTGGCGCGGAAAAAAGAAGAACTGACGTCAGCGCGCGGAGGCGGCGTCTATATACTCCAGCGACGTCATCACCGCGCACGACGCCGATGACGGACGCGGAGCCGCAGGGGACGCCTGCAGACGACGCCTACCGACGCGCAGGGGTACTGCTACGCAAAAGTTTCCGGATCCAGACTGACGCCTGGGGATATTCTAAGGTAAGGAATCTAATACTAACGTGTTTCTTTCAGATCATGGCTGCAGAGCCCACTACGTAATCCCAGGACCCCGGCTGATATGAGGTACAATGAGGCCCATGGCAGGACCCGTTGTGTTATTGAGCAGACTTTTGGCCTGCTCAAGTCAAGATTCCGCTGCCTTGACAGGACTGGAGGTGCACTGTCATACTCGCCTGGGTAGGTCTGTAAGATTGTTGTGGCATGCTGTATGCTCCACAACATGTCCATTCACAAGGGGATTCCCCTTCTCCTGAATGACGATGAGGACCCAAGGCCCCCGCCAGCCCAAGGACCTGAGTCCAGCGAAGAGGACAGTGGAGAGGAGGAAGGAGTTGACTTGCGTCAACAGCTCATCACCCACTACTTCACTTGAAGGTGGGTGATGAGGTACAACTTGTATTATGTATGGTGTGATTGCTGTGGTCGTGAAGGGCTATGTGCGGATGGTACAGACAGGCACATGTAAAGTCACCTGTGTGCGGAAATGTGTCAGTGACATGTCATCTGTGAACATATACAGGACTCAGTTTGTTGACACTTGTTGCACATTGTTTTGTTTGCCTGTTGTTTCATGTAGATGGTTGGTGTAGTGTACTGTCTGTGATGCCACACTCACACGAGTGACTGTTGTTCTGTTGTGTCTCCCTAGGTGCCTTGACATTATCCATGCCTACATACTGTACATCTTTTGAATACATTATGGACATTTTGAACACTGTAAATATTGAACTAAAGATGAAGCTGAACCAATTGAAGTGTGTAAGGTATTTTATTTACAAAGTTGACATGTGAGGGGTGTGGGCAGATTTACATGAAGGTGGTGATGTAGTAGTGAGTTGGCAGTCATGGTAAATGAGATGTAAGAGTAAACACCACATCGATGTGGTGACCCAGTCTAACAGACAGGTGCCATTCGCAAGGCAGTGTGGGGAAGGATAGTCCAAACAGTCAATGCAGAGGGGAAGAGGGTTGCCATCAGGGCTGGCTCTGTGACTGGTGTTTGGCTGGTGCTTTGCCTCCAGAGACTCCCAGGCTCTTCTTTGGACGCCCCCTTGATCGCTTGGGTGGGGGGGCCTAGCTGCATGGCCAGCAGCGTCTGAGGACTCACCCCTCTCTGTGGCCGCAGGAGAGGATGGTGAACTGTCATTCTGCAACACAGCAGAGTGGGGCGGAGGTGTTGTTTGGGACGCAGGCCTGTCCCTCAGTAACGCCACTTGCTGGCCCATGAGGTCCACCATTTGTCCCATGCGTGTGTCGATGGACCTCATCAGAAGGATGAGCTTGCGTAATATGTTATGTTATGTTATGTTATGTTATATTGGCTTTTGTATAGCGCGCGGCTACTCAAAAAGAGTGTCCCGGCGCTTTTAGTAAGGAGGGCTACAGTGTAATAACATAACACAATTAAAAAAGAAAAATATCACAGACAGAGAAGACACAACAGATAAGAAGGCCTACTGGGTAAACAACCAGGTTTTGAGGCCTTTTCTAAAGGCAAGTAGGCTGGTGGCTCCCCGAAGTGTAAGCGGCAGAGAGTTCCACAACTGTGGCGCCAGTAGTCCAAAGGAGCGACCTCCCAGGCGCGCTCTCTTCACTCGTGGAACAGTCGCCAAAAACAGGGATTCTGACCTCAGAGAACGAGCCGGATGGTAGAAGGCAAGTCTCTTTTGGAGGTACTTTGCTCCCATCGCATGGAGGGCCTTGTAGGTCAGGGTCAAAGCCTTAAAGGCGATCCGCTTGCGGATTGGGAGCCAGTGCAGAGTCTGCAACAAACCCGCTGCGCTAGCACGTCTATTCAAGCCAAAAATAGCTCTCGCCGCAGCATTCTGCACAACTTGGAGCCGCTGTAGCAGGTACTCTGGCAGGCCCAGGTACAGAACGTTTGAATAATCTAGCCTAGAGCCTATCAGGGCCTGCACTGTCAGCTTCCTGTGCTCCTCTGACAAGAGGGGAAGAAACCTCCGCAGCATCCTAAGGAGGCCGAAGCAGATGCCCGACACCCCCAGGAACTGGGACTTCATCGTCAACCCCTTGTCCATCTTGACCCCCAGGTTCTTAGCCATTTGGGATGAACAAGTCGGGGGGAACATATTAATAGGCCACCAAGCCTGCCAGTCTGGCTCCGTGTCACACCCAAAGAAGAGTACCTCGGACTTATCGGAATTGCACTTGAGGCTGTTCAGTTGGAACCATTGAAAAACAGCCCCAAGGCAATCAAGATACTCTCCCCATCAAAGTCTCCTCCTCTCTTACACGAGAAGAGGAGCTGGGTGTCGTCTGCATAGGATACGATCCGGGCTCAAACGACTCCGCCAACGCCGCCAAAGGGGTCATGAAGATGTTAAAGAGGGTCGGGCTCAAAATAGAGCCCTGAGGGACCCCGACTCCCAGTAATAGTTCTTCAGACCGGCCACTTTGTCCCTGGACCTGTTTGTAGGCCCGATGACTCTGGTGAAGAGGTCCAGGGATGGTGTCCCAACCTCCTGAGGTCTGGGGGTAACCCTGGCCCTCCCACCTGCCCTGCTGCCACTGACCATTTGCCTCACCACTGTGGGTCCACACACACTCTCCCTGTCGTCCACAGTTGTTAGTGAGGGCTGGTCATCCCCTGGGACAGGGAGGATGCTGCAGGTAGCATTGGTAGTGGTGGTGGCGGTGGAGGCACAGGCTGTAACTGCAGGGTCTGCTGTGCAGTTGTTGTTGCTGCAGACATGGTGGTGGGGAGGATGGGGTCCTGGGACCTGGTGCTCCCTGGCACACCAGATGGGCCGGCCTGGAGCTCATTGTCCAGAGAATCCTGGGAGTCTACATCCGAAAGTCCATGTACAGGGGGTGGAGACTGGCTCTGCTGGTATTTGTTGTCGTCGTCAGCAGTGAGTTCTTGATCACCTGTGGATTAGATGGGGAATGCTCAGTGTTGTGCACTGTGCAAGAATTCTGTTAGCTGTGTGTCATCCACTGTCTGTACACTACACATTGACAGTTCATCACTATTTTTTGTAAGTGCAATACTGTGCCTCATTACATGATGCAGAGGTACATAAATTACTTGTACATCTGAGGTATCGATGCATTGCATGCAATTGGTGCTGTGTGTAGTGATGCAGGTCTCCCACTCACAAACAGCCAGTCCAGGGTTGATGTCTACTTACCTGTAAGTTTGTTTGATGTACAATGCAATGGCTTCACAGTGCTTGTGGGAGGAAGGGAGTGCTCCATCTTGCTGGGGTGTGGGACAGGGGGCATGGTGGGAGTAGTAGTGCAGGCGTCCCTCCCACATACAGGCCTCCCAAGCAAGATGACTATCTACCTGCTAGTTTGTGTGGTGAACAATGCAATGGCTTACAGGTGCTCCTCTGTGGTGTGGGGAGGGCTCCATCTTGCTGGAATGTGGGACAGGGGGCATGGTGGGAGTTGGAGTTGGAGTACAGGCCTCCCTCCCACATACAGGCCACCCAGAGAAGATGGCTACCTACCTGTTAGTTTGTTTGGTGTACAATGCAATAGCTTCATAGTGTTTGTGGGAGGGAGGGAGTGCTCCATCTTGCTGGGGTGTGGAACAGAGGGCATGGTGGGAGTATTAGTGCAGGCCTCCCTCCCACAAACAGGCCTCCCAAGCAAGATGGCTACCTACCTGTTAGTTTGTGTAGTGAACAATGCAATGGCATCCAGGTGCTCCTGGGTGGTGTGGGGAGGGCTCCATATTGCTGGGGTGTGGGACAGGGGACATAGTGGGAGTTGGAGTACAGACCTCCCTCCCACATACAGGTCTCCCAGAGAAGATGGCTACCTACCTGTTTGTTTGGTGTACAATGCAATGGCTTCACAGTGCTTGTGGGAGGGAGGGAGTGCTCCATCTTGCTGGGGTGTGGGACAGGTGGCATGGTGGGAGTTGGAGTGCAGGCCTCCCTCCCACATATAGGCCTCCCAAGCAAGAAGGCTACCTACCTGTTAGTTTGTGTAGTGAACAATGCAATGGCTTCCAGGTGCTCCTGGGTGGTGTGGGGAGGGCTCCATCTTGCCTGTGTGTGGGACAGGGGGCATGGTGGGAGTAGTAGTGCAGGCCTCCCTCCCTCATACAGGCCTCCCAGAGAAGATGGCTACCTAACTGTTAGTTTGTTTGGTGTACAATGCAATGGCTTCACAGTGCTTGTGGGAGGGAGGGAGTGCTCCATCTTGCTGGGGTGTGGGACAGGGGGCATGGTGGGAGTTGGAATACAGGCCTCCCTCCCACATACAGGCCTCCCAGAAGAGATGGCTACCTACCTTTTAGTTTGTTTGGTGTACAATGCAATGGCTTCACAGTGCTTGTGGGAGGGAGGGAGTGCTCCATCTTGTTGAGGTGTGGGACAGGGGGTATGGTGGGAGTAGTAGTGCAGGCCTCCCTCCCACATAGAGGCCTCCCAAGCAAGATGGCTACCTACCTGTTAGTTTGTGTGGTTAACAATGCAATGGCTTCCAGGTGCTCCTGGGTGGTGTGGGGAGGGTTCCATCTTTCTGGGGTGTGGGACAGGGGGCATAGTATGAGTAGTAGTGCAGGCCTCCCTCCCACATACAGGCAATCCAAGCATGATGGCTGCATACCTGTTAGTTTGTGTGGTGAACAATGCAATGGTTTCCATGTGCTCCTGGGTGGTGAGGGGAGGGCTCCATCTTGCTGGGGTGTGGGACAGGGGGCATGGTGGGAGTTGGAATACAGGCCTCCCTCCCACATACAGGCCTCTCAAGCAAGATGGCTACCTACATGTTAGTTTGTCAGGCGTGTTGTGGGGGTTGTCCTGGGAATTGTATGTTTCTATTTGGTATTTTTCCTTTTCATTTGTTTGTGTTTTGTGTGTTTGGGGGCATGGCTACTTTGGTTTGTGCAATTGTTGGCATTGCGGCAGTGTTTTTGCTTCCGATCGCCATTTTTTTCATGTATCGTCCGCTGCAGTAGCTATGCTGCAGCTCTTCCGCTGTCTCTCACATTCACTCCTGTATGCGACCGCTGTGGTCGGAAACAGTGGATCGTATCACTGGACCAGTGGGGATATACTAATTTCCCATGCTGAGTCTCCGCTATGTTTGCTGCAGGTTGTAGCTTTTCCGCTGCGTTTCCAACCGCCACGGTCGGTTTTTGGACGTCACCGCCTGCGTCGGGTGGTTTTGGTTAGCACGCTACCGCCCCAGTTGTTTTTTTTTGGTGATTGTTCCTAATTTGACTGCGGGTTTCTCCACCGTCCCGGTGGGCGGCTGTTTCCCGCCTCCATGGCGGTTGGGGTGGTTTTGCACCCGTCATCCTAATGGGGCCCTTAGTCGGAATAGTAAAAGGTGCTGAACCAGGAGATCTCAGCCCTTTCTTGTAAGTTAACAAAGAGACAAGTCCCATTATACATTGAACTTGTGTGCTTCACGCTGTGACACTCAATGGTCGAAAAGTATTTATACCACTCGAGTATTCACAGCTAAAGCATTTGGGCACTGTCATGTTTAGTACACCGCCATCAGAACGTGAGACACGCCCCCTTCTTAGCCATTGGATACCGGCGAGCCCTGAGGAACCATCAAGCGGCTGCACCTCACAGTGCACGCACGCCGTGGTCTTTCTTACACCTAGCTTGAGCCTGCTGGGCAAGCTCATCTATTGAGTGACCCAGCCACATGAAGGAGGTAAAGTTTGAGCTGTTACCTGGTCGAGGCCCCCATTTAACGTGGCGCACACCTAGACACGTAATTAGACCCATGCAAACTGCTTTTAAATCTACACATATTCTGAGAAACCCATCCGGGAACGTATTTATGAACGGATGCCTGTCTAATTTCACCGCCCGCATTTCAATTTACTCGTAATCTACGAGCCTCAACCGGGTATTTAGTCATTCTTTGATAATTTACCCAGCGTTTTTTCCAATTATCTCTGAAAGCGAGCGTTCTCTGACTTCATGCATTTGTCTTAATATGTTTTCTTACAGTCTTCATCTGCGCAAGGTGTCCCATGCCCACACAACCGTCCCAGTAATGAGGGGACCCCACCTCTTACTACAGGGAGCGCAACAGCCTCATGTTAATGGAACCTTTTTTAACTTACCCGTTTCCATTATCAACCCCTCTCCTTTTTGATTCCTTCTTACAATTTAGTGTCTGCCATGAATTAATCCCTTGACACAGATTAGCTTCATGCAGCATGGATACCTACTTACACTTGGTCATACCTGCTTTGCGTTTTCCAATGTTTTTCACCTGCTACTTAGCGCTTGATTTACCCTCGTGCGCTGCTTGCCCACCCTGACATAGCCTATGTCCCTTCTTCCCTCAGACTCTCATCTGGATTTACCATTGCCTGCATCGGGAGATTGATCCCCCTTGCGCTGCTAGATCAATAATTAAAGTGAGTACACCACCCTTCCATCGGGTCGTTTAAAAAGGCTCTCAAAATCTACTTCTTTAAGAGGGCCTACTTATGAGAGAATAGGACTTGGGAGGGTGCTAGCTTCTGCATTTGACTTAGGCGCCTAGACGCCCACTGGGCTAAGTTTGCGCAATACAAGAACTGTTTCATCCATTCATTCACTCAGACTTTCCTATTACTTGGGAAATCCTCCACCCTTGCATGTACATTCATACAACATGTCTTTCTTCTAGTAAACCAGTAGCCCCTTGAAAGCCCATTGAGGATCGAACGTTGCCCATCTT
The DNA here is from genome assembly GCF_964263255.1 of Lissotriton vulgaris. Classification (NCBI taxonomy): domain Eukaryota; kingdom Metazoa; phylum Chordata; class Amphibia; order Caudata; family Salamandridae; genus Lissotriton; species Lissotriton vulgaris. The sequence goes on from NC_141686.1 coordinate 120,925,240, forward strand.
TCCTAACACGAGTAGGCGCCAGTCATTCCTACCTACTCAACATTTTCACCATGTCCAAATGTATTCCTATTAGGTACTGAGCCAATTTAATTACTCGTAGGTGCTCGTCTGTCCTGATGAAGACCCCGTTGTGAGGCAACCACTCACCCTCCTTTCTGCTGGGGATCGAAACGTAGACCGTCCTATCAAATGCCCACATGCTCATAGAATAAAATGTATCAATTCAAAAAATACCTATGAGCAATGTATATGTAGGAACTAATTGACCTTATATAGGCTGGAAAGGTCAATCTGTATTTATTGTGTATTGTATTTTTGTCACACCTTTACCCTGTCCCTCACTCATCAACTCACTACCACTGCCCTAATTTCCCTTTTGCTTCCTACACCTATGAGCACTGTCAATAGTAATGCATAGTGACCTATTAATGCTTTGACTGACAATCGCATTTAATGCTGGTGCTACATTGGAAATTAAGGGCCAGATGTAGGTAGCCCAATACCGGTCCATAACGGCCGAAATTACCGAATTTGAGATGTAGGGTCCAAAATTAAGGATTCGGTTATTTAACGAATCGGTAATTTAAGGAATCGGTAAATTACTGATTCCTTAAAATACTGATTCGGTAAATTACCGAATCCTTAATGTAGGGAGCACTCAAGTGAGTGCATTTCTGAGTTAAGGATTCAGTATTTACCACCAACTAAAAGTTGGTGGTAAATATCGAAAACCTTTGAAAAAGCAAATTTGTGCTTTTCCAAAAGTGCTATGTGGCAAACATACATGCCCTTAGGGCATGTATGTGTGCCACATGTGCACCCATGCACTAATCAGGGGTACAACAGGGTGCCAATGTGACGCCCTTTCACCCTTGTTAGTCTTCCCCCTATTACCAATTCGGTATTTACCAATTCAGTAATTCCCATTCATTCCTATGGGCCTCCAGGCCCATAGGAATGAATGGGAATTACCGAATAGGTAAATACCGAATCGGTATTTACTGTTTTTTAGCGATTCGGCAAAATGTACTGAATCAATACCTACATACCATTTACCGATTCTGAAATACCGAATCAGTAAAATTCTGTAGTATCGAATCAGTAAATTTGGATTACCTACATATGGCCCTAAATTTCCATTCTTGAAATTACCTTTGCTTTTATTAGTGGTGATCTGTTTTCTGTTGTTCTGTTCACACTTTGATTTGTACTAAATATTTGACTACATCGACCAATCTTTTGAACGTACTCTGTTATGATGTACAGGAAGCAGAACAGAATACAGCATATTCTTACATGTATCCGAAGAAGGAGAATTAAAGGTGGTTAAATGCCACATCTCTCTCGTCAGCTGAGCAGGTGGTAATTTGGAGCTGAGGGTGCAAGTCAGCTGATAGAAGGGTCGGGGAACCTTGGACATTAGGACATACAGCAGGTTCTTGCAATGTAGTAAAGAGTGTAGTGAAATCCCTATCGCATTATAGTGAGACTGGTAGGGGCTGGGCTGTGCCTCAAGTGGTAGTCACTACCTCTTGCTGTCTGCGTTCTTTAGTGGTGCGTACTAGCACACAGTAAAACCAGGTTTAATGTTCTAGGACATGGGAATGGCTGGTGAGGGAGTAAAAGGCAACTCATAATTTGGCAAAGCAGTATACCCACTATGTCGGTATGGTACAATCACTATTATGGTTAGTACATGGACCCATTGGGTGTGTTTAAAGACCCTTCACACACCAACCTGGTTGGTGTCATGCTTCATCATTGGGGTCCCAACAGGGTGGCCATACCAACATAGTGGGTCCCTCCACATTTGTTTAGTCTATCATTATCCTGGGGATACGGACGCACCCCGCATTTCCCTTGCACTCTCATTATTTTCCTATAAAGCAGTATTACCGCCAGAGATACTGCTTCCCAAACTCATAATGAGAGCCTCAGCCTTACAGATATGTGAGGAGTCAACAAAACGTTTGTCACCCCACAAGACCTGAAATTATTTTGTTTTCAAGTGGAAAGGGAAGATACAGATTCTATTTCAGAGTGGTCAAAAAGTGAAGGATATCCTGATGGCTCTCTAACAATTGCCAAATCCATATTTATGCGGAAAATGCTGCACCCACAAAATCACATTGTTCCAGTGGCCTTGATGTACTGCACTTTTAATATGGCGGTTGAGACATCTGTCACTTTTTTGTGACTGACATCTTGTTCACCAAACTCTAAGTGAGGCCCTAAATCTTTTCACATACACTCTGTCGTCTTTAAACATCTGAAGACCAAAATGGTCAGCATATATCATCATAAACAAAGGCAGAACTTATCAAAACAAATTTGAGTATACATTTCCACACTGACAAAATATTCACTCGTTCTATGATTTCTAAAATTGTACCTTATCCTTGTGCTCAATACGCAAGTCCGTGGAAGACCTCTTCTCTTTAGGGAACCAAAAACTTTCGGGGTCAACTGAAACTTCTTTCAATATTTCAGATAATTTCTGTTTTGAGAAAAAAATTCAAGAAACAGTTATGCAACTTTTTTAAACAAAAGGTATATATCTGTAATAGCAGTGGTTTTGAGCGATATTGTCTTCCACCTGCTGCTTCCTTATTACTCATACGTCTTTCCTCATAGTTCTTGGCTCTTGTGGGGCCTGCTGGGCTGGAAACTCTGGAAATGTAAAGAGTTAAGCAAGTGGTCGCCATTAGGATATAAGGATATTGACACATTACCATTATGTCAGTGTCTTACCCTAGGCCGTAAGTGCTGCCCCTTCTGTCTCACAGCTGCCGTAACAAAATTGATGAAAATGACTGGTCTTCCAGTTTGTGACTGACATACTTAAAATATGGTAAATCTGCTATGAGGGTATGGACTATAGTATCCATGAGAAGGAAAACTTTCTTACCATCCATCTTAGTTCTCTTCCGTAAGAATTCTCATCAAAGTCACAATCAATGAATTGTACTTCCAAGTGTGGAATCCCGGAGCACTTTACAAAATGAACTAATTGCTTACCTTCTGTAATGCCTTACCTGGTAGAGAATCTATCTATCTATCTATCTATCTATCTATCTATCTATCTATCTATCTATCTATCTATCTATCTATCTATCTATCTATCTAGCTATCTATCTATCTAGCTAGCTATCTATCTAGCTATCTATCTATCTAGCTAGCTAGCTATCTATCTATCTATCTATCTATCTATCTATCTATCTATCTATCTATCTATCTATCTATCTATCTATCTATCTATCTATCTATCTATCTATCTATCTATCTATCTATCTATCTATCTATCCATCTATCTATCTATCTATCTATCACCTTAAACAGCCATTTGTCAAGATATGGAAATAATGGCACCCCTGATCTCTTCAGAAACACCACCATCACCTTGGTGAGCACCTGAGGGGCGCTGGTAAGGCCAAAGGGGAGCATGGCAAATGCAAAGTGCTTGTGGCCCACCGTGACCCACTGATACTGTTTGTGGGCAGGCAGGACGGGAATGTGGGAGTATGCATCCAACAACTCCAACTCTGACATCCAGTCTCCCAGGACAAGGGTAGACAGGACTTGAGCAAGCATGAGCATTTGGAATGTCTCCTTTTTCAAGAAGAAATTGGGAGGGAGCAGGTTTAGGATGGGATGAAGGCCCCAATCCTTTTTGGGCACCAGAAAGTAGCAGGAACAGTAACCACAACATACTTCTGAGGCTGGCACCCTATCTATGGCTCCCTTGGCCAAGAGAGACAACACTACCTGGCAGAGCAAAGAGATGTGGTCTTCCATCAGCCTGAGACAAGTAGTTGGCATTAGAGGAGGGTTAGTCAGGAAGGGAAGGAAGTAGCCCCTTAAGACTATCTGGAGACTCCAGCGGTCAGATTTTATCAACCTCCAGTGGTACAGGTGATGGCATATCCTGCCCCGCTCTTGATGCCCAAGATGGTCGGAGAAAAAAAAAACACCTCTGGATATGGGCTCCCAACAGCAAGGCCAAGCCACTGACTACTGTCAAAACAATATGAGCCATAACATTTTCTAAATACTCTACAATTGTTACAAATTTGACAAACAATATGATCTATGGCAATTGTTTTGAATAATGCTATTGTAATGTAAATAATTTGTTGTTGTGCATGTATGTGAGAGATGGTATGATTGAGGTATGGAATTGTGGTTAGTATGAACATGAATGTATAGTATTGTAGAATTTTGATTAATGTGATGTATGTATTGTACAGGTGTGTTTTCGAAATGTTAAACTGGTGAAAATTCAACCAAAATAACAACGGAAAAATAATGTGAAAAAATAAAAAAGATTCAATCTAGATACAAGGTGTCATAGTGTTTAATTCATATGTAGTGAAGAATTCAATTGTAAATAAGGTGAACAGTATTGGCATTTTCTTTGTTTTGACAAGATGGTCGGAGAGCAAAACACACAAGATGATGGACGGAATGTTGCACAATGGCAAAACATTCACCCCAGGCACAGATCTGGGTTTACTCCATCGTTATTTTGCTCACCACGCCACCCCAGTACAGACATGGCCATATGCAAATCAGTCTTGACCCTGTGCCTCATGGGAACAGTCCAGCCCGAACTGCCAAGCCATGTCTTCCCTGGACCGTAATCATGCATCCTAGGACCGGTTTCTGGCTATCAGCCGTCATCAGCAAGGATAGATTGACTCCAGTGGTGTAGTGAGCATGGGACCCACGTCTGGGCATACCCTTCCCACATAGGGCGGACAGCAAAACACACAAGATGATGGACGGAATGTTGCACAATGGCAAGACACTCACCCCCAGTCACAGATCTGGGTTTAATCCATTGTTATTTTGCTCACCAGACCACCCCTGTTCAGACATGGCCATGTACAAATCAGTCTTGACCCTGTGCCTCATGGGAACAGTCCAGCCTGAACTGCCAAGCCATGTCTTCCCTGGACCAGAATCAAGCATCCTAGGACCGGTTTCTGGCTACCGCATCATCAGCCAGGATAGCTTGACTCCAGTGGCGTAGTGAGCACGGGACCCACATCTGGGCATACCTTTCCCACATAGGGAGAACAGCAAACACACAACATGATGGATGGAATGTTGCACAATGGCAAAACATTTACCCCAGTCACAGATCTGGGTTTAATCCATTGTTATTTTGCTCACCACGCCACCCCAGTTCAGACACGGCCATATGAAAAATCAGCCTTGACCCTGTGCCTCATAGGAACAGTCCAGCCCGAACTGCCCAGCCATGTCTTCCCTGGACCGGAATCAAGCATCCTAGGACCGGTTTCTGGCTATCAGCCGTCATCAGCCAGGATAGCTTGACTCCAGTGGCGTAGTGAGCACAGGACCCACGTCTGGGCATAACCTTCCCACAAAGAACGAACAGCAAACACACAAGATGATGGACGGAATGTTGCACAATGGCTAAACATTCACCCCCAGTCACAGATCTGGGTTAAATCCATCGTTATTTTGCTCTCCACGCCACCCCAGTTCAGATATGACCATATACAAATCAGTCTTGACCTTGTGCCTCATGGGAACAGTCCAGCCCGAACTGCCAAGCCATGTCTTCCCTGGACCAGAATCAAGCATCCTAGGACCGGTTTCTGGCTACCGGCCATCATCAGCCAGGATAGCTTGACTCCAGTGGTGTAGTGAGCACAGGACCCACGTCTGGGCATACCTTTCCCACACAGGGTGAACAGCAAAACACACAAGATGATGGACGGAATGTTGCACAATGGCAAGACATTCACCCCCAGTCACAGATCTGGGTTTAATCCATTGTTATTTTCTCACCACGCCACCCCAGTTCAGACATGGTCATATGCAAGTCAGTCTTGACCCTGTGCCTCATGGGAACAGTCCAGCCCAAACTGCCCAGCCATGTCTTCCCTGGACTGGAATCAAGCATCCTAGGAACAGTTTCTGGCTATCAGCCGTCATCACCCAGGACAGCTTGACTCCAGTGGTGTAGTGAGCACAGGACCCACGTCTGGGCATAGCTTTCCCACATAGGACGAACAGCAAAACACACAAGATGATGGACTGAATGTTGCACAATGGCAAAACATTCACCCCCAGTCACAGATCTGGGTTTAATCTATCATTATTTTGCTCACCACGCCACCCCAGTTCAGACATGGCCATATGCAAATCAGTCTTGACTCTGTGCCTCATGGGAACAGTCCAGCCCGAACTGCCAAGCCATGTCTTTCCTGGACAAGAATCAAGCATCCTAGGACCGGTTTATGGCTATCAGCCGTCATCAGCCAGGATAGCTTGACTCCAATGGCGTAGTGAGCACGGGACCCACGTCTGGGCATACCCTTCCCACAAAAACGAACAGCAAAACACACAAGATGATGGACGGAATGTTGCACAATGGCTAAACATTCACCCCCAGTCACAGATCTGGGTTAAATCCATCGTTATTTTGCTCTCCACGCCACCCCAGTTCAGACATGGCCATATAAAATCAGTCTTGACCCTGTGCCTCATGGGAACAGTCCAGCCCAAACTGCCAAGCCATGTCTTCCCTGGACCAAAATCAATCATGCTAGGACCAGTTTCTGGCTACCGCATCATCAGCCAGGATAGCTTGACTCCAGTGGTGTAGTGAGCACGGGACCCACATCTGGGCATACCTTTCCCACATAGGGAGAACAGCAAACACACAACATGATGGATGGAATGTTGCACAATGGCAAAACATTTACCCCAGTCACAGATCTGGGTTTAATCCATTGTTATTTTGCTCACCACGCCACCCCAGTTCAGACACGGCCATATGAAAAATCAGTCTTGACCCTGTGCCTCATAGGAACAGTCCAGCCCGAACTGCCCAGCCATGTCTTCCCTGGACCGGAATCAAGCATCCTAGGACCGGTTTCTGGCTATCAGCCATCATCAGCCAGGATAGCTTGACTCCAGTGGCGTAGTGAGCACAGGACCCACGTCTGGGCATAACCTTCCCACAAAGAACGAACTGCAAACACACAAGATGATGGACGGAATGTTGCACAATGGCTAAACATTCACCCCCAGTCACAGATCTGGGTTAAATCCATCGTTATTTTGCTCTCCACGCCACCCCAGTTCAGATATGACCATATACAAATCAGTCTTGACCTTGTGCCTCATGGGAACAGTCCAGCCCGAACTGCCAAGCCAAGTCTTCCCTGGACCAGAATCAAGCATCCTAGGACCGGTTTCTGGCTACCGGCCATCATCAGCCAGGATAGCTTGACTCCAGTGGTGTAGTGAGCACGGGACCCACGTCTGGGCATACCTTTCCCACACAGGGTGAACAGCAAAACACACAAGATGATGGACGGAATGTTGCACAATGGCAAGACATTCACCCCCAGTCACAGATCTGGGTTTAATCCATTGTTATTTTCTCACCACGCCACCCCAGTTCAGACATGGTCATATGCAAGTCAGTATTGACCCTGTGCCTCATGGGAACAGTCCAGCCCAAACTGCCCAGCCATGTCTTCCCTGGACTGGAATCAAGCATCCTAGGAACAGTTTCTGGCTATCAGCCGTCATCACCCAGGACAGCTTGACTCCAGTGGTGTAGTGAGCACAGGACCCACGTCTGGGCATAGCTTTCCCACATAGGACGAACTGCAAAACACACAAGATGATTGACTGAACGTTGCACAATGGCAAAACATTCACCCCCAGTCACAGATCTGGGTTTAATCCATCATTATTTTGCTCACCACGCCACCCCAGTTCAGACATGGCCATATGCAAATCAGTCTTGACTCTGTGCCTCATGGGAACAGTCCAGCCCGAACTGCCAAGCCATGTCTTTCCTGGACAAGAATCAAGCATCCTAGGACCGGTTTATGGCTATCAGCCGTCATCAGCCAGGATAGCTTGACTCCAATGGCGTAGTGAGCACGGGACCCACGTCTGGGCATACCCTTCCCACAAAAACGAACAGCAAAACACACAAGATGATGGACGGAATGTTGCACAATGGCTAAACATTCACCCCCAGTCACAGATTTGGGTTAAATCCATCGTTATTTTGCTCTCCACGCCACCCCAGTTCAGACATGGCCATATACAAATCAGTCTTGACCCTGTGCCTCATGGGAACAGTCCAGCCCGAACTGCCAAGCCATGTCTTCCCTGGACCAAAATCAATCATGCTAGGACCAGTTTCTGGCTATCAGCCGTCATTAGCCAGGATAGCTTGACTCCAGTGGCGTAGTGAGCACGGGACCCACGTCTGGGCATACCCTTCCCACATAGGGCGGACAGCAAAACACACAAGATGATGGACGGAATGTTGCACAATGGCAAGACACTCACCCCCAGTCAACAATCTGGGTTTAATCCATTGTTATTTTGCTCACCACACCACCCCTGTTCAGACATGGCCATGTACAAATCAGTCTTGACCCTGTGCCTCATGGGAACAATCCAGCCTGAACTGCCAAGCCATGTCTTTCCTGGACCAGAATCAAGCATCCTAGGACCGGTTTCTGGCTACCGCATCATCAGCCAGGATAGCTTGACTCCAGTGGCGTAGTGAGCACGGGACCCACATCTGGGCATACCTTTCCCACATAGAGAGAACAGCAAACACACAAAATGATGGATGGAATGTTGCACAATGGCAAAACATTTACCCCAGTCACAGATCTGGGTTTAATCCATCGTTATTTTGCTCACCACGCCACCCCAGTTCAGACACGGCCATATGAAAATCAGTCTTGACCCTGTGCCTCATGGGAACAGTCCAGCCCGAACTGCCAAGCCATGTCTTCCCTGGACCGGAATCATGCATCCTAGGACCAGTTTCTGGCTATCAGCCAGCATCAGCCAGGATAGCTTGACTCCAGTGGTGTAGTGAGCACGGGACCCACGTCTGGGCATACCTGTCCCTCATAGGGTGAACAGCAAAACACACAAGATGATGGACGGAATGTTGCACAATGGCAAAACATTCACCCCCAGTCACAGATCTGGGTATAATCCATTGTTATTTTGCTCACCACGCCACCCCGGTTTAGACATGGTCATATGCAAATCAGTCTTGACCCTGTGCCTCATAGGAACAGTCCAGCCCGAACTGCCCAGCCATGTCTTCCCTGGACCGGGATCAAGCATCCTAGGACCGGTTTCTGGCTATCAGCCGTCATCAGCCAGGATAGCTTGACTCCAGTGGCGTAGTGAGCACAGGACCCACGTCTGGGCATACCCTTCCCACAAAGAATGAACAGCAAAACACACAAGATGATGGACGGAATGTTGCACAATGGCTAAACATTCACCCCCAGTCACAGATCTGGGTTAAATCCATCGTTATTTTGCTCTCCACGCCACCCCAGTTCAGATATGACCATATACAAATCAGTCTTGACCCTGTGCCTCAAGGGAACAGTCCAGCCCGAACTGCCAAACCATGTCTTCCCTGGACCAGAATCAAGCATCCTAGGACCGGTTTCTGGCTATCGGCCATCATCAGCCAGGATAGCTTGACTCCAGTGGTGTAGTGAGCACGGGACCCACGTCTGGGCATACTTTTCCCACACAGGGTGAACAGCAAAACACACAAGATGATGGACGGAATGTTGCAGAATGGCAAGACATTCACCCCCAGTCACAGATCTGGGTTTAATCCATTGTTATTTTCTCACCACGCCACCCCAGTTCAGACATGGTCATATGCAAGTCAGTCTTGACCCTGTGCCTCATGGGAACAGTCCAGCCCAAACTGCCCAGCCATGTCTTCCCTGGACTGGAATCAAGCATCCTAGGAACAGTTTCTGGCTATCAGCCGTCATCACCCAGGATAGCTTGACTCCAGTGGTGTAGTAAGCACGGGACCCATGTCTGGGCATAGCTTTCCCACATAGGATGAACAGCAAAACACACAAGATGATGGACTGAATGTTGCACAATGGCAAAACATTCACCCCCAGTCACAGATCTGGGTTTAATCCATCGTTATTTTGCTCACCACGCCACCCCAGTTCAGACATGGCCATATGCAAATCAGTCTTGACTCTGTGCCACATGGGAACAGTCCAGCCCGAACTGCCAAGCCATGTCTTCCCTGGACCGGAATCATGCATCCTAGGACCGGTTTCTGGCTATCAGCCATCATCAGCATGGATAGCTTGACTCCAGTGGTGTAGTGAGCACGGGACCCTCGTCTGGGCACACCTTTCCCACATAGGGTGAACAGCAAAACACACATGATGATGGACGGAATGTTGCACAATGGCAAGACATACACCCCCAGTCACAGATCTGGGTTTAATCCATTGTTATTTTGCTCACCACGCCACCCCAGTTCAGACATAGCCATATGCAAATCAGCCTTGACCCTGTGCCTCATGGGAACAGTCCAGCCCGAACTGCCCAGCCATGTCTTCCCTGGACCGGAATCAAGCATCCTAGGACCGGTTTCTGGCTATCAGCCGTCATCAGCCAGGATAGCTTGACTCCAGTGGCGTAGTGAGCACAGGACCCACGTCTGGGCATAACCTTCCCACAAAGAACGAACAGCAAACACACAAGATGATGGACGGAATGTTGCACAATGGCTAAACATTCACCCCCAGTCACAGATCTGGGTTAAATCCATCGTTATTTTGCTCTCCACGCCACCCCAGTTCAGACATGGCCATATACAAATCAGTCTTGACCCTGTGCCTCATGGGAACAGTCCAGCCTGAACTGCCAAGCCTTGTCTTCCCTGGACCAAAATCAATCATCCTAGGACCAGTTTCTGGCTATCGGCCGTCATCAGCCAGAATAGCTTGACTCCAGTGGCGTAGTGAGCACGGGACCCACGTCTGGGCATAGCTTTCCCACATAGGGCGAACAACAAAACACACAAGATGATGGACGGAATGTTGCACAATGGCAAAACATTCACCCCCAGTCATAGATCTGGGTTTAATCCATTGTTATTTTGCTCACCACGCCACCCCAGTTCAGACATAGCCATATGCAAATCAGCCTTGACCCTGTGCCTCATGGGAGCAGTCCAGCCCGAACTGCAAAGCCATGTCTTTCCTGGACCAGAATCAAGCATCCTAGGACCGGTTTATGGCTATCAGCCGTCATCAGCCAGGATAGCTTGACTTCAGTGGCGTAGTGAGCACGGGGCCCACGTCTGGGAATACCCAGATGTGGTCAGAGGGTAAACTAAAGAGGCTTGGAGGTTGCTGCTGCCAGGATGTTGGTGGCCTTGCTCAGCCTCAGGCTACCTGACCCATGAGGTCTGTATGGGCCCAGTCCTCTGCCACACAGGGTCTGAAAAGCTTGTGTGCTGCGGTAGCTGGGCAGGTAGAGACACGATTAGAAGTGCTCTTCATGGCCAGGAAAGGAGTGAAAAGCAGACTGGGGATGTTAAGGGACCATGGAAAGGCTCAAGGACCTGGCCGCAGTTGTGCTGTCCATGAAATGTTCTAGCGCGGAGTATGCCTTGTCCCTGAAGAGATGGTATCCATCAAGGGGAATCTCATTAAGTGGGGGGGGCTGGGTATCCCACAAAAAGCTAGTGGTTCTCAACCAGGCATGGTGTCTAAGGGCCAATGATGATGAAACCACTCTGCCTAAAGAGTTGGTGGTATCCAGCCTACAGAGTATGGCAAACGCAGCTGCGTCCCTTCTGTCAGCAAAAGTTTGGGAGTGTATGGCTTGGGCCACCTCCGAGACCATAGGCAGCAGCTGCATAACCAAGTCCCAGAGCAAATGGGTATTGACCCAAAAAGCATGTGGTGTTCACCAACCGCAGTTCCCAAGGGATTCAGCCTCTTGGATTCCATGTCAGCTGACGTGGGAGGGAATGCACTAGGATATACTCTAGAAGTAGCTCTTTGGACCACCAAGCTCTCCCGGGTGGGGTGCTGGGTGAGGAAAATGGGGATACACTGGAGCGGGGCGATTGAAGCAGGAAATAGTCCTATACACACGGGCCCCTGTGCAGGTTTGGACCAGGCCCCAAATAGGATGTACATGAGGCCTTCAGTAAACCGGAGAATTGGTTCGGAAGCGGTGGATTCCAGCTAAAGCACCTTCATCAAGACTTTTGCCCTGACAGCCATGGAGGGCGACTAAAGGTCCATATCCTTGCTCTCCATTCTCACCACTATATCCAATGAAGCTCCCGCATGGTGGATTTCCTCTAGGTGAAGTGGATTCAGTGATGGTCAGTCCAGAGAGGTTCGGTGGTGTGGTTGAAGGAAACGTGGGGGCTTGCAGAGAAGATGGGGTCAAGCTTGTGGCTGGCGGCATGGTTGGTGTTGTCACGAGCTGTCTGAGTACGAGGTTGGCGATCAGGGTAGTGGAGTTGGTATCATTGTTGTTCTCGAGTTGGAAGTTCAGGTCCCCGAGGAGGATGTAGTCCATGGAGGCGAGGGCGTGTGTGCTGATGAAGTCGGTGATGGAGTCGCTGAACTGTGTTCAGTGTCCGGGGGGTCTGTAGATGAGAGTTCCTCTAAGGGTGGTGTTGGGGTCGGTGTGGATCTGGAAGTGCAAGAGTTCGGCAGTGCTGAGGGTGTTGTCGGTGCTGGTCCAGGTTTTAAGGGTGTTCTTGTGGATGTTGGCTATAGCTCCTCCTACTCTGCGGGTGATCTTGTAGCCTTCCGGGATGGATATGGCGATGTCAGGAGCTGAGGTGGGGTTCAGCCAGGTCTCCGTCAGGAAGGCAACGTCTGGGGAGATTGAGTTGAGAAGGTCCCAGAGTTCAACGGCGTGTTTGCGGACGGAGCGAGTGTTGAGGAGGATTCATCTGAGGAAGTTGGGTTCCTTCACGGGCGAGGGTTTGGCGGGGCAGATGCTGCTAAAGCTGCAGTTCCAGCAGGTGAAGGGTCCTTGAGTGCGCTTCGGGGTGGCCCGGTAGCAGGTGTGTTCTCATCCGGGTTGAGTGAGTGGATGGTGCTGGCATCGTAGTGCAGTCGGCCGTTTGGTGTTCGAGGGGGTCCAGGGGTTCCTGCACTGGGCATGGTCCAGGCACGGACGGGCACAGATTGGCTTGCCTTAGGACCTCTAGCGGTGCGGCCATGCAGCGGCCGCCATAAGAAGGGGAGGTGGGAGGGAGGATCAGCTGGGAGGGGGAGCAGACTAATGGGAGCAAGGGGGTGGGGCCGCAGGGGACGCAGCGGCCGGAAGCGAGACCGGCGAGGGACCATAAGGCAAAGTGGGGACAAAGGGACAACGAGGGCAATACAAGTACAATAAATACAATATTAGACAACCAGAAGGGCACAAAAAACAAGCACAATAACAAGGGCAAAAGCAAGTAGAGAAGCGGAAAAAGCAAACCTAAGGCCTACCACTAGCCACCAGGGATGAGGCGCAGGTGGTAGCCTGTGGGTAGAGGCGGGCTTCGAACTAGGCAGCAGCTGGGCTGGGGCACGGGTGCAGTCCGGTGGAGCTACGTGGCTTGGGGAGCGACCTTCCTGGCAACAGGGTCATGGGTCAAGGACAGGCCAAGCCGGTATCTGGGGAAGTGTTCAGTCCACTGGAATTCGCTTAATCCTCACACCAGGGATCTTTGGTGACATCTAGTGGCTTATATTCATAAGGGTTTGTACCGGAACCTGAACTCACCCTCTGACTCCAGCGAGGGACGTGACCTTTCCTGCCCATTTGATGTGAGGGAAACGGCAATCAAGCATTCCAAGCGCCGTGAGGGGAACGGCCGGCGAAGTTCGTCTCTTGGGGCCAACTACATCTCCCATCAGCCCCAGCCCGACGCCTGCCATCGCTGTCATCAGGCTGCGCCAGGGATGTTGATAAGTCCAGCCAAAGCCACGCAGTGCTGGATGCGCGCGGGCGAAGCCCGGGCCAAGGGCAGGCCTGTCCTAGCCCGTCATCGCCAGAAAGATGCAGTGCAGGGCCATTCCCCTTACATCTTGTTTTGTGACATAAGGTACTCTACTCTAACTTGTACTTAAACTAAATCTTGTGGACCTTTTGATTCCTTCTGGTAGGAGGCAAAGCTGGAAATTTTATTGTTCCCAAAGGGGTGTTTGTTGTGGAGGTTGGCGCTTTAGCTCTGTACCAACGATCTATTGTATGTCTAATTCCACTCCCCATTGAGAAATTATAGCCACTCTATGGGTAAGAGGAAATCAATGGAGGTGGGTGATGGTTCAGGTGTATCTACTGGGGGAAAGAAAGGGAAAAAGGCAAAGAATATAAGTAACACAGCCAGTAATTGTGTACTAGATAGTCAGTGACTGTGAAGAGATTTTAGAGGCAAAAACCGCTGCTGTAGGTATGCCCAATAACAATTTGCAGGAGCTACCTGCCAGTAAATGTAAGCGAGTAATTCCACCAATATTTAAGAAGACATTATGGGAACTCTCTAGTCTTACCCAGTCTGACCCATTACTTGATCAGCCCAAGAAATTGACCCTAGATGCAACCCTTTCCTCATCTGTAGATGTAAACGTTCCAGCAGAATTAGGTGACCATGCCAGAGATAAGCATAATAATAATGATCTTTATTTAGATATAAAACATATCTTTAAAAGTATTTACAGATTCACAGCCTAACTGAATATTAGAATAAAAACTTCAAGGAAATAGCAACACAAGTGTGGATATAAAAGCACGATCCAATAACATCATTATAAAAACAGGAATTTTGTCTCATGATATGTTTTAAAATCACAAAAATTAAAACAAGGGACCAGCTTGCATTGGGTATCACCAGATTATGTCTAACGTTACTAAGAATAATGCCAGTTACTACTGTTTTCGGTGAGAAAAATAAATAAAAAAATAAATAGAGCACTTTAGCATGGTCTCCTTACGTTAAAGATGTAATATGCTCGCAGGATGAATTTTATAAATGTTATGTTTAGCACTGAATTTTCTGGGTTTAAAGCTGCCATGATGCCTTGCCTGCAGGACCGAACCCCCAGCCTATTCTATTCTAATTTTAATCCGGACCAGCGTTCTGTATTAAGGGCTGGGCAGAGGCAACTTACATGCAACATGGTTTCCGCTGTTATCCCACACCCTCTACAAGAGAGATCTTCCAATGTACGTCGCCATGATGGTAAGTCCTGCAAGAAAAGCCAGTTGCTTGCAGTCTGATGGCAATAAAGCCGCGTTTCAAGTATAATGAGTATGTGCTGGCCAGATAGCAGGCTGGGACCGGGTGTCTGTAGGAATTTATCATGGCCCAGGCATGGCTACGTTTCAGAAAAAGTGCTTTATCAGTGAGACAAGAAGTCATTCTCACACATTTTTTTATAGCTTTTTTAAATGCTATCTGGCCTGGGTTTAGGGCCCACAGGTCGCTTGCTGACATTTGCTTAATGGCGTCTGTAAAAAGACGTCCGTACACCCCCCGTGTTAATCTGGCTGATTTCTTCCCAGACTAGGGTTTCTAAAGTGTCTGGCTCAGCTTGTCTTAACTTGTGACACAGGTTAAGGTATGCCCCAGTGGCTGAGGCCTCGTAGTTTATTAGCCCCATCTCCAACCTAATCTGTGCTGCGGAGGCGGTCTTTGGCAGCCGGAGCACCTTTTATAAATTTTTGTGGTCTGTTGGTTCAGAGTTGTGTTCATTTTGCCACTGAAAATCTCAACACCATAGAATAAAGTGGGGCCAACCTTTGCTCTCATTACCTCCAAGAGGGGAGCTAAAGTTGGACCAGAAAGATCTTTCGCAAGTTTGCCTAGTGACACCATTAGGGTCACTGCTTTAGCTCCGATCTCTCCACGCTGTTTTTTGTAGCTACATTTTGAATCCAGATAGATGCCTAGGTATTTATAGGACTGGCCAATTACTAGACTAGCGTTGTTGAATGACCAGCCGCCCCCTGTGTGTCGTTTCTTGCCAAATGTAACTACTTGCGTTTTCTATAGGTTAACCTCGAGTTGGTTGCTGATTGTATAATCAAGCAATTTGTCGAGGAGTCTTTGTAACCCTACCCTGGTTAAACTAAAGAGAGCCAGGTCGTCAGCATATAAAAGATTGCTTAGGGTTATGCCGCCCATCTTCGGAGAGTGACTAGTAGTGTCGTCTAGGACCGCCGACAAGATCTGCTACAAATAAATTAAAAAGGAGGGGGGCCAGCACGCATCCCTGCTTCACTCCTCTAGTTGTCATTATTTTGCGTGAGATATGTGTGCCGGTCCACAGCTTCACCCGCACCCACGTCCTAGTGTGGAGCTGAATTATTCCCTCTAGTAATTTCTCTGGAATCCCCCACATTTTTTGTTTGGCCCATAGGGCCTCCCTGGGGACTCTATTGAATGCTGCTTTGAAGTCGACAAAGCAGCAATGAACTAATCTTGAGGTTGCAACTGCCCTGTCGACTACGGTTGTTATTGCTAGCAAATTGGTATGGGTTCCTGAGTGTGCCACAAACCCTGTCTGGTTCATTGGCAAAAGCTTATTGGCCTTTACCCATAACCTTAGGTCCCCTAATAGAAGACCTGCGTAGTGCTTTGCTTCTATGTCCAGGAGGGCAATGAGTCTATAATTGCTCGGTTGTGCATGGGATCCAGATTTATAAATTGGATGAATTATGGCTCCCCGCCGTGACTCTGGGATTGTGGCTCTTCTTAATGCGTAATTGAAAAGATTGGCCAATGTTCCTGACCAGAGGGTGATTTCTGATTTAAACAAAGTCTGTGGCAGGACGTTTGGGCCTGGCGCTCCGTCCGATCTTGCTTTTGCCAATAGTTTTGAGACCTTTTCCTGTGTTGTACTCCACGAAGGACCATGCTCTTGGATATATGACGTTACCACGCGCGCGTTACAACGGCCTACCATTACAAAGCGGTTGTAACAACGCAAGTCGTTACAACGACTTGCGTTCGGGGGCGCAAATTTAAAACATTTAATTTACTATTCCAATACCAGTCCCCGTGGATAGTAGGGAAGGTGTTGGGATAGTAAATTAAATGATTTACTATCCTCGAGCGCCCCCCCCCCCAGCGCAATTCGTTGTAACAGCTTTCGTTGTTACAACCGCGTGGTGATGGTAGGTCGTGGTAACGCGCGTTGTAAACGTTGCATACCCCTTGGCTGATCTCAATTACGGTGGTATTTCTGATGGTGCTTTGATAATCAGGAGACTTAAAGTGATCGAGTAGGAAATTTACCCAGTCTGATTCCAGGATGTTAGCCGATCCCGTGCACACTGTTCCTAAGCTGGTGTGGTTAATAAGCGCCCAGAATTTCCTTGAGTTTTTTTGCTTACTTTCCCACACCAGTTAGCTCCAGAATTCGTTATCATATGCCCATTTATCCTTTTTGGTCGCTCGCATGAGTGATTTTTGTGAGGTTTGATAATTGGATATGCAATCACTGTTTCCCGGAGATTTGGCCAGTGCCCTCAGGGCCTTATTTCTCGCTTTCTTTAGTGACTTCGTCGTCTGAGATAATGTAAATTGGTGCGTCGAAGTTACCCTTTGGGCTTGATGCCTTGCGGGGAACAGTTGAATCATGTGGGAGCATAACATGGACCATAGTTCGGTTGGACTGGTCTCTTGCTCCTGGCCCAGTCTTATTATGTCAGAGCTTGCCTGAAGAATATTCGAGCTAATTTCTTCTGTCCACCTTAGGCGCTTTAGGTTTTCTGTGTGGATTCCCTGAAGTGTCGATGGTGCCATTTTGTGATACTCTGGGTTTATGTTGAAGACTGTGACCTGAGGCCTGTGATCACTTTCGGTTCTTGGGTGTATTCTGAAGTCAGTTATGCAATTTAACAGGGGTGCGGTGTAGATTGTGTAATCAAGGTGCGATTGCTTTGAGCCGTTTGTCCATGTCGACTTTGGTGGAGTGTTCCCGGCTGTTCTGCCATTGATAACAAGGTAACCTGCACTGTAAAATTGGCTCACACATAGATCGCCTAGATTACTTTGAGTTTGTATTAGCGGTTTTGTTTGCATTATGACCTCGGTAATTTGGATTAAAGGGGGGCCATCATTATCTGCTGCGTTCCCCTGAAATAGGTAGGTGTTAAAATCCCCAGTAACTATGCAGTCTGAATTGGGTTGGTCCGTGACTATATCGTTCATAATCTCGGTTAGACGAGTCAGATGGACCTTTTTAGTGCGTGTGCTGGGGTTGATACACACATTTAAAAGAAAGAGGGAACGATGTTTCCGCCAGGGATCGATCTTGACCCCTAGGATCCAGTCTTCCTTGAGGGCCCATCGTGTGATTCGGGCTTTTAAAGAGTTTGATACATAGGTTGTCAGCCCGCCTTTCGGGTGGCCAAAGAGACTATCCCTGGTTGCTGGATTCCATGTCTCAGTGGCTCGGCGGAAGCCTACGGCACCCTGGTTCTCTGACCAGCTGAGACTTCTAGGCAGGGATGCAAGAGCACAGCGAGAAGGTGGAGAAAATCTTGGGACTCTAAAGATCGAGAGGCTCACAAGTCTGCATTGCGGGAGTATAAACAGAGAGTGGTAATGGAGAAGCAGGAATACTTCTCCAATCTTACCAGCTCTCTTACATCTTCTAGGGAGCTGTTTAAAATCGCGGACTCGCTATGCTCCCTTCAACTCCCTGACCCTGTAGTTAGTTCACAGGAACTATGCAATAATATCTCAGACTTTTTCCATGAGAAGATCCTTGATATCCATGTCTCTCTGGAAGCCGACTGCCACTCTTTGGATCAGAATATCTTTCCTGTCATATCCAATCTTGACTCCTTATGTAAAGATCCTCCTAAGTCACTTATGGAGTTTGCCCCCCTGTCTTTGGAGGGACTGAATCTTTTACTGGACAGGACCAAATCCGCTTCCCCCATGGATCCTCTACCTCTTAAAAAGCTCAAAGAATGTAGAAGTAGTCTTCTTCCTCCCATGCTCATAGCCATGAATAGAGCTATTGCCCAGGGCTCTTTTCCAGCGGTATTGAAGAAGGCTATTGTGAAGCCTCTACTTAAAAAACCGTCCCTCGACCCAGGCCTTCTAAAAAACTTTAGGCCTATCTCCCTTCTCCCTGCCCCTGCAAAAATATTGGAGGCGCATCTCAACCTCCACCTGTCCTCCTTTCTTGATGAGTCGGAATACCTGGACAACACACAACATGGATTCCGAAAACACCACAGCACAGAGTCTGCCCTGACACTTGTGGCCGACAACATCCGGCGCAAAGTGGACTCTGGCCAAACTGCTGTCCTGGTCCTGCTAGACCTCACAGCTGCATTTGACACCCTGTCTCCTGCCATTTTAACATCTCGGCTTAGGGAGGCAGGGGCCACTGGTCCAGCCCTGAGTCTCCTGAATTCCTTTCTCTTGGAAAGGGAGCAGAGAGTAATGCTCGGGAACCACCTCTCCCCTGCCAAGTCTTTGCAATGTGGGGTGCCACAAGGGTCGGCATTGAGTCTGACCCTGTTTAACATCTATGTGGCCCCCCTTGCTAGACTAGTAAGATCGCAGGGTATGGAGGTGGTGTCCTACGCCGACGACACCCAGATTATGGTGTCTCTGGTGCATTCCTCTGTCATGACAACCGCCTCTCGCTTCAGGGTATGCATGCAGTTTGTGGCAGACTGGATGACTATCAATTCCCTCAAGCTTAACGGCGAAAAAACAGAGGTACTGGTCTTTGGAAAAGACCAGGATGTCTGGTCAAGTGAGTGGTGGTGTTCTTATTTGGGCATCTGCCCCACTCCTTCCCAATCTGCCAGAAATCTTGGTGTTATCTTCGACACCTCTCTCTCTCTGTCCCTGCAGGTCAACAGGACCGTGGCCACATGCTGGGGTGTGATTAGGATTCTTAACAGAATCCGTGGCTATCTATCCCCTCAGGCTCGCAAACAAGTTGCAGTCGCTCTTGTTGGCTCCAGGTTGGATTATTGCAACTCTCTATACATGGAGACCAACAAGAGCCTTATACAACGACTGCAAATTGTGCAGAACGCTGCGGCACGCTTTGTTCTGGCCCTTCCTAAGTCATCTTCCGCTACCAAGGCCAGGAAAGACCTCCATTGGCTTCCGGTGCAGCACAGAATTTCTTTCAAAATTCTTTGTTTGGCTTACAGAGCACTAGCAGAGGGATCAACGAATGCTATTAGCTCTTTGCTCACTCGTTATGTTCCTACCAGAGGTCTCCGGTCCGCTGGACTTTTCCAACTTGTCGTGCCTCGTTTTAGGCTGACCAGATGGGGAGCCAGGGCCTTTTCAGTTGTTGCTCCTCAACTTTGGAATTCCATCCCAATTGAGATAAAAACGTTACCCTCAATTGACCTGTTCAAAAAGGAACTTAAAACCTGGTTCTTCAGGAGGGCCTACCAATGATGGAAGGCTGCTGGTGGTGACAAGCTAATATTTTGAAGTAGGCGCCTTGACGCCCATTGGGCAAAGTTTGCGCATAATAAGAATCTCTTCATTCATTCATTCAACCCAAGCACTAGGCACCCCTGTAAAGCCCAGGTTTCCTGTAGTGCTATAACTGAATGATTCCGCAAGAAAGATTGCGTATCTGAGTCCCCAATTTTTGGGTGTAAACCACTTATGTTCCAGGAGCATAATGTGGTAATTTGTCCCGGTGGTGAGTTGAATGCTGCTCCTGACTGTGGTGGCTGCGCTCTTCTTTTTGTGCCGAAAGACATGATCATGGGATTAGATGGTCATTCGGGCCTTTTAGTTGATAAAACTGCTGGGAGCCAGTCCCATCTTTTGGCCAATGTCTTTGGTGGCTACGTCTCTGAGTTGGATGTTACAGACTTCTTCTGGCCCTGAGGCATTTTTTAGAATTGAGTAGGTTTTTTCTTGACCCTTCTGCCTTGTTATCCTAGTTTTTTTAGGTGATGTTAGCTGGTTGAGGAGTGTGATTGGATAGCCCGGCAAGGAGTATGGGTAGACTCGGATACCCCATTCCCTTAGAGTTGCTTTGTTGTTCAAAAATGTGGATACCCACTTTGCCTCCTTAAATGTCACCAGAGTTACCTCCGATGGTTGTGTTCCTCTTGGTGGGAGGAACTCAATAGCCTCGATTTCGTCTGATACTAAGCCCATGAATCCAGGGGTCCCCTCTATCAGTTTGAGTATGTTTGCTCTGTTGAGGATGTCATGACGGCCCTTTGATTTGTATTCTGGGGCTAGTATGATGTGGGAGTATGATGTAACATTGGCAGTCGCAGTTTGATGGTGGCACATTATGTTTTTGTTAGGTCTCGATCCTTCGTTCTGCTTGTTCTCCTGTGCTATCAAGTTGGTCCTGATCTTTGGCAACCAGCGATGATTTATGAGGTGACCTGATCTCTGGATGTGGAATGTTTTAGTCAGATTCTGACCCATCATCGTAACGTCACCCTGGATGGGGGGTGTGACGTACCCTGTTTTTGGGGACACTTGGGTTTCTTTGGGTCTAAGTATCCCTATTTCGTCTATTGTCGTATCTTTGTTTATTAGAGCAGGGCCAGGCTCTTTTTTGACTACTCGCTTTGGAGGATCACTTATTTCCTGGGGGCTCCCCATTATGGGTTGGATGTTAATTACAGGTGAGTCCTCTTTTGGCTTGGGCACAGCGGGGTTTCCTGGCAAAGGTAGTGCGTCTGTCGCACTCGGAGCTTGTTTGCTTGATGCTGTTAAAAAAAGTGGGTAGTATCGTGGGTTGGTAGCAGTTCTTGATGCCTTGGCCTTATTTCTTTGTTTGCGTTGGCGCTTGCGTTCTCTTTTGCTTAGCTGGGGTTCAAACTCTGACTGTTCGTCCTGGGTGGTGGGTGCCAGACACTGAGGGCTAACCAGTGGGCCCTTCAGAGGATTAGCCGAACTGGTGGTACCTCTATATGGCGACCCCGTCTTTCCCTGGTCGGGTTGTGTGTGACCTGGTGTTGGTTGGTCCCTTGCCTAGCTTAATGCCTTCTTTGGCAGCTGGCTGAGAAGTGGCGTAATCCTGGGTCTAATTTGACGACTTTTGGGTTAAAGCTACCGGTGTGGAGCCTGTGCTGCTGTCCCTCAACTTCCTTACCTCCTTTAAAACACTGGCCAGGTATTCAGGGAGCGATGATAGAGAATAGATTATTGGGGAGCAGCAGCATACTGACTGAATTAGTTTTGACGACGCTTGGGCACCCATAATTATATTGTTCAGTTGGCCTAATTTATTGTCTATCCCTGCCGTGAATACGGCTAGCGTGTTTAGGAGATCAACCTGTACGTCCAGTTTGTCCGAATGGTAGTTTAGGGCGTTGACTGTTTGTTGAAATGTCTGCAAAAGTTGGGGCCAAACGCTGGAGACTGATTGAACATCATGATTGAGGTTTGTGACGGTAGGAGAGTCATTTGCGGGATTTTGAGTATCTTTAAAAAAATAGGACAGATCTGCTAGGAGCTGGTCACTTGGGTCGGTTTTAATAGGAGTCTTTTGAGACGGAGGCATAGTTAGTTCATATGGTACAAATGAGTGCAGAACCGTGGGCAATGGGCTTGGCTCCGTCGATTGAGCAGTGGGTATACTAATTAGGTAAGGAGTTTGAGCAGTACTATTCTTCAATGCAGTGCTTTGGGCGTGGATTTGAGCACAAATTGTCTTCTGATGCGGGTCCGGCAAATCTTCTATTGCGGTGAGAAGGTCTTCTTCTCCTTGGGAGGTTGCCAAAGTACATTGTTTCTGGGTTTTTGCTGTGGAACCAGTCTGTGTTTTCAATGGGCTCGTAGGTGAAGTTTGCGACAGGAATCCACCCTGGGTGTCTGACGCCAGATGAGCCGGTTGCTGGCCCAAAGCCTCACCCGAGAATGTATCCTGTTGGCTGTTGAACTTAGATGTTTCTGGATTGGCATCACCCCGGCTTCCAAGACTTTCACGACTGGGCAATGGTTTGATTGGGGTGGCGCCAAAGGTAAATACCTCCCTGGCTTGAACTGACTTGTTGTATTCACCTTCCCAAGGCTGGGCGTTCGACTGTTGTTGGAGAGGGGAAGTTGATTTCCACTCCCAGAGTGGATTCCTGCTCCTGGTTGCCTCCTGGGGCTGAAGCTGTTGGGAGATTTTAGGTGTAGTTAGGAAATAATTAAACAGATCCGACTGCTTTCCTTCGTGTGATTTAATCTTGGTGGTGGCCTTTTGGGAAGAGTCCCGGCACCCTTCAGGTGGGATACCATCTGTGGGTAGGGTTTCACTGGCTGGATGGGGGACCATCGCCGATATCGGTTGCCTGGTCCTTTTTCGTTTTAGGACCGATACCGCCTTCCTTACTTTCCCGGACCTCATCTTTGTTGTGACTTTTTGTTGCAGCTCTGCTCTTCACGCCGGGGGTTTTTGGTATCCTCGGCAAAGTTCGATAGCCTGTAAGCACGGATGCGTACACTGATAGTAGAGTTGTATGGGTCTGGTCATCTGCACTCGACTTGTATAGTTAGTTTAATTTTCCCCCTTCTGTAGACACCGGATTTTAGAGACTGTAATGATATACTTATTCAGGACGGGTTGTTGAGTTTATGGCTTATTAGGCTTGTTAGGGTTGTTAGGCTTATTGAGCCTTGGCCACCCTTGCTGCTCCTTGGTAGTTCTTTTAGTTGTTCTTTGATTATTCTAGGATTACTTTTGGGTTCATGCAGATGCAGTATAGCCCCCTGAAGCCTGGATCCTCAGTGTTGGTTTAAATAGTTCGAGGGGTGTGCAGATCCTGTTTGTGCTAGTTTGACTGGGTTATACCCTCTGTGGATCCGCTGGTTGACTTCTTATGTGCTTCCTATGGTGCCTCCTAGGGCCTCCAGGGCCTCTCCTGAGGGGTGAGAAGGGTGTTTAATTCCCACTGCGGGGGACTGGTTGTTTACTATGCCCCCCCTGCTACAACTAGCAAGAAGGGCTGTGGGGCTGCCGTTGGTAGATTGCCCGCAAAAGCGCAAAAGGGGCTGAGTGCGAGCGGAGCACTCGGCGGGGGCTACGGGCTGGGTTGAACCTACTCAACCTGCCTAATCGACCCCCCCGGGCTCTTACTTCGCGGCAGCCTCTAACAGCTGCCACACTCGCGCCTTCCTCCTTGCCTCCCCCGCAGAAGCGATTGCCCGCAAAAGCGCAAAAGGGGCTGAGTGCAAGCGGAGCACTCGGCGGGGGCTACGGGCTGGGTTGAACCTACTCAACCTGCCTAATCGACCCCCCCGGGCTCTTACTTCGCGGCAGCCTCTAACAGCTGCCACACTCGCGCCTTCCTCCTTGCCTCCCCCGCAGAAGCGACCTCACCTCCTTTGGGCTCCTGGTCCCGGTCTGGTGCCGGCGTCTGGTACCGGTGTCTGGGAGGGGAAACGCCGCGATATGAGTAAGACCCTCCCGCTGCACTAGCATCTGTGCCTGTACCTGTATCGGGAAACTCACTCGCTGCCTTCTTTGCGGGAGCAGCTGAATCTGTGTCCCGTCTGATTCAGCTCCGAAAGGTTCTGATTCTGCTTCCAGTCAACGAGATAAGCAGATTTCTTCTATCCTCTGCACAAACAGGTTTGATGCCTTGGAAATAATAGATGAGGAAACTTCACTTCCCATACCAAGCGAATTAGTGTCGAGTGATATCACTGGTCCACTACATAAATGTAAATGCACAGTCCCAAATGAGGACTTGACACAGAAAGTCACTTCATTACAAAAGGAGGTGGAGTCATTGAGGAGGCTGGTGGAGGAACTAAACCACAGGTTTGAGTTCCCCTTCCAGCTGCCCGACCTCAGATTCAGCCTCCTTACCCAGCCCATTCCACTATTTTAAACAGGTCGCTCTATTTAGGGTGGGCGGTGGGATCCATCTTGACTTGCCAAATCAGGTGAAAGGTCCCCCTCCTCAGGCCTCCATAGCAAGCTCTATAAAAAAAAATCTTATGCTGACATGACCAAAATATCAGGGGCCTCTTCCAGTACCTCCAATACTTATGTAATCTCTCAGTATCAACATTCACCTATCGGCATGAATATTCAGGCTGGAGTCCATAAAATCGATTCCCTACTTTTCAGGGGGAAAAACTCCCAACAGTGCATATGGTTATAGTCCCAACATTTTCTATTAGGCATGGGATTGAGAGCAGTGAGTCCCTACGAAACAAAGCAGTACATTGGATACACCATGTGTGGGGATGTAGGTCTATAATTCGAGATGATATTGTTAGAGCAAGGAGGCTCACATCGCACAATTCTCTTTCGGATTGTATAGAGTTGACCTTAATAGATGTTAATCTCTCTGAGAACTTGCTGGCTCTAGAGTTAGGCACTACCTCCCTCAAACCTTCTGCCATTCAAATAAGACGTTTTCCTCTCCCGTCACTATTCAGGATGAAAGGCCAAGAAGTCTCAGGGATGTCGGGAGGTGAGTCCAGTCTGAACGTGGTTGATTGACTAAATAGGGGACTAAAAGAGACTAATGCCACTGAATCAAATGGAGTTAGCAGAAGGAAAAATACTTCAAGTCCAAGTCCCCCTCCCATGGGCGGAAGCAAGGGAGAGGCATCGATTGATGTTCAATTATGTTCTCAGGGTTGTACTCCATGCAGTGAAGTTCCTGTCGCTACGACAAATCCAAATCTGCTTAAATTCCTCTCTTGGAATATAGCTGGGCTACAGAAGAAGGTATCGTCGCCCGACTGGAATGAGTTAATCGAAAGGTTTGATATATGTTTATTTCAGGAGACCTGCAGCCTAGTTCCCATATATAAATCTGGCAATACATCCTATTTTGTGCCAGCTATCAGTTCAGGTAAGGGTCGCCCTTCTGGGGGCTTATTAATTTGGATTAGTATCTCACTAAATTGGACAGTTGTCTCACACACCTGTCTGTCCCTAGACATTCTCCATCCGACCATTAGATGGCCATCTAATGGAGCAATTTTAGAGCTTTTCAATGTATATGTAAGGGGAACTGTGGGAGGTCAAACATCCATGATCCTATCAGCACTCGAGCAAGAGCTGACTAGTATCTTGCCACGCTCTAACATCATAGTAGCTGGTGACCTGAACTGTACATTTGAACCCTTGAGCAAAGATGACTCTCTGGGAACTGCTGAGGAGGATAGCAAATGGGCTATCTCTTAATTTAGCTCCTATCAAAAATGGTCACAGATGGCAATCTTAATCAATGCCCTTACTCAGGAATTCAATCTAAGAGCTGTAAATGGGAGGGTACGATCTGAACGTATGGCATCTAATACCTTTAATTAGATAAGCTCCCTGTCTCACATTGATTATATTGTAATTGATGTTCGTTTATGGAGAGACCTTCTGGATATGGTTGTTAAACCAACCTCTGAAAGTGACCATTACCCACTTTGTCTTCAAATGAATAATGTCTGGCCATCCTTTATTTTAGACGTACCCACAATTCCCTTAATGTCTACAAGAGAAGTAACCCCCTTAAACTGCAATAGACGGCTCAAGTGGCTTAGAGTGTCCCAGCATGAATCTAAAATGTCAAGCATTAGGGAAATCCTTGACCAAAATATCATAGAGCTCGAAGGGCTGCCTAGAGAAGCAGAGAGCCTATTTAAATTTCTCGCGGTCTAGATTGAAACAACAGATAGGATAGGATCTTTTTTTATTGTCGAAGGGAATCAAGACCCAAATAGAGATCTGGCGCGGACCACAAATTTGTGGTACACACCAATATGCTGGGCGAAGAGGCAGGCTCTGACCGAAGCGCTTAAAAAGAAAGTTCCTTTGGCGATTCGATCAGCAAGAAAAGAACACAACAAGGCACTTGCTGAAGCAAAACGTAGTTGGGATGAGGCTCATTGGCAGGAACTCAAACATGCATCCAAATTTAGGGATTCAACCCTATTTCGGGATTTAATTAAAAGAGGAGATAGGAAAGGATCAGATCCCATCCCAAATCACATCACAGGGCAGTTATGGCAAGCTCATTTTACTAAATTATACTCTGGCAATGAAGGCCCCCCTATAATTCAAATAGGGGGCCATATTTCCACTCCTCTACTCCCCTCTTCATCAGATTGTTTTGAGCTTTACAAGTTAGATTTAGCAATAAAAAGCATTTCTCCTGGTAAAGCTGCGGGCCCTGACGGCCTCCCTGGAGACCTTCTACTGTACGATCCGAAGCCTTGGGCTCAGTTCATTTTATTTTTAATGAATTCAATCGCTAGGGGGGCTTTAGTCCCCGACTCTTGGAAAGGAGCTGAGGTTGTCCCAATCAATAAAAAGGAGATAGGAAAGACCCTGACAACTACAGGCCGATTAGTTTAATCTATGTGATCCAGAAGGTGGTTGGCAGTGTTCTCCTTATGAGGATAAGGTCCTGGATGAAAAAGTCCTCTCTCACTACCAAGCAGGCTTTAGGCAAAAGGTTGGCACAATGGACCAGGTATTCAGACTGTACCTGATCAATTGGAAAGTTGTGGTAATTGGGAAGGGCAGTCTGTATCTGGCCTTTATTGATTTCAAGAAAGCTTTTGATCTAGTACCACGGGATAAGCTTCCCACAGATCCTCGATTTAGTTAAACGCCTGCACGAGGACAACTACGCCAGAGTTAGGTGGGGTTCTCAGGGGCAGCTGACAGAGAGGGTCGAGTGGACAGGGGCGTGCGCCAGGGATGAGTGTTGTTCCCCACCCTGTTCTCCTTATATATGAACAGGGTTGTAAGCCATCTCAGAGAGGAACCAGCAGATGCTCCAATCCTGGCAGGGGAAAAAACACCAATGCTCCTCTTCGCCGACGACACTCTCCTGATTTCTAAATCACCCGGCGGTCTCCAAAAACTTTTAAACAGATTTAATCTTTTTTGTAAATCCCGTGGGCTTATAATCAACACAAACAAAACAAAGCTCATGGCAATTAATCCATCAAAACGCTTTAGGAACAACATCACTTTAAATGACATCACATTAGACACTGTTGAGTCTTTTGACTATCTGGGAATCCGGGTCTCCAATGGTATAAAATGGAGTTCCCATCTGGCCAAAATGCTCCTACGTCATAAACGGGTTTCGGGGGCCATAGTAAGAGAACAACATCTCTCTTCGAGTAGACCGGTACCCCCTGCACTAGTGGTCTACGAGGGTAAAGCGCTGTCTTCTGCCCTTTATGGGGTGGAATCATGGGGCTTTGAAAATGTCAGTGAACTTGTTAGATTGGAGAACAAATTTCTTAGAGATATTCCCTTCCGATTTCCACTAAAACCCCTATATTATAATATGGGATGGCGTTCTAGCCAGGATATTGCACGTCTTCGCCCATTATTTTTTTGGGCTCGCATTAGAAGGGTTCCAGAGCTCTCCAATTATGCAGCAACACTTAGCAAACTAATATTAGCTGATACAGTGAATAGGATTAGATTGTTGAACAACCTTAGACAGCTCTTAGCTGATATTGGTTTTGGGAAGGCATGGGTTAGTCAGATTCCGCCGACTAAGCAGGAGCTTAAAAATGCCTACTGAAAATGGGTACAGACTAGAGAGATACACAATCCTAAACTAGGGAAACTTACTGAGGAGTTCCTTGAGCATAAAACCATTCAAAGATTAGAACCTTATTTAGATGTTATACTAATACCTAGGGATAGGGCCCATTTCATGAAGTTGAGATTAGGGACACTTCCATTCATCAGCACGACTGTAGCATGGAACATATTTACAACAAGGGGTGGTGAGGGACAGAGTCTCTGAATTAAGCAGAAAGCTCTCACCCAGTCAAGAGATCAGGGCTAGATCCAACACCGTTTTTTAGCTCACTGCACCATCCCAGTTTCAGAACCTGGCTGTATGCAAATTAGTCTGTTCCTGTCCCAGTGCATGATGGGAACAGGGCAAACCAAACTACAGAAGCCAATTCTTACACTGGGAAGGAAACAAGCTCCCGGGGACCGGTTTCTGGCATTACAGCCGTCTTCGGCCCGGTTTGCTTGAATCCTGATGGTGCAATGAGCAAGGGTCTCACATCTGAGAATACCCTTCCACGCTTAGGGTGGACAAAAATATTTACAACAAGGGGTGGTGAGGGACAGAGTCTCTGAATTAAGCAGAAAGCTCTCACCCAGTCAAGAGATCAGGGCTAGATCCAACACCGTTTTTTAGCTCACTGCACCATCCCAGTTTCAGAACCTGGCTGTATGCAAATTAGTCTGTTCCTGTCCCAGTGCATGATGGGAACAGGGCAAACCAAACTACAGAAGCCAATTCTTACACTGGGAAGGAAACAAGCTCCCGGGGACCGGTTTCTGGCATTACAGCCGTCTTCGGCCCGGTTTGCTTGAATCCTGATGGTGCAATGAGCAAGGGTCTCACATCTGAGAATACCCTTCCACGCTTAGGGTGGACAAAAATATTTACAACAAGGGGTGGTGAGGGACAGAGTCTCTGAATTAAGCAGAAAGCTCTCACCCAGTCAAGAGATCAGGGCTAGATCCAACACCGTTTTTTAGCTCACTGCACCATCCCAGTTTCAGAACCTGGCTGTATGCAAATTAGTCTGTTCCTGTCCCAGTGCATGATGGGAACAGGGCAAACCAAACTACAGAAGCCAATTCTTACACTGGGAAGGAAACAAGCTCCCGGGGACCGGTTTCTGGCATTACAGCCGTCTTCGGCCCGGTTTGCTTGAATCCTGATGGTGCAATGAGCAAGGGTCTCACATCTGAGAATACCCTTCCACGCTTAGGGTGGACAAAAATATTTACAACAAGGGGTGGTGAGGGACAGAGTCTCTGAATTAAGCAGAAAGCTCTCACCCAGTCAAGAGATCAGGGCTAGATCCAACACCGTTTTTTAGCTCACTGCACCATCCCAGTTTCAGAACCTGGCTGTATGCAAATTAGTCTGTTCCTGTCCCAGTGCATGATGGGAACAGGGCAAACCAAACTACAGAAGCCAATTCTTACACTGGGAAGGAAACAAGCTCCCGGGGACCGGTTTCTGGCATTACAGCCGTCTTCGGCCCGGTTTGCTTGAATCCTGATGGTGCAATGAGCAAGGGTCTCACATCTGAGAATACCCTTCCACGCTTAGGGTGGACAAAAATATTTACAACAAGGGGTGGTGAGGGACAGAGTCTCTGAATTAAGCAGAAAGCTCTCACCCAGTCAAGAGATCAGGGCTAGATCCAACACCGTTTTTTAGCTCACTGCACCATCCCAGTTTCAGAACCTGGCTGTATGCAAATTAGTCTGTTCCTGTCCCAGTGCATGATGGGAACAGGGCAAACCAAACTACAGAAGCCAATTCTTACACTGGGAAGGAAACAAGCTCCCGGGGACCGGTTTCTGGCATTACAGCCGTCTTCGGCCCGGTTTGCTTGAATCCTGATGGTGCAATGAGCAAGGGTCTCACATCTGAGAATACCCTTCCACGCTTAGGGTGGACAAAAATATTTACAACAAGGGGTGGTGAGGGACAGAGTCTCTGAATTAAGCAGAAAGCTCTCACCCAGTCAAGAGATCAGGGCTAGATCCAACACCGTTTTTTAGCTCACTGCACCATCCCAGTTTCAGAACCTGGCTGTATGCAAATTAGTCTGTTCCTGTCCCAGTGCATGATGGGAACAGGGCAAACCAAACTACAGAAGCCAATTCTTACACTGGGAAGGAAACAAGCTCCCGGGGACCGGTTTCTGGCATTACAGCCGTCTTCGGCCCGGTTTGCTTGAATCCTGATGGTGCAATGAGCAAGGGTCTCACATCTGAGAATACCCTTCCACGCTTAGGGTGGACAAAAATATTTACAACAAGGGGTGGTGAGGGACAGAGTCTCTGAATTAAGCAGAAAGCTCTCACCCAGTCAAGAGATCAGGGCTAGATCCAACACCGTTTTTTAGCTCACTGCACCATCCCAGTTTCAGAACCTGGCTGTATGCAAATTAGTCTGTTCCTGTCCCAGTGCATGATGGGAACAGGGCAAACCAAACTACAGAAGCCAATTCTTACACTGGGAAGGAAACAAGCTCCCGGGGACCGGTTTCTGGCATTACAGCCGTCTTCGGCCCGGTTTGCTTGAATCCTGATGGTGCAATGAGCAAGGGTCTCACATCTGAGAATACCCTTCCACGCTTAGGGTGGACAAAAATATTTACAACAAGGGGTGGTGAGGGACAGAGTCTCTGAATTAAGCAGAAAGCTCTCACCCAGTCAAGAGATCAGGGCTAGATCCAACACCGTTTTTTAGCTCACTGCACCATCCCAGTTTCAGAACCTGGCTGTATGCAAATTAGTCTGTTCCTGTCCCAGTGCATGATGGGAACAGGGCAAACCAAACTACAGAAGCCAATTCTTACACTGGGAAGGAAACAAGCTCCCGGGGACCGGTTTCTGGCATTACAGCCGTCTTCGGCCCGGTTTGCTTGAATCCTGATGGTGCAATGAGCTAGGGACTCACATCTGAGTATACCCTACCACGCTTATGGTGGTCAAAAATGATTCAGAAAAGGGGGTGGTGATGAACAGAGTGTCTGAATTAAGCAGACCACTCTTACCCAGTCCAAAGATCAGGGCTTGAGCCATCACCGTTTTTTAGCTCACTGCACCATCCCAGCTCAGAACTTGGCTATATGCAAATTAGTCTGACCCTGGCCCAGTGCATCATGGGAACAGGGCAGACCAAACTACCAAGCCAATTCTTATACTGGGAAGGAAACAAGCTACCGGGGACCGGTTTCTGGCATTTCAGCCGTCTTCGGCCCGGCTTGCTTGAATCCTGATGGTGCAATGAGCTAGGGACTCACATCTGAGTATACCCTTCCACGCTTATGGTGGACAAAAATGATTCAGAAAAGGGGGTGGTGATGAGCAGAGTGTCTGAATTAAGCAGACCACTCTTACCCAGCCCAAAGATCAGGGCTTGATCCATCACTGTTATTTAGCTAATTGGAACACAATGCGTGAAATGGCCTTTAAAAACGATCATTACGCGTCTGGTCTCGCGTATCGTTGTTTTGAACCTGTGTTACCGTGCCGGGAGACCTCTAATCCATATTGGAGTAAGTCAAAGTGTAATTATGTCTTAACACGTTTATCGGGTTCTTTGTGGTCTTCTTGTGACCAACCTTCAACTTCTCTTAGGCTCGGGGGTTAGTATCTTTTGACATGTGTACTCCCCTAATCGTGATTCACATGTCATTTACAAATGTTTTTTGGTTTATTATTGCTGATGTTATTTTCAATCTACACAGGATTCTTCTGTGTACGCCACATGGCCTCGTCCTATTCCCATATGACAATTGGTCTTCTTCAACCTGGGGGGATATTATTTAAATATTCATTTGCGGTACTCGGCGGATGGGTGTCCGCCCTTTATATTCAGTAACGCTGGTAGTCCCAAATGAGTCGCACACGAGACAGCAGAGAAAGGTTACCAGCCTTTTTAATTTCAGGTACGGAAGTACAGCAGTGGCAGGTTGTAGTGTACAGCTTCCCCTTCAAGCCTGACGCGTTTCGAGTTTCCTCTTCCTCAGAGGCTGCCGGGAAAGTTCGTGCAGTGGCGGGCAGGCATACCCCCAATTAAATGCTTTGTTACGCCACAAGGCAGGAAGAGGAAACTCGAAACGCGTCAGGCTTGAAGGGGAAGCTGTACACTACAACCTGCCACTGCTGTACTTCCGTACCTGAAATTAAAAAGGCTGGTAACCTTTCTCTGCTGTCTCATGTGCGACTCATTTGGGACTACCAGCGTTACTGAATATAAAGGGCGGACACCCATCCGCCGAGTACCGCACCAACCTGCAATCTTGAAGGGGCCACGAGGATGGACTCACCTCCTTGTGGAGCAACAGAGCAGGATTGAGGAAGAACACCGTGGCGGGGGCTCACCTGAGGGCTCCAATTCAGCAGTTATAAGTGCGCCACAATTTGAGGGAGAACATTTGGGCACTACATATCCCAGAATTCCTGTATATCGCCATGGGGCGTAACAAAGCATTTAATTGGGGGTATGCCTGCCCGCCACTGCACGAACTTTCCCGGCAGCCTCTGAGGAAGAGGAAACTCGAAACGCGTCAGGCTTGAAGGGGAAGCTGTACACTACAACCTGCCACTGCTGTACTTCCGTACCTGAAATTAAAAAGGCTGGTAACCTTTCTCTGCTGTCTCGTGTGCGACTCATTTGGGACTACCAGCGTTACTGAATATAAAGGGCGGACACCCATCCGCCGAGTACCGCACCAACCTGCAATCTTGAAGGGGCCACGAGGATGGACTCACCTCCTTGTGGAGCAACAGAGCAGGATTGAGGAAGAACACCGTGGCGGGGGCTCACCTGAGGGCTCCAATTCAGCAGTTATAAGTGCGCCACAATTTGAGGGAGAACATTTGGGCACTACATATCCCAGAATTCCTGTATATCGCCATGGGGCGTAACAAAGCATTTAATTGGGGGTATGCCTGCCCGCCACTGCACGAACTTTCCCGGCAGCCTCTGAGGAAGAGGAAACTCGAAACGCGTCAGGCTTGAAGGGGAAGCTGTACACTACAACCTGCCACTGCTGTACTTCCGTACCTGAAATTAAAAAGGCTGGTAACCTTTCTCTGCTGTCTCGTGTGCGACTCATTTGGGACTACCAGCGTTACTGAATATAAAGGGCGGACACCCATCCGCCGAGTACCGCACCAACCTGCAATCTTGAAGGGGCCACGAGGATGGACTCACCTCCTTGTGGAGCAACAGAGCAGGATTGAGGAAGAACACCGTGGCGGGGGCTCACCTGAGGGCTCCAATTCAGCAGTTATAAGTGCGCCACAATTTGAGGGAGAACATTTGGGCACTACATATCCCAGAATTCCTGTATATCGCCATGGGGCGTAACAAAGCATTTAATTGGGGGTATGCCTGCCCGCCACTGCACGAACTTTCCCGGCAGCCTCTGAGGAAGAGGAAACTCGAAACGCGTCAGGCTTGAAGGGGAAGCTGTACACTACAACCTGCCACTGCTGTACTTCCGTACCTGAAATTAAAAAGGCTGGTAACCTTTCTCTGCTGTCTCGTGTGCGACTCATTTGGGACTACCAGCGTTACTGAATATAAAGGGCGGACACCCATCCGCCGAGTACCGCACCAACCTGCAATCTTGAAGGGGCCACGAGGATGGACTCACCTCCTTGTGGAGCAACAGAGCAGGATTGAGGAAGAACACCGTGGCGGGGGCTCACCTGAGGGCTCCAATTCAGCAGTTATAAGTGCGCCACAATTTGAGGGAGAACATTTGGGCACTACATATCCCAGAATTCCTGTATATCGCCATGGGGCGTAACAAAGCATTTAATTGGGGGTATGCCTGCCCGCCACTGCACAAACTTTCCCGGCAGCCTCTGAGGAAGAGGAAACTCGAAACGCATCAGGCTTGAAGGGGAAGCTGTACACTACAACCTGCCACTGCTGTACTTCCGTACCTGAAATTAAAAAGGCTGGTAACCTTTCTCTGCTGTCTCGTGTGCGACTCATTTGGGACTACCAGCGTTACTGAATATAAAGGGCGGACACCCATCCGCCGAGTACCGCACCAACCTGCAATCTTGAAGGGGCCACGAGGATGGACTCACCTCCTTGTGGAGCAACAGAGCAGGATTGAGGAAGAACACCGTGGCGGGGGCTCACCTGAGGGCTCCAATTCAGCAGTTATAAGTGCGCCACAATTTGAGGGAGAACATTTGAGCACTACATATCCCAGAATTCCTGTATATCGCCATGGGGCGTAACAAAGCATTTAATTGGGGGTATGCCTGCCCGCCACTGCACGAACTTTCCCGGCAGCCTCTGAGGAAGAGGAAACTCGAAACGCGTCAGGCTTGAAGGGGAAGCTGTACACTACAACCTGCCACTGCTGTACTTCCGTACCTGAAATTAAAAAGGCTGGTAACCTTTCTCTGCTGTCTCGTGTGCGACTCATTTGGGACTACCAGCGTTACTGAATATAAAGGGCGGACACCCATCCGCCGAGTACCGCACCAACCTGCAATCTTGAAGGGGCCACGAGGATGGACTCACCTCCTTGTGGAGCAACAGAGCAGGATTGAGGAAGAACACCGTGGCGGGGGCTCACCTGAGGGCTCCAATTCAGCAGTTATAAGTGCGCCACAATTTGAGGGAGAACATTTGGGCACTACATATCCCAGAATTCCTGTATATCGCCATGGGGCGTAACAAAGCATTTAATTGGGGGTATGCCTGCCCGCCACTGCACGAACTTTCCCGGCAGCCTCTGAGGAAGAGGAAACTCGAAACGCGTCAGGCTTGAAGGGGAAGCTGTACACTACAACCTGCCACTGCTGTACTTCCGTACCTGAAATTAAAAAGGCTGGTAACCTTTCTCTGCTGTCTCGTGTGCGACTCATTTGGGACTACCAGCGTTACTGAATATAAAGGGCGGACACCCATCCGCCGAGTACCGCACCAACCTGCAATCTTGAAGGGGCCACGAGGATGGACTCACCTCCTTGTGGAGCAACAGAGCAGGATTGAGGAAGAACACCGTGGCGGGGGCTCACCTGAGGGCTCCAATTCAGCAGTTATAAGTGCGCCACAATTTGAGGGAGAACATTTGGGCACTACATATCCCAGAATTCCTGTATATCGCCATGGGGCGTAACAAAGCATTTAATTGGGGGTATGCCTGCCCGCCACTGCACGAACTTTCCCGGCAGCCTCTGAGGAAGAGGAAACTCGAAACGCGTCAGGCTTGAAGGGGAAGCTGTACACTACAACCTGCCACTGCTGTACTTCCGTACCTGAAATTAAAAAGGCTGGTAACCTTTCTCTGCTGTCTCGTGTGCGACTCATTTGGGACTACCAGCGTTACTGAATATATATATATATATATATATATATATATATATATATATATACAGACATCTGATTATGAAATGGAAGAATAAAGGTATGTTGGATGATGAGTATACATTTCTCAACTGTAAACTTCCGGTTATTCTGACATTTTACCATCCTCCAAAATTGCACAAGGAAAATGTGAACCCTCCGGGGCACTCAATTATATCCTCAAAGGGAGCTATAACTGAGGACATGTCTACATTTATTTATTTCTTTCTGTTTAATTTTGTAATTGAACTGACCTCGTACATTCAGGACACGACATACTTTTTTAAAAGAATTGAAGGCATAACCTGGTAATCAGATTTTGTGATGATCACTTTAGATATTTTCAGTTTATACACCAGTATCAATCATGAGAAAGGTTTGGAAGCCATTGAATATTTTCTAAAAGGGCGCTCTGTCAAATATATCGAACATAACTGCATGATCCTAGAATTTGTAAGATACAGTCCAACCAATAACATTTTCCTTTTTCAGAACAGCTGTTCAGACAAACACAGGGCACAGCCATTGGAACCTGCTTCGCCCCAGTTATGCAAACCTTTTCGTTGGCTGGTGGGAAAAGCAGGTGGCCTGGTCAGATGCCAATCAGGAGTGGACTAACAAAGTGGTCAGCTGGAACCGGAATATAGATGTTTTATTCATCATGTACAATGGAACAGAAAAATCTGCTATGTTAAGATTCTGAACAGGAATAGTTTGAATTTGAAGTTTAGTGGAGAGATCAGTAAGATCTCAGTGAACGTTTTGGATCTGCAAGTTTTCGTTTTAGAGGGGAAACTATGTACAGTCCTCCATAGAAAACCCACGGCGGGTAATTCCGTCTTACATTCTAGCAGTTGTCACTTGGATAAACTTTAAAAAAGCATACCATTTGGCGAAATGCTAAGAATCAAGAGGAACTGTACAAGAGAGTGTGACTTCCAAGCAGCAGCAAACGATAGCGCAGCGAGATTTCACACACGAGGTTACTATACAAAAGTTGTGCTAGACGCCAGACACAAGGTAAACATGAAAGACAGAACAGTCTTGATATGGGGGATCTCTAGAACTACCCAGAGAAGAGAGCAAGCAAAGTCAACTCAAAATACAGAGTGTAGATTGATCATTGATTACTTCAGTAACCATAATCATTTGAGACAAAGTCTGAGATAAAACTGGCATCTCCTCAAATCCGATCCAGTTATCAGAGATGAGTTAGCAAAAACACCCTTACTATCTTTCAGAAAGGCAAGGCAAGAGACTATCTGATCCAGAGTCACTACTCCTTACAAAAAGGTTATGCTCATTTGGGCCCAATAAAAGGCTTTCATCCTTGCAAAAAGTGCAAGGCATGCAAAAACAGCAACAAGGTCCTATCACTTGAGGTACCTGGGACAAAGACACCCAAAACAGTTCAAAATGTATGCATTGTAACACCAGCTACACGGTCCACTGCTTGGTAAGTCCGTGTGGACTCAGGTACATTGGTAGTACCATACATCGTACCAAGATCAGGATCCTTGAACACATGCGAGCGATCTCAAATAGAGATGAGTCATATCCGGTCGCTCGCCATTTTGAGGTCCACCATTGTAGTAATAGGGACCTATTACGCTTCTACTGTCTGGACCAAGTACCTAGCAACTCTGGCGCAGGAGATCGATTACTCAGACTCCGCAGATTGAAATCTCATTACATCATCGTCATGCAAAATAACTCAGTGACTTAATAGTGGTGAGGAACTAGCTGTGTACCTTTGATCTTGCATAAATGCTTGTAACACTTGTATATGATTATAGATACTGGGCATCCTGTGGGATAAATGTCATAACTGTCATACCTGGTATGAGTTCTATTAGAATTTGAATTCTCGATTTGTTCACAAATAGACTGAAATCTATTATAGTTGTGTCCCCATTTGTAAAGTTGAGTTTTGAATTTCAAGCATGAAGTAATCCTTTATGATTTGTAAAGTTCATACAAATGTATATATTTAATTCATTGGTACAAAGTTTAGAATGATGATGTTAATCATGATTGTCTAGGTAACATGCCCATTCAGGGCTGTATTTGGCTATACATATTTTAATTCAATTACCACTCGACAACCCAAGGAAGGAAAGATTGTATAACTTGGGCCCATACAGGGCATCATGATTTTGTATATAAATTTGTGTAAATATGTATATATGTACATAGATGCACTTTTGCAAAATGAAATTTTAGTTACACTTACCTATATATTACTAACAGAATTTGCACGTTCCAAGATGGCTGAAATGTACTTGAAACCCATCCGGCGAGTCCTTTGTTTATTGTGGTTGTACCTCAGTATGAGCATCCAATGAATTACTCTGACATTTGATTTAAATATCGCTGTCTCGGGATGCCGTGTGAAATTGACAAAGGTAGTCGCCGTAACACGTCTTTTATGTTAAAGAAACCCAAAAAAACTTTGGCTGAAAAGTTTTTCGTGCGTGCTGTACTGGTGTACTTGGGAACTGGAAGAATATATATACATATATATAATTATATATATATATCCACCAAAAGTTGCCCGTATTTTGACAGAAGAGCCAACACACGAAGACTGAAAGTTTTCAATACTCTTTAATATATATATACATATATATATATATATATATATATATATATGTATGTATATATATATATATATATATATATATATATATATATATATATTCCTTTCCGTTTAGTCCACAGGGCGGGCCGCCAGGCGCTCTATGGCGGTGCACACGGAGCGCGGCAGAACCAAGCCGCGATTAAATCAAGTCCAGTTTCCCCATTAGAGGAGTTAAGTCTCCATGCACTCCCGGATATTCTTTTCTCCAATTACAGCCATACACCAAAGTTGGTAGATCGGTTTAGATTTATTTTCGTTTGTCAGCAAACCAGCACCACCTGACGCGTTTCGGTCTCTACGGAGACCTTGCTCACAGGTTTCCTGTGAGCAAGGTCTCCGTTGCTGACAAACGAAAATAAATCTAAACCGATCTACCAACTTTGGTGTATGGCTGTAATTGGAAAAAAGAATATCCGGGAGTGCATGGAGACTTAACTCCTCTAACGGGGAAACTGGACTTGAGATATATATATATATATATATATATATATATATATATATATATATATATATATATATATATATATATATATATATATATATATATATATATATACATATATATGTGTGTGTGTGTATATATATAAATACAATTAGAGAGAGAGACAAAGATGTTTAAGATATACTTACCAAATGAGAACAGATGTAATGCTACCATGATTCTCCATTTTCTTACCTCTTCGACTTTCTCTTTGTGATCTTTATGTATTTCTCTGTTTATGGAATTAATGATTGGTTTGGGGTACAACGATTCATCTGGTTTCTCAACTGAAGTTGGCCCCGTTTCTTCAGGTAGCTTTTGCTTTAAAATAAAACAATGGAAATACTATATTACGTTACACAGGGAAGCAGTAGCTATTAATTTCTACAGCAAATCACTGGCTGGTCACAAACAAAAGGAAAGATCAACTTCTTTATCTTTTGAATCCTATGTTATCAGGTCTGGGTCATCATTGTACAACGTGTTTGAAGGAAAAGTGACTTACCTTCGGTAATTTCTGCTGGATACTGTGGGTCAGATGTACGACCATTGATGTTTGCAACTCACAAACTGCATTAAATTGCGATTTGCAATTTGCCAGTCACAAACATCAATGTACAACAGTCTCAGATACACTGTTTGCGACTTCTAATGGGGTAGCGAATTGCATGCCTCATGCATATTAATGAGTCTGTCGCAATTTCCAACCCCATTGGGAATGGCTGGCACTCCCAGGGATGGTGGCCTGCTGGGGAAACAACAAAAAACAACAAAAAGCGCAAAGAGGCAACATAAGCGTTTTGTAATTCACAAATGCAAGACAAGCGATCCGGACTCTTCAGTGATGCTATATCTGATCCTTTAATGGATACTCGGACCACACACGATGTAAGGCGATGAAATAATGCAGCCAGTGCAGCCAAAACGTTTCACCCGGAATAGGGTTTCCTCAGGGCAGTAGTCAAAGTACCCCAATCGAAAAGGTTGTCGCGAATGTACCCAGATAGTTATATCATCCAATATTACTTCAAATTAATGTAGTTTCTTTCCACAATTGAAATTACTCCCAATCACAAGCTTCGGTTTGTCCCCAAATTTTCTTAAAATCCGCAATTACTCAAAAACGATGACGTTTAATTCCAGTGTACATGGTCAGATCCAGTTCATGATCTTTATGTCCAAACAGACTGTCAAGTGCTCACTATGATAGGTGACGCATCTATAGTGTTTCTTTTTCGAAAGAAGTCACTCCATGGAAACTTGCAAGACGACGCAGTATCTTTCAACCCACCGCCAAACTGAAAAACATTGGGAATAGCTGGCACTCCTAGGGATGGTGGCCTGCTTGGGTCAAAAAACCACCATGTCTTGGACTGCTGTCAATAAAGCAGTTCTTTCTTTTAAATGCAGCCGTTTTCCTTAAAATGGGAAACAGGATTTTTTAAGGGCAGGTAGTGGTCCCTGTGACCACTGCCTGCTCTTAAAAATTTTTGCACACCCATTTACAAAGGGTGAGTGGTCCCCTAGGGACCCCTTCCCATTTGTGAATGGTTTACCACCGTCTTAAAGGGGGTGGTAAACTGCGAGTCTTTTGCGACCGTAAATGCGGTCGCAGAACAATCTCACATAGGGTTTAGAGTCACTACTAGGAAGTGACGCCCTTGGAAAGACCCTTCCTAATAGCGAGTCTCTAACCCTAGTTTGCGAGTTGCTATTACATTAGGGACTCGCAAAATTGGGTTGTCCTTTTTCAAGACGCTCCGGGCGCTGGTGACAGGGTTTATTTGGGGCTCAGGCAGAAGGCGGGTAGCGCTGAACACCCTGATGCTGCCGAGAGAGGAGGGGGGGTTGGCGGTCCCAGATTTAGACAGGTATTAGAGCGGCACAGCTGCAATGGCTTACACAAGCTGTAGCGCGTGAGTTTAGAGGCCCGGAAGGGCCACAGGGTAGAGTTATTCCCCGCCATGTGCTGTCATTCATAGTGCTTCGGCAAAAAATTAGGCTGAACCAACTCACTCTTGAAGAGCGCACCCTCCGCCTGTGCTGGCTGCGAAGCCAGAAACGAGCGGAGTTTGCCGACCCGTAGGCCCCAGAAATTTTCTTGGGCATGTGCACCGCCCTCCCGCATGGAAGAGATTAGTCAGCGCTGGCCGGTTGGGAGGAGCGCGGGATCCACATGATTGGGGACTTATACAGGGACGGCACCCTGTTACCTTTCCAAGGTTTGCAGAGTGCCTTTGATTTGCCGAGGGGGGATTACTTATTACACGCTGCCCTTGTGAAGGGAATCCAGAAACAGTGGAGGATGGGAATGTCGGAACCCCGAACATTGTTGGGCTGTCAATATGTCACTATGGCAGCGGGCACATTCAAGGCTATCACCTGCCTGTATAGGCGACTGTACACGGAAAGGCTTTCACCCCTGGATAAGCTAAAGGGCAAGTGGGAGGAGGTCCTTGGCAAGCCCATACCTGAGACCACATGGCCATAGCTACCGAGGAGGGCCTGGAAGGGTACGCACAACGCCAGGTTTCAACTGGTTCCATTTTTTACTTTACACAGGGCCTATCTAACATCGGTTAAAATTCAACAATATTTCAGGGGAACTCAATCACTGTGCCCTAAGTGCAACGCAGAAGGTGCTGATTTTGGTTATATGTTTTGGTTCTGCGCGGGACTGGGTTCTTATTGGACGGAAGTGGTGACATGTTTGAACCGGGTAATGGAGCGGGCGCTGGAAGTGGAGATGGGAACTTGCCTTTTGCTTTGGTTTCCACACACCCCCAACACAAAAATTACTAGCAAGTTTTACGATTTGGGGTTGATAATGGCGAAGAGGGAGCTCACCATGCATTGGAAAACGAGAGCGGGACCTAGATTTCAAAGATGGAGGGGGAGTTTCTTGAATTGGGCGAGCAGCGAAGGGACCCCTCGTCTACAACTAGCCAGGCGCACCTCTAATGATAAGGCGTGGGAAGTGTGAGAAGGTGGCCTGATATGCAGTGCTCACTATTCTAGTGAACACTATGTATCAGTCCAGCAACGCTTATTGATGATTGGTTGTAAGTCAACCTTATAGACCAGCTATCCTAGTAGCGTGGATACGAGCAGTCTAAGGCTAAAGACCCGAGAGGGCGTGTTAAGCCAGCTGTTATACCACACATATACCCCTTGAACACCAAGTGAAAGGACACCACACAAGTGTTATGAAAATAAACAGTGTATTTATTAAAATCACAACAGCCCTGTACTCTTTATGAGGACAGGGTACTAAGCACAAAACAAAACTCTTACGAAAATACTTAAGTTAGCACAGTATATACAAATGCCCGAGGGGCACGGAAAACCATATACTCTGAAAGTGGAATGCGAAATTACTAGCAGGTAAGTACAGTACTAATAGGCTTAGGAATCGCTAGGACTTGACTATAGAATCTTCAGATTACTTCTAGGAGACCCAGGGGACTCGGGTGCAGAGTGTGCACTCTCACGCGTGATGCGGGACAAAGTCTATGGTAGCTAGTAATGACAAAGTTAGTGTTCTCGGGCGAACCCGACCTGGTAGGAGGAAAACGAAAGTGGATTCTGACCCTTGGATAGTGAGGCTATGCTGGGGCACCGAAATGCCGAAGTTACCTAGCCCAGGGGCTGCAGCTGCATAGGTCTCAAAAGACGTCGGGAATCCTCGTAGACGGACCAGGAGCCTGGAAGAAAGAAGTTGCTGGCAGGCGACCAGTGAAGAGAGTTCGATGGATCCAAGCCTGGATCGAAGGAAGATGACACCTGAAAGCAGAGGGGACCAAGTTCGAGACTACTAGCCAGTAGTCAGTGGGCACCAGGAGGGCACCGGATGGTAGCCACCTCGACTAGGTGAGTGGGTGACGCTGTGTTCGCAGATCTCCCGGACCAGGAGGCGTTGTCGGCGACCAGGATGGAGGAGCGAGCTGTCCCACGAAGATTGAAGCTGTCGGCGTCGCTGGACCCAGGATTGGGCAACAAAGCCTTGGCAAATTCAAGCCCACGCGGTGGACTCAAAATGGCGTCTGGAGTGGACCAGGAGGGTCCGAGGTGCCTCTCTTGAAGAAGGAAGCAAGGGCCAGTCTGGAGCAACCAGACCAGCAGCAGTGATGTCGTCGGGCGTTGTGAAGAAGGCCACAAGCCAGCCGGCTAGTAGCCACACAGCGCGGTGAGCACGCAAAAGCAGAAGGGGCCCACGCAGATCGTGGAGATGCTGGAGGGCTGATCTTCGGTGCTGGAGCTGCTCAGGGTTGGGGCTTCTCGGACCCCAAAGCACTCACCAGTGGAGCACACGGTGGGCTTGTTGCAAAGAAGTCGTGCAGTCTTGGCGATCGTCGGTCCCTCGAGGTCTCGTCGCACTCACGGTTCTCAGCTTTGCTGTAGAGGTGAGTAGAGGTCAGAGGTGCCAGGGAAGCCGGGTCTCGTCGAGCTGGGTCGTCGGATTCGTGAAGAAGGACTTGCAGCAGACCGCAGTGTTCTTAGGATGGTGCCCGCTTGACGCAGGGTGACTACTCCTTAGCCACAAGGGAGAATCTTGAAGAAGGAAATCTTGATGCCTTTCGCAGAAAGTCGGGTCTTGATTCCAAAGATGATCTAATTTGAACAGGGGGCCCGCTCCCATCTTTATACTAAAAAGGGGGCTGACCCGGTGACTAGGTCCTGCCTATGGGTGGG
Organism: Lissotriton vulgaris; assembly: GCF_964263255.1. Taxonomy (NCBI): domain Eukaryota; kingdom Metazoa; phylum Chordata; class Amphibia; order Caudata; family Salamandridae; genus Lissotriton; species Lissotriton vulgaris. The sequence continues at coordinate 120,968,760 of NC_141686.1, forward strand.
ACTAGGAAGGGGGGTGGTTACACCCCTCTCCCATGCCGGACTTCCCCAGGCCAGGGGCTGGTGTGCCCCTGGAACTGGTTCAGACTGGCCTATGCGTAGTGAGCACCGGGGTGCCACTCAGCAGTCGCCTTCCTGAAAAGCCCTGCCTACCCAGGATACACAAAACCATGTCTGGGACGGTGCTAGCACCGCCCCTGACAGGAAACCCTTTGTCCAGGCTCCCCTCGCTGGAAGGACTCCCAGCTGCAGGGGGTCAGACACGTGTCTGTGGTGGCAGCATCCATTTTGTGGAGCTGAGGCTTCGTTTAACTTTAACCGGGGTTCACAGTTACATACATGTTGTGTCCCTCTAGAAGGGTGGAATGCTAACCCCGTCGCCAGAATTGGCGAGGGGTTAGTATTCCAATTCGTATGACACCTTACTCAACATGTTTTGATAAAGCAATACCAAAGATAGCATTTAAACGCGAGGATTATAATGCACTTAAGAGTATATGGTATGCGATATCATGGAACAGCTATTAGGACTTGGTTCCGCAAGCTGCAGACAGGCTCAGCTCATGCCAGAGCACCATCTCACACGATTCCAAGCACTCTGCCTTCAGGATTGTCAAGGCCTGCCATAGGAGTGACTGATAGGAATCTGTGTGTCCATTTTAGGGTTAGGTATAGGTATACTACACCTACAGCAAAGGGTGATTACACGACTTTGCCCCAGCTGTCATGCAGCCAGTTGTGTCAAATTTAGGAGGCCTGCCAGGGGTGGCATAATACATGCTGCAGCCCCTGGCAGCCCTGGGTACACCTATGCCCTGAGTTACAGGGTCTGATAAGGTGGCCCAGTACCAATTGGTAAATGCACCTAGGGTACATGTTGTAATTTAGAGAGAGAACAGTCAGGCTGTGGGTCTGATTGGCAGGCCCACAGCCAGAGAAAGTCGTAAACCAGTGAAACAAAAGCAAAAAATCTGGGTGATCATAGGATTGCAGACCCTACTCTCCTACATGACCCCCCCCCCAACTTTGGGACAATAAGCTAACCTTGACCAGGTGAGTCTTCTTGTTCTAAGTGGAAATATCTGGAGAGCCCATCGGCATTGCCATGATCAGTACCAGGTCTATGTTCCACTGTAAAGTCCATCCCCTGTAGGGAAATGGACCACCTAAGCAGTTTGGGGTTTTCACCCTTCATCTGATTTAGCCACAAGAGGGGCTTATGGTCGGTCTGAATCTTTAAAGTGAGTGCCAAACAAGTATGGCCTCAGCTTCTTCATGGCCCAAACCACAGCAAAGGCCTCTCTCTCAATAGCTGACCAATTCTTCTCTCTGGGGGTCAGCCTTCTGCTTATAAAAGCAATGGGCTGGTCTTGACCATCAAAATTCAGTTGAGATAGAACAGCTCCCACACCCAACTCAGAAGCATCTGTTTGGACAATGAATGGTTTGGAGTAGTCTGGACTCTTAAGGATAGGTGCTGTGCACATGGCCTGCTTTAGGTCATCGAATGCTTTTTGACAGCCTGCTGTCCACTGAACCTTTTTTGGCATTTTCTTACTTGTCAGTTCATTTAATGGTGTCACAATTGAACCATAGTTCCTGACAAACTTTCTGTAGTATCCAGTCAGGCCCAAGAAAGCTCGAACCTGAGTCTGGGTGGTTGGAGGAGCCCAGTCCCTGATTGACTGTATTTTGCACTCCAGTGGCTGAACCTGGCCTCCACCTACAAGGTGGCCCAGGTATACAACCTGTGTCTGCCCTATCTGGCACTTGGTGGCCTTGATAGTGAGGCCTGCTGCTTGCAGAGCCTCTAACACGTTCCTCAGGTGGACCAGGTGATCCTCCCAGGTGGAGCTAAAGACAGCAATATCATCTAGATATGCTGCACAGAAGTCATCCAGCCCAGTGAGGACTTGATTCACCAACCTTTGGAAGGTGGCAGGTGCATTTTTCAGACCAAAGGGCATTACCACAAATTGATAATGCCCACCAGGGGTTGAAAATGCTGTCTTGGGCTTGGCATCCTCAGCTAACCTGATTTGCCAATACCCAGCTGTCAGGTCAAATGTACTTAAGTAGTTAGCAGAAGCCAATCTATCTATAAGTTCATCTGCCCTTGGTATTGGATGGGCATCAGTCTTAGTGACTGCATTGAGACCCCTGTAGTCTACGCAGAACCTCATCTCTCTCTTACCATCCTGGGTGTGAGGTTTTGGCACTAGAACTACTGGACTTGCCCAAGGGATATCTGAGGGTTCAATGACTCCCAACTCCAACATTTTCTGCACTTCAGTTTTTATGTAGTCTCTAACATGATTAGGCTGCCTGTAGATTTTACTCTTGACTGGCAGGCTGTCACCAGTGTCAACCTCATGGGTGCACCAATTGGTCTGACTGGGTGTCAGAGAGAACATATGTCTGAAAGACTGAAGAACCTGTTTACAGTCTTTCTGTTGATGTTCAGAGAGGCTGCCACAAAAGACAACACCATCTACTGATCCATCATCAGGATTCTGAGTGAGCAGGTCTGGGAGAGGGTCACTCTCTTCCTCCTGTCCCTCATCTATGGCCATGAGCAAGCTCATGTCTTTCCTGTCGACATATGCTTTGAGCCTGTTGACATGGAGTACCCTGTGGGGGCTCCTGGGAGTTCCAAGGTCCACCAGGTAGGTGACCTCTCCCTTTTGCTCAAGAATTGTGTGGGGCCCGGACCATTTGTCTTTGAGTGCTGCTGGGGCCACTGGCTCCAACACCCACACCTTCTGTCCAGGCTGGTAAACTGTCAGGACAGCCTTTTGGTCATGCCAAGCTTTTGAAAGTTCTTGACTGGCCTTAAGGTTTTCAGATGCCTTCTCCATATACTCAGCCATCCTGGAGCGGAGACCAAGTACATAGTCCACTATGTTGGTTGCAGGCTTTTTGAGAGGTCTCTCCCATCCTTCCTTCACCAAACACAGGGGGCCTCTCACAGGATGCCCATACAAAAGTTCAAAAGGGCTGTAGCCAACCCCCTTTTGTGGGACCTCTCTGTAAGCAAACAGAAGGCAGGGAATCAGGACATCCCATCTACGCCTGAGCTTTTCAGGTAGTCCATGAATCATCCCTTTTAGGGTCCTGTTGAACCTTTCAACAAGCCCATTGCATTGTGGATGATAGGGTGTGGTGAACTTGTAGTTGACACCACACTCCTTCCACATAGCAGTTAAGTAGCTTGACATGAAGTTTGCACCTCTGTCAGAGACAACCTCCTTAGGGAAGCCCACTCTGGAGAACACTCCAACTAGGGCCCTTGCCACCACAGGTGCTGTAGTGGTCCTAAGTGGAATAGCTTCAGGATACCTGGTGGCATGATCCACTACCACCAGTATAAACTTGTGCCCTGATGCTGTCTGGGGTTCCATTGGACCAACAATGTCAATCCCCACTCTTTCAAAGGGCACCCCCACCACAGGCATTGGTATAAGGGGGGCCTTTGTTGTGCCACCTGACTTACCACTGGCTTGGCAAGTGACACAGGAGCGACAAAACTCCTTGGTATCCTCATTCATGTGAGGCCAGTGAAAGTGTGAGACAAGCCTGTCCCAAGTCTTTGTCTGGCCTAAGTGACCTGCTAAGGGAATCTCATGGGCCAAGGTAAGGAGGAAACCTCTCTGAGACAAGGGTACAACCAGCCTCCTGGTCATGCCAGGCTTGGGGTCTCTTGACTCAGTGTACAGGAGTCCATCTTCCCAGTATACCTTGTGGGTACCTGTGGCGTTCCCAGCAGCCTCAGCAGCAGCCTGCTGTCTGAGGGGTTCAAGAGAAGGGAAGTCTAACTGGTCCTTCCCCAGGTCTTCCCTTGAGGGTCCCCCTGAACCCAAGAATTCAACTTGATCAAGTTCAAACTCTCTAGGCTCAGTTTCCCTCAATTCCTGTAGGTCAGCCTCCTCTGAGACTTGATCCACAACCTGGGGCAAGGGGGAAGGCACAGCCTTAACCCTACTGCTCTTCTTCTTGGAGGGTGTCTGGTCCATTGTTCCAGGATCCAGCACCTGTTCAGTGGGGCATTTCCTGACCTGTGACCTGGTCACAGCAAACACATGTGCTGGCAAGCCTAACATTTCCATGTGAGTCCTCTGCTCCACTTCTGACCATTGTGATGACTCCAAATCATTGCCCAACAAACAATCCACTGGGAGGTCTGAACTAACTACAACCTTCTTTTGGCCAGTTACCCCTCCCCAGGAGAAAGCTACAATTGCCATACTGTGATTGGTAGTGACATTGCTTGCATTGGTCACCAGGAATTCTGTACCTGGCATGATCTGTCCAGGGTCCACAAAGTTAGGTGTCACCATTGTGACACTGGCACAAGTGTCCCTATAGGCCTGAGCCATTTTGCCATTAATGAAAGGTGTCTGTCTGTATTTGCCCAAAGTATTGGGACTTATATCAGGGGACATATCCACATCCCATGTACAAAAAAGGACAGCCTGAGTGAGTGTGCCAACTAGGTTGTCACTCCCCTCAGAACCCAGGGTTAACCCTACTAAACCCTTGGGAGGTGCACTACCACTGCTGACTGTACTAGGGGGCACAGGGGCCTTAGGGGCTGCAGTGGCAGGAGTCTGCCCTCCTCCTTTCTTGGTGCACTCACTAAACCAGTGAGTTTTACTTTTGCAGTATTGGCACCACCTTTTAGATTGGCCTTCTTTCTTCTTTTGGGGAGCCTGACCCCCACCCTCTTTGGGTTGTTGGGGACCTGTCGAAGACTTCTGGTCATTTTGTTCCCCCTTAGAATCTTTACCCTTCTGGTCTGCTTTCTTCTGACCACCTTGATTCTGGCCCTGGTTCTGTTTAACTCTTGTTCTGACCCATCTGTCTGCCTTCTTTCCCAATTCTTGGGGAGAGGTCAGATCTGAGTCAACAAGATGCTGATGCAACAACTGGTTCTGACAATTGTTTAAAATTTGTTCTCTCATGATCAAATTATACAATCCTGTGTAATCAGTAACCTTACTGCCCAGCAACCAGCCCTCCAAAGCCTTAGTGGCACAATCTACAAAGTCAGACCAATCCTGAGACTGAGTTTTCTGGGTATCCCTGAACAGCAACCTGTACTGCTCAGTGGTTAGGCCAAACCCATCAATCAGTGTATTTTTCAAGATTTGGTAATTGTTAGCATCCTCCACTCTAGTAGTGAGGAGCTTGTCTCTTCCTTTACCTTCAAAGGAGAGCCACAAGATAGCTGCCCACTGACTCTGGGGAACACCCTGCACAGTGCAAACTCTCTACAAAGCAGTAATCCATTTGTGGATGCCATCCCCTTGTTTAAAGGGGGGCACTATCTTACCCAGGTGTTTTGTATCAAAACTCCTTTCCCTATTGCTAGGTACAATGCTGCCACCAGTGGGGACTACCCCACTTAACTGTTGCTCTCTAGCAAAGGCAAGCCTCTCTTTGGCCAGGGCAAGTTCTTCCCTTTCAATCCTCAGATTGGCTGCCCTTTCTTTAGCTTCATACACTCTCCTCTGAGGGGAAGTCATCCCTCTTTGAGAAGAGTTGTGAGAGCCATTGGTTTGAAGGGATCTGCCAGAGCCTCTTGATAGAGATCTGGCTCGTCCATTCCCAATGTTAAGCTGACCTGAGAGTGGTCCCAGGGGTCCCCCAGTACTAATCTCATGTCTGCTTAAGTTGGACCTGTTTAGTCTACTGACTTCTACCTGTCCCTTATCTGCCTCATCCCCAGAGGGCTCCTCATCCTCCTCCCCCTCTTCAGTCTCAGCTGAGAGGTGGATTAGGTCAGGGTCTCCTCTGGTTCCCTCAAGGGGAGGCATGTTCCCATCTGGATTAGAAGAGCTAAGAAGTTTCTCAGCTTTTCTGGCATCATAAGTCTCTAAGAGACCAATCAGAAAGGAAGTTGTGGGGTTAGACACCTGCTTAATCTTCCTAGAGGTACACACCTGTCGTAACTCATGGAAGCTAAGCACAGTATATCTGGAAGGGAGGACCTGTGGAGGGTCCACTGACACAAGGGGAGACTTAGAGTTTCCTCCTTTGTCTGACATACTGTTTCTAGTTTGGTGTAAGTGATGCACCTACCTACACTATGTGTTTGCCTACTGATCCCTTGCTAAGAGTTGCAGCCAAGGTGTGCTAAGCCTTGAGGAGCTGCAACAGCTGGTTCAGTAGAACTCAGAGTATTCTAAGCTAAGTTATATGTACCTATCAGTACTTATGTGATCTTTCAACAAGATATTCTTAGGATACGTGTGGTAAAACAACAGCAAGCTCAAATCCCAACCGCTGCTCACCAATGTGAGAAGGTGGCCTGATATGCAGTGCTCACTATTCTAGTGAACACTATGTATCAGTCCAGCAACCCTTATTGATGATTGGTTGTAAGTCAACCGTATAGACCAGCTATCCTAGTAGCGTGGATACGAGCAGTCTAAGGCTAAAGACTCGAGAGGGCGTGTTAAGCCAGCTGTTATACCACACATATACCCCTTGAACACCAAGTGAAAGGACACCACACAAGTGTTATGAAAATAAACAGTGTATTTATTAAAATCACAACAGCCCTGTACTCTTTATGAGGACAGGGTACTAAGCACAAAACAAAACTCTTACGAAAATACTTAAGTTAGCACAGTATATACAAATGCCCGAGGGGCACGGAAAACCATATACTCTGAAAGTGGAATGCGAAATTACTAGCAGGTAAGTACAGTACTAATAGGCTTAGGAATCGCTAGGACTTGACTATAGAATCTTCAGATTACTTCTAGGAGACCCAGGGGACTCGGGTGCAGAGTGTGCACTCTCACGCGTGATGCGGGACAAAGTCTATGGTAGCTAGTAATGACAAAGTTAGTGTTCTCGGGCGAACCCGACCTGGTAGGAGGAAAACGAAAGTGGATTCTGACCCTTGGATAGTGAGGCTATGCTGGGGCACCGAAATGCCGAAGTTACCTAGCCCAGGGGCTGCAGCTGCATAGGTCTCAAAAGACGTCAGGAATCCTCGTAGACGGACCAGGAGCCTGGAAGAAAGAAGTTGCTGGCAGGCGACCAGTGAAGAGAGTTCGATGGATCCAAGCCTGGATCGAAGGAAGATGACACCTGAAAGCAGAGGGGACCAAGTTCGAGACTACTAGCCAGTAGTCAGTGGGCACCAGGAGGGCACCGGATGGTAGCCACCTCGACTAGGTGAGTGGGTGACGCTGTGTTCGCAGATCTCCCGGACCAGGAGGCGTTGTCGGCGACCAGGATGGAGGAGCGAGCTGTCCCACGAAGATTGAAGCTGTCGGCGTCTCTGGACCCAGGATTGGGCAACAAAGCCTTGGCAAATTCAAGCCCACGCGGTGGACTCAAAATGGCGTCTCGAGTGGACCAGGAGGGTCCGGGGTGCCTCTCTTGAAGAAGGAAGCAAGGGCCAGTCTGGAGCAACCAGACCAGCAGCAGTGATGTCGTCGGGCGTCGTGAAGAAGGCCACAAGCCAGCCGGCTAGTAGCCACACAGCGCGGTGAGCACGCAAAAGCAGAAGGGCCCCACGCAGATCGTGGAGAGGCTGGAGGGCTGATCTTCGGTGCTGGAGCTGCTCAGTGTTGGGGCTTCTCGGACCCCAAAGCACTCACCAGTGGAGCACACGGTGGGCTTGTTGCAAAGAAGTCGTGCAGTCTTGGCGATCGTCGGTCCCTCGAGGTCTCGTCGCACTCACGGTTCTCAGCTTTGCTGTAGAGGTGAGTAGAGGTCAGAGGTGCCAGGGAAGCCGGGTCTCGTCAAGCTGGGTCGTCGGATTCGTGAAGAAGGACTTGCAGCAGACCGCAGTGTTCTTAGGATGGTGCCCGCTTGACGCAGGGTGACTACTCCTTAGCCACAAGGGAGAATCTTGAAGAAGGAAATCTTGATGCCTTTCGCAGAAAGTCGGGTCTTGATTCCAAAGATGATCTAATTTGAACAGGGGGCCCGCTCCCATCTTTATACTAAAAAGGGGGCTGACCCGGTGACTAGGTCCTGCCTATGGGTGGGACTAGGAAGGGGGGTGGTTACACCCCTCTCCCATGCCGGACTTCCCCAGGCCAGGGGCTGGTGTGCCCCTGGAACTGGTTCAGACTGGCCTATGCGTAGTGAGCACCGGGGTGCCACTCAGCAGTCACCTTCCTGAAAAGCCCTGCCTACCCAGGATACACAAAACCATGTCTGGGACGGTGCTAGCACCGCCCCTGACAGGAAACCCTTTGTCCAGGCTCCCCTCGCTGGAAGGACTCCCAGCTGCAGGGGGTCAGACTCGTGTCTGTGGTGGCAGCATCCATTTTGTGGAGCTGAGGCTTCGTTTAACTTTAACCGGGGTTCACAGTTACATACATGTCGTGTCCCTCTAGAAGGGTGGAATGCTAACCCCGTCACCAGAATTGGCGAGGGGTTAGTATTCCAATTCGTATGACACCTTACTCGACATGTTTTGATAAAGCAATACCAAAGATAGCATTTAACCGCGAGGATTATAATGCACTTAAGAGTATATGGTATGCGATATCATGGAACAGCTATTAGGACTTGGTTCCGCAAGCTGCAGACAGGCTCAGCTCATGCCAGAGCACCATCTCACACGATTCCAAGCACTCTGCCTTCAGGATTGTCAAGGCCTGCCATAGGAGTGACTGATAGGAATCTGTGTGTCCATTTTAGGGTTAGGTATAGGTATACTACACCTACAGCAAAGGGTGATTACACGACTTTGCCCCAGCTGTCATGCAGCCAGTTGTGTCAAATTTAGGAGGCCAGCCAGGGGTGGCATAATACATGCTGCAGCCCCTGGCAGCCCTGGGTACACCTATGCCCTGAGTTACAGGGTCTGATAAGGTGGCCCAGTACCAATTGGTAAATGCACCTAGGGTACATGTTGTAATTTAGAGAGAGAACAGCCAGGCTGTGGGTCTGATTGGCAGGCCCACAGCCAGAGAAAGTCGTAAACCAGTGAAACAAAAGCAAAAAATCTGGGTGATCATAGGATTGCAGACCCTACTCTCCTACAGGAAGCAGCGAGAGCGTGGGGTGCATTAGTGGCGGGGCTCCAGCCACCTGTAGAAGTTGATGAGGATGAAGGGGACGCAGGGATAGATCAGGGCATTAAGGTTAGAGCGGGGAACACTGGGGAGTATAATGGGGATGGGGAGACCTAAGCACATACCGAAAGGAGTCAGCTCACACACTCTAGGTTAAGAAGTGTTGTGGAATCAGGGTAGGGGCTCAGAGCACACATGAGTAACTAAACAGAACTTCCTGTCTTCCGAGACCGGCGATGGTGTTGTTCTCCATTGATTTGAGTTAGATATTTGAGCACAGGGGGTTTCGCTTCTCTAGTTAAGGGGGGTAGACGAGTGCACACTGACAAGGGGGGTGGGGGTAGAGAGGGTGGCGGGTAGGGAAGTTAGTAGAAGAATGTTGAGAGTTGATTACTCCTGTGTTATAAGTTGGCTTTTGGATCATCTGCACAATGGTCTTGAATGTGATATCGGATTGATGGTATGTTGGATGGAGAAATCAATAAAAAATTCTTTTAAAAAAAAGGTTTCAAGTGAAAGGGTCATAATCTCAAGGGCTCATCGCCGATTTATTGGCACGTTAGCACCACAAAAGTGGCGATAGATTTATCGCCCCATTCTCAAGCTGGTGCAAACTGCTGATATCGCCAGTTTTCCAGCGATAGCTGCCACAAAAAAGAACGCCACGGATGAGAGCGACAAACAACACTAATGATATGCAGAGTAGGCCTTCCTCTGCAAAATCACACGAAAACACCACATTGCGATATTCTCAACGACCAGCCAGATCTGCGATGCGATGCAAAAACAGGCGATAAGGCGTGTTAGCAGCAGGGATTTAACACCAGCCTGGTGTGAAGCAGGACGACAACCTGCAGTATGAAAGGAAGCCCAGCCTGGAGCCACATCTGAAGACCAACACATGTCATGGAGCTACTGATCATGCAGCTCGGAGACCCAAGAGGGCCACAACACCCAACGCCACCAACCCCAGGATCCCCCCCCGGACTCCCCGGACTACCATGAGGCAACGCAGACAAGACAGCGGACCTACCGAAAAGGCACCAGCCTCACAGACTTAACACCAGAGGATGTCATTGCCCACTACACGCTCAAAGGACAACCATCCTCTGCATCCTGACCGACATTGCCCACAGGCTGACGGTACCAACACAACGAACAACCAACATTCCCCCGCAGACAAAGCTGCTGGCTGTGCTCCACCTGTTCAGAAAAGGGGGTGGTGATGAACAGAGTGTCTGAATTAAGCAGACCACTCTTACCCAGTCCAAAGATCAGGGCTTGATCCATCACCGTTATTTAGCTCACTGCACTATTCCAGCTCAGAACCTGGCTATATGGAAATCAGTCTGTCCCTGGCCCAGTGCATCATGGGAACAGGGCAGACTAAACTACCAAGCCAATTCTTCACCAGAAAGGAGACAAGCTTCCGGGGACCGGTTTCTGGCATTTCAGCCGTCGTCGGCCCGGCTTGCTTGAATCCTGATGGTGCAGTGAGCAAGGGACTCATGTCTGAGTATACCCTGCCACACTTATAGTGGCCAAAAACGATTCAGAAAACGGGGTGGTGATGAACAGAGTGTCTGAATTAAGCAGACCACTCTTACCCAGTCCAAGGATCAGGGCTTGATCCATCACCGTTATTTAGCTCACTGCACCATCCCAGCTCAGAACCTGGCTATATGCAAATCAGTCTGTCACTGGCCCAGTACATCATGGGAACAGGGCAGACTAAACTACCAAGCCAATTCTTCACCAGAAAGGAGACAAGCTTCCGGGGACCGGTTTCTGGCATTTCAGCCGTCGTCGGCCCGGCTTGCTTGAATCCTGATGGTGCAGTGAGCAAGGGACTCATGTCTGAGTATACCCTGCCACACCTATAGTGGCCAAAAACGATTCAGAAAAGGGGGTGGTGATGAACAGAGCGTCTGAATTAAGCAGACCACTCTTACCCAGTCCAAAGATCAGGGCTGGATCCATCACCGTTATTTAGCTCACTGCACCATCCCAGCACAGAACCTGGCTATATGCAAATCAGTCTGTCCCTGGCCCACTGCATCATGGGAACAGGGCAGACTAAACTACCAAGCCAATTCTTCATCATGAAGGAAGAAAAGCTTCCGGGGAACGGTTTCTGGCATTTCAGCCGTCGTCGGCCCGGCTTGCTTGAATCCTGATGGTGCAGTGAGCAAGGGACTCATGTCTGAGTATACCCTGCCACACCTATAGTGGCCAAAAACGATTCAGAAAAGGGGGTGGAAAAGGACTTAGCGGTTCATTGAGATGAAGGCACCCAGGGTGATGCTAAGATTTAAAGCGTGGTACGTGGTCTGAGGTGTGGAGGGTTCCAAGCGCTGCAGCCCACCAAGAGGCAGAGAGGTCAGAGGGAGTGGAGTCCACAATGAGGACTTCGGTCTTTCCTGAGTTAAGCTTGAGGGAGCTATCCTTCATCTGTTGTGTAAGTTGCTCTTGGAGGCTGTGGGTAGGGACTTGAGTGAGAGAATCAACCTGGTGTCATCAGTGCTGAGTCTGTGGCTTCTGAAGATTGCTGCAAGCAGGGCCATGTAGATGTTGAAGAGGGTGGGGCTCAGGGAGGATCCTTGAGGCACTCCACAGCTGATCTCTGTAGGTTCTGAGTAGAATGGTGGAGGTCTGACTCTCTGCATTCAACCGGGGAGGAAGGTGCAAATTGATTCTAGGGCTTTGTCGCAGATGCAGGTGACATGGAGTCTTGCGCAGAGGGTGTGGTTGGAGACTGTACTGAAGAAGGATAAGAGGTTCAGGAGGATGAGGGCTGCGGTAACGCCTCTGCCAAGGAGGATGCAGATGTTGTCTGTGGTGGCGAGGAGAGCGGTTTTGGTGCTGTGATTGCTTCCGAATCTAGATTGAGAGTGATCCAGAATGTTCTTTGTGTCGATGAACTCAGTCAGTTTGGCATAGATGGCCTTCTCAATGACTTAGGCTAGGAAGGGGAACAGAGAGATTGGTCTGTAGCTCTTGAGGTCCGTCAGGTTGGCCAAAGGTTTCTTCAGCAGGGGGTTGATCTCTGTGTGCTTTGTGGCTTCTGTGAAAGTTGCAAACTTTATGGAGCAGTTAATGGTGTGTCAGAGTTCAGGTGCAATGGAGGTGCCAACTCTATGAGATATGGTGAGTGAAGGGATCCGAGGGGGCTCTGGAGTGGATGCTCTTCATGATCCTCAAGGTATTGTCAGAGGTGAAGGTAGTCCAGTTGGTCATGGGGGTTGGAGCCATTGAGTGAGGTGGTTGCGGGTGGGGTGAATGAGTCTTGGACTGTGAAGGGGTTATAGAACTCCTTGATCCTGTAGTAGAAGAAGGTGGTGAGGTTGTCGCAGTGGTCTTCAGATGAGGGATGTCTACTGTCTCTATGCTAGTTTTAGAGAATTGTTTGACCGCAGCAAAGAGTTATTTTCTGTTGATGGTTGTCTAATACACGTACCACAACCTCTCTTTTGAGTTGAAGAGGATCTGATGCATCCTCATTATCTATTTCCTCACCCTGATCTTCAGGGTTGGGAGGCTCATCCGAGGGATGAGCCTGCTCATACTCTGCCAACAGCTTCTGAAGCTTTGCAATGGTAGCGGGTGAGCCAGTTTTAATCTTGTATCCCTTGCAGAGGGTCCTTAACTGCGAGTATTTAAGCTGCAGAAAGGGTTAGATCAATCGCCTTAACCGCTTCCTCTAAGGTACTAATTATTTTACTAAAGTTGGAACATTTTGGAGTTAGAAAAAAGTCAAACAAATGCTTGTCAGTACTAACTATAGTGAGTTTGTTAACCCGTTGACCGTGGTGCAAATTCCACCGCAGTGCGGGTGAAATAATGAGTGGGTGTGGTTCAGACGGCCCCCGCCATCCTCTTCACACGCCCACCAAGGCCCTAACAGATATCTATAGGCATTTAGAAAAATCAATAATTTGGAAAAATTTGCAAATTAACTAAAGTAAATATTTGGATTTACTCATGTAGTCACTTATTGACCAAGTGGTATAAGTAAACGTCGTAGACCCCAATGTTGATCTACCAATGTAGGAAGCTGGCTCTCCATATAGTGCACCAAAAAGATGTACACTGTGTAGAGAGTCCAGAGGGTCACCAATTAACTTACAGAGGCTGAAGTAAATAATACTAACGCTCTCTTTTGTGACAGGGTGGATGAGCAGTTAGGCTTATCAGAGGGAAGTACTAAGCATTTGTTGTACCAATCAATCAATCAAAACTTTATTTCGGTCGTTACAACCATAAATGTGCAAATTCATACAGTACAGAATTACGAAATTTGGATATGTGGTAATAATACATTAGATATATCACAACCGTGAAAGTGCAAATGCATTGATGTGTTTTATCTAGAAACCCGATTCAATATTGTGACTTTATGCCCCTATACGGCTAGCTGTTGTTGTTGCCCTAGTCCCGCGTCTTGCCGCCATTCCCTGGTCGAGGGACCCGCCAGACACGCCCACCGCGGCTGGCCACGCCCCCCCCTCCCAGGCTCATATAAAAGCGCGCTGATCGCTAGCGTCGCCAACTACTATCCTGAGAAAACTCCTGAGGCGGAAAGCCGGGAGCAACGACTTTTTAAACCTGTGCCCATTTTAAAAGTGTATTATCTGTGTTTTTAATACCTGTGTGCACTTGAAATCTCTGGCATTACCGTGATAGCGCTCAGCAGCAGACAGCTGTTGTTGTTGCCCTAGTCCCGCGTCTTGCCACCATTCCCTGGTCGAGGGACCCGCCTGACACGCCCACCGCGGCTGGCCACGCCCCCCCTCCCAGGCTCATATAAAAGCGCGCTGATCGCTAGCGTCGCCAACTACTATCCTGAGAAAACTCCTGAGGCGGAAAGCCGGGAGCAACGACTTTTTAAACCTGTGCCCATTTTAAAAGTGTATTATCTGTGTTTTTAATACCTGTGTGCACTTGAAATCTCTGGCATTACCGCGATAGCGCTCAGCAGCAGACAGCTGTTGTTGTTGCCCTAGTCCCGCGTCTTGCCGCCATTCCCTGGTCGAGGGACCCGCCAGACACGCCTACCGCGGCTGGCCACGCCCCCCCCTCCCAGGCTCATATAAAAGCGCGCTGATCGCTAGCGTCGCCAACTACTATCCTGAGAAAACTCCTGAGGCGGAAAGCCGGGAGCAACGACTTTTTAAACCTGTTCCCATTTTAAAAGTGTATTATCTGTGCTTTTAATACCTGTGTGCACTTGAAATCTCTGGCATTACCGCGATAGCGCTCAGCAGCAGACAGCTGTTGTTGTTGCCCTAGTCCCGCGTCTTGCCGCCATTCCCTGGTCGAGGGACCCGCCAGACACGCCCACCGCGGCTGGCCACGCCCCCCCCTCCCACGCATCTAGCTCACTATATATCATGAGTCTTTGCAGGAAGCGCAGCGGACGAGCCCAGCGGGCGCGACGAATGCGCGCCGAAGGCGCGCATAAGGCAAGCTCGTCTGCGCTCGTCCGCGCCTCGGTAGCGACTGGAGCGGCTCTCCCTGCCCTGGACCCCCAGTCAGCCTCTCACCTTCCGCATCTAACTCGGGAGTCTCTACTCCGGCTCAGAGAATTTGCTCACGAAGGTCATTTCTCCTTTTATGACACTGCCTACCCGCTTCACGACTTTGCCTGCAGAGGCTTGCTATCGGGCGGCTTGTTGAACGTTAGGTCCCTGCCTAAACACGCTAACGAAATCCTACAGCTCATTGATAATCATCACCTCGACGTTTTATTCCTCACAGAGACGTGGACCCACGTCGACTGCAATATTGAACTGGATTGGGCTTGCCCACCTGATTTTAAAATATTACATCTTCCCAGACCTAAGGGTCGAGGTGGTGGTGTAGGCATCATCTACAGAGCCTCCTGGTCCATTAACATCCTTGATATGGACCCAGTTGCTGGAACAAAAATCCTTGGCCTCTCCATAAAATGCTGTTCTGGAGTCACATTCACGGCCATGATATGCTACCGCCCCCCGGGAGCCTTCAACTCCCGGCAGCAACAGTCGTTACTCTCCACCCTCACTAATATGGCTACCTCCCACAATAAGTTGATTGTTTTGGGCGATTTTAATCTTTGGCCAAACGGCAGCCTGGACACTGCACTGAATAATCTCTTAATGTCTTGCAAAAGCATGGGACTCTCCCAATTGGTCAATAAACCCACTCACTCCGCTGGCCATCTTCTCGACCTAATTTTTTCCTGGCCTCAGCTAGCTTACCTTAGTGGTATTCTGCCTATGTGCTGGACTGACCACGCACTTATTAAAATTCACATAGCTGGTAGCAGAGCCAGTAGACCGCCACATAGCAGTTTCCCTGACGCCATGTACAGAGACTGGAAGGCCCTGGACAAAGCAAGATCAGCGGGACCTGTTTTCAGCGTGGCCAACAGTTTCTCCCCTTCGACATCGGTGGAGGATAATTACAACTCCCTCTACACACTAATTTCCGATACTGCGAATTCCCTCGTCCCCCTGAAAAAGTGCAAACCAAAGAGCAGAGCACCAGCCCCTTGGTTTGATGACTCCCTGAGAGCTCTTAAATTAGCCTGCAGACAATCGGAGAGGAAATGGAGGCAAGGCTACTCCGATATTAACAAATCTCTCTGGAAAGACAACCTTCGGGCATATAAAACTGCCATTGTGCAAAGTAAAGCTAATTACTTCTGTGCAACTATCGCCAACGCCTCTAACAGCTCAAAAAGCATCTTCCAGATTCTAAAAAATCTAACACACCCTGAATGTGCTACAAGGACTCAGCCACCCACACAAGAACTTTGTGACAATCTTGCAGGATTCTTCACTGATAAAATTAACACCATTATCCACAAACTGAAGACTTCCCCCTCATTGGGTTGTCCCAATAGCCCGGGTGCCAGTACCATTAGCCATGATTCTTCACCACCTGACCCCCCTCCCACGGTCAGATTGCGGGAATTCCCCCCGATTCAGGAAACCGAGTTTGAAAGACTGGCGCTCGGAATTACCTCGGGTTCCCCACTTGACCCCCTCCCTCCAAAAATCTGGAAAAGCTTTGGAACTGAACTCTTCGACACTCTGCGCAGAATCTGTAACCAATCTCTGCAATGCGGATATGTTCCAATTCCCTGGAAGCAAGCCCTGGTCACCCCGCTTCTAAAAAAGCCTTCCTTAAGTCCTGACTGCTTATCCAATTATCGGCCCATCTCCCTCCTGCCATTCCCAGCAAAGGTCACCGAACGTTGGGTCAGCTCCTGTCTTTCCTCTCATTTGGAACACAACCACATCCTGGATGACCACCAATTCGGCTTTCGCCCAGCCCACTGCACCGAAACAGCGGTCTTGGCAGCCATGGAGGATCTTCGTATGCGTGCGGACAGGGGCCAGACAGTAGCTCTGATACTGCTGGACCTGTCTGCCGCATTCGATACGGTCAACCACGGGACTCTGTTGGAGAGACTCGGTGAGGCCGGGGTGGATGGTACGGCCCTGCTGTGGTTTCACTCCTTTCTGCGGGACAGGAGACAGGCAGTATCACTTCCCCCTTTCCAATCTCAAGAGACGGCTGGGTGGTTGCACAAAAACTCCCTACAATTTAACTCCTCTAAAACCGAGGTACTGTTCTGCACTGGAAATAGAATACCTTGTCCGTTCCCGAGCGACTTCTGGCCTCTGGAAATACCGGATAAACCATAGCCAGTAACTTCGGTCCGCAACCTTGGGGCCATGATCAATGACAAGCTGAGCATGGAAACTCATGTGGCAAAAACAGTGGGGACTTGCTCTGCCTTGTTGCGTTCCTTGCGCAAAATTATGCCACTCCTTCCCGCTCATGCCCGGGCAACGATAGTCAGGTGTACTATTCCTAGTCGCCTCGACTATTGCAACGCGCTGCTACTTGAATCTCCAGCCGTGCTGCTGGATCGGCTGCAAAGAATTCAATCGGCAGCCGCTAAGCTAGCTCTTGGCTGGTCCAGGAGATCTTCGACCAAAGCAGCCCTAGCCGAGCTACACTGGCTCCCAGTGAAGCAGCGTGTGGCATTTAAGGCCCTCTGCCTTGTCTTCAAGGCTTTGCACGGAACCGGACCCAAACCTCTGCAAGCCTTGTTTTCTTGGTACACCCCTAACAGAACCTTGCACTCTGCATCTGCTTGCCTGGCAATAGTACCCAATTACAGCAAAGTCAGAATTGGGGGCAGATCCTTCAGAGTCGCAGCAGCGAAGTTATGGAACAGTCTGCCCACCGATATCCGCCAAATCTCGCAACTCCTCCCATTTAGGAAGCGTATCAAGACCTGGCTCTTTCCCTAAAATGTTTCCCCTGCTCTCGTCTTTGTTTCTCCTCAGTTAATGAGTATTCTCCAGCGCCAGGAAACCTGCAAGGTGTCAGCAGCGCTCTATAAATTTAATAAATAAATACATAAATAAAATAATCAATAATATCCCTATAATGGCATAAAAATCAGATCCATATTTCAGTAAATCGCCCTTGCAGTCCAAGGCACGGCAAAAGCTACTTCCTTGGATTCCTAGAGAGCACACTGAGTTCTTTCGACACACCAAACCTCCAGCAACCTGGGAAAGCCCCGCTTGCTTTGTTTTGATTTGTAATAGAACTCCTGCGAGCACTGTAAGAACGGCCAGTTCTTAGTGACATATTTATTGACGTCGTATGTCCAAACCATACGTCAAACTCTGCACCTTTCAGGTATAAATATACCAACGTTGCCTTAAGCAAACACACGGAGGTGATTCTGGAGCAGAGCAGCTAATATACTTTCCGAGAACCCAGCAGAAGCGAGAAGCCCACAGACGCTGCCCCTCCTCTTTGAGGCGCTGAGAAAGACGCTGTCTTTTCTCCTGCTGAGAAAATCCAGCTCCGGCGTTTCCAGCCTACCCTTGCGGGTGACTGGGATATCGGGTCCTAATAGAGAGATACCAGACCTCCTACATTCTATTCCCAAGGTACAGAGTTGACTAAACCCTTAGAGAGAATTCTTGAACAGATCCTTGGCAACAAACCTACTTAACTTAAACTGCTACTTACTTACTCCTTCCCATGTATTAGGCTTAGGTCAGGTACACCGGGGTAGGCTTAGTTTAGAAGCACCAGTTGAGCACGTTAGCCTATGTATATATGTATATATATTTTATCCATTTTAAATTGTCTTATGGCTAAGAAACCATATCAATGCTTTTACAGTATTATTTCATAATACTCCTTTTACTGTACGTACTTTACTTTACATTAAGTATTGCAATTGTGGCAATTCATTTCTCTTGCATGAGAAGGAAGACTGCTCAATAAATAATACCTTTTATTGAAAACGCCTGTCTCTCTATTCTCTGCACCCTGGTGAAACGAAGTATGCACATCTGACTGAGTGAAATAGCTGTCTATTGTTTCACACGACTCTAGAGATTGACTCTTATTCTGAGGGAGCAAAGTTGTCATGTTTATGCGGTTGTCGGAAGCTGAATCCCTTCTTGTCTGAGCCAGGGAAGCTGATAACTTCCTATTCAGTCAAGAAAGTTTCCAGTGACCTCTGAGCTAGCTGGCGCAAACCTAAATTAAGTCTAACATGGGATGAGGACTCTCCGCCTCACAAAATCCAGTTAAAATGTCAACCTACTGCACAAAGGCAGTACCCGATTAAGCAAGAAGCTAAAAAACAGGTCAGGGAGATTTTAGATCAACTTGAATACCAAGGGGTGATTGAAACATGCACCTCTCAAATGAACAATCCTTTGTTTCCTGTCTCCAAACCAGACGATTCATATAGTCTAGTCTTGGACTACAGACATCTTAACTCATGTTGCAAAACATTTGCGGTACAAAATTTGCACAGTGCGGCACTAATGAATAACATAGTTCGCAAAAAATGCAAAACAACATTAGACATTTCTAATGGATTCTTTTGTCAAAATATTGCACTGGAAAGCAGATACTTAACCGCTTTCTCAATAATGGGGTCACAGAAAAATTTCTGTAGACTCCCACAGAGATTCAAGAATAACCCAGGATTATTCTCAGCCAGAGTAACAGAGTTACTACAAATGTATGATGATGAGGCATTATCTTATGTCGATGACATCTATCTCACAGACGACGACTTGGATACTCACTTGAAAAGAGTGAACACCATAATACTTGGGTTCGCAGCAGAGGGTTACAAATTCAACTTTAAAAAGTCACGAATTGCCCATCTATCGGTCCTGTTTTTAGGATACGAATTATCAAGTGAAGGCAAAAGCCTAGCAGACAACTTCTTAGAGAAGTGCGCTGTACTCCAAACACCAAAAACGCTGAAGAACTTACAATCGATTCTAGGCTTCCTGAATTTCGGAAGAACTTACATTCTAAATTATGCAGAGAAGGTTAAACCTCTCTACGAATTAATAAAACCTGATTTTAAACCAATCAACTGGACTCAGAAACACACAGAAATTTTGAGATCACTGCAAACAGACATGTTAGCTAAAACAAAATTAGAAACACGTGTCAATACACGCAACTTGCAATCCGAGTCATCCCAGGAAGATGCAGATTCACGTACCTGACCTCTAATGAGGGAGAAACGGTACCAATAGCATACAAATCACATTTGTACACACAAGCAGAAAAAACATTCAGTCTTACAGAAAATACTGTAAAGGCAGTTCAAACTGCTGTAGCAAGAGAAAGAGCCCTAGGCCAAGGCAAAAGAATAACTGTTTTTACAGCAGAATCATCCTTCAAGGCGCTATTCAGCCCAGTAAATCTAAAAACAGTGGCACTAGATCCAAAATAAATACAGTGGGAAAATTCTCTTGATACAGAAAAAGTGACATACTATTATGTTCCGAACATGAAAAAACGGAATGATTTGAAATATGAAGAAGAATATCCTCTGCCAATCGAAATTCTGCCTCTCCAACAGTACTCTTGTATAATCTATACAGACAGATTTGTACAGCAATACAATGTAGATGATAAATCCTACAATGCAGCCTGCGCAATTGTTAAAGGTCGCTTGCTCTGCGGTAAATTCAGACCGAAAATAACAAAAACTGAATCACTGAGAAACTGTTCGGCTCAGCGAGCTGAAATCAGATCTTTAAAGATGGCGCTTGAAAGTGCTGAGCTTGAATTCCCGACACTAATAGTGTGCGATTCGTATTTCTGCGTCAAATCTTACGATAATGATTTGCAGAACTGGGTTCAAAATGATTACAAAGACGACACAGGTGCCACAATCAAGCATAAAATGCTTTGGAAACAGGTAGTTCTTTTACAGAGAGAACTACAAAAGACTCACGTGATACACGCTCTGAGTCATCAACGTGATGACGCTCACGTTGCAGGGAATTCATTGGCTAATACAGCCACAGCGGAAGCAACTAAACCGGCTTCCGTAGCCACAAAAAAGCGTTCAGAAAAATACATAGATGGGGAACCCATGCTGGCGGTAAAAACATCTTCAAAAGGCAACTGTGCAGCACTACCCGTGAACTATCCACTCAATTATATATACGTAATAGACGCAAACTCCGTTCCTTTTGCTCGAATCCCTGAAGTGGGGGATAGAGTGATTCCAAACACGAACCGAGGAGTCTTATTAATAGCAGATGCACACATGGGTTAAGGTCCAAGGCACAAACAGATGAAGGAATCTCTGACAGAATTACAATCAGAATATTGGTGGCCGGGGATGAGCCTGCAACATTATAAATTTGCGAAGAGCTGTCCAGACTGCAACAGAGACCGCAGTAATGAGCCAACCGGATTATTGCCATGGCCATTTCTGTAGTTAGCATAAGGCTATCTATACATAAAATTCAGCGTCCTATTAATTCCTTTTAATACTAAATTCACTTAAGAATGTGGCCCCAGCGCTCGGCTGACGCCAGAACTGTTATAAAAGATTTGCGAGTCTTTATCGGCACATACGCAATTGCCATGCTTCATTCTGACCAGGGTCCTGCTTTTAGCTCTCGAGCTTATAAGGAGGCCATGACCAGCATGGGCATTGGATTGCGGTACTCTTGTCCCTTCCATCCTGAGGGAAACGGGGTTGTGGAAAGAAAAAACCGAGACATAAAGCAATCTATAACGGCAAAGGTATTAGGTTCGGGTGATGGGTGAGACCAGCATTTAACAAGTGTCCAACGTAGTCTTAAAAATCTGCCGAGAAATTCTCTAAAAGGTTTCAGCCCGTACGAACTATTGTTCGGAACTAGAATGTATGTTCAGGACATAGATAGTCATGCTTCAGTGGTAGAAGATAAGAAAAAATGCTTTGACATCAAAGATCTTTGGCTGTTTTACAGGTCTTAAATGAAACAAGAAAAGCCCTGAGCAACATAAAGTTAAAACAACAGCCGACAACCACTGAAGACACACCACCTGTCCCAGCAAGACCTGTCTGGATTCCAAAGATTGGGGATCTGGTCAGAGAGAAAATAGCGGTGAAGAAGGAATTTGGGCCTTCTTATAGAAAAGCAGTACCTGTCTTAGCAATCAACGGAACAAGATCAATTGTACTAGCGCCCCTTGCTGGTAAAAAGGAGAACCGAGTTGTATCCATCGACCTGGTAAAACCACAATCATGTGGCCAATAATAAGTAGTAGGCCCAGTGGACTCCTAAGAAATAGCAGAATACCAAAATTTGCTACAATCCAAGAGGTTCAAACTGAGAGACTAATCACATTTGATAAACCTGCAGTGAATAAAAAAGGACTATGCAACAATAATGCCATGGAACTTGTGCCTCTTGAAACCCAAATTGAAACAGTTCGTCAAGAAACACCAGTCTACAATGATGTAGCATCGTAATGTGCTAATGAAATGCAAATTGAAAAAACAATTCCAACAATTGACAGAACTGCATCTGGCTACTTCATCAATTTCGATAACTTTTTTGAAGATCAAAGCGACCCTGAAGTAACGCCAGCAACAAAGACTTTTAAAGACAAAGCAACAGAATTCTTTCATCAACTCAAAGAAGCATATCTAAATGCACCATTGATTGAATATTGAATTGTATTAGATGTTTTTAAATATAATCAATGGGAACATTGTGCAACTCCACCTAAAAGCAGTTCAAAAACATTCTATGAGAAATTCCACTACTTCTCAGGGTTTAACACAAGTGATGCAGAAACATTTTATTATAAACTGTTAGATAAAACAGGGACAAAAACCATGCTGACGAATACTAAATTGATCTATTCGGAAACATTTTATGAAAAAATGATTACATTTGGTTTTGATTTTTGGAAAAACAACATTTAAACAAAAACCATCTGGGGTACAAAAGAATGGCAGGTACAAGGCCTAGAAGCATTATTTCGAGCCTGCATGATCCCAGAACAAATAATGTTCTTGAATGACACCATTCAACAAACTACCTGTTTTAGCCTAGCCAAAATCAAAGACTTAAACAAACCGTCTATTCCAAAGCCAATACCTGATAACACAACCACAGATATTGAGATAGACGTATCCCACATTTTACATCAAAATAGAACACAACCTGATTGGAAAAAGTGGTTAATCTGGCCAACAGACACAAATAAATGTCAAGATAGATTCCTGAACAAAATACAGGGGTTAAAAATGACCAGACCCTAGATACTCCCAGAGACAACATCCAGGGATAGTAACAACATACAGTGTAGGGAAACTATGCCTTGAATGGCTACAAACATCCACACAGGCAGAAATTACGCAACACTTGTCTTTACTTAAAGATGGTGCTGACTTGCGCGATTTCATAATGGGACCACGCAAACAACGTCAAAAACGTTTCATATCGGCCAGTATATACGCTGCTTACAACGAGGCATGGAAAGTGACTCAAATTGAGACAGCAGAGAAAATACGAGAAATTGATCGTATTAATTTGGAAAAATCACTTTCTGTTGTGGACAATGGGTTAATGACTCTGTCCTCCAGAATATATTCACTGGACAGTATTGTATCATCTGCTATAGATATAATAGATCAGGACTTGCTAATGTTACAACATGGTCAGTCCCAATTACGTTCTATTGTACAGCTAGGCTGGAAGTTGCAAAACCTGCGTTCAGGCTATGTGCCTTGGCGTTTAATCAACACAATGTCATTGTTCTCTATCTTTAACCTTACTGATAAACAAATCAGTTTGGCACAGAAAGGAGCAGACTATACGATTCTGAGCATTGAAAAACTTGAGAGATTACCATTGACAATGTCAGAAAGACCTGTCATTGAATGGATAATACACAGAATTATCCCAATTCCGATAACAACTTTCCAATTTAAAAAATGCCAAGAGTATATACCAGCAGGCCAGTATGAAAGGTTGGGTAAAGGGTACATTAAGTCATCATGGAAATTACCTTATACACACACATGTTATAGTGACAAAAACCAGAATGTATTTCTTAGTGGTAATAATTGTAAACAATCACTAAGCGGTATACTTCTGTGCCAAGGTATTAATTTACATGGGGCCTGTGAGGGGACTTCAAATAACCTTTCATGCCACCAGCACGGCACACCTGCAACACAGATAGAGCCATTCTTTAGACAACTTTCTAACAGGAGTTACGTTCTAATAACGGACCACAGCTGTTGTGGCATGGTGCTAGGGAAAGCAAATCTCATAAGCGTTAGTTCCATGGTCACTTGCTGTATGCAAGCATTGTATCCAAACGGCCCTGGAGACTCAGAGGCGACGATTTGGCCTCCGTTGAATATCTCTTCTATACGAATTGATACTTTAAGCAGAATGAAGTCTGTGCTTTTACAGACAACAGTGCCCATCACGTCATCAAAAGAAACGTATGATCTTCAAGTTGCAAGGACAACGGCAGAGATACATACACTTTTATCAACTAATTGCCCCGAGCATTTCGTAGAAATGCTAAGCCAAATCCTAAATATGTCAGATGCCAGTGGTATCGCAAATGTATTTAAGACAATTTTTCGGGACTGTTAACACCCTTCGAAGCAGTCCTGGGCATCTTTCCCAATTTTGTCCATTCGGTCTTTGGCGGCCTACCACTACTTTTGGGACTCGTAGCAGGAATCTTATTTTTGACACTTCTGCTCCGATATGGCAAGCCAAAATGCAGACATGACTCCAGCAACAATGGAAGGAACGATCCTAGCAATACGCTACCGGGACTGCATAACTAAAGTCCTTGGATTAGCCTGGCTAAGAGATCTGAATATGACCTGGTTTCTTTCATTCAGACCTATTTGGCAGAACTGCATCTTACCTGTGCTTTGATGTATGCTATGGAGAAGAATGCGTGTTAGACACCTGTCTTACACTACAATCAGCAGTACCAATGGACATCGATACTTTGCTAAGTCCAGTAACGGCTCATGCATCGTGTTGTCCCCAGCGGTTACCAATCCTGATGATGGCATTCGTTGAGACTTCTCCACTACGATTAGGTGGTGGCAGTGAAGCAAGAAATGACAGCAACATCACCCAGGTACGACCTTCGTGAGCATTGCTGATCCTGAAATCGATGATAGCAATACTTCTCACGACTGCTCAGTTACAGCATTATCATCCTTGGTCGAACTTTCACCTGAAGCTGTAGACTGTTTTTTTGCGCATCTACCTGAAGTCATGTTCTCCCATGAACCAAAAGAATAACTTTTAAGCAAACCGGCACACAGCGTTCCCATGAACTCTGAATTCGGCCTTCAGCTTTGAAATACAAAAGCTACTGAAAACATTTGGAACTATTTTTTCCCCTGAAAACAAAATTATTTTTTCCAAATTCCAAAATATTTACCTTTTTTTGGCACACGTACTCTGCTTACAGTAGAACTATTCATAAAGAACAGAGCTTCTATTTTTAGCAAATCTAGAGACAATATGTTACCGCAGCCTCTAGCGCACTCACAAGCAATTTCATTTACATGTGATGAAATAGTCTCGACCTTCTTTTCTGTAATTAAGAGACATTTCATGTGTAATTTTCGCAAATCGTTCAGCAAAAGATATATGCAATTTTTTTGAATGATTACACTGCTTAAAAACGTACAGTACCTATAATGTTCCGTGTATTTCGCATACACCATTTCGAATGCAAAATGTATTTTGGGGTGGGTAGGAATACACATGCATCTTTATTGCTTAGTTTTTAGTAATTGATGGACATAAAACCGTGGAGTGGGTGATGTGTTTTATCTAGGAACCCGATTCAATATTGTGACTTTATGCCCCTATACGGCTATAATCAATAATATCCCTATAATGACATAGGGCCCGATTCACAGAATGAATTTAAGACTCAATCCTAAACTTACTACTACTTTGGTATTCACAGAATGCACTTACTACTTTTGGCATTCACAGAATGAACTTACTACTTTTGGTATTCACAGAAGTTAGGATTTTGTCTTAAGACAGACTTAAGACAGACTTAAGACAAAATCCTAACTCAAGTCTGTCTTAAGTCTGTCTTAAGTTTGTCTTAAGATAAACTTAAGACAAAATCCTAACTTCTGTGAATACCAAAAGTAGTAAGTTCATTCTGTGAATACCAAAAGTAGTAAGTGCATTCTGTGAATGCCAAAAGTAGTAATTGCATTCTGTGAATACCAAAATAGTAGTAAGTTTAGGATTGAGCCTTAAGTCCATTCTGTGAATCGGGCCCAGAATAATCAGATCCATATTTCAGTAAATGGCCCTTGCAGTCCAAGGCACAGCAAAAGCTACTTCCTTGGATTCCTAGAGAGCACACCGAGTTCTTTCGACACACCAAACCGCCAGCAACCTGGGAAAGCCCCGCTTGCTTTGTTTTGATTTGTAATAGAACTCCTGCGAGCACTGTAAGAACGGCCAGTTCTTAGTGACATCTTTATTGACGTCTTATGTCCAAACCATACGTCAAACTCGGCACCTTTCAGGTATAAATATACCAAATTTGCCTTAAGCAAACACACAGTGGTGATTCTGGAGCAGAGCAGCTAATCTACTTTCCGAGAGCCCTGCAGAAGCGAGATGCCCACGGACGCTGCCCCTCTTCTTTGACGCGCTGAGAAAGACGCTGTCTTTTCTCCTGCCGAGAAAATCCAGCTCCGGCGTTTCCAGCCTACCCTTGCGGGTGACTGGGATATCGGGTCCTGAGAGAGAGATACCAGACCTCCTACATTCTATTCCCAAGGTACAGTGCTGACTAAACCCTTAGAGAGAATTCTTGAACAGATCCTTGGCAACAAACCTACTTAACTTAAACTGCTACTTACTTACTCCTTCCCACGTATTAGGCTTAGGTCAGGTACACCAGGGTAGGCTTAGTTTAGAAGCACCAGTTGAGCACGTTAGTCTATGTATATATGTATATACATTTTATCCATTTTAAAGTGTCTTATGGCTAAGAAACCATATCAATGCTTTTACAGTATTATTTCATAATACTTCTTTTACTGTACGTACTTTACTTTACATTAAGTATTGCAATTGTGGCAATTCATTTCTCTTGCATGAGAAGGAAGACTGCTCAATAAATAATACCTTTTATTGAAAACGCCCGTCTCTCTATTCTCTGCACCCTGGTGAAACTAAGTATGCACATCTGACTGAGTGAAATAGCTGTCTATTGTTTCACACGACTCTAGAGATTGACTCTTATTCTGAGGGAGCAAAGTTGTCATGTTTATGCGGTTGTTGGAAGCTGAATCCCTTCTTGTCTGAGCCAGGGAAGCTGATCACTTCCTATTCAGTCAAGAAAGTTTCCAGTGACCTCTGGTGCTTGGGGAGTTATACATTGGACAACCCAAGGGATATGGGCAATTGACTCAACAGAGCAAGGGCAACCAGGACAGTGCAACTGTGTAGATGAAGGCCATCTCCACACAGCTGTAAAGGAGTTCACAGGAAGGGATCCAAATCTAAATTGGATGAAAAGCTTCCTATCCTGTGGGATCGTGATGACCTCCATGTATTGCCTGTATGCGCTTTGGAATTTGAAATCCATGAATTCTATTGTAAGATGGACTCTAAGCAAGTGCGTTACATTAGACCCGGCCACGCATTTCCAGTATTGTGTCTTAACCAGCCCTTTGCTTGGTAAAAGACAGGGGTCTTTAGCGTCCCAAGAACTCCCTAAGCCTATTGCTGCAAGTAGTGACCTGACTTTGGTAAACCTCCCGATTTAATTAAAACGGTCAATTTTGCAAACTTCATCAGAATCGGCTGCATAATAGGAGAGCTCTAGGGTTAGTTTCAGGGACAACCAAAAATGCAGGGAGGAAAGTTGTAATTTTTCCACAAAGGGTGGTCTGCACATGTCTAACCTTAAAGCACAAGTTACTACTTGTGTAACGATATATCTGTGAAAGACATTAGTTAGTGATAGATTCCTTACCTTAGAATATCCCCAGGCGTCAGACTGGATCCGGAAATTTTTGCGTAGCAATACCCCTGCGCGTCGGTAGGCGTCGTCTGCGGCTCTGCGTCCGGCGTCGATAGCGCTGGAATGACGTCGACGGAGTACTTAGACGCAGCCCATGCACGCTGATGTCAGTTCTGATACACAGCTTTTCCGCGCCAGATACGCAGAGCCATGATAGAGCCAAAACTGGTGCCATGAAACTAGGGCCCTGAAAGGGGGTATCCTTAACCCTAGATATCAGTTCACAGAACTGATATCGGATGGGTGGGTCGGTAAGGAATCTATCACTAACTAATGTCTCTTACAGATATATCGTTACACAAGTAGTAACTTGTGCATCTGAAAGAGAAACGTTAGTGATAGATTCCTTACCTTAGAATAGATACCCTAGCAATACCAACCCCGGTGGTGGGTCTGTGAACCAATAATCACACCAGAAAGTCCAGGAGGCGGAACGGCCAAAGAAGCCATCCCTCCGGACTTGACTGTCCAGGCAGTAGTGTCTTGCGAACGTGTGCAGCGAGGCACACGTAGCTGCCTGGCAAATGTCCTGTAAGGGGATTCCTCGGCCCAAGGCAGTTGTTGTTGCGTGCTTATCTAGGATCCTGATCGATACTGTGACCTTATGCCCCTATTCGGCTATAAATCCATTTATTCCCTATATTGGCATAACCGTACAAGTACAATATTCAGAAAGTCATCTCTGGCCTCACACGAACAGAGCCACATTCCAGAAAAGTTTTCTCTGCCACTTCCTTTGCAACCAATTAGTGCAATGACAGAGCAGAAGTCACTATCTGGAGATTCCTAGATTAACACTCCGAGTTCTTCAACAAGATAAAAACTCAGCAAACCTGGAAATCCCCGCTTGCTGTATTTTGATTAGTAATGGAACTCTAATGAGCAACTGATAGCTATCACTTCCTAGTGACATCTTTAATTGACGTCTTATGTCCAGCAAACTTACGTCAAACCAGGCACCTGTCAGGTATAAATATTACCAACGTTGCCTTAAGCAATTGCCTGTTGCTAGCTGTCTGCTGCTGCGCCTGTCGCCGTTGTTAGCTGAAGCTAGCACCCTGTTGCTGCAGCCTGCTGCCCGTCGCCTGAAGCTGCTGATACCATTATCGCTGCTAAAGCGCGAACGATGGTGTGGTGTAACTAGGAGCTGAACAGCCGTCCCTCTGCGAAGAAACCCAGCAGATGCCAGATGCCCGCGGACGCTGTCCCCCCTCCTCCTCCTCGACGCGCTGAAGAGAGGCGCTGCCTTTCTCCTGCTGAGAAATCCAGCTCCAGCGTTTCTGGTCTACCCTCGCGGGTGACTGGGATACCGAGTTCCCCCTGAAGGAGATACCAGACCTCCATCATTCTATTCAGAGGTATGGTGTTGACTAAACCCTTAGTGAGAATTCTTGAAGCAAACCTTGGCAAAACCAACTTAAACTGAAGCTACTTACTTACTCCCCTCCCAAGTAGTAGGCTTAGGTCAGGTACACTGGGGTAGGCGTAGTTAGAAGCACCAGTTGAGTATTTTAGCCTAATGTATATATGAATGTATATATGTTTTATTACTTTTAAACCATTGTATGGCTAAGAAACCATATCAATGCTTTTACAGTATTATCTTGCAATACTTATCTTACTGTACGTACTTTTTATAATAACAAGTCTTGCAATTGTGGCAATACATTTCTCTTGTACGAGAAGAAAGACTGTTCAATAAATGTTAACCCTTTATTGACAAACGCCCGTCTCTCTATTCTCTACATATTGTGAAAGTAAACTGCACCAACCTGACTGAGTAAAATAACTGTTGTCATGTTGCACGGTTGTTGGAAAACTGAATCCCTTCTTGTCTGTGCCAGGGAAGCTGATCACTTCCTATTTCAGTCAAGAAAGTTTCCAGTGACCTCTGAGCTAGTTGGTAACAAACCCAATTAAGTTTAGCATCGTCAGTAGAGGCCTGGAAGATCCGCACTTCTACGTCAATACTACTGTTTATGTTATTCCAATGCGCAGGGCCTAGTGGGAAACTAGGAACTACACTACATGGCGCCCAAACGTTTGGTAAGGCGATAAACTAACGCAAGACGTTAGAGTAACTCAGTCGTGCATATTTCACACAGACCCCTTTCTCCCGTAAATACTCCAATAGACGTCTGGAGTGGGTGAAAGGTTAAAATCCGCCCGAACTCAGTAGGAAGAGATTCCTATGTAAAGCTCTGGTTTATTCAACGTTGAAGGATACAGTGTTCCAAAATATTGTGCACCTAATCTTTGTTTCCTTGGAGACCTACTCTGCAAACCTTGCATTTTAACAATGCCAGGAGAAAACGGAACCACTGGGGCCGCAGTAGATGCGACTCAGCAAGGTCCCGAACACACAGACCCGGATGCAATTATCATCCCGGTCCATTTAAGAAAATCTATAACTTTAAAACTTATAGAAAACGGACTGACACCACAAGGTGGTACAGTAATTTTCGTGATAGAGGCACACGAATATCGGCAGACAGAGGTATTCTATTCATGGATACACTTTCCAGCGGCAAACGCCAGAACAAAAGAGTTTCACTATTACAAAATAGAGGAACCTCCGGAAGAATACGCTCCTTTCGAGGAGACTGAAATCCCACTAAAATTCCAAGAGCACCTGCTCTGGTTTAATGGCGCCCTAAAACATAATGATCACATAACTAGGCTCGGTCCACTAGGTAGACCAGGAGCAACGTGGCCGGTTCTAGCCAGCTACACACCACACCCGGACATTGGAAAAATGTCAAAAGAAGAACTCTTAGTTAACATAGGAGAATTAACAAAAGCATATAGAGAGTTAGTAAAATTATTTATTAAAAATAATTCAAACACTCCTAAAAAGAGCTGGGATGGAAATAAACAATCCACTCCCAAGGAAAAAGTTTTCCAGTCCAGAGGAAGGTCTCCTCGACGGAGGGAAAGAACTCCGACTCGAGAACACCAGTCTCCCCAGAGGGAGCCCTCTGAGAAAAGATATAACCTTAGAAATAGGGATAATCTGAAAAAACCTGATAGATATCAAAGTATTGATACACGTCCCTCTCGATCTTTTTCGCAGAAATCGGAAAGAAGAGGACGGTCAGACCCAGGAGAGCACACCAAGTCCAAAGACAAGGAACCTGCTCAGAGTAAAAAATCTCAATTTCCAAAAAAGAAGGTAGCCAGTATTAGAGTAATCAACCATGCCGAGAATACTGAGGACACAGTTGAAAAACGGGGAGTGGGCATTGACAATGTTGGACAGTGCAGCAGAAATCAGTATAGCGCGCAAGATCTTGATGAGTCATCTGGAGACAGTGGACACGAATGAATTCATTCAGGTTGAAACTGCCGACACCAGACTTAGCGAGCCCCATAAAATATACGAAATAACATTGCGTATAGAGGGTGATAAGACTAGGAAAATAAGAGGTCTATTTTGGGATAAGCTCTCAAAAGGCTACGATATTCTGTTAGCTGAAAAAGATTGGCCCCCAGAGTTTGTCAGGGAGTGCCCTCATGGCGAAGAAGTGATTATGCCTGCCTTCTCGAATCACATTCCGATTCACAAAAAATATACATATGCAAGGAAATGGGCAGTAGCCCAGGCACCGGCATTGTATAAAAATCATGTAGGATGGGATGAGGACTCTCCTCCTCACAAAATCCAATTAAAAAGTGAACCAACTGCCCAACGGCAGTATCCCATTAAGCAAGAAGCTAAAAAACAAGTCAGGGAGATTTTAGATCAACTTGAATACCAGGGGGTGATTGAAACATGCACCTCTCAAATAAACAATCCTTTGTTTCCTGTCTCCAAGCCAGACAATTCATATCGTCTAGTTTTGGACTACAGACATCTTAATACATGTTGTAAAACATTTGCAGTACAAAACTCGCATAGTGCAGCCCTAATGAATAACATAGTTAGGAAAAAATATAAAACGACATTAGACATATCTAATGGTTTCTTTTGTCAAAACATTGCACCAGAAAGCAGATATTTGACCGCTTTCTCAGCATTTGGGTCGCAGAAAAAATTCTGTCGACTCCCACAGGGGTTCAAGAACAGCCCAGGACTATTCTCAGCTAGGGTAACAGAGTTACTACAAATATATGATGATGAGGCATTATCTTACGTAGATGATATCTATCTCACAGACGACGACTTGGATACTCACTTGAAAAGAGTGAACACCATTATACTTGGGTTCGCAGCAGAGGGTTACAAATTCAACTTTAAAAAGTCTCGAATTGCCCATCTGACAGTACTATTTTTAGGGTACGAGTTATCAATTGAAGGGAAAAGCCTAGCGGACAACTTCTTAGAGAAGTGCGCTGTACTCCAAGCTCCAAAAACGCTGAAGAATTTACAATCCATACTAGGTTTTCTGAATTTCGGAAGAACTTACATTCTAAATTACGCAGAGAGGGTTAAACCTCTCTACGAACTAATTAAACCTGATTTTAAACAAATCAATTGGACTCAAAAACACACAGAAATTTTGAGATCACTGCAAACAGACATGTTAGCTAAAACTAAATTAGATACACGTGACAACACACGCGGTCTTGTAATCCGAGTCATCCCAGGAAGATGCGGATTCACGTACCTAACCTCTAATGAGGGAGAAAAGGTACCTATTTCAATTAAATCTCACTTGTACACACAAGCAGAAAAAGCATTCAGTCTCGCAGAAAGAACTGTGAAAGCAGTGAAAATTGCATTAGCAAATGAACGAGAACTAGCACACGGCAAACGGATTAATATCCTCACAGCGGAATCCGCCTTCGAGGCGCTATTCAGCCCAGTAAACCTGCCTACAGTGTCACTGGATCCGAAATGGATACAGTGTGCAGATTCTCTAGGAGCAGAAGATGTGAGATACTAGGTCGCTCCACAATTTGAAGAACTGAATGATTTAGAATATGAAGAAGAATATCCTCTGCCAATCGAACTTCTGCCTCTCCCACAATACGCCTGTATAATCTATACAGATAGGTTTGTACAGCATTTTAACGTAGAGAGCAAATCCTACGATGCAGCATGTGCGATTTGCTGTGCGGTAAATTCAGACCGAAAGTAACAAAAACTGAATCTGTAAGAAACTGTTCGGTTCAGAGAACTGAAATCAGATGTTTGAAGATGGCGCTCGAAAATGCAGAACGTGAATTCCCGACACTTATCGTGTGCGATTCTCATTTTTGCGTCAACTCTTACAATAATAAACTGCAGAGGTGGATTGAAAACGACTACAAAGATGACACAGGTGCCACAATAAAGCATAAATTGCTCTGGAAACAGGTAGCTCTTTTACATAAAGAACTACAAAAGACTCACGTAGTTCACGCACAGAGTCTTCAACGTGATGGCGTTCACGTTGCAGGGAATTCATTGGCTAATACAGCCACAGCTTGGACTTGGACCCTGACGCCGTGATGAGCGTGATGACTCCGACCTCGGTCGCACTTCGAGCAGGGTTTGAACCCGTGCATCCCTACCGGCACCAACAGAGTCGAAGACTCAAAGAAAAAGAATGATCAAAAAGATCAAACGTTTAGTCAAAAAATGACTAGGGGTAGAGCTTCTCCGGATCTGCGCTAGCTGGCGCGGAAAAAAGAAGAACTGATGTCAGCGCGCATGGGCGGCGTCTAAGTACTCCGACGACGTCATTCTGGCGCTAATGATGGAATGAAATCAAAAGCCGACTTCAAGTCGATGCATGCTCGGCAGAGACTACCCCTTCTATAGTAACTGTTTTCCAGGTCAATAATGAGAATCAAAAAACCTGATCAATTGGGCTGACTTTCTTTCTAAACTCAGCTTGGAATGGAGATAGGATGATAGTCTCCTCCACCCAAGCAGTGCTCTTCATAAGAAGTGCACAGGACAAGACATTTTGAGCACCATCAATAAGGTCAATGGGCCTGTAGTTGTATGGTAGCGAGCCGCAGACGACGCCTACCGACGTGCAGGGGTATTGCTACGCAAAAATTTCCAGATCCAGTCTGACGCCTGAGGATATTCAGATGAGAGGAGCAGGGTACTCTGGGAAAGAGAGCATAAGGATCTCAAGAATTTGTTCTCAGTGATGAGGAGCCCCTTCTGGTATCAAACCCCCAGAGTTCAGCCCAGTACAGAGCAGAGCCCACTACTTTGTGGTAAAAAATCTGTAGTGGTGATGCTTTTGGTGTTGACTAGGCGCATCTGTGCTCCTTCATCAGAGCCCCAGTGATCTGCTTCTGTTGAAGAATCTGGTTCGTAATGTGGTGCTTCCAGGCCATTTCCTCAGAGAGGGTCACTCCCAAGTAGTCAAATGTTACTACTCTATCAAGGGGAATCCCCCGAGAGCCAGTTTCCCTTTGAACGATTTGTGAGGGTTCATTAATAGGAGTTTTGTTTTCGATGTGTTGACCTCCAGGCCTCTCAATCCACAGAAAGCATTGAAGCGATCTAACAACAGTTGAAGACCACTGTGGGTCTTGGAGACCAACAGTGAGTCGTCTGCAAACAGTAGGGTTGTTACTTTGACGCTCCCCAAGGTAGGAGCATCAGCGGGTACTTCCGCTAGGTGGTTTACCACTTCATTGATAAAAAGCAAAAACAGCGTGGGAGCCAACACATAGCCCTGTCTGACCCCCCTGTTGATGCTAATCGGGATTGTGAGCTGCCCTTTTTCCCCCCAGTGGACCCAAGCGAAATTATCCTCGTTAAGGCGAATGACCAGAGTGAAGATAGGGGAAGGGAGACCCAAGTCCTGCAGGACATGCCATAATTTGTGCCTGGGAATGAAATCAAAAGCCGACTTCAAGTCGATGCATGCTCGGCAGAGACTACCCCTTCTATAGTAACTGTTTTCCAGGTCAATAATGAGAATCAAAAAACCTGATCAATTTGGCTGACTTTCTTTCTAAACTCAGCTTGGAATGGAGATAGGATGATAGTCTCCTCCACCCAAGCAGTGCTCTTCATAAGAAGTGCACAGGACAAGACATTTTGAGCACCATCAATAAGGTCAATGGGCCTGTAGTTGGATGGTAGCGAGCGACCGCCCTTCTTAAATACCGGGATAATCTTGGCTTCCTTCCACGAGGGTGGTATTGGGGCCCCAGCAGCAATTTCATTAGCAAGAGCCCAGATATACTTGGACAAGTTATCGTTGTCATGGAGGAAAAGGTCGCCAGGAACTAA
Organism: Lissotriton vulgaris; assembly: GCF_964263255.1. Taxonomy (NCBI): domain Eukaryota; kingdom Metazoa; phylum Chordata; class Amphibia; order Caudata; family Salamandridae; genus Lissotriton; species Lissotriton vulgaris. Next base: position 121,003,395 of record NC_141686.1, read on the forward strand.
ATCAGGCCTGACCCTTTGTTCCTAACCACTGAGCTTATACTTTGTGAGATTTCATCTAAAGAAAAAAACTCAGGGGTCCGAGGGCTCATGTAGTTGACGAATGTGCCTTCACTAACCATTGCTCCTGTTCCTGTCTAGACTGTAGAGAAGTGTTTATGCCAGGTGGAAATGGCAATGTTATTAGTCAGAGGCGTTGGTCTATTAATATCGCCCCTGGTCACCAGAATCCAAAATTGTTGTGAATCCTTACTCCAGCAAGCGTCCTTCATCCGGAGCCATAGGTTCACGTTCCAGTCCTTTTTGGCTTTGGCCTGAGCTTTCTTGTAGCATCTCCTTGCTTCTTTTAGAATGTCACGTTGTTTGCTCTAATAGCAGCGGGCAATTGTAATTTTGATTTTCTACACTCCTGGTTGAGCCTAGAGGAATGTGGTCTGGCTGGTTTCAGCTTGCTTTGAGGCCTAAGGGGCATACTAAATTATGATGCTAACTGATTAAAAAAGTATTTGTGGCAGGACGTAATCTTTAAATACCCATCATACTGCTAAAGCAGTCTGAGTAGCTCACTGGTGCTCTCTAGGAGTTTGCCCTTCATGTCTTCTAATTTTGAAGTATCAGTGCCTACGTGTGCCCGCTTAAGACACCTGTCATTGTTAGTCGGGCATACCTCCTTGGTCGAAAGTCTTATGTGAGGGTGGCCAAGATTTTTATCCCACAAAGATAACATATCAAGCTTGAGAGGATTGTTGTCACTGTCAGGGGTCCACCCAACTACCATGCCCAACACTCCATGCCACAATCTGACATCTAACAAGATGTAATCAACACGGCTCATATGGGTGGTGCAATTAAAGGTGTTTGCCCCCAACTTGTTGGACTTGGTCGGGCCATTGGCAGCCCTAAGCCCATACTCGAGAGTTAATGCATTTGTTGTACCTTTAAAGCTATAAATGAGACACATACTCAAAGAGTAAATTGGAAATTAGAAAAATAACACTTACTTTTTCATTTTTATGAAACCAAGAAATTCATTCAAAAGTAAGTACTATGGGCCATATGTAGGTAAATGGCATTTACTGAATCGTAAATACCGAATTTTACCGATTCGGTATTTACAATTCGGTAAATGCCATGTAGGTAAAAATTCTTTAACAATTTCCGAATCGGTAATATTCGGTAATTACCGAATCGGTATTTAGCGATTCGGTAATTGCCATTGATTCCTATGGGCCTTGAGGCCCATAGGAATCAATGCCAATTACCGAATCAGTAAAAACCGATTCGGTAAATTTACCGATTTGTCAAGGGGGACAGGGTGTCACTTTGACACCCTGTTTCACCCCTGATTCTGGCTTGTGTGCCATGTGGCACACATACATGCCTTAGGGCATGTATGTGTGCCACATGGCACAGGTGTACATGCACAGATGTGCATGTACACAGAAATTCGTTATTTACCATGCCATTGTATTTCATGGTAAATAACGAATTTCTAAGGGCCTGTGGCACTGTTTCCAGTGCCACCTACATCCCAAATTTCTGATTCTGTACATTTACCGATTCAGTAATTTGCCGATTCAGTAATTTGCCGATTCGGTAAAATTACCGATTCGGTAAATATACAGAATCGGTAATTTTCTGGCCCCCTACATCTGGAAGTACAAATACCGGTCGGTAACGGTCGAAATCAGCCGTTACCGACCTGTATTTTGCCACCTGCATATGGCCCTATGTTTGTTAACAATTTTTATGGGTATGTAAAACTTTCAACCATGTGGTCTTTTATGCACAATGCAATCCTATAGGAGAAAAAGTCATAAATACATAAAGGAAAGTACAGCCAGTTTCAGGAGTTCACCTTATGGCTTTCAAGTTGTGGTGGTCCAAGGTCCAAAGTACTACCTGCAGTTCTTCTGGAACTGCTCAGGTTTCACCAGGAGCCGGGAGATGGTGAAAGGGTAGCTGGGCACGCTATGGTGAAGGGGGGCCACTTGGAAACAGGCTGCACAGGGGGACTTGGGGAAGTCCAAAAGCTCACAAATGGGGCTTGGGTTAGAAGGGGTTTTGGAGCAAGGGGGCAGAGCCAATTATTCGGTACCTGGGCCAGCCGGCTCAAGTGCAGAGCAGTTATGGTGGTTCGGCTGATTGCACAAAGATCCTCCTTGAAGTTAGGAGCAAGCAGCTGGCAGGGTCAAAATCAGGACAGATGAACCAATCACGAAGTGGGTCTCAGTGATGCCAATCCAGACTGGACTCTTCTGTTTTTGTTTGAGGCAGGGTGTCTGGAATCCCCGTGATTGGTTCTGCACGGCTTCGGTTGGTCCTGGTGTCTTCACACTTGGTGGTTGTACCTTCTCCTGGTTGTCCGCAGTGTCGGTCAGGCCAGGGAGCTGCAAGGCGGCAGTCTGGCAGGCTATCCAAGGCTTTGGTAGTCCTCCAGCTTGCAGGACAAGTCACTATGTTGAGATTGCCAAGAGAGGTACAAGCAGTAGGCCTGGGAAGATGCTGACTCAAGTGACCAAAAAGCTCTGCAGCGCTACGCAGAGTTCCACAGGCGACAGAGTGCATTAGGATGCGCAGTTCACGCTGATATTTAGTGCCAGCTGTTTGTCCAGTGCTGGAAAATCAGCACAAACGGTACTATGCACAGCACAAGACATTGCTGCATCTTTCTGTCGCTTGAATAGAATTTCTACTCAAGAGGCACCTCTCTCAACACAAACCAATGGTTTCCAAACACAAGCAATCATGATCATCCACGACCGCTTGCGCTGAGAAATCTGGCAAGGAGGTAGTCTAGCGTTGGATTTTCCTTGCTCGCTGACGCTGGGGAGCACGAGAGAAGAAAAAAATCTACAAACCCCATGAACAGAGCGGAGTTCACCTCCCAGGCCTAGCGGCTAGGCAGGGGTTTGAGCCAAAAGTTCTCTGCTCTTATGCAGTTTTCCCTAGACAGTGACCCTTCCTCATTCTTCTTCTCTTGATATGTCGAACTTGGTTTCTTGGTTTCAAGGTTGCCACCTAAATACTCAACTTAAGGGTGTTGAAGGCGAGTGACAGGTAGTAGCCAACTCCCTCTATTTTACTACTTCCTGCACCTAGTAACGATTAGTGAAACTGCAGCCTGATGTGATAATTTCAATGCTTTTGCATTTGACTTTTGAGGGACACCTAGTAACGACTAGTTGAACTGCAGCTCTTTGTAGAATTATTTTGAAATTGGATACTATAATATTCACTGTCCACTGCTATTCTCGTCCCTTAATGCTTTGCAGGGCCTTTGGTTGTGATTGTATTTTTGCCCATAAGGTGCTTGGGGTGGTACTAAGAGGATGGGACCAACACCGAATCGTTCAGCAAGATGTGCTCTTTGTTTTCAAGGCATCTGCTTGGTTCTCTCCCTAGGTTATGGAGGATCCCAAAATCATCACCTCTCTCACTGCTTGCTAAATTTCATTTTCACTTTTTTGAAATGACTATATGCATTTTAGCATGTAAAGACAGAGATACTTGTTATTTTGTCAAAAGTATATGAGGTTTCTGTTTTATTAATTGGGAGTCTGACGGAGCGGAATTCACAGAGTTGTTGTTCAACTTAGTGGATAGTACCCCGCTAACTACGCCCACCCTTAGTGTGAGCACGCTGGTTACTTGAACATGAAATAACTCTAACAAGCAAGGGACAAAAAGTGTTTGGTAAAATAGGAACAGTCCATAAATTTAACAATGTGGCTGGGAGAACAGTTACAGGCATAGGGTCTGAGGAATGTCTTAATTTACAATCGGTATAACATAAACTTTAATACAGTTCATTCCACCAATCCTTTATGTTTTGGATGAAGAATCCAGGTGGGCCTCAACCTTGCGTGGACACATTGTGGCCAGTATAAACGTGTCCATGGGCCCGATTCATAGAATATACTTAAGACTCAATCTTAAACTTTGGACAAGAATCCAGAGCACACTTCGTGTATCCAATCAAATTTCAAACTTTAAACGGTCAAATGGTTAAAGCGATGGGATAGATCAAACACGCATAAGTATTTCAAAACGATTTTATTGTTCAACAGTGTTCTTTCCTCAGAATCACTGTGCTTATCACTCTAGCCTACACGTGTTTCATCACAGCATGTGGCTGTGAATCTTCAGGGCTGATCTGAATGATCAAGGCGCGTTATCGGGAGACCGGTGATAATTCCGTCCCGGTCCTAATCGGGATGTTTACGTGTTGTAGGAGAACGGTACCGTAAGTAATCGAGTGCAGCTCCTGTTTTCGCATTCGGAAACAGGAGCTGCACTCGGCTCAACCCACGGGCAAACAGCCCGAATAGCACCGACGCTGTGTGAACTGTTACACACGATCCCCATTTTTGACGAAACGGCAACCGATTACTTACGGTACCGTTCTCCTACAACACGTAAACATCCCGATTAGGACCGGGACGGAATTATCACCGGTCTCCCGATAACGCGCCTTGATCATTCAGATCAGCCCTGAAGATTCACAGCCACATGCTGTGATGAAACACGTGTAGGCTAGAGTGATAAGCACAGTGATTCTGAGGAAAGAACACTGTTGAACAATAAAATCGTTTTGAAATACTTATGCGTGTTTGATCTATCCCATCGCTTTAACCATTTGACCGTTTAAAGTTTGAAATTTGATTGGATACACGAAGTGTGCTCTGGATTCTTGTCCAATTACATTAGAGAGAGGTCCCAGAACCTCTTCTCCTACAGAGGTTAAGGTTTTCCTCTGCCAAGAAGCACCTAATTCTATACCACGAGACTTTAATACTTACCGTGACAAGCTGAGCGCCATATTCCTGAACACTTAAAAACCTGTTCTCTGACTTTATATCAATCTTAAACTTACTACTATTTTGGTATTCACAGAATGCACTTACTACTTTTGGCATTCACAGAATGAACTTACTACTTTTGGTATTCACAGAAGTTAGGATTTTGTCTTAAGTTTGTCTTAAGGCAGACTGAAGACAAACTTAAGACAGACTTAAGACAAAATCCTAACTTCTGTGAATACCAAAAGTAGTAAGTTCATTCTGTGAATGCCAAAAGTAGTAAGTACATTCTGTGAATACCAAAATAGTAGTAAGTTTAGGATTGAGTCTTAAGTTAATTCTGTGAATCGGGCCCATTATGTCTGGTATGGGGAGTGCATGATGACTCCTTGTACTTTGTGTGCTGTGTCCTGATTGGCTGAGTGTTCCTAATTTTATGTGGCATCTGATTTTTGGTGTTTTGGGAATGCACACACCCCTCCTGCCATGTGTGTTTTATTGGGCCCAATCTCCTTGGACCATTGTGGTGTCGCTGAGCCTATCTGTGGGTTTCATATGGGGTTTCCTGCTCGCATGTTTGTCTGCTGGCTACGTGCTACCCCACCTGTGATTTGTCAATCAGTGGCCTCCGCCTTGATCTTAGGGCCTGCCTAACTATGTATTTCTGCATCAGGTTGATGTGGAGTTCACAACTGGTCAATAAAGATGCAATTTTGTTCCGTACATCAATGTATTGTCATTCAAATTGACATTGACTTTTTCAATATTAAAACACCTCCTAATCTTACAAATTTTATAGAGTGTCTTGCTGCCACTAAGTGGGGCTAGGACAGGGGGTGGCATCTCTGCTACCTGGGGATGCCTTGGTCGCATAACAAAGGTGGCAAGGCATGTTAAGCTTTCTGCTCTAGAGTGCGTTCCTGCATGGAGAGGGTGAAAAACACCACTGTACAGAGTCAGCTTTGTTCCGGGCCTCTGAGAGCCATGGCTCTCACTTCAGGAGATCAGAAACCTGTCTAGGGTGCCTGGATGGTCGAGACCAAAAAAGTCAACACACTAGTGGTTAGCAGATTTTCAGGGGGCATCATTGACATCAGTGTAGATTTATTAAGATGAGAGGTTTGCTACCAAAACATTTCGGGGTACAGTGAAGCCATCATGTAGCTGGGGAACTCGTAATCATGCGTGTCCAGCACATGTATTCGGTATGGCTTACCTGTACCCTTGTGGTATCTAAGGGTGAACCTAGATATCATAAAGACACATCCACTCACACAGATATGCCCACTTAGGGTGTAGTGCACATGCCTTAGGCTGTAAGGCCTTCTGTAGGGGTGACTTACCTATACCACATGCAGTGTTGTGTAGGCAAGGCACACAGAGATGTGGGCCTTGGTAACTCTTCACTTTTCTCTGCACCAAGACACGCAGGCTGCAATGGCAGAGTGCGTGGCTTAGTGAGGGGTCTCTTAGAGTGACACAATTCATGCTGCAGCCCTTGGGGGCCCTCTTTAGACCCAATGCCCTAAGTACCAGGGTTACTATTTACTAGGGACTTACATGGAATCTAAAGTGGTGCCAATTGTCGAAAATGCTACAGTTTAGGGAACCACCACTGATACTGGGGACCTGGTTAGCAGGAGCCCAGAACACTTTCAATCAAAGTTGCATCAGATAGCAGGCAAAAAAGTGTGGGGGGAAGGGGGGTAAATATATATCAAAAGGAGCTCTTTCCTGTACTGTTCTTTAGCCACCACTTCAGATCTTTTGTGGTTCCCTCTGAGATCTGAACCATGTCAGAGAGATTTTCCTGATGCTGTGCCCACTGGGACTTTAGGTCCCACTGCAATATGCCATGGGGCATTAGAAACAATCAGGATGCATGAGGCTCAACAACCTCAGAGTGAGTTTCACAGAAGCCCAGGATAGACGCTAAAAAATCAAAATCATAGGCTGCATATACTGGATTTGATGTTCGGGAGGACAGACCCAAAACTACACCCTGTCCAGAATGGCTCTGATGAAAAGGAGCCTCTGAGAAGGAGTCAGGTGTGACTACAGCATGTTGATAGCAAACTTAAGTGAAGGAAGATTAGCCGTAGTCTGAAAGTAGGAGATGACCACCTGGGGCGAGCCTAATTTCAACTGGCAATCTTCGAGGTAGGAGAAAATTTGAATCCCCGAACTTTGCAGATGTGCTGCAGCCACTGCCATAACTTTCGTGAAAACAGTTAGGGAACTTTCAGGCTGAAAGGGAGCCCGGCAATCTGAAAATGCTCTTCTCACACCATGAACCGCTGGTAAAGTCTGTGGGCCAGCAAGACAGAAATGTGGAAATATGTGTACTGCAAGTCCAATTCTACCCTCCAGTCTCCTGGTTCCAGAGCAGATAGGACTTGCATGAGCGTGAACATTCTGAATTTCTCTTTTCTCAAGTAGAGGTTGAGAAGTCACAGATCCATCCTTATTTGGCACCAGAAAGAAGTGGGAAATCACAATCACAATCTACTTTTGATGGCTCCCTTGGCCAAGAGAACCTTCATTTCTTGGCGGAGCAAGTAGAGATGGTCCTCAGTCAGCCAATCGTACGTGGGTGGCATGAGTGGTGGGGTGGTAACTAAGGGAAGGGATTAGACCCTTTGGATAATCTGGAGAACCCAACGGACTGATGCCACTGACTAGCAGTGCGGCAGTTGATGGTGTATCCTGCCTCCCACTGGATGGCCATGATGGTCGGAGGGCAAACTAAAGAGTCTTGAAGGCAGCGGCTGCCGGGGGAGAGGTGGGCTGACTCAACTACTGCCTGCCTGTCTCATGCTGTGTGTGGGACCCACGTTTTTAGCCACAAAAAGGCTGAGAAGCCTGATGGCCTTGGTGGGTAGGTGGGTAAGGACGCAGTTGGAGACCCCTTCAATGGCCACGAAATGGGCGAAAGGCAGATTAGGGTTGGCAATGAGAACACAGAAAAGCCCACGGTTCAGGTGCTGCCGTGTCATGGGGCCTAGAGTGCAGACACTCATCAGTAGACATCGATGGATGCTGTGAAATCGAATATCTCTTTAACTTCTTGGTCTTCTTGTGTTTGTGAGACATACCTGACTTGCTAGACAATTTTAAGTGTGACCGTCAGTAAGGGCGCTGTGAAAGGTCCCGGGACCTTCCGCGTGAATGGGACCTCGAGTGTCGCGGAGTAGACATATGTTGAGCGGCGAGGAGCTTTAGAGAGCACTCATTCTGCACCGCATCCTAACAGGTCTTGGAGTCATGGTCCTGCTCCACGCTTCACAAACATACCAAGTGGGGGGCTTTCATCTTCCTGTGACAGGCCCAACATGGTTTTAAACTAACCGGTTTCTTATGTGATAACTCTGCATACCAAGAGAAAAAACTCTAAAAAGTTTGACCAACGTAAACAAAATTACTGAGGGGTAGGTCAGACAGGATCAGTGCTACCTGAAGCAGAAAGAAAAGAACTGACGTCAGAGCCCCAAAATAGCACCTATCTAGGTATTGCACACATCACTTCTGGCGCAGACATTGCTGGCGATGACACGTGGAGCTGAACTATGCCACTTAACAATGCTTAGGGGTACTGCTTGAAATCATTTTTAAATCCAGTCTGAGACCTGGGGGTAATTTGAAGGTAAGGAATTTGCAACAAGAAGTCTCTATTAAATGCATCAGCTTGGACAGTGTAGTGAGAAAATATGAGTTGTCTGTAGCACATCAAACGTAAAGTATAATTAGTATAAGAATACAGCAAATGTAAGAACCAAGCATAAAATAAATTTGTGCACAATCAAACAAGCAGGGGCATGCATGCAGCAAAGAGGTTGCACCCATACAAATCTAAAATTCTGATGATGTCATCTGCTGTTTGGCGTGCAATAGAGGAAGGTACTACTGAGATGGAGCAAAGCAAGGAGTGATCCGAATCCCTGTCAGAGGGGGCAGAGTCAGAGTCATCAGTTGTGGCACATGTCCCCAGGTCATACATACCTGTGGGGTACCGCAGGGATCTGCCCTCTCACCGCTCCTTTTTAACATATAATTACAGCCTCTGATTGCTGCGCTAAATCAGATGGAGTGTCAGATTTACAACTATGCCGACGACACACAGATTATCATACAAATTGAGGACTCACCTGGAGCCCAAGCTAGGTTGCATAACATCCTAAAGTTCACGAGTAACTGGATGTCCTCCAACTCCTTAAAGATCAATCCAAAGAAGACCGAAGTGTTGCCCATTACCATCTCGGGCAACCCTTGGAACGACCTTCTCTGGCCTCAGGAGTTGGGCAGGGCCCCGATACCAGCGAGGGTGGTGAAAAGCTTGGGTATCCACATTGATGGTAATCTATCTATGAAAGATCAAGTGTCGTCGGTGGTAGGCACATGCGTTGGCCTCCTAAGGCAACTCCGGAAAATCTCTCTAATGCTGTCTTTTTCTACCCTAAGGACGGTGGTGTCTGCAATGATTCTAGGGCGTTTGGATTATGGGAATGCCCTTTATGTTGGGCTTACCCAGCAATTACTCTCGAGACTGCAAATAGTGATGAACGATGCAGCTAGACTGATCTTTGGAAAAGCTAGAGGCACGCATGCCTCTCCTCTTCTATACCAATTACATTGGCTTCCCATCAGGCAGAGGATCCTATTCAAAGGTCTGTGCATCGCACACAAGGCGGTCTTTGGTAACGCCCCTAGCTACATTAAAGACAGACTGGTGCAGTACATCCCCAGAAGAACCCTGCGCTCGTCTGAGGACACTCTTTTGGTAAGCCCGCATTATCGTCTGACCACTTTTGGTGGACGTGCCTTTTCAACTACCCTGCCGGCAGCCTGGAATAAGCTACCACAAGGTCTACGGAAGAAACCAAAACTATTGCCTTTTAGGCGAATGTTAAAAACTGTGCTTTTCCGAGAAGCCTGGGGATCGATATAATTTGGTTGCCTGTTTTCTGAGACGATCTGTTTCCCAAGTACAAGCGCTTAGAGACCAATCGGTGATAATGCGCGATACAAATGTAATAAATAAAATACAACTGGTAGACCATGGACAGTACCAAATCCTTTCCATCTGTGATTGTGCAGGGCAAGGAGCACTGGAGATATTATTTTGAGAGGGGTGTGTTGTTGAGTGCGATGTTCCAGATTAGCAGACTCACTCCAAGGATGAGTAACCTTTCAATGGGGTTGGGGAGAATGGCAATAAGGTGCCAGTGCCTTTTCCTGCTGCTCCACCTAGTCCCATTCCTCCTTCAGCTCTGTAAAGAAATATACAAGCTGATCTACCATGAAAGGACCACTCGAAGAGTGCGTTCTCAAATAAGGTACGGGACTGGTGCCACCCTCCACCCCCGACAGCGTTTTTCATCAGTAATTGCTCCCAGTTGCCCTCCACGTGCCAATGCTCAGCATGTTGAATTTGGGAAACAAGGTAATTTTGTTCTCTGTTTCAGACCACATACTCCCTTCCTCCAGGTGCTGAAACAAGAGGTCCCTAGCTGTTCTACTGGAAACCCCATCCCGAATTAACAAGGTATGGAGGGAATGAAATGACCAAAACACCACACCGGGTAAAATATCGAACGCACGCTGTTTCGTGTATAGGCCTCTTGGTAAAAAAAACACCATATTTGAGATGGCCACCAGGCCTATGAACAAAAGAGGAGTGAGTTCCAAAACTGCACAGATGAATGAAGGCCATCCGTGACCTCCAATATCATATTGCAAGTTAAGTATGAGCTATGTACCAGAATGTATCCGTCTCCTATCTGAGGATTCTGGGTGGCAAGCACTTCACGTGTGACTAAGGATCCCAAATGCCTATGAATGTTGACAGTTCCTGATTGAAGCTCTTGCAAAATGATTTTGTTTTTGCTCACCCGGTCAATCGCCACTGTGTAGGATTTACTTTTTAGAGCTGATATATTCTTTACAATTAGTTAAATCAAGCTTCTCTGTTGAGGGAGTGGTCCTGCTCGGTTTCTCAATGGTCGAAATTGCAGGACCATTAGATGTGTCCTCTTGTTGGTCTCTCATCATGGTGGAGGGTGCTGGCAAAGTAAGAGATATCCCTGTTCTGAGTCTCCCCATCAGTTGAAGTAATGGAGCATCCAAAGTGCAGAAACTTTAGTTTTTCACACAACTTTCACCGAAGGGGTAATGCACTCGGATGGAGTGAGCCAGACTAGGACAGTAGCACCAGAGGAATCCGCCAGAGCAGTCTGAACGCAGGGACATCTTAAGGATTTTGGGGGCCCTGGGCCAAACGTGTTTTGGGGGCCCCTGTTTGGGACAATTTTGAATTCATGATTCGTTTTCAGCTCTTTCATGCCCACTTTGGACATGTCACTGAGAGTGCACAGATGATAGAATTCACTTTTCGATGCTCTAATTACCCTATGATGACGTGTGAGTTAGCATCATATGACTAACTAATGCATTTCGTATATGCACCTATGCTGAATTCATATTCTTACTTATTGCTTATATTCAAATGTATGCGTGACCATATTAGTTTCTTAGCTTAGCCTGTGTGCCACCATTTTGTGTAACTCTCTGTGCCTGCGGGCTCTGCTCGCTCATACCCCTCCCGCAGGAATACAGAAATATACTAAGACAGCAGTTTTCGTTTCTCGGCTTACTGTGGTCGAAACTAGCAAGTTCCGTTATCTGTAATGTTCTCATGCCCAGAGACACCGAAGCCTAGCTCCATGGCCTTGAGCAGAGATAATAATGTATCCCTTGCAGGTGCAGATGCCTGCTGTATGAGAGCATTGTCCACTGGCTTGAGGCTCGGTAACTTTCCACAAGGGGCGTACCCCATTTACTGTATTGCATTATAATGTATTGCTGTGATGCAGAGAGTCAGTCCTCTCGTTCGCACTCCTAGGAGTGAGGTCGGACAGGGCCCTCTCATATGAGTGTTGTTTGGCCTAATACAGACTTTTGTTTATACTTCTCCACTGTCCGGCTGACTTCCTATAAGGTAATTATAGGTGAGTGCTGTAAGTCACTCCAGTGGATTTGAGCCACGTTTATCAGATGGCGCCCGAATAGGGACCCCGCGATAAGGATCTTTCTCACCCGTAAGTGGGTAGCAGAAGACCGGGGACCCGCTGGTCGGCACGGTGGGCCCGGGATCCCATTTGATGCCGAGCTTGGTTCTCGCAGCGCTGCCCCACCCTGCTGATCGGGAGAGGTCCCGGTTCGGATCTTACGCCGGGGTCCAGAAGGCGGAACTTGAAGCTGACCATGTTGGTCCTGGCAGCCGGAGGTGGAGAACGGTAGAGGTCGGTGCCGCCTACGAAAGGTGAGTGGTCCACCTGTGATTGTTGCAAGAACGCGAGTGTTCCGGGAGACTAGAGTGTCTCCGATGGTTTGAGGAGCCGGTGTGCTCCTGGGGCTAGTGTGCTCCGGGGAACTCAGAGTACGAGTTGGTGCTCTGACAGACTTGACGGGGTTGGGGACGTATTTCGAGGTAATTGTTTGTAGCGATCTGACCGAATGGTACTGTGGTGAAGGCGTGGCTCATTGTGGGTAGACTCTGGTGCGCTTACCCTGAACTCCTAGTGTGGTGATTCAGTGGAGGTGTGATCCGGGTTTCCCGCGGTAAAGTGCGCAGTGATCCACAGTGCCGCACGGGTGGCGGATTTGTTCCCCTTCCTCAGAACAGTTAACGTACTGTTCGGTCTGCGGTAGAGTCCAGGTTCCCCAGGACTTGGTCGACGGGCCTTGTCCCATTTGGTAACACGTGTTTGGAGATATTGTATATGTGTACGTGGTTCTCTGATGTCCGTCTATATGTTTGTGTGTGAATGAACTTGAGTTGTGATTCAAAATAAAGTAAAGATGCCCTGTTTTAGCAAGTTGCGATGTTTTGGATGCTGTTGTCGACCCTCAGATACTAGACTGGCCGAGAACCAGCCTGCACCCCCTGAAGGGACGCCGAGTTTTGATATGTATGTTAAACATGGACTGGTCCCGATTTTGTTTGGTACTTTGTGGCATCGGTACACTGCTGATAATGTGGATTTACAATGGCCTTTGACGGGTTCTTTTGATGAAGCTAAATTGGATTATTTGCAAGACAAACTGTTTGCTAGGCATAGCCGCCAGAGTATGTTCGACTCTTTGCGAGTGTGGCAGAAAGAGGCCAGGAAACGTAAGATGCGAGAGGAGAAAGAGGAGTATAAAAAGTCCACCCAGACTATGGCGCAGAAAGCGAGGGAACAGGTGGGGAATGAGAATGCACTACGCATGGAGCGCGCAGATAGACTTTGTAGGTTGAAAGAAAATAAAAGTTATGTGGTGCGAGAAGATGACCCTGATGAGATGGAGGACATTTTGAATGCCCGACCCCCTCCCCCTTATGCCCCACAGCCCTTGTACCCCTCCTTGCCACTTTCGGCCCCTAGTAGTGCCGTACCAGGTCCTTCAGCGAGTGCCCCCCAACTATCCCTGCCCTCGACACCCCTTGTTTCTCTACTCCAGACCACTTCACCTGCCCCCTCACCATTTTCTTTAGCACTCCCTACTGTTTCAGCTAGTACCACCCCCAGTCAGGAGATGCTAACACCGAGTCGCGGCGCAGGTAGTGGATTGTTTTCACAGGTACGGAAGCTGCTTACACGTTCTACAGTTGGTTTAGATGAAAAAAGTATGGTGGCTAATCAGGCATGCCAATGGGCCAGGAATAATATTTATTCGTTCGAAGACATTTGGTCCACCATGAAAGATTTTGAGCCCTTGATGCAGCAGCACGCTTTGTGGCACATGGCTGGTGTATTCATACCGCTATGGGAGCAGGGATATGGAGGTGTGGCTCCGGCGGTTTTACGGGATATACAGGCTGGGGCGTACAGAACGAACACGGGGGTGAAGGAAGTGATGAGTAGTCTGCGCGCGCTATTGCAATACAGGAATGAATTGCCCTCTGTCGGTACACCCCACTTCCCAGGTCTCCACCCAATGCGAGAGGTGCACCCTATTTTTCATCCTGAGGTCCCCGAGTTGTTAGACCCAGTCACGAGGGCTGTCACACGGAACAGAATTGATGCGCATTTTCAGGAGCAATGGGTGTATACGCCATGGAAGAGAAGTGAGGTGTTGTCATTGAAGGCTCAGCTGCCGGATTCCAGAAAGAATCCGACCGCCTATTACAAAGAGCTTACGGAAGCGGCGTCTTCTACGGTGATGACGTTGGCCGATGTTGAATTGTTTTTCGGGCTTTTGGTCCCAGTTGATGTGTGGCGGCAGGTGAAAGGTACGGATCATAGGGAGGAACTGGGAGGTACATGGCAGGAGTTACAGGACTGGGACAAGGAGCGTAAGCCAGGGGAGAAGCCGAGGGCTGAAATATTAGCTTTACCGGGGCGCATAATAAAGTATATGCACTCTCTTATTCCCCCGAAAAAGGTGGATTGGGACAAGTTGACGGCTTGCAAGCAGAAAAAGGATGAGGCGGTCTCAGATTTCTTTACAAGGTTTGAGGAAACGTTCATGGATTTTAGTGGACAGGATGTGTCACAGGATGGAGGGTTGCGACTCTTTGTTAACAGGTTTGTCACAAATGTATTGCCTGAAATATCAGCTAGACTGCAAGCGTCGGAGAGCACGTGGACGACGTCCTCTCCTTCGGGAATACTAAGTATGGCGCAATATTACGAGCACATGGAAAATGAGAACAAGGACAAGCAGGAGAAGAAGGCTAAAGATTTGAAGACGAGGGTTTTGTTGCAGCAGGTGGCAAGAGGCAGAGGAAGAGGTGCGGCGCTGAGTCGCGGAGGTGGTTTTGGGAGAGGTGAGAGTAGGGAAAGGCTGGGACCGAACCAGTGCGCCAAGTGTAAGCAGGAAGGGCATTGGTGGCGAGACTGCCCGCTGCTCCAGTCAGGTACCGGTCCAGGAAGAGGACGAGGACGAGGTAGTGGTGATTTTGGGAGACAGGCTGCGCGATCAGAAGGAGGCGGGAGACCGGAAGGCAATTACTTTGACAACGGGACAGATAGACAACAGTCGCAGAGGAGTGGGGGCCAGTATTACAACGATGATTATTCAGTGGACAATTTGACAGGGTTCTCCCACAACTAGGACAGCGTAGGACAGAGCATGGGACCAGTACTTATGGAAGTTGATCAGAGGGGACCTTATGTCGAAGCCGACTTACTAGGGTCTCAACAGAAATTTCTAGTGGATACGGGTGCAATGAAAAGTTCAGTGGCTCGTTCTCGGGTCCCAGGGGCGGCTCTGTCTGGCAAGAATAACATATCCGTGGGTTTCGCAGGAACTCCGGTGATTAGCCCCATTTCTAAACCTCTCACGTTAACGATTGGTCCCTTTACTGTTGATTCACCGTTTTTATTGACATCAAATTGTGGAGAAAATTTGTTGGGTTTAGATTTATTGAAGAGATTGCATGCCACCATTTATTGTTCCCCGGATGGCGTGTACCTTACCCTAGGCCCCAATGTTGCCCGCCCACTACAGTGCTTTTCAAAAGACGACCCGCTGCCACCTGAGTTTCGAGGCATACCCGACAGCTTGTGGGCTGTCAGTGATAATGATGTAGGGAGAATGGATATTGCCCCGGTGTCAATAAGAGGGAAGGTGGGAGCCAAATTGCCCAGAATTCCACAATACAGAATACCTAGGGAGGGTGAGAAGGCCTTGTTACAAATAATTCAAGATTTAATACAGTCTGGAGTAGTGGAAGAGACTGATTCGAATATATGTAACAGTCCTATTTTGCCTGTACTTAAAAGACGGTCACCTGATGCTACTGATAATACTCCTGATGTTTATAGATTTGTGATTGATTTGCGGCACGTAAACAGAGTGGTGGAGCCACAGTATCCGGTGGTCTCGGACATCACTACAATATTGACTATGATTCCAC
This sequence comes from Lissotriton vulgaris, assembly GCF_964263255.1. Classification (NCBI taxonomy): domain Eukaryota; kingdom Metazoa; phylum Chordata; class Amphibia; order Caudata; family Salamandridae; genus Lissotriton; species Lissotriton vulgaris. Next base: position 121,019,094 of record NC_141686.1, read on the forward strand.
CTTCGGCCAAATATTTCTCTGTCCTAGATTTGAAAAATGCTTTCTTCAGTATTCCAGTACATGAGGAAAGCCGTTATCTCTTCGGATTCTCATTGGCTGGCCAAAGCTTCCGCTTCAAGAGAATTCCTCAGGGGTACACTGAGAGTCCTAGTATATACAGTCAGGCTCTAAAGGCACAATTGGATGATTTGGAACTTCCACCTGGCAACGTAATGTTGCAGTACGTGGATGATATCCTAATAGCATCGGATGATGAGCAGGGTTGTCGGGATGCTACTGTAAAATTGTTACACCATTTGGCAAAAAGGGGGCATAAAGTGTCCCTTCCGAAATTTCAATACTGTCGAACGGAGGTCACCTACCTCGGTCACCTCCTTTCGAAAGTGGGGAGGAGATTGACGCCGGAGCGCATAAAAGCGATCACTAACATGCAAATACCTAACACGCAGCGAGAGGTGCGCGCGTTCCTAGGCATAACATCGTATTGTCGTCAGTGGATACCTAACTATGCGTTACTAACAAAACCCCTATTGTATCTGACTACCAAAGAAGTGCGCGAACCCCTACCCTGGACCCCCGCATGTCAGGAAGCGTTTGAGTCACTAAAAACGTCTTTATGTTCTGCGCCAGTTCTTGGAACACCTGATTACCAGAAGCCTTTTGTTCTTTACGTGCACGAGGCGGAAGGTTGCGCGTTGTCTGTCTTAACTCAGTGTTTTGGGGGGAAGCAGAGACCGTGTGCATACTTCTCTGCAATGCTCGATAATGTGGCAAGAGCGCTGCCGAGCTGTCTGAGAGCCACAGCGGCTGCTGCGGTCTCTATAAGACAATCGGCAGGGCTCGTGCTGGGATCAGACCTCACAGTAATGGTACCGCATGCTGTGGACATTTTATTGAACAGGACACAGACGCAGCATTTAACAAGCGCTCGTCTGACGGGTTACGAGATGACTCTTTTTGCGCCCCATGTAACAATTAAAAGGTGCGCCACATTGAACCCCGCCACCTTGTTACCTATCCCCACAGATACTGACACAAATGATGATGACATACATGACTGTTTGTATAGGACTGAGGAGGAGACAAAGGGGAGGGTGGATCTGACAGACAGGCCCATAGAAGAACCAGACGGGGAACTGTATGTCGATGGATCCTGTTTTAAATTACCAGATGGGACATCGACAGCAGCATATGCAATAACAACATTACAGACGGTGGTAGAGACTTCTAGAATACCTTACAATTCTGCTCAGGCTGCCGAGATTATTGCCTTACTGAGAGCATGTGAGTTGAGTGAGGGGTTGGATGTGAACATTTACACCGATAGCCAATACGCCTTTGGCGTGGTTCATAATTATGGGCGACTTTGGGCAGAACGGGGATTCTTGACCTCCCATGGACAACGCATCCAACATGGTCCACTGATATTACGACTGCTAACGGCACTGACATTACCCAAAAGATTGGCTGTGATAAAATGTAGTGCACACAAGACAATAGTGGACGATGTCGGGCGAGGCAACGCTTTTGCCGATGAGACAGCAAAAGAGACTGCTAGAGAAAAATTACCACGAATGTTTGTGGCAGGGCCAGCACGATGGGTCCCAGATATTCATATGTTTGCAGACACGGTACAGAGTGTCAAGAACATACAGGGCAAAGCGACGGATGAGGAACTGAGAGCATGGAAGGATGGGCAGGGACGACTGGATGCGGATGAATGTTGGACAGATGTGACAGACAAGAGACGATGGATGTTACCGAATGCGTATGTCCTTCCAGTAGTGACGATGGCACACGGGCCTGCCCATGTGAGTGCCAAGGGCATTTGCAAATTGTTAGACCCGGTGTGGAGCAATAAAAATATCTCTAAGATGGCCACCAATTTGGTTCGTCAGTGTATGGTGTGTTTGAGACACAATCCTGGAAAGGGTACCCCTGTCCCAACTGGAAATTTTGCACCCCCCTCTTTCCCTTTTGAGGTGATTCAGATGGATTACATCGAAATGGAAAGAGTCAACAACCTGAAGTACGTCCTTGTAGTCGTATGTGCTTTTAGTAGGTGGGTGGAGGCGTTCCCAACGAAAGACTGCACGGCTATGTCTACTGCAAAAATGTTGATAAAGGAGTATTTCTCCCGCTTCGGATTACCTAGGGTGATCTGGAGTGATAATGGCACGTCCTTTAATGCTGAATTAGTGAAAAATATATGCAAAGGTCTACACATCACCCAGAAGTTCCACTCAGCCTTGCATCCTCAGGCGGCAGGACTGGTGGAACGGTTTAACGGCACACTCAAGTTAAAAATGGCAAAAATATGTGAGAGTACAGGTCTCCGTTGACCAGACGCACTTCCCTTAGCTTTGCTCTCCACAAGAGTCACTGTAAATGCAAAAATGGGCGTCTCCCCGCACGAGGTGGTATTTGGCCGCCCGGCCAATATCTGGGGAGTGCCCCGACCTAAATGTTTTTCCGAAGTTCCTTACCCTCTGTTGACAGATTATCTGTATGCTTTGACTAAAGATCTTCGTTCTATTCATCAGCAGGTAGCAGACACTCTGAAGCCGTTGCCGGAGGGGCCTGGACACACCATCCACCCAGGGGATTGGGTCGTGGTGCGACGATACCAGCGGAAGTCCTGTTTGGAGCCGAGATGGTCAGAGCCTCGTCAGGTGCTCCTCACTACGCGCACGGCACTTCGGATTGACGGCAGAAAAGCGTGGACCCATGCCTCTCATGTGAAGAGGGTCCCGCTCCCGTTGCCCTATGATCAATGGGTACAAGATGGCATCGCTGACCAGGAGTTCGAACATATCCCGAGGTATGTTCCTTTCTCGGATGCTTCACTGATTGGAGAAGAGCGAAGCGGAATTGAGAATACTGTGAGCTCTACCACTCCTTTTGTTGCTAGCAAAGAGATATCGGAAAGTTCAGCATCTGCCACTGATACACCTGCTTTGTTTTCTGACCCCGAAGTGCCAGGGAGCACTCGCTATAATTTGCGGCCCCGAAGAAAATAAGTACAGTGCTGGAATATGATGGACTAAATACTGGAAGAAGGGCTTAGTGGACATTCTGAAAAAGAAGATTTAGTGGTAGGGATGGACTTGTAAGAGCCCTGGTGTTTAGCCGAAGATTGTGTTCTTTGAGTCTACAGAGTGGCGCGGGGCCCGAATTAAGTGCTTCCCTTGTTTCAAAGTGTTGACCAGCGACGTTGGAGTAGGTATGAACGGTAAAAGCCTGCCTGTGAGGCTTTGAAGGACACAGGGAGAAGATCCATTTTTAAGGGTTGAAGAACCCCTCTGGCCGGTTGAGGATTGTCTGGGACAATTTTTTTAGTAACAGTGTGATTTTTACCTTTTTGATTTTTGATACTTTTGTACGATTATTAGAAATGTATCCCTTTGGGCGGCCCATCCCTGATGAGGAGCAGCCTTTTGCAGCTCCCCCGAGACGTGAGCCTGATTCCCCCTGGTTGGCCCTTCCCCGAAAGGGAAAAATAGTAGTGATCGTAATAGTTTTAATTGCCTTTCTGGTGACTCTTGGTATACTGTTTTTCCTAGATAAACATTATCCCGTTCATACATTTGCACCCACACCTACTGCTGTTCCGGAACATAAAATGATAACTGTCGATTATGGTGAGAGGATGATACGAAAAAATTATAAAGACAATGTTTTTATTAAGACTTTGCATCATGCACATGCCACTACCAACATGACAGATTGCTGGATTTTGTGGGCTTTTACCTTCTGCTGCCTATAAAAAAGATAGGTTCCTCGCTCTCCCTTTAACGCCAGTGAATAGTTGTGTGGGGTGGTATACTCTTATAGGTCTTGTTAAATATTTCCAGCAGCCAGATTCTTTGACTCCACGCCTGCAGAATAGGGGGTGGACAATGACAATGCGAGTGCGGCCTTTGCCTTCAGCTTCCCTTGGACGAATATACACTGACGGACGTTTTGACCAGACTTTTATAGAGACATGTGAGAAAAAGTTGGGTCGATTCTTGACACCTAATGATACTGATCGACTAAGGGATAGTTTCATGAAATTGAACGCCACTTTGTCTTATAGGCATCCCCCTAAGAGTAACGACAGCTCCAAGTCTTTGATACCCCTGGCTGTGGTGGGTCCTCCTCCATTTTTCTGTATAGAGGGAAGGGGTCCCATCAAGGTTGGAAATAGCTCTTGTAATGTGACTGCTTCAATACGCCTGCCCGTTAGCCCCTCCTTGATTGCCCCACCCAGTGTCTATTTTGTTTGCGGTGAAAATGGATACTTATGGTTGCCCGAGGGTTGGGGTGGGGTGTGCTACCTGGCTTATATGATTCCTCCCGTGTATGTGGCTCCCTCTGATTACCACAGAACTCATCGACGATTCCCCAGTCCTCAGGAGCAGCCGCAAGAGCAGCGTAAAAGGAGGGAACTTCAGGTAGAGGACGTTGATCAGACAGATACCTCGTATCAGCAATGGACTGATTTTTCTAAGGGTCTGCTTCCTTTCTGGGGTCCTATATTCAACAGTAGAGCCATTAGACGACTCTCTAGGGTAATGGAAAAGGTGGTTCTGGTTGAGGCTGACATTACGACTAACATCTCTGTTGAGGTTCAGGCTATGAGATTATTTACGATCCAGAATAGGATGGTCCTTGACGTCATACTAGCTGATAGGGGCGGGGCCTGTCGCGTCATCGGGACCTCTAGCTGTGTTTATATCCCTGACTCCGCCCCGACTGTTAACTTGGCAGTGCAAAAATTGCATAGATTAGCGACTGAACTGCACCAAGATAATGGGACATGGTCTCTCCAAGGGTGGCTCTGGGGTGCCTTTTCTTCCTGGGGCTGGAAAATACTGATGGGTTTGGTTGGAGTGGTTAGTGTAATACTGTCATGCTGCCTTTGCATATATTGCCTCCCTCCATGTTGTTCAATGTGTGCTGCAAACATACACCCGAAAAAGAAGTTACATGGTCAATATGCCACTTCTATGATTACTGAAATTCCTGCTGATGCAAGTTGGTTAATGTTTATTGCAGAAGATGTACTAGACTGAAGTAGTAAAGTCCTGCCCCTAGAATGGATGTCGGCACTACCTTTGGCAAATAAATGAGGCTATAGTTAGCCAATGATGCTAAAAGGAGGGTCTGATAGAATTCACTTTTCGATGCTCTAATTACCCTATGATGACGTGTGAGTTAGCATCATATGACTAACTAATGCATTTCGTATATGCACCTATGCTGAATTCATATTCTTACTTATTGCTTATATTCAAATGTATGCGTGACCATATTAGTTTCTTAGCTTAGCCTGTGTGCCACCATTTTGTGTAACTCTCTGTGCCTGCGGGCTCTGCTCGCTCATACCCCTCCCGCAGGAATACAGAAATATACTAAGACAGCAGTTTTCGTTTCTCGGCTTACTGTGGTCGAAACTAGCAAGTTCCGTTATCTGTAATGTTCTCATGCCCAGAGACGCCGAAGCCTAGCTCCATGGCCTTGAGCAGAGATAATAATGTATCCCTTGCAGGTGCAGATGCCTGCTGTATGAGAGCATTGTCCACTGGCTTGAGGCTCGGTAACTTTCCACAAGGGGCGTACCCCATTTACTGTATTGCATTATAATGTATTGCTGTGATGCAGAGAGTCAGTCCTCTCGTTCGCATTCCTAGGAGTGAGGTCGGACAGGGCCCTCTCATATGAGTGTTGTTTGGCCTAATAAAGACTTTTGTTTATACTTCTCCACTGTCCGGCTGACTTCCTATAAGGTAATTATAGGTGAGTGCTGTAAGTCACTCCAGTGGATTTGAGCCACGTTTATCACAGACACACCCGTTCAAATTCTAAATGTGTTTACATCTAATATTCAGTGATAGTGATGTGTGTTATTTAATATTGTAACACAGCAGCAGCTCACTAATATTACTGGAAATAATCATTGTGACACCTTCCCATTTCTTATAGGTGAGGTCCTGTTTTGACCTAAAAGACACTTTTATATGAACGCTGCATTTCTCTGCAAAATTTCTGTAATAAACTCACACATCACTCACATTAAAAGTAAATGAAAGGAAAGGCCGCTCGCCCTACTTAACGTAGATTCAAAGTACTAGCAAAGATTTTGGCAAATAAACTGGCGCAGGTGGTCCCCTCCCTGGGTCACCATGACCAAAATGGGGTTGTACCCTCGAGAAGCGCCTCCTTAAACCTTCTGTGCTTCTTTAGGTTTGCCACATATTCACAAACCCAATGGCCAAGAGCAGGCTACCTCATATTTGACCTGGAAAAGGCATTCAACTCCCTGGAGTGGGGATTCCTATTTGTTACACTAGACAAATATAATCTGGGGGAGTCTTTTCCCAACATGGTGAAGCTACTGTATAGTGCCCCTACTGCGAGGGTTAAAACAGGCCCCTACAAATCAAGCCTTGTGGAAGTGCGCAGAGGGTCTAGGCAGGGCTGCTCTCTGTCTCCATTGCTCTTCACACTGGCAATTGAGCCACTAGCTGAAACAATACGCACGGAGATACCAGACAGCATTGCGCTAGGAGACAGCACACATAATATCTTTGTAAGCGGACGATCTCCTGCTATACATAAGAGACATCCACTGCATCCCACAGAGATTAGCAACCATACTGGAAAACTTTGCTTCTATATCAGGACTACGAGTAAATTTCACTAAATCCTGTCTATATCCCTTCAGCGAACAATGCGGTGACCCAGAGTATGTGCTCGACGGAACACGTGTCAATAGGTGCGCATACACATTCTGCTACCTGGGCATCCGCATATACAGAAGCCGAAAAGACTTGGAAGATGGCAACCTGGGCAGAGCACTGACCGCAGTATTCTCCCAGATGGCGTTTTGGGACATGCTCCCACTATCAGTGACAGGGAAAGTGACCATAGTAAAGATGGTAATACTGCCCAGGTTTTTCTATTATTTCACAAATCTCCCACACTACAACCCTCCGTCCTTCTACCAGCTCCTCGAAAGATTAGTAAAAGATTTCATATGGGGAAAATTTAGACACAGGGTGGCGAACAGCAAACTCTACTTACCGGTGAGCAGGGTGGCATGGCAGTTCCACACTTGGATCAGAAAAACTTAGCAGCCCAAATACAATGGGTTACCAGATGGTTTGCGTACCGCCACAGTGGAGACACAGCAACCACACAACCCTCCCTACACACAACCCTCCCTAGAGATCACAAAACTAGCAGTAATATTCAACCCATGTTCAAAAGCCAAGCCGCCGGACTCACTACTGCTGAATGTGGCCTACAAGAGCTTCCGTAGAGCACTGTATTTCACCTGCAAAACCACACCCTTTGCTCCAGCCCTACCTCTGGAGGGAACACCCAGAGGTCAAACAGTAACCACAGCAGCCAAACTCAGAAGCTGGCACACTTCATGACATGGGGGATCTATATTGAGAGGGCACACTAGTCACATATACAATGCTAATGGAGTAAGACGAATTACAGGCAATTTCTACTGCATCGCTCCCTACTAGCGTCCATAACAGCTAAATGGGGAGCCGTTATTGCCAAACCAGAGACACACCCCACCATACAATACCTACACGTTATGGGTCAAGGTGGGAACCTTGTCAAATGGTTTGCAGCATCCCTCAGGCATCTCACGGCTGCAAACCTATCGGCCCTCTACCAGCACTGGAAGACAGACATAGGACGCCAGCTCAAAGACACGGAATGGGCCTCGGTAGTGGAGAGATCAACTCAGGTTCCAAGTAATGCACGCCTGCGACTAATACAATTCTATATCATCCATAGAGCGTACCTCACACCAGCAAAGATCAATCAATACTTTAGATGCCAAGACACCAAATGCCTCAGATGTATTAATTTAGATGCAGACTTGTAACATATGCTATGGGAGCGCCCCACATTAACTGAATATTGGTCGGCAGTAGCCGAGGCGCTGGCGCACTGCACAAGTCACAGACCCCTGTTTGAATGGCACGTATATCTTCTGCATATATATCATAGAAGCCGCAACAATAAAACCACATCTAGATATTAAGATCTAGGGTTTGCAGTAGCAAAAATGCTAATCACAAAAAGATAGAAGGACCCTGCCCTGCAGCTCATAACAATGTGGAGACGCTCCATGCTAAACTGAGTCAAAGCTGAAAGCATGGCACTCGGATGCGAGGACACGCTTGGGATCCGCAAGATCCCCCTCGCTGCAAGTTGGGATGTAATCCTAACCGCACTGACACAAGGGAATGCCACTCCCTCTCGGACTCCAGTATATGATACACCTCAAGAGCGCATACCATAGAGGAGAGCATGCGGGGAGGAGAAGCGGAAAGAAGTGAGGTAAAGAATTTCAAACCACCGAATAAGTGCAACCATGAACACGCCCTATGCCAAGCTAGCAGCCAGCGCCAGAGCACAAATGACAGACATTAACACCAAGATAGTTGCTCCCAGGGTACCTGAGCGCCAGCCTCACAGTTGAGCTCCCTAACTCGTTAAGCATTATTTTGCCACAGTTTCGTTAACACCCTTCCTCCACAGTTATGGAGCACATTGTGACAAATGCAGGCACAGCATAAGACGTATTAGGAACATCATCACTGACACCACAGACATATACCCATGACAATGTGCCTGATGCCAGGCAAGTTATAAAAGATGACATATAAGTGGTATAATTCGCTCTGAATCTTCAAAGGATTCATTGGACACAAAAAGATGTAAATGACACGAATATCAGAAATATCCTTCCTTTTTTGTCAGTTATCGTTGCATGTTGCAACTATGTGTGCCTGGTATGTGTTTATTATGAAAAAAAGCTTAATAAAAACAGTTGTTAAAAAAAAACGTAAATGAAAGGAAAACAGTACTTAAAACAATCTGTTTAAGAATTAGGTCAAGGTCAACAGGGCAGGACTCTCTGCAGAACAGAGCTGACTATCAGGGGGCCCCCTGAATGGCTGGGGCCCTGGGCCAGAGCCCACTTTGCCCATGCATTAAAACGTCTCTGTCTGAACGGTTGAGACCCACCGTACCTCCTGGTTCACAGTAAATGCACTGACCCACAGGGAAGTCAAAAGCATTCTCTGCATCTAACAAACTGCATTAAGTTGGGAGCCCGTACATGTATACTGGTGATCAGAAGAGCAGGACCTTATGCAGCATGGGAGCACGCCATCACTTACTTAAGGAGAATGTTGCTGTAGTTGTCATTCCTTGTTACTGCCAATCCAGGAGATGCAGGAATGCAAAAAAACATCAGTTCAAGGTTAATCCCAAAGAGTACACTCTATAAGGAGGATGGGTGAAGCTTCGACTGGAGTTGTGGTTGCGTTGTGGTCAACTGCTCAGTAGACCAGAGTATAGCAAGTCGTCTGGAGTGAGACCCTCCTTGCCACCACCCCCATTAGAAAGGTGCCCGGAAATTGGGAAGTACAAACTGTCTCTGTGTATGCATTTCAGTATCTGCACCAATGTTGGTACTTTAGACTCTAAGACTAAATCATGAAGCCCTGAGGCTGGGCAATTTATTCAGGTTCCTCTGATGGAGAGGTTCATTGGTGTCAGATAAGACCCTTGTTGTAGTCAGTTCTCTGGGCCTGGGCCAAGGGGACACAGGTGAAGACTGAGGACCAGCAAGTAAGGGGCTACCCCTAGTCGGAACCAACGATGTAAGAAGGAGCAGGGCTGCCCGCAAGTGAAGCCCAATTGCACAGTCAAGATAATACTGAGGGGGCCCAACCAATGTTCACAGGAGCTCCAACATTAACGTTTGGTGGATCCTTCAGGAAGAAAAATGACAAGGCCCTTGCTCACCACACACCCAAAGAATAACTCTATTGCTTCTGGCCTCTATCCTCTTTTGGCCCCGATTGGTCTAGCTTCCCTCCACCGCTTTGGCACACCACCGCGGACCCAGGACCTCACACATGGGTGCAGGCGAAGAAAATTGTTCCCCAGAAGTTGAGTTGACAAGCCAGTTACAGGCAGGGATGGGCTCCTTTCCCCACAGGAAGCACAGGCCCATGGCTCAGAGAGGACTAGTCCACTACAACCAACATGCAAACTCACCGCCAGAGAGGCGTAGGCCCAGCCCCCTAATGAATTCCTTCCAGCTCTGTGCCTGGAATAGGGTGTGGGCAAAGGATCAGCACACTATCCCATACACAGGCCACACGACTCAGGCAACCTGCAGCACAATCCTCTTACAAGGTCACAGGCCTGACAGTAGGTCTCAATCGTTGTACAGGAGCAGCCTCCATAACAGGCATCCAGGATCCAATCTCGAGTGTGCTAAGTAGGCCGCTCCACATGAGGGAGACCCGGTGAAGTGTCAAAATGGGTTGGATCAAACAGGGGTCTGGTCCAAAACCCAGATTAAGGAGGATGTACAAGGAGCTTCTTTAAAAAGCACCCAAAATGTGGCAGTGCTAAACCATTTCCGCGACGTCGAGGACTTTATCGACATGGAAGTCTTGATTTTGCTGTTGATCATCTTCTCTTCGACCAAGCCCTCAACAGTGAACCAGTTTGGGTCTCAACATTAAAACCTCAACTTCAACCGGGAGCATCTTTATTTTCCATAGTGATGTCTTCTTTCGGATCTCTCTCTGGGGAGTTCTCATCATTGATAAGTGGGCTATTGGTAGAAGGATGATCCTCTCCTTGCTACTCAGACATTCTAGATCTTCCTGACAGGGACTCTTACTGTCTGCGCTGCTCCACACTCCCATACAGGTGAATCTTCTTGTCCTTCAGGAAACATCCTGCAGTGCATTAAATTTTCTAGAAGGTGAATAATACGCAAATCATGAGGACCTGCTTAAGCTTCTTTCTTCAACAGACAGTACACTTGTTCAGAAAATAATGGACAAACACTCTGGAAATCAAAATATGTTAAGTAAAATTGTTTTGTAAAAGTTTTTCAAGTAATAAAAACAAAAACGGCTCTGACTGGGATGACCCCCTTGTGGAGGGTTCATTGGTTAGTGCATTTGACGCGCCTAGAGGGCTTTTCCCACTGGAATCTTGTGGCATCCTGGTCCTGTGTGTCTGTGCCTCATGACATAGCTGCGCTGATGTCATGAGACACTGGATTCTCAGATGGAATGTTATCCTTTGACCACTAAGCAGTTGCTATCCTACTTTATTGCTGGCTGGATGTTCACCTGTGGATGGGATCTATTCTTCAAATAAACCTCTACTTTCTACCTTCAATTTGTGGATCCTTATTTTACATTTGGCGACGAGGATGGGATGAAGAAGATAAAATCTCAACACCTATCTCAATTTTTTTTTTTTTTAAAAAGGATTTGTTCCTCTAGAAATTCATGGACACTTGGAACAACCTGAGATACTTTGGTGGCATTCAACTTTCAAGGTGGAAGATATCAGAATAACCTTGGACTGGATTTTAAAACAAAAGAGACTTCTATTTCCACTTTCAGGGTAAGAAGAATTCAACTTAATTTTAGCGAGAAAACAAACCACTTTCTAATGGTATAACCTAGCGGTGTTAACTTTGTTGGGCTTTATTGGCTTTTTAATTACTACATCAGACACTTTTTGCGCCTATTTTATACAGAGTATAGACTATAGAGGTAGAGTGAATGAAGTATTTTATGATTTTGAAAATGAAGATAATCTAGATGAACACCTAGATTGTGGGCAAATTTATATTCAAACTGTAAGTGCTGAGGAAGCAAAGAATTCCCCTTGTGATGAAATTTTGGTAGAAGGTTATCCTACCAAAGTTTTGTTCGATTCTGGGGCAAAAATTACTATTGTGGCAAAAGATTTTTTCTTGAGTAAGTTGGGACATAAAGTTGAGCTCTCACGCCCCGATATAAGACCCTTTGGTTATGCTGGTCAACCCATTAAACTACTTGGGGTTTTTGAAGGTATGATTAATTATAAGAATAGGTTGGCCAAGGCAAAAATTTATGTTTCTCAAAAAGGAGATAGCATAATAAGCTGGTTTGCTCTCAAAGATTTGGGTGTTATGCTTGATCCGAACTCGACACCCCCTATTCTTCTAAAACAGCCCTTTCCCTGCACCCCTCAAATTGTTTCATTAGTTTCTCATGATTTCACTAGTGAACTGAAAGCCAAATTTCCTAAAGTTTTTTCGGAAAATTTAGGATGTCTTAATGACTATTGTCATCGTATCATCTTGAAGAAGGATGCTGTACCTGTCTGCTGCAAAGTGCGAAATGTACCTGTAGCAGTCAGAGAACAAGTTAAAGATGAACTTGATAAGCTGGTCAAGGGAGGCATTATAGAAACAGTAGAGGGAACGGAGTGGGTTGCCCCGATTGTCGCAGCCAAGAAATCGGACAACTCTCTCCGTCTCTGTGTTGATTTAAGAGAACTCAACAAGTGTGTGGTTACTGATCATTATCCTCTACCCAAGATTGCGGACATGCTTATGCTACTTAAAGGTGCTAGAATTTTCAGCACCATTGATCTAAGGTCCGCGTACCATCAGATTAGGTTGGAAGAGGATTCGAAAGACTTAACCTCTTTTGTGACACCTTATGGCACTTTTAGGTTCGTTAGACTACCATTTGGTTTAGTGTCAGCCGCATCGGTTTTTCAGAGGGCATTAGAGAAGGTCTTAAAAGGTTTACATGGTGTTAGAGTCTATCAGGACGATATTCTTGTGTTTGGCATAGATAATTCTCAACATGATTTTAGGCTATTTGCTGTTCTAGGAAGGTTGTGTGATGCAGGTTTGACTGTCAAGATTGAGAAGTGTAAATTTAGAAAAACTTCCATTGATTATCTAGGTCACACTATTACAGAAGGAGGAATCTTGCCTAAGGAAAATCTGATCTCTACCATTTCTAAGATGTCTCCCCCACAGAACAAGGAAGAGTTGATGAGTTTTTTGGGACTTGCTGAATATTATAGCAAGTTTGTGAAAGACTTTGCCTCTTTGTGTGCCAATATGAGATATTTGTTGAAGAAGGGTGTAGATTTCATTTGGGGAGAGAAATGTCAGCGTGAGTTTGAGGTCATCAAGGAGAGGCTAGCTTCTGCTCCGAAGTTGAGCAGTTTTGATCCTTCTGAGAAATCTATTTTGATTACTGATGCAAGCCTGAAAGGTTTAGGTGCGGTGCTTGTACAGAAATTTGAGGGCTTTGAGAGGGTCATTCTTTTCTTGTCAAGGAGTTTAAAGGGAGCTGAAACTCGATACTCAGTGATTGAGCGTGAAGCTCTTGCTGTTTACTGGTCAGTCAAGAAGCTTAAAAACTTATTGTGGGGAACCAATTTTGAGGTCAGGACAGATCACAAGCCGCTTTGTGAAATTTTTTAAAAAAAAGGTATAGATGCGGTGTCTGGTAGAATCACAAAATGGGTTGTTGGTTTACAGGATTATGATTTTAGTGTAAAGTACCTACCTGGAGTAGAAAACAAAGTGGCTGATGCTTTGTCTCGCCTTGTTCCCAGTTCTGAGGTTGAGGATGAGGAAGATTGTGATGTTGATGATGAGATGGTTTGTGTTGTAGAAGAGGCTGTCATTGATAAAGAGAGGTGGTTGAAGATGGTTCAGGAAGATTCGACTCTGGTAGAGGTACTTAAACTCCTAACGACAGGATGGAAGATTAAACCTAAATGTAATGAAGGTCTTGAGAAATTTTGGCATGTCAAGGATCAGCTTTCTGAACAAGATGGCTTACTTTTTAGAGGAACTAGATTGGTTCCACCCCTAGCTCTTCGGGATGAGCTTATGTCTTTAGCACATATTGGCCATTTAGGAATCTCTAAAACTAAGGAGATTTTAAGGAGCTCATATTGGTGGCCAAATATGGATTTGGAAGTAGAGCGCAAAGTTAGGGATTGCATTGACTGTGCTCTTAGTGAGAAGGTAGCAAAACCAAAAGTCCAACCCATGGTGATTAGAGACAGACCGGATGCGCCCTGGAAAGAAGTGGGTTTGGATATTTTGGGGCCTATTACATCAGCTGGTTGTGAGTGGTATGTTCTTGTTCTTGTTGATTTCTTTTCTAGATGGCCAGAAATTGCCATAACTCGTGGTATCGAGACTAGGCATGTGGTGGATTTTTTAACCAAACTTTTTGCTAGAGAGGGCATCCCTAACGCCATCCTCACAGGTAATGGTCCCCAATTAGTCTCTAAGGAGATGGAAAATTTTCTGTTAGAGCAAGGAGTTAAACACAAAAGGTCTTCCCTTTACCACCCAGAAACCAACGGTATGGTTGAGAGATTTAACCGTGTCCTTAAAGAGACTATCAGAATGGCTAAGTCTGCTGGCACAGATTGGAGGACAGATGTCTTTAAGAAGGTTAAGGTTTACAGGTTATCTCCCCATGCCGTTACTGGAAAGACCCCTTTTGAACTTTTTAGATCACGCACTCCTAATACCCTTGTGGTACCTGCATGGGTCAATGATTTGCAACCACCTCCTCGTGATGACTCTGATGAGTGGATGTTGCGTGAACTTTCTAGAATTGAGTCTAGAAAAAGGATGTTTGATACAAGACATTCTGTTAAGGTCACACCTGTTAAAGTGGGAGATTGGGTACTTATTAAGAATCCCTGCAAAAACAATAAGGCTCTTTCTGCTACCTTTAAGAAGCCTATTCGTGTCATCAAAGTTTTCAAGAACGCCATCAAAACTGCTGATCATCGTGTTTGGAATTTGAACAGGGTGGTGGTGGTTAGCAATGATCTTGTGGAAGCTTCTTGCAGTCGTCATTCTCAAACTCCTGAAGTTGAGTCTTCCTCACTTCTTCGCAAGTCTGCAAGGGTTTCTCATTCTCCTAAATATTTAAAAGACTACGTCACTGTGTGATTAATGTTTTAGCATTGTTTTGTTTTCTCTTATAATTTTCTTGTTGTTGTTAGAAGGGAGATGTGTGGCATCCTGGTCCTGTGTGTCTGTGCCTCATGACATAGCTGCGCTGATGTCATGAGACACTGGATTCTCGGATGGAATGTTATCCTTTGACCACTAAGCAGTTGCTATCCTACTTTATTGCTGGCTGGATGTTCACCTGTGGATGGGATCTATTCTTCAAATAAACCTCTACTTTTTACCTTCAATTTGTGGATCCTTATTTTACAAATCTAACTGGTATATCTTGGTTGGCCAACATCTGACAAGGTTCCACTATGTACTCCTACACTAAACTTCAAACATAAATCTCTCTCTCTGCCTCCCAATTCCACCGCTACTTACATGTTAGACATGCACTTGGCCTATACAAAGTGGACCTATGCGCACTCCCATAATTTAGCCTTCTTGAAGCCAGATTGGTTTTAGGGAGGCTAGGCAGGGGTGTGGTTTCACAATTATATTGGGATCTGGTAGGTAACGCACCTGGGTCGCTGGAACGGTTGAACCACAGGTGCGAATGTTAGGTTGTGGAACTAGATGAGGTGGAATGCAGGGAAGCTTGCATGGCTCCCAGAGAGCAGACAATCTCCTCCTGATTAAGATTATTTCAACTGTACTACTTCCATCAGACCTACGTGATCAATTCAATTCAATTCAATTCAGTGATTTATATAGCGCGCTACATACCCAGAGGGTCTCAAGGCGCTTGGAGAAGGGTGGGGAGTTACTTGTCGAATATCCAGGTTTTAAGTTGCTTTCTGAATGTTAGGTGGTTCTGAGTGAGGCGGAGGTGAGTGGGAAGTGAGTTCCAGGTTTTGGCCGCCAGGTAGGAGAAGGATCTTCCTCCCATGGTGGTTTTGTTGATGCGAGGTACAGCAGCAAGGGCTTGGTGGGAGGAGCGTAGCTGGCGGGAGGGAGTGTAGAAGGAAAGTCGTGTGTTGAGGCATTCGGGTCCAAGTTCGTAAAGTGCTTTGTGTGTGTGGGTTAGAAGGCGGAATGTTATCCTCTTATTGATGGGGAGCCAGTGGAGGTTTTTCAGGTGACCAGAAATGTGATCTTTACGCGGAATGTCTAGAATGAGTCTGGCTGATGCGTTCTGGATGCGTTGGAGTTTTTTCTGAAGTTTTGCGGTGGTACCGGCGTATAGGGTGTTTCCGTAGTCCAGGCGGCTTGTAACCAGTGCGTGGGTGACCGTTTTTCTGGTTTCAGTGGGGATCCAGCAAAATGTTTTTTTGAGCATGCGAAGAATGTTGAAGCAGGATGATGAAACTGCGTTGAGTTGTCTGGTCATCGAGAGTGAGGAGTCCAGAATGACGCCCAGGTTCTGTGCATGGTCCGTTGGGATGGGTGCTTTTCCAAGGGATTCTGGCCACCACGAGTCGTCCCAGGCGGAGGGGGAGGTACCTAAGATAAGGACTTCTGTTTTGTCGGAATTCAGTTTCAGACGGCTGTGCTTCATCCATTCGGCTACTTCTCTCATTCCTTTATGAAGGTTGGTTTTGGCGGTGTTAGGGTCTTTGGTGAGTGAGAGGATCAGTTGAGTGTCATCAGCGTAGGAGATGATGTTGAGGTTGTGTTGACGTGCGATGGACGCGAGGGGGCTCATGTATACGTTGAAGAGGGTGGGGCTGAGTGAAAATCCTTGTGGCACGCCGCAAATGACTTCAGTGGCTTCTGATTTGAATGGTGGGAGGCGGACTCTCTGAGTTCTTCTGGCAAGGAACGAGGTGATCCACTCCAGTGCTTTTCCTTGAATTCCGATGTTACTGAGGCGTTGTAACAGGGTGCTATGACAGACTGTGTCGAAGGCTGCGGAGAGGTCGAGGAGGATGAGGGCGACGGTGTCACCATTGTCCAGTAGAGTTCGAATGTCGTCTGTTGCTGCGATGAGTGCGGTCTCAGTGCTGTGTTTGGCTCGGAAGCCGGACTGTGAGGAGTCGAGGGATTTGTTGGTTTCGAGGAAGGCGGCGAGCTGGTTGTTGACAGCTTTCTCGATGACTTTGGTTGGGAATGGAAGGAGTGATATGGGGCGGTAGTTTTTGAGTTCGGTGGGGTCAGCTGTGGGTTTTTTCAGAAGTGCGCTGAGTTCGGCGTGTTTCCAGCTATCTGGGAAGGTGGCGGAGGTGAGGGAGCAGTTGATGACATCTCGGAGGTGGGGTGCGATGATGGAATCTGCTTTGTTGAAGATGTGGTGAGGGCATGGGTCTGAGGGGGATCCTGAGTGGATGGAGTTCATCAGGCGGATGGTATCATCCGTGGAGATTGGGTTACAGACATTAAGGATGTTTAAGGGGGGTGAGGGTGTGGCAGAAGGATGGGTGGGCTGGTCTCCGGGTTGGTTGTCAAAGCTGTTGTGGATGTCTGCAATTTTGTCATGGAAGAACGAAGCTAGGGAGTCGCATAGGTCTTGAGAGGGAGTGATGTCGTTGGAGTTGGCAGTGGGGTTAGTGAATTCTTTGACGATGTTGAATAATTCCTTGCTGTTGTGGGCGTTGTTGTCAAGTCGGTCTTTGAAAGCGGCTTTCTTGGCAGTTCGGATCAGTTGGTGGTGTAAGCGGGTGGCATTTTTGAAGGAGTCTCTGGTGCTGGTGTTTGGGTCTTTTTTCCAGGCCTTCTCAAGGGAGCGACAGAGTTTCTTGGATTTCTTAAGATCGTCATTGAACCAGGGGGGGTTTTTGTTGCCTTGTTTGATTAGACATTTTTTCAGGGGTGCTAGGTTGTCGGCGCTGTTGGTTAGCCATTGAGTGAGGTTAATGGCTGCTTGGTTGGCGTTCGATGAGTGGGCAGGGGGTTTTTGAAGAAGCGATGAGGAGATCTGGTCGATGGTGATTTTGTTCCAGTTTCTACGCAGAGTAGGTTGAGGATGGTTGTGGGTTGTGGTCTTTTTGTAGATAAAGTGAACGCAGCTGTGGTCCGTCCACCGGAGAGCTGTGGTGTGACTGAAGGAGATATGTTTGCTGGAGGTGAAGATAGGGTCGAGTGTGTGACCTGCGAGGTGAGTGGGGGTATTAACAAGTTGTTTGAGTCCGAGGTTGGCGAGATTTTCCAGAAGGGCGGTGGTGTTGCTGTCGTTACTTTTTTCCAGATGATAATTGAGGTCTCCCAGTAGAATGTAGTCCTTGGAGGGGAGAGCGTGTGGGGTGATAAAGTCAGTGATGTCTTCACTGAATTGTGCTCGGGGTCCTGGTGGCCTGTAGAGGAGGGTGCCTATGAGTGTGGTCTTGGGGTCGGTGTGGATCAGGAAGTGAAGGTGTTCGGCGCTAGCGAGGTTGATGTCAGAGCTGGTTGAGATTCGGATGGAATTCTTGTGAACAATAGCGAGGCCTCCTCCTGTTTGCTTGTAGCGGTCTTTACGGATGATCTTGTAGCCTTCCGGGATGGCAATGGTGATGTCTGGGGCTGAGGAGGCGTTCATCCATGTTTCAGTTAGGAAGGCGACGTCCGGAGAGATGGTGTCTAGTAGATTCCAGAGGTCGATGGCGTGTTTGTGGACCGAGCGGGTGTTGAGCAGGATGCATTTTAGGTGGTTGGTGTCAGGTCTCTATTCGGTGTTAGTGGATGTGGAGTTGGTCTTGGTGCCGTCAAACTTGCTGGAGTTGCACGTGAAGGGTCCATGGGTGTGTCCGGGGGCGGCTTGAGCGCAGTCGGAGAGTCGGCCGGGGATAAGGGCTAGGAGGGTAGAGGCGGTGTAAGTAATGCGTGTGGGGTGGGTGGGACGGAGGCCAGGGGGTATGGCGCTGGGCGCGGTCCAGGCGCGGACGGGTGTAGACGGGCTTAATGAATTCCTTCCAGCTCTGTGCCTGGAATAGGGTGTGGGCAAAGGATCAGCACACTATCCCATACACAGGCCACACGACTCAGGCAACCTGCAGCACAATCCTCTTACAAGGTCACAGGCCTGACAGTAGGTCTCAATCGTTGTACAGGAGCAGCCTCCATAACAGGCATCCAGGATCCAATCTCGAGTGTGCTAAGTAGGCCGCTCCACATGAGGGAGACCCGGTGAAGTGTCAAAATGGGTTGGATCAAACAGGGGTCTGGTCCAAAACCCAGATTAAGGAGGATGTACAAGGAGCTTCTTTAAAAAGCACCCAAAATGTGGCAGTGCTAAACCATTTCCGCGACGTCGAGGACTTTATCGACATGGAAGTCTTGATTTTGCTGTTGATCATCTTCTCTTCGACCAAGCCCTCAACAGTGAACCAGTTTGGGTCTCAACATTAAAACCTCAACTTCAACCGGGAGCATCTTTATTTTCCATAGTGATGTCTTCTTTCGGATCTCTCTCTGGGGAGTTCTCATCATTGATAAGTGGGCTATTGGTAGAAGGATGATCCTCTCCTTGCTACTCAGACATTCTAGATCTTCCTGACAGGGACTCTTACTGTCTGCGCTGCTCCACACTCCCATAAAGGTGAATCTTCTTGTCCTTCAGGAAACATCCTGCAGTGCATTAAATTTTCTAGAAGGTAAATAATACGCAAATCATGAGGACCTGCTTAAGCTTCTTTCTTCAACAGACAGTACACTTGTTCAGAAAATAATGGACAAACACTCTGGAAATCAAAATATGTTAAGTAAAATTGTTTTGTAAAAGTTTTTCAAGTAATAAAAACAAAAACGGCTCTGACTGGGATGACCCCCTTGTGGAGGGTTCATTGGTTAGTGCATTTGACGCGCCTAGAGGGCTTTTCCCACTGGAATCTAACTGGTATATCTTGGTTGGCCAACATCTGACAAGGTTCCACTATGTACTCCTACACTAAACTTCAAACATAAATCTCTCTCTCTGCCTCCCAATTCCACCGCTACTTACATGTTAGACATGCACTTGGCCTATACAAAGTGGACCTATGCGCACTCCCATAATTTAGCCTTCTTGAAGCCAGATTGGTTTTAGGGAGGCTAGGCAGGGGTGTGGTTTCACAATTATATTGGGATCTGGTAGGTAACGCACCTGGGTCGCTGGAACGGTTGAACCACAGGTGCGAATGTTAGGTTGTGGAACTAGATGAGGTGGAATGCAGGGAAGCTTGCATGGCTCCCAGAGAGCAGACAATCTCCTCCTGATTAAGATTATTTCAACTGTACTACTTCCATGAGACCTACGTGATCAATTCAATTCAATTCAATTCAGTGATTTATATAGCGCGCTACATACCCAGAGGGTCTCAAGGCGCTTGGAGAAGGGTGGGGAGTTACTTGTCGAATATCCAGGTTTTAAGTTGCTTTCTGAATGTTAGGTGGTTCTGAGTGAGGCGGAGGTGAGTGGGAAGTGAGTTCCAGGTTTTGGCCGCCAGGTAGGAGAAGGATCTTCCTCCCATGGTGGTTTTGTTGATGCGAGGTACAGCAGCAAGGGCTTGGTGGGAGGAGCGTAGCTGGCGGGAGGGAGTGTAGAAGGAAAGTCGTGTGTTGAGGCATTCGGGTCCAAGTTCGTAAAGTGCTTTGTGTGCGTGGGTTAGAAGGCGGAATGTTATCCTCTTATTGATGGGGAGCCAGTGGAGGTTTTTCAGGTGACCAGAAATGTGATCTTTACGCGGAATGTCTAGAATGAGTCTGGCTGATGCGTTCTGGATGCGTTGGAGTTTTTTCTGAAGTTTTGCGGTGGTACCGGCGTATAGGGTGTTTCGGTAGTCCAGGCGGCTTGTAACCAGTGCGTGGGTGACCGTTTTTCTGGTTTCAGTGGGAATCCAGCAAAATGTTTTTTTGAGCATGGGAAGAATGTTGAAGCAGGATGATGAAACTGCGTTGATTTGTCTGGTCATCGAGAGTGAGGAGTCCAGAATGACGCCCAGGTTCCGTGCATGGTCCGTTGGGATGGGTGCTTTTCCAAGGGATTCTGGCCACCACGAGTCGTCCCAGGCGGAGGGGGAGGTACCTAAGATAAGGACTTCTGTTTTGTCGGAATTCAGTTTCAGACGGCTGTGCTTCATCCATTCAGCTACTTCTCTCATTCCTTTATGAAGGTTGGTTTTGGCGGTGTTAGGGTCTTTGGTGAGTGAGAGGATCAGTTGAGTGTCATCAGCGTAGGAGATGATGTTGAGGTTGTGTTGACGTGCGATGGACGCGGGGGGCTCATGTATACGTTGAAGAGGGTGGGGCTGAGTGAAAATCCTTGTGGCACGCCGCAAATGACTTCAGTGGCTTCTGATTTGAATGGTGGGAGGCGGACTCTCTGAGTTCTTCTGGCAAGGAACGAGGTGATCCACTCCAGTGCTTTTCCTTGAATTCCGATGTTACTGAGGCGTTGTAACAGGGTGCTATGACAGACTGTGTCGAAGGCTGCGGAGAGGTCGAGGAGGATGAGGGCGACGGTGTCATCATTGTCCAGTAGAGTTCGAATGTCGTCTGTTGCTGCGATGAGTGCGGTCTCAGTGCTGTGTTTGGCTTGGAAGCCGGACTGTGAGGAGTCGAGGGATTTGTTGGTTTCGAGGAAGGCGGCGAGCTGGTTGTTGACAGCTTTCTCGATGACTTTGGTTGGGAATGGAAGGAGTGATATGGGGCGGTAGTTTTTGAGTTCGGTGGGGTCAGCTGTGGGTTTTTTCAGAAGTGCGCTGAGTTCGGCGTGTTTCCAGCTATCTGGGAAGGTGGCGGAGGTGAGGGAGCAGTTGATTACATCTCGGAGGTGGGGTGCGATGATGGAATCTGCTTTGTTGAAGATGTGGTGAGGGCATGGGTCTGAGGGGGATCCTGAGTGGATGGAGTTCATCAGGCGGATGGTATCATCCGTGGAGATTGGGTTACAGACATTAAGGATGTTTAAGGGGGGTGAGGGTGTGGCAGAAGGATGGGTGGGCTGGTCTCCGGGTTGGTTGTCAAAGCTGTTGTGGATGTCTGCAATTTTGTCATGGAAGAACGAAGCTAGGGAGTCGCATAGGTCTTGAGAGGGAGTGATGTCGTTGGAGTTGGCAGTGGGGTTGGTGAATTCTTTGACGATGTTGAATAATTCCTTGCTGTTGTGGGCGTTGTTGTCAAGTCGGTCTTTGAAAGCGGCTTTCTTGGCAGTTCGGATCAGTTGGTGGTGTAAGCGGGTGGCATTTTTGAAGGAGTCTCTGGTGCTGGTGTTTGGGTCTTTTTTCCAGGCCTTCTCAAGGGAGCGACAGAGTTTCTTGGATTTCTTAAGATCGTCATTGAACCAGGGGGCGTTTTTGTTGCCTTGTTTGATTAGACGTTTTTTCAGGGGTGCTAGGTTGTCGGCGCTGTTGGTTAGCCATTGAGTGAGGTTAATGGCTGCTTGGTTGGCGTTCGATGAGTGGGCAGGGGGTTTTTGAAGAAGCGATGAGGAGATCTGGTCGATGGTGATTTTGTTCCAGTTTCTACGCAGAGTAGGTTGAGGATGGTTGTGGGTTGTGGTCTTTTTGTAGATAAAGTGAACGCAGCTGTGGTCCGTCCACCGGAGAGCTGTGGTGTGACTGAAGGAGATATGTTTGCTGGAGGTGAAGATAGGGTCGAGTGTGTGACCTGCGAGGTGAGTGGGGGTATTACCAAGTTGTTTGAGTCCGAGGTTGGCGAGATTTTCCAGAAGGGCGGTGGTGTTGCTGTCGTTACTTTTTTCCAGATGATAATTGAGGTCTCCCAGTAGAATGTAGTCCTTGGAGGGGAGGGCGTGTGGGGTGATAAAGTCAGTGATGTCTTCACTGAATTGTGCTCGGGGTCCTGGTGGCCTGTAGAGGAGGGTGCCTCTGAGTGTGGTCTTGGGGTCGGTGTGGATCTGGAACTGAAGGTGTTCGGCGCTAGCGAGGTTGACGTCAGAGCTGGTTGAGATTCGGATGGAATTCTTGTGAACAATAGCGAGGCCTCCTCCTGTTTGCTTGTAGCGGTCTTTACGGATGATCTTGTAGCCTTCCGGGATGGCAATGGTGATGTCTGGGGCTGAGGAGGCGTTCATCCATGTTTCAGTTAGGAAGGCGACGTCCGGAGAGATGGTGTCTGGTAGATTCCAGAGGTCGATGGCATGTTTGTGGACCGAGCGGGTGTTGAGCAGGATGCATTTTAGGTGGTTGGTGTCAGGTCTCTGTTCGGTGTTAGTGGATGTGGAGTTGGTACTGGTGCCGTCAAACTTGCAGGAGTTGGACGTGAAGGGTCCATGGGTGTGTCCGGGGGCGGCTTGAGCGCAGTCGGAGAGTCGGCCGGGGAAAAGGGCTAGGAGGGTAGAGGCGGCGTAAGTAATGCGTGTGGGGTGGGTGGGACGGAGGCCAGGGGGTATGGCGCTGGGCGCGGTCCAGGCGCGGACGGGCGTAGACGGGCTTAATGAATTCCTTCCAGCTCTGTGCCTGGAATAGGGTGTGGGCAAAGGATCAGCACACTATCCCATACACAGGCCACACGACTCAGGCAACCTGCAGCACAATCCTCTTACAAGGTCACAGGCCTGACAGTAGGTCTCAATCGTTGTACAGGAGCAGCCTCCATAACAGGCATCCAGGATCCAATCTCGAGTGTGCTAAGTAGGCCGCTCCACATGAGGGAGACCCGGTGAAGTGTCAAAATGGGTTGGATCAAACAGGGGTCTGGTCCAAAACCCAGATTAAGGAGGATGTACAAGGAGCTTCTTTAAAAAGCACCCAAAATGTGGCAGTGCTAAACCATTTCCGCGACGTCGAGGACTTTATCGACATGGAAGTCTTGATTTTGCTGTTGATCATCTTCTCTTCGACCAAGCCCTCAACAGTGAACCAGTTTGGGTCTCAACATTAAAACCTCAACTTCAACCGGGAGCATCTTTATTTTCCATAGTGATGTCTTCTTTCGGATCTCTCTCTGGGGAGTTCTCATCATTGATAAGTGGGCTATTGGTAGAAGGATGATCCTCTCCTTGCTACTCAGACATTCTAGATCTTCCTGACAGGGACTCTTACTGTCTGCGCTGCTCCACACTCCCATAAAGGTGAATCTTCTTGTCCTTCAGGAAACATCCTGCAGTGCATTAAATTTTCTAGAAGGTAAATAATACGCAAATCATGAGGACCTGCTTAAGCTTCTTTCTTCAACAGACAGTACACTTGTTCAGAAAATAATGGACAAACACTCTGGAAATCAAAATATGTTAAGTAAAATTGTTTTGTAAAAGTTTTTCAAGTAATAAAAACAAAAACGGCTCTGACTGGGATGACCCCCTTGTGGAGGGTTCATTGGTTAGTGCATTTGACGCGCCTAGAGGGCTTTTCCCACTGGAATCTAACTGGTATATCTTGGTTGGCCAACATCTGACAAGGTTCCACTATGTACTCCTACACTAAACTTCAAACATAAATCTCTCTCTCTGCCTCCCAATTCCACCGCTACTTACATGTTAGACATGCACTTGGCCTATACAAAGTGGACCTATGCGCACTCCCATAATTTAGCCTTCTTGAAGCCAGATTGGTTTTAGGGAGGCTAGGCAGGGGTGTGGTTTCACAATTATATTGGGATCTGGTAGGTAACGCACCTGGGTCGCTGGAACGGTTGAACCACAGGTGCGAACGTTAGGTTGTGGAACTAGATGAGGTGGAATGCAGGGAAGCTTGCATGGCTCCCAGAGAGCAGACAATCTCCTCCTGATTAAGATTATTTCAACTGTACTACTTCCATCAGACCTACGTGATCAATTCAATTCAATTCAATTCAGTGATTTATATAGCGCGCTACATACCCAGAGGGTCTCAAGGCGCTTGGAGAAGGGTGGGGAGTTACTTGTCGAATATCCAGGTTTTAAGTTGCTTTCTGAATGTTAGGTGGTTCTGAGTGAGGCGGAGGTGAGTGGGAAGTGAGTTCCAGGTTTTGGCCGCCAGGTAGGAGAAGGATCTTCCTCCCATGGTGGTTTTGTTGATGCGAGGTACAGCAGCAAGGGCTTGGTGGGAGGAGCGTAGCTGGCGGGAGGGAGTGTAGAAGGAAAGTCGTGTGTTGAGGCATTCGGGTCCAAGTTCGTAAAGTGCTTTGTGTGCGTGGGTTAGAAGGCGGAATGTTATCCTCTTATTGATGGGGAGCCAGTGGAGGTTTTTCAGGTGACCAGAAATGTGATCTTTACGCGGAATGTCTAGAATGAGTCTGGCTGATGCGTTCTGGATGCGTTGGAGTTTTTTCTGAAGTTTTGCGATGGTACCGGCGTATAGGGTGTTTCCGTAGTCCAGGCGGCTTGTAACCAGTGCGTGGGTGACCGTTTTTCTGGTTTCAGTGGGGATCCAGCAAAATGTTTTTTTGAGCATGCGAAGAATGTTGAAGCAGGATGATGAAACTGCGTTGATTTGTCTGGTCATCGAGATGAGGAGTCCAGAATGACGCCCAGGTTCCGTGCATGGTCCGTTGGGATGGGTGCTTTTCCAAGGGATTCTGGCCACCACGAGTCGTCCCAGGCGGAGGGGGAGGTACCTAAGATAAGGACTTCTGTTTTGTCATAATTCAGTTTCAGACGGCTGTGCTTCATCCATTCAGCTCCTTCTCTCATTCCTTTATGAAGGTTGGTTTTGGCGGTGTTAGGGTCTTTGGTGAGTGAGAGGATCAGTTGAGTGTCATCAGCGTAGGAGATGATGTTGAGGTTGTGTTGACGTGCGATGGACGCGAGGGGGCTCATGTATACGTTGAAGAGGGTGGGGCTGAGTGAAAATCCTTGTGGCACGCCGCAAATGACTTCAGTGGCTTCTGATTTGAATGGTGGGAGGCGGACTCTCTGAGTTCTTCTGGCAAGGAACGAGGTGATCCACTCCAGTGCTTTTCCTTGAATTCCGATGTTACTGAGGCGTTGTAACAGGGTGCTATGACAGACTGTGTCGAAGGCTGCGGAGAGGTCGAGGAGGATGAGGGCGACGGTGTCATCATTGTCCAGTAGAGTTCGAATGTCGTCTGTTGCTGCGATGAGTGCGGTCTCAGTGCTGTGTTTGGCTCGGAAGCCGGACTGTGAGGAGTCGAGGGATTTGTTGGTTTCGAGGAAGGCGGCGAGCTGGTTGTTGACAGCTTTCTCGATGACTTTGGTTGGGAATGGAAGGAGTGATATGGGGCGGTAGTTTTTGAGTTCGGTGGGGTCAGCTGTGGGTTTTTTCAGAAGTGCGCTGAGTTCGGCGTGTTTCCAGCTATCTGGGAAGGTGGCGGAGGTGAGGGAGCAGTTGATGACATCTCGGAGGTGGGGTGCGATGATGGAATCTGCTTTGTTGAAGATGTGGTGAGGGCATGGGTCTGAGGGGGATCCTGAGTGGATGGAGTTCATCAGGCGGATGGTATCATCCGTGGAGATTGGGTTACAGACATTAAGGATGTTTAAGGGGGGTGAGGGTGTGGCAGAAGGATGGGTGGGCTGGTCTCCGGGTTGGTTGTCAAAGCTGTTGTGGATGTCTGCAATTTTGTCATGGAAGAACGAAGCTAGGGAGTCGCATAGGTCTTGAGAGGGAGTGATGTCGTTGGAGTTGGCAGTGGGGTTGGTGAATTCTTTGACGATGTTGAATAATTCCTTGCTGTTGTGGGCGTTGTTGTCAAGTCGGTCTTTGAAAGCGGCTTTCTTGGCAGTTCGGATCAGTTGGTGGTGTAAGCGGGTGGCATTTTTGAAGGAGTCTCTGGTGCTGGTGTTTGGGTCTTTTTTCCAGGCCTTCTCAAGGGAGCGACAGAGTTTCTTGGATTTCTTAAGATCGTCATTGAACCAGGGGGCGTTTTTGTTGCCTTGTTTGATTAGACGTTTTTTCAGGGGTGCTAGGTTGTCGGCGCTGTTGGTTAGCCATTGAGTGAGGTTAATGGCTGCTTGGTTGGCGTTCGATGAGTGGGCAGGGGGTTTTTGAAGAAGCGATGAGGAGATCTGGTCGATGGTGATTTTGCTCCAGTTTCTACGCAGAGTAGGTTGAGGATGGTTGTGGGTTGTGGTCTTTTTGTAGATAAAGTGAACGCAGCTGTGGTCCGTCCACCGGAGAGCTGTGGTGTGACTGAAGGAGATATGTTTGCTGGAGGTGAAGATAGGGTCGAGTGTGTGACCTGCGAGGTGAGTGGGGGTATTACCAAGTTGTTTGAGTCCGAGGTTGGCGAGATTTTCCAGAAGGGCGGTGGTGTTGCTGTCGTTACTTTTTTCCAGATGATAATTGAGGTCTCCCAGTAGAATGTAGTCCTTGGAGGGGAGGGCGTGTGGGGTGATAAAGTCAGTGATGTCTTCACTGAATTGTGCTCGGGGTCCTGGTGGCCTGTAGAGGAGGGTGCCTCTGAGTGTGGTCTTGGGGTCGGTGTGGATCTGGAAGTGAAGGTGTTCGGCGCTAGCGAGGTTGACGTCAGAGCTGGTTGAGATTCGGATGGAATTCTTGTGAACAATAGCGAGGCCTCCTCCTGTTTGCTTGTAGCGGTCTTTACGGATGATCTTGTAGCCTTCCGGGATGGCAATGGTGATGTCTGGGGCTGAGGAGGCGTTCATCCATGTTTCAGTTAGGAAGGCGACGTCCGGAGAGATGGTGTCTGGTAGATTCCAGAGGTCGATGGCATGTTTGTGGACCGAGCGGGTGTTGAGCAGGATGCATTTTAGGTGGTTGGTGTCAGGTCTCTGTTCGGTGTTAGTGGATGTGGAGTTGGTATTGGTGCCGTCAAACTTGCAGGAGTTGGACGTGAAGGGTCCATGGGTGTGTCCGGGGGCGGCTTGAGCGCAGTCGGAGAGTCGGCCGGGGAAAAGGGCTAGGAGGGTAGAGGCGGCGTAAGTAATGCGTGTGGGGTGGGTGGGACGGAGGCCAGGGGGTATGGCGCTGGGCGCGGTCCAGGCGCGGACGGGCGTAGACGGGCTTAATGAATTCCTTCCAGCTCTGTGCCTGGAATAGGGTGTGGGCAAAGGATCAGCACACTATCCCATACACAGGCCACACGACTCAGGCAACCTGCAGCACAATCCTCTTACAAGGTCACAGGCCTGACAGTAGGTCTCAATCGTTGTACAGGAGCAGCCTCCATAACAGGCATCCAGGATCCAATCTCGAGTGTGCTAAGTAGGCCGCTCCACATGAGGGAGACCCGGTGAAGTGTCAAAATGGGTTGGATCAAACAGGGGTCTGGTCCAAAACCCAGATTAAGGAGGATGTACAAGGAGCTTCTTTAAAAAGCACCCAAAATGTGGCAGTGCTAAACCATTTCCGCGACGTCGAGGACTTTATCGACATGGAAGTCTTGATTTTGCTGTTGATCATCTTCTCTTCGACCAAGCCCTCAACAGTGAACCAGTTTGGGTCTCAACATTAAAACCTCAACTTCAACCGGGAGCATCTTTATTTTCCATAGTGATGTCTTCTTTCGGATCTCTCTCTGGGGAGTTCTCATCATTGATAAGTGGGCTATTGGTAGAAGGATGATCCTCTCCTTGCTACTCAGACATTCTAGATCTTCCTGACAGGGACTCTTACTGTCTGCGCTGCTCCACACTCCCATAAAGGTGAATCTTCTTGTCCTTCAGGAAACATCCTGCAGTGCATTAAATTTTCTAGAAGGTAAATAATACGCAAATCATGAGGACCTGCTTAAGCTTCTTTCTTCAACAGACAGTACACTTGTTCAGAAAATAATGGACAAACACTCTGGAAATCAAAATATGTTAAGTAAAATTGTTTTGTAAAAGTTTTTCAAGTAATAAAAACAAAAACGGCTCTGACTGGGATGACCCCCTTGTGGAGGGTTCATTGGTTAGTGCATTTGACGCGCCTAGAGGGCTTTTCCCACTGGAATCTAACTGGTATATCTTGGTTGGCCAACATCTGACAAGGTTCCACTATGTACTCCTACACTAAACTTCAAACATAAATCTCTCTCTCTGCCTCCCAATTCCACCGCTACTTACATGTTAGACATGCACTTGGCCTATACAAAGTGGACCTATGCGCACTCCCATAATTTAGCCTTCTTGAAGCCAGATTGGTTTTAGGGAGGCTAGGCAGGGGTGTGGTTTCACAATTATATTGGGATCTGGTAGGTAACGCACCTGGGTCGCTGGAACGGTTGAACCACAGGTGCGAATGTTAGGTTGTGGAACTAGATGAGGTGGAATGCAGGGAAGCTTGCATGGCTCCCAGAGAGCAGACAATCTCCTCCTGATTAAGATTATTTCAACTGTACTACTTCCATCAGACCTACGTGATCAATTCAATTCAATTCAATTCAGTGATTTATATAGCGCGCTACATACCCAGAGGGTCTCAAGGCGCTTGGAGAAGGGTGGGGAGTTACTTGTCGAATATCCAGGTTTTAAGTTGCTTTCTGAATGTTAGGTGGTTCTGAGTGAGGCGGAGGTGAGTGGGAAGTGAGTTCCAGGTTTTGGCCGCCAGGTAGGAGAAGGATCTTCCTCCCATGGTGGTTTTGTTGATGCGAGGTACAGCAGCAAGGGCTTGGTGGGAGGAGCGTAGCTGGCGGGAGGGAGTGTAGAAGGAAAGTCGTGTGTTGAGGCATTCGGGTCCAAGTTCGTAAAGTGCTTTGTGTGCGTGGGTTAGAAGGCGGAATGTTATCCTCTTATTGATGGGGAGCCAGTGGAGGTTTTTCAGGTGACCAGAAATGTGATCTTTACGCGGAATGTCTAGAATGAGTCTGGCTGATGCGTTGTGGATGCGTTGGAGTTTTTTCTGAAGTTTTGCGGTGGTACCGGCGTATAGGGTGTTTCCGTAGTCCAGGCGGCTTGTAACCAGTGCGTGGGTGACCGTTTTTCTGGTTTCAGTGGGGATCCAGCAAAATGTTTTTTTGAGCATGCGAAGAATGTTGAAGCAGGATGATGAAACTGCGTTGATTTGTCTGGTCATCGAGATGAGGAGTCCAGAATGACGCCCAGGTTCCGTGCATGGTCCGTTGGGATGGGTGCTTTTCCAAGGGATTCTGGCCACCACGAGTCGTCCCAGGCGGAGGGGGAGGTACCTAAGATAAGGACTTCTGTTTTGTCGGAATTCAGTTTCAGACGGCTGTGCTTCATCCATTCAGCTACTTCTCTCATTCCTTTATGAAGGTTGGTTTTGGCGGTGTTAGGGTCTTTGGTGAGTGAGAGGATCAGTTGAGTGTCATCAGCGTAGGAGACGATGTTGAGGTTGTGTTGACGTGCGATGGACGCGAGGGGGCTCATGTATACGTTGAAGAGGGTGGGGCTGAGTGAAAATCCTTGTGGCACGCCGCAAATGACTTCAGTGGCTTCTGATTTGAATGGTGGGAGGCGGACTCTCTGAGTTCTTCTGGCAAGGAACGAGGTGATCCACTCCAGTGCTTTTCCTTGAATTCCGATGTTACTGAGGCGTTGTAACAGGGTGCTATGACAGACTGTGTCGAAGGCTGCGGAGAGGTCGAGGAGGATGAGGGCGACGGTGTCATCATTGTCCAGTAGAGTTCGAATGTCGTCTGTTGCTGCGATGAGTGCGGTCTCAGTGCTGTGTTTGGCTCGGAAGCCGGACTGTGAGGAGTCAAGGGATTTGTTGGTTTCGAGGAAGGCGGCGAGCTGGTTGTTGACAGCTTTCTCGATGACTTTGGCCGGGAATGGAAGGAGTGATATGGGGCGGTAGTTTTTGAGTTCGGTGGGGTCAGCTGTGGGTTTTTTCAGAAGTGCGCTGAGTTCGGCGTGTTTCCAGCTATCTGGGAAGGTGGCGGAGGTGAGGGAGCAGTTGATGACATCTCGGAGGTGGGGTGCGATGATGGAATCTGCTTTGTTGAAGATGTGGTGAGGGCATGGGTCTGAGGGGGATCCTGAGTGGATGGAGTTCATCAGGCGGATGGTATCATCCGTGGAGATTGGGTTCCAGACATTAAGGATGTTTAAGGGGGGTGAGGGTGTGGCAGAAGGATGGGTGGGCTGGTCTCCGGGTTGGATGTCGAAGCTGTTGTGGATGTCTGCAATTTTGTCATGGAAGAACGAAGCTAGGGAGTCGCATAGGTCTTGAGAGGGAGTGATGTCGTTGGAGTTGGCAGTGGGGTTGGTGATCTCTTTGACGATGTTGAATAATTCCTTGCTGTTGTGGGCGTTGTTGTCAAGTCGGTCTTTGAAAGCGGCTTTCTTGGCAGTTCGGATCAGTTGGTGGTGTAAGCGGGTGGCGTTTTTGAAGGCGTCTCTGGTGCTGGTGTTTGGGTCTTTTTTCCAGGCCTTCTCAAGGGAGCGACATAGTTTCTTGGATTTCTTAAGATCGTCATTGAACCAGGGGGCGTTTTTGTTGCCTTGTTTGATTAGACGTTTTTTCAGGGGTGCTAGGTTGTCGGCGCTGTTGGTTAGCCATTGAGTGAGGTTAATGGCTGCTTGGTTGGCGTTCGATGAGTGGGCAGGGGGGTTTTGAAGAAGCGATAAGGAGATCTGGTCGATGGTGATTTTGTTCCAGTTTCTACGCAGAGTAGGTTGAGGATGGTTGTGGGTTGTGGTCTTTTTGTAGATAAAGTGAACGCAGCTGTGGTCCGTCCACCGGAGAGCTGTGGTGTGACTGAAGGAGATATGTTTGCTGGAGGTGAAGATAGGGTCGAGTGTGTGACCTGCGAGGTGAGTGGGGGTATTAACAAGTTGTTTGAGTCCGAGGTTGGCGAGATTTTCCAGAAGGGCGGTGGTGTTGCTGTCGTTACTTTTTTCCAGATGATAATTGAGGTCTCCCAGTAGAATGTAGTCCTTGGAGGGGAGGGCGTGTGGGGTGATAAAGTCAGTGATGTCTTCACTGAATTGTGCTCGGGGTCCTGGTGGCCTGTAGAGGAGGGTGCCTCTGAGTGTGGTCTTGGGGTCGGTGTGGATCTGGAAGTGAAGGTGTTCGGCGCTAGCGAGGTTGACGTCAGAGCTGGTTGAGATTCGGATGGAATTCTTGTGAACAATAGCGAGGCCTCCTCCTGTTTGCTTGTAGCGGTCTTTACGGATGATCTTGTAGCCTTCCGGGATGGCAATGGTGATGTCTGGGGCTGAGGAGGCGTTCATCCATGTTTCAGTTAGGAAGGCGACGTCCGGAGAGATGGTGTCTGGTAGATTCCAGAGGTCGATGGCGTGTTTGTGGACCGAGCAGGTGTTGAGCAGGATGCATTTTAGGTGGTTGGTGTCAGGTCTCTGTTCGGTGTTAGTGGATGTGGAGTTGGTCTTGGTGCCGTCAAACTTGCAGGAGTTGCACGTGAAGGGTCCATGGGTGTGTCCGGGGGCGGCTTGAGCGCAGTCGGAGAGTCGGCCGGGGATAAGGGCTAGGAGGGTAGAGGCGGCGTAAGTAATGCGTGTGGGGTGGGTGGGACGGAGGCCAGGGAGTATGGCGCTGGGCGCGGTCCAGGCGCGGACGGGCGTAGACGGGCTTAATGAATTCCTTCCAGCTCTGTGCCTGGAATAGGGTGTGGGCAAAGGATCAGCACACTATCCCACACACAGGCCACACGACTCAGGCAACCTGCAGCACAATCCTCTTACAAGGTCACAGGCCTGACAGTAGGTCTCAATAGTTGTACAGGAGCAGCCTCCATAACAGGCATCCAGGATCCAATCTCGAGTGTGCTAAGTAGGCCGCTCCACATGAGGGAGACCGGGTGAAGTGTCAAAATGGGTTGGATCAAACAGGGGTCTGGTCCAAAACCCAGATTAAGGAGGATGTACAAGGAGCTTCTTTAAAAAGCACCCAAAATGTGGCAGTGCTAAACCATTTCCGCGACGTCGAGGACTTTATCGACATGGAAGTCTTGATTTTGCTGTTGATCATCTTCTCTTCGACCAAGCCCTCAACAGTGAACCAGTTTGGGTCTCAACATTAAAACCTCAACTTCAACCGGGAGCATCTTTATTTTCCATAGTGATGTCTTCTTTCGGA
Source organism: Lissotriton vulgaris (assembly GCF_964263255.1). NCBI lineage: Eukaryota > Metazoa > Chordata > Amphibia > Caudata > Salamandridae > Lissotriton > Lissotriton vulgaris. The sequence continues at coordinate 121,051,668 of NC_141686.1, forward strand.
TCTCTCTCTGGGGAGTTCTCATCATTGATAAGTGGGCTATTGGTAGAAGGATGATCCTCTCCTTGCTACTCAGACATTCTAGATCTTCCTGACAGGGACTCTTACTGTCTGCGCTGCTCCACACTCCCATAAAGGTGAATCTTCTTGTCCTTCAGGAAACATCCTGCAGTGCATTAAATTTTCTAGAAGGTGAATAATACGCAAATCATGAGGACCTGCTTAAGCTTCTTTCTTCAACAGACAGTACACTTGTTCAGAAAATCATGGACAAACACTCTGGAAATCAAAATATGTTAAGTAAAATTGTTTTGTAAAAGTTTTTCAAGTAATAAAAACAAAAACGGCTCTGACTGGGATGACCCCCTTGTGGAGGGTTCATTGGTTAGTGCATTTGACGCGCCTAGAGGGCTTTTCCCACTGGAATCTAACTGGTATATCTTGGTTGGCCAACATCTGACAAGGTTCCACTATGTACTCCTACACTAAACTTCAAACATAAATCTCTCTCTCTGCCTCCCAATTCCACCGCTACTTACATGTTAGACATGCACTTGGCCTATACAAAGTGGACCTATGCGCACTCCCATAATTTAGCCTTCTTGAAGCCAGATTGGTTTTAGGGAGGCTAGGCAGGGGTGTGGTTTCACAATTATATTGGGATCTGGTAGGTAACGCACCTGGGCCTCTGGAACGGTTGAACCACAGGTGCGAATGTTAGGTTGTGGAACTAGATGAGGTGGAATGCAGGGAAGCTTGCATGGCTCCCAGAGAGCAGACAATCTCCTCCTGATTAAGTTTATTTCAACTGTACTACTTCCATCAGACCTACGTGATCAATTCAATTCAATTCAATTCAGTGATTTATATAGCGCGCTACATACCCAGAGGGTCTCAAGGCGCTTGGAGAAGGGTGGGGAGTTACTTGTCGAATATCCAGGTTTTAAGTTGCTTTCTGAATGTTAGGTGGTTCTGAGTGAGGCGGAGGTGAGTGGGAAGTGAGTTCCAGGTTTTGGCCGCCAGGTAGGAGAAGGATCTTCCTCCCATGGTGGTTTTGTTGATGCGAGGTACAGCAGCAAGGGCTTGGTGAGAGGAGCGTAGCTGGCGGGAGGGAGTGTAGAAGGAAAGTCGTGTGTTGAGGCATTCGGGTCCAAGTTCGTAAAGTGCTTTGTGTGCGTGGGTTAGAAGGCGGAATGTTATCCTCTTATTGATGGGGAGCCAGTGGAGGTTTTTCAGGTGACCAGAAATGTGATCTTTACGCGGAATGTCTAGAACGAGTCTGGCTGATGCGTTCTGGATGCGTTGGAGTTTTTTCTGAAGTTTTGCGGTGGTACCGGCGTATAGGGTGTTTCCGTAGTCCAGGCGGCTTGTAACCAGTGCGTGGGTGACCGTTTTTCTGATTTCAGTGGGGATCCAGCAAAATGTTTTTTTGAGCATGCGAAGAATGTTGAAGCAGGATGGTGAAACTGCGTTGATTTGTCTGGTCATCGAGAGTGAGGAGTCCAGAATGACACCCAGGTTCCGTGCATGGTCCGTTGGGATGGGTGCTTTTCCAAGGGATTCTGGCCACCACGAGTCGTCCCAGGCGGAGGGGGAGGTACCTAAGATAAGGACTTCTGTTTTGTCGGAATTCAGTTTCAGACGGCTGTGCTTCATCCATTCAGCTACTTCTCTCATTCCTTTATGAAGGTTGGTTTTGGCGGTGTTAGGGTCTTTGGTGAGTGAGAGGATCAGTTGAGTGTCATCAGCGTAGAAGATGATGTTGAGGTTGTGTTGGCGTGCGATGGACGCGAGGGGGCTCATGTATACGTTGAAGAGGGTGGGGCTGAGTGAAAATCCTTGTGGCACGCCGCAAATGACTTCAGTGGCTTCTGATTTGAATGGTGGGAGGCGGACTCTCTGAGTTCTTCTGGCAAGGAACGAGGTGATCCACTCCAGTGCTTTTCCTTGAATTCCGATGTTACTGAGGCGTTGTAACAGGGTGCTATGACAGACTGTGTCGAAGGCTGCGGAGAGGTCGAGGAGGATGAGGGCGACGGTGTCACCATTGTCCAGTAGAGTTCGAATGTCGTCTGTTGCTGCGATGAGTGCGGTCTCAGTGTTGTGTTTGGCTCGGAAGCCGGACTGTGAGGAGTCAAGGGATTTGTTGGTTTCGAGGAAGGCGGCGAGCTGGTTGTTGACAGCTTTCTCGATGACTTTGGCCGGGAATGGAAGGAGTGATATGGGGCGGTAGTTTTTGAGTTCGGTGGGGTCAGCTGTGGGTTTTTTCAGAAGTGCGCTGAGTTCGGCGTGTTTCCAGCTATCTGGGAAGGTGGCGGAGGTGAGGGAGCAGTTGATGACATCTCGGAGGTGGGGTGCGATGATGGAATCTGCTTTGTTGAAGATGTGGTGAGGGCATGGGTCTGAGGGGGATCCTGAGTGGATGGAGTTCATCAGGCGGATGGTATCATCCGTGGAGATTGGGTTCCAGACATTAAGGATGTTTAAGGGGGGTGAGGGTGTGGCAGAAGGATGGGTGGGCTGGTCTCCGGGTTGGTTGTCGAAGCTGTTGTGGATGTCTGCAATTTTGTCATGGAAGAACGAAGCTAGGGAGTCGCATAGGTCTTGAGATGGAGTGATGTCGTTGGAGTTGGCAGTGGGGTTGGTGAACTCTTTGACGATGTTGAATAATTCCTTGCTGTTGTGGGCGTTGTTGTTAAGTCGGTCTTTGAAAGCGGCTTTCTTGGCAGTTCGGATCAGTTGGTGGTGTAAGCGGGTGGCGTTTTTGAAGGCGTCTCTGGTGCTGGTGTTTGGGTCTTTTTTCCAGGCCTTCTCAAGGGAGCGACAGAGTTTCTTGGATTTCTTAAGATCGTCATTGAACCAGGGGGCGTTTTTGTTGCCTTGTTTGATTAGACGTTTTTTCAGGGGTGCTAGGTTGTCGGCGCTGTTGGTTAGCCATTGAGTGAGGTTAATGGCTGCTTGGTTGGCGTTCGATGAGTGGGCAGGGGGGTTTTGAAGAAGCGATGAGGAGATCTGGTCGATGGTGATTTTGTTCCAGTTTCTACGCAGAGTAGGTTGAGGATGGTTGTGGGTTGTGGTCTTTTTGTAGATAAAGTGAACGCAGCTGTGGTCCGTCCACCGGAGAGCTGTGGTGTGACTGAAGGAGATATGTTTGCTGGAGGTGAAGATAGGGTCGAGTGTGTGACCTGCGAGGTGAGTGGGGGTATTAACAAGTTGTTTGAGTCCGAGGTTGGCGAGATTTTCCAGAAGGGCGGTGGTGTTGCTGTCGTTACTTTTTTCCAGATGATAATTGAGGTCTCCCAGTAGAATGTAGTCCTTGGAGGGGAGGGCGTGTGGGGTGATAAAGTCAGTGATGTCTTCACTGAATTGTGCTCGGGTCCTGGTGGCCTGTAGAGGAGGGTGCCTCTGAGTGTGGTCTTGGGGTCGGTGTGGATCTGGAAGTGAAGGTGTTCGGTGCTAGCGAGGTTGACGTCAGAGCTGGTTGAGATTCAGATGGAATTCTTGTGAACAATAGCGAGGCCTCCTCCTGTTTGCTTGTAGCGGTCTTTACGGATGATCTTGTAGCCTTCCGGGATGGCAATGGTGATGTCTGGGGCTGAGGAGGCGTTCATCCATGTTTCAGTTAGGAAGGCGACGTCCGGAGAGATGGTGTCTAGTAGATTCCAGAGGTCGATGGCGTGTTTGTGGACCGAGCGGGTGTTGAGCAGGATGCATTTTAGGTGGTTGGTGTCAGGTCTCTGTTCGGTGTTAGTGGATGTGGAGTTGGTCTTGGTGCCGTCAAACTTGCAGGAGTTGCACGTGAAGGGTCCATGGGTGTGTCCGGGGGCGGCTTGAGCGCAGTCGGAGAGTCGGCCGGGGATAAGGGCTAGGAGGGTAGAGGCGGCGTAAGTAATGCGTATGGGGTGGGTGGGACGGAGGCCAGGGGGTATGGCGCTGGGCGCGGTCCAGGCGCGGACGGGCGTAGACGGGCTTAATGAATTCCTTCCAGCTCTGTGCCTGGAATAGGGTGTGGGCAAAGGATCAGCACACTATCCCATACACAGGCCACACGACTCAGGCAACCTGCAGCACAATCCTCTTACAAGGTCACAGGCCTGACAGTAGGTCTCAATCGTTGTACAGGAGCAGCCTCCATAACAGGCATCCAGGATCCAATCTCGAGTGTGCTAAGTAGGCCGCTCCACATGAGGGAGACCGGGTGAAGTGTCAAAATGGTTGGATCAAACAGGGGTCTGGTCCAAAACCCAGATTAAGGAGGATGTACAAGGAGCTTCTTTAAAAAGCACCCAAAATGTGGCAGTGCTAAACCATTTCCGCGACGTCGAGGACTTTATCGACATGGAAGTCTTGATTTTGCTGTTGATCATCTTCTCTTCGACCAAGCCCTCAACAGTGAACCAGTTTGGGTCTCAACATTAAAACCTCAACTTCAACCGGGAGCATCTTTATTTTCCATAGTGATGTCTTCTTTCGGATCTCTCTCTGGGGAGTTCTCATCATTGATAAGTGGGCTATTGGTAGAAGGATGATCCTCTCCTTGCTACTCAGACATTCTAGATCTTCCTGACAGGGACTCTTACTGTCTGCGCTGCTCCACACTCCCATAAAGGTGAATCTTCTTGTCCTTCAGGAAACATCCTGCAGTGCATTAAATTTTCTAGAAGGTGAATAATACGCAAATCATGAGGACCTGCTTAAGCTTCTTTCTTCAACAGACAGTACACTTGTTCAGAAAATCATGGACAAACACTCTGGAAATCAAAATATGTTAAGTTAAATTGTTTTGTAAAAGTTTTTCAAGTAATAAAAACAAAAACGGCTCTGACTGGGATGACCCCCTTGTGGAGGGTTCATTGGTTAGTGCATTTGACGCGCCTAGAGGGCTTTTCCCACTGGAATCTAACTGGTATATCTTGGTTGGCCAACATCTGACAAGGTTCCACTATGTACTCCTACACTAAACTTCAAACATAAATCTCTCTCTCTGCCTCCCAATTCCACCGCTACTTACATGTTAGACATGCACTTGGCCTATACAAAGTGGACCTATGCGCACTCCCATAATTTAGCCTTCTTGAAGCCAGATTGGTTTTAGGGAGGCTAGGCAGGGGTGTGGTTTCACAATTATATTGGGATCTGGTAGGTAACGCACCTGGGTCGCTGGAACGGTTGAACCACAGGTGCGAATGTTAGGTTGTGGAACTAGATGAGGTGGGATGCAGGGAAGCTTGCATGGCTCCCAGAGAGCAGACAATCTCCTCCTGATTAAGTTTATTTCAACTGTACTACTTCCATCAGACCTACGTGATCAATTCAATTCAATTCAATTCAGTGATTTATATAGCGCGCTACATACCCAGAGGGTCTCAAGGCGCTTGGAGAAGGGTGGGGAGTTACTTGTCGAATATCCAGGTTTTAAGTTGCTTTCTGAATGTTAGGTGGTTCTGAGTGAGGCGGAGGTGAGTGGGAAGTGAGTTCCAGGTTTTGGCCGCCAGGTAGGAGAAGGATCTTCCTCCCATGGTGGTTTTGTTGATGCGAGGTACAGCAGCAAGGGCTTGGTGGGAGGAGCGTAGCTGGCGGGAGGGAGTTTAGAAGGAAAGTCGTGTGTTGAGGCATTCGGGTCCAAGTTCGTAAAGTGCTTTGTGTGCGTGGGTTAGAAGGCGGAATGTTATCCTCTTATTGATGGGGAGCCAGTGGAGGTTTTTCAGGTGACCAGAAATGTGATCTTTACGCGGAATGTCTAGAATGAGTCTGGCTGATGCGTTCTGGATGCGTTGGAGTTTTTTCTGAAGTTTTGCGGTGGTACCGGCGTATAGGGTGTTTCCGTAGTCCAGGCGGCTTGTAACCAGTGCGTGGGTGACCGTTTTTCTGGTTTCAGTGTGGATCCAGCAAAATGTTTTTTTGAGCATGCGAAGAATGTTGAAGCAGGATGATGAAACTGCGCTGATTTGTCTGGTCATCGAGAGTGAGGAGTCCAGAATGACGCCCAGGTTCCGTGCATGGTCCGTTGGGTTGGGTGCTTTTCCAAGGGATTCTGGCCACCACGAGTCGTCCCAGGCGGAGGGGGAGGTACCTAAGATAAGGACTTCTGTTTTGTCGGAATTCAGTTTCAGACGGCTGTGCTTCATCCATTCAGCTACTTCTCTCATTCCTTTATGAAGGTTGGTTTTGGCGGTGTTAGGGTCTTTGGTGAGTGAGAGGATCAGTTGAGTGTCATCAGCGTAGGAGATGATGTTGAGGTTGTGTTGACGTGCGATGGACGCGAGGGGGCTCATGTATACGTTGAAGAGGGTGGGGCTGAGTGAAAATCCTTGTGGCACGCCGCAAATGACTTCAGTGGCTTCTGATTTGAATGGTGGGAGGCGGACTCTCTGAGTTCTTCTGGCAAGGAACGAGGTGATCCACTCCAGTGCTTTTCCTTGAATTCCGATGTTACTGAGGCGTTGTAACAGGGTGCTATGACAGACTGTGTCGAAGGCTGCGGAGAGGTCGAGGAGGATGAGGGCGACGGTGTCACCATTGTCCAGTAGAGTTCGAATGTCGTCTGTTGCTGCGATGAGTGCGGTCTCAGTGCTGTGTTTGGCTCGGAAGCCGGACTGTGAGGAGTCAAGGGATTTGTTGGTTTCGAGGAAGGCGGCGAGCTGGTTGTTGACAGCTTTCTCGATGACTTTGGCCGGGAATGGAAGGAGTGATATGGGGCGGTAGTTTTTTCAGTTTGGTGGAGTCAGCTGTGGGTTTTTTCAGAAGTGCGCTGAGTTCGGCGTGTTTCCAGCTATCTGGGAAGGTGGCGGAGGTGAGGGAGCAGTTGATGACATCTCGGAGGTGGGGCGCGATGATGGAATCTGCTTTGTTGAAGATGTGGTGAGGGCATGGGTCTGAGGGGGATCCTGAGTGGATGGAGTTCATCAGGCGGATGGTATCATCCGTGGAGATTGGGTTCCAGACATTAAGGATGTTTAAGGGGGGTGAGGGTGTGGCAGAAGGATGGGTGGGCTGGTCTCCGGGTTGGTTGTCGAAGCTGTTGTGGATGTCTGCAATTTTGTCATGGAAGAACGAAGCTAGGGAGTCGCATAGGTCTTGAGAGGTGAAGGATGTCTTGACCATTCTAAAGGCGCTGAAATCAGGCTCCCCGGCGGACCCCTGTCCGGCCAGAGTTCTGAGTGGAGTGGCGGAAATCATTGCACCGATAGTCACTGACCTGGTTAACGAATCTCTTTTAACAAGTAACGTACCATCTCAGTGGAAACAAGCCAAACTTCTCCCACTAATTAAAAAACCTTCCGCAGACCCCCTGGCTGCCTCCAACTACAGACCCATCTCTCTGCTCCCTGCAATAGCCAAAGTCTGTGAGAAAGTGGCTTTTCGTCAACTTGAGAGGTTCGTGGAATCCACGGGTGCATTACACCCTGCCCAGTCAGGTTTCCGCTCCTCCTTTAGTACTGAGACCGCGCTAGTGGAGGTCACCGAGGCTATTAGAGACTGTCTGGACGGGGGCGGCAGAGCGGCCCTAATTCTTTTGGACCTCTCTGCCGCGTTCGACACGGTTCCACATGTCCAGCTGATCTCTAGGCTAGAGGACATTGGCATCACTGGCGCGGCTCTCAAATGGGTCAAGTCCTTTCTCACAGACCGTTCACAACAAATCTGGCTCCCTCCCTACCAGTCATCGATTAGCAAGGTGGACACTGGAGTCCCCCAAGGGTCGACTCTAAGCCCCCTGCTCTTCAATGTATACCTGACCCCCCTTGTACATCTTGCAGAGAGTCTGGGTGCTAAAATAATGGCCTACGCCGATGACACCCAGCTTCTCTTCACGTGGGACAAGAACAACCTCGATACAATGAGAGTCCAATTGTGCCTGTCCTCAGTATTTGCCTGGCTGGCCAAGGCTGCCCTCAAATGCAATGAGGACAAGTCGGAGATTCTCTTGTATGGCCAATTCCCAGCGGGATTCAGGGAATCCATCTGGCCCACTGGATTGCCGTGCCCGTCTGGAAATTGCGGAGTTGCTAAAAACTTAGGGATCTGGTTTGGCGCCGATCTGTGCTTTCGAGATCAGATCTCGAGATTGGCGGGAACCTGTTATGGTACCCTTATTACCCTCCGGAAGTTCTTTCCACTTCTTCCCCAGGAAGCGAAGGAAACAGTGGCTAGAGCACTCATTCTTTCGCGTCTGGATTACGCCAACGCATTATATGTGGGCGCTCCTGATTTTCTGCTTCGCAAACTGCAAGTAGTCCAGAACGCGACAGTGAGGCTCCTATACAACATCCCCAAATGCCATAGTGTACGAAGACAACTTGCGGAACTCCACTGGCTTCCAGTTGCCCTCAGAGTGCGCTTCAAAATCCTAACACTAACTTCGGAAAACCTCGGAAACCTGGTGGGCCTCTTGACACCTCGGACCTTGCTTCTTTCGGCTAGGCTCTGGTCGGGATCCTCCGCACTCCTCACCGCCTCGTCTGGGCACTGATCGCAGTCTTCGTCACCTCCGTGGGTCAGAGGGAGATGCAGGAAATCCTGCCAGTACGCGTAGGTTCCTTCTAACTGATGGCAGGGGACAGAGCTTGCAACGCACCAACCGGCGCGTGAGGTGGGGGAGGGGTCCCTGTTCGGGCGCCAAAATGACGTAAATAATTAATTTACTCTCTTAATTTCTATGCAGGTAAGTACTTAATCAATAATAACTCAATCGGAATGAAAAAAAGACAGAGTCCGTGGTGTTAGAGTTTCTAAGGGTTTTATTCCTCATTAAGGAATGGTCTTGACCAGGATATCATGTTCTGACCACCACAGGGGTGTCAGAAGTGATAGAGCAAACTTTATTGATATTACATAGCTTATATACTTAATTCACATCATAAGTAATAATGTAAGAGGCGTAACAGCTGAGAGAAGACAAGATAACAGTATACACGTGGTACTAGTACGTAATCAAGAGGCGTGAACTAGGCGTGAACCAGAGGTGTGTGCTAGAAACGTCACTGATAGGTGACGCAAGTGGGTGGCACCAAGGGGTGGTGCTAACAGAATGGTTGCAATGTCAGCAGAAATCGGAAGCTTGGATGCGCGCGCAGCTGCATGACGTGTGATTTGGAGGGGTGCAGGGGACTTGACATTTACACTGATGGAAAGAGACAGAAGTCTGGCATGTCAGATCAACTTGTACTTCTATCATATCTGATATCTGATGTTTAGGAACCATACTATCTGGGCGGAAAGGTCTCTAGGGCAGAAGCTATTCTATGCTAACTGTGGATGCGTGTATAAGCGCCTAAGTGTCTACATGTGAAGCGTGGGGGCACGGGGCCTTCCATGGAAGCATGGTAACAGAGGCTATGAATTACTTGCATTGAGACAGGTCGGCCCTTTGGCTCTGCAGCTGGGGAGGATGTTTACTGGAGCTAGTAGGCAGGAATGCATTCTCGAGGAGCGGAACAGATAACTCGAAGGTTATAGTCAGTCTTGGCAGAAAGCAGGCTGAGCTGAGCGCGAGGGGCCGCGCTGAAAGTAAGTCAGAGTTCACGGGTACAGAGGTAGCCTGGGCAGAGGCTGTCAGAGTCAGGAGCCAAAAAAAGAGGTTCGATGGCAGAAATTCAGGGCCTACTCTGCTAGAGCAGGAAAACATGTAAAGTGTACTACAAAAAGACGGTGGCATAGCATACTTAGGAACGGACTATATAATCCATTCATGGTGGATCTGAAAGAGGACAAGTTAACGTTGGACGCAAATGTATTTGCGTCTTCATAGCTGGCACAGGAGGGAAGTTACATGCACTTTAAGCCGGTACATGGAGTCGGTGGGGTACGCGCTAGGGAACATAACATGACCAAAAATTTAATTTTCCTCATTCCCTCCTTGTTCCCTACGGACCCTTCATGATATATCGATCCTCATGAATCGATCAGTTTGTTCTTGTAACATCATTTGTTCTTCTTTCTTTCGTTTACGTTTTGAGAGAAAACTGGAGTGTTCAATACAAGAGGTGGCACACAGTCCACAAATCGCTGGCCCACACTGCAAGCACAGGCAGCAACTGAATACTAGGACTAGGCCGATGCCTAGGAAGGATAGGATTTTCCATCCCCAAGCTGTTAACGTTGTCCAGAACCAACCGGACCAAGTCCAGGTGCCTGGATTCTGATGTATCTGATTTGCAATTTTATGGAGACGGGTGATAGCTTGATATACAGATGGTGCGTTTTGTGGTATGAAAACACAGCAACTTGACCCGATGACCTTACAGGCTCCACCTCTATCTGCCAAGATGACGTCAATAACAAGACGATTCTGAAGGACAACAACCCGCATGGCGGACTGCTCTTCTGTTAAGTTACCTAAGGCGGAGGCAGTTTCATTCACTACTGCTTCAAGTGTTCTAGTTAATCTGCGTATTAATTTACTATTCTGAACAGGTCCTAAAAAGAAAAAGAACCCTTTATTAAAGTCGGTGTACTGTTCCCATGCCGTTTCTGTGTAGTCGACAAGTGGGATATCTCTTCTGGGTCTATTCTTTACTAGATTAGTATTTCTATGGTAATCAGGAGGAGCTAGAAAAACAGGTGGCAGAAGGAATGCAATGTAACAGGTACCATCCCAATCTGGAGGTAGACGTATGTATGCGGTATGACCACAAACAAAGTAAGAATGACTAATAGCTTTAAAGGATGATTTTCCATGATCACTGAATTCGACCACAGTAGTGCATTTACTATGACCTAAGTGTACTGAACCTTTCTTCTTGATACATAATTCACCAGTGACTGGCAATACTGACATAATGGGTAGAACTGGTGTGGCTTCGGATTCAACAGTGAGAATCATGAGGCTAATTGTATAATTACCTAGTCCATATACTTCATTTTCTAGATCAGTTCCTATTCTAGTGGGGAGTCCCTCCTTATCTGGGTAACAGACGTCGAGCAGGACTAAGTTCAGATTTCCCCAAACCCAGCCCCCATCGAAAACAGCAATATCAGGATCTAAGGAGTTAATTATTTTAAACCATGCTCCGCAGGAGCCATTGTGAGTGAACGGGTACGGAAAGAGGGGCAGAGCTCCCTTGTAATTCTGGTAGGGAGGGAGTCGGCCACATATCCAGCAATTTGTAGCATTGTTAGTTTGATGAGAATGATGTAACATACTAATGAATGTGTTGTTGCGCAGCGCAAGTCTGTAGGAAAGCTCGTGTGGAGGTAACTCACTAAAAGTGTGTTCAGCAGAGACATTATAGGCAGATTGTTCACGCTTGAAAATAGGGTAATAGATAGGCAAAACGATACTGACAACAATAATTAAAATACTCAGAATAAACATGATTAATAGTGTCACTATACAGTGACTACGAAGTGATTTACAGTATGTACGTTTCTTTTTTTTTTTTATTAAATTTATACTTTATTGCACTTCCAAGTTACATACACAGCCGACATCGCCTACAACCCGGGGGCCGGCGGCAACAAAGAAAAAAACCATTCTCCAATCCCCGGGTGCGGGTAAGTTACACAGCCATAAAGACCAACAGCCTAAGGGCCTGGCGGCGAAACTGCAGGTGTTGAACAGGTGTACAGAAGCAATCGATCGTAGCATCTACTATTGGATGACCGCAACTCATAAGCAGGATGCACACCCCACCGCACCAACAATATCAGACCCCAGGGGAGCAGGACGCGCCAGATTGGCAGGATCAAAATAGCCACCTGTGAAGAACTGCGTAGAAACCCAGAATCTAGGGGAACAGCAACAAGTATTCAGGGAATGGTGAATAAAGGGAAGGGGACCCCCCAAACAATAGCAAACCCACCCACCCCAAGAAAGAACAAGCCAGACTACCGAAACCCGTGCCCACTACCCACCACCCGCCCCGTACCTCAACCATGTGTCCCTCAGACAGACCAAGGGAGATCAGCAAGCGCCCGCTAGGGCGGGATTACGCCCTGGGAAGGGGACAGAGGTCGCCATAAACCAGAACAGCTGTCACAAGCAACTCTTAACGCAGAAACATCTCAAACAGTCAGGCACGAATCACCACACTGTCACAACTGTAAGATCTTCAGCCGGCACACTCCTCAACCACCGCTGACTCAGCCCCCTCCTCCTGCAACAAATCTGCCTCCACACTCTCAGGATCCGACTCACCATCCTCTTTCGCACTTTGAAACGCTCGAAACAAACCCCAAAAGTTTTTGGGCCTACTCTTTGGAGGTAGGAGTTCGCTATACACCTCTGATTGCGTGCAGCAGTAAAGCAAGTCTGTTTCCCACCGTTTTCTAGTCGGGACTGGTCCCCGCATCCAGCATAACGCCACCAGTCGCTTTGCCGTCAATAACGCCATGTCCGCTAGTCGCCGCATAGCCACAGGAAGTGGTTTTGAAAAACTAAGTAAGGCGAGCGCCGGGTTAGGCAAGATCGTGTCACCGAGGATAGCACTGAGGCCCGCAAAGACCTCAACCCAGTACTTATGTATGGCAGGACAGGTCCAGGCCATATGGAGGAAGTCTGCTGTGTGAAAGTGGCAACGCTCACACTCCGCTGACTCTCTAAGGCCATACCTATGCAGCCTCTCGGGCGTATAGTAGACACGCTGTAGGAATTTAAAATGCACCAGACGGTGCCTACCATTGAGCGAGATTTTCTTGGTATTAGTCGCACAATAACGCCACATGTCGTCTGAGATGGGAGATTGGAGGTCAGCCTGCCAGGCCAAACGGGCCTTGGAGGGGGGATATTTCCGTTGCCTGTCACCCAGTGAGCGAAGGGCCGTGATCAGTTTGCGAGCGGAGGGGGTCTTGATGACATAGGTGAGTTCCGGGACCTCCGGCGGCTCAGCCAGGTCCGGGCCTAAAACGGCAAGGGCCGCTCTACGAACCCTGTGATATTGAAAACTATGAAGCAGCGTTGACCCGGGGCAGGAGTGAAGGACCTGCTGCAGCGTTTTCAGAGTGCCGTTTAAGAAGAGATCACCCATGGTAAGAATGCCTAGGTCACGGAGTGCCTTCAGGACGCCCTTCTCAGTCAGCGGAGCCAGCCAGGCCGCCCATTCTACCCGGAGCAAAGGTGAATACAGCAGCTTGCAATCCCGGGAGCCAATCAGTGCATGCCAAGCATGATTCGTGGTGGCTATAGAGTCCAGATTGCCGACCCTTCTATCAGGTGGATAACACACTGTCGCCGGAAGCGGGACAGGGTCTGCAAAGAGTCTCTCCAGTTTCACATGAGGGATACCCGGGTCCCCATGAATCCAAGTATGCAGGTGTGCGCCCTGAGCAAGTCTGTAGTATCGCTCCAGATCCGGTGCCCCAAGGCCTCCCTGGTCGTACGGAAGGGTGAGTGTTTGCCACTGCACCCGCGGCTGTTTGCCCCCCCACGCCAGGCGGACGAGTGTTTGGGTGAGTTGCCGGAAGAAAGCCTTGGAGAGGACTACTGGAATATTCACAAAGAGGAAGAGGAACCTGGGGAGTACCACCATTTTCATGAGCGCAATCCTGCCCATGAGCGAAAGCGGGAGCCTAGACCACACTTCGACGTCGTCTACCAGTTTGGAGTAGGCCACACCATAGTTCTCGCGTATCAGGACTTCCGGGTCCGTATGTATGCGTATCCCCAAATAGCGGATAGCATCCGTGGTCCATTGCAAGGGGTACTCCGAGTCGAAAGGGAGCGTCACCGGCGTCAGGGGCAACGCTACTGACTTATTCCAGTTGACGCGAAGACCAGAAAGAGCCCCGAACCTAACCACCTCCCGTAGCACCGCAGAGAGATTAGTCTCCGGGTCCCGAACATATAGCAGAGTGTCGTCCGCATAAGTGGAGATACCGATCTGGTACGTCGGGAAGTTGATCCCTTCAAACCGGTGGTACTCTCGTATAGCGCAGGCGAGCGGCTCCGCTACCAAGGCATACAGCAGGGGAGAGAGGGGGCAGCCTTGACGTGTGCCCCTCCCAATATCGATGGGAGCAGTGACCAGGCTACCTATCTTTAGCCTCGCAGTAGGTTTGTAGTATAGGGCGCTCAACATTTGCAAAAACGGCTCTCCTAGGCCAAATTTACGGAGGACTCTCAGCATAAACGGCCACTCAACGGAGTCAAAGGCCTTCTCCATATCCAAGAAGATGGCCACCGCTTTGTGTTCGTGTTTGACATGCTGGATTGTGCCCAGGACCGTGCGAATATTATAAGTGAGATTGCGTGAGGGGACAAATCCCGCCTGCTCCGGGGCAACCAGATCCGGAACCAGCAACGCCAAACGAGTCGCAAGAACTTTAGCATACAGCTTCGCGTCCACATTTATCAGCGATAGCGGCCGGTAGGAGCCACACTGATTCGGGGGCTTGCCAGGTTTCGGGATGGTAATAAGCAACGCCTCTCTCATGGATTTCGACATGCTGCCCTGCTGGCAGATGTCATCGAACAAGAGCATCAAGTACGGGACCAGTTGCTCCTGGAAGGCCTTATAGAAGGACACCGTGAGACCGTCCGCACCAGGAGCGCTACCAGATTTCATGCCCTCCAGCGCTTCCGTTATCTCCTCTTTCTGAATGGGGGCCATTAGAAACTCCCTCTGCCAGTCAGCTAGGAGGGGCATTCGGATGTAGCTCAAGTAGTCGTCTATTTCGTCCTCAAGGCGTGCGTCCCTCGAGGAGTAGAGGGCAGTGTAGTAGGCATGAAATTCCGCCAAGATGTCCTGCTCCTCCGTAACCACCGCCCCAGTAGCCGTCTCCAACTCCTCGATAACCAATGGGGGCCTACTGTTGCGCATAAGTTTGGCTAGGAGTGCACCAGGCCGCTCCCGTTCCCCATACACACGCGCCGTCGCGTATTTGCCCATATGCTTAATTTCCCTGTCCGCCTCCTCCTGAAATTCATCTAGCAGGGACTTAAGCGTGACCATATTGGCTGCGTCCCCCGTGTCTACCGCCTGATTATCCAGGCTAGAGAGCTGAGTCTCGAGCACTTGCAGGCGTCGCCTGATAGCCTTGAGCACCCCAGAGTGTTTCGCCATAGTCATCCCTCTGATGAAAACTTTAAAAGCGTCCCAGAGAACTTGGACGCTGTCCACTGAGCCCACATTGGTCGCGAAATAGGTCTCTATGTCTTCGGCGAGTTCCCCTCTGAAAACCTCATCTAAGAGGGAGTACGGGGGGAACCTCCACGTGAAGGGGGGGATCCTCCTGGGAGGAGCCACCAGTTGCAAGAGCAAGGGCGAGTGATCAGACAGCGTGCGCGGGAAAACCGTGCAGGCTTTCACCATATCTAGCAAAGAGCGGGAAACAAACCAATAATCTATACGTGTGTGAATGTTGTGATAGGCCGAGTAGTGAGTGAACCCACCCCGCCCCGAGTGTCTATGTCGCCACACATCAAGCAAATCAAGTTTCACACATTCCGACAAAAGGAGGGACGCAGAAGCAGCAGGGGACCTAGGGGGGCCCGCAGATCTGTCAAGGTCCGGGTTCAGCACTAAGTTAAAGTCCCCCCCCCACAGCATTCTAGCGCCCACAAACTGCCTGCAACTGTCAGCAAGCGAAGCATAGAACTCCGGGGAGTCGTAATTTGGGCCATACACATTCACCAGCAGAAGATCATGATCCTTTCCAACACAGCGCGCAACCACAAACCTCCCTTCAGGGTCTACCGCCAGTCGGGTCAGTGACAAACGGGATTTGGGATTAGCCCATATGAGCACCCCCCTAGCGTGTGTCGTGAACCCCGCAGCGACACAAGCGGGGCCAAGGCCCCTCACCTGTAACATAGGGCTGGATAGTGGCAAATGTGTTTCCTGCAGTAACGCAAGGTCAATGTGATGTCGATGCAAATAGGCTAAGACCTTCCTGAGCTTGCGGAAATCGTTGAGCCCCCTTACATTCCAGGACAGTAATCGCAGGGAGCTCGGGGAGCACTCCGCATTCAATGATTCAACAGTCGACATGGTAGATTAGAAGGAAAATGTTGCAGAGCAGACAGCGTGGCAGACACAGTGCAGTAGTCGGCAAAAACATACCCCCCACCCGGCAAACCCTGAACCCCAAACAGCATGGCAGCAAGAATACACAAGCACAACCAACAGCCACCCACCCACAGCCGACCAACCCCAACCCGGTCAGACAGAGCTTAGCACTACCCACCCTGAACCCACCCGAAACACCCCACTACAAACCCAGGACCCCCTAGAGGGTCGAAAAGCCGAAAGCGCAGGGGCAGAGGTACTGGCCAGACAACAATATACTCCAACAAAGGCCAGAAACAGTCGGTGCTCCCAGCCCTACCCCCATAGCGTTCGGCACCCCACCCACGCCCCAGCAATAGAACAAGCAGAGTGGCGAATAATCAGTCCCTACATACCATCGGGGGCACCCTTCCGACAACCAAGGAAGAACAGCAAAAGTTCGAGCCCCATTATGTGGCACCACCCCGAACCAGGCAGATTAAGGGGCACAAACCAACATGTCGTGAAGGCAAAGGAGAGTCATATCAAAAACTGGAATCCAATACATACAGTGACAGTAAAATAGCCAAGCCAAGCCACGCAGCGTGAGACAGTTCAGCCTTGGCCCTCCGAAGATCTAGCCTCCTCATCCTCCGGACGCTGACCCCTCGGGTTGTTGCGCTGTTCTTTGGCCCATTCCTTAAGCGACTTTTTCAGATCAGCCGGGTCGGTGAAAAAATGCGAATGTCCTTGTTTATTTATCCGAAGTCTCGCCGGGTATAGCATGGCGTAGTCGAGCCCCATGTCTCGCATCTGTTTCTTGTAGGGAGCGAACCGCTTTCGCTCCTCCTGCACCCTAGCAGTGAAGTCAGGATAGAGGGAGATGTTCATTCCTTCAAACTGCAATTCCCCCTTCTCTCGCGCCAGACGGAGGGCCAGGTCGCGGTCCCTGTAATTCAAAAGTTTTGCGATGATTGGTCTCGGCGGGAGGCCAGGCTGCGGCTGGGGTCCGAGAGTGCGATGTGCCCGTTCAACAATAAACATGGGGGAGAAGACGTCCTCCCCCAGGAGCTTGTGAAGCAGCTTCTCGACAAACAGTTCCATCTTACCGGTGTTGGTGGATTCCGCAACCCCCGTGATGCGGATGTTGGAGCGCCGCGAGCGCGCTTCCAAATCCTCCGTTTTGTCTTGTATGACCTGGAGAAGACGGCCGAAGTGCTTACGGTCCCTATCCCACTCCGTTTGGGCCTCCTCTGCCTCCGTCAGCCTACGCTCCGCCATGTCCAAACGTTCCGCATGTTTGTCCACCCTTTCGGACATCCGGTCCATACGGAATGATAAGGCGTCGATTTTCGAGCCGATCGCCGACATACTGTCCTGCAGGCCTTTCTCCATGGCGCCTAGCATCTCACGAATGTCCGCACAGAGCGAGCCCTCCGCCGCCTGCGCTGATGTTTCCGGAGGAGCATTCTCCGCGCCCTTCGGCCTCCGCTGGTCGAACGTGAGCTTCGGTTGATTTCTGTCTCCTTTCACCATGGCAGAGGTCCCAGAAGATATGGCAAGCAAAGAGCAAGAGGTGGCTCGACGTAGGAGAAGAGCCAGGGGAGCAAACTCCGCGAAGCAGTCCGGAGCAAAGCAGGGGACGACGGCCAAAGATGGCGGCCGCGAGCCTCGTGGCACAGACTAGTCCAAGGGGAGAAGCCCAAACTCCAGTGTCACACTACGGTGCAGGGCACACCGCGGGGTGTCGAGAAGCGCCAGTACACACAGAAGCACACGGCCCAATACCAGTGTCTTTCCAGTCCTCGGGGCAATCCGAGTTGCGGTGGAGCCCGTCAACCGGCAGCAGTAGGGCGCTACTTCCCGCGGTCCAGCCAGTAGGTCACTTCAGGGAGCCCCAGGTCTCCACCAAGGGGTCGCAGCAAACACACACGAGGCAGAGGGGCCACAGTGAACTGGCACTGGTGATGACCGGTCCAGAAACCGCACAGGGTAGTGGGTCGTCCGGCAGGACGGGGCCACGCAGGAACCTCACGCCGCACGTCGCGTTACGCAGGGCAGGCAGCCCCCAAGGATAGTCCGCGGATTGCGGCCTGGTCCGCAACTCCAAACACCGCCGGTCCGGTGATCGATGCCACCACCGATTTCGATCAGGAAAGGTGCCCCCAGCAGCTCCAGGGGTCGTAGAAGCAAATTCCGCTCTCGCTGGAGACCGCGAGGTGCCAAAAAGGATCAGTTTGATGGATATTAAAGGGGCTCAGGCGAGGAGCTCAGCACTCACACGTCTTGCATGGACGCCAGCAAGCTCCGCCCCCCCATGTACGTTTCTTTGCTTCTCTCTCTCTCTCTCTATCTCGATCTAGGGGATACATGTCAGAAACTATTTAACCGATTCACCTAGGGGAGGACTTAAACAATTAAACTGTCTGACTTGCTAGATCGTAATTTCATGCGATAACTTTCTTGAGGAGTTTTTTCTCGTTCAGATTCTGTAAAGTCTTTTTGTTCGACACAGTCTTTGGTGGGGGTGGACGAGTCTCGATCAGGTTTCAGTCCAGAGAATTTTTTTATATGACTCGTGTGAACCCACCCCTTTCTTCCTTCGATTTTCACGGCCGTCCTGGTGGTGAGAAGAACGGTCTTCGGGGACTTCCAGCCGGGCTCCAGCGGACTTTTTCTGTCGAAGTTGCGGACGAGCACAATATCGCCAGGACGGACGTCGTGTGGCTTTACATCAGTGTTGTCAGGGAAGGCTGCGGCAACCTGTGAACGACATGATTGGAGTGCAGACATCAAGGAGGCAAGGTAATCTGTCAACATGTTACAATCAACATCAGTAATCTTTTTCGGAATGGGCGTCCCCCACATATTCGGTGGTCTGCCAAAGACCACCTCGTACGGGGATAGCCCTGATCTCGAATGGGCGACCATCCTCATGTAGAATAGTGCCACTGGCAGGGCGACTATCCAGTCGACCCCTTTCTCCTGACATATTTTGGCAAGGCGGATCTTTAGTGTCTGGTTATGCCTCTCTACAAGGCCTGCGGCTTCGGGATGTCGGACACAATGGAACTTCCACTGGTATCCCAGTAATAAAGAAACTTCTTTCATTAATGCAGATGAGAATGGCTGACCGTTATCTGAGTACACAACACGAGGCAGGCCGTATCGTGGGAAGAATTCACGAACCAGCTGCTTGGCAGTGGTCGGAGCAGTGTAATCTGGGACTGGGTATGCTTCGGTCCAGCGGGACAGAGCACAAACAACTACGAGAACATATTTAAATCCTCGACAACGGTCCATCTGGATATAATCCATCTGGAGAACTTCAAAAGGGTGATCAGGAGGATGAAATCCACCTTGCTCTACCGGGACGCTTTTACCTGGATTGAACTGACAACAGATCATGCAAGTACGCACTTTCTGTTTTGCGGCTGCTCGTAAGTGTTTATTGTTCCAGAGATTTTGCAAACTGTCTAACATCGCTTTCTCTCCTAGATGTGCAGGACTATGTGCTGTATTTATCATGACTTGAACCATAGAGTCAGGGAGAAACCATGTAGATTTTCCCTTCGTCATCCAACCTTGATCTGTCTGGATCCCTCCTAGTTCGATCCATTTCTTTATTTCTTCTGGAGTAGCATGTGTCTGAATGTCGATAACATCTAGTGTGGGATCCCTGACTGTCATACAGTTTGTCGGATCTGTTGTCTTTGTCGTATCAGTTGTCTGAGTGTGAGTCAGTGCTGTATGTTTTGCTGTCTGATCTGCCAGGTCGTTACCCTGGGAGACAGAATCTGTGACTTTAGTATGTGCTTTACACTTCATGACGGATATGGCTGAAGGCAGATGTATTGCTTCTAACAGTGCTTGAATGAGGGGACCGTGTTGGATCTTGGCACCATGAGAGGTCAAAAAACCTCGTTCTTGCCACAGCATGCCGAAGTCGTGTACGACTCCGAACGCATAACGGGAATCAGTGTATATGTTGACATTTCTGTTCTTGGCTAGAATACAGGCTCGGGTCAGAGCGATGAGCTCTGCCGCTTGAGCAGACAGTGTATCAATACGATGTGTTTCTTTAACTTCAGTTTCAGTGGTCACGGCATACGCGGCCACTAACTCTCCTGTACTTGTTCTCATGCATGAACCGTCCACATAAAGTGTCAGGTCTGGATTTGTCAATGGAACATCTGTTAAATCTCGTCGGGGCTTTGTTACTGCATTAATGATCTCTATGCAATCATGCGGGACTGGATCTGTCATAACTGTAGGTAACAGTGTTGCTGGGTTCAAGATACTGCAACGTCTGATTTCTATGTGTGGCTGGAATAATGTCAATTCGTAACCTGTCAGTCGTGCTATAGTCAAGTGCTGAGTCTGGGTTCTGTTTAAAAGAACCTCTACAGAGTGTGGAACTTGTACTGTTAACTGATGGCCTAGAACAATTGAATCGCTCTGTCTGATTGCTAACGCTGTTGCTGCTACTGACTTTAAGCACGCAGGGAGTGCCTGGGCTACTGAATCCAATGTACTTGAAAAATAAGCGCAAGGCTTATGTGAACCTGCTTGATCTTGAGTGAGGACAGACAATGCTGTACCGTCACATTCTGTAACAAAAAGTGTGAACGGTTTGCTGTAACATGGTGTCGCTAAAACTGGTGCTTGGCATAATGCTTTCTTTAATTCCTCAAAGGCTTGTGTGTGTTCCTGAGTCCAAGGGAGGGCAATGGAAGTTGCTGCCTCCTGCGTCGTTAACTGGATGAGTGGTTTAGCTAGAAATGCATATTGAGGAATCCATTGTCTGCAGTACGAGGTGAGGCCTATGAAGGCCCGCACTTCCTTTTGTGTCTGGGGTCGTGGCATATTTACAATTAACTGAATGCGATCGGGAGTGAGCTGTCTCCCCACTTTGGACAGCAAGTGACCCAAGTACACAACTTGCTGAACACAGAATTGTAGCTTCGAAGGGGACACCTTGTGTCCCTTGTCGGCCAGGAAATGTAAAACTGTCAATGATGCTTGTTCACATTCGGGCTCACTTCGTGCGGTGATCAATAGATCATCGACGTATTGCAGTAAAGCGGTGTTAACTGGCATTTGAACACAATCTAGTTGTCTTTTCAGTGCTTGGCTATAGATGCTGGGGCTTTCTGTGAATCCTTGAGGTGCGCGGGAAAATTTGAAACTTCGTCCATTTAAACTGAATCCGAAGAGATATTGGCTCTCCGGATCAATAGGTACACTGAAGAAAGCGTTCTTGAGGTCAATTACAGTAAAGAACGTTGCTTCTGAATCAATAGCAGTCAATAGGGAGGAGATATCAGGGACCACAGGGTACTGCGGTACAATGCATTTGTTCAGCTCTCGAAGATCAATCACCAGCCGATATACTGGCGGTGCATTGGGGTCTGTACGTTTAAGAATCGGAATGATAGGTGAATTACAGATATTGGAGTCGGTCTCTACGACCACTCCCTGGGCAATAAGCTCTTCAATGATTTTCAGTAAAGCCACTACAGCATCGGGTGGTAACTTGTATTGTCTGATTCTGGGTAGAACAACTCCTGTCTTGAGTGTAACACGATATGGAGTGATATGCATACAACCTACATCAGCTGGGCCTTTTGCCCATAAGTGATCTGGTACATTTTTCGATCTGACATCAAATTCTCTTAAAACATAATGACCCTTGAAATCCCGCAGAAAGAGTCTTACTCCCTCCGGGGAACAGCATATTATAGCTCCTAGAGCCTTCAGTGTTTTAATTCCTAACAGATTTTCTGGACATGATTTCGTAAGTAACAAATCTGTAACTCGAGATAATGGACCCACAGCCAATGGTACTGGTTCTGATACTTCATTTACAATAGGTTGTCCTGAAAAACCAAGGGAAACATTCTGTGAGCCTGAGAGGGGTGCCCCTGGGACTTCATTATGACTGATTGTAGTGCGACTTGCCCCTGTGTCAATTAAAAACTTTCTGTCTTTTCCCAATACGTGACTGTGTACATAAGGACCTTCTTGATCTACAGGAATTTCAATAAGAGGCAAACCACCTTCCCTCTCTAGGCTGTTTCATGTATATCGGGGGTAATCTGGATACGCAGATTGGGCATACTGGTACATCTGTTGTGAGACTTGCTGAGTCGCGGCAATGGGCTGTGGCTGCGGTACTGCTACTGTCTGTGCTGTGTGGGATGGAGCATGCATAGGCTGTGTGTTCTGCATCGGCTGTACATTTTGCGAGGTCTGTTGCTGGACCTGATCGTGTCTAGGCGGATGCGGTCTTTCTTTAGTTTTACCTGTTGAGATGTTATGTTTCAGGACTGGGCATTCATGTACATAGTGACCTGGCTGCTTGCAGTAATTACATGTCCCTTTAACGGGAGCTGTAGAGTGATTGGTCTGGGCCCCACCTTTTCTTTGACCGTCGGCTGGGACCGTCTGAGCTACTAACATTTTCATTTTCGTGTCTTTCATACGTTTCTGTTCCTGATCTTGTTCTTCTCTAATTCTGTTCTGATGATATTGTAACATTTGTAACATCTGGGATGGCGTATTTGCCTGCCAAGTACTTTCAACTTTGTACACTCTATTTTTAACTAATGGTAGGGAATTCTCGACTAATTTTGATACAAAAAGGTGTGGATATGACTCGCTGCTTGGTTGTAGGCCACTATTTATAATGAAACATTTCTCGAATCTTGAATAGAAGTCACTAGTATCTTCATCTTGTTTCTGTTTACAGGACGAGATGGCGTCCCAATCTTCCTTTCTAGTTGTCAATAATCTTGGCAAAACCTGTACTATTAATCCGGGTAATGCTTTAGTCCTGTCCCCAAGGCCTACCCCTGGGATTCGTTTGCTTTCTTCGTCTTCTATTTCCGCCCATGCTATCTTTGCCTCCCCCACCTCCCAATCTTTTTCCTTTAATTTCTCGTAAATGCCCGTGGGCAACAGTACTTTTAACATTTTCATAATATCATCATACGTATAATCCCCCATGAGTAACATGTCTTTGAGCTCTCTGTGAAAACCTGCAGGGTCTTTATCGTGACACGGGACTAATTTCTTCATTTCTAACAGTTCTAACTTAGTCAGTGGTGTGTGAACATACACACGCTTCAAGACTTGATCCGCACCCATAACTGGGTGTACTTCTCGTAAGGGGTTCTGACTTTCAATGCCACTCAGGCATTGCATGTGGTACGTTTTTCTTTCTGGAGGCGGGGGGGGAACATATTCAGGGCTTATGAAGGTGCTATATTTATGTCGTTGTTCTAGAATTATTTGTATTAACTTGGTGCTGAAACCTCTCCATCTATCCATGAGTAGGGCTTCTAATGTTTCGTGTAAGGGACCTGGATCGGAATGGTGGTTTCTGAACTTGATGAGGAGGTGCTGAATCATGTATACACCTGCTATTTTCTGCTCGTCTGGGGAAAGGTTCAAGAATGTCTGTGCTAACGTATCATCATGATATATGTCTGGGTTTTCGGCCCATAACACGGCTGACCGGGCTAGTTCCTGTTCATCCATAGAATTGAGTACATGGTACCCCATTCGGTCTCGAAGCCTTTTATCAGTTTCCTGGAACTGATGTTCAGAAGAATTCGGATTTGTTAAAGCAGAGAGAAAAACTCTCTTGTTTTCCGGACGGATGCCTTTCCTAAGGTAGTTTCCCTTACCTACATACGCTATAGTATCTGTAGACCTTCCTGGTTCTGCAAGTTCTTCTTCCTCCTCGGAGGAAGCTTTATCATTCCCTTTCTGATGTGCCGTTATCACTGCCCTTCTAATTTTCTGGTACATACTGGCTATGCAAGCCCCCTTGTCATGTTTTCCTTCGGCTATATTTTGACCCCACTTTGTTAGTCCATCTAATTCACTTTGATCTGTCTCGGGCCTGTCTCGTTCTCTTATTAGACAATTTATGAAAAATCGTAATATCTGTGCTTGAATGTCAACTTTCTGTTTATCCATGGCATCCTTGATACTGTCAGGGTCTTTCCCTGTCTGAATAAACTCATATATTCTATTGAGACGCTCCTTCATTCCTACATAGCATAGCAAGATATCAGTGGCAGATCTTAATCGTAGTGATGCCAATATCATTAGATCGTTTTTTCCGGGTACTGGATCATATCTACAAACTGACATGTTTTCCTTTAATGCGTCAAGACGGGGAGACTGGAACGTGAAAGGATTCTGCGTGTCCCTTAAATTGAATCTGTGTGTTAATGGCGGGGTCCGAGGACCCGCAGTCGCACCTCCTGAGGCGGATGCTTGGGCATTATCTCTCTGCGGAGTCTGGATCTGAACTTGAATTTGTCGTTTAGTAGGATCAGGTAGGACTTGTTTCGGTAGGTCAATCTTGAGTGCGGGAAGTGGCGGAGCTGGCGGAACAGGGGAGGTCTGTCGCGGCACTGGCGGAACATGATCTGGGGGCGTAGTGCCACCCCCATCCCTGTCAGTAGGCAGGGCACGAACAGGCAGATTGGTGTAAGCTGGTGCTACATCCTCTAGATAAGAATTTAAGAATATGTCTTTAGTAGTTTTATGCATTACTTTAGTTGGGACTAATGGTGGCGGTAAGTTTTTCGGTATTTCTGATAGGCCTTCAGATGTGCCCTCGGCCGCGAGATACATTCCGTTCACAAGATTGTTTCGGGCACGGTCTATTTGTTCTGTTTTTACTCGGATCCCTTCAATAACTAATTCGTTTTCTTGGGCCTTTTCTGATTCTTTAAGTCTGTCTTCTCTACGGAGTGCTTTCTCAGCACGCTTATGTGATTCCTTACGCCAGAATTCTATGGCGTCTTTCTGGGATTGTCTAGCTTTCTTTTTCCATAATGCTTCTTCTACCTTCATGATGCACTCGGCATCCCATGTTCCGGTAACAGGCCATCTGTGTCTTTCGTCTAGGTGCTTGGTGTAATCGGCCCATAAATCTAGATATAATATGGCGTCTATGCCATGTTTGTGGTACATAAAGTTACCTGGAGTGTCCCTAGGGGGAATAGGAATTTCTTCCTCCAGTATCCCTTTCCTAGTTCCTATCTGTTTTAACTTGTTGAAAAACGGCATTTTGCTCACTTGTTACTGAATGCTCAATCCTTATTCCTTAATACTCTTGACAGCTAGTTTATACGAGAAACACAATAATACACCTTCAAACAGTCACATTCATACCACGACATTAATCACATAAGAACATTGAAGACGTAGATGACTACCCCCCTATACTGGATGTGCTGCTCAACAGTACAGATACACTGGTGTAGCAGTGCAGAAATTCGGAATACTAGATATACTGCTAAACAGTACAGATACACTGCCTAAAAACAGTGCAGACCGGACTTGCGTACCCAAACCCGTCTAGATACGACCCAGCAATGGTACTCACCGGGAAGCACGGAAACAGAAGGCCTCGGAAAACTCGACTGGACTCGACTCGGTACTTCGGAAAACTTCGGAAAACCTCGGAAAACTTCGGAAAACCTCGGAAACCTGGTGGGCCTCTTGACACCTCGGACCTTGCTTCTTTCGGCTAGGCTCTGGTCGGGATCCTCCGCACTCCTCACCGCCTCGTCTGGGCACTGATCGCAGTCTTCGTCACCTCCGTGGGTCAGAGGGAGATGCAGGAAATCCTGCCAGTACGCGTAGGTTCCTTCTAACTGATGGCAGGGGACAGAGCTTGCAACGCACCAACCGGCGCGTGAGGTGGGGGAGGGGTCCCTGTTCGGGCGCCAAAATGACGTAAATAATTAATTTACTCTCTTAATTTCTATGCAGGTAAGTACTTAATCAATAATAACTCAATCGGAATGAAAAAAAGACAGAGTCCGTGGTGTTAGAGTTTCTAAGGGTTTTATTCCTCATTAAGGAATGGTCTTGACCAGGATATCATGTTCTGACCACCACAGGGGTGTCAGAAGGGATAGAGCAAACTTTATTGATATTACATAGCTTATATACTTAATTCACATCATAAGTAATAATGTAAGAGGCGTAACAGCTGAGAGAAGACAAGATAACAGTATACACGTGGTACTAGTACGTAATCAAGAGGCGTGAACTAGGCGTGAACCAGAGGTGTGTGCTAGAAACGTCACTGATAGGTGACGCAAGTGGGTGGCACCAAGGGGTGGTGCTAACAGAATGGTTGCAATGTCAGCAGAAATCGGAAGCTTGGATGCGCGCGCAGCTGCATGACGTGTGATTTGGAGGTGTGCAGGGGACTTGACATTTACACTGATGGGAAGAGACAGAAGTCTGGCATGTCAGATCAACTTGTACTTCTATCATATCTGATATCTGATGTTTAGGAACCATACTATCTGGGCGGAAAGGTCTCTAGGGCAGAAGCTATTCTATGCTAACTGTGGATGCGTGTATAAGCGCCTAAGTGTCTACATGTGAAGCGTGGGGGCACGGGGCCTTCCATGGAAGCATGGTAACAGAGGCTATGAATTACTTGCATTGAGACAGGTCGGCCCTTTGGCTCTGCAGCTGGGGAGGATGTTTACTGGAGCTAGTAGGCAGGAATGCATTCTCGAGGAGCGGAACAGATACCTCGAAGGTTATAGTCAGTCTTGGCAGAAAGCAGGCTGAGCTGAGCGCGAGGGGCCGCGCTGAAAGTAAGTCAGAGTTCACGGGTACAGAGGTAGCCTGGGCAGAGGCTGTCAGAGTCAGGAGCCAAAAAAAGAGGTTCGATGGCAGAAATTCAGGGCCTACTCTGCTAGAGCAGGAAAACATGTAAAGTGTACTACAAAAAGACGGTGGCATAGCATACTTAGGAACGGACTATATAATCCATTCATGGTGGATCTGAAAGAGGACAAGTTAACGTTGGACGCAAATGTATTTGCGTCTTCATAGCTGGCACAGGAGGGAAGTTACATGCACTTTAAGCCGGTACATGGAGTCGGTGGGGTACGCGCTAGGGAACATAACATGACCAAAAATTTAATTTTCCTCACGGAGGGGGAGGTACCTAAGATAAGGACTTCTGTTTTGTCGGAATTCAGTTTCAGACGGCTGTGCTTCATCCATTCAGCTACTTCTCTCATTCCTTTATGAAGGTTGGTTTTGGCGGTGTTAGGGTCTTTGGTGAGTGAGAGGATCAGTTGAGTGTCATCAGCGTAGGAGATGATGTTGAGGTTGTGTTGACGTGCGATGGACGCGAGGGGGCTCATGTATACGTTGAAGAGGGTGGGGCTGAGTGAAAATCCTTGTGGCACGCCGCAAATGACTTCAGTGGCTTCTGATTTGAATGGTGGGAGGCGGACTCTCTGAGTTCTTCTGGCAAGGAACGAGGTGATCCACTCCAGTGCTTTTCCTTGAATTCCGATGTTACTGAGGCGTTGTAACAGGGTGCTTTGACAGACTGTGTCGAAGGCTGCGGAGAGGTCGAGGAGGATGAGGGCGACGGTGTCACCATTGTCCAGTAGAGTTCGAATGTCGTCTGTTGCTGCGATGAGTGCGGTCTCAGTGCTGTGTTTGGCTCGGAAGCCGGACTGTGAGGAGTCAAGGGATTTGTTGGTTTCGAGGAAGGCGGTGAGCTGGTTGTTGACAGCTTTCTCGATGACTTTGGCCGGGAATGGAAGGAGTGATATGGGGCGGTAGTTTTTTCAGTTTGGTGGAGTCAGCTGTGGGTTTTTTCAGAAGTGCGCTGAGTTCGGCGTGTTTCCAGCTATCTGGGAAGGTGGCGGAGGTGAGGGAGCAGTTGATGACATCTCGGAGGTGGGGCGCGATGATGGAATCTGCTTTGTTGAAGATGTGGTGAGGGCATGGGTCTGAGGGGGATCCTGAGTGGATGGAGTTCATCAGGCGGATGGTATCATCCGTGGAGATTGGGTTCCAGACATTAAGGATGTTTAAGGGGGGTGAGGGTGTGGCAGAAGGATGGGTGGGCTGGTCTCCGGGTTGGTTGTCGAAGCTGTTGTGGATGTCTGCAATTTTGTCATGGAAGAACGAAGCTAGGGAGTCGCATAGGTCTTGAGAGGTGAAGGATGTCTTGACCATTCTAAAGGCGCTGAAATCAGGCTCCCCGGCGGACCCCTGTCCGGCCAGAGTTCTGAGTGGAGTGGCGGAAATCATTGCACCGATAGTCACTGACCTGGTTAACGAATCTCTTTTAACAAGTAACGTACCATCTCAGTGGAAACAAGCCAAACTTCTCCCACTAATTAAAAAACCTTCCGCAGACCCCCTGGCTGCCTCCAACTACAGACCCATCTCTCTGCTCCCTGCAATAGCCAAAGTCTGTGAGAAAGTGGCTTTTCGTCAACTTGAGAGGTTCGTGGAATCCACGGGGGCATTACACCCTGCCCAGTCAGGTTTCCGCTCCTCCTTTAGTACTGAGACCGCGCTAGTGGAGGTCACCGAGGCTATTAGAGACTGTCTGGACGGGGGCGGCAGAGCGGCCCTAATTCTTTTGGACCTCTCTGCCGCGTTCGACACGGTTCCACATGTCCAGCTGATCTCTAGGCTAGAGGACATTGGCATCACTGGCGCGGCTCTCAAATGGGTCAAGTCCTTTCTCACAGACCGTTCACAACAAATCTGGCTCCCTCCCTACCAGTCATCGATTAGCAAGGTGGACACTGGAGTCCCCCAAGGGTCGACTCTAAGCCCCCTGCTCTTCAATGTATACCTGACCCCCCTTGTACATCTTGCAGAGAGTCTGGGTGCTAAAATAATGGCCTACGCCGATGACACCCAGCTTCTCTTCACGTGGGACAAGAACAACCTCGATACAATGAGAGTCCAATTGTGCCTGTCCTCAGTATTTGCCTGGCTGGCCAAGGCTGCCCTCAAATGCAATGAGGACAAGTCGGAGATTCTCTTGTATGGCCAATTCCCAGCGGGATTCAGGGAATCCATCTGGCCCACTGGATTGCCGTGCCCGTCTGGAAATTGCGGAGTTGCTAAAAACTTAGGGATCTGGTTTGGCGCCGATCTGTGCTTTCGAGATCAGATCTCGAGATTGGCGGGAACCTGTTATGGTACCCTTATTACCCTCCGGAAGTTCTTTCCACTTCTTCCCCAGGAAGCGAAGGAAACAGTGGCTAGAGCACTCATTCTTTCGCGTCTGGATTACGCCAACGCATTATATGTGGGCGCTCCTGATTTTCTGCTTCGCAAACTGCAAGTAGTCCAGAACGCGACAGTGAGGCTCCTATACAACATCCCCAAATGCCATAGTGTACGAAGACAACTTGCGGAACTCCACTGGCTTCCAGTTGCCCTCAGAGTGCGCTTCAAAATCCTAACACTAGCTTTCAAGGCCTTACACGGTCCATGCCCACCATACCTCAGTGCCAGGTTTGCCTTTTATCAGCCCCCGCGTCAATTGAGATCTGCTTCCCTCAGACATCTGGTCACTCCCAGATTTAAGAGAGTCCGTCTGGGGGGAAAATCCATGACGGTTAGAGCCGCCCAGCTATGGAATAGTCTCCCTGACCATCTGAGACATACGACAAACCTTACATACTTTAAAAAAGACCTAAAAACCTTTTTATTCAAGCAAGTCACGTAATCCACATGTCTTTTCTTGGTATCTCTTTCGTTTCTGACACTGAACTTCTCTCGCGCCAGGACAGTCTCGACTAGCAGTGCGCGTTATAAGAAATATATAACATAACATAACATAACATAACAGAGGGAGTGATGTCGTTGGAGTTGGCAGTGGGGTTGGTGAACTCTTTGACGATGTTGAATAATTCCTTGCTGTTGTGGGCGTTGTTGTCAAGTCGGTCTTTGAAAGCGGCTTTCTTGGCAGTTCGGATCAGTTGGTGGTGTAAGCGGGTGGCATTTTTGAAGGCGTCTCTGGTGCTAGTGTTTGGGTCTTTTTTCCAGGCCTTCTCAAGGGAGCGACAGAGTTTCTTGGATTTCTTAAGATCGTCATTGAACCAGGGGGCGTTTTTGTTGCCTTGTTTGATTAGACGTTTTTTCAGGGGTGCTAGGTTGTCGGCGCTGTTGGTTAGCCATTGAGTGAGGTTAATGGCTGCTTGGTTGGCGTTCGATGAGTGGGCAGGGGGGTTTTGAAGAAGCGATGAGGAGATCTGGTCGATGGTGATTTTGTTCCAGTTTCTACGCAGAGTAGGTTGAGGATGGTTGTGGGTTGTGGTCTTTTTGTAGATAAAGTGAACGCAGCTGTGGTCCGTCCACCGGAGAGCTGTGGTGTGACTGAAGGAGATATGTTTGCTGGAGGTGAAGATAGGGTTGAGTGTGTGACCTGCGAGGTGAGTGGGGGTATTAACAAGTTGTTTGAGTCCGAGGTTGGCGAGATTTTCCAGAAGGGCGGTGGTGTTGCTGTCGTTACTTTTTTCCAGATGATAATTGAGGTCTCCCAGTAGAATGTAGTCCTTGGAGGGGAGGGCGTGTGGGGTGATAAAGTCAGTGATGTCTTCACTGAATTGTGCTCGGGGTCCTGGTGGCCTGTAGAGGAGGGTGCCTCTGAGTGTGGTCTTGGGGTCGGTGTGGATCTGGAAGTGAAGGTGTTTGGCGCTAGCGAGGTTGACGTCAGAGCTGGTTGAGATTCGGATGGAATTCTTGTGAACAATAGCGAGGCCTCCTCCTGTTTGCTTGTAGCGGTCTTTACGGATGATCTTGTAGCCTTCCGGGATGGCAATGGTGATGTCTGGGGCTGAGGAGGCGTTCATCCATGTTTCAGTTAGGAAGGCGACATCCGGAGAGATGGTGTCTAGTAGATTCCAGAGGTCGATGGCGTGTTTGTGGACCGAGCGGGTGTTGAGCAGGATGCATTTTAGGTGGTTGGTGTCAGGTCTCTGTTCGGTGTTAGTGGATGTGGAGTTGGTCTTGGTGCCGTCAAACTTGCAGGAGTTGCATGTGAAGGGTCCATGGGTGTGTCCGGGGGCGGCTTGAGCGCAGTCGGAGAGTCGGCCGGGGATAAGGCTGCGGACTAGGCTCTCAGACCCTCCCGCCCTCCCGGGGTATTTAAACAGCAACTTCAGCACTGCTCGGTGATTGATACCAAGCGTGTTTTCCTGAGGCGAAAAAAGCCGGGAAATTCTTATGTGATTGATGTTTGTGATTACTGGTGTATTTTAAACTCCCATTTTAAACTCTTGCTAAATTTGCACATTTTCACGTTGTTCCCGCTACCCACCTCAGACCGCACAGCCGATTTCACGCTGTCGCGGATCGAGCCGGGGGTCAGCCGCCATCTTAGGGAGGTGCAGGGATCGCGGTCTAGGCTCTCAGACCCTCCCACCCTCCTCTTGTATAAATGTGTGTCATTTCCCGTCCGCGCAGCGGGCGGGCGCAGCGGGCGCGCCGATGGCGCGCCGAAGGCGCGTCAAAGGCGTGCCCGTCTGTGCCCGTCCGCGCCCAACCGGGCCCCGGGGCCAAAACCCCTGGCTCTTTTCCTATGGTTTCTCTCTCTTACTCTAGCAGACAATTACTTGACTTAAGACCTTCTAGTACGCATGAAATGCATTCATTTGACATGCTCGACCGCTTTCCTCAGCACTGCCCTGACTGTCCGTTTCTGCTAAATACTCCTTTATTATGCAATAGTCAACGTCATTTAGCGACTACTCCTTCTCCTCCTGGATTTACATTCATTAGTCATAATTGTCGTTCTTTGCCAAAACATAAGCGCAACATTTTCGATTTGCTTATAGATGAAGCGCCAGACGTATTATTCATCACTGAATCCTGGCTTCATGAGAGCTCCGGCCCTGACATCGCCGAAGCGATGCCCACTGACTATGCCATTGTTCGCAATGACCGTCCTAAAAGGACGGGGGGTGGTGTGGCGATCATTTTCAATAAAAAATATCAGTGTCACTCGGACCCTATCACTTTAAACGGATGTGATGCTCTGTTTTTTAAGCTTACTTTAAATCCCAAGTATACTCTTACAGGGCTTTTACTGTATTGTCCTCCGGGCACGGTAAATTCTTGGTATACCCAGTTTTTGGACTATATTTCATCTGTGCTTATTTCTTCCAGTAACTTTCTGGTTATTGGTGATTTAAATTTACATTTGGATAACCCTAATGATCATTCCGCTGATAA
This sequence comes from Lissotriton vulgaris, assembly GCF_964263255.1. Classification (NCBI taxonomy): domain Eukaryota; kingdom Metazoa; phylum Chordata; class Amphibia; order Caudata; family Salamandridae; genus Lissotriton; species Lissotriton vulgaris. Next base: position 121,083,644 of record NC_141686.1, read on the forward strand.
TTGCATTACTGATCTTGCCGCTATGAATTTAATTTTACTTAACAAGGGCCCTACCCATAAGGGTGGACATCTCTTAGACCCTATTTTCTCAAATTCCTTACATATAATATGTTTTCCTGCCTTGCCCGTCTCCTGGTCTGATCATTATCTTGTGAAATTTACTATAATAAAAAACAAAACACAGACGACAGCTAATCCTGCTATGAATCTTAAACAGAGAGTTTGGAAAAATCTGGACATAGCTGCCTTCAACAAAACTCTGTATGATCTCATGTCCAAATACCCACTTAATTTAGACAACATAAACGCTTCTGCCAACGCGGTAAATTCCTGGCTCTCCGAGGCTATAAATACTTGCCTCCCTCTCTCAAATAAGAAAAATACTGTTCATAAGTCTCCTGCTCCATGGTACAATGAAATCCTCCGTGTTCATAAATCTCAATGCAAAAAACTTGAGAGAACTTGGAGGAAAGATTATTCCATCGCTGCTGGGCTTACGTATAAAGCTGAACTGAAACTTTATCACAAGGCCTGTGCTCACACCAGAGCCACCTATGTTAACAACCTGATCACAGTAGCCATGAATAAGTCCAACGTTCTATTTAAGGTGGTAAAAGACCTTGCTGGTTCACAGACAGTTGCTACACCCCCTCCTCTCTCCAACACGAAATGTGATGAACTTGCCCAGTACTTCACATCTAAAATTGATAAAATTTATAAAGACATAGCAGCTCAGGAGAATTCCGTCATTAGCGTATCTCCATCCCTCACTACTCCTTGCCCTTCGGCCTCACTGAAGACTTGGCCTAATCTTGTACCTGCCACCCTCCTGGAAATCTTAAGCAACATAAAGTCTGGCTCACCGATGGATCCCTTACCCATTTCGGTTTTACGTCAACTTGAGCTTCCTCAACTAGATGTAATTTGTACCTTGTTAAATGCTTCTCTTGATTCAGCCACGGTCCCTCAGAGCTGGAAGCATGCAATGGTAACCCCACTTCTTAAGAAACCCAATGCGGACCCAAATGTTGCTGCCAACTTCCGTCCAATCTCGTTGCTGCCGGCTTTTTCGAAAATTTTGGAACGCCATATTCATCTACATCTGTCTCGCTTTGTTGTCACTAATAATCTCCTTCATCCCTCCCAGTCAGGCTTTCGTCAAGGCTTCTCCACTGAATCCACTCTTTTAGGAGTACTTGAGAATATTCGCCAACTACTCGATCGAGGTGAAACGGCTGCACTGATATTGCTCGATCTCAGTGCAGCCTTCGATACTGTCTCGCACAGTATCCTTCTCAGTAGCCTTGCCTCCTTTGGTATATGTGACAAAGCCCTGCATTGGCTTTCGTCCTTTCTTACTGACCGGACTTTTCAAATTTTCTCCAACACCTCCACTTCCAACACTTATCTTTCTCCTCATGGTGTTCCCCAGGGTTCTATCCTAAGTCCTCTTCTTTTCAATCTTTATGTTGTCCCTTTAGCACATGTTGCTTATCACTCTGGGCTTAATCTTTTTACTTACGCTGATGATTCACAGATTGTGTTCTCCCTATCCCAAGCTGACCCTTCATCACCTTCTTCTTTACAATCTGGTCTTAGGGACATCTCCCGCTGGATGAGCTGTAATTTTCTTAAGCTCAACAGCGATAAGACGGAGGTGCTTGTCTTCGGTAACAAGCCTGACCTATGGAGTTCAAGACATTGGCCATCAACTATGGGAGACCTACCCATTCCATCGGAATGAGCGAGAAATCTCGGGGTCATTATCGATAGGGAGCTATCGATGAAGGATCAGGCTAACAAGGTTGCAGCCACCTGCTTTACTATTCTTAGGTGGCTGCGTAAAATCTTTTGGATCCTGCCTTCTGAAACCCAGAGATCTGTTGTGACGGCGCTGGTGACCTCCAGATTGGACTACAGTAATGTGCTCTATCTGGGGGCGACCAGGGCGGTCATGCGCCGTCTCCAACTAGTCCAGAATGCCGCTGCTCGGCTTCTGTGTGGATGTCGGAAATATGATCCAATTTCCGAACGCATCAAACAACTCCATTGGCTCAACCTTGATAAACGAGTTAAATTCAAAACACTATGCTTTATGCATAAGATAAAGATTGAAGCTGCCCCCACCTATCTCCAATCTCTCTTTAAACCCTATGTTCCCGCACGCTCCCTCCGTTCTTCCTCCCAACATTTTTTCTGTGTTCCTAAGTTTAGGCTCACCAGAGTGGGCGGTCGTTCCTTTTCTGTACTGGGACCCAGACTTTGGAATTCTCTTCCTTTAGACCTACGAGTGGAGCACTGCCATCTTCGCTTCCGCAAGGCCGTTAAGACCAGGCTTTTTGCCCAATAATTTCCCTCTGGAAAGCTGCAAAGCCTTTAAGACCTGGCTTTTGCGCTTTAACTCCCTCTGGACTACTATGCTAAAATGTCAATCAGCGCCGGGAAACCCTCACGGGTAGCTGTTCGCGCTCTACAAGATTAATAATAAATAAATAAATAAAATAAAAAAAGATAAGGGCTAGGAGGGTAGAGGCGGCGTAAGTAATGCGTGTGGGGTGGGTGGGACGGAGGCCAGGGGGTATGGCGCTGGGCGCGGTCCAGGCGCGGACGGGCGTAGAAGGGCTTAATGAATTCCTTCCAGCTCTTTGCCTGGAATAGGGTGTGGGCAAAGGATCAGCACACTATCCCATACACAGGCCACACGACTCAGGCAACCTGCAGCACAATCCTCTTACAAGGTCACAGGCCTGACAGTAGGTCTCAATCGTTGTACAGGAGCAGCCTCTTTAACAGGCATCCAGGATCCAATCTCGAGTGTGCTAAGTAGGCCGCTCCACATGAGGGAGACCCGGTGAAGTGTCAAAATGGGTTGGATCAAACAGGGGTCTGGTCCAAAACCCAGATTAAGGAGGATGTACAAGGAGCTTCTTTAAAAAGCACCCAAAATGTGGCAGTGCTAAACCATTTCCGCGACGTCGAGGACTTTATCGACATGGAAGTCTTGATTTTGCTGTTGATCATCTTCTCTTCGACCAAGCCCTCAACAGTGAACCAGTTTGGGTCTCAACATTAAAACCTCAACTTCAACCGGGAGCATCTTTATTTTCCATAGTGATGTCTTCTTTCGGATCTCTCTCTGGGGAGTTCTCATCATTGATAAGTGGGCTATTGGTAGAAGGATGATCCTCTCCTTGCTACTCAGACATTCTAGATCTTCCTGACAGGGACTCTTACTGTCTGCGCTGCCCCACACTCCCATAAAGGTGAATCTTCTTGTCCTTCAGGAAACATCCTGCAGTGCATTAAATTTTCTAGAAGGTGAATAATACGCAAATCATGAGGACCTGCTTAAGCTTCTTTCTTCAACAGACAGTACACTTGTTCAGAAAATAATGGACAAACACTCTGGAAATCAAAATATGTTAAGTAAAATTGTTTTGTAAAAGTTTTTCAAGTAATAAAAACAAAAACGGCTCTGACTGGGAGGACCCCCTTGTGGAGGGTTCATTGGTTAGTGCATTTGACGCGCCTAGAGGGCTTTTCCCACTGGAATCTAACTGGTATATCTTGGTGGCCAACATCTGACAAGGTTCCACTATGTACTCCTACACTAAACTTCAAACATAAATCTCTCTCTCGGCCTCCCAATTCCACCGCTACTTACATGTTAGACATGCACTTGGCCTATACAAAGTGGACCTATGCGCACTCCCATAATTTAGCCTTCTTGAAGCCAGATTGGTTTTAGGGAGGCTAGGCAGGGGTGTGGTTTCACAATTATATTGGGATCTGGTAGGTAACGCACCTGGGTCGCTGGAACGGTTGAACCACAGGTGCGGATGTTAGGTTGTGGAACTAGATGAGGTGGAATGCAGGGAAGCTTGCATGGCTCCCAGAGAGCAGACAATCTCCTCCTGATTAAGATTATTTCAACTGTACTACTTCCATCAGACCTACGTGATCAATTCAATTCAATTCAATTCAGTGATTTATATAGCGCGCTACATACCCAGAGGGTCTCAAGGCGCTTGGAGAAGGGTGGGGAGTTACGTGTCGAATATCCAGGTTTTAAGTTGCTTTCTGAATGTTAGGTGGTTCTGAGTGAGGCGGAGGTGAGTGGGAAGTGAGTTCCAGGTTTTGGCCGCCAGGTAGGAGAAGGATATTCCTCCCATGGTGGTTTTGTTGATGCGAGGTACAGCAGCAAGGGCTTGGTGGGAGGAGCGTAGCTGGCGGGAGGGAGTGTAGAAGGAAAGTCGTGTGTTGAGGCATTCGGGTCCAAGTTCGTAAAGTGCTTTGTGTGCGTGGGTTAGAAGGCGGAATGTTATCCTCTTATTGATGGGGAGCCAGTGGAGGTTTTTCAGGTGACCAGAAATGTGATCTTTACGCGGAATGTCTAGAATGAGTCTGGCTGATGCGTTCTGGATGCGTTGGAGTTTTTTCTGAAGTTTTGCGGTGGTACCGGCGTATAGGGTGTTTCCGTAGTCCAGGCGGCTTGTAACCAGTGCGTCGGTGACCGTTTTTCTGGTTTCAGTGGGGATCCAGCGAAATGTTTTTTTGAGCATGCGAAGAATGTTGAAGCAGGATGATGAAACTGCGTTGATTTGTCTGGTCATCGAGAGTGAGGAGTCCAGAATGACGCCCAGGTTCCGTGCATGGTCCGTTGGGATGGGTGCTTTTCCAAGGGATTCTGGCCACCACGAGTCGTCCCAGGCAGAGGGGGAGGTACCTAAGATAAGGACTTCTGTTTTGTCGGAATTCAGTTTCAGACGGCTGTGCTTCATCCATTCGGCTACTTCTCTCATTCCTTTATGAAGGTTGGTTTTGGCGGTGTTAGGGTCTTTGGTGAGTGAGAGGATCAGTTGAGTGTCATCAGCGTAGGAGATGATGTTGAGGTTGTGTTGACGTGCGATGGACGCGAGGGGGCTCATGTATACGTTGAAGAGGGTGGGGCTGAGTGAAAATCCTTGTGGCACGCCGCAAATGACTTCAGTGGCTTCTGATTTGAATGGTGGGAGGCGGACTCTCTGAGTTCTTCTGGCAAGGAACGAGGTGATCCACTCCAGTGCTTTTCCTTGAATTCCGATGTTACTGAGGCGTTGTAACAGGGTGCTATGACAGACTGTGTCGAAGGCTGCGGAGAGGTCGAGGAGGATGAGGGCGATGGTGTCACCATTGTCCAGTAGAGTTCGAATGTCGTCTGTTGCTGCGATGAGTGCGGTCTCAGTGCTGTGTTTGGCTCGGAAGCCGGACTGTGAGGAGTCAAGGGATTTGTTGGTTTCGAGGAAGGCGGCGAGCTGGTTGTTGACAGCTTTCTCGATGACTTTGGCCGGGAATGGAAGGAGTGATATGGGGCGGTAGTTTTTGAGTTCGGTGGGGTCAGCTGTGGGTTTTTTCAGAAGTGCGCTGAGTTCGGCGTGTTTCCAGCTATCTGGGAAGGTGGCGGAGGTGAGGGAGCAGTTGATGACATCTCGGAGGTGGGGTGCGATGATGGAATCTGCTTTGTTGAAGATGTGGTGAGGGTATGGGTCTGAGGGGGATCCTGAGTGGATGGAGTTCATCAGGCGGATGGTATCATCCGTGGAGATTGGGTTCCAGACATTAAGGATGTTTAAGGGGGGTGAGGGTGTGGCAGAAGGATGGGTGGGCTGGTCTCGGGGTTGGTTGTCGAAGCTGTTGTGGATGTCTGCAATTTTGTCATGGAAGAACGAAGCTAGGGAGTCGCATAGGTCTTGAGAGGGAGTGATGTCGTTGGAGTTGGCAGTGGGGTTGGTGAATTCTTTGACGATGTTGAATAATTCCTTGCTGTTGTGGGCGTTGTTGTCAAGTCGGTCTTTGAAAGCGGCTTTCTTGGCAGTTCGGATCAGTTGGTGGTGTAAGCGGGTGGCGTTTTTGAAGGCGTCTCTGGTGCTGGTGTTTGGGTCTTTTTTCCAGGCCTTCTCAAGGGAGCGACAGAGTTTCTTGGATTTCTTAAGATCGTCATTGAACCAGGGGGCGTTTTTGTTGCCTTGTTTGATTAGACGTTTTTTCAGGGGTGCTAGGTTGTCGGCGCTGTTGGTTAGCCATTGAGTGAGGTTAATGGCTGCTTGGTTGGCGTTCGATGAGTGGGCAGGGGGGTTTTGAAGAAGCGATGAGGAGATCTGGTCGATGGTGATTTTGTTCCAGTTTCTACGCAGAGTAGGTTGAGGATGGTTGTGGGTTGTGGTCTTTTTGTAGATAAAGTGAACGCAGCTGTGGTCCGTCCACCGGAGAGCTGTGGTGTGACTGAAGGAGATATGTTTGCTGGAGGTGAAGATAGGGTCGAGTGTGTGACCTGCGAGGTGAGTGGGGGTATTAACAAGTTGTTTGAGTCCAAGGTTGGCGAGATTTTCCAGAAGGGCGGTGGTGTTGCTGTTGTTACTTTTTTCCAGATGATAATTGAGGTCTCCCAGTAGAATGTAGTCCTTGGAGGGGAGGGCGTGTGGGGTGATAAAGTCAGTGATGTCTTCACTGAATTGTGCTCAGGGTCCTGGAGGCCTGTAGAGGAGGGTGCCTCTGAGTGTGGTCTTGGGGTCGGTGTGGATCTGGAAGTGAAGGTGTTCGGCGCTAGCGAGGTTGACGTCAGAGCTGGTTGAGATTCGGATGGAATTCTTGTGAACAATAGCGAGGCCTCCTCCTGTTTGCTTGTAGCGGTCTTTACGGATGATCTTGTAGCCTTCCGGGATGGCAATGGTGATGTCTGGGGCTGAGGAGGCGTTCATCCATGTTTCAGTTAGGAAGGCGACGTCCGGAGAGATGGTGTCTAGTAGATTCCAGAGGTCGATGGCGTGTTTGTGGACCGAGCGGGTGTTGAGCAGGATGCATTTTAGGTGGTTGGTGTCAGGTCTCTGTTCGGTGTTAGTGGATGTGGAGTTGGTCTTGGTGCCGTCAAACTTGCAGGAGTTGCACGTGAATGGTCCATGGGTGTGTCCGGGGGCGGCTTGAGCGCAGTCGGAGAGTCGGCCGGGGATAAGGCCGCGGTCTAGGCTCTCAGACCCTCCCGCCCTCCCGGGGTATTTAAACAGCGTCTTTAGCACTGCTCGGTGATTGATACCAAGCGTGTTTTCCTGAGGCGAAAAGCCGGGAAATTCTTATGTGATTGATGTTTGTGATTACTGGTGTATTTTAAACTCCCATTTTAAACTCTTGCTAAATTTGCACATTTTCACGTTGTTCCCGCTACCCACCTCAGACCGCACAGCCGATTTCACGCTGTCGCGGATCGAGCCGGGGGTCAGCTGACATCTTAGGGAGGTGCAGGGATCGCGGTCTAGGCTCTCAGACCCTCCCACCCTCCTCTTGTATAAATGTGTGTCATTTCCCGTCCGCACAGCGGGCGGGCGCAGCGGGCGCAGGTGATTTAAATTTACATTTGGATAACCCTAATGATCATTCCGCTGATAATTGCATTACTGATCTTGCCGCTATGAATTTAATTTTACTTAACAAGGGCCCTACCCATAAGGGTGGACATCTCTTAGACCCTATTTTCTCAAATTCCTTACATATAATATGTTTTCCTACCTTGCCCGTCTCCTGGTCTGATCATTATCTTGTGAAATTTACTATAATAAAAAACAAAACACAGACGACAGCTAATCCTGCTATGAATCTTAAAAAGAGAGTTTGGAAAAATCTGGACATAGCTGCCTTCAACAAAACTCTGTATGATCTCATGTCCAAATACCCACTTAATTTAGACAACATAAACGCTTCTGCCAACGCGGTAAATTCCTGGCTCTCCGAGGCTATAAATACTTGCCTCCCTCTCTCAAATAAGAAAAATACTGTTCATAATTCTCCTGCTCCATGGTACAATGAAATCCTCCGTGTTCATAAATCTCAATGCAAAAAACTTGAGAGAACTTGGAGGAAAGATTATTCCATCGCTGCGGGGCTTACGTATAAAGCTGAACTGAAACTTTATCACAAGGCCTGTGCTCACACCAGAGCCACCTATGTTAACAACCTGATCACAGTAGCCATGAATAAGTCCAACTTTCTATTTAAGGTGGTAAAAGACCTTGCTGGTTCACAGACAGTTGCTACACCCCCTCCTCTCTCCAACACGAAATGTGATGAACTTGCCCAGTACTTCACATCTAAAATTGATAAAATTTATAAAGACATAGCAGCTCAGGAGAATTCCGTCATTAGCGTATCTCCATCAATCAATCAATCAATCAGTGACACTTATAGAGCGCGCTACATACCCGTAGGGTCTCAAGGCGCTGGGGGGTGGGGGGTGGGGGGGGTGCCGCTACTGCTCGAACAGCCAGGTCTTCAGCTTCTTCCTGAAGGACAGGTGGTCTTGGGTCAGGCGCAGGTCGGTCGGGAGGGAGTTCCAGGTCTTGGCGGCCAGGTAGGAGAAGGACCTTCCTCCTGTAGTCGCTCTTCGGATGCGGGGGACGGCGGCGAGGGCGTGGTTGGCTGATCGGAGGTGGCGTTTGGGAGCGTAGAAGTTGATCCGGCTGTTGAGGTAGCTCGGGCCTTGGTCGTGTAGGGCTTTGTGTGCGTGGGTGAGGAGGCGGAAGGTGATTCTTTTGTTGACGGGGAGCAGTGAAGGTCTCTCAGATGGCCGGTGATGTGGCTGGTTCGTGGGATGTCGAGGATGAGTCTGGCTGAGGCGTTCTGGATCTGCTGGAGTCTCTTCTGGAGCTTGGCCGTGGTACCGGCGTAGAGGGCGTTGCCGTAGTCCAGTCGGCTGGTGACGAGGGCCTGGGTGACGGTCTTCCTGGTCTCGGTGGGGATCCACCGGAAGATCTTCCGTAGCATGCGTAGGATGTTGAAGCACGCCGAGGAGACGTTGTTGACTTGCCTGGTCATGGAGAGGGAGGAGTCCAGGATGAAGCCCAGGTTGCGTGCATGGTCTGTCGGTTTGGGTGCGGTGCCCAGGGCGGGAGGCCACCAGGAGTCGTCACAGGCGGAGGGGGAAGAGCCCAGGATGAGGACCTCCGTCTTGTCAGAGTTCAGTTTCAGGCGGCTGGTCGTCATCCACTCGGCTACCTCTTTCATCCCTTCGTGCAGGTTGGCTCTGGCGGAGGCGGGGTCGTTGGTCAGGGAGAGGATCAGCTGGGTGTCGTCGGCGTAGGAGATTATGCTGAGGTTGTGTTTGCGTACGATGGCCGCGAGGGGGCTCATGTAGACGTTGAAGAGGGTGGGGCTCAGAGATGATCCTTGAGGGACGCCGCAGATGACTTTGGAGGCCTCTGACTTGTACGTTGGTAGGCGGACTCTCTGTGTTCTCCCGTCGAGGAAGGAGATGATCCATTCCAGCGCCTTGTCCTGGATTCCGATGTTGCTGAGGCGCTGTACTAGGGTGTGGTGGCAGACCGCGTCGAAAGCCGCGGAGAGGTCTAGGAGGATGAGGGCCGCTGTTTCTCCATTGTCCATCAGGGCTCGGATGTCATCGGTGGCGGCGATGAGGGCGGTCTCGGTGCTGTGATTGGCTCGGAAGCCGGACTGTGAGGGGTCGAGGGATCCGTTCGTCTCGAGGAAGGCGGCCATCTGCTTGTTGACGGTCTTCTCCATGACTTTGGCAGGAAACGGGAGGAGCGAGATGGGGCGGTAGTTCTTGAGTTCGGTGGGGTCTGCTGTTGGTTTCTTGAGTAGGGCGCTGAGTTCGGCGTGTTTCCAGCTCTCAGGGAAGGTGGCGGTGTCGAATGATGTGTTGATGATGTCTCGCAGGTGGGGTGCGATGACAGCGTCGGCCTTGTTGAAGACGTGGTGAGGGCAGGGGTCGGTCGGTGATCCGGAGTGGATGGAGTTCATCGTGCGGATGGTGTCTTCGGTGCTGATCAGGGTCCAGGCGTGGAGGGTGGTGGTGGGGGGTGGCTGTTCGGTCATGGTGTGCGTTGGTTGGTTGTTGAAGCTGTTGTGTATGTCCGCGATCTTGTTGTGGAAGTATGAAGCGAGGGAGTTGCAGAGGTCTTGCGATGGGGTGATGTCGTTGTTTCCTGTGCTGGGGTTGGAAAGCTCTTTCACGATGTTGAAGAGTTCCTTGCAGTTGTGTGCGTTGTTGTCCAACCGTTCCTTGAATGCTGTTTTCTTGGCGGCGCGGATCAGCTGGTGGTGCTTCCGGGTGGCAAGTTTGAAGGAGGTCCTGTTGTCCGGTGTAGGTTCCCTTCTCCAGACTTTCTCGAGGGCTCGGCAGTTCTTCTTGGAGCTCTTGAGTTCGTCGGTGAACCACGGGGCTTTCTTGCTTCCGGGTCTGCTGGGCGGGGTCCTCAGCGGGGCGAGCTCGTCCGCGCAGATGCTGATCCACTTCGTGAGGTTGTTGGCGGCCTGGCTGGGGTTCGCTGAGCTGGCAGGAGGGTGCTGGCTCAGGGAGGTGGCGAGCTGGTCTGCTGTGATCTTGTTCCAGCTTCTGCGGGCGGCCTGTTGCTGGTGGTGGTGGGTCGTCGTTCTCTTGAAGGTGAAGTGGACGCAGCTGTGGTCCGTCCATTGAAGCTCTGTGGCGTGGCTGAAGTCGATGTCTGTGCTGGAAGAGAAGACTGCGTCGAGTGTGTGTCCGGCGAGGTGGGTGGGGGTGGACACCAGTTGCTTGAGTCCCAGGTTAGCGAGGTTGTCCAGCAGGGTGGTGGTGTTGCGGTCGTTGTTGTTCTCCAGGTGGAAGTTGAGGTCCCCCAGGAGGATGTAGTCAGCGGAGGGGAGGGCATGCGGGCTGACGAAGTCGGCGATGTCCTCGCTGAATTGTGTGCGTGGTCCAGGGGGTCGGTAGATCAGGGTGCCTCTGAGGGTGGTGTTCGGGTTGGTGTGGATCTGGAAATGCAGGTGTTCGGCGGTGGTCAGGGTGTTGTCGGTGCTGGTAGTGAGATGGATGGTGTTCTTGTGGATGATGGCGATGCCTCCTCCCATCTGGTTGGCGTTGCGGTCCCTCCGGACGATCTTGTAGCCCTCTGGGATAGCGATGGCGATGTCGGGAGCTGATGTGGCGTTCATCCAGGTCTCCGTGAGGAAGGCAACGTCAGGGGCTGTGGCGTCTAGGAGGTTCCAGAGTTCGATGGCATGTCTGTGGACGGAGCGGGTGTTGAGCAGGATGCACTTGAGGTGGGTGCTGCTGGTGTTCGGCTTGGCGGGTGCTGTTGTGAGGCAGGTCCGGATGCAGGTGAATTTGCAGGCGTGGCAGCTGAAAGGTCCGTGGGTGCGTCGTGGTGTGGCTTGATGGCAATCTGGGAGTCGGCCGGAGTTGAGAGCGATGAGGGTGGCGGCGGAGTACGTCAGGCGGGTTGGTCGGGGTCTTCGTGGGCCAGGGGTCCTGGCGCTGGTCGCGATCCGGTCGCGGACGGGCGCAGACGGGCTTACCTTTGGCGCGCCTTCGGCGCACAATCGGCGCACCCGCTGCGCGTGACCGCTGCGCGTTCGCACGGTCGCCATTTAAAGGCGAAGTGCGCGGGTGGGCGGATCAGCTGGGAGGCGGGAGCGGGGAGGGAACAGAAGGAAAAAAGGGGCGGGGTCTGCGGTAGTGGCGGGAAACGGGGAGCGGGGAGGGAAGACGGAGGGCGGCGAGGTAGGCGGCCAAACAGGAAGGACACAAGCTGAAAAAGGTGAAAAAATAAACAGGCACTAATGGAAAAAAAACGCTAACACGGGCAAGAAAAGCAGTATAATACAAAACAGTATGACAAGCACAAATGTCGGACAAAACAAATTAAAAACAAACGACAACCGAGTCAGCCGGCGGCGAGGCAGGCAGCGCGGCAGGGACAAGGCTAAGGGGCACACGCAGCAGCTGGTGGCCGTGCGGCGCGGGGGTGTCCCACAAGTGTCCCATCACTCACTACTCCTTGCCCTTCGGCCTCACTGAAGACTTGGCCTAATCTTGTACCTGCCACCCTCCTGGAAATCTTAAGCAACATAAAGTCTGGCTCACCGATGGATCCCTTACCCATTTCGGTTTTACGTCAACTTGAGCTTCCTCAACTAGATGTAATTTGTACCTTGTTAAATGCTTCTCTTGATTCAGCCACGGTCCCTCAGAGCTGGAAGCATGCAATGGTAACCCCACTTCTTAAGAAACCCAATGCGGACCCGAATGTTGCTGCCAACTTCCGTCCAATCTCGTTGCTGCCGGCTTTTTCGAAAATTTTGGAACGGCATATTCATCTACATCTGTCTCGCTTTGTTGTCACTAATAATCTCCTTCATCCCTCCCAGTCAGGCTTTCGTCAAGGCTTCTCCACTGAATCCACTCTTTTAGGAGTAACTGAGAATATTCACCAACTACTCGATCGAGGTGAAACGGCTGCACTGATATTGCTCGATCTCAGTGCAGCCTTCGATACTGTCTCGCACAGTATCCTTCTCAGTAGCCTTGCCTCCTTTGGTATATGTGACAAAGCCCTGCATTGGCTTTCGTCCTTTCTTACTGACCGGACTTTTCAAATTTTCTCCAACACCTCCACTTCCAACACTTATCTTTCTCCTCATGGTGTTCCCCAGGGTTCTATCCTAAGTCCTCTTCTTTTCAATCTTTATGTTGTCCCTTTAGCACATGTTGCTTATCACTCTGGGCTTAATCTTTTTACTTACGCTGATGATTCACAGATTGTGTTCTCCCTATCCCAAGCTGACCCTTCATCACCTTCTTCTTTACAATCTGGTCTTAGGGACATCTCCCGCTGGATGAGCTGTAATTTTCTTAAGCTCAACAGCGATAAGACGGAGGTGCTTGTCTTCGGTAACAAGCCTGACCTATGGAGTTCAAGACATTGGCCATCAACTATGGGAGACCTACCCATTCCATCGGAACGAGCGAGAAATCTCGGGGTCATTATCGATAGGGAGCTATCGATGAAGGATCAGGCTAACAAGGTTGCAGCCACCTGCTTTACTATTCTTAGGTAGCTGCGTAAAATCTTTTGGATCCTGCCTTCTGACACCCAGAGATCTGTTGTGACGGCGCTGGTGACCTCCAGATTGGACTACAGTAATGTGCTCTATCTGGGGGCGACCAGGGCGGTCATGCGCCGTCTCCAACTAGTCCAGAATGCCGCTGCTCGGCTTCTGTGTGGATGTCGGAAATATGATCCAATTTCCGAACGCATCAAACAACTCCATTGGCTCAACCTTGATAAACGAGTTAAATTCAAAACACTATGCTTTATGCATAAGATAAAGATTGAAGCTGCCCCCACCTATCTCCAATCTCTCGCTTATGTTCCCGCACGCTCCCTCCGTTCTTCCTCCCAACATTTTTTCTGTGTGCCTAAGTTTAGGCTCACCAGAGTGGGCGGTCGTTCCTTTTCTGTACTGGGACCCAGACTTTGGAATTCTCTTCCTTTAGACCTACGAGTGGAGCACTGCCATCTTCGCTTCCGCAAGGCCGTTAAGACCTGGCTTTTTGCCCAATAATTTCCCTTTGGAAAGCTGCAAAGCCTTTAAGACCTGGCTTTTGTGCTTTAACTCCCTCTGGACTACTATGCTAAAATGTCAATCAGCGCCGGGAAACCCTCACGGGTAGCTGTTCGCGCTCTACAAGATTAATAATAAATAAAAAAATAAAATAAAAAAAGATAAGGGCTAGGAGGGTAGAGGCGGCGTAAGTAATGCGTGTGGGGTGGGTGGGACGGAGGCCAGGGGGTATGGCGCTGGGCGCGGTCCAGGCGCGGATGGGCGTAGACGGGCTTAATGAATTCCTTCCAGCTCTGTGCCTGGAATAGGGTGTGGGCATAGGATCAGCACACTATCCCATACACAGGCCACACGACTCAGGCAACCTGCAGCACAATCCTCTTACAAGGTCACAGGCCTGACAGTAGGTCTCAATCGTTGTACAGGAGCAGCCTCCATAACAGGCATCCAGGATCCAATCTCGAGTGTGCTAAGTAGGCCGCTCCACATGAGGGAGACCCGGTGAAGTGTCAAAATGGGTTGGATCAAACAGGGGTCTGGTCCAAAACCCAGATTAAGGAGGATGTACAAGGAGCTTCTTTAAAAAGCACCCAAAATGTGGCAGTGCTAAACCATTTCCGCGACGTCGAGGACTTTATCGACATGGAAGTCTTGATTTTGCTGTTGATCATCTTCTCTTCGACCAAGCCCTCAACAGTGAACCAGTTTGGGTCTCAACATTAAAACCTCAACTTCAACCGGGAGCATCTTTATTTTCCATAGTGATGTCTTCTTTCGGATCTCTCTCTGGGGAGTTCTCATCATTGATAAGTGGGCTATTGGTAGAAGGATGATCCTCTCCTTGCTACTCAGACATTCTAGATCTTCCTGACAGGGACTCTTACTGTCTGCGCTGCTCCACACTCCCATAAAGGGGAATCTTCTTGTCCTTCAGGAAACATCCTGCAGTGCATTAAATTTTCTAGAAGGTGAATAATACGCAAATCATGAGGACCTGCTTAAGCTTCTTTCTTCAACAGACAGTACACTTGTTCAGAAAATAATGGACAAACACTCTGGAAATCAAAATATGTTAAGTAAAATTGTTTTGTAAAAGTTTTTCAAGTAATAAAAACAAAAACGGCTCTGACTGGGATGACCCCCTTGTGGAGGGTTCATTGGTTAGTGCATTTGACGCGCCTAGAGGGCTTTTCCCACTGGAATCTAACTGGTATATCTTGGTTGGCCAACATCTGACAAGGTTCCACTATGTACTCCTACACTAAACTTCAAACATAAATCTCTCTCTCTGCCTCCCAATTCCACCACTACTTACATGTTAGACATGCACTTGGCCTATACAAAGTGGACCTATGCGCACTCCCATAATTTAGCCTTCTTGAAGCCAGATTGGTTTTAGGGAGGCTAGGCAGGGGTGTGGTTTCACAATTATATTGGGATCTGGTAGGTAACGCACCTGGGTCGCTGGAACGGTTGAACCACAGGTGCGAATGTTAGGTTGTGGAACTAGATGAGGTGGAATGCAGGGAAGCTTGCATGGCTCCCAGAGAGCAGACAATCTCCTCCTGATTAAGATTATTTCAACTGTACTACTTCCATCAGACCTACGTGATCAATTCAATTCAATTCAATTCAGTGATTTATATAGCGCGCTACATACCCAGAGGGTCTCAATGCGCTTGGAGAAGGGTGGGGAGTTACGTGTCGAATATCCAGGTTTTAAGTTGCTTTCTGAATGTTAGGTGGTTCTGAGTGAGGCGGAGGTGAGTGGGAAGTGAGTTCCAGGTTTTGGCCGCCAGGTAGGAGAAGGATCTTCCTCCCATGGTGGTTTTGTTGATGCGAGGTACAGCAGCAGGGGCTTGGTGGGAGGAGCGTAGCTGGCGGGAGGGAGTGTAGAAGGAAAGTCGTGTGTTGAGGCATTCGGGTCCAAGTTCGTAAAGTGCTTTGTGTGCGTGGGTTAGAAGGCGGAATGTTATCCTCTTATTGATGGGGAGCCAGTGGAGGTTTTTCAGGTGACCAGAAATGTGATCTTTACACGGAATGTCTAGAATGAGTCTGGCTGATGCGTTCTGGATGCGTTGGAGTTTTTTCTGAAGTTTTGCGGTGGTACCGGCGTATAGGGTGTTTCCATAGTCCAGGCGGCTTGTAACCAGTGCGTGGGTGACCGTTTTTCAGGTTTCAGTGGGGATCCAGCGAAATGTTTTTTTGAGCATGCGAAGAATGTTGAAGCAGGATGATGAAACTGCGTTGATTTGTCTGGTCATCGAGAGTGAGGAGTCCAGAATGACGCCCAGGTTCCGTGCATGGTCCGTTGGGATGGGTGCTTTTCCAAGGGATTCTGGCCACCACGAGTCGTCCCAGGCGGAGGGGGAGGTACCTAAGATAAGGACTTCTGTTTTGTCGGAATTCAGTTTCAGACGGCTGTGCTTCATCCATTCGGCTACTTCTCTCATTCCTTTATGAAGGTTGGTTTTGGCGGTGTTAGGGTCTTTGGTGAGTGAGAGGATCAGTTGAGTGTCACCAGCGTAGGAGATGATGTTGAGGTTGTGTTGACGTGCGATGGACGCGAGGGGGCTCATGTATACGTTGAAGAGGGTGAGGCTGAGTGAAAATCCTTGTGGCACGCCGCAAATGACTTCAGTGGCTTCTGATTTGAATGGTGGGAGGCGGACTCTCTGAGTTCTTCTGGCAAGGAACGAGGTGATCCACTCCAGTGCTTTTCCTTGACTTCCGATGTTACTGAGGCGTTGTAACAGGGTGCTATGACAGACTGTGTCGAAGGCTGCGGAGAGGTCGAGGAGGATGAGGGCGACGGTGTCACCATTGTCCAGTAGAGTTCGAATGTCGTCTTTTGCTGCGATGAGTGCGGTCTCAGTGCTGTGTTTGGCTCGGAAGCCGGACTGTGAGGAGTCAAGGGATTTGTTGGTTTCGAGGAAGGCGGCGAGCTGGTTGTTGACAGCTTTCTCGATGACTTTGGCCGGGAATGGAAGGAGTGATATGGGGTGGTACTTTTTGAGTTTGGTGGGGTCAGCTGTGGGTTTTTTCAGAAGTGCGCTGGGTTCGGCGTGTTTCCAGCTATCTGGGAAGGTGGCGGAGGTGAGGGAGCAGTTGATGACATCTCGGAGTTGGGGTGCGATGATGGAATCTGCTTTGTTGAAGATGTGGTGAGGGCATGGGTCTGAGGGGGATCCTGAGTGGATGGAGTTCATCAGGCGGATGGTATCATCCGTGGAGATTGGGTTCCAGACATTAAGGATGTTTAAGGGGGGTGAGGGTGTGGCAGAAGGATGGGTGGGCTGGTCTCCGGGTTGGTTGTCGAAGCTGTTGTGGATGTCTGCAATTTTGTCATGGAAGAACGAAGCTAGGGAGTCGCATAGGTCTTGAGAGGGAGTGATGTCGTTGGAGTTGGCAGTGGGGTTGGTGAATTCTTTGACGATGTTGAATAATTCCTTGATGTTGTGGGCGTTGTTGTCAAGTCGGTCTTTGAAAGCGGCTTTCTTGGCAGTTCGCATCAGTTGGTGGTGTAAGCGGGTGGCGTTTTTGAAGGCGTCTCTGGTGCTGGTGTTTGGGTCTTTTTTCCAGGCCTTCTCAAGGGAGCGACAGAGTTTCTTGGATTTCTTAAGATCGTCATTGAACCAGGGGGCGTTTTTGTTGCCTTGTTTGATTAGACGTTTTTTCAGGGGTGCTAGGTTGTCGGCGCTGTTGGTTAGCCATTGAGTGAGGTTAATGGCTGCTTGGTTGGCGTTCGATGAGTGGGCAGGGGGGTTTTGAAGAAGCGATGAGGAGATCTGGTCGATGGTGATTTTGTTCCAGTTTCTACGCAGAGTAGGTTGAGGATGGTTGTGGCTTGTGGTCTTTTTGTAGATAAAGTGAACGCAGCTGTGGTCCGTCCACCGGAGAGCTGTGGTGTAACTGAAGGAGATATGTTTGCTGGAGGTGAAGATAGGGTCGAGTGTGTGACCTGCGAGGTGAGTGGGGGTATTAACAAGTTGTTTGAGTCCGAGGTTGGCGAGATTTTCCAGAAGGGCGGTGGTGTTGCTGTCGTTACTTTTTTCCAGATGATAATTGAGGTCTCCCAGTAGAATGTAGTCCTTGGAGGGGAGGGCGTGTGGGGTGATAAAGTCAGTGATGTCTTCACTGAATTGTGCTCGGGGTCCTGGTGGCCTGTAGAGGAGGGTGCCTCTGAGTGTGGTCTTGGGGTCGGTGTGGATCTGGAAGTGAAGGTGTTCGGCGCTAGCGAGGTTGACGTCAGAGCTGGTTGAGATTCGGATGGAATTCTTGTGAACAATAGCGAGGCCTCCTCCTGTTTGCTTGTAGCGGTCTTTACGGATGATCTTGTAGCCTTCCGGGATGGCAATGGTGATGTCTGGGGCTGAGGAGGAGTTCATCCATGTTTCAGTTAGGAAGGCGACGTCCGGAGAGATGGTGTCTAGTAGATTCCAGAGGTCGATGGCGTGTTTGTGGACCGAGCGGGTGTTGAGCAGGATGCATTTTAGGTGGTTGGTGTCAGGTCTCTGTTCGGTGTTAGTGGATGTGGAGTTGGTCTTGGTGCCGTCAAACTTGCAGGAGTTGCACGTGAAGGGTCCATGGGTGTGTCCGGGGGCGGCTTGAGCGCAGTCGGAGAGTCGGCCGGGGATAAGGGCTAGGAGGGTAGAGGCGGCGTAAGTAATGCGTGTGGGGTGGGTGGGACGGAGGCCAGGGGGTATGGCGCTGGGCGCGGTCCAGGCGCGGACGGGCGTAGACGGGCTTACCTTTGGCGCACCTTCGGCGCGGCCGTAGCGCATGGACGCTGCGCGTTGGGACATCTGTCTTAAATGGATAGTGGAGGGGCGGAGCGTGAGAGGGGCAGCTGGGAGGCGGAAGCGAGGTGGAGGGAGGGTCTGGGAGGGGCCAGCAAGAAGCTCAACAAAATGGCAACAAACAAATGCTGCGAGGGTCGAGGGGCTATAATGCCAATCAAGCGCTACGATACAATGGTTCAAGGCAGCAGTGGAAAAGCGCTACGCGCTAGGCGGCAGGTAGGCAGATTAAGTCCCACAAACAAAACGTTTCAAAAATGCTAATTAATGCCCAGCAGTGGCGAGCGCTTCAAAGCGCTACACAAATACACTGAAATGATTAGCAGTAACGTGGAGCACAATCGCAATGAGCGTTACACAAATACACATTAATGAATTAGCACAATCGCAATGAGCACTGTACCAGCAGAGAGGAGGTGGGGGGAGCGACCGTTCTTAAAGAAGGCAGGACGGTCACAGCTTGCACGAGGGCGAGGGCAGCTCCTAGTCTCTGTGGGTGGGAGGGGCAGCTGGGAGGCGGGAGCGAGGTGGTCGCCAGCAAGAAGCTCAACAAAATGGCAACAAACAAATGCTGCGAGGGTCGAGGGGCTATAATGCCGATCAAGCGCTACGATACAATGGTTCAAGGCAGCAGTGGAAAAGCGCTACGCGCTAGGCGGCAGGTAGGCAGATTAAGTCCCACAAACAAAACATTTCAAAAATGCTAATTAATGCCCGGCAGTGGCGAGCGCTTCGAAGCGCTACACAAATACACTGAAATGATTAGCAGTAACGTGGAGCACAATCGCAATGAGCGTTACACAAATACACATTAATGAATTAGCACAATCTCAATGAGCACTGTATCAGCAGAGAGGAGGTGGGGGAGCGACCGTTCTTGAAGAAGGCAGGACAGTCACAGCTTGCACGAGGGCGAGGACAGCTCCTAGTCTCTGTGGGTGGGAGGGGCAGCTGGGAGGCGGGAGCGAGGTGGAGGGAGGATCTGGGAGGGGCCAGCTCAGAGATTGGGCCACGCATGACCCCTCCCTAGTACTAACGGTACTCGCTGCCACTCCCTAGACATTGATTTCTTTCACATGACAAGGCTGTGCCCGCAGCGTATTAAATATTCTTCCCGGGTGAGCGCTACACTTTCAGTGGTTCTGGGCATTCCCATTCAACTGTCGCCAAATGTGGGTTTGCTGGGGGTGTTGAACAGCCTGGGGGTTGTTGCGGCGAACTTGGAAACAACCATCTCCACTGACACTAAGACAATGGCACGCTGGCATGGATTGGTGTGCTTAATTGTAAGAAGCAATCTTTGTTGCTAGGGGTTGCCCGGCTAAATATTCCAAAATTTGGGGCAAATGGTGGAACTATTCTGGCTTATCTTCTACACTGAACTTTTTGGTAGGCCATGTAGTTTGAATCCGGGAGGCTGGGAGGAGGAGGGTTGGGGGTGGGGAACAAGGACTTGAAGCACCTTTTTTGTTGTCTTTGTTTTTAAATGCATTTAGTTATTTCCTTTTCTTTTAAAATCAATAAAATATCTTTATCCAAAAAAAAGGCTAAGATCAATATTTCAAGATCCTGTTACCACGAGTCAAAAAAAGAATTGCGGAGACTACCAATTTCAGGGCATGATGGGACAACAGGGGCATCAAGGTGCCTTAAAAGGTGCAGTGTAACTTAGCTAGGTGCAACATATATGGCAACATTGCCTGGTTCCATTCCCCTTTTAAACAGATTTTTTTTAAAATACATTTTAGTAGTTTTTGGTGTCAACTTCACAATTTGGCTACATGTTGCATAAACACATTGGGCTCCAATATTGTTCACACAACACACCACTTCCGCATTCCGAGCACTTCAGACGTACGGGGCAGCGGTCTAGTCGCTGCTCCCGGTTTAGGAGGAAGTAGCTTAAATTCATCCGATGACGGGACCACGCAGCGCCTAAGGTAAGCCCATCTGCACCCATCCGCACCCGAACGGGGCTGGGAGCCAGGACCCCTGCACCTTTTTCCCCGGTATGCTACAGCTATTCAAGCGCCCAACTACACCAGCTTAATAGCGCACCACCAGCTAACTGTCTCCACCATATATGGGGTGAAACAACCCTATTAAATTATCCACATTGCTCGTTCACATTCTCCCTCCAATTTCTGCCCTCCTCTCCTTCCACGGTCTCATACAAAATTCTTCTCTTAAATTGCAGATCCCTGCCCAAGTATACCACAGAAATCTTAATGCTGTTACATTATCTTGCCCCAGAGGTCTTCTTTTTAACAGAAACCTGGCTCAACTCGATTTCTGAGCCTGATATTGTGCAAACTCTCCCCCAGGGGTACTCTATACAATGTCGATAGAACCACAGGCAAAGATGGGGGGATCGTGATCCTCTACAAAGACCACCTCACCTGTCGCCTACTTGGGAACACACTCCCTGACTGCGTGAATGTGCACTTTTTCATAGAATTCACCCCTCTTCTCTCGCTTTCAGGCATCCTGATCTACCGCCCCCTGGGTGCGGCCGGCACCTTCTGCAAATCTCTATTAGAAGCAGCCATTAACTTAGCCAGTTTGGCTGCTAATTTCACCCTCCTCAGTGATTTAAACATACACTTTGTTCGACGATCCAGGAGCTACCTCAGCACTTGAATTAGCAAATGACCTCGCAACACTCCAGCTGGCTCAATAAATCCTACTCCCCACTCATGTTCAAAGACACTGCCTTGACCCGGTATTCTCCAATCTAGAGAACCTACCCTATCCCTATTCCCTGGTCAGATGACTTTCTCGTCCCCCTCTCATGGTGTCCCAAGGTCTCCATCCCCCTCGCCCAACCCTCACTGACCCTGAGCTGGCCATGGTCTAAACTCCCCCAGGACAAATGGATCCAACAGCTGGAAAAGATCAGACCCCGGCCTGATCCCAGCCCTGTCATAGCCTACAATGACTTCTGCAACCGGATAGAAGACTCGCTGAACCAGGTACTCCCCAAGACCCTGATAAAAAAAGTACGGTTCCTATCGATCCCCCTGGTACTCCTCGGAATTGTGCACCCCTAAACAGGGCTGTAACGTACAAGAAAGACGCTGGAGGAATACAGAAGAGCTACCTGTAAGTACAGAGCAGAAATAAAAAAAGCCCAGGCATCCTTCTACAAGGAAAAAATCCTTCAAGCAGTCAACTCTCCCAGAGAGACTTTCTTCATTATAAAAAAAACTCCTCAAATGCCCAGTCCCTCAACCTGCCCCCGATACTTCAGGTATACGCTGCAAAAACCAGATGAGTATTTTGAATCAAAAATTCGAAACATTCTTAAATTGCAGCCCCGAATTGACCCAGTAAGCGCACATGCTGGTCAAGATCCTCCCCCCACTGGCCACCGGTTGGAGTTCCTTCATCCTCTCCCCCAGGAAACGCTCCTGACATTGATCTCCTCAGTAAAAAGTAGCTCGCCCAGGGATCCCGCACCCATGAACATCTTAAAAAAGGTAGCACCCATAATTGCTCTAACTATCGCAGACATTATTAATGCCTCTCTCAATGTAGGAGTAGTCCTTCCTCTCTGCAAAGGGGCAATGGTTAAAACTCTCCTGAAGAAGCCCCACCTTGATCCCGCAGAGCTTGGCAACTATCATTCCATCTCCCTGAGATTGCTAAAATCGCAGAAAAATATGTTAACCACATCCTCTCAGATTTTCTGGAATCCTTTAACCTGCTCCACCCCTCCCAGACAGGTTTCCGCCCGCGGCAGAGCATGGAAACTGCCCTGTTAGCGGTGGTGGAAGAAAGCAGGAAGATTCTGGATACAGGAGGTTCTGCAGCAATTATTCTTCTAGACCTGATTGTGGCATTCGATACGGTGAATCACCATGTCCTGATCCACTGTCTAAGCAACATGGGAGTAGCCGCTACCGCACTGACCTGTCTGCGCGCCCTTCCTGGAAGGACGCTCCTTCCAGGTTTTTGAAGACGGTGTGAGATCTAAACCCCGGCCTCTTCTGTGTGGTGTGCTGCAGGGATCATCTTTAAACCCTACGCTATTTAATGCAGCCGCGGCCGGTAGTGGGAGTACCGGCCGGGGGGTGACGTGGGGAGGGGGAGGGGCAGGGTGGGGGGTAGTAATGTATGGATTACGGACTTTAACAGGTAAGTAAATATACAAATAAATAAAACAAATTTTGTTGCGTGCACTGCATCACATGTGGTGATACAGTGCACGCAATGAAATTCGTTTTATTTATTTATATGTCTATTTACCTGTTAAAGTCCATAATCCATACATTACTACCCCACAACCTGCCCCTCCCCTCCCCATGTCAACGCCCGGCTGGTACTCCCACAACAGACCGCGGCTGGTGACCAGTGATTAGGCGGGGAGAATTAGGGGAACAGGGGGGTTTTAAGTTGTTTTCGGAAGGCAGGATGGCTAGAATCTTTACAGAGGTGAAGTGGCAGTGTGTTCCAAAGCATTCTGGCATTAAAAGAGAAACATCTGTCGCGGTTTCTGGCCCTTTGCATTCTAGGGGTGACAATTAAGTGAAGTTCGTCCGAGCGAAGCTTCCTCCTCGCTTTATAGGGGCGAATCATGACTGTGATTAGGGAAGGGCCCATCCCCAGAAATGATCTGTGGACGATGCAGAGGGTTTTGAAGGTAATTCGTTCTTTCACTGGCAGCCAATGTAGGGTGCGGAGGGACGGTTTTGGGGAGTGGAACTCATGTTTTCCCGACAGTAGTCTTTCTGCACAGTTTTGGACAGTTTGCAGTTTGTTCATTACTGAAATCGGAGCCCCTAAGTAAAGCGTGTTTCCGTAGTCTAACCTCAAGAGTACGAGGGACTGGACCATGATTTTGTTGGCTTGTGGGGGAGAAGTGGAAGCACCTTTCTGGCCATTCTGATCAGGCCAAAGCAAGTAGCAACCGTCTTCCACTCATGCACCTTAAATGTCAAATTCTGGTCTACCCAGATACCAAGGCTCTTTATTACCGTCTTAGGTGCGGGAACTGGGCCCATGCATGCTGGTCAGATGGTTCTGAGTTACCCAGGATCATAATCTCTATCTTTTCCCCATTGAGTTTCAAGTGGGACACCCCCATCCACTTTACGACTTCTGCTAGGCACGCATTCAAGGTCACAGGGTGTTGAGTGGTTTGGTTCAGTGCTACGACCAGTTGGGTGTCGTCAGCATAGGTGATCCCGAAAGGTGCTACGATTGAAGCCAAAGGGTACATATAAACATTAAATCAGCCGTGGCCGGTAGTGGGAGTACCCGCCGGGCGGTGACGTGAGGAGGGGCAGGGTGGGGGGTAGTAATGTATGGATTACGGACTTTAGGGCTTATGTAGGCAGCCGTTTGCGAATCACAAACGGCGTTTTGATATGTAGGTGAATATTAGCAAAATAAGAAATCGCAAAAATTGCGATACCTTATTTTGCTCAAGCATTTAAGGAGTCGCAATGTTGCGATTCTTTAAATGCTATGTAGGAGTCAATTAAATAATGCGATTCAGGCTTAAGGAATCGCAAAATACCCCCTACTTCAAGTAGATGGTATTTTGCGAATTCCTTCAAAAATGCATTTTTAAAAAAAATTCAAAATGCCATGTGGTGCACAGACATGCCCTTAGGGCATGTATGTGTGCCACATGTACTTACAGGCACATTCCAGAGAGGCAATAGGTGTCCTTTGGACACCCTGGCACCCTTGGAATTGCGATTCTCAAATTGCGATTTTCTCATAGAAAATCAAAATTTGAGAATGTATCCCCATTCATTCCTATGGGCCTCTTAGCCCATAGGAATAAATTGGACACTCATTCCTTAATTGCGATGCACAATTTGCTAATCGCAATTAAGGAATTTTAGAGATTCGCAAAAAAATTGGGAATTTTTACCTACATTCCATTTTGCTATTCTCAAATAGCGATTCCTTAAAAATCGCTATTTGGGAATCGCAAAATGGAAATTACCTACATATGCCCCTTTAACAGGTAAATAAACATATAAATAAATAAAACGAATTTCGTTGCGTGCACTGCATCGCATTTGGTGATGCAGTGCACGCAACAAAATTTGTTTTATTTATTTATATGTCTACTTACCTGTTAAAGTCCGTCATCCATACATTACTACCCCGCAACCTGCCTCTCCCTCTCCCCATGTCACCGCCCAGCCGGTACTCCCACTACCGGCCGGTCGTGGTTGATCAGTACATCACCTCTAAGTGCTCTGTACAGTGCTGTTACTGCTCTCTAAGTTCCTGATGCCGTCATCACATACTGGCATGCCTTGTGTGGTTGCAGCTTCATCAGGCCCATTCTCAAACGCAGACGGAAGGCTATTGTCACGGCACCTTGCAGCAAAAAGTGAACCTGGGGTAAATTAAATTCCATTCTGAATTCTTCAAATGGGAGTAATTCCCCATCTTGGAATAGATCACCCACTGTTGCTGCTCCGGCTGTCACCCAGTCCATCAATCCCCCCCAGTTTCCCCCGTGCGGAAATGTTGCTAGCATGATTAGAGGGAGCGTACGGGAATAAGGAATCTTTCATCTCATCTTCTGCAGGCACTGGAACCAGCATCTATGCACTACTTGTGTTCTCATCCAGTTTACGTCCCGTCTGATAGTCCTGTTAGATGGTCCAATGAGGGAATATAATACCCCTTCTCTCTTTCCGGGCACTGCCTTTGGCCACCCACTATGTGAGCCACTGTAATTGTGCAGCTAGATAAAAGGTTTCGAATTCTGGAACCTCTATGCCTCCCTCCGTTACAGCTTGTGTAGTGTGGTAAGGGCAATCCTATGACGGCCCATCCCCCAAATGAACCCCGTGATCAAGGAGTCTAGCTTTTGAAACTATATTCTAGGTATCCACAATAGTAAAACCATAACAAAATTATAGGAGGTGTGGCAATGCAACCATCCTAATCAATGCCATTCTCCCTGCCACTGAAGGTGAAGTGATTTCCCAAATTCTATACTTTTCCGCAAAGTCCTCAAACCAGTGCCCATATTTCCCCCAAAAAGGTTGGTCTGGTCATGGAAGATCCAGGCTCCGAGATATTGCAGCCAATCAAATCTGGTTGAGGATTACAACCAGCTTCCGTCAGGAACAGGCTAGTTTTCAGCCAATTAACTTTGAGTCCAGATATGTTACCAAAGTCATGTAGCATAGTTTTGGCCCCTATCAGGTCATCTCTGGTGTTCCTCAAGAAAACCAATTGATCATTGGCATAAAGGGATATGTTGCAGCCAGTGGCTCTATTGCCAACGCAGACAGCAATGGGGACAGGGGCCATCACTGCCTTGTCCCTCATCCACTCTTAAAGCTACCAGAATGCTTTGCCCCATGCGAACCACCATTGGGCTGGTATACAACAGCTAAGTCTAGGTAATAAAGCTTCACCCTAATTGTATTTTTTCCGATACCACACATAAGTATGGCCATTCTAGGCTTTTGAAAGACTTTTCAATGTCCAAACTGAGGATTGCTACCTGTTGTTTGTCGTATGTGTTGACTTCTAATATGGTCAGAAGTCCTCACACATTAATGGCTGTTTTTCGGCCTGGAATAAAGCTGGCCTTCTCCCGTAGTACTAGTCTTGGCATGTGTCGAAGGAGTCAGTTTGATCAGACCTTACTGAGTATTTCACAATCTAAATTGAGCGTCCAGAGGGGGCGATAAGCCTTATAGTCATCTGCCGGCTTACTTTGGTTCAACAGGGGGATCATGATCACTTCTATAGTGGATATGGGTTGGGTTCCAGTCTTTTTCGCTATTTTATGTATATTATATTTTCCAATTTGAGTTCCATTTGAGATGTAGTGTAGAATTCCCCCGGGAATCCATCAGATCCTGGCATCTTGCCTCTTGCAATTTATTTTATTGTTGCTTTAATGTCTTGAGTTAGGACTTCAGCCCCTAGATCCTGTGCCTCCTCCCTCGTAAGTACGGCTAGAGGCAATGGGTCCAGATATGCTTGCAGTGATCCACCATTGTGTCAGATGGTACTCATGTTCAGGCTATTATGTTAATTAAAGAAATGCTTGTTAATCTCTTGTCACAACAGTGTGGTGGCATTATCTGCCTGAATCTCAACGATTACTGATGTTCTGCATAGGCCTTTATCACGTAATTTCCAAAGTCGAAACATCGGTGGCATACAACCTGTCCGGCCAACTGTTCACTACACTCCAACAATCTTTGTTCAAACTCAGGTTGTTCAGGTCTATCCTTCTCCACATCCCTCAGTGCCCGCTCAGCTACCCAAATTCCCTGCAACATTGTGCGCCACACTCCCTTTGATTCAGAGATGCACTTCACCCCACAGACCCTCTTAAATGCATCATACTTTGAAGGTGGGGACATTGCTGATCCTGTGTCATCATCAAAATATTGCTGAAAGTCAGTTTGGATAGTTTCTTGGAATTAGATATCCTCCAGGGATTCAGGTTTAAACTTTCTGATGGGGACTGGTGGGTGCATCTGTGCCCATATCAGATGGAGATGTCTGAGATTGTGGTCTGATATGGTGGAAGAGAGATATTCTACATCTTGGGACGCCATGTGGACATCTGGGGAGCATAAAAAGGTGTGCAGCCAGACATGCAGCCTATGAATGGCCAAGAAAAGGAAATAATACCTGGCTTGTAGGGTCAGTCTATGCTATGACGCCCCATCTAGCTTGCCACTCATCAGAAATTCAAGCTGTTCAGAGTGTAGGAGCATCCTGTAGTGGGGGTATGATCGGTCTAGATTGGTATCTGCTACACAATTAGCGAATGTAAGATCCCTGCCCAAGCATGCAACTGAACTATGGGATCTAATGAATTCTGACTCCCTGACTTAGGCTTCCTCACAGAGATATGGCTTAAACACTCCTCACTACCAGCTAATACCCTTGCCCTTCCTGATTAGTACAGGATACTCAGACTGGACAAGGAAAGTAGTGTGGGTGGAGGCATAGCTATCATGTACAAAGATGCTTTGAATATCTCCATCATTGACTCCCACCTCTGAAAAAGATATGGAAATATGTATTTTTAAGATTGAATTCACTCCCCAGGACTGCCTAAAGGGCACGCTCGTTTACCCGCCCCCGGGGCCTCTTAAGGATTTTAGGGCACATGCATCATTGTTTTTTGCGTTCACAAATGGGTCAGATTCGCAGAACATGCCCCTTTGCGACCGCAATTTTTGCATTTGGGATGCATCATCCCAAATGCAAAAATCGCTATTTAAGTAATAGCAAAATTTGTGATTACTTAAATTGCGTTTGCATTTATGGAATCGCCAAATGGAATCCCCTAAATACAATGCAAATAAAGAATTGCGATTTCCATTTTAGGAAATGCAAATTACCTTGGGGCATATGTGTGCACAACATATGTGAAAATTGGAATTTCAGTGGTGCAACAGGATATCCTTTTGGAACACTTGCACCCTTAAAATTGCATGCGCAATTTGCGAGTACCTATTGGGTACTCGCAAAAAATGCAATTTCCATTCATTCACTTGACTCCTGAGGCGGAAGCCGGGAGAAACACTCGATTATTTTTAAAATTGCACTTTGAAGTTGATTGTTTTACTTGCCTGCTCTCTTTCTCCCCTTAAAAACGTGCTGGACATCCCCGCGCAGCGGACGTAAGCGCTGTCGCGGGCTGGAAACATCATTGCCGCCATTACCCCACTAGCCCACAGGCCACTCCCACTGCCGTGAGGCCACGCCCCCTTCGTACCGAAGCTACATAAGCCACTCTGATCACTAGCGCGCGTTAGAGGACACTTGACTCCTGAGGCGGAAGCCGGGAGAAACGCTCGATTATTTTTAAAATTGCACTTTGAAGTTGATTGTTTAACTTGCCTGCTCTCTTTCTCCCTGGGCACTTCTTCCTTAAAAATGTGCTGGACATCCCCACGCCGCGGACGTAAGCGCTGTCGTGGGCTGGAAACATTGTTGCCGCCATTACCCCACTAGCCCACAGGCCACGCCCACTGCCGTGAGGCCAAGCCCCCCCCATCCCCCTATAACAATGTGCATTTCTCGGACGCGCAGCGGGCGCGCCGCCAGCGCGCCAAAGGCGCGCCAAAGGCAAGCCCGACTGCGCCCATCCGCGGCCGGCCGGGGCCAGGGGCACGGCACGACGCCCATTTCATTTCCTATACCCCTGATATGCTTTGTGCACGCCAGGGACCTTGGGATTTGGATCAAGCAGCGTTGGGACATGTTAAGGATGCCGAGATTTCATCCGCTCATCCCTTACCCATCCTACCACCCAACCTGCCTTCACTATCCCGACCCCTTACTTGCCCCAGTTCGCCCTTTCCTCAAGCAAGCGATACATCGACCATCTCTACTGTCTTATTAAATACACGGTCGGCTGTAAAGCACCATCTTGACCTGTTCATTTTTTTGGACACTCAAAAACCGGACCTTCTGTTCCTCACGGAAACCTCGTTTTGCCAGGACTCCCTGCCCAACTTACTCGCGGCCCTGCCCACCTCATACTATGCTTTACAGGCAGACCAGCCTCCTGGCAAAGCTGGCGGAGGAGTGGCCCTGATCACTCGCTCTGACTTACACTTTCAACTATTATCTTACCCACTAATCCCAACAGTTGACTACTTAGTATTACATTCTAACTCGTTCCAGACACCAATCACTTGTCTTCTGATGTATCGCCCTCCCCAAAACATGCCTCATTTCCTCCCGGCTTTTCAGGACCTTGTAGCCACACTGGCGGTGAATAACTCCGCGGTCCTGGTACTAGCGCGCGTTAGAGGACACTTGACTCCTGAGGCGGAAGCCGGGAGAAACGCTCGATTATTTTTAAAATTGCACTTTGAAGTTGATTGTTTTACTTGCCTGCTCTCTTTCTCCCTGGGCACTTCTCCCCTTAAAAATGTGCTGGACATCCCCACGCCGCGGACGTAAGCGCTGTCGTGGCCTGGAAACATCATTGCCGCCATTACCCCACTAGCCCACAGGTCACGCCCACTGCCGTGAGGCCAAGCCCCCCCCCTATCCCCCTATAACAATGTGCATTTCTCGGACGCGCAGCGGGCGTGCCGCCAGCGCGCCAAAGGCGCGCCAAAGGCAAGCCCGACTGCGCCCGTCCGCGGCCGGCCGGGGCCAGGGGCACGGCATGACACCCATTTCATTTCCTATACCCCTGATATGCTTTGTGCATG
Organism: Lissotriton vulgaris; assembly: GCF_964263255.1. Lineage (NCBI taxonomy): Eukaryota > Metazoa > Chordata > Amphibia > Caudata > Salamandridae > Lissotriton > Lissotriton vulgaris. The sequence continues at coordinate 121,112,994 of NC_141686.1, forward strand.
CCAGGGCCCTTGGGATTTGGATCAAGCAGCGCTGGGACATGTTAAGGATGCCAGGATTTCATCCGCTCATCCCTTACCGATCCTACCACCCAACCTGCCTTCACTATCCCGCCCCCTTACTTGCCCCAGTTCGCCCTTTCCTCAAGCAAGCGATACATCGACCATCTCTACTGTCTTATTAAATACACGGTCAGCTGTAAAGCACCATCTTGACCTGTTAATTTTTTTGGACACTCAAAAACCGGACCTTCTGTTCCTCACGGAAACCTCGTTTTGCCAGGACTCCCTGCCCAACTTACTCGCGGCCCTGCCCACCTCCTACTATGCTTTACGGGCAGACCGGCCTCCTGGCAAAGCTGGTGGAGGAGTGGCCCTGATCACTCACTCTGACTTACACTTTCAACTATTATCTTACCCACTAATCCCAACAGTTGACTACTTAGTGGTACGTTCTAACTCATTCCAGACACCAATCACTTGTCTTCTGATGTATCGCCCTCCCCAAAACATGCCTCATTTCCTCCCGGCTTTTCAGGACCTGGTAGCCACACTGGCGGTGAATAACTCCGCGGTCCTGGTACTAGCGCGCGTTAGAGGACACTTGACTCCTGAGGCGGAAGCCGGGAGAAACGCTGGATTATTTTTAAAATTGCACTTTGAAGTTGATTGTTTTACTTGCCTGCTCTCTTTCTCCCTGGGCACTTCTCCCCTTAAAAATGTGCTGGACATCCCCACGCTGCGGACGTAAGCGCTGTCGTGGGCTGGAAACATCATTGCCGCCATTACCCCCATAGCCCACAGGCCACGCCCACTGCCGTGAGGCCAAGCCCCCCCCTATAACAATGTGCATTTCTCGGACGCGCAGCAAGCGCGCCGCCAGCGCGCCGAAGGCGCGCCAAAGGCAAGCCCGAATGCGCCCGTCCGCGGCCGGCCGGGGCCAGGGGCACGGCACGACGCCCATTTCATTTCCTATACCCCTGATATGCTTTGTGCACACCAGGGCCCTTGGGATTTGGATCAAGCAGTGTTGGGACATGTTAAGGATGCCGGGATTTCATCCGCTCATCCCTTACCCATCCTACCACCCAACCTGCCTTCACTATCCTGACCCCTTACTTGCCCCAGTTCGCCCTTTCCTCAAGCAAGCTATACATCGACCATCTCTACTGTCTTATTAAATACACTGTCGGCTGTAAAGCACAATCTTGACCTGTTCATTTTTTTGGACACTCAAAAACCGGACCTTCTGTTCCTCACGGAAACCTCGTTTTGCCAGGACTCCCTGCCCAACTTACTCGCGGCCCTGCCCACCTCATACTATGCTTTACGGGCAGACCGGCCTCCTGGCAAAGCTAGCGGAGGAGTGGCCCTGATCACTCGCTCTGACTTTCAACTATTATCTTACCCACTAATCCCAACAGTTGACTACTTAGTGGTACGTTCTAACTCGTTCCAGACACCAATCACTTGTCTTCTGATGTATCGCCCTCCCCAAAACATGCCTCATTTCCTCCCGGCTTTTCAGGACCTGGTAGCCACACTGGCGGTGAATAACTCCGCGGTCCTGGTACTCAGAGATTTTAATTTTTGGCCATCTGACCCAGCTGAAGACGCCCCCTCTAGAGACTTCACGGATTCACTCCATAGTCTAAACTTTATATCACATATCCACACTCCAACCCACCTTCAGGGTCACATTCTGGACCAAGTCTGGTCCCTCAATATCCCCATCCCTACTCCTACTGTCACCCCTTGTTTGTGGTCCGACCATTATTTGATTTCCTTCACCCTAGATTTAAGTTTAACCATAAAACCCCCCTGCCCAAGAACACCTGGGCTCGCAATTGGAGTAAAGTTGATATTCCCTCTCTCTGCTCCTCTTTACTAACCTCTAGGCCAGCTATAGAAGATATTTACCCACCGGCCCAAGCAGAGACTTTAAATAATTGGCTGTCGAATGCCTGTGATCAGGTTGCCCCCCTAAGGCGTATCAGGGTAAGACGCGCCCACGACGTTAACAAATGGTTCAGCCCGGAGCTTAAGGAGAAAAAACTGGCCGCCCGCCGGGCAGAGCGTGCCTGAAGACGCACTTATTGCTCTGCCTCTAAATCACTATACTCCTCCCTCCAGGCTGAGAACAAGAAAGCCATCTTAGACGCCAAAACCAACTATTTCTCCAATAAAATCCTCCGGGCAGAGAATCAACCCAAAGAAATCTTCGCCACAATCTTTGAATTAGCCTCCTCGGACAGGACCTCCTCTAAGCCCTTACCTTCCCAACCCCTGTGTGACTCGCTGAATAATGTTTTTATCAAAAAAATTGTAGACATTAAGGCCAACATCCCCCCCCCAGCCTTCTCAAAACCGGATCCACCACCCAATACCAACCACCTTGATCATATAGCTCCCCTGTCTGAAGACATTTTTCTCTCTTTGCTTCCTCGCGTCAAATCTGGATCCCCTTTTCACATTTGTCCGGCTTACATCTTGCGTGAATCTTCCTTGCCTGTACTTTCCCTCCTCTTACTTTTCTCAATGAGACCCTCAAGTCAGGAATTGTCCCTTCTTGTCATAAATCAGCAACCATCGTCCCAATCTTAAAAAAAACAGGCGCAGATCCAACAGCGCTGGCAAACTATCGACCAATTTCCCTCCTCCCTTACCTGGCCAAAGTCCTTGAACGCCACGACACTAAAGTCCTCAGCTCTTTCAACGAGGACAGTGGCTATCTTGCCCCGCGCCAAGCAGGGTTCCGCACTCTCCATTTCACCGAAAAATTGGTGGTCTCGGTTATGGACACACTTAGAGAGGGGCTAGATGCTAACCTCCCAAAGGCACTGGTTCTACTTGACTTGTCGGCCGCCTTCGACACGGTGGACCATACCATCCTTCTCTTCCGTGTCGAAGCGGCAGGCATTGGAGGCTCTGCCCTGGCCTGGCTCCGCTCATTCCTGAGCGACCGCTCACAGGCAGTCCACTTGGCAAACTTTTCCTCCCCCGCCCGCAAAGTGCAATGTGGCGTTCCCCAGGGATCTTCTCTCTCCCCCCTTCTTTTTAATTTGTATATCTTCCCAATTATTTTTGCCCTGCAGAGTATGGAGGTCACTGTGTTTAATTACGCCGACGACCTTGAGCTCATTTTTAACCTCTCTGACTTCTCTGATTCTATCCACAATTTCCAGTCGGTGATGGTCTTCATCAGGGATTGGATGAGCTTTAACCATCTTAAGCTCAACCCTGATAAGACTGAGCTCCTCCTCACTTGTGGTAAACTCAACCCTTGGTCCCCTATTTTCTGGCCCCCTCCCTTGGTCCTCATCCCTCTCCCTCTCCCTCTGTCAAGACTCTGGGGATTACACTCAACCAGCAATTCGCTTTACACTCCCAGATCTGCTCAGTGGTCTCTTCCTGTTTCTTTATTTTGCGCATGATACGAAAGATTTCACGCTTTTTTTCTCTCTCAGCCCTTAAACTGATCCTCATGTCTATGGTCCTTTCCTGTTTAGATTATGGTAATGTCCTGTACAATGGTACCCCCGCCTACGCCATCCGGCGGCTCCAATTGGTACAAAATCAAGCTGCCCGCTTGGTCTATGGCTTACCGAAATCACACCATACTACACCCCATTTAAGATCCCTCCATTGGCTCCCCATCAGACAAAGGGCCCTCTTTAAAATGGGATGTATTACGTTCCAGGCCTTGCGGGAACAGCTCCATCTTTTATTAAATCCAAAATTGAACCCTACATCCCCAGCAAACAACTACGTTCCTCCTCTCTGTCCCTCTTGGTGGTCCTTAGGTTCAAGAGGAGCAGAATGGGAGGCTCTAGGTTCTCTGTCCTGGCTCCAAAATTTTGGAACTCCTAACCTCTCTCTATGAGAGCAACACCTTCTTATCTGGAGTTTCGCAGCACCCTGAAAACTACTCTGTTTTCACAGGCTTTCAACATCTAATCCGCCTACCATCTAACTCAGGATCTCTCCTCAACAGCGCCATGAAACCGTCTGGTGAACGAGCGTTCAATAAATACCCTTAAATTCAAATTCAAATTCAAATTCCTATGGGCCTCTAGGCTCATAGAAATTAATGGGAATCAAGTCCTTAATTGCGACTCAATATTGGCGAGTCGCAATTAAGACATTTTAAGGAATCACATTTCTTTTTGCAATTTTTACATTAATTGCATTTTGCAATTTCTCAATATCGAATTGGTAAAATCTGCAATTTAAAAATCGCGAAATGAGGCTTGATGCATGTGCCCCTTTAATCTTAAAATGATGGAGAAAATTGACCCTCACACTATCTCCACCAAACACCCTCTGTTGTCAGGGGATTCAACATAAATAGTGAGGACATTGAGGACACCGACGCTGCAAATTTTCTTGCCGATATAGCCTCCTTAGGCCTAGTAAAGATCAATGTAGGCCCTACCCATTCTCACCAATTCGTCCTGTATATCTGCAGAACCCTCCTTGCCCAGTGATCTGGTCAGAACACTCTCTGATTTATGTTCAGATTAGTGGCTTCCAACTGAATAGTTTCCCCTTTTATCCTACCAGCAATCTCAGAAGACAATGGCACAAAATTACGCCCAATTCCCTTAGAAAAGGTTTCGCACCCCACTCATTTGAAGAACCTATGTATATTAATAATAGACTCAGGGTCTTCAATGAGACCATAACTTTTGCTATAGATACACTAGCACCGTTGAAACAGCAACTTATTAACACTCAAAAGTAACATGCTGCCTGGTATACACCTGACCTGCGAAGTGAAAAATCAAACTGTAAAAAATTGGAAAAATTATGGCGTAAAATCCATCTGAGGAAAGAGAAATCTACCTATAAAACAGCCCTCGTAAGCTACCTCAAGGACGTAAAGGCGCAGAAAGCCCACATTATCTAAAGTCCAAATCAGGCTGGCAACTCTACAAAGGAAATGTATAAAGTTCTCAACACTTTTAGCCTCTCAGGTGCTCTCTGATAATTTAGCCAATTATTTCGAAGAAAATATCAATTTAATTTATGATCAATTTCCTAATGATCCTAATTCCCTAGATACCCCTAACCTGCCTCTTTCATCCCTGAGAATGATGGACGCCTGCCTTGAGCACTTTCCTCCTCTGCTGATACCGCAAGTTGAAGCAATGCTGAGGACAGCTAAATCTGGTTCTCCTTTAGATATAATGCCATCCTATCTGTTCCCCTCCCTCGCCCCGCAACTAGCCCCCCATCTGTAACATCCTAAACGCCTCTAGGAGTGAAAGAGCACTCCCACTTGAATGGTAGGCAGCACAGGTACCCGCTGAAATGTTGGCTAATTATCCCCCTATTTCGCTCCTGCCACTCATGAGTAAACTGGGGGAAGGGTACATCAACACTAAGCTTATCGGGTATCTTGAATCTCAAGGCATTCTTGATCCTTCCCAGTCTTGTTTCAGACCTAGCCATTCTACTGAAACCACCCTTATAGGTGTTATAGACCAAATCAAACTGGCCCTGGATAACAAGGCAGTGCTGGTTGTTTTGCTGGATTTGAGAGCTGCCTTTGATACTGTCTCTCAACAGAAGCTTATTCACAGAATGAGAGAAAGTCGTATGCAGGGTCAGGCACTAAATTGGCTTGCAAGCTTTCTGGACAAGCGCACGCAAACCATCAACTTGGGTCTCTTTTGTTCTCGCACCTTAAAGCTCACTAATGGGGTACCCCAGGGTTCTTGCCTTAGCCCCACCCTGTTTAATGTGTGTGTGCCCCCCTTGCTAAAATTATCAGAGAACATGGGTTCGCTCCCTATTCCTATGCAGATGATACCCAACTTCATCTATCTTTCGATAATGACAAAGACACAACCAAACATTTCTTTGCCGAGGGCATGCAAGCAATATCTGGTTCGATGACAGAAAATTCCCAGCCTCTATCCCGAAGCCTATGGCTAAAAATCTATCTATGAGAGACCCAGTCATGGCATCCTCAGGCTCCTGCTATTACAGTCTGAGCCTTCTCCGTAGAGTGTTCCAGATGCTTCCTTTATCAGTCCGCAGAACCCTGACCCAAGCCCTGGTCATTAGCCAGCTTGACTATTGTATCGCTCTCCTTCCATCGGCTAATTAATCCCTTCTAAGTATAATGCAGGTGATTCAGAATGTTGCAGAGCGTCTGGATCTTAATATGCCTCTCAGAACCTCTCCAAGGCCATTGCTGTAGCAGCTTCACTGGCTTCCCATCCGCCAGAGAATTAAGTTTAAAATTTGCTGCCTAGCTCACAAGGAACTTCATGGTGGGAGTCCAAGCTATCTGGCGAAAAACTTAAGTTCTACCTCCCGGGCAGAATGCTTTGCTCAGAGGGAAAAGGGCTGGTTGCTGGCCCCCACTATGGAAAACTCCGAACAGGAGGCAAAACTTTCGCTTATCTGGTGCTCAAATATTGATATTCATTGCCCGTGGAGCTGCGTAAGTGCTCCAATCTTCTCCTCTTTAGGAAACTCCTTAAGACTGACCTTTTCTGTTACTGATTACTCTGAGCTGTTGTACTCTTTTTTTGCAGTACAGAGAAATCCCTTCAGGGGCAATTTCGGCGCTTTATAAAGCCCATACATACATACATACAATTAAAATCTCCTCATTTTATGGTAGAATGTGGCAGGTAAGCAGCTAGTGGTCCTGAAAGGCATGTCATGAAGTGCCCCCAGATATGTGTTAGGTGCATAGACGCTTACCAAAGTAATGTCTCTGCCCTCCAGCCTCCCTGTCACCACCACATATCTGCACTCTGCGTCTGCCACATGGTCCGTATGTTGAAAAGGCACCCCCACTCTAATCCATATGAGTGTCCATTGTGCGAAAGCTGAGTAGGTGGTATAATATGCCTCATCGTCAAAAACAAGGTTGGTGGAGGGTCGAAGGGGAAAATTATTTAAAGACCAAAGGACAGACAAACCTCTTATTCACAGTATAACAATACAAAAAGGACTGTCAATGGTCTGTACAACTAATGGGGGCAAAGAAAAGAAAAATGTGACAGACTCTGTGTCTACCTGTAAGGTGTGTACAACAAAAAGGAAATGAATCCCATCAGCCCACCCATATGGCAGAGCTTCATCATCTGGGATAGAACCAAAGATGGTCCGGTAAAGGAGCCACACACCTGTTGGAATTATGTGCTTCTCCAAACCCAAGGAACCACCAGTGATGGATCGTACCAAAAATCAAAACAGTTTGAGATGGTGTGGAATATTAAATTGCAGTGAGAAAAGAATCAAAAAGTGAGATGTAAAATGGGCTACCATGATTTAAGGAAAAGTTTATTAGGGAAAATCATGGTGTCAAGATTAAAATGAGAGTGAGACAGTTTGAAATAATAACTGCAATAAAGCTTGACCTAAGCTTAGTGAAAAAAGCAAAAATTAACACAAACTAATGATACAAAACATCCTACCGTACAATGGATTTTCCAGACGTGGGATGTCTGTTTCATAAAGTATTTAGGATTCTTTCCCAAAAATGCTTGGGAGAAAGCCTCACCTCTTCCTGGCCACTGCTCAGGGTTGGAGGCCCCGCTCTGTCCGTCGGTACCCCTGGACTGATCCTGAGCCGAGGGGGAGGAGACAGCCCCCGTCTGGAAAATCCATTGTACGGTAGGATGTTTTATATCATTAATTTGTGTTCATTTTTGCTTTTTTCACTAAGCTTAGGTCAAGCTTTATTGCAGTAGTGTTCAAGATGTCCTGACGAAAGCCGGGTAGGCTTAAACTTTCCTACAATGGCTGAAACATGTTGACCAAATACCATCCTTAACAGACAGTTATTATTTCAAACTGTCTCACACTCATTTTAATCTTGACACCATGATTTTCCCTAATAAACTTTTCCTTAAATCATGGTAGCCCATTTTACATCTCACTTTTTGATTCTTTTCTCACTGCAATTTAATATCCCACACCATCTCAAACTGTTTTGATTTTTGGTGCAATCCATCACTAGTGGTTCCTTGGGTTTGGAGAAGCACATAATTCCAACAGGTGTGTGGCTCCTTAACCGGACCATCTTTGGTTCTATCCCAGATGATGAAGCTCTGCCATATGGGTGGGCTGATGGGATTCATTTCCTTTTTGTTGTACACACCTTACAGGTAGACACAGAGTCTGTCACATTTTTCTTTTCTTTGGCCCCATTAGTTGTACAGACCATTGACAGTCCTTTTTGTATTGGTATAATATGCCTGCCGTCTCCATGTTCTCTGCAGAGCCTGAAGGACCGGGTTTTAAGACCCAGCGGCGTCAGGGAAAACGCCTGATGCCTTCGAGTTCCCTTGTCTTGGCAAACAGAGACACGGGACCCTTCTTGTTGACGTCAAAGACCAAAGTTTATTGGCTGCAACCAGGAACAGAGATCTACGAAGCACACACGGGTGGTTCGCTAGAGACTGCACAAATTCAATGAGCGGAGCATGGTCTTTTATGCCAAAAATCAAGCCTCGGGCAACATTCAAGATTAGCATTGGGTTCTTACAAATTGACCAATCACAAAGTGACATTTTGAAAGTAGCGTATGATGACAATCCCATTCTCCGCTGTCCAGCCCACCAGAAATGACCAAGCACATTCCATTAACCTGTTCAGTCAGGCCGGACAAACCCATAATAAACTCTCAACCCAAATCAGTGATTATGTTGTAAAGGAAGGAACAGAAGCAGATTGGAAGTGAGATAGAAAGGTGGGAGCAGTGTACCATAAACTCGGGCCTGCCCTACTCTTTGATCTTTATCGGATCAGCTGCTTAACAAGGAACTGGCTCAGCGAGGTCAGCCTCGGGCACGGAGTCAGTTTGGCCAGGTCATTCAAGAGTCAGCTAAGACATACGTGTTTAAAGGACTCGTTCGGCCGTAGTCTTCGGCCTATGTGAGGGCAACCACTCAAAATGGCTGCCGTACACAAAATGGAACCCGAAGGTTCAAACTAAATCCCCAAATACGTAGTGTTCTCATAGATCGATTCATGCGAAAACGCTCATACACGCTACACTCGTCATTTGCGGTCTGCTGACACCAAAATTGTCTATTTCCGACGACCTTATTCGAACGGGTTCAGAACACCCGAACCAGACCCACAAACTCACGGAACTACAGACCCTCCTTTTGCCCTTACATAGGCAACAGACCCAAACCCACGTTAATCTGAATCTGGATCTATATTCATCAGATCATCAATATGTTGCTGTAGCATCATCCTATTACTTAGTACCTCTCTCTGGACAGGTCTCCTTGCACACGAAGTAGCACAAAGGCCACAAATAGCAGGAGCACACTGCACACAGAGACAGAACATGAAAAGGATAGCTAAGACCATCCCAATGACCACCAAAATCTTCCAACCCCAAGTGCATATCAACCCCCATAACCATCCCATCAATGACCAATCTCCTTTGTACAAATGGAAAGAATCGGAGATCTTATGTACCTTGGAAATGGCCTGGAAAACTGACGGAGCATTGTCTGGAATGAAAACGCAGCAGCTCTATTGAATCAGTTTACAAACTCCACCTCGATTTGCTAGTATGACATAAAGGGCAACTCTATTTGGAGTGTCATAAGTCTATCCGACTGGAGCTCAGCAGTCAAGTTACTAAGGGCACCGGTAGTTTCGACTATGGTGGACACAACCACTCTTGTCAACTTGCGAATATTCCTGCTGTTAGCCATCGGTCCCCAGAACGGTAGAAAACCCTTAAAGAAATCTCCCAACTCTTGCCCTGCAGTGTCTTCTTGACGAAAGACACCTCTAGCAACTCTCGTCTTATGGTAATCTGCCGCAGCTGTAAAAGTGGGAGGCAACAGGAAAGAAACAAAACATGTGCCCGAACAATCAGGGGGCAACCATGTATATGCTTTGTCGTAGCAAACAAAGTAGGTACCCTTAGCAGCTAAAAATGCTGGGGAAGACTGAGACGTAAATACGTAAGTATCAGTACAAACGCTCTTCCCTAACTGAGCTCTCGGATTCTTGCCATTACCCTGCAGACAATAGCGACCCTGATGGGGCACTATCCAAATCGGTGGAGAACTCTTCGCTCGCTGGTTAACACTCAGAATTACTCCATATCCAGTAACATCCCATCCACTATAGGGTTTCTTCTCATCTATCGGAATAGTTTCAACGGCATTAGTCCCTTTAACCATGTCGACTATGCCTCTTGCAACAGCACTATTCTTCGGGTTGTCTTTCGGTGAACGTAGGGGATAAACACGATGGGCATAAATAAACATCGTTCTGTAAGCCCAAATCGAACCATTTAAACTGAAGGGCAAAACTAAGTACGGAATACCCTTATCGGTCGTATGGGGCATTAGACCACAGATCCAACAGTTTGTCGCATTCATCACTAACTGGTGTTGGTGCAAAAGTTGAATAAAGGAATTATTGGCAAATTCCAATCATCTAACTACCTCATGTTCAGGCAAAGGGTAAAAAGAATGAGAAGAAATAGTAGGTGGAGGTGTAGGTTGCACAGTAGGATTAAACGCTACTTTAAAAGAGAATGTCACATAACCAATTATGAATGCCATAAAATTCATTAGCAAAAATAAACACGGTATTATAAATCGTTTCGTTGTGATCAATTTGCATAACTTCTTTCTAAAAATCATTGTCCGTGCAGATCTCTCCAACTCGAAGAAATCCATCCTAAACTAAATATGCTGCTCGCGATGGTAGGGTGTTCTATGCTAAGGAATGCCTCTGTCAACCCAGGGCAACTCCCTTAGGTCAACCAGAACCCTCAACCTACTGTCTCAGGCTTGCACTCCAAAGACTTTCGGCAACCGCGACCCTACAGCTGAACCCGATGGCGGTTCGAAAAACAAAAATGAGTAGATCCTCGGTGGAGAGTTAACCTGCAAACAGAAAAATCATAAAAACTTTATTTGCGCTTTATTTGTCCATGACTCTCGGTCGCAAATTATAGCGGCTTCTTCCAGGCAATTCTTGATCTTTAAACAGCAAATCAGGCTCCGTAATGTTCAAACGATTCGAAAAAGGCACAGCTTCTTGTAAAAGATCATCACTTTGTCTCTCAGAGTTCGTACCAATCAGACTAGCATCGCTGAATGGCAAAAATCGTGGAACAGTATCAGTTTCAGAGTCTGGAAGTCCCTCCTGGACCCACTTATCGTACGGTAAGGGCAAAGGTGCTCGCTTACAGTGTACACCGTGGATCCAGTTTCTTTTGCCTTGTACTCGTACCGCAGAACGTGTTGACAGGAGGACTTGGAAGGGTCCCGTCCAGCGGGGCTGATCGTTCTTGCTCCGCTGAAAATTGTTGACGAACACCCAACTTCCAGGTTCAATAGCGTGGCCTGGATCTTCTGAAGCTTATGGTAGGCTCTCATGTACCTGTTGGTGTAAGACACGCAATTTAGTCGTCAGTTCGCGCAAATAGTCAAGCAACACAGGATGTTCAATCTCACTAAATCTAGTTGGTCTTGGCACACCCCAAATATTTGCTGGGCGACCAAAGACCACTTCATACGGACTCGGACCCATTTGCGAATGCACAGTCATTCTTGTTGACAGAAGCGCTAAAGGCAAAGCATCTGGCCACTGAAGACCAATGCTCGCTTGGATTTTGGCCAATTTTAATTTAAGAGTGCCGTTATAGCACTCGACTAAACCAGCTGATTGAGGGTGATTTGCAGCGTGGAATTTCTGCCAAATTCCTAGTCCCTCACACACTCTCTTCATGACTTGACCCACAAATTCACTCCCATTGTCACTCCAGATAATTTTCGGCATTCCAAATCTAGGGAAAAACTCTTTTATCAAAACTTTCGCTGTGGGCAAGGCAGTATTGTCTTTAAGGGGATAAGCTTCTACCCATTGAGAAAAAGAGCGAACAACCACTAAAACATATTTCAAGTTGTTGCATCTTTCCATGTGGATAAAATCTAGCTGCAAAGCCTCGAACGGATACGTAGGAGGAGCAAAATGACCAGCTGGTGTTGGAGTTCCCTTACCAGGATTGTACATGAAGCACACCATACAGTTCTTAACCAAGTTCTCTGCACATTTTGGAATTCCCGTATTCTACCAAACTGGAGCCAACAACTTACAAATCCCTTTCACGCTGATATGTGCCAATCCATGAGCCATTGTAACAACCGGAAGCACATACGCGTTAGACAACAACCATCTTTGATGCTCGGACAAATCAGTCCAACAACCATTCGAATCCAATCTACCCTTGCTTTCTCTCCATTCATTCAACTCTTTCTCTATAGCTTCAGCTTGAATGGATTTCACACTCTCAATCGTATCTTCACACATACTTTTCTCTGGAACCCATCTCGCCGGACCTACAACATACATTCGGCTCATCACATTTCTTGCAGTGTCTTTCGCAACTTCATCTGCAAACGCATTTCCGTGACCAACATCATCCGTAACTTTTTTATGGGCACTGCACTTCACAATCGCTACTTGTAATGGTAAAGTAAGAGATTCAAGAAGTTCATTCACCAAGTGTCCATGCTGGATCTTCGTCCCATGCGAAGTCAAGAACCCACGTTCACGCCACAAACCTACAAAGCTTTGAGCCACGCCAAAGGCCTTTTGGCTATCAGTATACACATTCACTCGTTTTCCTTTCGCCAACACACATGCTCTCGTTAATGCAATCAATTCTGCTGCTTGTGCTGAATTATGTGGAATACGTGCAGCTTCAACAATCGTGTGCAAAGTCGTAACAGCATAAGCCGTAGTCGTATCACCATTCGGCAACTTAAAGCACGAACCATCAACCCACAAAGTACCATCACACTCAGGAAGAGGAGTGTCTTTAAGGTCTATTCTCCCTTTCATTTCTTCTTCAGTTCTCAGAAAACAGTCATGCTGTTCTTCACTATTATCTATCTCAACTGAAATTGGCAACAACGTAGCTGGATTCAACGTGTTGCATCGTTTAATGTGCACATGACTCGCTAACAACGTCAACTCGTAACCTGACAACCGAGCACTAGTTAAATGCTGTGTCTTTGTACGGTTCAACAAGGTATCCACTGCATGTGGAACCATGACCACTAACGTGTTGTCCATAACTAAACCAGCAGACTGACGGATTGAAACAGCCGCTGCCGCTGTGGCTCTCAAGCAACTCGGCAACGCTCTAGCTACAGGATCTAAAGTCGACAAAAAGTAAGCACATGGGCGTTGCTTATCGCCAAACTGCTGAGTCAAGACTGACAATGCACATCCCTCTCTCTCGTGGACATACAATGTGAAAGTCTTACTCTAGTCGGGGGTACCCAACACAGGAGCCGAACACAACGCATTGCGTAACTCTGAAAAGCTCTTTTGACATTCATCAGTCCAAGGAATAGGATTTGGAGTATCCTTAACAGTAATTGCTATCAAAGGCTTCACTAACAAAGAAAAATTAGGAATCCACTGTTTACAGTACGACGTAATACCCAAAAACGCACGTACTTCTCTCTGTGTCTTAGGAACACTCATTTTCACAATAGCTTGAATACTCTCTGGGGTCAGTTTCCTTCCCTCCTTCGATAAGAGGTGACCTAAGTAGGTTACTTCGTCTCGACAATATTGCAACTTGGAGAGAGAAACTTTATGATGACAATCAGACAAGTGGCGTAGTAATGACAAAGTGGCCTCCCTACAAATCTCTTCAGTATCAGCGGCCACTAGCAAATCATCAACGTACTGAATAAGGGCTGCACCATCAGGGAAAATGAATAAATACATTTGTGTTTTCAAAGCTTGACTATAGATCGATGGACTCTCGCAATAGCCTTCAGGAGCGCACTTAAAGCGGAAACTGCGTCCTCCTAAAGAGAATCCAAAGATATCCCTACTCTCCATGGCAATCGGGATACTGAAGAAAGCATTCTTCAAGTCAATCACCGAGAACCATGTGGCAGTAGCTGGAATCAGAGTCAACAAGGCAGTAATATCAGGCACAACAGGAAATTGCGGAACAACAATCTTGTTCACTTCGCGAAGATCGATGACAAACCTATATACAGGAGACTGTGAAGAATCAGTTCTCTTCAAAACAGGCAAAACAGGACTATTGCACACATTACCTCTTGTTTCCTTAATGACATCCTTTTCGATCAAATCATAAGCAATCGCTAAAAGTGCACGCTCACCATCACTCGATATACGATACTGTGGAATGCGCGGTAACCATAGCATTGACTTTCAGTGTCACAACATATGGGGTAATTTCCAGTAGGCCCACATCATTCGGACCAGTAGCCCAAAATGAATCTGGTAAAGAAGACAATTCAGGTGGAAGTCTGTCTTTCGATATATACATCGGAGAGATCACTCTCTCACCCAAGGTAAGATAAACTCCTGACGGAGAACAATACAGTGTTGCATACAATCTTTTCAATAAATCCAATCCCAACAAATTCTCATTACAACTGGTAGTCAAAAGAAGGGGTGCTTCGATCTTACACGGTCCAACAGAAAGAGTCAATGGAGCAGAAATCGGATTAGTAACTGGGGCGCCAGAAAAACTTACAGAAACAATATCAAGGCCAGACAAAGGTGTGCCAGGGAGTTTAGAGTGCATAATAGAACTCTTCGTAGCACCAGTATCTACCAGAAAAGGTTCTGACACACCTGATGCAATCACTTCAACATAGGGTCCACTCTGATCTAATGGAACTAAAACAACTCCCTCTCTTTATCCATGGCTGTCCTAACCGTCATTACCATTTACTTTGTCACCTTCAACATAGTAATCATCCATATAGTACTGTGCTGTCCTACCAGACGAACCTTGCTGTTGATCAAAACTATTCATCGAGTTCTGTGGAGGCAAAGAACGTACGCTCTGTCAGCGACCTCTACCTCTAGGCACTTTTTGAGCACCTCGACCTCTAACACTAGAAGCACCATTCGTGCGCTGTAACAAAACCGGACAACTATTCTTGAAATGACTCTCTTCTTTACAATACGCACACTGACTGATTAGGCCCATACGGGAAACGCTGTTGAGAAGACTCGTTTCTTTGCGAGTTTCTCGAATATTGCTGAGGTTGCTGAAAATCGCGCTGACTATTAGTACGGGGTGGATAAGCTTGTTGTAGAAGAACTTTAGTCTTCAATTACTTAGTCTTCTTATCCGCTTTCTCTAACTCATCTTTGCGCCTATTCTCATAGTACTGGGCTGTAGCTAAAATCTGTGCTGACGTGGAAACTGCCCAAGCACTCTCGGAATCCTTCAACTTAGTGCATGACTCGGGAAGCAAATTATGCACAAATTTGTCAACGAACAACCTCTGGCCACCCTCGGTAGCCATATCCTGACCACTATGATCTACAAAAGTTTCTTCAAACCGCATGAAGAAATCAGACACAGTCTCGTCTTTCTTCTGTTTACATGCAGACAACTTGTCCCAATTCACACGCACTTCAGGCATCAAAGTCTTCATGAGATTAATAATCCTACAAGGCAGTTGAGCAATTAGTTCTTCAGGTTTAGCACCTCCTGCTTGTCTATCATTGGCAGCCACAATATTAATCCAGGTATCACCCAATTCTTGATCATGATCCGTATGTCGAATCACATTCCAGATAAGCTGTGGAACAACATTGCCAAACAACATATCTATATCTGCTAAAGTCATGAAGCACGAACCCACAGTTTGAGTGAGCTCTTTATAATATCACGCCGGATTTTTGCGCGGGTCAGGTAAAGTCTGCTTGATCGCTAGAACTTCAACACGCTTCCAAGGAACATGTACCCATACTCGCTGAAATTGCGCAGGCGCAGCTACAATACCCAATGCAGCATTAGCCTGAACTGCTTCCTTCCATACTGGAGGAACCTCACGCATCGGATATTGACGCGCTTTTCTCCTAACCGACGAATAAGGCTCAAACAATCGCCCGGAAGGTGCATTATTACGAAACGACAACAACGTCGACACCGCTCTCTCGGTAGCCATATCCTGACCACTATGATCTACAAAAGTTTCTTCAAACCGCGTGAAGAAATCAGACACAGTCTCGTCTTTCTTCTGCTTACATGCAGACAACTTGTCCCAATTCACACGCACTTCAGGCATCAAAGTCTTCATGAGATTAATAATCCTACCAGGCAGTTGAGCAATTAGTTCTTCAGGTTTAGCACCTCCCACTTGTCTATCATTGGCAGCCACAATATTAACTCAGGTATCACCCAATTCTTGATCATGATCCGTATGTCGAATCACATTCCAGATAGGCTGTGGAACAACATTGCCAAACAGCATATCTATATCTGCTAAAGTCATGACGCACAAACCCACAGTTTGAGTGAGCTCTTTATAATATCCCGCCGGATTTTTGCGCGGGTCAGGTAAAGTCTGCTTGATCGCTAGAATTTCAACACGCTTCCAAGGAACATGTACCCATACTCGCTGAAATTGCGCAGGCGCAGCTACAATACCCAATGCAGCATTAGCCTGAACTGCTTCCTTGCATACTGGAGGAACCTCACGCATCGGATATTGATGCGCTTTTCTCCTAACCGACGAATCAGGCTCAAACAATCGCTCGGAACGTGCATTATTACGAAACGACAACAACGTCGACACTGCTCTCTCAATGTCGAGAAGAGTCACAATCGTCCCTTTCGCAAACTCGGAACGCACTCGATATAATTCTTCAGGCGCTTTACCCACTTCGTCCATCCACTGTTCATGGAGGAACACACACATCATTTCAAAGACGTATCGTTGCTTTGGTGCTTTCCATTGACGAAAAACATCCATAATACCCTCAAGATCATACTGGGAGGTATGTGTAACCCATCTACGTGCCGTGTGATCCAACACTATACGCTCATCTATATCAGGCAACTGTCTATCCTCATGCACTGGAGACATACCCAATTGTCCCAATAAAGGAGTCAGAAAACCCGAAAAAGCAGCAGTCATTCGCTGCCTAGTAGAAGGAGAAGATGGAAAATTAAGAGAAGACGGAACAATAGTAGAAGAATCCAAAGTCGGAGCAGAAGAGTATTACAGACAGGCGTAGGAGTAGCAGACAAAGGGGGAGGCAAAGTTGGCGGCCCCTGAGGAGGCTACGCCAAAGGAACAGTAGCCAACGGAAGAGGAGCTGGCTGTGAAGGAATTACGGGTGGCACAACAACTGGATGTTGCACAGCCACGACTGGTGGCGGTGGTGCCGTAGCACTCTGTGCATAAGGGGGTGGCGAACTCAAGAGATGTGACAATAAAGGATCTTTCGTAAGATCTTTCTTGTCTTCCTGTTCTTTAGGCGGCAAAACTGGGTAGCATCTATCTACCGCTAATTTCTTCGCCCTAAGCATCTCTTCGCTCTCTCGCTCTTCCTCATTATCCCTAAACCCAACAGCAGCTTGCACCATTGACATACCTCGTTCTCGTTTATTCTTCTTCGCTAATTTAATTTCTTTCTGCTTGGCTTCTTTGCGCCATATGCGGAAAGAGTCAAACATTACCGGCCGGGCATTCTTCTTGAACAGCTTCGCTTCAAGATCATCTAAAATCTCACTTTCAAAACTACCGTAACGGGGCCACTGTAGAATACCGTCTTTCCTCGTATACTTCACCCAGATCTCATTATAACTAATAGGGCCCACACCATGCTTTACGTATAATTCATATGTAGGAGTTCCAATTGGAGAAACCGGACACGAATCCTCTAACCGGGAATCCTTACAACAACCACAACCAAATATCTTTCCAAGTCTGCTAAGACCAGGCATCTTGCTCACTAGTCTAGCTTCAAACAACAAGGGAAATCTAAAAACGATAGTCTCGTGAATACACGAGTCCCTTGGCTTTGGGCCTGCAGGTACCAAATTAAAGCGAGCCACTAAAGGGATACTAAAAACAAACTAAGGACTAGGATATGCTCCACTCATACTTAACTGAAATGTGGATGGCGTCACGAGAAGACCCGTCAATCGTCTCACTCTACAAATCGTCTAAGGCTCCAAGACTAGGCCACAGTCAGGGCAGCCGTCCTTCGTAGCCGTCGGAAAGCGGGGAACCTCGCAGCAAAGACTTTCGGACCACGCCGACATACAGAGGTCGATGAAGTGGTAGGCCTTTCTTCCAGAATTTTCACACGAAGCTCCTCACGATCTTCGGGCTTGGACCGGAACCGCTGAAGTCACCCCACTATGGGCGCCAACTGAAGGACCGGGTTTTAAGACCCAGCGGCGTCAGGGGAAACGACTGATGCCTTCGAGTTCCTTTGTCTTGGCAAACAGAGACACGGGACACTTCTTGATGACGTCAAAGACCAAAGTTTATTGGCTGCAACCAGGAACAGAGATCTACGAAGCACACACGGGTGGTTCGCTAGAGACTGCACAAATTCAATGAGCGGAGCATGGTCTTTTATTCCAAAAATCAAGCCTCAGGCAACATTTAACATTAGCATTGGGTTCTTACAAATTGACCAATCGCAAAGTGACATTTTGAAAATAGCGTATGACGACAATCCCATTCTCCGTTGTCCAGCCCACCAGAAATGACCAAGCACATTCCATTATCCTGTTCAGTCAGGCCGGACAAACCCATCATAAACCCTCAACCCAAATCAGTGATTATGTTGTAACGGAAGGAACAGAAGCAGATTGGAAGTGAGATAGAAAGGTGGGAGCAGTGTACCATAAACTCGGACCTGCCCTACTCTTTGATCTTTATCGGATCAGCTGCTTAACAAGGAACTGGCTCAGCGAGGTCAGCCTCGGGCACGGAGTCAGTTCGGCCAGGTCATTCAAGAGTCAGCTAAGACATATGTGTTTCAAGGACTCGTTCGGCCGTAGTCTTTGGCCTATGTGAGGGCAACCACTCAAAATGGCTGCCGTACACAAAATGGAACCTGAAGGTTCAAACTAAATCCCCAAATACGTAGTGTTCTCATAGATCGATTCATGCGAAAACGCTCATACACGCTACACTCGTCATTTGCGGTCTGCTGACACCAAAATCGTCTATTTCCGACAACCTTATTCGAACGGGTTCGGAACACCCGAACCAGACCCACAAACTCACGGAACTACAAGCCTCACCTTCTTTTGCTGTTGGATGTGTCTCCTGCAGCATTGCAACATGAATACTCCCTCTGTTTAAGTATGAGAAGACCTTAGATCGTTTCACCATTGTATGCATAACCCTGATGATCTATGATAAGAACTTTTATTTCACAGAGTTCTTTATGTGTGCATTTTAATGATTCCTTTAAGATGTTTCTGACCTCTAGTCACTGCTTGACCCAACTGTGCAATCCACATCAATCCCTCCCTTATTGTAATATTCTGGTGGGTGCATCTCAACTGGTGACATTCATACGATTCCCAACACACATCCCAACTCCCACTTCCTAAGATAATTGGGCAATAACCCTCCATCAAGACTACACAAACTATTGCAGGAGAACCAGCGTGCAAACTTATCGAAGCAGGGGTACCTGTTGGTTTGCTCCTAAGCCTAGCTCACCCACCTAGCCACACATATAGCTTAAGATGGCTGCCAGTCGAGCACCCTACTTATTCTCTCTCCTGCCAGAGAGTTCTGCATGCCTCTCTGCGCCACCTCCCTCAATTAATCTCCCCAATGTGTTCTCAAGAGACTAAATAATTATGTCAGATGTTCCAGGGCTTATCACTGGTCGGAGTGGACTAGAGTCTGTAGAAGTTATTTATTAAATCTGGTTCTGCTTCATCTGAGGAGGATTGTGGACTTTGCTGTTCCACCACTCAGTAACACTACGGCCTCCATTGCCCTCTGGCGCATGGCCTGTGACTCTACATCCGTTGGGACCCCTATGGTGATTCGATGTTTACTCCGTCTTCGGGATCTGGATCTGCAGGCCTCCCCCGTCGGAAAGCAATGCACAACCATACTTGGTGGGAAAAGACCTTTACATTGGGGTGATTAAACCGCGGTGCCATTAAAACGCAGTTGTTACAACAACCGCGTTGTTAGCACGCATGCCAGTACTTTGCAAGTCATTACATCGACTTGCAGTAGATGGCACACTAACATTAAAATAGTATAGTTTACTATTCCAACACTTTACCTACTATTGGGTAGGCTGGAGTTGGAATAGTAAATTCTATATTTCTAATGTCAGTGTGCCATCTACTGCAAGTCGACGTAATGACTTGCATAGTAATGGCATTGCGTGGTAATGGGATCATTGTAACAACCCCGTTGTAATGCCACAGGATGTTTTGACTCGAGTTATATTCTCCCTGGTAGTCGTTGGCCTTCTCAGTCTTGAAGGGAATGTTAAAAATGGGAGCCTCACCTCCGCCACTCGTAATTTTCTCAGATAAGCATTACTTATGCTATGTCTTTCTGCCAAATGTTTTTGTGCATCCCTACAGAAATCGGGAAAGATCCAAACTACGTTATTTTGAACTTTTATAGTTTAATTTGTCCTGGCTTATCGAAGTATGAGATCTCTGTCCTTATAGAATTCTATTTACTCGGTGGATGATGATATTTCAGGGGACATCTCTGTGACTGTTTTCTTGGTTCCGGTGATTAGTTCTGCCAAGTGGCCATGATCATTTCACAGGATCCCCAAATCTGTCAACAGGTAATATATTTTCACTTCTAAAACTTCACATGAGACTGTTATGGCCTGGAAAATGTCCTGTAGGGTCATCCACAGTGTTAGTGTCGCAGCATCATCTTTTTCATTGTCCTCTCTTTGATTTTCCATCATCATGTTGGGGTCTGGTGAATCAGTCTCTGTTTCGTCTATCCTAGTGGACTTCCCCATCCCTCTAGGTAAGAGGAATTCCCCTCTATTTCTGGTCCATCAAGGCACTGGGAAATCCCACCATGGGTCAAGTATCGAGGCCCTGCTGCTGAAAATATCTCCCCGGGCGGTGTTAAATCAACACTTGTGTGGCTGTGGACTTTCTAGATAACTCTCCCACCCTGCCCACAAGCACTTGTGAGTTGGATCAGGCAGGGGGGGAAACCCAAGGGCCCCAGCATCATTTTGCATTGTCAGCCTTCAAGAGGAGAGGGAGGGGGTCCTCTTCTGGTTGCATTCTTAATAATACTTTCTACTGGGGGCTCAGCTGGGTTCTTCCTCCTGTCGTTTGTTCCATGTTTGATAACCTTGCCATTGCCAAATGGGTCTGCAGAACGCTCTGGGGAGTGGGCGCAATTAGCCATCCCCCGATAGAAGCAGGAGGGGTCCAGGGAGCACAACACCATATAGTGCCAAGGAGGTCCTCCCCTGATCCTGTGGTCACAAGTTAGATCCTGATATCTCGCCAACTATAGCTCAGCAAGCTTATTCCCCCGTGCAACCACTTGGGCAGCATGGGCCAGTGTTCATTTGCAGTCTCAGCAAAGGGGGAGGTGGGGAGGGACAACTAATTCCCAGATATGAGTATCTTCACAAGGGGCGTTCCCTAGAGAAGGAGTCCTGCTGCCCCCACCATGGCATTATGTTGTCCCCCCATTACTCCTACCTCCAGGGTTTGCAGGCATCAAGGGGGAAATTGGCACCCTCTCATCCATAGCCTGTCAGCTCCTCCAGTCGCAGTCATCCTTTTACCGCCTCTTTCCTCACGCGTGCCAAGCAGAATTGCTCAGGGTGGCTCCCTCGGACCACGCTGCAGTTGTTCAGGGAAGTCCTCTGCCATGCCTCTTGGCGTTGTCCTCGCTCCTCTCTCCCGTCCACTGGCCGTCCGCCAGCAGGCCCCACACAGCCAAGTCTACACAGGGTGGGTGCTAATGCCTCCAGTCTACCCGCCCAGCCAACCGGTCTCCATATGTTCTCGGTTCTGCTCCACCTCCCAAGGTGGGAGCTCGGCTGCCTCTCACTAAGCTAACTCTGCTCTACTTTTCCGAACAAAGAGCATTGCCGTTCCCATTTTGTCAGGTAGGGCCTACTTGTCATGATCTCAGTTCTTTACCGCTCAGAATAGTAGGCTGAATCAGCTCGGAGCCCCCTCTATTGGAGCTTGTCTGCCTCCTACATAGATTCTGAATATTTCGGTGTCTCTGTGTTGGCCATAAGGGTCAGGATGGGGCCAGATGACAATCTTTTGGCTGGCGATCCGCAATGAAGCGACTCATGCCATCAGTCAGGCCGCGCCCCCATTTGAAACTGACTTAAGAGTGAAGTTTTTCAAAAGTTGATCAGTCTTGCGCATGTTTCAGTTTTTATATATATTTTCAGATGATTTTAAAGCAAATGAATAGAATTGGTCAATGTAGCCTGCTTAAGGGCTGTAAAATTGTTTAATGTCACATAAGAAACAATGCAATCAGTCTCGCATTTACAAGAGTTAGAGCTATTGTCCTTGTAATTGACAATGCAGGCTGCCCGGGGTCCACGAAGGAGACCCACTAAATGGGCGGCCTATTTAGTGCCACAAGAGCCAAGGTGGAGAAGGAGTTGGTTTTAGGTCGAGTGGCGGGTCCCTTCTTGCGGCCTCCTTTGGACAACTTTGTGGTCTCTCCCCTGGGGGTGGTGCCCAAGAAGGAGCCAGGGTCGTTCAGACTTATTCATCACTTACCCTACCCTGAAGGAAAATTGGTCAACCATGGGTTAGAGGAGGGATCCTGCTCTGTAACATATTGTAATCTGGACGTAGCATTGGACTTAGTCAGGAGGGCAGGCAAGGGGGCCTGGTTGGCGACAGCAGACATTAAATCTGCTTTTCACTTGCTACCAGATCACCCGAGCAGCCAGCACCTGCTGGGTTTCAGGCTGGAGGGCAGGTATTTTTATGACAGATGCATGCCCATGGGCTGCGCGGTTTCCTGTGCCTACCTTGAGGCGTTCAGCACCTTCTTACAGTGGGCACTGCAATCAAGCCTAGGGGGTGGTAGGAGTCACACACTACCTAGACGAGTTCCTTTTTATAGGGGGTAAGGGCACGCAGGATTGCAGTAAGGCCCTAGAAAACTTTGAAGAATTAGCTCGTCATTTGGGGGTCCCACTCGCGCCAGGGAAAACTGAGGGTCCGGCGCAGATTCTAACATTCCTGGGGATCGAACTCGACACCATAACGGGAGAATCCAAGCTTCCAGCAGACAAGGTCCAGGACTTGGCAAATCAGATTCAGTCAGTCTTAGGTCAGGAGAAGGCATCCCTTGGTAACATTCAAAGCGTTCTGGACAAACTCAACTTCGCAGCCAGAGTAATACTCGCTGGGAGGGTGTTTGCGCGTAGGCTAGCCAGGGCAACCGCGAATGTGAAGAAAAAACACCACATGGTGAAGTTAAGCAAAGGAATAAAGGCAGACCTCGCCCTGTGGGCTACTTTTCAGGCTGGCTTCAATGGCTCAATTATCTGGAGGGTACCTTGGGCGGGGGAGCCCAGAACTTGCGCTATTTACAGACGCGTCAGGTAGAGAAGGCTTTGGGGTGATCCTAGACACAGTGTGGTGTGCCCAGAAATGGCCCAATGCGTGGACCAAAAATAAATAATGGCTTGCATCACAGTCCTGGAGTTGTACCCTATAGTGATAGCGTTCCACCTTTAGCAAGTAGTGCTAAAAGCAAGAAGGGTGTTTTTTTGGTCGGACAACTTGGCCCTGGTTCAGGCCATCAATTCTCAGTCAGTATCTTGTCCCCTGGTCTTGTGCCTGATGAGGGAATTGGAGAGAGCTTGCCTAATTAACAATGTTGAATGCAGGGCACAACACATCCGAGGGGTGCAGAATATAGCAGCTGATGCTCTCTCTCGTTTTCAGTGGCGCCGTTTCCGGGATGCATGGCCGAGAGCGAGGGAGGAGATGACACCTTTTCCACCACACCTCTGGTTCCTACTGAAGTTGAAAAGTAAATGAGGGGGCTGGGCGAGCTGTCCCTTGCGCCAAAGACCAGTAAGCGATACAGAGCTTGTGTTGCAAAATTCTGTACAGTGGCAGGAGCCTGGGAAGGAGGGAGAGCATCACTAAAGAGCAGGGTGAAAAAGTTTGTTGTATGGGCCAAAGACGAGGGGAAGAGCCACCCTTGGATAGCAGGTCGTTCGTCAGCGATAAGCCACCATGCAAAATTACTGGGGCAGGAGGATCCAACCAAATCTTTCCGAATTATGATTGAGCTCAAGGGTTGGGTCAGGTGTGAGCCGCGGCCACCAGACACTAGGTCCCCGATTGATTTTGAAACACTACAAGAGATGCTGTACTGGGTGCCTAAAGCTACAAATTCACCTTTTGAGGCGGCACTGTTTTCTGCCACTTTCAGCCTGGCCTTTATTGGGGCATTCAGAGTAGGTGAGTTGGTGGTGAGGTCCAAGCAGGACAAGCCTGGGGTGGCATTGAGCAGGCAGGTTGCTAGCTTGGCGGGCGATGCCCTCGTAATAGTATTAAGGAGGTCAAAAACAGATCAAGCAGGGGAGGGGAGTTTGATTGTTCTGCACCAGCTCGAAATGGTCAGGTACTGCCCTGTGAGCCTGGTTTCTGCCTACCTGGCACTGCACCCACCAACTGAAGGTTACGTATAGATACACGCGGACAGCACCCCCTCACTAAGTTCGAGGTTCATAGCATCATGCAGGCATGTTTGGCACTCTCAGGCTACAAAATAGAGGGAAAACTATTCTGCAGCCCCTCATTCCGCATAGGAGCAGCAACCACAGCGTTTAGGGCAGGCCTGTCAGCTGAACCCATCAAACAAGTGGGGTGCTGGGAGTCCCAGTGTTACAAAAGATTCATCCAGTCTTGAAGGCATTCGTGTTGGGTCTGGGGACTGTGAGATGGTGTTGGTACTGACAAACATTGGGACGTCAGAACATTTTGATGCACCTGATGGTGGTGGATTGCAGTGAAATTTTATTGAGTGCATTTAATTATTAATGATGTGCAGTGACGCAAGATAATCTTTGGCAATGACAACTTATGGACATAAAGAACATTTTGCGGCACCAGATGCCGGTGGCTTGCAGTGAAGTGCAATATGTCCAGTTTATTTATTGTAGAGGAGCACTGAGAAAATAAAAACTTTGCAAACTTTTGTCTCTTTACTTGCCAGGGACTATGGTCTGGGTGACTGGCCATGCGGGCGTCTTGCGAGTGGCACGGTGGGCCAAGGAAAGGAATTGGAAGCATGGCCTCAAGGCCACAGACATTATCTGGCTAGGATACCCAGGAATGCGCTGGACCTGCTTGCTGAAGAAGCTACAGCAGAGACTGGGGGGAGGGGTTCCTCCTCTTAATTTGCTGGTGATACACTTGGTAGGAAATGACCTGGATTTTCCAGGGAGAAGGGCATTGCTTCATGAAATGACGATCACCATGTGTTATTTGAGTAACCAGCTAGGGACCTGTGAGATATGGTGGTTAGAGATGACGCCCCGGCGGGTGTGGCAGGGTGCGCAATCGAAGGAAGCCATGGAAGTCTCTCGCAGGAAGGTTAACAGCGCCATGAAAAAATTCACTGAGCAAAAGGGGTTTGGTTTCATCCGTCATGGGTTGCTACACGCAACGCAAAGGCCACAGGGTGTTTTGATGAAGACGGTGTCCTACTTGACCTGGGGGAGGCCTTAGAGACAGCAAGGTGTAAGGAAGGAAGGCTATCTTGGTGAGGGGCTCTGGGGTGATGTTGGCCATACCCAGAGCAGTGGCGGAGTTACAGGGCGATTCAGAGGCTTTAAGGTACATACATACAGGTACCCTCTGCAGGAGCACAACAAGGGTTCAAAGGCCAAATATCCACAGGGAGGTCGTCGCGTTGGACCCTGGAGGAGCGACGGCGCCCCATTAGTCCTATGGGCAGTTGTGGACCTGAGCAACCAGGGGTTGCCTGGCAGGCTCCGCCCCCCTATGGGGCGTGAGAAAAAGGGGTGGGCTGTTGGCCCGCCATTGTGAGGGGTCTCCACTACCCAAAAATATGGCAAACACCGTTGGGCAGGGCCAGGGTGTCATTTGGCTCATCAGGTGGCAGGCAGCGAGGGGCTGCCTACCTTGGGATCGCCCGTAAGATAACCCACCCATGTTGGCATATTTATAATGCTAATAAACCTGCAGCAATTTTCTCGCAAAAAAAAAAGGGTGTCTTGTCTGGTTATTGCGCTAGGAGAATGCTGTATGGGGGAAGCTGAGTGTTTGCCAATATTGGCACTATGCAGGCTGCCCGGGGTCCACGAAGGAGACTCACTAAAAGGGCGGCCTATTTAGTGCCACAAGAGGCACAGGAGACAGCCTTCCAGTGTTTGGGACCCTCAGGGGTCCAGGAGTGCCGTGTCACTTCCGGGGAGAGGGGAGGGCGGGGGATGAGGTACATATACCTCTCCCCACCCTCTGGGCGCCCTCTTTGCCCACTAACCCGGCGCCGTTTCCCTCCCTACCGCATACCTGGCATTCAAGCGGGGTCTGGGGAGGCGTTTGTCTAATGTATTCTTTTGTGTTGCAGGTGGAGTTACAGGGCGATCCAGAGGCTGTAAGGTACATACAGGTACCCTCTGCAGGAGCACAACAAGGATGCAAAGGCCAAATATCCACAGGGAGGTCCTCGCGTTGGACCCTGGAGGAGCGATGGCGCTCCGTTAGTCCTATGGGAGGTTGTGGACCTGAGCAACCGAGGGTTGCCTGGCAGGCTCTGCCCCCCTATGGGGCCTGAACAAAGAGGTGGGCTGTTGGCCCGCCGGTGGGAGAAGTCTCCCCTACGCAAAAATATGGCAAACACCGTTTCAGCAGGCCCACCGTGTCATTTGGCCTGTGCCTACCTTGAGGCGTTCAGCACCTTCTTACAGTGGGCACTGCAATCAAGCCTAGGGGGTGGTAGGAGTCACACACTACCTAGACGAGTTCCTTTTTATAGGATGTGAGGGCACGCAGGATTGCAGTAAGGCCCTAGAAAACTTTGAAGAATTAGCTCGTCATTTGGGGGTCCCACTCGCGCCAGGGAAAACTGAGGGTCCAGCGCAGATTCTAACATTCCTGGGGATCGAACTCGACACCATAACGGGAGAATCCAAGCTTCCAGCAGACAAGGTCCAGGACTTGGCAAATCAGATTCAGTCAGTCTTAGGTCAGGAGAAGGCATCCCTTGGTAACATTCAAAGCCTTCTGGACAAACTCAACTTCGCAGCCAGAGTAATACTTGCTGGGAGGGTGTTTGCGCGTAGGCTAGCCAGGGCAACCGCGAATGTGAAGAAAAAACACCACATGGTGAAGTTAAGCAAAGGAATGAAGGCAGACCTCGCCCTGTGGGCTACTTTTCAGGCTGGCTTCAATGGCTCAATTATCTGGAGGGTATCTTGGGCGGGGGAGCCCAGAACTGGCGCTATTTACAGACGCGTCAGGTAGAGAAGGCTTTGGGGTGATCCTAGACACAGTGTGGTGTGCCCAGAAATGGCCCAATGCGTGGACCAAAAATAAATCATGGCTTGCATCACAGTCCTGGAGTTGTACCCCATAGTGAAAGCGTTCCACCTTTGGCCAGCAGTGCTAAAAGCAAGAAGGGTGTTTTTTTGGTCGGACGACATGGCCGTGGTTCAGGCCATCAATTCTCAGTCAGTATCTTGTCCCCTGGTCTTGTGCCTCATGAGGGAATTGGTGAGAGCTTGCCTAATTAACAATGTTGAATGCAGGGCACAACACATCCGAGGGGTGCAGAATATAGCAGCTGATGCTCTCTCTCGTTTTCAGTGGCGCCGTTTCCGGGATGCATGGCCGAGAGCGAGGGAGGAGATGATACCTTTTCCTCCACACCTCTGGTTCCTACTGAAGTTGAAAAGCGACTGAGGGGGCTGGGCGAGCTGTCCCTTGCGCCAAAGACCAGTAAGCGATACAGAGCTTGTGTTGCAAAATTCTGTACAGTGGTAGGAGCCTTGGAAGGAGGGAAAGCATCACTAAAGAGCAGGGTGAAAAAGTTTGTTATATGGGCCAAAGACGAGGGGAAGAGCCACCCTTGGATAGCAGGTCGTTCGTCAGCGATAAGCCAACATGCAAAATTACTGGGGCAGGAGGATCCAACCAAATCTTTCCTAATTATAATTGAGCTCAAGGGTTGGGTCAGGTGTGAGCCACGGCCACCAGACACTAGGTCCCTGATTGATTTTGAAACACTACAAGAGATGCTGTACTGGGTGCCTAAAGCTACAAATTCACCTTTTGAGGCGGCACTGTTTTCTGCCACTTTCAGCCTGGCCTTTTTTGGGGCATTCAGAGTAGGTGAGTTGGTGGTGAGGTGCAAGCAGGACAAGTCTGGGGTGGCATTGAGAAGGCAGGTTGCTAGCTTGGCGGGCGATGCCCTCGCAATAGTATTAAGGAGGTCGAAAACAGATCAAGCAGGGGAGGGGAGTTTGATTGTTCTGCACCAGCTCGAAATGGTCAGGTACTGCCCTGTGAGCCTGGCTTTTGCCTACCTGGCACTGCACCCACCAACTGAAGGTTACGTATAGATACACGCGGACAGTACCCCCTCACTAAGTTCGAGGTTCATATCATCATGCAGGCATGTTTGGCGCTCTCAGGCTGCAAAATAGAGGGAAAACTATTCCGCAGCCCCTCATTCCACATAGGAGCAGCAACCACAGCGTTTAGGGCAGGCCTGTCAGCTGAACCCATCAAACAAGTGGGGTGCTGGGAGTCCCAGTGTTACAAAAAATTCATCCAGTCTTGAAGGCAACCGTGTTGGGTCTGGGGACTGTGAGATGGTGTTGGTACTGACAAACATTGGGACGTCAGAACATTTTAATGCACCTGATGGTGGTGGATTGCAGTGAAATTTTATTGAGTGCATTTAAATATTAATGATGTGCAGTGACGCAAGATAATCTTTGGCAATGACAACTTATGGACATAAAGAACATTTTGCAGCACCAGATGCCGGTGGCTTGCAGTGAAGTGCAATATGTCCAGTTTATTTATTGTAGAGGAGCAATGAGAAAATAAAAACTTTGCAAACTTTCGTCTCTTTACTTGCCAGGGACTATGGTCTGGGTGACTGGCCATGCGGGCGTCTTGCGAGTGGCACGGTGGGCCAAGGAAAGGAATTGGAAGCATGGCCTCACGGCCACAGACATTATCTGGCTAGGATACCCAGGAATGCGCTGGACCTGCCTGCTGAAGAAACTACAGCAGAGACTGGGGGGAGGGGTTCCTCCTCTTAATTTGCTGGTGATACACTTGGGAGGAAATTACCTGGATTTTCTGGGGAGAAGGGCATTGCTTCATGAAATGACGATCACCATGTGTAAGTTGAGTAACCAGCTAGGGACCTGTGAGATATGGTGGTTGGAGATGACGCCCCGGCGGGTGTGGCAGGGTGCGCGATCGAAGGAAGCCAGGGAAGTCTCTAGCAGGAAGGTTAACAGCGCCATGAAAAAATTCACTGAGCAAAAGGGGTTTGGTTTCATCCGTCATGGGTTGCTACATAGGCCACAGGGTGTTTTGATGAAGACGGTGTCCTACTTGACCTGGGGGAGGCCTTAGAGACAGCAAGGTGTAAGGAAGGAAGGCTATCTTGGTGAAGGGCTCTGGGGTGATGTTGGTCATACCCAGAGCAGTGGCGGAGATACAGGGCGATCCAGAGGCTGTAAGATACATACATACAGGTACCCTCTGCAGGAGCACAACAAGGGTGCAAAGGCCAAATATCCACAGGGAGGTCGTCGTGTTGGACCCTGGAGGAGCGACGGCGCCCCATTAGTCCTAAGGGCAGTTGTGGACCTGAGCAACTAGGGGTTGCCTGGCAGCTCCGCCCCCCTATGGGGCGTGAGAAAAAGGGGTGGGCTGTTGGCCCGCCATTGCGAGGGGTCTCCACTACCCAAAAATAAGGCAAACACCGTTGGGCAGGGCCAGGGTGTCATTTGGCTCATCAGGTGGCAGGCAGCGAGGGGCTGCCTACCTTGGGATCGCCCGTAAGATAACCCACCCATGTTGGCATATTTATAATGCTATTAAACCTGCAGCAATTTTCTCCGCAAAAAAAAGGGTGTCTTGTCTGGTTATTGCGCTAGGAGAATGCTGTATGGGGGAGGCTGAGTGTTTGGCAATATTGGCACTATGCAGGCTGCCCGGGGTCCACGAAGGAGACTCACTAAAAGGGCGGCCTATTTAGTGCCACAAGAGGCACAGGAGACAGCCTTCCAGTGTTTGGGACCCTCAGGGGTCCAGGAGTGCCACGTCACTTCCGGCGAGAGGGGAGGGCGGGGGATGAGGTACATATACCTCTCCCCACCCTCTGGGTGCCCTCTTTGCCCACTAACCAGGCACCGTTTCCCTCCCTACCGCCTACCTGGCGTTCAAGCGGGGTCTGGGGAGGCGTTTGTCTAATGTATTCTTTTGTGTTGCAGGTGGAGTTACAGGGCGATCCAGAGGCTGTAAGGTACATACAGGTACCCTCTGCAGGAGCACAACAAGGATGCAAAGGCCAAATATCCACAGGGAGGTCCTCGCGTTGGACCCTGGAGGAGCGATGGCGCTCCGTTAGTCCTATGGGAGGTTGTGGACCTGAGCAACCGAGGGTTGCCTGGCAGGCTCCGCCCCCCTATGGGGCCTGAGCAAAGAGGTGGGCTGTTGGCCCGCCGGTGGGAGAAGTCTCCCCTACCCAAAAATATGGCAAACACCGTTTCAGCAGGCCCACAGTGTCATTTGGCTCATCAGGTGGCAGGCAGCGAGGGGCTACCTACCTTGGGATTTCTCATAAGATAACCCACCAATGTTGGCATATTTGTAATGCTAATACACCTGCAGCAATTTTCTCCACAAAAAAAAAGGGTGCCTTGGCTGGTGATTGCGCTAGAAGAATGCTGTATGGGGGAGTGTGAGTATTTTCCGATATTGGCACTATGGCTTTTACCCAAGTGTCTTGGTTTGGATGTATGTGGTTTGGAGTGGAATTATGTGGGTTGAATTGGAATTCTTAGTTATGGAATTGGGTGGGGTGGGGTGGAAATTGTATGCAGTGCATTTGTGTGGTGGAATTATGTGGCATTGTGAATAGATAGGGGTGAGAGCTGCACAGAATAGATAGAAAGGAAGCTAGAGCTGCATAGGTAGTTTGTGCACGAAGTGGTGATTGAACTCCAGACAGATGAATAGAAAATATGTGAGAAAGAGAGAAAGAAGGGTAGGGCAGGCCACAGATGCATAAACACTTAAGCTTAGGCTAGTACTTAAAACTAATAGTGTCACTGAATAACAGCTAAAGGGCTGCATAATTACTTTTCTTCTAAGCTTGGGGAGCGATTGTGTGGCAGTATGACAGTTTGCTTGCGGCACTTAGGCACTTAAATTCCGGCGCAGTCCTAAATGGAGCGTATAATTTCAAGGTGTTGTGCAAAGGGGTGGACAGTTATGGCAGTTTACCACCCAGGTTGCATATACAAAGCGTCAGCCACCCTTAGGATCAAAAGAAATGAGATTGAATTTTCTAAAAATGCAAATGCGCACGGCAGCCGGGGAGACAGTTAATTTACAAGGGTAAATAGGTTGGGTTGTTTCAGGCTTCCTTCTTTAAACTTTTCCATCTACAGAACGTGAACAGAAAGGTGATTCACAGATGAAACTCAATCTACAAAACTGCTCAAAAACGCTGTTTCAGAATCCCTGTTTACATATACAGCCTGATTCATGAAGCTAAATTGCGCTCGCAATAGCTGCGAAAATGCTATCGCGGGCGCAATTTCCCTAATCGGTATTCACCACGAAAATAGCGAATTCGCTAACAGAATTGCGAAATCGCTAAAAGATTCGCAGAATACCGGCAGTAGACCAGTTGCGAATCGGAAATAGCGAGAAATGACGGATTCTGCCAAAAAATTTGCGAAATCGCAAATTCCTCGCAATCGGGATTCAGGAAAAATCGCAATTAGCGAAAAAACCCAAAATCGCATTTTGCGAGGCGCAAATTAAGGACAACCCAAAGCAGGTGGTAACCATCAAACCCATAGTAAAAGATTTTTTGAAAAACCGTTGGCCAATCAGCAACTGGTGCTGGCCTGACCAAACACACTTAAGGAGAAGCAGCATCAGCATAAGGAGTGTCATAATGCCAGGAATGTACATGGTGGTCAGGCGGCGAAGGCTACAGCGAGCAACACGGAGGAGACGCAGAATCCAGGCCAGGATATTCCGCCAGCGGGTCACCCTGCTGGGCCAAACCAGAGAGCAAATATACGCAAAGGACCGCCTGAATGGGGCAATGATCATCAAGCTAATATAGGACCTTGACCCCCTGATGCAGCACCCAACAAGGCGGACCAATGCCGTGGCAACACATGTCCAGGTATTGTGTAGCCTGCACCTCCTGGCCTCCGGGAGCTTCCAGGGGATAGTTGCGGCTGCTGGGGGGATATCCCAGCCCACCATGTCCCGCTGCCTAGGGGGTTTCCTTGACGCAATGCTGACCCAGCTACACCACCACATCAAATTTCCAACAAGCCAACAGAAATTGGATGATACCAAGCTTCAATTCTACAATGTCGCCCATTTCCCACACGTGATAGGATGCATTGACTGTACCCACATCCACATCTGCCCACCAGCTGCAACGGAGTACATGTACCGCAATCGCAAGTCCTACCACTCCCTCAACATCCAGATGGTCTGCAATGCTAAGACATACATCACGGACATAGTGGCACAGTACCCGGGGAGTACACATGACTCATTCATATTCCGGCACAGCGGCCTCCACACACGACTGGCCAGGGGAGACTTCGGGGAAGGACACCTACTTGGTAGGTACACTTTGCCCACAATGTCACACTGCGATGAAGTAGCTGCGCTGCACAGGCACTCACCCTCTGCTCCTCTCATTCAGGTGACAGTGGCTACGCACTGCATGAATACCTCCTCACCCCATACCTCAACCCTGCTACACCACAGCAATGGCGTTAAAACGTATCACACATACGCACAAGGAATTGCATTGAGAGGACTTTTGGGCTACTGAAGAGCAGATTCCGCATACTTCACAAGACAGGTGGGGCCATGTACTACAGTCCTGATGTGTGCTGCCACATTGTGGCTGTGTGTGCAATACTACACAACATTGCTACCAAGCGCCGGATACCTGTAGACATCTCTGGCAGTAAATCGGAAGGGGACGACCAGCCACCTGCACATGTGCGGCATGCACGCGGGGAGAACCCAGCTTAAGGCCACAGACGCCGCAACCACATCACAATGAACAGTTTCTAGTGCACCCTCTCCCCTCACCCATCAAATCACAATTTCATGCAAATTGAAATAATGACAGAACGCCAATGTGTGATTCTATAATAAATATTATTGTTTGATTCACAATAATAGTGCAAGTTGCCATCCTTCCTATGCAATCAGTATTGCTCCATACTGCTGCGTCCAATACTCAGGGCAGGCTTATAGTGTTCAGCCTGTGCCTGTAAAAGTACATGTCAGTCAGGTGCGCCTCCGGCGCGAAGCACCCAAGCGCCTCTCCGGCTCCTCCTCAGCCGCCGCACGTGACCCTGCAGTGGGCCTGGTGCTACGTCTCACCACCCCTACCTGTGAGGCAGACTGGCTGCTCACACTTGAGGTGCCCTCGCTGGCATCGTCCCCCCCGACAATGCCAGGTGGAGCTGGATGAAGTGCCATAACGGCAGTGGTGAGGTGCTCTAGTACCCTGGCCACATCCTCGCAGCATTGAATTAGCGGCTGCTGCGGCGCCAGGGACCGGCGCGATAGCTGCGACGTGGCATTCCCGATCACGTAGTTCGATCCTGTGTAAGCCGTCAGCCGCGTCAGTAGCTGCCGGTGGCGGCGGCGGGCCGTG
Source organism: Lissotriton vulgaris (assembly GCF_964263255.1). Lineage (NCBI taxonomy): Eukaryota > Metazoa > Chordata > Amphibia > Caudata > Salamandridae > Lissotriton > Lissotriton vulgaris. Next base: position 121,146,722 of record NC_141686.1, read on the forward strand.
TTGCGCTGGGATGTCAAAGCAACTGTGTTGGCCTCCATGGCTGCCGTAATGCTGTCCATCCCCTCCTACACACCTGCCATGGCTGCCGTCATGCGGTCCATCCTTTCCCCTACACCTGCCACATTGCGGCCAATGTTATACAGCTGCATCTGGATGGCCCCCTGCCAGTGTGCCTGCAGCTGGTGAATGCGTAGCATTCTACGCTCTATGCTGAGGCTCGGCAGGCGCCCTTCCATCCCCCTCCTGGCGCTGGGTGCATTGTTTTGCAGGCGAGCCCTGCCACGCCTGTTCTGCTGGCTGGCCACAGTGGTTGGCCGCTGTGTCACCACTGTCGCTGGACCAGATGTTGATGCCCCAGCTGCTGGTGGATTTGAGCTAGGCGTAGATGGTGCGCCAGACGGTGGAGACACAGATGTCGTGGGCCTGGCTGCAGGGGTTGGTGCTGCGGCAGACGGTGGAGGCACAGATGTCGTGGGCCTGGCTGCAGGGGTTGGTGCTGCGGCAGACGGTGGAGGCATAGATGTCATGGGCCTGGCTGCAGGGGTTGGTGCTGCGCAGACGGTGGAAGCTGTGTTGGTAACGGCACCTCCTCGACATCCAGTGCTTGCTCATCGATGAGCAGCCTGTCACTGTCGCTGCTGTCTGCGCCACCTGTGAGGGGAAGTGGACGTTCATTAGTCGCATGTATCTGTCACACATGCAGTTGCTACATGCATGCTGGATGACATTCCCTGACTGGCTGTGGCATTATGTACTTAGGTACCTGTCTGGCTGCATTGGGGTACTTGTACATTGTGGCCACACTACATGTCCCACAATGCTTTAGGGCATTACCTAATGTGCACCGAGGGCATGACTTTGGAACATTATGGGAGGCTATAGGGTCATGGCCATTCATAGGGGACAGGGTCGCAGTTGCATGCCACTTACCTTGGCTCTCTTGGGTGGGGCGGGATGAGTCCAATCTGGTGACTCCAATGCACGCCTCGGCTTCCAATGTGTCTTCTACGGGATCCTCCATGGGGGTGTTTGGAGGGACTGTAGGTCCTCCCCCTCCAGCGGCCAGGGACTCTCCCAGCCTCTTGGCAACCTTCTCCTTGGCACGACCTCGGAGGTCATACCACCTTTTCTTTAGTTCATCAAGTGACCTGTCGGCCACGCCCACGGAGTTCACAGTGGCCGCTATCCCGACCCAGATCCTGCGCTTCTCCTGCTGGGGCACCCTCCTTAACTCTCTCCCAGACAGTTTGGAGTGGTTCTCCACCACCCCTTCGATGAGGTTCTCCAACTCCTGTTCGGAGAACTTCAGTTTTCTCTTGCGCCCGGTGTTGCTGGGCCCAGGTACTGCCTCCTCAGCCATTGCTGCAGTGGAATTGGAAGTGGTATTCAAAGTTAGCAGGTGTCCTTGCAGGAGCTGACTCTGTTGCTGCCTCGAGGTCTGCCTCACTGTGGTGAATGGGGGTGGGAACTGGCTGCTTCCTGGTTGTGATGTCATCACTGTGCTCGAAATGCGACTTCTCGTTTTCCCGATCTCGTGATTTTGCGATCTCGCATTTTGCGATCTCGCAATTAGCGATATCGCTATTTGCGATATCGCAAATCCTACACGGATGTTGCTGAAAATAGCGATTATTCTGCGATTTTCGATAATCGCAAACGCTTTTTGCGGCCGCGTGCGAATCGCATTTTTTCTCGCAATAATTCATGAATACCGATCTGCGATTTATGAATTACGATTCGCAGTTAATCGCAATTTGAGAATCGCAGATTCCGTTTTTCATGAATCAGGCTGTATATGACTTATCGACAAGAAAAGACCAGGAAGAATGGTACTTTTCAGGGAAAGTTTTTCATTTAGCGTGTGAGCAGGATCTCAAAAACTCCGTCCATCCTTAATTGAGCAACGAAAGATGCAGTATAGAGGTGATTTGTGTAAAAGACAACAAAGAAGTGCAGCGCAAGCCTCGTTTTGGATAATATTCTGGGCTATCTAGACACTGTGGTCCTTGAAATATGGTTATGCCCGCAAGTTTTGGTTGATCTGTATTTTTTTGGTTCCGGTAGGAGTACGACCTACATTTGTGCAAAGACAACAAAGAAGTGTGGTGCAAGCTTTGTTTTGGATAATATTCTGGGCAAACAGTTAGACTGTTGTCATCCTTGAAATATCGTCATGTCAAGATGGCCGCAAGCTTTGGCTGGTCTGTCTTTCTTTGGTTCCAGTAGGCTGAAGACCATAAGGCAGGTTTTTTTTTTGCAGATATATATAGCGCGAACTCGACCCAAAGGTATTGGAGCCCTTTACTTAAGCACCAGTTACATTAAACAAGGACACATTCATGTTTTTGGGAGGCATGGGGAGATTAACAGCCTGATTCATCATTGGGAAGTTTTGCGAGTCTGAAATAGCGATTCATAAGGAATCGCTATTCCAGACTCGCAAAACAGGATTCATGTAGGAATAGCAATATTTTTTGCGATTCCTACAGATTCCTTATTTGCGATTAGCTAATTGCTAATCGCAAATAAGGAATAACTCCCCATTCATTCCTATGGGCAAAAAGGCCCATAGGAATGAATGGGTAGTATTCCTTATTTGCGAATAGCAATTAGCTAATCGCAAATAAGATAGCGATTTAAAGGGTGCCAGGGGTGTCCAAAGGACACCCTGTAGCACCCCTTACATGCAAATTGAAACAGGTGTTGCGCACACACATGTCCAAAGGACATGTGTGTGTGCAACATGCAACTTAGAAAAATGCTTTTAAAAGCATTTTTCTAAGTTTTCGCTATTTACCACGAGGTTTGACCTCGCGGTAAATAGCCGGCCGAAATTGCGAATTCGCAATTTTTAAATGGATGATGAATTGCATTTAAGTAATCTCAAATAGAGATTCCTTAAATGTAATTCCTCGCAAAATAGCGAAATCGCTATTACCGATTTTTGCATTTGGGATGATGAATCCCAAATGCAAAAATAGCGCTTGCAAAGGGCCAGATTCTCAGAATCTGGCCCTTTGCGAGCCGATTTCGGCTTGATGAATCAGGCTGTAAGTGATTTGCTCAGAATCACAGTTTGTGAAGTTGACTCCGAGGCTCAAACCTTGGTTACCCAGCTCCAAAGTCGGCAGTCTAGCTGTCATACCACATCCTCTCTCCAAGGATTTGTTATAGCTGATACATTTACAGTGGAACAGAGAGGAGGCAAGGGTTAGGTGGTTTATTGCAGTTATTTTGAATAAAGTAATTGGGAAGCTTTCTTTTGCAGTAGATCGTCACCCCTACAGAGGAGATAAGGATTCTAGGCACATACAAGGTAGCAGTGCAACCTAGCATACCGTGCCCTAGTGGCTGTGACGCACAGTGTAACACGCTAATGCAGCACCTCCATGGTCCCTTCTGTGCTGAAGTACACAATTACAAAACAACAATTTGTTCGCAAGAGAAAAACATGATCGGTTTTGAACAGAAAAGAAAGCCTTTTCATCTGAGTAATTGCAAAAACATCAAACAGCTTCAATAAATACATAAACATTACACAATAAAAAAACAATGGTCCGTTCGCAACAGAATAACACAATTTTTTCCAAACAGAAAATAAAAGCAGTTTCAGCCATGGAACTGAAAACAAATTGGAAAATAAAGCTCGTTCATCCTAGGAGCTGCTAACACATTCTGCAGCTTACACAAAACACTTCAAATAAAAAAACAAATGTGGAAGGTTTAATCCACCCACCATCTAAGATGTGAAAGGGTACATGCCGATCTGGAAAACCTTTGCAAGACAACAGCAAATGCCTCCATTAATCGGTTCCTCCAGTATCCCAGCAGGCAACACTTCAACTACCAAAGATAATCAAAAGCAGAGCAGAGAGGATGATAATGGACTGCAGCAAGAATAATTTACAGTCACCATATTTAAATAGTAAAGACGAAGCTTACCTACATTGTAGATTGCATTTTTCAAACATTAATGCCTGAATGCAGGTTGTAGACGTTTTATTTAATTTTTAAAATTTGAAAACTTGAATGTTCGCATGTGGCTAAAACTTTGGGGCATTGTTAAGAAAACGCGAGAGTTCGGTTCTTCAAATCTATATGATAATTACAGTATGTCCAAAAGTGGTCATTGTAAAAACAAAGGAGGATTAGCATTGTGATCTGGGATGCGCATATGGCAGCTCAACATAAGCAGCGCTCATGAAAACTGCTCTAAAGAAATAATTACAAATAAAACAAGACTTCAAGAAGCTTAATCCCCCATAAAAGGAAGCCCAAAACAAACCAACTATCCTACCAAAAATGAGTCCAACTGCTGTACACATCGAAAAGTGGGAAAAGGCTGAATTAATACAATGAACAGAGCGGAAGGAATAGAGAAGAAGGAAGTACTGACACAAATGTGGCATTAAGAAGAGATGGGAGGGGGGAATTATAAATTTACATGTAATCAGCTTTACCTCCAAAGCTGAACACAGGAAATAAGTAACAGACCAGGGAACAAAGAAAAAAAATAGTCCCCCCAAGAACACATAAAGAGCCCTCGCGGAATGAGACAGTACTTAGTCTGTGCTGCATGGGAGAAACAGAAGGGAAAAAAGAAGGAACAAAGAGGCAGGGCTGACCACTTACAAGCAAGGATTTCTAAAGGACACTGAAACAAGCAAATCAAAAGCAGGGGGCTGGCTTTAAGCCAACATGAGAAATTACAGCAGGTGTCAAATGCTCGACCTAAAAATGGCATTCCTAAAATTGTAATACAGATGAATATATTTCAAAAGTAGTGCTCTGAAATCCTGCACATAGGCAGAACTAGTCAGTGGTTATGATTATTGATGGATTTTTCCCAGGTGTAGAAAAACACAATTTACAGAAATAATCCCCTGTATACCCGAACGAGCAGGGTCCTTTGGCAAAAATCCTAGATCTGCATAGCAAGGTTTTGGGTGTAGCAATGTTACATCACAATTGCCTTGGAAAGAAGCCATCTGCCACAAGGGAAGTTATACACAGATACCCAATATGGCCGTATGAGACTACGTGGAGTACATGGTCTGCTGAAAAAACGTGTTTTTTGTAAGAGCACTGTACACAGTGAGTTCTCCACAAACATGAATCCTTGGTCCAGACAGGGTCAACACTCTGCAGGCACTGACAGCCTTTAATAGGCATCAATAGATTTCCACAGATAGGGCCAGATGTAGGTAGCCAAATACCGGTCGGTAACGGCCGAAAATCGGTGTTTTCGGCCGTTACCGACCGGTATTTGAATATTGAGATGTAGGGGCCAAAAAAACTACTGAATAGGTAAATTTAACCATTCGGTAAAATCACAGAATCGGTAACTTTACCGAATCAGTAAATTTACTAAATCAGTAAATATTCCGAATCGGTAACTTTTCCGAATCAGTAAATTTACCGAATCGGTAAATATACCGATTTGGTAAATAAGAAATGGAAAAAATAGACTTTTGAGATGTAGGTGACCTCTAAAATACAGAATTTGCATGAAATTCGGTATTTAAGAGTCAGTATTTACCATGGATTGAAAGCAGGTGGTATCCAGGTGCAGGCTATAAAATAAGGCCCCAAAATGCAACAGTGTAACCAGAATGGCGGCATTTTACGTCATAGCAAGGCGGCTACAGCCACAGGCAGCAGGAGAGAGGGAATGGAGAAGGGAGGAGCAAATGTACAGGCAGAGGATAACACTCTTCCAACTGACTGAGCCAGAGATACTGCAAAGATACAGGCTACACCCCCAAACCATCCTGGACCTGATCAGGGACCTGCACCCACTCCTGGAGCACCCTACACCAAGGGCGCATGCCATCCCACCCCATGTGCAGGTGCTCTGTAGCATACACCTGCTCGCATTGGGCGTTACCAGAGTGTGATTGCTGCGGTAGGTGGGGTTAAGCATGGGCGAATTTTGCGAATTTGTGATCCGCAAATTTGCGGATTTGCGAATTCGCGATCCGCAAAATTTGCGAATTTGTGGATTTTTGTTTTGTGCGTGTTCGCGGGGTTTTTTGCGTTTTCGTGGGGTTTTTTGCGTGTTCGCAGGGATTTTTGCGTCTTCGCGAGCCCCTTGCATAGCGAAGTTACCCATGCAGTCGTTTATGGGAGAGGGAGAGAGAGATAGATAGATAGATAGATAGATAGATAGATAGATAGATAGATAGATAGATAGATAGATAGAAAGAGAGAGAAAGAGAGGGAAAGAGAGAGGGAGAGAGAGAACGAGAGAAAGAAAGAGAGGCCGCATCTCTGAAGGGCCAGATTCCTGAGTTGCCCCTACAGAACATACAGCTTTTTATTTTTAGCAAAATGCATATGAAAATTGTGCTGTAAAGCTCTCTTTTAGTTTAACCCCTCCTGACAACTCAAAATGGGTGTATTTGCCATCCTCTCCCTTCTTCCTGTTTTTTATATCTGTAAGTGCTTCCTGATGAGGTTTAATTCCTTGGACAAGTGCCTTGTTGCCTACTTGTAACTATTCTCTGACCCTGCTTCAAGGGTCAGAGCAGGGTCAGAGAATAGTTGCAAGTAGGCAACAAGGCGCCAGGAAGCAATTAGCAGCAGGTGTCCAAGTTGAAGTTAATTTGTTTGTAACCTTTCTGTAAAAGGTTACAAAGAAATTAGGTTCAACTTTTGCACCTGCTGCTGTAACCCTTGCTTGGCTGAAAATTCGTCCCCGCTGATTTGCGGATTTTACAGCGATTTCGCAAGATTCGCGGATCGCGAAATCGCGGAAAATCCGCAAATTCGCCCGCGAAACGGATTTTACGCCCACCCTTAGGTGGGGTGTCCCAGGGCTGCCCTTCCCGTTTCTTCCGCAAGTTCCTGGATGCCATGATGCAGAGAATGGAACATTATATCAGTTTCCCTGAAACTCATGCGGAACTGCTCAAGACCAAGACTGACTTTTACCAAATTGCACATTTCCCACACGTCATCGGTCCATCACCTGTTGTTTTTGCATATTCCGCCCTAAGTGCGCTGGGGATGCCCAGACGTGGGTCCCAGGCACTCCACACCACTGGAGTCAAGCTAGCCGGGCTGATGAGAGGTGTTACCTCGAAACCGGTCCGGTCCTCGGATGCTTGATTCCGTTCTGGGAAGGACATGGCTTTTGTAGTTCGGACTGGACTGTTCCCATGGGGCACAGGGTCAGAGCTGATTTGCATATCGCCATTGTCTAACCCAGGGTGGTGTGGAGTGCAAAAAACGATGGATTTGGGCCCAGATCTTTGGACTGGGGTGAGTGTGTGACATTGATCCACATTCGGTCCATCACCTCTTGTTTTTGCATATTCCGCCCTAAGTGCGCTGGGGATGCCCAGACGTGGGTCCCAGGCACTCCACACCACTGGAGTCAAGCTAGCCGGGCTGATGAGAGGTGTTACCTCGAAACCGGTCCGGTCCTCGGATGCTTGATTCCGTTCTGGGAAGGACATGGCTTTTGTAGTTCGGACTGGACTGTTCCCATGGGGCACAGGATCAGAGCTGATTTGCATATCGCCATTGTCTAACCCAGGGTGGTGTGGAGTGCAAAAAACGATGGATTTGGGCCCAGATCTTTGGACTGGGGTGAGTGTGTGACATTGATCCACATTCGGTCCATCACCTGTTGTTTTTGCATATTCCGCCCTAAGTGCGCTGGGGATGCCCAGACGTGGGTCCCAGGCACTCCACACCACTGGAGTCAAGCTAGCCGGGCTGATGAGAGGTGTTACCTCGAAACCGGTCCGGTCCTCGGATGCTTGATTCCGTTCTGGGAAGGACATGGCTTTTGTAGTTCGGACTGGACTGTTCCCATGGGGTACAGGGTCAGAGCTGATTTGCATATCGCCATTGTCTAACCCAGGGTGGTGTGGAGTGCAAAAAACGATGGATTTGGGCCCAGATCTTTGGAATGGGGTGAGTGTGTGACATTGATCCACATTCGGTCCATCACCTGTTGTTTTTGTATATTCTGCCATAAGTGCGCTGGGGATGCCCAGACGTGGGTCCCAGGCACTCCACACCACTGGAGTCAAGCTAGCTTGGCTGATGAGAGGTGTTACCTCGAAACCGGTCCGGTCCTCGGATGCTTGATTCCTTTCTGGGAAGGACATAGCTTTTGTAGTTCGAGCTGGACTGTTCCCATGGGGCACAGGGTCAGAGCTGATTTGCATATCGCCATTGTCTAACCCAGGGTGGTGTGGAGTGCAAAAAACGATGGATTTGGGCCCAGATCTTTGGACTGGGGTGAGTGTGTGACATTGATCCACATTCGGTCCATCACCTGTTGTTTTTGCATATTCAGCCCTAAGTGCGCTGGGGATGCCCAGACGTGGGTCCCAGGCACTCCACACCACTGGAGTCAAGCTAGCCGGACTGATGAGAGGTGTTACCTCGAAACCGGTCCGGTCCTCGGATGCTTGATTCCGTTCTGGGAAGGACATGGATTTTGTAGTTCGGACTGGACTGTTCCCATGGGGCACAGGGTCAGAGCTGATTTGCATATCGCCATTGTCTAACCCAGGGTGGTGTGGAGTGCAAAAAACGATGGATTTGGGCCCAGATCTTTGGACTGGGGTGAGTGTGTGACATTGATCCACATTCGGTCCATCACCTGTTGTTTTTGCACATCGGCTGTATTGATGGCACCCACATCCCAATATGCCCACCTGATGCCACAGAGTACATTTTTAGAAACAGGAAGTCATCCCACACAATAAATGTACAAGTAATCTGTGATTCCAAGTACATTATCACGGACATAGGGGCCAAGTTCCCAGGAAGTACCCTCAACTCCTACATCTTCAAAAACAGTGGGATCTAAACATGCCTGACAGCGGGGGAATTTGGCGAAGGATACCTGCTAGGTAAAAAACTGTGTGGCACTCTCTTGATAGATAATGCAGATGTATGTGTATGTGTGCCTGTGAGTAATGGCTTTCTCATTTTATAATAGGGGATAGTGCATATGCCGTCCGTTGTTTCATCCTGACACCCCACCTCAACCCTTCAACCCCCAGCCAGAGATGATACAATGTGGCACTAAATCAACCAGGAACATTGTGGAGCGCACCTATGACCTGTTAAAGAGCCGGTTCCGCTGCCTGCACAAAAGTGGAGGGGCACGGCAGTACTCACCAGTCATCTGCCGTAAGATTATTGCAACTTGTGCAATGTTGCGCAACCTTGCTGCTAAGAAGGGCACCGAGTTGGAATTGAGCGACTATGCAGACCATGATGATGAACATGCACTGCTTGAACCCAACACAGTAGGAGTTGCAACACCAACAGATGGCAGACACAGACGGGCAGAGATCACACACAACTACTTTTAAGTAAGTAAAGAGGCACAGCAAGGGGTTCAATGTTATAGACGTAGTTCAATGGGCACTACGGTAAATGTCAAAAGACACATCTGTGAAGTCCAAAGTGTGCCCAGCCTAACTGGGTGGACATGGGTTACCTCACCCTCACATGTCCACTGGAATTTTGGCAGCATTACTGTCTGCGCCCAAACAGAACACTGCAGGATGCCTGTGGTTGGGTTTGAACATTGTCTGTTGAGCCAGGGACTGTACTTTGGTGTCTGCTGCTCCTCCTAATTTCCGGTATAGGGGTGCTGCTCCTGCTACTGGTGTTATCCGTGTCCCCTAAACCTTCACCTCCTGCGGTGGCTGACTGGTTTGTCAGCAGCACTTCCATCGCTGTTGTAACTCTCCCCATCCTCCTGGTAAGATCTGTGTAGCAGTGCACCAGCCCCTCCTGCATTGCAACAGAACGGCGACAAAACAGTGAAGTTGCTGTTGCTAGACGGTGCATGGCCTTTGTCTGCTGTTGCATGCACTGCCTCTCCCTGCGCCTCTGTGTGCGGTCTTCATGCAGTTCATAACAAAGTGACATCAGTGCACCCACTGAGACATGTCCCTCACCCCATGCCCCTCATGCTACCCGCCATTGAGGTGATCCTCCGGTTCATGTTCTCCATGTTGCTATTCAGGTGGCGCATTTGTCGTTGTACTGCAGTAATTGCTTTTGGCTGCAGGCGCTGCACCTTCACCATCGTGGTTTCCAGCCCACAGAAGACACCGTTACCATGGCCACTTGTGCTTGCCTCCCGGACCCTACGGCGTCTTGTGCCTCTGGACACAGAAACAGGAGTGGACGGAAGACCAGCTATGTTTGCCTCCACTGGCCCATTTTGCATCTCACCCATCCTTTCCACATCAGAGGATGTTTGAAGTATTTGTAGCGGGGGAACATGATGCCTCCTGGGCCTGAAGAATTCCGACACCTCTGAGGCTGCTGATGGGGAATGTGATTGTGGGTCATGTTGTTGGGAGTCATGGAGCAGAGGCGATGATGGCTGTTGGATGGTGCCTGCCTCTGGTGTGGCAGCTGCATGTGTACTGGGTGCTGGAGGTGTTGCAGTGCTGGGCCCTGCATTCCTGGATCCTTCTCCACTCCTCTCCCTTTGGGGTGCCCTCTTCTCCCTCTCCTGCATAGTCTTGCGCGAAGTCTCTCCTGTGGACAGATATGGACAGTGGCTTAGTGGTGCTTTCACCGTGTATTTCTATATTAAATCACAATTCAGTCACACTATTTCATGGTCCTCCACTGCCTCTAATTGTATTTTGTGGCATGCCTGACATTCTTTCATGATGACTGCACTGATGTAAGTTCAAATGACTGCCACTCCCATAATGCATTGCTGGTGGATACTAAAACCTGTACTGGAGTTTTGAAACACACAGCCACATTGGGGGGTGAAAGAGCAGGCAAGGGGGGAGGAATGATGGACATGTCCCTTACCTTTCTTTGATGCAGCTCGGGCAGGGCTTTCAGCATCACCAATTCCAAATATGCTCTCTGGCTCCAGAGTGGACTCCACAAGCTCTTCCAGATCGGTAAGAGCAAGTGCCCTGTTCTGTCCTCCACCTGTAGCATTGGCCTCTTTTCTTTGTAAGGCCAATTTCTTTTTAGTGATGATCCTTAGATCATACCATCTTTTCTTTAAATCATCCAATTCTCTGGTTATCACCCCTATGGCGTTCACCTTAGCCTGGATCCCCAGCCAGGTATTCCTCTTCACAGCCTCTGCTACCTGCAGAGACTGTCTTCCAAACAGCTGGGTGTGGTGTTTTACTACCTCCTCTACCAGCACCTGTAGTTCACCTGTGCTGAACTTTAGTTTTCGTTTCCTGTCAGCACCTTCTCTCTGGGAGTCTTGTGGATCCATCCTGCACTTCTGCACAGCTCAGCTCAGTACAGCCAGTCATTGTATCACAGCTCTCCTGGATGTTCAGTTGGTCTGCACCTGCATGGGTGTGGCCACTTCCTGACTGTGGGGTGGGGTGGATGCACAGGATTGGTTGCTTCCTCTGTTGCTTGGTTGTGGGGTGGAGTGGAGGCACCGGATTGGTTGGTTCCTCTGTTGCTTGGTTGAGGGGTGGGGTAGGGTGGAGGCACATCATTGGTTCTTAGTCAATTTACTTGTTTTTCGTATCTCTGATTCGGTAGTTACCGATTCAGTAATTCCCATTCATCCCTATGGGCCTGGATGCCCATAGGGATGAATGGGAATTACCGAATCGGTAAATACCGAAACAGAGATACCGAATTTTACCAATTTGGTAATTTTTACCGATTTTTTACCTACATAACATTTTCGAAATCTAAAATAGCGAATTTTACCGATTCGGTATTTTAGATTTCGAAAATGTTATGTAGGTAAAGAATCGGTAAAAATTACCGAATTGGTAAAATTCGGTATCTCTGTTTCGGTATTTACCTACATCTGGCCCATAATCTCTACCCCCATATTATGCTTTGATGATGCTTCCCACTTAAATATTCCAACCAAAGGAAGTCACTGAGTCAATGGTTCTTTACCTGTATTCCTCTGGCCCCTGCGGATCTGTAAGGCTTACTCAGGCAGTCCAAAATTGTTTGAAAAATGTAATAATATTAGCTGATTAATAAAGCACATATACATAATAACATATGCATTAAAAAGATACATTTTAAATAAGTTTTCAAACACTGTGTACATGTGTCAGGAATTTGAATTTCGGAGGTAATAATTTAGTTGGTATCCTTAGCTTAATTTGTGGTGGAAGCACAAGTACAACAAACAGAATCTAGTTTAGCTAATTGAAAGCCTAAATTGAAGAGCACGTGTATATATCCAGACCAAGAAAGAACATGGATTAGAAACTAAAAAGACAAAGAGATATGTCATAGTCTAGCATATCTGTTGGTGTTTTAGATACAATACATTTTGAAAAGCTCCAACCTTCCCATAAAAATTTAACTTTTGATTTCTGCATATGTTTTTGGTTTGAGAATTAAATACAATATTCCATAATACGTGCATTTATTTGCTGTACATTTGTGTCTGTAATTTTCGTAATGTTTTGAGGTTCAAATCATAGATATTGCTTAGGTGGGGGTATCAGCCTCTAGGTTGATTCAGAGGAGGGCCACAGAAGTGTAAAAGTTAAGAACCACTGAACTATATTATTCACAAGATTGTTCTGAGAGATATGAACTCCTAGATCAGTCGGAGTATGCCTCAAGTTTCCAGATGACTTTTGTTTGATGCAAAAAAACTGAAATAAACAATGATGTATGTAGCAGATACATATGTTAGCGTTAATTAATTATAGGATTTCATGTATATTATGGAAAGATAATCATCTGGTCAAACTAAAATGGATGGCAAAGAAAATTGCGAGCATCAACAACATTGTGTAAACATAAATCCTAGTTTATATGAGTTCCTGAAATACTTGCACTATTATTTCTCAGCAAGAGAACAAATTTAATTTTACCTTTTGCTTAGGCTTCTTCATTCCAATGCCCAAGCCCTCACCAACAAGAGTATTCCTCCGAGGAAGATCAGATTTGAGATTCACTGCATGCTTCTCCAAGTTTTCCAGTGCTGTCTGTTTAAAGAATATAATGCAACAATACTTGTGTTAACTTTACCTTTAAGACTAGCAATAAAGGTCTTTGCATTTCAACTTACGTACAATGGAAATTCTGAAATTGTCCAACAGTAAGCCTCCACACACATCACTCTCCTCAATTGTGATCCAGAGACTGTCCAGGAAAAATTGTGAGCTGGCAGGAAGTGGGGAGTGTAAGACATTTTGCTCACATGGCAATGTTAGAGCATAGAAACTTGCTGCACATTCAGGATAATATCTTAAGCAATAAACATGTCTATTTGGGATTGGGAGGTAATGGAAAATTTTCGGCTACTAGCACCTGCGCTAAATCCGAAGAGCAAAGAACGATCCATCCGTAGAACTTCTTACAAGTATTATTCTTATTATAGAAGATTATCAGTCAGTGGCCAGAGTATACTATCTTTATGGAGAGACACCAGGCTGCCAAAGTAACTTTGCAGACTTCGTGTGGAAGGTCGAAAGGTGTTGACAGTCGCTACTCAATTTCCACACATGATGGCAGAGCATAGACAAGTTCCGGTGGAGAACACTCCCTGCTGCTGAAACAGCAGATCCTTCTGAAGGGGCAGCCTGATCAAAGGACCGCTGGCCATGCTCAGCATCCTGTGATACCAAACTGTCTGAACCCACTACAGACCCACAAGGATGTCTTGGGCCTGGTCATTCCTGATTTTTTTGAGAGCTCTAGACAGGAGTGGTATGGGCTGAAAGGCATACGCAAGGCCTGAGGTCCACTCGAGATGAAAGGGGTCTCAGAGTGAGAGTTGCCTTTGAAACTCCAGAATGCAAAACTGTTGACATTGCGCATTCTCCGCTGTAGCGAACAGATCTAACCAAGTGTAGGAGCTGTCCGTCTATATAGTACACTAGAAGGAAGTGCACTGTGTAGAGGGTCCAGTGGATCCCCAATGGGCTTACAGAGGCTAAAGTAGATAAAACAAACACTCTCTTCTGTGGTAGTGTGGGCAATCAGTTAGGCTTATCAGAAGGTAGTGCTAAGCATTTGTTGCACTCACAAAGGCAATTAATGAGACACACTCAAAGAATAAATCCGAGGCCAAATTAGAAAAATAACACTTATTTTGATATATTTTGTAAAATCAAGAACTTTGTTCAAAAGTTAGTACTGTTTGTGATAGAATTTTTTACAGGTAGGTAAATAGTTCATACCCATGCACGTTTACACACAATTCAATCCCATGGAAGGAAAAATCATAAATGCAGAACAGTAGGCACAGTTAGTTTCATGAGTACACCTTGTGGGTTTCGAATTGTAGTGGGCCAAGGTACAAAGTACTACCATCAGGTCTTTGGGAACGGACCAGGTTTCACCGGGAGCAGGGTGCTGGTGAAGTTGCAACTGGTGTGCTACGGAGAAGGTGGGGGGGCAACCTGAAAACAAGCTGCCTGTAGGCTGGAGTTACAAGGGGTCTTGAAGCAGAGGGCACAGCCGGTTCTTCGTAACCAGACTGGGCAGCTCGGATGCAGAATGGTTGGGGCAACTGGGTTGGATGACCAAAGATGCTCTTAGTGATTAGGGGCTGGCAGGGGCAAAAATCAGGAAAGCTGTGCCCCTCACAAAGTGGGTCTCAGTGATGCTGACGTCCTTCGATGGCTGCTCGGTCGTGGTGCAGTGAGAATATGGATTAGACTCAATGTGGATGTTTGGTGCAGGGTGTCCGGTACCCCAGGGTTAGTGCTGCATGACTCTGGTTGGTTCAGGTGTCTTCAAACTTGGTATAGAGACAGATCTTACCTTCCAGAACACAAATTCCTTCTCCTGGTCATCTTAGGCATCTTCTGCATCTGTCCAACTGGGGTGATACAGGGCAATGGACTGAACCCTGCTTGTCAGTGCCTGTGGGATGTAAGGGAGTAGCTCCTCTACACCAAGGGAGACTGTAGGCAATTATTTAAGTGCTAGCAGGCTAACCAAGACTTTGGTAGTTCTCCAGCTTACAGGATGAGTCTCTCTGTCAAAATTGTCTAGAGGAGTGCGAGCAAGCAGGGCACTGTGCCAAATGTTCTTCTGCATTTTCCCCCAGGCAGTAACTCATCCTTCTTCTTTTGTCTTGGGTTCAGGGGTGCCCCCTAAATACTCAATTTAGGGGAGTTACAGGGAGTGACAGGTAGTAGCTAATGGGCTACTTACATGTAGGATTTCTAAACCTTTCTGTGGGAAGTGGGCAGAACCTTGACTCTAAAAGGCTGATTCCTTCCAAAAGTAAAAGGAGCCATTTGAAAATGTGGGGTCCACATCAGCTAGTCCAGCTTCCGGGTGGTGTTGGCTTGGTGTGGGCACATCTCCTAGTCGTACAAATTTTCCCGCCGGTCTTGTTGCTCAAAAGGGGGGTCAGGACATGGGGGTTGGCATCTCTGCTCTGTGGAGAGGCCTGGGTTGCATAATAAAGGCGGCAGGGCCTTTGAAGATTCCTGCCCTGGATTGCAGCTCCTGTGTGGAGGAGATGAAAACACCTCTGTCTAGAGCAGGCATTGTTCCCGTCTTCTGAGAGTGATAGCTCTGACATCAAGATGTCAGAAACGTATCTAGGTTGGCTGGCTTGTTGAGACTAATCAGTCAACACACTAGTTGCCGGTAAGTTTTCAGGGGGCACCCCTAAGGAACCCTTTTGGTGCATTTCTAAATAAATCCAACTCTAGCATCAGTGTGGTTCTATAAAGACGAGATGTTTGATACCAAAAATCTGTGGGGTATAATGAAACCATCATGTAGCTAGGAAACTCGTAATAATGGATGTCCATTTCATGTATTCAGTATGACCTTACTGTGCACTTGTGGCATCTAAAATTGAACTTTAGATACCACAGGGACATACCACTCTCATAGATATGCCCACACATCGGTGTAGTGCACCTTGCCTTAGGGCTGTACGGCCTGCTGTGGAGACTGACTTAGCTATACCACACGCAGTGCATTACAGGCATAGCATGCAGGGAGGTGTACCATGTAGACTTTGCACATTCTGTACACCAAGACATGCCGGCTGCAATGAAAATTTGCATGCGCTTGGTGAGAGATCCCATAGGTTGGTACCATTAATGCTGCAGCCCTTACGGGCCCTCTTTAGACCCAATGTCCTAGGTACAAGGGGTAATATATAGTAGGGACTTACATGGATATTAAGGTGGTGCCAATTGTGGAATAATGGTACAGTTTAGGGAAAGAACACTGGTATTGGGGACCAGGTTAACAGGAACCCAGGACACTTTGAAGTCAAAGTTGCATCAGATACCAGCCAAAAGGTGTGTATTTGTGTATTTGAGCTTATATAGCGCACAGCTACCCGCAGTGGGTGTCCCGGCGCTTGCTTAGGGAACCCGTCCTGGTATTCCCCTGTGACATAACCCCAGCAGGGTATCCACAAGGTGAAAGCCAGGCATCCCGCCGCGAGGGGCCGTTGTGGAGATTAAGCAAGCTATTGCCCAGAGTCGCAGAGTGTGAACCCGTGAGTCGAGAAGGCACCGGAGTGAGAATTATCGAGTCCGTGGAATTTTTAGCCCAAGACCCGCCGAGGCGGGGAATTGAACCCTGGTCCAGGGCTGATCTCAGCTTCCGGGTCTGCCGCCTCTAACCCCTGAGCCACACTTCTCCAAAAGGTGTGGGGTAACCATGGCAAAATGGGCACATTCCTGTACAACCCTCCTCCCCCCAATGAATGAGGATGAGACCATCCTTTCCCAAGTGAGTCTTGATTGTCTAAGTGGAAGAACCTGGAAAGCCCATCTGCATTGGCATGGTCAGTCCCAGGTCTGAGTTCTACTTTAAAGTTCATTCCCTGTAGTATGATGGACCACCTCAAAAGTTTTGGGTTTTCACCTTTCATCTGCATGAACCATCTGAGAGGTCTGTGGTTGGTTTGAAAAAGGAAGTGAGAGCCAAACAGGTATGGTCCCCACTTCTTCAGGGACCAAACCACAGCTGAGGCTTCCCCCTCCAAGGCACACCACTGATGTTCCCTGGGGAGAAACCTCCTGCTGATGAAAGCAACAGGGTGGTCATGGCCATCATTGTTGGTTTGAGCTAGAACAACTCTATCCTTTGCTCAGAGGTATCGGTCTGTGAAATGAAATGTCTAGAGTAATCTGGAGCTTTGAGAATGAGTGTTGAGCATATTGCCTCTTTCAGGGTGTCAAAAACCTTTTGACAACTAACTTTCTAGTTTACTTTCTTGGGCATCCTTTTTTAGGTAAATTCTGTGAGGGGTGCCACAATGGTATCATGTCCCTTCACAAACCTCCTGCAATACCCAGTCAAGCCAAGGAATGTCCTGACGGGTATATGAGTGGTTGGAGGTTCCCATTCCAGAACTCTCTGGCTCTTAGGCTGTAAAGGTTAAACTTGGCCTCCAACTGCATGTTGGCCCAAGTATACAACAGCGCCCTGCCCTATCTGGCATTGGGCTGCCTTGATAGTGAGGACTGCAGTCTGCAGGGCCTTCAAAACCTTGCCATGGTGGTCTAGGTGATCCTGCAATGTGGGGCGATAAACAGCAGTATTGTCTAGAAATGCTGCACTTTAAAGCTTTTAGCAAAGCCAGGACTTAGTTCACCAACATTAAGAAGGTGTCATGGGCATTCTTTAAACCAAAATGGCAGAACAGTAAACTGATCATGCCCATCTGGGGTCAAAAATGCTGTTTTCTATTTGGCTCCTTGGGTAAAGCCAATCTGCCAGTACCCTGATGTTAAGTCAAAGGTACTGAGAAACTTAACTACTCTAATTTTGTCTATCAACTCATCAGCTCTGGTTATGGGGTGGGCATCTGTTTTAGTGACAGCATTAACCCTAGGCGTGAGCTTGCAGAGTCATACTTTGCAGAAATTCACGGATTTACCAGAAAACTCTGTGAAATTCCGCAGTGTTCCATGCCCTGGCAGGGACCTTCCTTGCTTGGTCTCACTATGTGCGTCTGTGGGATGTGTGGAACTCCTGCGTATTAAGGCCTCCTACCTGAGCCTCCTCCTTTACTTGATGGATGCTGCACCATTTATCCATGGCGGTGGAGCCCGGCCGTTCTTCTTTCCTAGCCGTGTGACATGCACACTGCAATTCTTGCTTGCCTCTGAGTTGGGGTTAGCTGAGGCACTCACTAAGCTGGCTGAGAGCGGCTCCTGCATTGAATTCTTTCCAAGCCAGGGCAGCAGAGGCTCAGGCTGGAAGAGCAGGAAGCCTTCAGGGGCAGCTATGATGTATGGATGACGTTACAACGCAAACTATTACAATGCATACCTCTACAACGTGGTTTTTACAATGCAACTTCCATTATAACGCAAGGCAGTACAACGCATGTTCCATTACAACGAAAATTACTATTCTAACACCGCCAGGTGCTTACCTCAGGGAAGATGCTGGTCAGTGAGGGATATGCGTTGTAATGGCATGCAATGTAATGGTATAAGTTGTATTGGAACTTGCGTTGTATTGACTGCGCTGTTCTGTGGTTTTTATTCAGGATTTAGAAGTTGCAATTTAAAACCACTTTTGCTCGAGTATGGTAATGGATTGCATATTGCTGCTATGAAATATCTGCCGGAATTAAATGATGCAAGGGTTTGTCTTAATGTAGCACTTTTCATTATTATTGAAAATAACACACGCAAAACGTCTTGTTGCCCTGTGACTCCAATCAGTCCAAATTAGGTTTGTACCCCCCTTCTAAATATTTAAAGTGTATTTAGGTGTGATCAATGATTTTTAAAACGTGTATTGAGCATGGTCTTGTATAATCTTTTATAAATCGACTCCTATTCATGTGTATTACATACAACTTTTATTCATGTATACTTTTTTGGTTGTTTTAAACACGCTGAATGAAGTTTTGAATTGACAATTTTGTAAAGGCATTCCATTGTAATGCCTGCGTTGTAATGGATCTTTCCAGCTAGCACAGACTGGTGGCTGGCTGCACACCTGTTGATAGCCAGCATTTGGGAAGTAAGTTCTCCTAGACTCCTCCCAGTCCCAAGTGGCACCCTTAAACTCTGCTTCACTGTGTGTGCAGAGTTTTTGAAAACTTTGCACTCCAAATGGAGTGCAGAGTTCTAAAACTCTGCAAACTCCACTGGCGGAGCTGAGTTAACTGCCCACCCTTTTACAGCATTAAGACCTCAACACGAGGGGGCGTGGCTCAGGCACCGATGGGGACGGCGGCGTGAGTCGAAAACTCTGCTCCTGACCCCGGATTTCATCCTGCTGAAAAGTCCTGAGAGCGGCTACCGGCGATGATCCAGTTATAGGAATGCCGGGGGCACATCCCATGATTTGTTTTCGCGGCAGCGGAAGGCTCCGTGAAGACGTTTGGGCTGGACGACGGAGCAGCGGTCCACGATGCAGGCTCGTAAAATGGCGGAGGCCGCCGTCAGATCAGCCTGAAAATCGTCAGGGCGCCTGGGGCACGGACTTTGCCTGAGCGATTATTGCACAGAGCTACATGGCATTACTGGTGAATCCGTACCAGGGACCGGAGAGCTGATGCTACTGATCGGGATACATTGGACTCAGCAGCCCTGAGGGAGACCCATGGTGCATCCTAAGATGGCGGCCACCGGTGCGGTCCCTTGAGGGCCGCTGCTGTGCAGGACGTGCAACCGAGGGGACGCATAGGTTAGGACACAGCAGAGGTGTTAGAGGATCAGAAGAGTGAGGGACCTGACCGGCTGCTGCATTGTGGAATCCTGATCCGGTGGTCCGTGCACCCGAGGTACGGGGCATGGGCTGCTGATTGCCGTCTACCGATGCCTGGTGGACCCGGACACCCTTGCGGGGAGACTGATTGCCCGATCTGCGGCCAGAGTAGAGCTGCGGGTGACACATAACTGGCGACTGTGTCCTCAATGGGGCCCTGGGAGGTGTGAGCTTTGGACCTCCGCCCGGACCTACGAGAGTGAAAACCGCCGTGGGGTTACGGCATTGCACCGGCAATGAGGGCGGACTTCCTGGGGTGAACGCTGAGCGATGTAGCCAAGCCACCACAGCACGGATCGCCCTGCTTTGCCCCGAGCCCAGATCACTGAGGGAGCCTGGGGATGAATTGAGGAATAAGAGGCCGGAAAGCGCTGACGGAATCTGCTTTGAGCTGATTGTTGACTCACTGGCCTCGCATGTCTCACGCATCCTGAGGGCGGGTGCGGTGGACTTATTGGAGGTGAGAGGAGAGTGGGTGCTGCCTCCTAGGGCCAAGGCTGAGCGTGCTGGATCGCAGGAGCTGAGAAAAGGAATTTTAGGCATACAAATGATAGCAGAGCCTGGTTCTGTAGGTCGAATGGCGCGCTGAGCCTGCAGAGCTCCCATAAACTTGAACGCTTGTGGAGGGAGGTGCGCGAGATATCCGCCTTGATTTGGGCACATTGACAATAGAGCGGGAGCGGACACCGGGTGCCTGAAGGTCTTTTGCCCCTAGAGTTGAACCGGGGTGTGGTTACTGAGGGCGCTCAGGGCTGAATGCGCGGCCGACCTGGAGCTGTAAACCGCTGTTGAGCACTGAACTGTGCGACCTAGCGTAGATTAAAGGACACTGTTGTCTATTCCGGCCCGGACACTCCTTGGGTGCTCTCTGTAGTGTGGACAGCTCCTGTTTGTGGGTTGAACGGACTCTCTAGGGCATAATGAAGCCAAAGATAAAAGCGGAGGATGCTGGGGAACAAACTGATGCCCAGGACGACAGGGGAAGTGGTGAAGGCTCAGGGGTAGAACGTAGGCTGAACGAGCGTTTGGACAAAATTCTAGAGGCGATCACGGCGTCAAAGGAGTCCTTGCATAATGACATCTCGCAGGTTGCGACAGGACTGGGACTCTTGTAAGCCGACCACTCGAAGTTGGTGGACAGGGTGAAGGAGACGGAGCTGGTGATTCAGGACCTGAAGCCAGCAGTGGTGACGGTGGAACGCAAATCGGAGGATGCCCTGCAGCGCCTGGCGACGCTGGAGAAGAGGACCGAGGATGAAGAAGTCGAAACCGACGGAACAACGTGAGTGTAGTCGGTTTGCCCGAGAAAGTTTAGGGGACGGACATGGTGGCTTACTTGGAGAACTGGTTCCGAACGCAGGTTGCCCCGGAGGGCCTTTCCCCCTTTTTCACGCTGGAACGGGCGCACAGGGTCCCGGTCAAGCCACCCTTACCGGGCCGACCACCTCGTCCTGTGGTCGCTAGAGTCCTTCACTTTAAAGATAGGGATTTATTGATCCAGAACGCATGCACGAAGGGGCCCTTCAAGGTGGAGAACGGCACAGTCACGCTCTTCCCGGATTATACGCAAGACGTGCAGCGTCATAGGGCCTCCTATCTAGCCGTCAAGAAGTAACTCAGAGATGAGGGGATCCAATACTCGCTGTTGTTCCCAGCTAAACTGCGAGTCATTCTGGATGGATCGACCCACTTCTTCCTGACCCCTGACGACGCCTGGAAGTGGCTGGAATCGTATAGGGCAGGTACTGATCGCAGGGGCAGAGGGGATCGAGGACAACCAAAACCGCCAAGGCCACGCAAATCGCAACATATCCGGAAGTTGAACAAAAATCAACAGGCCCTTCTGCAGGCGCAACTGGCAGCTGACAAGCAGGGCGCTCTGGCGGCAACGGCGGCGATAACGGGGTCACAGAGAGGGGAATCGAACAGGGGTTCCGACTCGGATGAGGACAAGAGACAATCGGGGGTTGAATTGTCGGATGTAGACAGTACCATGGGACCGGAGGTGACACCGAGGTCGGCGGATGATCTGTAGACATTCTATACCACATTATGCCTATGGACTACATTCTGAGGGGATGGAGCCCCTGGTAACGTATCAGATTGTTATAGCTGAACATGCTGCTTCTTGGGGTTGTAGGGCTGGAGGCTGGGGCTGGAACGGCTGACCGCCGGGGCTGAACCACATCCCTATTTCCCTTAAGGCAGCCTGTAGTGACTACTGCAGGGTAGTACAATATGTTTGTTGTGACTGTTTGGATGGTGATAAGCGTGGCTCAAATCCACCCGAGTGACTTACCACACTCACCTATAGTTACTCAGTAAGAAGTCAGCCGGACAGTGGAGAAGAATAAACAAGGTAATTTTATTAGGCCGCAAACTCCCATATGAGAGGGCCCTGTCCGACCTCACCCCTAAGAGTGCGCCGAGAGGACTGACTCATCTCATCACAGTAATACATTATATCATGGTACAGCAAAGTAAAACACGCCCATACTGGAAAAGTACTGAACCCCAGAGAGGGGAACAATGGCCTCACACAAGAGGCATCTGCACCTGCAAGAGCAACATTTGGTTATCTCTGCCCAAGGCCGCGGAGCCGGGCCTCAGCGTCTCCAGAACATGAGAACATTACAGATAAGAAACTTGTTAGTTTCGGCCACAGTTAGCTAAGAAACGAAAAACTGCTGCATTAGGGTTTTTCCTATTCCTACGGGAGGGGGGATGAGCGAGTGCGACTCGCACACATAGAGGAACATCCAAAATGGTGGCACACAAGCTAAGCTAAGAAAACTGAACATCACCACACGCATAAATGAATAGTACTATGAATAGTAGAAACGCAAAAAGGCACAAGTGAATACGTCATTAGTTAGACACATGATGCTAACTCACATATGTAAATGACAGTGGGCGGGGCATCAGAAAATGAAACCTATCAGACCCTCCTTTTAGCATCATTTGGCTAACTGGAGCGTAGCCTTTATTAACTAAAAAGGTAGGGTCTGTACACACCATACTAAGGGCGGGGAAACACTTAAATCAAAAATATCATCATCAATGAGCATCAACCAACGAATGTCAGGAAGTTCTATTGCATTATAAACAGGATATTGACCAGTCGCCTGTTTAGGAGACCGCAAATTGCTGGCAAACATTGAGCAACAAGGGGGAAGACAATAAATGCAAAAGCAACAAGTCAGTAACACACCCACTACTCCTACAACACCCATTAGAATCTTCCAACCCCAAGAGGAGAAAACGCCCCACAGCCACCCTTGTAGTGACCATGTCCCAGTGTCTTGATGAAGTTCAGTCGCTAGTCTATGAAGTTTCTGCACCGCTAAGTTAACAGTGGGGGCTGAATCAGGAATATATACGCAGCAAGACGTCCCGATGGCGCGGCAGGCTCCACCCCTATCAGCTAGGATGACGTCAAGCACCATCCTGTTTTGAATCGTAAATAATCTCATAGCCTGCATCTCGACAGACATATTAGCTGCGATGTCTGCCTCAGTGTTCACTACTTTCTCAATTACCCTCGATAATCTACGGATAGCCCTACTGTTAAATATTGGACCCCAGAACGGCAGTAAACCTTTAGAAAAATCTGTCCACTGTTGTAGAGAGGTGTCTGTCTGATCCACATCCTCAACTTGGAGTGCCCTCCTTATGCGCTGCACAGGCATAACAGCAAACCTATGATGAGTCTTATGATAGTCTGAGGGTGCTACATAGACATGTGGGAGCAGATAGGCCAGGTAACAGACCCCACCCCAACCCTCAGGCAGCCACAGGTACCCATTGTCTCTGCAGACAAAGTAAATATTTGGAAGGGTAACTAAAGAAGGACTAAGAGGCAGGGGGATCGATGCAGTCACATTGCAAGAACTGTTCCCAACTTTTATAGGGCCCCTCCCTATGATACAAAAAAATGGTGAAGGCCCAACGACTGCTAAGGGCAACAAGGACTGGCTGCTACCATTTGTCGCAGCTGTCCAAGAGAAGAAGTAGGCATAGGCCGTACTCGCATTGTCATGGTAGATCCTCTATTGGGTAGTCGGGGTCTAGAAAATCGGGTTGCTGGAAATATTTCACCATACCAATCAGTGTGTACCACCCCACACAACTATTCACAGGTGTCAAAGGAAGTGCTAAAAATCTATCCTTTTTATAAGCAGCAGAAGGTAGCAACCCACAAACCCAACAATCGGTCACATTATATACTGCATGAGCATGATGTAGAGTCTTAATAAAAACATTATCTCGATAACCTTTTTGCAGGCATTGTTCACCATAATCAACAGTAATCATATTGTGTTCAGGAATGGCAGAAGGTGTGGGAGCAAACATATGTATGGGATATGCTTTGTCCAGAAAAAACAATATTCCAAGGATCAGCATGAACGCAATAATCAGTATTATGACGGCCACAATTTTTCCTTTACGTGGTAAAGCTAACCATGAAGAATCAGGCTCTGGTCTGCGAGGAGCTGCAAAAGGCTGCTACTCCTCTGGGACTGGACGGCCAAAGGGGTACATTTTTCCCTAACTAAAATCAAAAAGAAAAACTAAACTGAAAATGTAAAATAGTTCCAGTCACTCCGAAACCGGCCAGAGGGGTT
The DNA here is from genome assembly GCF_964263255.1 of Lissotriton vulgaris. Classification (NCBI taxonomy): domain Eukaryota; kingdom Metazoa; phylum Chordata; class Amphibia; order Caudata; family Salamandridae; genus Lissotriton; species Lissotriton vulgaris. The sequence goes on from NC_141686.1 coordinate 121,171,030, forward strand.
CTTCAGCCCTAAAAAGGGATCTTCTTCCCTGTGTCCGTTAAAGTCTCACAGGCAGACTTCTATTGTTCCTTCCCTAATCCCTCGATGGAGTCGCACAACTGCAGCCACTCAGGAGCACTAAATCTGGGCCCAAACACAGCTCTAATGTCCGTAAAACAAAGTCTCGATCATGCACCAGGGCTCTTACCAGCAGTCCATCCCTAACTCTGAGCTATTCTGCAAACATTGTCCACACCTGTTCCCTATCTAAGCCCTTCTTCCAGGGCTCAGTCCTTCATATTTTTCTCCTTTCTGGGACGCAGATTATAATGAGTGCTCCCTCGCACTTCAGGATCTGTGAACAGAATGGGGAGGTCTCTGGCAAAAACTGTATCCCCTGATGCTTGCTCACTGTGATCAGGGGAAACCTCGGAACTTGCAATCGGATTCGGCCTCTTATTTCTCGTACTCAGCTCCTCACACCTCAATGAAGCATCAGAGAAGGGAGCGTATCTTGGGACCGTTTCGCACTAGTGATCAGCAACACCGCCTCTCACCTATTCATCATACGGCAGTGGTAGCGGGACACATTTGACATGTGATGCATGCGTCCATGCCTTCTGACCCTCAACTCGAAGTGCGGTGCGGGTGGTAAGGAGCACTTGCCTCGGCTCCAACCACCTTGGTTCCAAACAGGACTTCCGTTGATACTTCTTTACGACGACCCAGTCCCCGGGTTGTTTGGTGTATCCAGGCCCCTCCGGCAACGGCTTCAGGGTGTCTGCTACCTGCTGATGAATAGAACGGAGATCTTTAGTCAAAGCATACAAGTAGTCTATCAACAAAGGGTATTCTATTTCTGAAAAACATTTTGGCCTCGGGACCCCCAACACGTTGGCGGGGCGGCCGAAGACAACTTCATGCGGTTAAATGCCTGTTTACTCTGTTGGAAAGCAAAGCCAAGGGAAGCGCGTCTGGCCAACGTAGCCCTGTACTCTCTTGTATTTTGGCCATTTTTAATTTGAGTGTGCCGTTGAACCTCTCCACTAGACCTGCAGCTTGGGTGTGTTGAGCTGCGTGAAATTTCTGGGAAATCTGTAGTCCCTTACATATTTGTTTCATCAACTCAGCATTGAAGGACTTGCCGTTATCACTCCAGATCACCCGGGGCAAGCCATAACGGGAGAAATACTCCTTTATCAACATCTTAGCTGTTGAAATGGCCGTGCAATCTTTAGTTGGGAAAGCCTCCACCCACCTACTAAAAGAGCATACCACCACCAGGACATATTTGAGATTATTAATCCTCTCCATTTCAATATAGTCCATCTGAATCACCTCAAAAGGGAAAGAAGGAGGAGCAAAATTGCCCACCAGAACAGGAGTTCCTTTTCCAGGATTATGTCTTAAACATGCCATGCATTGTCGCACTAAATGCGTAGCCACCTTGGATATATTATTGTTGCTCCACACTGGGTCTAACAATTTGCATATCCCTTCGCACTAATATGGGATGGCCCATGAGCCATTGTCACCACTGGGAGGAGATATGCGTCCGGTAGTAACCATCGTCTTTTGTCTGACACATCCATCCAACATTCATCAGAGTCCAACCGCCCCCCACCATCCTTCCATGTCCTCAACTCACCCTCAGTCGCTTTTTCTTGTATGTTCCTCACACTCTGCACAGTATCTGCGAACATGTTAACATCTGGTACCCACCTAGCTGGTCCTGCCACAAACATTCGTTGGAGTTTCGTCCTAGCTGTCTCCTTAGCTGTCTGGTCTGCAAATGCGTTACCCCGTCCTACATCATCCACCACTGCTTTGTGTGCACTACACTTTATCACAGCTAATCGTCTGGGGAGTGTCAATGCTGTCAGTAGTCGTAATATCAATGGGACATTTTGAATTCTCTGTCCATGTGATGTCAAAAACCCCCGTTCCGCCCACAGTCGCCCATAACTATGAGCCACGCCGAAGGCGTATTGGCTGTCAGTGTAAATATTCACTTCCAGTCCTTCACTCAATTCACACGCTTGCATCAAAGCTATTATTTCTGCGGCTTGAGCCGAATGATATGGAATCCTAGAAGTCTCCACCACTGTTTCTAATGTTGAATTTGCGTATGCTGCAGTTGAAGTACCATCTGCAAGTTTAAAACAGGACCCATAAACATACAGTTCCCCATCAGGATCGTCTAGGGGTGTGTCTGTCAAGTCTATTTTTCCCTTCGTCTCTTCCTCTGTCCGAAACAAGCAATCATGGACTTCATCGTCCTTTTTATCTGAAGGGATGGGTAGCAAAGTGGCTGGGTTCAGAGTGGCACATCTTTTAATCGTAACATGGAGTTTAAACAATGTCTTTTCGTAGCCAGTAAGACGAGCACTAGTTAAATGCTGCGTCTGTGTTCTATTCAATAGGATGTCAACAGCATGCGGTACCATTACTGTGGGGTCCGAACCCAACACGAGCCCCGCCAATTGTCTAATAGAGACCGCAGCAGCCGCTATAGCCCTTAGACAGCTCGGCAGCGCTCTCGCCACATTGTCAAGCATAGCGGAAAAGTAAGCGCAAGGTCTCTGTTTCCCGCCAAAACATTGTGTTAAGACAGACAACGCGCAACCTTCCGCCTCATGCACATAGAGCACAAAAGGCTTATGGTAATCAGGTGTTCCCAGAACGGGTACAGAACACAAAGCAGTTTTTAGTGACTCAAAAGCTTCCTGACATGCTGGAGTCCAGGGTAGGGGTTTGCGCATCTCCTTAGTAGTCAGATACAGTAAGGCATAATTGGGTATCCACTGGTGACAATACGAGGTTATGCCCAAAAACGGGCACACCTCTCGCTGCGTGTTAGGTACAGCCATGTTAGTTATCGCCTTTATGCGCTCCGGTGTCAACCTCCTCCCCTCCTTCGATAGGAGATGACCTAAGTAGGTAACCTCCTGTCGACAGTATTGAAATTTAGGAAGGGACACTTTGTGTCCCTTGTGAGCCAAGTGATGTAACAATTTAACCGTAGCATCCCGACACCCATCCTCGGTGTCTGATGCAATGAGAATGTCATCCACATATTGTAATAAGACATTGCCTTCAGGAAGTTCCAAATCATCCAACTGAGCTTTCAAAGCCTGACTGTAAATGCTGGGGCTCTCTATATAACCTTGAGGAATTCTACAAAATCTAAAACTTCGGCCAGCCAATGAGAATCCGAAGAGGTAACGGCTATCTTCGTGCACAGGAATACTGAAGAAAGCATTCTTCAGGTCCAGGACAGAAAAATATTTATCCGATGGGGGAATCATCGTTAGAATTGTGGTAATATCAGAGACTACCGGGTACTGGGGCTCAACCACCTGGTTAATGTGGCGTAAATCAATCACGAATCTGTAAACATCAGGTGCATCATCACTGGCGTCGGCTGACTGTCTTTTAAGAATCGGAAGAATAGGACTATTACACCTGTTAGAGTCCATTTCTTCCACAACCCCTGATCGGATCAAATCTTGTAATATCTGCAACAGAGCCTTCTCACCATCTCTAGATATCTTGTACTGGGGTATTCTCGGCAGTCGAGCCCCTACCTTAACTTTGATGGACACAGGGGCAACATCCATTTTTCCCACATCAGTATCACTACTAGCCCACAAGCTCTTTGGGATCTCGCCAAGTTCAGCTGGCAGAGGCTCATCTTTAGAAAAACACTGCTGTGCACGTGCGACAGTGGGACCCATGTGAGGTATACACCATCTGGAGAACAATACATGGTGGAATTCAATCTCTTTAACAAATCCAAACCCAACAAATTCTCACCACAATTGGAAGTCAAAAGAAATTGAGAGTCAACAGTAAAAGGACCAATCGTTAGAGCAAGAGGTTTGGAGATGGGGCTTATCACCGGAGTACCTGAGAACCCTACGGAGATATTATTCTTGCCAGACAGAGCCGCCCCTGGGACCTGAGAATGTGCCACCAAACTTTTCATAGCACCCGTATCCACTAAAAATTTCTGAGGGGACCCCGACAAATCTCATTCAATCAATCAGGAGTTTGTTAAAGTGCAACTACTCACCCGTAAGGGTCTCAAGGCGCTAATCTGCAGTCACATAGGGTCCTCGTTGATCAACATCTACAGAAACTGGTCCCTCGCTCTGTCCTACTCTGTCCTACGCTGTCCAAGTTATGAGAAAATCCGGTCAAGTCGTCCATAGTATAGTCGTCATTGTAATACTGTTCATCTCCTCTTTGAAAGTGTTGCCGATCCCTATCTCAATCAAAACAATTCCCTCCCGGTCTCCTACCACCACCAGACTGCCTGTCATCCCTCCGAAAATCACCTCGACCTCGCCCTCTGCCTTGTCCGGCATTCGACTGGAACTCCGGACAATCTCTCCACCAGTGCCCCTCCTGTTTACATTTTGCACACTGATTCGGTCCCAATCTCTCCCTCTTCTCACCCCTTCCATAACCACATCCCCCTCGTCCCGCTATCGTAGGTGGGGCACTGCATTCCCGACCCTTAGACACCTGCTGCAGCAACACCCTTGTCTTCAAGTCCTTGGCCTTCTTCTCCTGCATATCTTTATTCTCATTCTCCCTATGTTCGTAGTACTGAGCCATGCTTAAAATGCCAGAGGGGGTGGACGTCGTCCACGTACTCTACTACGCCTGGAACCTAGCCGATATTTCCGGTAACAGATTCATTACGAATCTATTAACAAAAAGTCGTAACCCTCCATCCTGCGAAAGATCCTGACCACTAAAGTCCATAAAAGCCTCCTCAAACCGAGTGAAAAAATCAGAGACAGCTTCATCCTTTTTCTGTCTACATGCCGTCAACTTATCCCAGTCCACTTTCTTCGGGGGAATGAGAGAGTGCATATATTTAATCATTCGCCCTGGTAAAGCTAAAATCTCAGCTTTTGGCTTTTCCCCTGGCTTTCGATTCTTTGTCCCAATCCTGCAATTCCACCCAGGTACCACCCAGTTCCTCCTTATGATCTGTGCCCTTCACCTGCCTCCACATATTCACCGGAACCAACAATCTCAAAAATAATTCAATGTCTGCTAAAGTCATAACTGTCGAGGAGGCTGCCTCCGTCAGTTCTTTGTAATAGGCAGTCGGATTTTTTCTAGAGTCGGGCAGCTGAGCTTTCAAAGCTAACACCTCACTTCTTTTCCATGGTGTATATACCCACTGTTCTTGGAAGTGGGCGTCTATACGAGCCCTAGTGACAGCATTTGTTACTGAGTCTATCACTTCAGGTACTTCAGGGTGAAAAATAGGATGTACCTCACGCATTGGATGTATCACAGGAAAATGGGGCTCTCCTGCAGACGGTAATTCATTTCTATACTCCAACAAGAACGTCAAACTTCGCATCACCTCCCGTACCCCAGTGTTAGCCCTATAGGCTCCATTGTTCACGTCATGGAGAATTGCGGGTGCCGCCCCTCTGTACCCTTGCTCCCATAATGCTATCAGCGTCATTGACATGTGCCATAAAGCGTGCTGTTGCATCAGAGGCTCATAATCTTTCATCGTGGACCAAATGTCTTCGAACGAGTAAATATTATTCCTGGCCCACTGACAGGCTTGATTAGCCACCACCATTTTTTCATCCAACCCAACTGTAGAACGCGGAAGCAACTTTCGTACCTGAGTGAGCAAACCACTTCCCACACCTCGATTCGGGGTCGGTAGCCCACTGCGGGGAGTAGCACTGGCAGAAACAGCGGAAGTGCAGAGGAAAACACAGAGGGAATAGGTGAGCTCGCCGCAAGGAGAGCAACCAGGGGCGCAGGTAATGAAGAGTAGGCAGAAGGTAAAACCTGTCCAACATCCCCCAACAAAGAAGAGGCTAAAATAGAAGAAGTGGAAGCATCGGACAAGTGAGGAGCACTCATTTGTGGAACCGAAACCCCACCGGAAGAAGCCGAACCCATCAACATGGGGTACAATGACTGTGGGGCGTAAGGGGGAGGGGGCCGAGCACTCAAAATATCCTCCATCTCATCCTGGTCTTCCTCCCTTACCAAATAACTTTTATTCTCCTGTATCCTAAAAAGCCTGTCTGCGCGCTCAATCAGCTGCTCATTCTCTTACTTTGTGTGTTCCCGCGCCTTCTGTGCCATCGTCTGCGCTGCTCTCTTCTGAGCTACCTTCTCCTCTCTCAACTGATGCTCCCTTACTTCCTTTTGCCACATCCTTAGTGAATCAAACATGCTCTGACGACTACGCCTAGCAAACAATCTGTCTTGTAAATAGTCTATTTTTGCCACATCGAAAGAACCCGTCATGGCCACTGCAAATCCACATTGCCCTTAGTGTACCTGTGCCACAAAGTATTAAACAAAATCGGGGTCCATCCATGTTTCACGTACGTATCAAAATTAGGGGAGCCCTCCACCGGGGCGGGCTGGATCTCAGCCAATCTGGTGTCCGAGGCGCCGCAACAGCACCCTAGACACCGCAGCTTACAGAAACACGGCATCTTCACACACACAATTGCACACTAGCGCAAACTCTCACGCACCTGCTCAACCAACTTCCCAACTGCACAATCACTACTAAACACACACACACATATATTCATACATCCTATGCGTCAAATTTTCTACAAAACACATGTTTACAAAAATAGGACAAGGCCCGTCGACCAAGTCCTGGAGAACCTGGACCTTACCGCAGACCGAACAGTACACTAACTGTTCTGAGGTTGGAGGACACATCCGTCACCCGGGCGGCACTACAGATTGCTGCGCACTTTACCATGGGAGACCCAGGACCCGCTCCCAACGAACCACACATGCTAGGGGTTCGGGTGAGTCCCTGAATCTACCCGCAATGAGCCATGCCTCCACCGTAGTACCACCCAGTCGGAGGACCACAAACAGACGTCCACCCAACCTCCGCCAAGTCTGTCAGAGCGCTATTCGCACCCTGAGTTCCCCGAAGCACACTAGCCCCAGGAGCACACCGGCTCCTCCAACCACTAGAGACACACCGGTCTCTTGGAGCATCCCAGCTCCCTCAAACAACAGTCGGACCACTCACCTTCAGTATGCGGTACCGACTGTAGGAGAGTAGGGTCTGCAATCCTATGATCACCCAGATTTTTAGCTTTTGTTTCACTGGTTTACGACTTTCTCTGGCTGTGGGCCTGCTAATCAGACCCACAGCCTGGCTGTTCTCTTTCTAAATTACGATATGTACCCTAGGTGCATTTACCAATTGGTACTGGGCCGCCTTATCAGACCCCGTAACGCAGGGCATAGGTGTACCCAGGGCCGCCAGGGGCTGAAGCATGTATTATGCCACCCCTGGCTGGCCTCCTAAATTTGACACAACTGGCTGCACGACAGCTGGGGCGAAGATGTGTAACCACCCTTCGCTTTAGGTATAGTAGCTCTATATCTAACCATACAATGGACACCCGAGTTCCTATCAGTCACTCCTATGGCAGGCCTTAACGATCCTGAAGGCAGAGTGCGTGGGCTCGTGTGAGCTAGGTTCAGGCCCGAGCCGAGCCCGGTTGCAGCTTGCGGAACCAAGACCCAATAGCTGTTCCATGATAACGCGTACCATATCGGTAACTCCGGTGTCGCGTTATCAAGGCATGTCGAGTAAGGTGTCATACGAATCGGGGTGCTGCCCTCTCACCAATTCTGGCGATGAGGTCAGCATCCCACCCTTCTAGAGGGACACGACATGTACGTAACTGTGAACCCCGGTTAAAGTTAACTGAAGCCTCAGCTCCACAAAATGGATGCTGCCACCACAGACACGAGTCTGACCTCCTGCTGCTGGGAGTCCTTCCAGCGAGGAGCACTTGGACAAAGGGTTTCCTGTCGAGGGCGGTGTTCGCACCGTCCCAGACAGGGTTTGTGTATTCTGGGTAGGTAGGGCTTTGGCGAGAAGGTGACTGCGGAGTGGCACCCTGGTGCTCACTACGCATCTGCCGGTTAGAACCAGTTCCAGGGGCGACAGCCCTGGCCTGGGGAAAGTCCGGCAGGAGAGAGGGGTGTAACTACCCCCCTTCCTGGTCCCACCCTTAGGGCAGGACCTAGTCATGTACCCACCCCTTTCTTTAGAATAAAGACCGGAGCGGGGACCCTTCCAAATTAGATCATCTTTGATTCAAGAACTACTTTCTACGAAAGGACATTCAAGACTCTTCTCAAGATTTCTCCCTTGTGACTAAGGAGTAGTCACCCTGCATCAGCGGGCACCAACTAAGAACTCTGCGGTTTGCTGTAAGTCCTTCCTCAAGGAATCCGACGGCCCAGCTCGACGAGAACCGGCTTCCCTGGCACCTCTGACCTCTACCCACGTCATCAGCTCAGCTGTGATCTGTGGGTGCGACGAGACCTCGAGGGACCGGCCATCATCAGAACCTGCACGCTCTTAAAGCCAGCACGACCATCGAGGTAACCCTCTGGTGAGTGCTCTGGGGTCCGAGAAGCCCCGACCCTGAGCCGCTCCAGCACCGAAGTGCAGTCTCCCAGCATCTCCACGATCTGCGTGGGGCCCTTCTGCTCGCTGCTCAGCACTTTGTCTGGTCACTAGCCGCTGGCTTGTGCCCTTCTGTGACGACATCCGAGAATCATCACTGCTGGTCTGGTTGCTCCAGACTGGCCCTTGCTTCCATCTTTGCGAGAAGCACCCCGGACCCTCCTGGTCCACTCAAGACGCCATCTTAGGCCCACCACGTGGCCCTGAGGTCTGCCAAGGCTTGTTGCCCCATCCTGGGCCCAGCGACGCCGACAGCATCATCCTTCGTGGGACAGCTCGCACCTCCACCGTGGTCGCCGACAACGCCTCCTGGTCCGTGAGACTGCAGAGCCTAGCGTCGCCCACTCACCTGGTCGAGGTGACGGCCAACCGGTGCCTTCCTGGTACCCTCTGACTACTGGCTAGTAGTACGAACTTGGTCCCCTCTGCTTTCAGGTTTCATCAATCTCCGATCCAGGCTTGGATCTCTACGAACTATTCAGCACTGGTCGCCGGCCAGCAACTCCTTTTCTTCCGGCTCCTGGCTCGTCAGCGAAGACCCCGACGCCTGTAAGACTTGTGCAGCCGCAGCCCTCGTGGCTAGGTAACTCGGCATTTCGGTGCCTGCATAGCCTCCTTACTCTAGGGTCCTGAGTCCCTCGCTTCCGACTTGCCTTATCGGGTCCGCCCGAGACCTTAATCTTTCCGTGTCCTCGTACACTTGTTTTAATTGTGCACTTGAAGTATTTGCTAAAGAGATTTGGTTTGTGCTTAGTACCCTGTCCTCATAAAGAGTACAGGGCTGTTGTGATTCTTAATAAATATACTGTTTATTTTCATAACACTTGTGTGGTGTCCTTTCACTGGATGTTCAAGGGGTACATGTGTGGTAAACAGCTGGCTTAACGCGCCCTCTCGAGTCTTTAGCCTTAGACTGCTCGTATCCACGCTACTAGGATAGCTGGTCTATAGGTTGACTTACAACCAAACACCATAAGGGTCGTTGGAACGATACATAGCGGTCGCTAGAATAGCGAACGTTGCATATCGGGCCAACTTCTCACATTGGTGAGCAGCGGTTGGGATTTGAGCTTGCTGTTGTTTTACCACACGTATCCTAAGAATATCTTGTTGAAAGATCGCACAAGTACTGTTAGTACATATAACTAAAAGCTTAGAATACTCTGAGTTCTACTGAACCAGCTGTTGTAGCTCCTCAAGGCTTAGCACACCTTGGCTACAACTCTTAGCAAGGGTACAGTAGGTAAACACGTAGTGTAGGTAGGTGCATCACTTACACCACACTAGAAACAGTATGTCGGACAAAGGAGGAAACTCTGGGTCTCCCCTTGTGTCAGTTGACCCTCCACAGGTCATCCCTTCAGGATATACTGTGCTGAGCTTCAAGGAGTTAAGACGACTGTGTCACTCCAGGAAGATTCAGCAGGGATCTAACCCCACAACGTCCTTTCTGATTGGTCTCTTGGAGACTTATGATGCCAGAAGAGCCGAGAAACTTCGTAGCTCTTCTAATCCAGAAGGAGACATGCCTCCCCTCGAGGGAACCCGAGACGATCCTGACCTCATCCACCTCGCAACTGAGAACGAAGATGTGGAGGAGGATGAGGATGAGGATCTCTCTGGGGATGAGGCAGATAAGGGACAGGTAGAAGTCGTCAGACTAAGCAGGTCCAACTTAAGCAAACATGATAGCGGTACTGGGGGACCCCTGGGGCCACTATCAGGTCAGCTTAACATTGGGAATGGACGAGCCCGATCTCTGTCAAGAGACTCTGGCAGATCCCTTCAAACCAATGGCTCTCACAACTCTTCTCAGAGAGGGATGACGTCCCCTCAGAGGAGAGTGTACGAAGCTAAGGAAAGGGCAGCCAATCTAAGGATTGAAAGGGAAGAACTTGCCCTGGCCAAAGAAAGGCTTGCCTTTGCTAGAGAGCAACAGTTAAGTGGGGCAGTCCCCACTGGTGGCAGCAATGTACCTAGTAATAGGGAAAAGAGTTTCGATACGAAACACCTTGGTAAGATAGTGCCCCCCTTTAAACAAGGGGACGACATCCACAAATGGATTACTGCTTTGGAGAGGGCCTGCACCGTGCAGGGTGTTCCCCAGAGTCAGGTGGCAGCTATCTTGTGGCTCTCCTTTGAAGGAAAAGGAAGAGACAAGTTCCTCACCACAAGGGTGGAGGATGCTAACAATTACCAAATCTTGAAAAATACACTCGTTGAAGGGTTCGGCCTAACCACTGAGCAGTACAGGGTGCTGTTCAGGGATACCCAGAAAACGCAGTCTCAAGATTGGTCTGATTTTGTCGATTGTGCCACTAAGGCTTTTGAGGGCTGGTTGCTGGGCAGTAAGGTTACTGATTATCAAGGATTGTATAATTTGATGATGAGAGAACAAATTTTAAACAATTGTCAGAACCAGTTGTTGCATCAGCATCTTGTCGACTCGGATCTGACCTCTCCCCAAGAATTGGGAAAGAAGGCAGACAGATGGGTTCGTACAAGAGTTAAACAGAACCAAGGCCAGAATCAAGGTGGTCAGAAGAAAGCAGACCAGAAGGGTAAAGATTCTAAAGGGGAACAAAATGACCAGAAGTCTTCGACAGGTCCCCAACAACCCAAAGAGGGTGGGGGTCAGGCTCCCCAAAAGAAGAAAGAAGGCCAATCCAAAAGATGGTGCCAGTACTGTAAAAGTAAATCTCACTGGTTTAGTGAGTGCACCAAGAAAGGAGGAGGGCAGACTCCTGCCACTGCAGCCCCTAAGGCACCTGTGCCCCCTAGTACAGTCAGCAGTGGTAGTGCGCCTCCCAAGGGTTTAGTAGGGTTAACCCTGGGTTCTGAGGGGCGTGACAACTTAGTTGGCACACTCACTCAGGCTGTCCTTGTCAGTACAGGGGACGCGGACGTATCCCCTGACGTAAGCCCCAATACTTTGGGCAAATACCGACAGACGCCTTTCATAAATGGAAAGATGGCTCAGGCCTATAGGGACACTTGTGCCAGCGTCACCATGGTGACGCCTAACTTTGTGGACCCTGGACAGATCATGCCAGGTACAGAATTCCTGGTGACCAATGCAAGCAATGTCACTACCAATCACAGTATGGCAATTGTAGCTTTCTCCTGGGGAGGGGTAACTGGCCAAAAGAAGGTTGTAGTTAGTCCAGACCTCCCAGTGGATTGTTTGTTGGACAATGATTTGGAGTCGTCACAATGGTCAGAAGTGGAGCACCGGACTCACATGGAAATGTTAGGTTTGCCAGCACATGTGTTCGCTGTGACTAGGTCACAGGTCAGGAAATGCCCCACTGAACAGGTGCTGGATCCTGGAACAACGGACCAGACACCTCCCAAGAAAAAGAGCAGTAGGGTTAAGGCTGCGCCTTCCCCCTTGCCCCAGGTCGAGGATCAAGTCTCAGAGGAGGCTGACCTACAGGAATTGAGGGAAACTGAGCCTAGGGAATTCGAACTTGATCAAGTTGAATTCTTGGGTTCAGGGGGACCCTCAAGGGAAGACCTGGGGAAGGACCAGTTAGACTGCCCTTCTCTTGAACCCCTCAGACAGCAGGCTGCTGCTGAGGCTGCTGGGAACGCCACAGGTACCCACAAGGTATACTGGGAAGATGGACTCCTGTACACTGAGTCAAGAGACCCCAAGCCTGGCATGACCAGGAGGCTGGTTGTACCCTTGTCTCAGCGTGGTTTCCTACTTACCTTGGCCCACGAGATTCCCTTAGCAGGTCACTTAGGCCAGACGAAAACGTGGGACAGGCTTGTCTCACACTTTCACTGGCCTCACATGAACGAAGATACCAAGGAGTTTTGCCGCTCCTGTGTCACTTGCCAAGCCAGTGGTAAGTCAGGTGGCACGACAAAGGCCCCCCTTATACCAATGCCTGTGGTGGGGGTGCCCTTTGAACGGGTGGGGATCGACATCGTCGGTCCCATGGAACCACCTACAGCATCAGGGCACAAGTTTATACTGGTGGTAGTGGATCATGCCACCAGGTATCCTGAAGCTATTCCCCTTAGGACCAATACAGCACCTGTTGTGGCAAGAGCCCTAGTTGGAGTGTTCTCCAGAGTGGGCTTCCCTAAGGAGGTCGTCTCCGACAGAGGTGCAAACTTTATGTCGAGCTACTTAACTGCTATGTGGAAGGAATGTGGTGTTAACTACAAGTTCACTACACCCTATCATCCACAATGCAATGGGCTTGTTGAGAGATTCAACAGGACCCTAAAAGGGATGATTCATGGACTACCGGAAAAGCTTCGGCGTAGATGGGACGTCCTGATCCCCTGCCTCTTGTTCGCCTACAGAGAAGTCCCGCAGAAGGGGGTTGGCTACAGCCCTTTTGAACTTTTGTACGGGCATCCTGTAAGGGGACCCCTGTGTTTGGTGAAGGAAGGATGGGAGAGACCTCTCAAAAAGCCTGCAGCCAACATAGTGGAGTATGTGCTTGGCCTCCGCTCACGGATGGCTGAATACATGGAAAAGGCATCTGAAAACCTTAAGGCCAGCCAAGAACTCCAAAAAGCTTGGCATGACCAAAAGGCTGTCTTGACTGTTTACCAGCCCGGGCAGAAGGTGTGGGTGTTGGAGCCAGTGGCCCCAGCAGCACTCAAGGACAAATGGTCCGGGCCCTACACCATCCTGGAGAAAAAGGGAGAGGTCACCTACTTGGTCGACCTGGGAACTCCCCGGAGCCCCCACAGGGTGCTTCATGTCAACAGGCTAAAAGCATATGTCGACAGGAAGGACATGAGTTTGCTCATGGCCCTAGATGAGGGACAGGAAGAGGAGAGTGACCCTCTCCCCGACCTGCTCACTCAGAATCCTGACGATGGCTCGGTAGATGGTGTTGTCTTTTGTGGCAGCCTCTCCGAACATCAACAGAGCGACTGTAAACAGGTTCTTCAGTCGTTCAGACATATGTTTTCTCTAACACCCAGTCAGACCGATTGGTGCACCCATGAGGTTGACACTGGTGACAGCTTGCCCGTCAAGAGTAAAATCTACAGGCAGCCTGATCACGTTAGAGACTGCATCAAGAGTGAAGTGCAGAAAATGTTGGAGCTGGGAGTCATTGAACCCTCGGATAGCCCTTGGGCTAGTCCCGTAGTTCTAGTGCCGAAACCCCACACCCCGGGTGGTAAGAGAGAGATGAGGTTTTGCGTAGACTACAGGGGTCTCAATGCAGTCACTAAGACTGACGCCCACCCAATACCAAGGGCAGACGAGCTTATCGATAGATTGGCTTCGGCCAACTACTTAAGTACGTTTGACCTGACAGCTGGGTATTGGCAAATCAGGTTAGCTGAGGACGCCAAGCCTAAAACCGCATTTTCAACCCCTGGTGGGCATTATCAGTTCGTGGTAATGCCCTTTGGTCTGAAAAATGCACCTGCCACCTTCCAACGGTTGGTGAATCAAGTCCTTACTGGGCTGGATGACTTCTGTGCGGCGTATCTTGACGATATCGCTGTCTTTAGCTCCACCTGGGAGGATCACCTGGTCCACCTGCGGAAGACGTTAGAGGCACTGCAAGCAGCAGGTCTCACTATCAAGGCCACCAAGTGCCAGATAGGGCAGACACAGGTTGTATACCTGGGCCACCTTGTAGGCGGAGGTCAGGTTCAGCCACTGGAGAGCAAGATACAGTCAATCAGGGACTGGGCTCCTCCAACCACCCAGACTCAGGTTCGAGCTTTCTTGGGCCTGACTGGTTACTATAGGAAGTTTGTCAGGAACTATGGTTCCATTGTGACACCATTAAACGAACTGACAAGTAAGAAAATGCCAAAAAAAGTTCAGTGGACAGCGAGCTGTCAAAAAGCATTCGATGACCTAAAGCAGGCCATGTGCACGGCGCCTATCCTTAAGAGTCCAGACTACTCCAAACCATTCATTGTCCAAACAGATGCTTCTGAGTTGGGTGTGGGAGCTGTTCTTTCTCAACTGAATTTTGATGGTCAAGACCAGCCCATTGCTTTTATAAGCAGAAGGCTGACCCCTAGAGAGAAGAATTGCTCAGCTATTGAGAGGGAGGTCTTTGCTGTGGTTTGGGCCCTGAAGAAGCTGAGGCCATTCTTGTTTGGCACTCACTTCAAGATTCAGACCGACCATAAGCCCCTCTTGTGGCTAAATCAGATGAAGGGTGAAAACCCCAAACTGCTTAGGTGGTCCATTTCCCTACAGGGGATGGACTTTACAGTGGAACATAGACCTGGTACTGATCATGGCAATGCCGATGGGCTCTCCAGATATTTCCACTTAGAACAAGAAGACTCACCTGGTCAAGGTTAGCTTATTGTTCCGACGTTTGGGGGGGGGGTCATGTAGGAGAGTAGGGTCTGCAATCCTATGATCACCCAGATTTTTTGCTTTTGTTTCACTGGTTTACGACTTTCTCTGGCTGTGGGCCTGCTAATCAGACCCACAGCCTGGCTGTTCTCTTTCTAAATTACGATATGTACCCTAGGTGCATTTACCAATTGGTACTGGGCCGCCTTATCAGACCCCGTAACGCAGGGCATAGGTGTACCCAGGGCCGCCAGGGGCTGAAGCATGTATTATGCCACCCCTGGCTGGCCTCCTAAATTTGACACAACTGGCTGCACGACAGCTGGGGCGAAGATGTGTAACCACCCTTCGCTTTAGGTATAGTAGCTCTATATCTAACCATACAATGGACACCCGAGTTCCTATCAGTCACTCCTATGGCAGGCCTTAACGATCCTGAAGGCAGAGTGCGTGGGCTCGTGTGAGCTAGGTTCAGGCCCGAGCCGAGCCCGGTTGCAGCTTGCGGAACCAAGACCCAATAGCTGTTCCATGATAACGCGTACCATATCGGTAACTCCGGTGTCGCGTTATCAAGGCATGTCGAGTAAGGTGTCATACGAATCGGGGTGCTGCCCTCTCACCAATTCTGGCGATGAGGTCAGCATCCCACCCTTCTAGAGGGACACGACATGTACGTAACTGTGAACCCCGGTTAAAGTTAACTGAAGCCTCAGCTCCACAAAATGGATGCTGCCACCACAGACACGAGTCTGACCTCCTGCTGCTGGGAGTCCTTCCAGCGAGGAGCACTTGGACAAAGGGTTTCCTGTCGAGGGCGGTGTTCGCACCGTCCCAGACAGGGTTTGTGTATTCTGGGTAGGTAGGGCTTTGGCGAGAAGGTGACTGCGGAGTGGCACCCCGGTGCTCACTACGCATCTGCCGGTTAGAACCAGTTCCAGGGGCGACAGCCCTGGCCTGGGGAAAGTCCGGCAGGGGAGAGGGGTGTAACAACCCCCCTTCCTGGTCCCACCCTTAGGGCAGGACCTAGTCATGTACCCACCCCTTTCTTTAGAATAAAGACCGGAGCGGGGACCCTTCCAAATTAGATCATCTTTGATTCAAGAACTACTTTCTACGAAAGGACATTCAAGACTCTTCTCAAGATTTCTCCCTTGTGACTAAGGAGTAGTCACCCTGCATCAGCGGGCACCAACTAAGAACTCTGCGGTTTGCTGTAAGTCCTTCCTCAAGGAATCCGACGGCCCAGCTCGACGAGAACCGGCTTCCCTGGCACCTCTGACCTCTACCCACGTCATCAGCTCAGCTGTGATCTGTGGGTGCGACGAGACCTCGAGGGACCGGCCATCATCAGAACCTGCACGCTCTTAAAGCCAGCACGACCATCGAGGTAACCCTCTGGTGAGTGCTCTGGGGTCCGAGAAGCCCCGACCCTGAGCCGCTCCAGCACCGAAGTGCAGTCTCCCAGCATCTCCACGATCTGCGTGGGGCCCTTCTGCTCGCTGCTCAGCACGTTGTCTGGTCACTAGCCGCTGGCTTGTGCCCTTCTGTGACGACATCCGAGAATCATCACTGCTGGTCTGGTTGCTCCAGACTGGCCCTTGCTTCCATCTTTGCGAGAAGCACCCCGGACCCTCCTGGTCCACTCAAGACGCCATCTTAGGCCCACCACGTGGCCCTGAGGTCTGCCAAGGCTTGTTGCCCCATCCTGGGCCCAGCGACGCCGACAGCATCATCCTTCGTGGGACAGCTCGCACCTCCACCGTGGTCGCCGACAACGCCTCCTGGTCCGTGAGACTGCAGAGCCTAGCGTCGCCCACTCACCTGGTCGAGGTGACGGCCAACCGGTGCCTTCCTGGTACCCTCTGACTACTGGCTAGTAGTACGAACTTGGTCCCCTCTGCTTTCAGGTTTCATCAATCTCCGATCCAGGCTTGGATCTCTACGAACTATTCAGCACTGGTCGCCGGCCAGCAACTCCTTTTCTTCCGGCTCCTGGCTCGTCAGCGAAGACCCCGACGCCTGTAAGACTTGTGCAGCCGCAGCCCTCGTGGCTAGGTAACTCGGCATTTCGGTGCCTGCATAGCCTCCTTACTCTAGGGTCCTGAGTCCCTCGCTTCCGACTTGCCTTATCGGGTCCGCCCGAGACCTTAATCTTTCCGTGTCCTCGGACACTTGTTTTAATTGTGCACTTGAAGTATTTGCTAAAGAGATTTGGTTTGTGCTTAGTACCCTGTCCTCATAAAGAGTACAGGGCTGTTGTGATTCTTAATAAATATACTGTTTATTTTCATAACACTTGTGTGGTGTCCTTTCACTGGATGTTCAAGGGGTACATGTGTGGTAAACAGCTGGCTTAACGCGCCCTCTCGAGTCTTTAGCCTTGGACTGCTCGTATCCACGCTACTAGGATAGCTGGTCTATAGGTTGACTTACAACCAAACACCATAAGGGTCGTTGGAACGATACATAGCGGTCGCTAGAATAGCGAACGTTGCATATCGGGCCAACTTCTCACACCGACCTCTACCGTTCTCCACCTCTGGCTGTCAGGACCAGCACGGTCAGCTCCAAAGTTCCGCCTTCCGGACCCCGGCGCAGGATCCTGAACCGGGACCTCTCCTGATCAGCAGGGTGGGGCAGCGCTGCGAGAACCAAGCTCGGCATCAAAAGTGGGTACCCGAACCCACTGTGCCGACCAGAGGGTCCCCGGTCTTCTGCTACCCACTTACGGGTGAGAAAGATCCTAATCGCGGGGTTCCTGTTCAGGCACCATCTGATAAGCGTGGCTCAAATCCACCCGAGTGACTTACCACACTTACCTATAGTTACTCAGTAAGAAGTCAGCCGGACAGTGGAGAAGAATAAACAAGGTAATTTTATTAGGCCACAAACTCCCATATGAGAGGGCCCTGTCCGACCTCACCCCTAAGAGTGCGCCGAGAGGACTGACTCATCTCATCACAGTAATACATTATATCATGGTACAGCAAAGTAAAACACGCCCATACTGGAAAAGTACTTGATGGACTTGGCCCTTAAGGCAGGTTCACCCCTAATCTTTTTGCTTTTAATCTGGGATATGCGTGGATGATTTTCTGGTCTGTGCGCACTTTTTCTCTGTGTCCCAGAGTAAAGTGCGTGCATGTAGTGAGGCTGGCCTGCTCTCCCATAGGAATGCATGGGGAATGTCTGTGTCCCTAGTAGTTCCTGATGCGTGGGGAGTGCATGCTCGAATTTGGTATGTGCGTGTTCATGGGAATGAATGCTTCGCAATGATGTATGTTGCGTGAATGTGGCATGTGTAGAAATGCCATTTCTGGGACTTGGCATATTAATGGAAAATATGCCTGCAGTGTGATTGGCTGGAGCTGGCTGGTGAGCCTGGCTCCAGGAAGGCTGGATGGGTCTGCCCGGTGGTGAGTGTGAGATCAGCATGCTTGATGGCTTGGGAGGAGTGCACTTGGTCCCTGATGGGCCTGGACTTTCCCCGGACAATGCTGGCTCCACCCCCTGTAGTGCGACTGATGGCCCTAGCCCTGCCAGTGAATAGAGAGGGTGGTTGGGGTAAACAGAGTACTTCAGAACCAGCTGCGACTGGTTTTCCCCCACCCTGCACCATGAGACAAAGGGGTTTTGCTGTATAAGAAGGGGCTGTGTCCCCATACAATTGGTCCTGTTCTTGGTTCTGCCTAGGATCCTGCCAGAGGGGGCTCTGCTGCTGCTGGGGCCAAGAGGACCGCCACTTGGGCTGTCTCCCTGCCTGGAGACCCAGTGTGCTGGCTCTGGCCCTGCCTTGCCCCTCTGCCTGCCTCCAGTCCCTGCTGGAGCTTTTGCTTTTTACTTAGAGTGCATGGGAGCGCTCTTATTCTGATTTATAGCGCTGGGCGCGCTTTATTTTCCTGGTAGCGCTGGGCGCCCTTCTCTTGGCGCTTAGGAGCGCTTTTATTGCATTGCCGGTGCCCACCCGGCGTCAGAGCCGATTTGCCGATTTTCGGCATAGCGAGTGCCCACCTCACTTTATTTTATTATTTAAAGGCCGGTGCCACCCGGCATTGCCCTGTACTTGGATTTTATAATTACCACGAGGGAGCCCACTCCTCGGGTATTAAGAGTCCGCCTGCCTGCCTGGAACGGGCCGCCGCGCTGCCCGCGACGACCCGGAAGTGCTTTGACCGGCAACCAATCGCTGCCCGGCCCGGGAGAGGCGAACCGGAAGTCCCGCCCCCGGAGCCGAGCAGCGAGGAGGAGGGCTGCCGGCCGTGTCCCCGTGTGGAGAGGAGAGCCTCGCGCCGGCCGCCGAGGAGACGCCTCCAGCAGCGAGAGACCCGGTGAGTGCTGAGGAGGGAGAGGGGCCGCGGGACACATTGCCGGTGTCCGCCCCTCCCCCATAGCGCGATCTTGCGCGCACTGCTGCGTGGAGCCTCGATAGGCTCCTGGGGGCATTACTTGTTTTTGAGTCCCCCGTGAGGGACTCCAACGACCCGGGGCACCTTTGTTCTTGAGCCCGAGAGGCTCCGCCCGCATTGGTTCTGTTCGAGCCCCGAGAGGCTCCAGAGCCACAGTTGTTACCGAGCCCAGCGAGGCTCATTTCCCACACATCGAGTGAGAGCCCTGAGAGAGGCTCTGGGGGCATTTTGATTATCCTGAGGAGCGCTGAAGCTCTAGTTGCGCATTTTTGCTTGTGAGCCCCTGAGAGGCTCCTTGCCCACTTTGTTCTTGAGCCCTCCTGGCTCCAACGTTTGCCCAGTTCATATTTACAACTGTCCAGCACTTAGTGGACAGTTGCCACGTTTAGGTTTGTGTGCTGTGCTGCCTGCGCAGCTTCCCTGACACTGAGACTCAGGGCATTCCGCCCCTTTCGAGGCCAGTTGGCCTGAGGGACCTTTTTGAGTGCTGTGCTTTGTGCACCCCGCGCATGGTAATTTCTTGTGTTGTAATTCTTGCGCATGTGTTCTAACCTGTACCTTTTCTAAAAGTGACCTGATTAGGTAGTCTTATGGTTATCCCCTTTTTGCTAAATGTGACCTGCATAGAGGATTGTTTAGGT
This sequence comes from Lissotriton vulgaris, assembly GCF_964263255.1. Classification (NCBI taxonomy): domain Eukaryota; kingdom Metazoa; phylum Chordata; class Amphibia; order Caudata; family Salamandridae; genus Lissotriton; species Lissotriton vulgaris. Next base: position 121,190,878 of record NC_141686.1, read on the forward strand.
TTATCCACTGTACTAAATGTGACCTGCACAGTGAAATGTTGATTCTGCTTACCTTTTCTAAAAGTGACCTGATTAGGTATTCTTACGGTTATCTCCTTTTGCTAAATGTGACCTGCATAGAGGATTAGTGATGTTTCAGTTTATGTTTAGGTTTCCTTCCCTTTGCTAAGAGTTAACTGCTTAGGTGTTGGTATTCCTTCCTTAGGTCCTAGTTACCTGCGTGATTTACCTACAGTGGGTTAGGGTTGCGTAGGAGGTCCTTACTGTACCAGTGGTTACTGGATGTGTGTTGCATTTATAATTTTGGTGCTACTCATTCTATGTTTACGACATAAGTGTATATCTACCAGTATTATTTTCTAACAAGTGCCTACCCCTGACAGTGGTCCATGTGGCCCTGTCCTGTAAATAATCCCCCTTGTAAATTCTGCCCGTGCCTCTGGCACATTGTACAGTTTGCGTGTGTTATCTAATGTGTTTTGTTTATTATAATACAAAGGCTATTTTTGATATATATCCTTGTGTGGAGTCCTTTCTTTGTGGTGGGCCTTGGGTGTTGTTGCTGGGGTGCGTGCGCAAATACTTAACTCATACCGCCTCCAAGTTTAGCCTAGACTGCTCGCGCCACGCTACCTAGAGGGCGAGTGGGGGTTGCCTTGGTGTGTGACTCCCCTGCCCTGACTTTAGAGATGGTGATCCCTGACTGACCTTGACGCGAGTCTTGGCCGGCCAGGGTCCCGTTTCTAACATTGGTGGCAGCGGTGGGATAAGGATTTGTGTTTGCGCTGTACCACAGTGGCGACAGGCCACACTTCAAAGCTCTGCATTTTTTAGATAACCGCATTTTGGGGATTATTGTTTTTTAGGGAAGTTCAGTTTTGCTTCTCCTGAAAGGTGTCATTTGTATTTTTTCCAGTACCTTGTTCCCCGCCCTGCTCCCAGAGTTTGGTACCTGTGTCACTAGTGGTCAGGTTGAGAGAATCAGGGGTGGTAGAAACTGCCTTACCAGTCCGAGGGGAGGGTTGTGTGTGAATGAGGGTGTGTTACGCTGGACAGTGGAGTGCAAGTTCTGAGAGATAGGAATCTTGCTGAATTTTGTGATTGTGTTCTCCTGTTTAGCTCAGACCCCCAGGTTCCCTGTGTCAAACTTTTCCTGAGAACGTCCGCCAAAATGGAGCCAGTTTTTGATCTCTGTAGTCTGTTTAGGTACAGTAGATTAGAGCTGGTCAGATTCTGCGAAAAGGGAGGCATAGAGGTGAGTGAGTTGGATACTCAGTCCCAGCTTAGGGACAGCCTGATCCAGTGGCAAAAGGGTCAGTGGGATCTCGAGCACAGAGAGAGAGAGAGGGCCCGGGCCGCACGCCATGAGGGTGGTGAGTCTGTGGGGAGCCCTGAAGATTCTGATGGTGAATGTGAGTTGGATGGTGATGACAGTGGATGGATGTCAGCAGAGAGTGAGGACCCCATAGATAGGGAGTCCCTTGCTGGGTCCAGTGTCAGTACCAGCGCCCCATCCCTTTCCCTGTCCCCAGAGGAGTGGTTGGATAGGAAGGAAGAGAGGGAGTATCAGCTAGCGTTGGAACAGCTCAGGTTGGAGCATGCCAAGCTAGAGGCTGAGAGGGCCTTGTTCAGGGAGAAGGTAGCCCAAGAGGATAGGTTACCCCCTGAGTGCATGTGTAATTGTCTGGATTCCCCAGGGAGGGTGGAGTCCAGTGGTGGCAGCTTTTTAAGTGTTGGTGTTGACAGTCCCACTCCCAGTTCCCCGAGTATGTTGCCTGTGTTCCCCGCAGAAGAGTTTGGGTTGAAGTTCAGGAGACTTAGGAAACTGCCTCATCAGTCTTGGGAAGACTTTGAGGATGAGTGTTGTGGAGCACTGTTTGATTGGGAAAAGGCTCACGTGAACGACAAGTCTGGCGGATTGTTTTGCATGGTTGTCACAGAGCACCTGCTCAGTTATTGTGTGCCAGAGTTGCGCCAGCACCTGTTGAAGTTTGGATCGTTTAGTGCATGTGAGCTTGCAGCGGAAGCCGACCGATGGGAGAGTGCAAGAGGTTCCTTAGCGCCGCTAGCGAGTAATTCCAATAATAGTGGGTCAGGTTTTCTCCAACCCAGCGTGGTGGAGGAGGGTGAGAGTAGCCCAGCTAGGTCTCAGTATAGTGAGGAGGGTGTAGGGGCTTGCTGTCTGTCTCAGTGGAGCGGAAGTAGGTGTGAGACCGAGAGTCCCCAGATGCCCGAAGCCCTGCCTCAGAGCCTGGATGGTTTCTTTAGGGAACACCAGGGTGGGGACCTATGCTTACCTGTTAGTCCACTTGAGGGAGATCTCCTAGTGTGTGGGGGACCTGGAGCATCTGTGAGCGAAGCTTCTGTAGTTGTGGAATCTGGCAGTACTGCTCCAGTGGGGAGAGTACAGAAGTCCAGTGAGAGGAGTGATTTGGGAGTGACCTGTGAGTCCTCAGAAGTCCTGGAGTGCCAGGCAGTGATTCCACCAAAGGTTCTAGACCGGAGGTTGGAGGTCCAGGTTCAGGGTTGGCCTGACCTGAAGGGTGGGAATACTGTAAGCAGTGTCCTGACCAGTTCTTTCTCCAGAGGTGCCGCCCCGGTTGGGAGGGAGCAGGACTCTGGAAGGGGGTGCAGAGGGTGGGAGAGCCCACCTCTGACCCCGGTACCACCTGAGGGGTTAAACCCTAGGTTGGGAGAATGGTGTTTAGAGGGTACCCCTCGCAGGAGGAGGAGGAACCCTAGGAGAAGAGGTAAGGGGAGGAGAGCCTTCCCCGAGACTCCTGGTCCACCTAAGGTTGTAGACCCTAGGCTGGAGAACCAGTGGCAGTCTAGCCCTGTCTTGCAGACAGGAAGAGTGGAGCATGGCTGTTATGTGCCAGGGGTTACTACCCCCCACTTGGTGAGTTGGCAGGAACCAGTGGCACCTGGGTGGCCTAGGGCCTGGTCCTCGCCGAGGGCAGCTGGAGAGTACCAGTGGGGTAATCCAGTGAGTCCCTACAGTAGCTTTAGAAAGAACCCTAGGGGTTCACAGTGGCGTAAAACAGGAGGGTGTCCCTGCAGTTGCGGGCCCGCGTCCGTGTTTTATCGCCCCAAGCAGGTAAGTCCATCACGGTGGTGATTGGTCTGCCCTGCGTTTTGGCTGGTAGGGGGTTGTGTTGGACTTGGCCCTTAAGGCAGGTTCACCCCTAATCTTTTTGCTTTTAATCTGGGATATGCGTGGATGATTTTCTGGTCTGTGCGCACTTTTTCTCTGTGTCCCAGAGTAAAGTGCGTGCATGTAGTGAGGCTGGCCTGCTCTCCCATAGGAATGCATGGGGAATGTCTGTGTCCCTAGTAGTTCCTGATGCGTGGGGAGTGCATGCTCGAATTTGGTATGTGCGTGTTCGTGGGAATGAATGCTTCGCAATGATATATGTTGCGTGAATGTGGCATGTGTAGAAATGCCATTTCTGGGACTTGGCATATTAATGGAAAATATGCCTGCAGTGTGATTGGCTGGAGCTGGCTGGTGAGCCTGGCTCCAGGAAGGCTGAATGGGTCTGCCCGGTGGTGAGTGTGAGATCAGCATGCTTGATGGCTTGGGGGGAGTGCACTTGGTCCCTGATGGGCCTGGACTTTCCCCGGACAATGCTGGCTCCACCCCCTGTAGTGCGACTGATGGCCCTAGCCCTGCCAGTGAATAGAGAGGGTGGTTGGGGTAAACAGAGTACTTCAGAACCAGCTGCGACTGGTTTTCCCCCACCCTGCACCATGAGACAAAGGGGTTTTGCTGTATAAGAAGGGGCTGTGTCCCCATACAATTGGTCCTGTTCTTGGTTCTGCCTAGGATCCTGCCAGAGGGGGCTCTGCTGCTGCTGGGGCCAAGAGGACCGCCACTTGGGCTGTCTCCCTGCCTGGAGACCCAGTGTGCTGGCTCTGGCCCTGCCTTGCCCCTCTGCCTGCCTCCAGTCCCTGCTGGAGCTTTTGCTTTTTACTTAGAGTGCATGGGAGCGCTCTTATTCTGATGTATAGCGCTGGGCGCGCTTTATTTTCCTGGTAGCGCTGGGCGCCCTTCTCTTGGCGCTTAGGAGCGCTTTTATTGCATTGCCGGTGCCCACCCGGCGTCAGAGCCGATTTGCCGATTTTCGGCATAGCGAGTGCCCACCTCACTTTATTTTATTATTTAAAGGCCGGTGCCACCCGGCGTTGCCCCGTACTTGGATTTTATAATTACCACGAGGGAGCCCACTCCTCGGGTATTAAGAGTCCGCCTGCCTGCCTGGAACGGGCCGCCGCGCTGCCCGCGACGACCCGGAAGTGCTTTGACCGGCAACCAATCGCTGCCCGGCCCGGGAGAGGCGAACCGGAAGTCCCGCCCCCGGAGCCGAGCAGCGAGGAGGAGGGCTGCCGGCCGTGTCCCCGTGTGGAGAGGAGAGCCTCGCGCCGGCCGCCGAGGAGACGCCTCCAGCAGCGAGAGACCCGGTGAGTGCTGAGGAGGGAGAGGGGCCGCGGGACACATTGCCGGTGTCCGCCCCTCCCCCATAGCGCGATCTTGCGCGCACTGCTGCGTGAAGCCTCGATAGGCTCCTGGGGGCATTACTTGTTTTTGAGTCCCCCGTGAGGGACTCCAACGACCCGGGGCACCTTTGTTCTTGAGCCCGAGAGGCTCCGCCCGCATTGGTTCTGTTCGAGCCCCGAGAGGCTCCAGAGCCACAGTTGTTGCCGAGCCCAGCGAGGCTCATTGCCCACACATCGAGTGAGAGCCCTGAGAGAGGCTCTGGGGGCATTTTGATTATCCTGAAGAGCGCTGAAGCTCTAGTTGCGCATTTTTGCTTGTGAGCCCCTGAGAGGCTCCTTGCCCACTTTGTTCTTGAGCCCTCCTGGCTCCAACGTTTGCCCAGTTCATATTTACAACTGTCCAGCACTTAGTGGACAGTTGCCACGTTTAGGTTTGTGTGCTGTGCTGCCTGCGCAGCTTCCCTGACACTGAGACTCTGGGCATTCCGCCCCTTTCGAGGCCAGTTGGCCTGAGGGACCTTTTTGAGTGCTGTGCTTTGTGCACCCCGCGCATGGTAATTTCTTGTGATGTAATTCTTGCGCATGTGTTCTAACCTGTACCTTTTCTAAAAGTGACCTGATTAGGTAGTCTTATGGTTATCCCCTTTTTGCTAAATGTGACCTGCATAGAGGATTGTTTAGGTTTATCCACTGTACTAAATGTGACCTGCACAGTGAAATGTTGATTCTGCTTACCTTTTCTAAAAGTGACCTGATTAGGTATTCTTACGGTTATCTCCTTTTGCTAAATGTGACCTGCATAGAGGATTAGTGATGTTTCAGTTTATGTTTAGGTTTCCTTCCCTTTGCTAAGAGTTAACTGCTTAGGTGTTGGTATTCCTTCCTTAGGTCCTAGTTACCTGCGTGATTTACCTACAGTGGGTTAGGGTTGCGTAGGAGGTCCTTACTGTACCAGTGGTTACTGGATGTGTGTTGCATTTATAATTTTGGTGCTACTCATTCTATGTTTACGACATAAGTGTATATCTACCAGTATTATTTTCTAACAAGTGCCTACCCCTGACAGTGGTCCATGTGGCCCTGTCCTGTAAATAATCCCCCTTGTAAATTCTGCCCGTGCCTCTGGCACATTGTACAGTTTGCGTGTGTTATCTAATGTGTTTTGTTTATTATAATACAAAGGCTATTTTTGATATATATCCTTGTGTGGAGTCCTTTCTTTGTGGTGGGCCTTGGGTGTTGTTGCTGGGGTGCGTGCGCAAATACTTAACTCATACCGCCTCCAAGTTTAGCCTAGACTGCTCGCGCCACGCTACCTAGAGGGCGAGTGGGGGTTGCCTTGGTGTGTGACTCCCCTGCCCTGACTTTAGAGATGGTGATCCCTGACTGACCTCGACGCGAGTCTTGGCCGGCCAGGGTCCCGTTTCTAACAGTACTGAACCCCAGAGAGGGGAACAATGGCCTCACACAAGAGGCATCTACACCTGCAAGAGCAACATTTGGTTATCTCTGCCCAAGGCCGCGGAGCCGGGCCTCAGCGTCTCCAGAGCATGAGAACATTACAGATAAGAAACTTGTTAGTTTCGGCCACAGTTAGCTAAGAAACGTAAACTGCTGCATTAGGGTTTTTCCTATACCTACGGGAGGGGGGATGAGCAAGTGCGACTCGCACACACAGAGGAACATCCAAAATGGTGGCACACAAGCTAAGCTAAGAAAACTGAACATCACCACACGCATAAATGAATAGTACTATGAATAGTAGAAACGCCAAAAAGGCACAAGTGAATACGTCATTAGTTAGACACATGATGCTAACTCGCATATGTAAATGACAGTGGGCGGGGCATCAGAAAATTAAACCTATCAATGGGGTCTGATAACTTGGATCCTGTCTTGGGGGGGTGGGTTGAGGGTGTTGTTTGGGGTGTTGAGTTTTTGGGGGCAGTACAGCTTACTCTGCGTTTGCCAGGGGGGGTGCTCATTTGGATACGGGCAGGAGCCCCATTCCAGGTCACTACACAGGTGTTGGATCGAGAAGGCAGATATGTAGCGGTAGAGGGTAGGTTGTATGGTAGGGAAATTGTGTTGTGCAGTATATATGCCCCGAATACTGAGCAAGCTTGCTTCCTAGCTACATTGTCAGGTGCGCTGGCGCCCCTGTTAGCTGGTCCGGCAATTGTGGGAGGGGATTTTAATGCTATCTCGAATGTGGACATGGATATGTCGCACCCTTCACTGGCGGCAACACCGGTTCGGAACTTAGCTAAAACTAGATCCGATTGGCAGGACCACTGGGGATTCATTGATGTGTGGCGGGCTCAACACCCTCATGATAGGGACTATTCGTTCTTCTCATCTGTGCATGACCTACACGTACGCATTGACGCTGTGCTCCCCCCTGATAGCACATATGGCGGCACGCACCGAGTACCTTGCTCGAACTATCTCAGACCACAATCCGCTTTAGATGTCACTGGATTGGCAGAGGGTGAGGACAGCGATCCCGACGTGGCGTCAGACTCTACGCCCTGAGACACTGGAAGACCAGGTGTTTAGGACAGAGGTGGGTGAGGGTATTGGTGACTATTTTCGGGATAATTGGGGTACAGCAAGTTCAAGAACGTTGGAATGGGATGCCTTAAGGTGGTTGTCAGGGGGCTATGCATCAGTAAGTATGCGGGTACTAGGAAATCGGTAGTGGATGACGTAGCAAGGGCGGACGAGGCCCTGAGAGAACTGGAGCGGAGGAGGCCCGAGTTACCGTCCCTACAGGAGCAATTGCTGGAAGCCAAAGAGAAAGTGGCAGCTGAAACGGAACGGCTGCGATGTTTTGATCAAAGTGGGTACCTGGCGAGAGTACATGCGGAGGGAGTTAAAGTTGGCACGCTGTTGGCTAAGCTGGCTGACCCGGTACAACGGAGTGGGCCAGTTATGCAGATAGCACTGGATGACGGCACCCTGACCCACTCACAGGGGATGGTGTTGTCTCGTTTTGCCACTTATTATGAATCTCTATATAGTAGCAGGAGGGGGGAAGCAGTTGAGGACATAGACGAGTATTTAGAGGGACTCCTCCTGCCACGATTAGAGGAAGACAACGCTGATGGGCTGGGTCAGGATATCACGTTAGCTGAAATACGTTGGACAATTAAACACATGGCCCGGAACAAGACACCGGGACCTGATGGGCTGCTTATCGAATTCTACGCTCAATATATTGATGCTCTGGCCCCCGTCTTGTTGGAGGTTTATAAGGAAGCGGTGGCGGAGGGTCGCCTGCCGGGATCGATTTGTGAAGCCCTGATAATCCCACTCTTGAAGCCGGAGGCGGAAGTGGCCTCCTATCGGCCCTTATCCATGCTGTCGGTGGATTACAAAATCCTGAGCCGCATACTGGCGTCCCGGTTATTACCACACATGATGTCGCTGGTTCACGTGGACCAGGCGGGCTTTATCCCCACGAGGTGCACAGCTTCGAACATTCGCCGACTTATTAGAGTCATGGCGGATAATCAGACAGATGAGAGCTCCGCGGCGGTGCTCTCTGTGGACATAGAGAAGGCATTTGACAGTCTGGAATGGGCCTTCCTTTGTAAAGTCTTGGATAGATTCGGACTGGGTAATGGTTTTGTCAAATGGACGAAGGTGTTGTACTCTTCGGCCGCAGCAAGGGTAAAACTGGGCGAGGTGATCTCGGGTCAATATTTGATTCAGAGAGGCATGAGACAGGGATGCTCGTTGTCGCCCCTGTTATTTGCATTGGCGATCGAGCCCTTGGCAGCACAGGCGAGGCTAGGGCGATTATATAATGGACTGGTGCATCGGGGCGGCCCACACTACATCTCATTATATGCTGATGATCTGCTCTTGTTTCTCCAGGAGATCGGTGAGGACCTGGGGGGGCGACCTCTATGTTGTCCAGTTTTGGGAGGGTCTCCGGTCTTCGGGTGAACTGGTCCAAGACATGCCTCTTTCCAGTGCGGCGGAGTCTTCCCCCGCCTGCTGAGCTGGGTACCATTAAGTGGGAACCACCGTGCATCACCTATCTAGGGGTCCAGATCTATCATGTGAACCAAGATTTGCTGGAGGGAAACATAGGCCGGTGTGTTAGAGCTCTGAAAAAATGTATGGAGTTCTGGGCGTCGATTCCTCTGTCGGTCATGGGCAGAGTTGCACTGCTTAAAATGGTGGCACTCTCCAGGCTCCTGTACTATTTCCGTACACTGCCGATCTGGATCCCAACAAGAATCTTTAGGGAACTGAGGTCGCTGGTGGGGGGTTTCATTTGGGGCAGCGGTAGACGGCGAATAGCGCTGGCAACACTGATGAGGCCCAGATCGGAAGGTGGCCTGGCGGTGCCGGACTTTGAACTCTATTATTTGGCGGCCCAACTGCAGGTCTTGATGCAAAATATAGCGAGGGAATACCGGGGCCCGGAGGGTAGTTGGTGTAGGAGAGTAGGGTCTGCAATCCTATGATCACCCAGATTTTTTGCTTTTGTTTCACTGGTTTACGACTTTCTCTGGCTGTGGGCCTGCCAATCAGACCCACAGCCTGGCTGTTCTCTTTCTAAATTACGACATGTACCCTAGGTGCATTTACCAATTGGTACTGGGCCACCTTATCAGACCCTGTAACTCAGGGCATAGGTGTACCCAGGGCTGCCAGGGGCTGCAGCATGTATTATGCCACCCCTGGCTGGCCTCCTAAATTTGACACAACTGGCTGCATGACAGCTGGGGCAAAGGCGTGTAATCACCCTTTGCTGTAGGTGTAGTATACCTATACCTAACCCTAAAATGGACACACAGATTCCTATCAGTCACTCCTATGGCAGGCCTTGACAATCCTGAAGGCAGAGTGCTTGGAATCGTGTGAGATGGTGCTCTGGCATGAGCTGAGCCTGTCTGCAGCTTGCGGAACCAAGTCCTAATAGCTGTTCCATGATATCGCATACCATATACTCTTAAGTGCATTATAATCCTCGCGGTTAAATGCTAACTTTGGTATTGCTTTATCAAAACATGTCGAGTAAGGTGTCATACGAATTGGAATACTAACCCCTCGCCAATTCTGGCGACGGGGTTAGCATTCCACCCTTCTAGAGGGACACGACATGTATGTAACTGTGAACCCCGGTTAAAGTTAACTGAAGCCTCAGCTCCACAAAATGGATGCTGCCACCACAGACACGAGTCTGACCTCCTGCTGCTGGGAGTCCTTCCAGCAAGGGAGGCCTGGACAAAGGGTTTCCTGTCCGGGGCGGTGCTAGCACCGTCCCAGACATGGTTTTGTGTATCCTGGGTAGGCAGGGCTTTTCAGGAAGGTGACTGCTGAGTGGCACCCCGGTGCTCACTACGCATAGGCCGGTCTGAACCAGTTCCAGGGGCACACCAGCCCCTGGCCTGGGGAAGTCCGGCATGGCTGAGGGGTGTAACCACCCCCCACCTAGTCCCACCCATAGGCAGGACCTACACCGGGTCAGCCCCCTTTGTTAGTATAAAGATGGGAGCGGGCCCCCTGTTAAAATTAGATCATCTTTGGAATCAAGACACGACTTTCTTCGAAAGGACTTCACGATTTCTTCATCAAGATTCTCCCTTGTGGCTAAGGAGTAGTCACCCTGCATCCGCAGGCACCATCCTAAAGAACACTGCGGTCTGCTGCAAGTCCTTCATCACGAATCCGACAACCCAGCTCGACGAGACGCGGCTTCCCTGGCACCTCTGACCTCTACTCACCTCTACAGCCAAGCTGAGAACCGTGAGTGCGACGAGACCTCGAGGGACCGACGATCGCCAAGACTGCACGACATCTTTACTGCAAGCCCACCATGTCCTCCACGGGTGAGTGCTTTGGGGTCCGAGAAGCCCCGACCCTGCACAGCTCCAGCATCCAAGATCAGCCTCCCTGCATCTCCACGATCTGTGTGGGGCCTTTCTGCTGTTTGCTGTGCACCGCGTTGTTTGGCTACTAGCCGGCTGGCTTGTGGCCTTCTGAACGACGCCCGACGACATCACTGCTGCTGGTCTGGTTGCTCCAGACTGGCCCTTGCTTCCTTCTTCAAGAGAGGCACCCCGGACCCTCCTGGTCCACTCCAGACGCCATTTTAGGTCCACCGCGTGGGCTTGAATTTGCCAAGGCTTTGTTGCCCAATCCTGGGTCCAGCGACGCCGACAGCTTCTATCTTCGTGGGACAGCTCGATCCTCCTTCCTGGTCGCCGACAACGCCTCCTGGTCCGTGAGATCTCCGAGCCCAGCGTCACCCACACGCCTTGTCGAGGTGGCTACCATCCGGTGCCCTCCTGGTGCCCACTGACTACTGGCTAGTAGTCTCGAACTTGGTCCCCTCTGCTTTCAGGTGTCATCTTCCATCGATCCAGGCTTGGATCCACCGAACTTTCTTCACTGGTCGCCTGCCAGCAACTTCTTTCTTCCAGGCTCCTGGTCCGTCAACGAGGATTCCCGACGTCTTTTGAGTCCTATGCAGCTGCAGCCCCTGGGCTAGGTAACTTCGGCATTTCGGTGCCCCAGCATAGCCTCACTATCCAAGGGTCAGAATCTACTTTCGTTTTCTCCCTACCAGGTCGGGTTCGCCCGAGAACACTAACTTTGCAAATTCTAGCTACCATAGACTTTGTCCCGCATCTCGCGTGAGAGTGCACACACTGCACCCGAGTCCCCTGGGTCACCTAGAAGTAATCTAACGATTCTATAGTCAAGTCCTAGCGATTCCAAAGCCTATTAGTACTGTACTTGCCTGCTAGTAATTTCGCATTCCACTTTCTGAGTATATGGTTTTCCGTGCCCCTCGGGCATTTGTATATACTGTGCTAACTTAAGTATTTTTGTAAGAGTTTTGGTTTGTGCTTAGTACCCTGTCCTCATAAAGAGTACAGGGCTGTTGTGATTCTTAATAAATAACTGTTTATTTTCATAACACTTGTGTGGTGTCCTTTCACTTGGTGTTCAAGGGGTATATGTGGTATAACAGCTGGCTTAACACGCCCTCTCGAGTCTTTAGCCTTAGACTGCTCGTATCCACGCTACTAGGATAGCTGGACGCTGTCGCTGGACTGATACATAGTGTTCACTAGAATAGTGAGCACTGCATATCAGGCCACCTTCTCACATTGGTGAGCAGCGGTTGGGATTTGAGCTTGCTGTTGTTTTACCACACGTATCCTAAGAATATCTTGTTGAAAGATCACATAAGTACTGTTAGTACATATAACCAAGCTTAGAATACTCTGAGTTCTACTGAACCAGCTGTTGCAGCTCCTCAAGGCCTAGCACACCTTGGCTGCAACTCTTAGCAAGGGATCAGTAGGTGAACACATAGTGTAGGTAGGTGCATCACTTACACCACACTAGAAACAGTATGTCGGACAAAGGAGGAAACTCTGAGTCTCCCCTTGTGTCAGTTGACCCTCCACAGGTCATCCCTTCAAGATATACTGTGCTTAGCTTCCATGAGTTACGACAAGTATGTACCTCTAGGAAGATTAAGCAAGGGGCTAACCCCACCACCTCCTTTCTGATTGGTCTCTTGGAGACTTATGATGCCAGAAAAGCTGAGAGACTTCTTAGCTCTTCTAATCCAGAAGGAGGCATGCCTCCCCTTGAGGGAACCAGAGGTGACCCTGACCTCATCCACCTCTCAACTGAGAATGAAGATGTGGAGGTGGATGAGAATAAGGATCCCTCTGGAGATGAGGCAGACAAGGGACAGGTAGAAGTCGGTAGACTAACCAGGTCCAACTTAAGCAAACATGACAGTGGTACTGGGGGACCCCTGGGGCCACTATCAGGTCAGCTTAACATTGGGAATGGACGAGCCAGATCTCTGTCAAGAGGCTCTGGCAGATCCCTTCAAACCAATGGCTCTCACAACTCTTCTCAAAGAGGGATGACATCCCCTCAGAGGAGAGTATATGAAGCTAAAGAAAGGGCAGCCAATCTGAGGATTGAAAGGGAAGAACTTGCCCTGGCCAAAGAAAGGCTTGCCTTTGCTAGAGAGCAACAGTTAAGTGGGGTAGTCCCCACTGGTGGCAGCATTGTACCTAGCAATAGGGAAAGGAGTTTTGATACAAAGCACCTTGGTAAGATAGTGCCCCCCTTTAAACAAGGGGATGACATCCACAAATGGATTACTGCTTTGGAGAGGGCCTGCACTGTGCAAGGTGTTCCCCAGAGTCAGTGGGCAGCTATCTTGTGGCTCTCCTTTGAAGGTAAAGGCAGAGACAAGCTCCTCACCACAAGGGTAGAGGATGCTAACAATTACAAAATCTTGAAGAATACACTGGTTGAAGGGTTTGGCCTAACCACTGAGCAGTACAGGGTGCTGTTCAGGGATACCCAGAAAACTCAGTCTCAAGATTGGTCTGATTTTGTAGATTGTGCCACTAAGGCTTTTGAGGGCTGGTTGCTGGGCAGTAAGGTTACTGATTATAAAGGATTGTATAATTTGATGATGAGAGAACACATTTTAAACAATTGTCAGAACCAGTTGTTGCATCAGCATCTTGTTGACTCAGATCTGACCTCTCCCCAAGAATTGGGAAAGAAGGCAGACAGATTGGTTAGAACAAGAGTTAAACAGAACCAGGGCCAGAATCAAGGTGGTCAGAAGAAAGCAGACCAGAAGGGTAAAGATTCTAAGGGGGAATAAAATGACCAGAAGTCTTCGACAGGTCCCCAACAACCCAAAGAGGGTGGGGGTCAGGCTCCCCAAAAGAAGAAAGAAGGCCAATCTAAAAGGTGGTGCCAATACTGCAAAAGTAAAACTCACTGGTTTAGTGAGTGCACCAAGAAAGGAGGAGGGCAGACTCCTGCCACTGCAGCCCCTAAGGCACCTGTGCCCCCTAGTACAGCCAGCAGTGGTAGTGCACCTCCCAAGGGTTTAGTAGGGTTAACCCTGGGTTCTGAGGGGTGTGACAACTTAGTTGGTACACTCACTCAGGCTGTCCTTGTCAGTACAGGGGATATGGATATGTCCCCTGATATAAGTCCCAATACTTTGGGCAAATACAGACAGACACCTTTCATTAATGGAAAAATGGCTCATGCCTATAGGGACACTTGTGCCAGTGTCACAATGGTGACACCTAACTTTGTGGACCCTGGACAGATCATGCCAGGTACAGAATTCCTGGTGACCAATGCAAGCAATGTCACTACCAATCACAGTATGGCAATTGTAGCTTTCTCCTGGGGAGGGGTAACTGGCCAAAAGAAGGTTGTAGTTAGTTCAGACCTCCCAGTGGATTGTTTGTTGGGCAATGATTTGGAGTCATCACAATGGTCAGAAGTGGAGCAGAGGACTCACATGGAAATGTTAGGCTTGCCAGCACATGTGTTTGCTGTGACTAGGTCACAGGTTAGGAAATGCCCCACTGAACAGGTGCTGGATCCTGGAACAATGGACCAGACACCTCCCAAGAAAAAGAGCAGCAGGGTTAAGGCTGTGCCTTCCCCCTTGCCCCAGGTTGAGGATCAAGTCTCAGAGGAGGCTGACCTACAGGAATTGAGGGAAACTGAGCCCAGAGAGTTTGAACTTGATCAAGTTGAATTCTTGGGTTCAGGGGGACCCTCAAGGGAAGACCTGGGGAAGGACCAGTTAAGCTGCCCTTCTCTTGAACCCCTCAGACAGCAGGCTGCTGCTGAGGCTGCTGGGAACGCCACAGGTACCCACAAGGTATACTGGGAAGATGGACTCCTGTACACTGAGTCAAGAGACCCCAAGCCTGGCATGACCAGGAGGCTGGTTGTACCCTTGTCTCAGAGAGGTTTCCTACTTACCTTGGCCCATGAGATTCCCTTAGCAGGTCACTTAGGCCAGACAAAGACTTGGGACAGGCTTGTCTCACACTTTCACTGGCCTCACATGAATGAGGATACCAAGGAGTTTTGTCGCTCCTGTGTCACTTGCCAAGCCAGTGGTAAGTCAGGTGGCACAACAAAGGCCCCCCTTATACCAATGCCTGTGGTGGGGGTGCCCTTTGAAAGAGTGGGGATTGACATTGTTGGTCCAATGGAACCCCAGCATCAGGGCACAAGTTTATACTGGTGGTAGTGGATCATGCCACCAGGTATCCTGAAGCTATTCCACTTAGGACCACCACAGCACCTGTGGTGGCAAGGGCCCTAGTTGGAGTGTTCTCCAGAGTGGGCTTCCCTAAGGAGGTTGTCTCTGACAGAGGTGCAAACTTCATGTCAAGCTACTTAACTGCTATGTGGAAGGAATGTGGTGTCAATTACAAATTCACTACACCCTATCATCCACAATGCAATGGGCTTGTTGAAAGGTTCAACAGGACCCTAAAAGGGATGATTCATGGACTACCTGAAAAGCTCAGGCGTAGATGGGATGTCCTGATTCCCTGCCTTCTGTTTGCTTACAGAGAGGTCCCACAAAAGGGGGTTGGCTACAGCCCTTTTGAACTTTTGTATGGGCATCCTGTGATAGGCCCCCTGTGTTTGGTGAAGGAAGGATGGGAGAGACCTCTCAAAAAGCCTGCAACCAGCATAGTGGACTATGTACTTGGTCTCCGCTCCAGGATGGCTGAGTATATGGAGAAGGCATCAGAAAACCTTAAGGCCAGTCAAGAACTTCAAAAAGCTTGGCATGACCAAAAGGCTGTCCTGACTGTTTATCAGCCTGGACAGAAGGTGTGGGTGTTGGAGCCAGTGGCCCCAGCAGCACTCAAAGACAAATGGTCTGGGCCCCACACAATTCTTGAGCAAAAGGGAGAGGTCACCTACTTGGTGGACCTTGGAACTCCCAGGAGTCCCCACAGGGTACTCCATGTCAACAGGCTCAAAGCATATGTCGACAGGAAGGACATGAGTTTGCTCATGGCCATAGATGAGGGACAGGAGGAAGAGAGTGACCCTCTCCCAGACCTGCTCACTCAGAATCCTGATGATGGGTCAGTAGATGGTGTTGTCTTTTGTGGCAGCCTCTCTGAGCATCAACAGAAAGACTGTAAACAGGTTCTTCAGTCTTTCAGACATATGTTTTCTCTGACACCCAGTCAGACCAATTGGTGTACCCATGAGGTTGACACTGGTGACAGTCTGCCAGTTAAGAGTAAAATCTACAGGCAGCCTGATCATGTTAGAGACTGCATAAAAACTGAAGTGCAGAAAATGTTGGAGTTGGGAGTCATTGAACCCTCAGATAGCCCTTGGGCTAGTCCAGTAGTTCTAGTGCCAAAGCCTCACACCCAGGGTGGTAAGAGAGAGATGAGGTTTTGCGTAGACTACAGGGGTCTCAATGCAGTCACTAAGACTGATGCCCACCCAATACCAAGGGCAGATGAGCTGATAGATAGATTGGCTTCTGCCAACTACTTAAGCACATTTGACTTAACAGCTGGGTATTGGCAAATCAGGTTAGCTGAGGATGCCAAGCCCAAGACAGCATTTTCTTTTTTTTTTTTTTTGGAAAACCTTTATTTTTAGAAAAGTACACCGCTATTCAGCCAGACATCCTGGAGGCCAGGCAGCATAGAGGAAGCAGGTAAAATCGTGTACAATACTGTACGCAGAAGCAATCAGGTTTAATTTTCAATAGCATTGAACTTAGTAATAAATAAACCAAAGAACAAGAAAGCCTCAAAAAAGGCTAAGAGAAAGAGGTGTGCGCCAGGCACGAAAGAGAGTCAAAGAGAAAAAAGAGATAGAGAGGCTGAGGACAGTACAGAAGTAGTGGATTTGCGTAGCGGGAGGGGGTCGAGGGCCGCACACCCAAGACAGCACACAATAACAGTGACAACAGTAAGGCACGTGGGGGGTAACATATCAGGATAACCTATCTGGAATTGCGGGAAGGGGCTCTACGGGGAAGGCTGGACTTCAGAGTCAATCTCTACTGGGGGGTCGCAAATGTCACCTCTATAGGAGTTCCAGGCTCCCCACACAGACCTCCACATTTTAGGCTTGCCCCTGGCCACGTACACCGTCTTTTCACGCAGCATGCACCAGTCCATATTGGTTTCCCATAAACTGAGTGAGGGAGGAGCAGGCGCACCCCATTTCTGGGCGATGTCCCTCTTGGCCACCATGTTACCCAGGGTGACCCAACGGGTCTGGGCTACACTGTAATCATTCGGACACCAAACATTGAGGAGGCATCGCCGGGCCTCAGCCGGTAGGGCCACTCCAGTCACTTCTTCCATCACCTCATGCACTCGTGTCCAATACCGGGCAACTCCAGGACATTCCCATATGATGTGCAGGAAAGTAGCAAGCATACCACAACCCCTCCGACACAGGCCGTCCGTGGAAAGTCCCATATGTATGAGTCTAGGGCCGGTGACATACACCCTGTGTAGTATTTTCAACTGAACAAGGCGGAGTCGTGCTGATATGGCCACCTCCCTGGGGGAGGAGACCGCTGATTGCCACTCCTCGTCGCCCATCTCTATACCATCATTCACCCAGTGCATTCTCAATCGTTCAAGCAAATCCACTCTCACATTGATGAGCTTTTTGTACGTCAGGGAGATAGCGCTGTCCGGCATGTGGCCGTCCAGCACCCGGTCCTCCAGGGGTGATGACTCAGGGATCGCCTCTCCTTCCGATATGTGAGGGGAGAGGGCATGATTAAGCTGGGCGTGTCGGAAATATTCCGTCGCCGCCAGCTGGAACTCAGACTGTAGCACGTCAAACGACTTGATCCTCCCCCTTGCCATCATGTCCCCAACCTTAGATATCCCAATGGTGTCCCATCGGTCGAAACCCTTAGTTTTCCACAGCTTTCCCAGTATGTCCGAGTCATATAAGGGGGTGGCCATGGTAACCCTATCTTTCCAGCCCAGGGTATCAGTGACCGAGCGCCATATATGCACCATCGTTTTGGTGGGCCCCGTCAGCTTCCGGTCCAAGGACCTGGAGTATAATGCTCTATAATAGTTCCCGTCGTTCACGAGCCACCGATCCATGGCGTAGCCCGGGCTGGCCGCTGGGCCATAGAGGCCGTGGTTGATAGCCGTAAGCTGGGACGCCCAGTAGTAGCGTCGCATATCCGGCAGGGCGATACCCCCGTCGTAGCACGGTATGGTCAGCTTGAGCAACGAAATTCGTGGCCTTCCATCCCACAACAGTGCTCGCTGCAGGGATTCGATCTCTCCAAAGTATTTGGCCGCGACCGGATCCTGGGTGTTCTGCAAAGCGTAGAGGAAGCGAGGTAGCGCCATCATTTCGAATAACGCAGCCCTGCCCATTAGGGAGATCGGTAGCTTCTTCCATCCCTCGACGTCCCTGCGTAAACGCGCCAGCGGTGGTAGAAGGTTGTGTGAGTATCGGGCTCGGGGGTCTCGCGACACATAAATGCCCAGGTACCGAAAGCCCTGCTGGGCTATCTGTATTGAGCACCCACGGGGGAGGCGCGGAGTGTCTCCACACAACGTGTATAGTGAGGATTTAGACCAGTTGATCACCAAGCCGGAATGAGTCCCGAAGGTCCCCAGCAGCTCGAAAACCACAATAAGCGAGCGGCAAGGAGAGGTGAGATACAAGAGGATGTCGTCCGCGTAAAGCGACACTCGGTCCTCAAAGCCAGGTGACCACGTAATCCCGGAAACATCAGGGTGTGTCCTGATCCAAGCCGCCAGGGGTTCCAGTGCCAGGGCGAACAGGAGCGGCGAGAGCGGACAACCCTGCCTGGTGCCTCTGTGCAGCGCAAAGGAGGCCGACAGCCGACCATTGACGGTCACATTAGCCAACGGTGCGGAATACAGCAGCCGGACCCATCCGATGTAAGTGGGCCCAAACCCCAATTTGGCTAGGACTGCCCACAGGTAGTTCCACTCCAGCGAGTCGAAAGCCATAGTGGCGTCAAGAGAGGCGAGAACCGCAGGTTCACGAAGCAAGTGAGCACGTGCCATGACCGCGTGAAGCCTCCTCAAGTTGAGTGCCGTGTTCCGGTGCGGTATGAAGCCGGATTGGTCCGGGTGAACCAAGTCCGTGATAACTCCCACCAGCCGGTTGGCCAAAAGTTTGGCCAGGATCTTGGGTTCGGCGTTCAGAAGCGAGATGGGTCTATAGGACCGGCACAAATCACGCGGTTTTCCCTCCTTGTGGATCACCACAATGGTGGCGAGTCGCTGGTCGAGGGGGAGTTCTCCCGTCTCGCGGGCTTCAAGGAACATATTTAGCAATGGTGCAGCCAGCGCGTTGGCCTTGAGTTTATAAAGCTCGACCGGGATACCGTTGGGTCCCGGTGCTTTGCCGGAGCGTAGCGAACGGATCGCCAAGGCTACCTCATCCACAGACAGGTCCCGATCCATGTCGTCTCGTTCGAGATCCGAGAGGCAGGGAAGGTCGATGCCCTCCAGAAAGGAGGCCGAAGCAGACTCTGGGAGAGGATTCGCGGAGGTATATACCCCTTCGAAGTATTCAGCGAAGGACCCAACTATAGCCGCCGGGTCCGTCAGGGATAAGCCATCCTCACCCACCAGCTCTGGGACCACCCGGGACGCCAGCTCCCGTCTATCCAGCCACGCCAAGAGCTTGCCCGCCTTATCACCCGAGTCATATATCCTGCCCTGCTGTTCCCTGCTCAAGGCTTTCGCCGCGTCAGTGGCGGTCGCCCGGAGTTCGGACTGTTTGAGGGAGAGAGCGTGAAGTAAGTCGGGAGACGGGCCTAGCGCCAGTTGGGCGCTCAGGTCAGCGAGATCGGATTCCATCCGCACCACGTCCTCATCCCGGCGGCGGCGAGCCTCCGCAATCAGGGAGAAGGCCTCGCCACGAAGCACAGTTTTAAAGGCCTCCCAATGGGAGACTGCGGAGTCAACGGAGCCAGTATTCTCGGCGAAGTACCGGTCCATAGCTTTAGTCAGGAGGGCCCTGGTCTTCGGATCGCGGAAGTACCACGGGTTAATGGGAGCCACGCGCGAAGACGCGGGTATCTGGAAGTCAAAAGAGACCCAGACCGGGGAATGATCCGAAACGCCCCTAGCTAAGAGACGCGCGGTGGACACAGACTGCGCCTGGGCAGCCGGGGTGAGGACGTAGTCTATTCTAGAAAGGCTACCGTGGGCACCCGAGAGGAAAGTGTACTGCCGCTGGGTAGGGTGTAACAATCTCCAGCAATCAACCATCCCCATGGAACTCAGAAAATCAGGCAGCCAAGACTGGGAAGGGCGGAGATCCCTGGATGGAAAGCGGTCCAAGTCCCCCGAGACTACAGAGTTGAAGTCGCCACCCACCAGCAACAATCCCTCGGGGAGACCTAAAATGGCGCCTCCCAGGTCCCTGAAAGTAGTTTCCTGCAGCCCCGGGGGAACATAAACCGAAACCAAAACCAGCGTGCGGCCCTCCCACTTGCCCACCACCGCCACGTATCTGCCCCTTTCATCAGTAAGTACAGACTCCACCTCCAACGGGAGGGACGTGCGCACCATGATGCCCACCCCTCTAGAACCCGAGGAGAACCCTGAATGTGCCACCATTTTGTATCCACGTCTATTCAAAGCCTTACCGGCATGACCCACCAAGTGGGTCTCTTGTAGAAAAACAACATCAGGCGAGCAGCGCTTGAGCATCTGCAACACAACACCCCTCTTAATACGGTCCCCCAGCCCGTTCACATTCCAGCTCAACAAATTAAGAGATTTACCCCCCATCATCAAGGACGATCCGCACCCCTTCCCGCACCCACAATGGCGCCCACAGCAATAACATATCAGTCCAATAGTACCTCAGCCAGAACAAAGAGTGAAACAAAGAAAGAGGTCGAAAAAACACACCCCAACTACCCACCACCCTGCACCCCTGCATTAGACTATAATCCACCCCAACTAGCAGTGTGCCTGTCGCCCCTTAACTAACCTACAAGAAGCCCACAGAGGAGAAAGGAGGCATCCCATCCCCCCCGTCATCCCCCATATTAATTACAAAACGAGTCAAACTAACAGCAGCAATGTCAAAGGCCGAAGCCCCTCACGGCAGCCCAGCTCTCGGAAAGCAAGTAACCAAACAATTATTCCTGTGCTTCCGCGCCTCCGGTGGTCTCCTCCGTCTGGTCGGTCGGCTCATGTCGTTCCTGGGGCAGGGTATCAAGCCAGTGTCCCACCTCATCCGGGAAGTCAAAGAAGAAGGTCCGGTGGTCACGCTCGATGCGAAGCTTGGCAGGATAGAGCATGGAGTAACGCAGGCCCAGTTCCCTCAGTCTCCGTTTCACCCCCGTAAAGCTCTGGCGCTTTTTCTGGACAGCCTGGGTGAAATCCGGGAAGAAGTTCACATCAGAGTTCTGGAAGCGGAGAGGGCCCGCAGTCCTCGATGCTTGCAGGATAGCGTCTCTGTCCCTGTAATTGAACAGCCTCGCTATGATGGGGCGAGGGGAGGCACCCGATTTCGGCGGCCCACCCGGGATCCTGTGGGCCCTTTCCACCGAAAATAACTTACTCAGGCCCCCCGGTGCCAAGTTCTTAACCACCAGTTCTTCCACAAAGAGCTCAGTCGAGTCCTCCTCGGCCTTTTCCGGTACTCCGGTGATGCGAACGTTTTGGGGCCGTGCGCGACCCTCGAACTCGTCCAGTCGACGCACCAGCATACCATTAGCCATTTTCAGGTCGCGCACCTCTAGCTGTATATCGGACACATCAGTGACCAGGCTGGAAGTCTTGAGATCCAGCGATTTCACCCGGTCATTAGTTTTCCCGAGGTCGGTCCTGATGAGGTTTAACTCAATCTTCAGGGAGTCAACCTTGCTGGACAGTTCCTCGCGGAGAGTGTGCATCTCCGTCTTCACCCCCATTATCGCTCCCATAACGTCCCGAAGTGTTATCTCGGAGTCGTCCGGTGATTCATCCCTTCTCGAGTCCTTAGTACGACCCGCCAGTACCGGTGATCCCTTAGACTGGGAGAATCGCTCCGGAATGGTGGACTGGGACTGGGATGGTTTCCTGTTGAGCCGCTGAGACTTGCCTGCGTCCGAGCCACCCTTGCCCGCCATGTTGGCACTCTCGGGACGGGGGGACACCAGGGGCGAAAAGGTCCAGTGTAGTATGCACAATGCACACAGCGATATCTCCAAAGTCCTGGGTTGAGGCCGCACAGCAAGGCGCTCAAGGATCAGAAGCACCCATCGGGAAGACGAAGCGTAGGCAGGGAGGTACCATGTGGAGACACCGCTGTACCCCACTACGGTCGCCAGCGACGCGGGCGGAGTCTCCGGGGTCTGTCGAGCTAACTGAGTCTAGGAATGTCCGATTTTCATTCCGAAAGCGGGTGCCGCCTCAGGACCGGCTTAGCAATCGATTCCCACAATCATGGGACAGGATGGGTCACAGGATTATTGCGGAGGATCGGGAGGTCTTCGGAGCTCCGAGCTCACGCGGCCATCTTGGTTGCCGGCGAAGCTCCTCCTAAGACAGCATTTTCAACCCCTGGTGGGCATTATCAATTTGTGGTAATGCCCTTTGGTCTGAAAAATGCACCTGCCACCTTCCAAAGGTTGGTGAATCAAGTCCTTACTGGGCTGGATGACTTCTGTGCAGCATATCTAGATGATATTGCTGTCTTTAGCTCCACCTGGGAGGATCACCTGGTCCACCTGAGGAAAGTGTTAGAGGCTCTGCAAGCAGCAGGCCTCACTATCAAGGCCACCAAGTGCCAGATAGGGCAGACACAGGTTGTATACCTGGGCCACCTTGTAGGTGGAGGTCAGGTTCAGCCACTGGAGAGCAAGATACAGTCAATCAGGGACTGGGCTCCTCCAACCACCCAGACTCAGGTTCGAGCTTTCTTGGGCCTGACTGGTTACTATAGGAAGTTTGTCAGGAACTATGGTTCCATTGTGACACCATTAAACGAACTGACAAGTAAGAAAATGCCAAAAAAAGTTCAGTGGACAGCGAGCTGTCAAAAAGCATTCGATGACCTAAAGCAGGCCATGTGCACAGCACCTATCCTTAAGAGTCCAGACTACTCCAAACCATTCATTGTCCAAACAGATGCTTCTGAGTTGGGTGTGGGAGCTGTTCTTTCTCAACTGAATTTTGATGGTCAAGACCAGCCCATTGCTTTTATAAGCAGAAGGCTGACCCCCAGAGAGAAGAATTGGTCAGCTATTGAGAGGGAGGCCTTTGCTGTGGTTTGGGCCCTGAAGAAGCTGAGGCCATACTTGTTTGGCACTCACTTCAAGATTCAGACCGACCATAAGCCCCTCTTGTGGCTAAATCAGATGAAGGGTGAAAACCCCAAACTGCTTAGGTGGTCCATTTCCCTACAGGGGATGGACTTTACAGTGGAACATAGACCTGGTACTGATCATGGCAATGCCGATGGGCTCTCCAGATATTTCCACTTAGAACAAGAAGACTCACCTGGTCAAGGTTAGCTTATTGTCCCAAAGTTTGGGGGGGGGGTCATGTAGGAGAGTAGGGTCTGCAATCCTATGATCACCCAGATTTTTTGCTTTTGTTTCACTGGTTTACGACTTTCTCTGGCTGTGGGCCTGCCAATCAGACCCACAGCCTGGCTGTTCTCTTTCTAAATTACGACATGTACCCTAGGTGCATTTACCAATTGGTACTGGGCCACCTTATCAGACCCTGTAACTCAGGGCATAGGTGTACCCAGGGCTGCCAGGGGCTGCAGCATGTATTATGCCACCCCTGGCTGGCCTCCTAAATTTGACACAACTGGCTGCATGACAGCTGGGGCAAAGGCGTGTAATCACCCTTTGCTGTAGGTGTAGTATACCTATACCTAACCCTAAAATGGACACACAGATTCCTATCAGTCACTCCTATGGCAGGCCTTGACAATCCTGAAGGCAGAGTGCTTGGAATCGTGTGAGATGGTGCTCTGGCATGAGCTGAGCCTGTCTGCAGCTTGCGGAACCAAGTCCTAATAGCTGTTCCATGATATCGCATACCATATACTCTTAAGTGCATTATAATCCTCGCGGTTAAATGCTAACTTTGGTATTGCTTTATCAAAACATGTCGAGTAAGGTGTCATACGAATTGGAATACTAACCCCTCGCCAATTCTGGCGACGGGGTTAGCATTCCACCCTTCTAGAGGGACACGACATGTATGTAACTGTGAACCCCGGTTAAAGTTAACTGAAGCCTCAGCTCCACAAAATGGATGCTGTCACCACAGACACGAGTCTGACCTCCTGCTGCTGGGAGTCCTTCCAGCAAGGGAGGCCTGGACAAAGGGTTTCCTGTCCGGGGCGGTGCTAGCACCGTCCCAGACATGGTTTTGTGTATCCTGGGTAGGCAGGGCTTTTCAGGAAGGTGACTGCTGAGTGGCACCCCGGTGCTCACTACGCATAGGCCGGTCTGAACCAGTTCCAGGGGCACACCAGCCCCTGGCCTGGGGAAGTCCGGCATGGCTGAGGGGTGTAACCACCCCCCACCTAGTCCCACCCATAGGCAG
The DNA here is from genome assembly GCF_964263255.1 of Lissotriton vulgaris. Classification (NCBI taxonomy): domain Eukaryota; kingdom Metazoa; phylum Chordata; class Amphibia; order Caudata; family Salamandridae; genus Lissotriton; species Lissotriton vulgaris. Next base: position 121,214,778 of record NC_141686.1, read on the forward strand.
GACCTAGTCACCGGGTCAGCCCCCTTTGTTAGTATAAAGATGGGAGCGGGCCCCCTGTTAAAATTAGATCATCTTTGGAATCAAGACACGACTTTCTTCGAAAGGACTTCACGATTTCTTCATCAAGATTCTCCCTTGTGGCTAAGGAGTAGTCACCCTGCATCCGCAGGCACCATCCTAAAGAACACTGCGGTCTGCTGCAAGTCCTTCATCACGAATCCGACGACCCAGCTCGACGAGACCCGGCTTCCCTGGCACCTCTGACCTCTACTCACCTCTACAGCCAAGCTGAGAACCGTGAGTGCGACGAGACCTCGAGGGACCGACGATCGCCAAGACTGCACGACATCTTTACTGCAAGCCCACCGTGTCCTCCACGGGTGAGTGCTTAGGGGTCCGAGAAGCCCCGACCCTGCACAGCTCCAGCACCCAAGATCAGCCTCCCTGCATCTCCACGATCTGCGTGGGGCCCTTCTGCTGGTGGGCCCTTCTGCTGTTTGCTGTGCACCGCGTTGTTTGGCTACTAGCCGGCTGGCTTGTGGCCTTCTGAACGACGCCCGACGACATCACTGCTGCTGGTCTGGTTGCTCCAGACTGGCCCTTGCTTCCTTCTTCAAGAGAGGCACCCCGGACCCTCCTGGTCCACTCCAGACGCCATTTTAGGTCCACCGCGTGGGCTTGAATTTGCCAAGGCTTTGTTGCCCAATCCTGGGTCCAGCGACGCCGACAGCTTCTATCTTCGTGGGACAGCTCGATCCTCCTTCCTGGTCGCCGACAACGCCTCCTGGTCCGTGAGATCTCCGAGCCCAGCGTCACCCACACGCCTTGTCGAGGTGGCTACCATCCGGTGCCCTCCTGGTGCCCACTGACTACTGGCTAGTAGTCTCGAACTTGGTCCCCTCTGCTTTCAGGTGTCATCTTCCATCGATCCAGGCTTGGATCCACCGAACTTTCTTCACTGGTCGCCTGCCAGCAACTTCTTTCTTCCAGGCTCCTGGTCCGTCAACGAGGATTCCCGACGTCTTTTGAGTCCTATGCAGCTGCAGCCCCTGGGCTAGGTAACTTCGGCATTTCGGTGCCCCAGCATAGCCTCACTATCCAAGGGTCAGAATCTACTTTCGTTTTCTCCCTACCAGGTCGGGTTCGCCCGAGAACACTAACTTTGCAAATTCTAGCTACCATAGACTTTGTCCCGCATCTCGCGTGAGAGTGCACACACTGCACCCGAGTCCCCTGGGTCACCTAGAAGTAATCTAACGATTCTATAGTCAAGTCCTAGCGATTCCAAAGCCTATTAGTACTGTACTTGCCTGCTAGTAATTTCGCATTCCACTTTCTGAGTATATGGTTTTCCGTGCCCCTCGGGCATTTGTATATACTGTGCTAACTTAAGTATTTTTGTAAGAGTTTTGGTTTGTGCTTAGTACCCTGTCCTCATAAAGAGTACAGGGCTGTTGTGATTCTTAATAAATAACTGTTTATTTTCATAACACTTGTGTGGTGTCCTTTCACTTGGTGTTCAAGGGGTATATGTGGTATAACAGCTGGCTTAACACGCCCTCTCGAGTCTTTAGCCTTAGACTGCTCGTATCCACGCTACTAGGATAGCTGGTCTATAAGGTTGACTTACAACCAATCATCAATAAGGGTCGCTGGACTGATACATAGTGTTCACTAGAATAGTGAGCACTGCATATCAGGCCACCTTCTCACAGTTGGGGACAGGGAATCGCTCGTCATGTGCAAGCCTACATAGTTCTGAAGCAAAAACTGGACCTGAGGAACTTGACGGGGGAAGAACGGACCCTCAGACTGTGCTGGAACAGGATGCAGCGAAGGGCGGGGACCCCTCACCCGTACGCACCGGAGATACCGCTGGGTATGCTGACAGCACTGCCACATGGTGGGCATTAGACCCCGCTGGCGGATTGGAACAGCTGGGGTCCAGGTGGTGGGAGACCTGTATGTGAACCAGGAGTTAGTGTCTTTCTCAGTGCTGCAGGAAACGTTCAGGCTCCCAGAGGGGGACTTCTTGCTTCATGCTGCAATCACATCAGCAATTCAAAAGCACTGGAAAACCGGGAAAATTGAACCAGTGGAAAACTTTGCTTGCAATACATAGTGATGGCGGCGGGTACGGTTAAGGCGGTGACCTGCCTCCAATCCCGACTGCTCCGGGAAGGTATGCGTCTCCTGGCTGCTCTTAAAGCGAAATGGGAAGAAAGTATATGTAGGCAGATACCGGATACCACTTGGGACCAACTCCTTAAACGGGCATGGAAGGGCACGCGAAACGCTTGTTTCCAACTAATCCAGTACTTTGTGTTGCATAGGGCCTATCTAACACCGGAGAAGGTCCGGAAGTACTTCCAGGTCCAGGATGCGGAGTGCCCGAGATGTCAGGAGGAGGGTGCAGAGCTAGAGCACATGCTATGGCTTTGCCCGCGCATGGAGGGCTACTGGGAGGAAGTAGGGGAGCTTTTGAACATGATCACGGACAGACAAATAGAGTATGACATGGCCGCCTGCTTGCTGCACTGGTTCCCACACACGGCCAAGACCAAGGTAACCAGCAAATTTATTGACTTAGGGCTTTTGCTGGCGAAACGCGAAATTACCTGGCATTAGAAGGTGAAGGAGGGCCCGTCATTTGAGCTGTGGAAGAGAGAGTTCTGTAAATGGGCTAGTTGCGAGAGTGTGGTGAGGCTCAGGCAGGCCACCCGCTCAGGTCACGACAAAGCGCTGGAGGTAACTCCGTCTTGGGAGGCCTTGGTCCAGCCCTTGAAGGACCAACAGTTGACAGAAGAGGAGGAGTAGGTTCCATGTCCACTTGTTTGTTACTAATATGCTGTTGTTTTGCTGACCCAGCGATGACTCAGTAGCGATACGTCAAGTGAATTGATAAGCGCCCACACCACCATTTCTGTACAGGGGGAGGGTACTGGGAGGGAGGGGGGAGCTGGAGGGAACAGCAGTGTATTAGTTTTAGTGATAGCTCCAGGGGTAGTTCAGGTTTGCTTGTTGGGATTCTGGGGGGACAAAAGAAAAGAAGTTGCAGGAATCCTTTTGTTAACCAGATAGGGTTATATTGCTGTGACATACGAACGCGCACTACGACTTTGAGAATTGCCGCCCGACCTCCGGGTTGTGGGCTAAATGGCTGTGTAATTTGAATGTCGATGTTTTGTGGATAACAAACATTGATTATATAGTTTTTGACAGGCATAAATGTGTAACAGTATATCTGCAATAAAAATATATTTAAAAAAAAAAGACCTCAACACAAAACCTAATTTCTGGTTTATCACACTTGGTGTGAGGCTTATGATTTAGATCACTGGGCTTGCCCAGGTGTTGTCGGAGGGTTCAATAACCCCGAATCCAGCATCTTGCTTACTTCAGCTTTGATGCTTTCCTTAACATTGTCCAACTGTCGATAGAATTTGTTTTTGACAGGCATGCTGCCTCCAGTGTCCACATCATGGGTACAGGAGTGTGTCTGTTCGGGGTTAAGAAGAAGAGCCCAAGCATACTGCTCCAGGACTTGTCTTCTGTCAGCTTGCTGTTAGGCAGAGAGGTTGTCTGAGTAGAGATCTCCATCCACTGACATATATTTGGGGCTGCTAAAGATCCATCAGCATAGTCACTTCAGCCTTGTCATGGAAAGGTTTCAGGTGATTAACATGGATGACCCTCTTGGGGTTCCTGATAGTGTCAAAGTCCACTAGATAGGTGACCTCACCTTTTCTCTCAAGTATAGGGCAGGGACCACTCCACTTTTCATGGAGGGCAATAGGCGCCACAGGCTCCAACACCCTTACTTTCCACCCTGATTGGAACTCCACCATTGCAGCCTTTTGCTCATACCAAGGTTTTTGAAGCTCTTGGCTTGCCTTTAGGGTTTTGGTTGCTTTACCCATGTACTCTGCCATCCTGGAAGATATTACTAGTACATAGTCCACATATGTTGTTTAAGCTCTTTGGGAGGTTTCTCACACCCTTCCTTAACCAGACAAAGTGGTCCTCTCACAAGATGGCCAAACAGAAGTTCAATGGGGGGGAAACCACCACTTCCTTCTGTGGCACTGCTGTACTCAGAAGACAAGGCTCTGAAAGCGAAAGGCAGGCATGGCAAAAGTACATACCATCTCCTTCTGAGTTTTTCAGGGATTCACATGATCATGCCTTTTAAAGTCTTGACGAACCTCTCAACAAGTCTAGTGGTTTGCGGGTGATATGGGGTAGTGAACATACAAGTCACTCTACATTCAGACACATGTATTTCAGGTAGCCAGACATGAAGTTTGTACCTCTGTCTGACACCACCTCCTTAGGGAAACCTACTTTTGCAAGATACTAATGAGGACTCTGGCCATTGCAGGAAGAGTGGTAGTCTTAGACTCTTAAGGTGTATTGCATCAGGGTACCTGGTAAAAGGATCCACTACTACTAGTATGAATCTGTTCCCTGGTGCAGTTGGAGTGTCAAGGGGACCAACAATTTCAATCCCTACCCGTTCAAAGGGGGAAACAACCTTTACAACACAACTTTTACAACTTACTACCATTACAACAAAACTTTTACAACGCAACATCCATTATATCGTATGCCATTACAACGCAACCATTACAACGCATGACATTACAACGCATACCACTACAACGCATGTCATTACAACGCAGTCATTACAGCGCATACCATTACAACGCATACCATTACAACGCATAGTACCCTTACACTATCCAGCACTTACCCTACTGTTGCACCCCTTGGAGTTAGAATAGTAATATTTACCCCTACACTATCCAACACTTACCCTACTATTGTACCCCCTGGAGTTAGAATAGTAATTTTTGCCCCTACACTATCCAACACTTACCCTACTGTTGCACCCCCTGGAGTTAGAATAGTAATTTTTACCCCTACACTATCCAATACTTACCATACATGCAATGTAATGTTATGCGTTGTAATGGTATGCGTTGTAAAGGTAGTATGCGTTGTAATGGAATGCGTTGTAAAGGTAGTTTTAAAAAATTGTGTAATGGCATGCATTGTAATGGAATGCGTTGTAATGGATGTTGCGTTGTAAAAAATGTGTTGTTAAGGTATGCGTTGTAAAAGTATGCGTTGTAACGTCATACATCCTTTCAAAGGGTACCCCAACCACTGAAAGGGGATTTAAGGGGGCCTTTGTGTGGCTACCTGCTTTGCCACTGGCTTGGCAGGTGGCACAGGAGTTTCAAAACACCTTCACCTTCTGGGACATGTTTGGCCAGTAGAAGTGGCTGACTAGCCTACTCCAAGACTTGATTTGGCCAAGATACCCATGTAGGGGGATGTCATGTGCAATGGGATGAGAAACTCTCTGATCTGATGACTCACTACCACTCTCCTTATCGCACCAGGTTTGGGGTCTCTGGCCTCAATGTACATGAGCCCATCCTCACTGCAGGTCCTATGGGAGCCACTGACATCTCCCTTTTCCTGTGCAGCAGTTTGTTGTCACAGGCTTTCAAAAGTATGACAGATAATCTGCCCTTGGCACAGCTCTACCCTAGGGGGTCCTCCTGGGCTTATGAGCTCTGCCGTGTAAGCCCCAAGTTCTTGGCTCAGTTCCTTTTGGGGCTGACAGGTCTTCTCCCTGAGGAGAGGGGACCTGAGCTTCTGGCTGCTCAGAAGCTGGCTTTCCCGACTTTATACCTTTTCTCCTGAAAACTTTTGTCATTGCTTCATGCTTTAATACCTCTTTTTCACTCTGGACCTTGCACTGTGCTTAGGTCTTTATGCACACCCATTCAGGAATTCTCAGCACGGCTGGATGGGGCCTAATTTTTACCTCAGCCCAAGCTGAAGACTTCAGATCATTCTCTTGCAGACAGTCATCCAGGATTGCAGAATAGACCACTATCTGTTTCAAGTCAGTAACCCCTCCCCACTCCAAGGACACCATAGGCATGAGGTGAACCTAAGTAACATTGTCAGCATTGGTGACAGGATATGTCTGTCCAGCTAGATGCTGTTCTGAAGATACCGTTTTTTCAGTCACCATAGTGACATTTGCACCTGTATAGCTCTACTCTGTCCTATTCATTAGTTGCTACTGTTTGTATTTTTCCATGTTAGTGGGTCAAACAGCTAAGGTTGCAAGCTGAATCCCTAAAACCTCAAAGATTGGTGTAGCTTCTGTGTGCACTGTGATTTGCTATGGGCACACTAAGGATCCTACTTGGAGATTTCCCAAATCAGAGCATTCTGGATGGTCAGTAGGGGGATTATTTTTGAGACAGGCAGAAGCTCCAGTTTGGCGTTCAGTTTGTTTACAGTTGTGACAAAACGCCTTTTTCGGATTCCAATTCTTACCTTGGCACTCAGTTTTTGGGTTAGAAGAGTATCCTATCCTCCAAGGCCATACTGCAGGCCAATCTTTTAAGAAGAATCTCCTCCTCAGTGAGAGCTTCACTGGGGTGGGCAGTAAACTTCGCTGGCGGAGTTCCCTGAGTTTTGGCACTACATGCTCCGCTTGGAGCATGGATTTTGGTACAAACTCCAGCTGTGCCGCGTGGCAGAGTTTACCTGCATTCACCACTAAAATATGATTCTGATGGTGCTTCCAAAAGAGTTTCATGGCCCGCAGTGAGTCATAAAAATACCAGAAGAATCAAGTGATGTGCAGCACTTAATAGGAGAATGTCGTCGGGTTCAATTAGGCGTGGAGAAGAATCTGGTGCAACTCATGTGCAGTAGCATGCGCTGTGTCCTCCTCTCCTGAAGGTGGCATTGTGACAGTGATGTTCTCTGGCTGATCTGGCTCTTTCAAGTCTTGATGACCCCCCATGTGCAAGTGCTCTGAAGTTTGCACTGCTGCCGGCTTTAGTGAGATTGCTTGATTGCCACTTTGTTGGTTACCATCCAGCCTTGTTGTTTGACGAGATTGTGTCGCATTGCATGTAGACCAACCCCAGGGTACCGTACCTCACAGGCCTTAGACTCTGTCCTAACCAATGTTCCCTCTTATTTTTTTCCTCTGTGTATGCGGCAGTTCAAGATCTCTATGCACTTTAAATAAGTGCACCAAGCAACTCATCATGCATTTGAGTGCTTTGCTAGGCAATATAAATGTGTGGCAATCACCACTCCAAACCTTTGTTTACAATGAGTGTGAAACAGGTGCCTTACACACACACATATAGTTTTTTAAAATTTTTATTTCTTTTTATTGCATTTCCAAAATAATAAGCATCAGTCAGTACCATTATACAAACTAAAGATTGCCCCATACCAGCAAGTGATATATCAAAGAAGACAATAGACACCCTAGGATCTAATACATAGCATACAAAAGTATTAAGTCCAGCATACCACATATATTCGAGTGATATTATCAGTGTATCATTTGTTCTCTCCTTGTCCTGCGAGTCAGATGAAGGCTGCCGCTGCAGGTACTGACGCAGCGGCTCCCAAATGTCTCTGGGTCTGGATGAAATTGGCAATTCTTCCTCATATTGCTTAAGGTTTTCGTTACAGTATACCATGTCTCTGATCCAGTGTTTTAATTTCGGCGCCAGTGTAGCTTCCCATGTTAGCCACTTCCATGCTGATGACGGCCGGGAGCCGTCATGGCACACAGTGCTCGTGTGCTGATGAGGGCTCCCAGCCGTCATGACCGCACCCGCGGTCGGAATATGCCGCACAGGCGCAGAATCACGGCTGCGCCCAAGGGTTTAAAACAACTCTACGTTTAGCTCAAAGTAAAGCAATACGTATAAACTTCCCTAGAAACCCTCTCATCTGTGGAACATAACATAAAAGACAGACTGAGGTGTACATTGAATTTCCAGCCCTGGCATTTCTAGTATGGTCTGCGTCACTTGTTCCCAGTAGTTGGCCACCCTCCCGCATTCCCATGCGAGATGCACAAAATCTGCTTCGGTCTGGCCACATCGATTACAGTTACTAATATCTCTGAAGCCATATTTGTGTAAGCGCAGGGGCCTGTGGCATCCCTGATGTAAATATTTAAAGTGAATTATGCGGAGGTTCCTATTAGGAGTGAGTTTGCTGGTCAAACTGCATACATGCTCCCATTCCGCAAGTGTCATAGGGGGTTCAGCGCAGCGTTCCATCTGTAAAGGCTATTGTCTGAATTGGTGGTAGTTTCGGCCCTTATTGCCCTGTACAATCTTGTGATGAGCTTCTTACGTGTGGGTGTTGTAAGTATAAATTGTAAAGATTGTAGGGTCGGAGGTTCGGCTGGGTATGCATTATAGTGTGATTTGATAGCATACCATTATCTGTGGACAGCGAATCTAAAAAAGAGTCTGGGGTTGGCAATATAATGCAAGTCCTCCGGATGAAGATCCTGCATTGTGCTCAGTCCCGCCTCAGTAAGCAAACGCTTGGGGCCAGTTTCCTTCGTCACTGACAGCGCCATGTGTTATTCTATTGGCATCGCTGGGGCATAGATGGGCAGCTTATCCGCAAGCCTACCTATTGTCTGCCATGCCGCTATTGTAGTGTTGGTCGTATTTATTTCCGATTTGGTGTATTCCGTTTCGTGTGAGTGATAATACACCGAAGAGGGACAAGAGATGCGTCGCCATCTTCAACCGCCATGTGAGGTGTCTGGGCACTCAGATAATATATGTAAGGGTCCGGTGCACCGAACCACCCCTGGCATAATCCAAGGGAATAATTGCTCACGATACCCGAGCCTGCTTGCCTCCCCAGATCAATCGTATCAGTGAGGTTCGCAGTGTGGCGAAAAAACCCTGTGTCAGTTTAATGGGGATGTTAGAAAATAGATATAAAAATGAGGCAACACCTCCATTTGTATGGGAGCGATACGATCCGCCAGAGAAAGCAGCAATGATATCCAGGTATCTATTTGGTGATCAAGTGTAACACAAGCCTGCCCATTGTTCTCTCGTACAACCACTTCAGAATCACGATGAACCTAGACCCCCAGATACTTGACCGGCTCTGTTGACCACACTATCGAATATTCCAGTAACAGTGCGGTGGTAATTGCTGTCAAGGGAACAATTAGCGACTTATCCCAATTGATATGAAGGCCTTAGAGCAACTCAAATCTAATGTAGTCCCTCAATACCTGTCACAAATACGGTGCGGGTTCATGTATAAAGAGCTCCATGTTGTCGGCATAGAGCGATATACCTACTGGACAATGATGAAAATTCAGAGCCGTCTCTCTGTGTCTTTGGCGTATCATGCACGCCAGGGGCTTGATTGCAATGGCAAACAGCAGAGGCGATAGTGGGAAGCCCTGCCGCGTGCCACTTTTGATCGAGAAGGCCTCAGACGTCAATCCGCCCACACAGACACTTGCCGATGGGTCAGCATACAGCGTCTTTACCCACCCCATGGAAAGAAATGCGTTACTTACCTGTAACTGCAGTTATCCAGTATTGGTGTCTTTCATAGATTCACATGCCTGAATCATTCCCCGTTGTCGAGACGGATCCTCCGGTATATAAAAAAGTAATGTCCTATAGACATACATAGAGAAAAATAGGCCTAAGGATCCCACCTTAGTGGCCTTTCCACGTCCTTTTGTATAAAGGACCAAACTAGAGTAGGCCCAAGGGTCCCACCTTAGTGGCCTATGTCCTTTTGTAAAAAGGACCAAGTAAAGCAAACCAACCAATCACCTACCACCTCCTTCTAGAACCTTCCTGTCAGGAGCCTAGGTCTCTCAGATTTTCGTACGCACCAAGCTAGGTAGGCGTAAACTTGTTAGAGAGATAGGTGAGTCCTTCCAGGGGAGGCGGGACGGTGCATGTGAATCTATGAAAGACACCAATACTGGATAACTGCAGTTACAGGTAAGTAACGCATTTCTTATCCAGTATTTGGGTGTCTTTCATAGATTCACATGCCAGAATCAGAGTAGCAAGCAATATATTATGCACATTTTTGATGGAACATCATATATAAGTTTGTAGATAATACATATCACGTGACTGTAAAACCACCAAAATGCATTGTCATATAAATATTAGTAAAATAATGTGCATACCAGTAAAGGATGGAGGGATGTCAGAAGGCTCACCTCACTGGAATAGATGGCGCAGCACTGCTTGGCCCACTGCTGCATCCTTCATCAGCTCAGTATCCAGGCAGTAGTGCCTGGTGAAGGTATGCAGTGACTTCCAGGTCGCTGCTCTGCAGATGTCCAATACCGGCACTCCAGCAAATAGTGCCGCAGACGTGGACATGGCTCTTGTCGAATGGGCTTTGACTCTTGAGTCCAAAGGTCGTCCGGCCTTGTCATGGCAAAAGGTGATCGCCGAGGAAATCCACCTTGAAATGCTTTGTTTTGACAGGGGCATGCCCTTCCGTGGTCTACTAAAGGCAACAAAGAGTTGAGATGATTTTCGGAAGTGTTTTGTGTTGTCAATGTAGAATTTAAGACACCTCTTCAGATCCAGTGAATGAAGAGTTTTCTCAGCTACCGTGGTAGGATTTGGAATAAATGACCTGAGGACCACTGGTTCGTTGAGGTGGAAGTCCGAAGGGACTTTCAGAATGAACCGAGGATTAGTTCGTAAGAGCACTCTGTCCTCCCTGAACTGAATGAAAGGGTCTTGGATTGAGAGATCCTGCAACTCGCTGACCCTTCTAGCCGAAGTCAAGGCTAGGAGGAGGGCCGTTTTCCATGAGATAAATTTGATGTCCGCCCTATGGATGGGTTCAAAGGGGTGCTTCATTAATTGGTGAAGGACCACGTTGAGGTGCCACGACGGAGGGATCAGTCTTGGTCGTGGGAAGGACCTGTATAGGCCTTTAAGGAACTGCTTTATAAGTCTGTTTGCCCACAGGGATGGACCCTTAGAAGCCCTTGTGAATCTTTGAGATCGCCGCTAGGTGCACTTTAATGGATGCGTGCGCCAGGCCCGATTGTGCCAGATGTAGCAAGTATGGTAGCAGCTGCTGTGGAGTGATGTGGAAAGGGTGTAGGCCTTCGGCCACACACCAAGAGCAAAACCGCTTCCATTTTAATGAGTAGGTTTTATTAGTGCTGTCCGCTCTAGCCTTTGCAAGGATGTCTCTGCACTCCTGCGGGATGTTTAGGTGTCTGAATTCCCGGTGTTCAGGAGCCACGCTGACAACTTTAGAGAGCTCAGATTCGGGTGAAGTACCTGTCTTTGGGACATTGTGAGCAGAGCTGGATGTTGACGCAGTTGAATAGGTGGCTGGGCTGAAAGGCGGTGAAGGTCCGTGAACCAGTGCTGCCTCGGCCAGAATGGAGCGATCAGGATCAGAGTGCAGGGTTCTGACTTCATTTTCCTGAGAATCCTGGGTATCAGTGGGAATGGCGGAAAGGCGTATGCAAAGATGTTGTACCATGCGATGGAAAAAGCATTTCCAAGGGTCCCCGGTTGGTGATGCCTGCTTGCAAAGCTTGGGCATTTGGCGTTCTCTTTTGTGGCAAAGAGGTCTATTTGTGGAGTTCCCCATTCCGCGAAGAGGTATTCCAGCACTTCCAGGTCTATTTCCCATTCGTGAGATGGAGTTCCCTGTCGGCTCAGAGCGTCCACCAAGACGTTGTCCTTGCCTGGGACGTACTCTGCTTTCAGCATTATCCCATGTACCACAAGCCAGTTCCAGACCCTTTGCGATTCGCGAGTTAGTGATAGCGATCGCGTCCCCCCCTGCTTGTTCAGGTAGTGCATCGTCGTGTTGTTGTCTGTCCTGACGAGCACTGGGGAGTTTTGAATGCGTGGCAGGAAGGCTTGTAGAGCCAGGAAGACCGCTCTTAACTCCAATAGGTCGATGTGGAGCCGGGTTTCTTGTTCTGTCCACTTGCCATTGACCTGGAGTTCTTGGAGGACCGCTCCCCAGCCTTCTAGGGATGCGTCCGTTGTTATCACATGTGGCTCTGCGGGAAGCAGGAACGGCAATCCCTTTGACAGGTGTTTGAGCGATCTCCACCACTGTAAGTGGTTGACCATGTGTCGAGTGACTCTTATGCGGTCCTCGAATGATCCTGTGCTTTGCGTCCATTGGTTTGTCAACTCCTCCTGGAGTGGGCGCATCTTGAGGCGGCAATGGGGTATGAGCATGATACATGAGGTCATCATGCCTAGGAGAGACTTGAAGGTGCGGACTGGTAAGGTTTTCCTTGATGCCACTGACGTGGCCAGGGAGATGAGTTTGACTTTCCTCTCCTGAGAAGGGAAAGCTTTGATACTTTCCGTGTCCAGAGTCGCCCCAAGAAAGGTAATGACCTTGTTGGGCTCTAGTGTAGACTTCTCGTGGTTGAGAGTCAAACCTAGACGTTGGAAAATGTTCAGACAGGCGTTGGAGGATTTGGCTGCGCCTTTCGCAGATGGTGCCTTTACCAGCCAGTCGTCCAGGTATGGGAAGACCTGGTGTCCTTGTTGTCGAAGGAAGGCTGCCACAGGGGAGAGGCATTTTGTAAATATCCATGGAGCAGATTTGAGGCCAAACGGGAGGACACGAAATTGGTAATGTTGCCCCGCTACAGCAAACCTGAGGTAAAGTGGTAAGTGTATAGTTAGGTTCTTTTAGATTTTTGAGACACATCAAACTATCTATGATGTAGTCTCTTCCCCTATTTTTCCCATCTGAGTATACTACTGAATTTTTTTAGATACATTTTTAATAAATAGTAGGTATGTTTGGTCTAAACTTTAAACTTTATGTACAAATGTTTGCATTATAATTCGACTCTGACTAATATTAATATAATTACTTACTTTGCTCCCATTGGTCTTATTATGGTTTGGCATCCCCTCTAAACTTTGGGATAAATAATGCACTGTTTGGCATCCTCTCAAAACTTTGGGATAAATAATGGCTCAGGTAGACTGAACTTATATGAGATATTATGATTGAGGATATTATGTGCAACACTAGTGACTAACCATGTTTGTTGTAAAAAATGTTTTAACTCGTGGTAGTACTTTTTAAAAAACATTTGCTACAAAATAATGAAAATATAGATCTGGTTATTTTTCTTTCTTTCTCTGGCTTACTTTCTAGTCTAACAAGTTCGAGCACGACAAGAACAGGTATTTTCTTATTTAGACAAACATAATTAGCCACAAAAATATAGATAAAGCTCTAAAAAGTTAAAATAACTGCTATGTTTTTCTACAGCAGCACAGGCCCAAGGAGGTTGTAGACAGGGATTACAGAACCTGCAGGAGTTACACTTTTTATAAATCACGTCCTTAAGCTACAAAGGTAATAGCTGTTTGGTCTCCAGAATAATAAGCTCTAGAGAACAAAATATTGTACCAATGGCCAGATCTATTATTTTAAAACATACATGAGCAATGGGATAGTTGACAAAATATGTTCACAGGCATGCCAAATACAATCTGTACTTTTTAGATTAGTAAATTGCATATAAACAGGTACCCAATATTAACAAATGTGAGGGTTTTCCCTTTTTAAAACATTTCTTTTTGAATTAGAGGCATAAGCTCTCTTCTGTATGATCATGTTGGCGTCTTGAGACAAATTGTATACTAAACACAACGGAATAAAATGTGTCTTCTCTAAAAACCAGATTACTATCCAGCCTCCAAGAAATTATTTTAATCTGCTGCTTTCGTGAAACAACATTAAGATGTACTGAATGTTGATAACTATTCGTTTTTGGAGGTATGAATCTGTTTGATATTATCTAAATATTTCTATCTCCCTGTTTCTTGCACCGTTAATTCTGTATATAGTCTGTACCTGGTATCATGAGTCTCCAGGATGTGGAAGAATTACCATAACCCAACACCTATGTTTGAAGAACAGTGCTTCCTTCTGTTCTGTGATACATCTATATAAAAAAATAATTTCTTTATAATTAGAAAAAAAAATTCTAATATAAGCACTGACCAACTCGGATTATTTTTGTAAATATAACATTTTTGGACTTCTTAATGCATATCCTATGTTTTTAACTTGTATATATGTATATATGTGGACCAGTGTATAATTGTTGTATATTTTATCCTTAGCCCTGAAGAAGTCTCAATGTGTGAGACGAAACGCCTCGGCTAAGAAGGGAATCCATTTGTGTTCTTGGATTGTTACCTGACCTGTATTTTGAAAATAAAGAACTTTGGAAAATAATTTTTTTTTCTGAATTCCGGATTCATTTATCACAGGACGATCATATGTACTATGGACTTTTGCACTTAATTAATGAAATACTTCTTGGATGGGTGCTGATTCCTTATCTTTCACAGCAAACCTGAGGTACTTCCTGTGGCCTTTGACGATAGGAATATGGTAGTAGGCGTCCTGCAGATCTAAGGACGTCATGTAGTCCCCTTCCTCCAATAGTCCCAGGATGTCCTGGAGTGTCACCATACGGAACGATTGTTTCTTTAGGAACACTTTGAGTGCCCTGAGATCCAGGATTGGTCTCCACTTTTTCCCTTTTTTGTGGATCAGAAAGAAGTGGGAGTAAAAACCTTTCCCTTTGTGGGCAGGTGGAACCTTCTCTATCGCTCCCTTCTGCATCATGGAAGCGATTTCCTGAAGAACCAATCGTAGGTGCCTGTGGGACCGTTTGCGAGGTGGTGTTGTCGGGGGAATTGTGACAAATTCCAGAGAATGTCCGAACTTAATGAGCTGGAGCACCCACTGATCTGTTGTTATCAATTTCCAATTTGCGAGGAAGTGTGTGAGCTTTCCTCCAATTTTGAAGAAGCTCGATGGTGGATGGATGGGCCATTGACACCAGTCATTGGCGGCCGCCAGCGGATTTTTTCTGGTTCTTCCCTCTATAGTTAGACTTGCCGTAGGAAGCCCGACGCCCTTGCTGTTGTTGTCGCGGTTGGTATTGCGTTCTGTTCTGGCTGTATGAATAAGAGGACCTGTTCTGATATGTGCCTCTATAAGAGGATTGTCCTCTGTTTTTGTTCCCACGAAAGGACTGGTTTCGGAATTGCAGTGTCCCAAGGGCTTTGGCAGTGTCCGTGTCTTTTTTGATAGTATTTAAGGCTTCATCAATCTTTACCCCGAAGAGATGCTGGCCGTCATAAGGCATATCAATAATTTTCGTCTGCACCTCCTGGCGAAAAGAGGTGGCCTTGAGCCAGCCTTGTCTTCTGAGTACAGCAGCACCTGCCAATTGCCTGAACCCGGTCAAGGCGACATCCATTGCGCAGTCAATGAGTTCAGAAGCGGACGTCTGTCCTTCCAAGAGGAGTGATTGAGCTTCCTCTTTAACATCCTCTGGCAGGTGAGATAGGTAAGGTGCAATATCTGCCCAAAGTTGCCGGTTGTAGCGGCCCAGGAGTGCGATGGAATTTGCCACCTTTACTGTCATGGCCGACGTGGTGGAAAAACGCTTGCCAATAGTATCCAATTTTCTGCCTTCCTTGTCAGGTGGTGTTGACAAAGGCGATGCTGGGTTACGTGAATTTTTCTGCGCCGCCTGGGTTACCACAGAATCTGCCTTGGGGTGACCTGTGAGGCATGCTGGCGCTGATGAGGTTGCCCTGTATTTCTTTTCAAGCCTGGGTACCACTACTGGAATTGAGGCTGGTGTTTGCATCAGTAATTTTCCTTGTTTCCATATAAAGTCAATGATGGGAATTGACTTGGTTGTCTTTTTGGCTGGTTCCTTGAAGTCGCACAGGAAGCACTCAGTTTCCTGAGTTTCCATAGCCATATGGAATCGCTTGGCTGCATGCTCTACAAGGTTATGGAATCCACCAATGTCTGCGGGTGGTGATTCCGAGGACTGAGGTTCCGGGGAGGCCGGAGAAGGAGCAATATAATCTTGGTCTACATCTGGGTCAGACTCATCTCCACGGACCTCGCCCTCTTCTTGGTCCCCTTCTTCGTCAGCAGACGAATACATTTCCTGCACTTGTTCTCTACTGCGTGCCAGTGGTGGCGGCTTGGGTCGGGCCAAAGGAGTGGGTGCTTGTACAGTAGCAGGCACAGGCGTAGAGGGCTGCTCCGGGAACCGCTGTTTATAATCTTGGATTAAAAATTGTAGGTCTGATACAATGGCCGCTGGTAGGCACACCATCGGTGTAACCTGTGTGTGGAACTTGAGTGTGGACTGAATATTCTACATGTTCCACCTCTTCTAATTCCTCATCAGTGCTTTGGCACTTAACCACAAGGTCTGATGGGCTTGTGGCTTGTGTGTACAGCTCTTCCTTCGACTCCTCGCCTTGTAATAGACAGGTTGGAGGCAGCTCTTGCACCTTACTGGGTGACGTCTGGTCTGACGTAATTGGTTTTTTCGTGATCTTAATGGCGACATGGGATGTCTGTGGCGGAAGGGTATCCTTGGCGTGAGAAAGTAACGCAGACTCTTTCCATTTTCCAGATGGGGTTGTCAAATGCGGCGTCGATGATGACGATGCATTTCCAGGAACCGTCGACGACTTCGTCGACGGTGCCGTCGTCGATATCACCTTCGTCGACGGTATTTTCCCCGTCGTCGACGGTGTTCTCGTCAACGTGTCCTTCGTCAACGGTATTTTCCCCATCGTCGACGTTTTTGTCGTCGACGTGTCCTTCGTCGAAGGGATGATCTTCGTCGACGGGGTCATCGTCGACGATAAGATATTCGTCGTCGATGGAGTAAATGGAATGGTCGACGACACTGGCATACTCAACGTCGATGAAGGCGCCGTCCTCGTCGCCGAAGAAGATATCGACGATGCCGTCGTCGTCGACACTGTCGTCGACGTTGACGCTGTTTTTTGCGCTGAGGAGATACTCGACGCTGTTGTCGTCAAAATCAGCAGTTGCTTCCTGATGACAGGAAGATCCTTGCTAGACACTGAGGATTTGCCCTCTGAAGACTTCTTGAGAGTCTTCATAGGAGGGGTGTCTGAGGGGCTAGGGGAAGTAACCCTTGGCCTCTTCAAGGAAAATTGTGAGGTACCAGACACACTCTCAGTGTCTTCTGACACCAAGTCATCTGTTCTGTCCTTCAGTCTGTTCAGCCAGAGTAGCTGGCGTCCTTCCCTGTCTTTGAGGGTCTTGCTTGAGAAGGTCCTACATATTTTGCAGTCCTTGGCTAGATGGTGAGGGTAGAGGCAATACAAGCAGGTTTCATGTTTGTCCTCTACATGGAGCCTTTTCTTTCCACACGAGGAACAGGCTCTGAAGAGGCCCTTTTTCTGGGCATCAGCCATAATGTAATACATTTTGTAAATTCGTTTTATTAGAGTAAGAAGTAGAAATCCTGAGGAGAACTCAGGTGGAGACTCCCTAGCACAACGTGCGGTAGAAAATCTGAGAGACCTAGGCTCCTGAGAGGAAGGTTCTAGAAGGAGGTGGTAGCTGATTGGTTGGTTTTCTTTACTTGGTCCTTTTTACAAAAGGACATAGATAGGCCACTAAGGTGGGACCCTTGGGCCTACTCTAGTTTGGTCCTTTATACAGAAGGACGTGGATAGGCCACTAAGGTGGGATCCTTAGGCCTATTTTTCTCTACGTATGTCTATAGGACATTACTTTTTTATATACCGGAGGCTCCCGTCTCGGCGACGGGGAATGATTCAGGCATGTGAATCTATGAAAGACACCCAAATACAGGATAATTAGTGGGAATCCAATGCGTTGCAGAATGCGCAACATGTATTGTCATTCTATAGAGTCAAACGCTTTGGCTGAGTCAAGCATGACCGCTGCGGCGTGCAGTTTCGGGTCAAGTACGTGCATCATTGGAAAGATAGTGCGTAAGTTGTAAGAGGAAGAACGCTCTGGGATAAAACCCAATGTGTCCGGTAATACCAGACACGTCAATATTAATCAGAGACAAGGGCCTATAGGATTCACACGTCTCAGTAGGCTTATCCTTCTTCAGAAGGGTGATTATGAGTGCCTGTCTAAAAGATAGAGGCAAGATGCCCGCTTCATGTGCCTCAGCATATACTTCCAATAAATGTGATGTGATGAGATCTGCATAAGCTTTGTAGAATTTGACGGCCAGCCCATCGGGGCCGGCGTTTTTGCATTGGGTAAGGTATGAATCTCAGCTTTTATATCTGCCTCATCTATGAGTTGACTCAAGTAGACCCTTTGTCCATCCGACAACCACGCACAGGCAATGTCCCCAAGATACTTTTCCACCTCATCGGCAAGGCCCGACCCACGCAATGCATATATGCCAGCATAATACTCTCTAACTGTTCAACTAGTGTTCTTGCCGGTGAGAGTCTGTGATTTTATCTATGTGAGTGTGTTCGCCTCAAGTCCTAATCTTCTCAACCAGGTTATGGCTCGGTCGTCCCCCCTGTCCTTATTTCCTAGCTACACGTTGGCGCGAAATGTACTGTATCTCTGTTTAAGCAGCTGTGTCATATTCCTGTACTAATGTGTGAATGCGTGATAGTGTGTCTGGGGCAGGGTTGTCCGCGTAAGCTCTTTCCGCGGTTTTTAGTGTAGTTTCTATTTTCACAAGTTGCGTCCTGATATCCTTCAGGATACCAGCTGACGTGACTATAAAAACTCCCCTTATTGTCACTTTAAACACCTCCCATAGAGTGCCAGCATCGTCCACGGTTCCCTTGTTCTCCAGAAAATAGTTCTCTATCGCTGTACGGATTGTGTCATTATACAAAGTATCCAATAAAGCATCTTCCAGCATCCGATGCGTACAATTTTGGCGAGCTTGGCGGTGGTTCAGGATGGTATTTGCCATATAATAGGGCCTGGCCTGCGGAGCTCCTCTAACAGGCAGCCACCTCGCACATTGCCATAGCCACGCCCCCTACACACACATATAGTTCTATTTAATAAGGTCTTGAGCAAGTTTTGCAATGTAGATACACACTCTCGCGATATGAATTTTTTACTCCTGTAGCATCTACACCCCAGTTTTAGAAAAGGACAAGGACACAGAAGGCGCCACCATTAAATGTATTAACTGAACAGAAGGGTTGATGCAAGACATCAGAAGAATGAGGCAGTTATTATTGAGCTAGAAACGGGATCTGGGCTGGACCAAGTAAAATAGGCAAAAAAAAACTGTGTAATTCGCCGACACCAGAACATATTGAGCAGGGCCCAAAGGTTGTCTGCTTTCGGTTCTGAGCAGGAAAATGCAGACTGCAGACAGTGAAGGGGCTTCCTCATTTACAATTTAGGTTGGACCAAAACAAAGGCCTCATTTAAAGGGCCAACAGCCCTACTTTTGTTAAAAGAATTATTCTGACTGGGAACCACTTGGAGCCTAATACTTAGATTCCCACACAATCAAGGGTAAACAAAGGCAATCGGTATCATTTTATAGCTCAAGTACTTTGTTTACCCTTCCTATATAAGCTACATGCATGTACTCGAAGAAGGTAGGCATATGTTAATAGTGCATAACTGGGAAAAACAAAAAGTATGACACAAACACGCCGAGGGCTTACCGGCGGTTTCCTGTGGTCGCTGTCGCTACTGCTGTAGCCGTTTTTTGCAACAACTAGCCGCACCCGCTCCGCGGGTGCCGCGTCGCAGTTCAGGACTTCGAGTGGCTGTTGGGAGCACGTTTGCTCACAGCCTACTGGAGGACTTGAGGGAGCAGGGTTCCAGCTCGCACCATCAGCGCCGCTGCAGGGACTCTCCTAACCAGGAGCCCCTGCTTCCCGGCACACCTGCTGACCTGTTGCCCCTCCCACCCCTCGCTCAGAGGGTGAAAAGCAGCGGAACTCCTCACTCCAGTGGGACACAAACACGCCGAGGGCTTACCGGCGTTTTCCTGTGGTCGCTGTCGCTACTGCTGTAGCCGTTTTTTGCAACAACTAGCCGCACCCGCTCCGCGGGTGCCGCGTCGCAGTTCAGGACTTCGAGTGGCTGTTGGGAGCACGTTTGCTCACAGCCTACTGGAGGACTTGAGGGAGCAGGGTTCCAGCTCGCACCATCAGCGCCGCTGCAGGGACTCTCCTAACCAGGAGCCCCTGCTTCCCAGCACACCTGCTGACCTGTTGCCCCTCCCACCCCTCGCTCAGAGGGTGAAAAGCAGCGGAACTCCTCACTCCAGTGGGACACAAACACGCCGAGGGCTTACCGGCGTTTTCCTGTGGTCGCTGTCGCTACTGCTGTAGCCGTTTTTTGCAACAACTAGCCGCACCCGCTCCGCGGGTGCCGCGTCGCAGTTCAGGACTTCGAGTGGCTGTTGGGAGCACGTTTGCTCACAGCCTACTGGAGGACTTGAGGGAGCAGGGTTCCAGCTCGCACCATCAGCGCCGCTGCAGGGACTCTCCTAACCAGGAGCCCCTGCTTCCCGGCACACCTGCTGACCTGTTGCCCCTCCCACCCCTCGCTTTACGCCCCCATAAAGGGACGCCCCTTCCCCGCTGTGCGGGAGCACGCGGGAGCATCGCGGGAGAAGCCCGGGACAAGGGCGGGACCATCTTTGGCCATCAGGGGCCAGAAGAGGCCGGGTCGGGCCACATCTCTTGGCTCTGCTAAGTGGGCACGGGAACAACAGGAGTATGGCCACTGGCACCAGAGCAAGCAAATCAAGGAAAGCTGCGGGAGACGTAGTCATAGGTACAATGGACCAATTTATAACTCGGGCTGTCTCCATTGTAGAAAAGGAGATAATCCTAGCCGAGCGAAGACTTTCCCGGGACTCCAAGGGCCTATCACACAAGCGCTCATCCCTGGGCGCCCTTGCCCTAGCCCCTAGTCCAGCAAATGTACCAACTACACCATTGGTGGTAACTGACTCTCCGGACATTGACGAGAGGGTGAGTCGGATCAGGGCAAGCCTAGAAAGGGTATCGACCATTGCACTAGACATTGCTCACGACTCAACACACCCAAACCCACCTGATCCAATTGACCCTTTGCTGGGGGCTCAAAACTATGAACTTGATCGTGAGATCAGCAATGCCCAAAGTCCTTCTGTCATGCCCAACGAAGCTTTAAACCCTCCCCCCATAGCCGCACTTACTGAAGCTAGTACCTCCCCAGTAGCGGCTTCAGAAACTACTCCATCAGGGAACCCAGCACCAGGACTAGCTGCACACAGGAAGAGAAAGCGTCCTGTTAGCCCTCGTAGGGGGGGCTTGTGAGAAGTTGGCCCGATATGCAACGTTCGCTATTCTAGCGACCGCTATGTATCGTTCCAACGACCCTTATGGTGTTTGGTTGTAAGTCAACCTATAGACCAGCTATCCTAGTAGCGTGGATACGAGCAGTCTAAGGCTAAAGACTCGAGAGGGCGCGTTAAGCTAGCTGTTTACCACACATGTACCCCTTGAACACCCAGTGAAAGGACACCACACAAGTGTTATGAAAATAAACAGTATATTTATTAAGAATCACAACAGCCCTGTACTCTTTATGAGGACAGGGTACTAAGCACAAACCAAATCTCTTTAGCAAATACTTCAAGTGCACGTTTAAACAAGTGTCCGAGGACACGGGAAGATTAAGATCTCGGGCGGACCCGATAAGGCAAGTCGGAAGCGAGGGACTCAGGACCCTAGAGTAAGGAGGCTATGCAGGCACCGAAATG
Organism: Lissotriton vulgaris; assembly: GCF_964263255.1. Taxonomy (NCBI): domain Eukaryota; kingdom Metazoa; phylum Chordata; class Amphibia; order Caudata; family Salamandridae; genus Lissotriton; species Lissotriton vulgaris. The sequence goes on from NC_141686.1 coordinate 121,236,259, forward strand.
CCGAGTTACCTAGCCACGAGGGCTGCGGCTGCACAAGCCTTACAGGCGTCGGGGTCTTCGCTGACGAGCCAGGAGCCGGAAGAAAAGGAGTTGCTGGCCGGCGACCAGTGCTGAATAGTTCGTAGGGATCCAAGCCTGGATCAGAGAGTGTTGATACCTGAAAGCAGAGGGGACCAAGTTCGTACTACTAGCCAGTAGTCAGAGGGTACCAGGAAGGCACCGGTTGGCCGTCACCTCGACCAGGTGAGTGGGCGACGCTAGGCTCTGCAGTCTCACGGACCAGGAGGCGTTGTCGGCGACCACGGTGGAGGTGCGAGCTGTCCCACGAAGGATGGCGCTGTCGGCGTCTTGGGTGGACCAGGAGGGTCCGGGGTGCTTCTCGAAAAGATGGAAGCAAGGGCCAGTCTGGAGCAACCAGACCGGCAGTGATGATTCTCGGATGTCGTCACAGAAGGGCACAAGCCAGCGGCTAGTGACCAGACAACGTGCTGAGCAGCGAGCAGAAGGGCCCCACGCAGATCGTGGAGATGCTGGGAGACTGCACTTCGGTGCTGGAGCGGCTCAGGGTCTCGGACCCCAGAGCACTCACCAGAGAGTTACCTCGATGGTCGTGCTGGTTTTTAAGAGCGTGCAGGTTCTGATGATGGCCGGTCCCTCGAGGTCTCGTCGCACCCACAGATCACAGCTGAGCTGATGACGTGGGTAGAGGTCAGAGGTGCCAGGGAAGCCGGTTCTCGTCGAGCTGGGCCGTCGGATTCCTTGAGGAAGGACTTACAGCAAACCGCAGAGTTCTTAGATGGTGCCCGCTGATGCAGGGTGACTACTCCTTAGCCACAAGGGAGAAATCTTGAGAAGAGTCTTGAAGTCCTTTCGTAGAAAGTATTCTTGATTCAAAGATGATCTAATTTGGAAGGGTCCCCGCTCCGGTCTTTATCCTAAAGAAAGGGGTGGGTACATGACTAGGTCCTGCCCTAAGGGTGGGACCAGGAAGGGGGGTAGTTACACCCCTCTCCCCTGCCGGACTTTCCCCAGGCCAGGGCTGTCGCCCCTGGAACTGGTTCTAACCGGCAGATGCGTAGTGAGCACCGGGGTGCCACTCCGCAGTCACCTTCTCGCAAAAGCCCTACCTACCCAGAATACACAAACCCTGTCTGGGACGGTGCGAACACCGCCCTCGACAGGAAACCCTTTGTCCAAGCGCTCCTCGCTGGAAGGGCTCCCAGCAGCAGGAGGTCAGACTCGTGTCTGTGGTGGCAGCATCCATTTTGTGGAGCTGAGGCTTTCGTTAACTTTAACCGGGGTTCACAGTTACGTACATGTCGTGTCCCTCTAGAAGGGCGGAATGCTAACCTCGTCGCCAGGGTTGGTGAGAGGGCAGCACCCCGATTCGTATGACACCTTACTCGACATGTCTTGATAACGCGACACCGAAGTTACCGATGTGGTACGCGTTATCATGGAACAGCCATTGGGTCTTTTCTCCGCAAGCTGCAACCGGCTCGGCTCGTGCCAGAACACAGTTCACACGAGCCCATGCACTCTGCCTTCAGGATTGTCAAGGCCTGCCATAGGAGTGACTGATAGGAACTCGGGTGTCCATTGTAGGGTTAGATATAGAACTACTATACCTAAAGCAAAGGGTGATTACACGACTTCGCCCCAGCTGTCATGCAGCCAGTTGTGTCAAATTTAGGAGGCCAGCCAGGGGTGGCATAATACATGCTGCAGCCCCTGGTGGCCCTGGGTACGCCTATGCCCTGAGTTACAGGGTCTGATAAGGTGGCCCAGTACCAATTGGTAAATGCACCTAGGGTACATCTCGTAATTTAGAAAGAGAACAGCCGGGCTGTGGGTCTGATTGGCAGGCCCACAGCCAGAGAAAGTCGTAAACCAGTGAAACAAAAGCAAAAAATCTGGGTGATCATAGGATTGCAGACCCTACTCTCCTACATGACCCCCCCCAAACGTCGGAACAACTAGCTAACCTTGACCAGGTGAGTCTTCTTGTTCTAAGTGGAAATATCTGGAGAGCCCATCGGCATTGCCATGATCAGTACCAGGTCTATGTTCCACTGTGAAGTCCATCCCCTGTAGGGAAATGGACCACCTAAGCAGTTTGGGGTTTTCACCCTTCATCTGATTTAGCCACAAGAGGGGCTTATGGTCGGTCTGAATCTTGAAGTGAGTGCCAAACAAGTATGGCCTCAGCTTCTTCAGGGCCCAAACCACAGCAAAGGCCTCCCTCTCAATAGCTGACCAATTCTTCTCTCTAGGGGTCAGCCTTCTGCTTATAAAAGCAATGGGCTGGTCTTGACCATCAAAATTCAGTTGAGAAAGAACAGCTCCCACACCCAACTCAGAAGCATCTGTTTGGACAATGAATGGTTTGGAGTAGTCCGGACTCTTGAGGATAGGCGCCGTGCACATGGCCTGCTTTAGGTCATCGAATGCTTTTTGACAGCTCGCTGTCCACTGAACCTTTTTTGGCATTTTCTTACTTGTCAGTTCATTTAATGGCGTCACGATGGAACCATAGTTCCTGACAAACTTCCTGTAGTAACCAGTCAGGCCCAAGAAAGCTCGAACCTGAGTCTGGGTGGTTGGAGGAGCCCAGTCCCTGATTGACTGTATCTTGCTCTCCAGTGGCTGAACCTGGCCTCCACCTACAAGGTGGCCCAGGTATACAACCTGTGTCTGCCCTATCTGGCACTTGGTGGCCTTGATAGTGAGACCTGCTGCTTGCAGTGCCTCTAACGTCTTCCGCAGGTGGACCAGGTGATCCTCCCAGGTGGAGCTAAAGACAGCAATATCGTCAAGATACGCCGCACAGAAGTCATCCAGCCCAGTAAGGACGTGATTCACCAACCGTTGGAAGGCGGGTGCATTTTTCAGACCAAAGGGCATCACCACGAACTGATAATGCCCACCAGGGGTCGAAAATGCGGTTTTAGGCTTGGCGTCCTCAGCTAACCTGATTTGCCAATACCCAGCTGTCAGGTCAAACGTACTTAAGTAGTTGGCCGAAGCCAATCAATCGATAAGCTCGTCTGCCCTTGGTATTGGGTGGGCGTCAGTCTTAGTGACTGCATTGAGACCCCTGTAGTCTACGCAAAACCTCATCTCTCTCTTACCACCCTGGGTGTGAGGTTTCGGCACTAGAACTACGGGACTAGCCCAAGGGCTATCCGAGGGTTCAATGACTCCCAGCTCCAACATTTTCTGCACTTCACTTTTGATGCAGTCTCTAACGTGATCAGGCTGCCTGTAGATTTTACTCTTTACGGGCAAGCTGTCACCAGTGTCGACCTCATGGGTGCACCAATCGGTCTGACTGGGTGTCAGAGAAAACATATGTCGGAACGACTGAAGAACCTGTTTACAGTCGCTCTGCTGATGTTCGGAGAGGCTGCCACAAAAGACAACACCATCTACCGAGCCATCGTCAGGATTCTGAGTGAGCAGGTCGGGGAGAGGGTCACTCTCCTCTTCCTGTCCCTCATCTAGGGCCATGAGCAAACTCATGTCCTTCCTGTCGACATATGCTTTTAGCCTGTTGACATGAAGCACCCTGTGGGGGCTCCGGGGAGTTCCTAGGTCGACCAGGTAGGTGACCTCTCCCTTTTTCTCCAGGATGGTGTGGGGCCCGGACCATTTGTCCTTGAGTGCTGCTGGGGCCACTGGCTCCAACACCCACACCTTCTGTCCGGGCTGATACACAGTCAAGACAGCCTTTTGGTCATGCCAAGCTTTTTGGAGTTCTTGGCTGGCCTTAAGGTTTTCAGATGCCTTTTCCATGTACTCAGCCATCCGCGAGCGGAGGCCAAGCACATAGTCCACTATGTTGGTCGCAGTCTTTTTGAGAGGTCTCTCCCATCCTTCCTTCACCAAACACAGGGGTCCTCTTACAGGATGCCCGTACCAAAGTTCAAAAGGGCTGTAGCCAACCCCCTTCTGTGGGACTTCTCTGTAGGCGAACAAGAGGCAGGGGATCAGGACGTCCCATCTACGCCGAAGCTTTTCCGGTAGTCCATGAATCATCCCTTTTAGGGTCCTGTTGAATCTCTCAACAAGCCCATTGCATTGTGGATGATAGGGTGTAGTGAACTTGTAGTTGACACCACATTCCTTCCACATAGCAGTTAAGTAGCTCGACATAAAGTTTGCACCTCTGTCGGAGACGACCTCCTTAGGGAAGCCCACTCTGGAGAATACTCCAACTAGGGCTCTTGCCACAACAGGTGCTGTAGTGGTCCTAAGGGGAATAGCTTCAGGATACCTGGTGGCATGATCCACTACCACCAGTATAAACTTGTGCCCTGATGCTGTCGGTGGTTCCATGGGACCGACGATGTCGATCCCTACCCGTTCAAAGGGCACCCCCACCACAGGCATTGGTATAAGGGGGGCCTTTGTCGTGCCACCTGACTTACCACTGGCTTGGCAAGTGACACAGGAGCGGCAAAACTCCTTGGTATCTTCGTTCATGTGAGGCCAGTGAAAAGTGTGAGACAAGCCTGTCCCACGTTTTCGTCTGGCCTAAGTGACCTGCTAAGGGAATCTCGTGGGCCAAGGTAAGTAGGAAACCACGCTGAGACAAGGGGACGACCAGCCTCCTGGTCATGCCAGGCTTGGGGTCTCTTGACTCAGTGTACAGGAGTCCATCTTCCCAGTATACCTTGTGGGTACCTGTGGCGTTCCCAGCAGCCTCAGCAGCAGCCTGCTGTCTGAGGGGTTCAAGAGAAGGGCAGTCTAACTGGTCCTTCCCCAGGTCCTCCCTTGAGGGTCCCCCTGAGCCCAAGAATTCAACTTGATCAAGTTCGAACTCCCTAGGCTCAGTTTCCCTCAATTCCTGTAGGTCAGCCTCCTCTGAGACTTGATCCTCGACCTGGGGCAAGGGGGAAGGCGCAGCCTTAACCCTACTGCTCTTTTTCTTGGGAGGTGTCTGGTCCGTTGTTCCAGGATCCAGCACCTGTTCAGTGGGGCATTTCCTGACCTGTGACCTAGTCACAGCGAACACATGTGCTGGCAAACCTAACATTTCCATGTGAGTCCGGTGCTCCACTTCTGACCATTGTGACGACTCCAAATCATTGCCCAACAAACAATCCACTGGGAGGTCTGGACTAACTACAACCTTCTTTTGGCCAGTTACCCCTCCCCAGGAGAAAGCTACAATTGCCATACTGTGATTGGTAGTGACATTGCTTGCATTGGTCACCAGGAATTCTGTACCTGGCATGATCTGTCCAGGGTCCACAAAGTTAGGCGTCACCATGGTGACGCTGGCACAAGTGTCCCTATAGGCCTGAGCCATCTTTCCATTTATGAAAGGCGTCTGTCGGTATTTGCCCAAAGTATTGGGGCTTACGTCAGGGGATACGTCCGCGTCCCCTGTACTGACAAGGACAGCCTGAGTGAGCGTGCCAACTAAGTTGTCACGCCCCTCAGAACCCAGGGTTAACCCTACTAAACCCTTGGGAGGCGCACTACCACTGCTGACTGTACTAGGGGGCACAGGTGCCTTAGGGGCTGCAGTGGCAGGAGTCTGCCCTCCTCCTTTCTTGGTGCACTCACTAAACCAGTGAGATTTACTTTTACAGTACTGGCACCATCTTTTGGATTGGCCTTCTTTCTTCTTTTGGGGAGCCTGACCCCCACCCTCTTTGGGTTGTTGGGGACCTGTCGAAGACTTCTGGTCATTTTGTTCCCCCTTAGAATCTTTACCCTTCTGGTCTGCTTTCTTCTGACCACCTTGATTCTGGCCCTGGTTCTGTTTAACTCTCGTACGAACCCATTTGTCTGCCTTCTGTCCCAATTCTTGGGGAGAGGTCAGATCCGAGTCGACAAGATGCTGATGCAACAACTGGTTCTGACAATTGTTTAAAATTTGTTCTCTCATCATCAAATTATACAATCCTTTGTAATCAGTAACCCTACTGCCCAGCAACCAGCCCTCAAAAGCCTTAGTGGCACAATCGACAAAATCAGACCAGTCTTGAGACTGCGTTTTCTGGGTATCCCTGAACAGCACCCTGTACTGCTCAGTGGTTAGGCCGAACCCTTCAACGAGTGTATTCTTCAAGACTTGGTAATTGTTAGCGTCCTCCACCCTTGTGGTGAGGAGCTTGTCTCTTCCTTTACCTTCAAAGGAGAGCCACAAGATAGCCGCCCACTGACTCTGGGGAACACCTTGCACAGTGCAGGCCCTCTCCAAAGCAGTAATCCATTTGTGGATGTCGTCCCCTTGTTTAAAGGGGGGCACTATCTTCCCAAGGTGCTTCGTATCGAAACTCTTTTCCCTATTACTAGGTACATTGCTGCCACCAGTGGGGACTGCCCCACTTAACTGTTGCTCTCTAGCAAAAGCAAGCTTTTCCTTGGCCAGGGCAAGTTCTTCCCTTTCGATCCTCAGATTAGCTGCCCTTTCCTTAGCTTCGTACACTCTCCTCTGAGGGGACGTCATCCCTCTTTGAGAAGAGTTGTGAGAGCCGTTGGTATGAAGGGATCTGCCAGAGCCTCTTGACAGAGATCTGGCTCGTCCATTCCCCATGTTAAGCGGACCCGACAGTAGCGCCGGGGTTTCCCCCGTACCACTATCGTGTTTGCTTAAGTTGGACCGTGTTAGTCTGACGACTTCTACCTGTCCCTTATCTGCCTCGTCCCCAGAGAGATCCTCATCCTCATCCTCCTCGCCATCTTCGTTCTCAGTTGCGAGGTGTATGAGGTCAGGATCGTCCCGGGTTCCCTCGAGGGGAGGCATGTCTCCTTCTGGATTAGAAGAGCTACGAAGTTTCTCAGCTCTCCTGGCATCATAAGTCTCCAAGAGACCAATCAGAAAGGACGTTGTGGGGTTAGACCCCTGCTGAATCTTCCGGGAGTGACACAGTCGTCTTAACTCCTTGAAGCTCAGCACAGTATATCCTGAAGGGATGACCTGTGGAGGGTCAACTGACACAAGGGGAGACTCAGAGTTTCCTCCTTGGCCCGACATACTGTTTCTAGTGTGGTGTAAGTGATGCACCTACCTACACTATGTGTTTTCCTACTGTACCCTTGCTAAGAGTTGTAGCCAAGGTGTGCTAAGCCTTGAGGAGCTACAACAGCTGGTTCAGTAGAACTCAGAGTATTCTAAGCTTTTAGTTATATGTACTAACAGTACTTGTGCGATCTTTCAACAAGATATTCTTAGGATACGTGTGGTAAAACAACAGCAAGCTCAAATCCCAACCGCTGCTCACCAATGTGAGAAGTTGGCCCGATATGCAACGTTCGCTATTCTAGCGACCGCTATGTATCGTTCCAACGACCCTTATGGTGTTTGGTTGTAAGTCAACCTATAGACCAGCTATCCTAGTAGCGTGGATACGAGCAGTCTAAGGCTAAAGACTCGAGAGGGCGCGTTAAGCTAGCTGTTTACCACACATGTACCCCTTGAACACCCAGTGAAAGGACACCACACAAGTGTTATGAAAATAAACAGTATATTTATTAAGAATCACAACAGCCCTGTACTCTTTATGAGGACAGGGTACTAAGCACAAACCAAATCTCTTTAGCAAATACTTCAAGTGCACGTTTAAACAAGTGTCCGAGGACACGGGAAGATTAAGATCTCAGACGGACCCGATAAGGCAAGTCGGAAGCGAGGGACTCAGGACCCTAGAGTAAGGAGGCTATGCAGGCACCGAAATGCCGAGTTACCTAGCCACGAGGGCTGCGGCTGCACAAGTCTTACAGGCGTCGGGGTCTTCGCTGACGAGCCAGGAGCCGGAAGAAAAGGAGTTGCTGGCCGGCGACCAGTGCTGAATAGTTCGTAGGGATCCAAGCCTGGATCAGAGAGTGTTGATACCTGAAAGCAGAGGGGACCAAGTTCGTACTACTAGCCAGTAGTCAGAGGGTACCAGGAAGGCACCGGTTGGCCGTCACCTCGACCAGGTGAGTGGGCGACGCTAGGCTCTGCAGTCTCACGGACCAGGAGGCGTTGTCGGCGACCACGGTGGAGGTGCGAGCTGTCCCACGAAGGATGGCGCTGTCGGCGTCTTGAGTGGACCAGGAGGGTCCGGGGTGCTTCTCGAAAAGATGGAAGCAAGGGCCAGTCTGGAGCAACCAGACCGGCAGTGATGATTCTCGGATGTCGTCACAGAAGGGCACAAGCCAGCGGCTAGTGACCAGACAACGTGCTGAGCAGCGAGCAGAAGGGCCCCACGCAGATCGTGGAGATGCTGGGAGACTGCACTTCGGTGCTGGAGCGGCTCAGGGTCGGGGCTTCTCGGACCCCAGAGCACTCACCAGAGAGTTACCTCGATGGTCGTGCTGGTTTTTAAGAGCGTGCAGGTTCTGATGATGGCCGGTCCCTCGAGGTCTCGTCGCACCCACAGATCACAGCTGAGCTGATGACGTGGGTAGAGGTCAGAGGTGCCAGGGAAGCCGGTTCTCGTCGAGCTGGGCCGTCGGATTCCTTGAGGAAGGACTTACAGCAAACCGCAGAGTTCTTAGATGGTGCCCGCTGATGCAGGGTGACTACTCCTTAGCCACAAGGGAGAAATCTTGAGAAGAGTCTTGAAGTCCTTTCGTAGAAAGTATTCTTGATTCAAAGATGATCTAATTTGGAAGGGTCCCCGCTCCGGTCTTTATCCTAAAGAAAGGGGTGGGTACATGACTAGGTCCTGCCCTAAGGGTGGGACCAGGAAGGGGGGTAGTTACACCCCTCTCCTCTGCCGGACTTTCCCCAGGCCAGGGCTGTCGCCCCTGGAACTGGTTCTAACCGGCAGATGCGTAGTGAGCACCGGGGTGCCACTCCGCAGTCACCTTCTCGCAAAAGCCCTACCTACCCAGAATACACAAACCCTGTCTGGGACGGTGCGAACACCGCCCTCGACAGGAAACCCTTTGTCCAAGCGCTCCTCGCTGGAAGGGCTCCCAGCAGCAGGAGGTCAGACTCGTGTCTGTGGTGGCAGCATCCATTTTGTGGAGCTGAGGCTTTCGTTAACTTTAACCGGGGTTCACAGTTACGTACATGTCGTGTCCCTCTAGAAGGGCGGAATGCTAACCTCGTCGCCAGGGTTGGTGAGAGGGCAGCACCCCGATTCGTATGACACCTTACTCGACATGTCTTGATACCGCGACACCGAAGTTACCGATGTGGTACGCGTTATCATGGAACAGCCATTGGGTCTTTTCTCCGCAAGCTGCAACCGGCTCGGCTCGTGCCAGAACACAGTTCACACGAGCCCATGCACTCTGCCTTCAGGATTGTCAAGGCCTGCCATAGGAGTGACTGATAGGAACTCGGGTGTCCATTGTAGGGTTAGATATAGAACTACTATACCTAAAGCAAAGGGTGATTACACGACTTCGCCCCAGCTGTCATGCAGCCAGTTGTGTCAAATTTAGGAGGCCAGCCAGGGGTGGCATAATACATGCTGCAGCCCCTGGTGGCCCTGGGTACGCCTATGCCCTGAGTTACAGGGTCTGATAAGGTGGCCCAGTACCAATTGGTAAATGCACCTAGGGTACATCTCGTAATTTAGAAAGAGAACAGCCGGGCTGTGGGTCTGATTGGCAGGCCCACAGCCAGAGAAAGTCGTAAACCAGTGAAACAAAAGCAAAAAATCTGGGTGATCATAGGATTGCAGACCCTACTCTCCTACAGGGCTCTCAAAAGCCACACGGTAAAGTAAGTAGGCACAATGTGACCAAAGGGGGTACCTCTTCAAATCACATTCTACACCCAAAAACCACTACCATCCACACTAGAGCTACTCTACCCAAGGGTCCTGTTTGCCCGCTAGGCATATCAGGCCCGCCAGCGCCTTTTAGCACCACCCCAGTTCCCCAGGCTGTGCACACTGACATCGCCACCCCACCTCTAGATATTGAGAGCCTAATCAGGTCTATGGTGATGCCCCTTGCAGATAAAATCGACAGTCTCACACGAAAATTAGCCACCCTTGAGCAATCAATGTTGGATAATTTTTATGCTGTGAAATCACTGGTTAAATTTCACTCCAAGATGCAGGGCGAAGACAATGGAGGGTCAAGGAGTGGTGCTGTTACCCTAGTACCCTCAGAGCCAATGTCCCGTCAAAAAGTGCCTGTACTTGGGGAGGCCCCACAGACACTACAACCTAACATTGGAACCAGCCCCGCTCCACTAACCCCTAATCTTAGACCCAGCTCGGGCCCCCAAAGGAAAAAACCCAATACCCAAGCACCAAAGGCCCCCAAGGTTAACTTTGCTCCCAATCCTGAGCCTATTGCGTCAACCTCCAAAGCATCAGGAAATGCGCCAACCACGCCAAATGGAAATATAACTCCATCTATTCCCATTTCTGGCAGTCAGGCTGCGCCTAAACCCTTAGTCAAATCTCCAGCTAAATTACCATCAGGCAGGGCTAAAACATACACACCCAATGCTAGCCTCCCCCCTGGGTGCAAACCGTATGTGGTAATCCTCACGGGGGTCCCGGAGCTTGAAGAGGGTTCTTGTGAGTTGTACTCTGATCTCAAACACAAGACCCTCTCCTGGCTTAAAGCAAATAGACCCCTCCCAGGGCATATTGATGGCAGAATAGCCTTTGTCCGTCGTGTGGGGTGGATTGGCAATAGACGTAAGGATTTAACTGGGGACTGCGTGCTGATCAATTTCAGCGATCCTAGAGCAGCAGGTATGATCTGCAGCCAGCAGTCGCTACACAACTTCTGCGACATACAAACCAGGGACCTGGGGTATTTCTATCGTCCCCCCCCCGTCATCTGGGTTTAAGAAGTTTTTGCCGGACGGGGGTAGAGGCGCATGGTACCCCCATTATCCAACCTTGGATGCTAGAGCTAGGGCATGGACGCCGACCCAAGCAGCCCCACCCCAGGGATGGGGTTGGTGACTTGGCGATTAAGTGGTAATAAACGCCCCCTCACCTAAGGTTATTGTACCATGCACAGCTGGGAGGGTCTCCCCGATATTAGTTAACCCCCCTGCGCCCCAACCCACGCCCACTTCCCCCACCCCCTCTCCCCTAGGCTGTAGGACTGAGTTTACTGAGTCCATGGAAGGAGTAGAAATCCCGGGGGCCCCGGGTGGGGAAGTTGGAGGTGCTGGGTCTCCGAATCGCCCTACCCTGAAGGCTATCAGCTGGAATGTGGCAGGCTTAAATAATAAGTTGGATGCCCCGGATTGGGTGGCGCTCACTGAGCCCCACGCAGTCTGCGCATTCCAAGAAACGTGGTCTGTGGAACCAAGGCACAGAGTAGGATATGCTACCTTCTCTGTCCCGGCAGGTATCCCTGTATCAGGAAGAGGGCGCCCATTTGGAGGTCTCCTAGTTTGGGTCGACATATCACTAGGATGGGGAGTACACCATCATGCTCAAAAATCACCAGATTTGATGTGGCTCACAGTAAAATGCCCAAATAAAGTTGAGAAGCTGGAGATTTTTAATATTTACACACGAGGGGTTTCAGGGAGGGCCTCGTCACCAACCCTCATGGCTTTGGAAGCAGCCTTGGGGGAGTGCAGTGGAGACTCTCTAATTTTGGTGATGGGGGACTTTAACTGCACATTCGAGCCCTTGATGGCCGATGAATCCTTGGACTTGCATGACGAAGACTCAAGTAGAGGCGTCCCGTCCCTTGATCTTCCAATTGTCAAAAGATGGACTCCTAAAATCGTCCAATTGAATTCCCTCACACTAGAGTATGGCTTGAGAGCAGCTAACGGGAGAACGCGGTCAGACCTAGAGGGGGCACACACATATAATAGGGTGGGCCACTCATCTAGGATAGATTATATCCTTTTAAACTTTCCTTTGTGGGCCTACATGGAGGACATGATAGTTCTGCCTTCCTTGGAAAGTGATCACAATGCACTTTCATTATCCCTAATACACTGGTGGAGGGACAGTGGCTCATTTCTTGGAGCTCCTGACGCATCAGAGCAGAGGTCATCGGGGGGGGGTGGTCCCCTCAAATTGCCTCAGACGTTTAAAATGGGACAAAGTGGCTATTGACGAAGAAAAACTATCCTGCATCAGAGCCGTTATTGTTGCGGCTTCCGAAATTTTGGAAAGTGATCCTCCCAGCCCGCACAAGATTTCAGCTATGTTTAGCGAGGTTTCGACATCGATAGGGGACCTGTTCATGGTTAAACTAAACATCAAAGGAAACAAAAACCATGATAAGCGTCAGGGTAAATCAGGCTGGTACTCATCGGCGTGCCGTGCTGGAAAGAGAGCCCTAATCTTGGCAGTAAAGAGCGGTGATGCATCAGCAATAGCTGCCAAACGCAAGTCCTACAAATCTGTATTAAAGGCAGCCAGGAGAGACTGGGAAGATGCCTTCTGGCAGGAACTCCGTGCAGCTAGCGCAGAAAAAAATGCAAAAGGTTTTTGGGACTTGTTACGAAAGAAACACAGACCTTTGGACACTGTCATTACATGCAACATAACCGAAGACCTGTGGTACTCACACTTTTCAAAACTGTACACAGCATCTGCTGTAGAAGCGATGGACTTCCCACTACCTCAGATCCATCAAGGTGATGGCAGCTATGAGGAGAGCTTATTCTCCAGGAAAGAGGCTGAAACAGCCATAAAATCTCTGGTCCCCCGCAAAGCAGCTGGACCTGATGGCCTTCCTGGCGACCTTCTCCGCATGGACATAAGCGAATGGGGTACGCTAATTGCATCACTACTGAACGCAGCTATGGCAGGCGCCCCCCTCCCTGCTTCTTGGATGGCAGCCGAGGTGGTCCCCCTGCACAAGAAAGGCTCAAGAGACGACCCAGCTAATTAAAGACCGATTAGCTTAATAGATTGTTCCCAAAAAGTGGCGGGTAAGGTCCTCTTATCTAGGGTCCATCAGTGGGCAGACGAAAATAAGATACTCTCGGACTTTCAGGCTGGGTTCAGAACTGGAACAGGGACAATAGAACAATCGCTAAGGCTGCTCATGATCCACTGGAAGGTCGTCACGATTGGGAAGGGTACCTTATATCTGGCCTTCATCGACCTCCGGACGGCTTTTGATTTGGTGCCTAGAAACAACTTGTGGAAGGTGCTGTGTGACCTCGGTATGCCACCCTACTTGCTCCATCTGATCATGAGGTTCCATGAAAATAACTACGCCCAAATACGCTGGGGGCCAAATGGACAAAAGACCTCAAGAATAGAGGTGAATAGAGGTGTGCGGCAAGGCTGTGTACTTGCCCCAACCCTATTCTCCCTATATGTAAATGGGGTGGTGGACTTCTTGACCCAGATACCAGCAGATGCGCCCCGTCTGGCAGGCCGCTTAATCCCTACCTTGCTCTTTGCTGACGATACCTTACTTTTGTCAAAATCTCCAATGGGCCTCCAGTAGCTTCTCTCCGGATTTGACAACTTCTGTAAGCAGAGAGGTCTCTGTATCAATACAGACAAAACTAAGTATCTCATTCTGAACCCCCCACACAAGCTCGGCCCCCCTCCAACATTGGGGCCCGTTGCACTGGAAAGAACGAAGACGTTTGACTACCTGGGCATCCGCTTGGTGGACTCTATGAAATGGGACTGTCATTTGACTAAAATGTTGTTGAGCCTGAAAAGAGTGACTGGGGCCCTGTTGAAAGAGCAGAGAGCAGCATCTACAAGACCAATAGCGGCAGTAATGGACATATACTCGGCCAGAGGAGTGAGTGCAGCACTTTATGGGGCAGAGCTCTGGGGGATGTCAAACATGAAAGAGCTAACCCGAGCCGAGAATGCCTTCCTGAGAAACTTAATGTCCCTCGGTCCCTCTGTCCCTATTCTACCCTTGCAACTGGACATGGGCTGCCGGGCGATTGAAGATCAAGCAAAATTACGCCCCCTGCTACTGTGGGCCCGCATCTGGAGAGTGCCAGAGCTCTCAAGCTATGCGGACGGCCTACGGGAGATAATTAATTCTACAGGTTGGGCAAAAATAAAATGGCTAAGGGACATTAAGGCTCTACTTGCCAATCTGGGGCTGGAAGAAGCATGGCACCAACAGTCAGCCCCGCCTAAATCCATGTTAAAACAACTCTATTGGTCATGGGTGGCAAACAGAAGAAATTCTTCCTCAACGACTTGTAAGTCCACCAGAAACTTTGTGGAGTTTAAAGATGCCCCCATCAGAGAACTGTATCTGGACATTATTTCTGCCCCATGGGATAGATCCCTGTATTTCAAATTCAGAGTAGGTCTTCTCCCTGTAATGGAGCTCACATGCCACTGGAAAATTCCGTACCAGACTGCGCCATGGTGTCCATTCTGCCCTCAACGCCGTGAATCTGTCCCCCATCTTTTATTCGAGTGCCCTGCCTACAAGGTTCCTCGCATGAAATGGATTAAACCAATGTGTCTCACCTTGGGCACCAGACATTGTAATGTGGCACTACGAATCTTACTTACAGACACTCGTCCATTCTTCGCATGCGCCACCTCGAAGTACCTAGGTTGGGCATGGCGAATACGGTCAAAAAGACTCAGGCAAATTGTTTAATCATGATTTTAACATATGGTCTGTTTCTGGCCTATTTCCTTTTTAGCTAATTTAAATAACACCCCCTTTAGAAAAAGTATATTAAGGACTTTTTATGCTTTTTAACTAGTAATGTCTTAAATGAATTTACCATGTATGTACGCTTTTTAAGATATTTTTTATGTCGAAATAAAGCCTATTTGACTTGACTTGACTTGAATTTGAAATGTAGCGGTTTGGGGCTGTAGTCATATAAATCTGTTAATATGCAAAAGGAATACTTTTCAGCAGCACTGTACAACAAATTGAGAAAGATAACAATAAGGTTCTAAACCCATGCATTGCAGTTTGCAATAGGCTTGTTGATGCTGGTTCATAGCTCACTGTGCTACAATCAGACTGCAATTTATGTACGGCATGTAATAACGATATGTGTAAAAAGTAGTAATGCTCTTACCTATCTACAACAACAAAAATAATTATGATTTGCATGTTTCACCTTAGCCATATGAGTCAAAACAGGAACTAGACAAAACACAGATCTCTCCAGCAACAGCATTAACCCCCAGAGTTACCGGTCATCACTATTGTCCCCTAAAATTTCCTGGGCCCACATATCTCTACAGAGGGTGTCTTAAACCTATAAGATATTTCAAAATACAGCCTTTGCAAACATTTAAAGCAGAAAAGATTTACTGTCACATTTGTCCTCGTGCCATTTCTTTGCTGCAGAGTTTAAAAAAAGTAAATGTATAAGTTAACAGGCAAACTCTGGTTTTCTTGACTTTGCTCTACGTGACTGCAACCCTCTTTCTATTGTAACGCCTTGACCACCAATTTATGAGTTTGCACATCAATGAGGTCTCTGTGGAGGGTTCTTGGTGAATTGGCAAATAAGTGCACGTGATTCTAAGATCAGCACCCACTGGAAAAAAGCCCAACAGAGACATTCATTCAACTAACTTCACAAATTCAAACAGCACAATATGTAAAGGGCTGCACTCTTATTTGTACGAGGTGACTCTTCAAAATATTTGAAATATTATCTTCGTATATGTCTGTTGAATATTTTACAAGGTTGCATTTAATATTCAGGAAGGGTATTTCTTTAACCCCTTGCGTGCTCGTGACGGAGCCGTTCCGTCACAAGCCTCGGGTGGGCTGTGCTGGTGACGGAACGGTTCCGTCACGGCCCGTTCGCCGCGCATGCGCGGCGCGAATTCCTCGCCTGCGCTGAGCGTTCTATTGAACGGACGTGGGTGTGATGGAACCGTTCCGTCACAAGCACAGCCCACCCGAGGCTCGTGACGGAGCGGTTCCGTCACGAGCATGGGAGCGCCGCGCGCCCCCCCCCCCCCCTCCCCCTTAGCACTGCGGCGGAATAGCCACCGCAGCTAAGGGGATAATATGTGGAAGTGTTTCCCTTTAGTACATGCAAAATATTGGGAAGTATTTATTAAAAGTGAGTGGTTTTAAACATGAACAGAGAAACAGTCTATCACATAACAGGTGCAGCTACACTTCTGTAGATGAAATGCAGGCCAGTTCCACTCCAAAAAATAGAAATATGCTGTATACAAAACTTTCATTCCTGCGTTGTACCCCCATTTGCTAGAATTTGTCAGTTTTATATCGCGTGAACTTGGCCCAAGGGCACTGGAGAGCTTTGCATGAGCACCAGTTGCATTACATAAAGACTCATTAGGATTTTTTTTTAAATAGATGGGGAGATTAAGGGGTATATCAGCAACAGACGGCAATAAACATCGCAAAGCGTGCTTAGCACTTTTATATTTATCGCCATCTATTGCTGGAATTTATCGCCCGGTTAGCGCGTTATCAACAACGCGTTAATCCAGGACGATAATATTCCAGTGATATTTTGGGAAATGGACCAACATCGCTGGAAAACACAAAACGGAGCTAGCCTCGGTGATACAACCCTGTGGTCGTATCACCATAATCCACCGCCCATGTTAGGTACGCCTTAGTCAGGAATTTAGCAGACGTTAAATTCCTGCAGTAAGGCATAGTTAACGCAATGATTTTTATTGCTGAGGCTCTTTGATGATATCGCGAAGCTGCCTTAGTGATAATTTCCCATGTTGTTTACCAAGCCACGCCTACTTTGCATCTCATTAGCGATGTTTATCTCTGAGATGCCAGACGTTGGGAAATCGGCAGCTAACATGCGCTAATGCATGTTAGCGCCACCTTGTTGATAGGGCGATAGGAATATTGCCGCTTCAGCGGCAAAAAGTGCAGCTAAAGCGGCGATAATGCCCTTGTTGATATGCCCCTAAGTGATTTGCCCGGAGTCACAGTATCAGTGGCAGCTGTTGACATTTGAAAGTGGTGAGACGTAAACATGGGCATGACTTTTAGATAGCGAGCGATGTGAACAAGTTCAATGGACAAGCCTGGGGTACAGGATGAGTTCCTGTCCTGAGAAAGAAATGAAAAAATGACTTGCAAATGGTGCATTTTAAAGCAAATTAATTTAGCGATAAAGCAAGGTTGATAAAGCAGTGTAGTCTTGAAATATTAAACACATTAAAAACTGCCCATATCTTCCTGCATTAATATGTTCAACAGTTGCTGTAATGTGTTAATTGTACATCATGACAACTTTAGCCCTTTAGGATATATGCTTGCCCAGTCTCTTGCACTGCTGCAGCATTAATTTCGGAAAAACATGCTCTAACCAGACTTCGAGCAGCACCCACAGCTGCTGGCAGCAACCAGTCATATAGGAGTATGTGCAGACAGGTCTTTAAAAGGGAGGAAAAAAGTGGGAGCTCTCTTTAAAGGATTGGCTTGTCAATGGTGTTAGCTGTATAAATGAGTAACTACAATGATTTGTTATAAATAATTAACATTGGAAATGTTTAAATTCTGAAACTGAATTACATTTTATTGAGGCCAGTTTTGTCCTTCAGTTATGTGTGTTTTATGTTAGATATGTATCCTCTTTTTTCTGCATATGTTTTCCATCTGCACATTTTAAACCACCGCTCTTTCCTCCTCAGCATCCTCTTTTCACTCTTCCTTGAATGGAAAGGCGGGCCGACATCGGCCCTCACGCACTTATCTCGGGCGCACCAGCCCCCACTCGCCCCCGGGTTCCCTGGTGACCCGGAGGTGATTGAGTCACTTCCGGGCCACAAAGTGAACAAAGGCCAAGCACGTTAGATCCGGTTTGACCTGTGAGGGGTTAAAAGGCTGTGCAGCGTGGGAGTTGGCCTCTTGGACTCCTGTGCGCCACGGCCCGCCCCTTCCAGCCTCTAGGAGGCTGTAATGAATTTTTGGTGTTTCGCCCTTGCAGGTCTGCTGGATTCCGGATCTAGGCAGGGCGGGTCACCTTAGCCACGCGGGGGATGGGGGGGCTATTTTTCACAGTTTTTTAGGGCTCGGCCTACGTCACCACTTCGTCAGAAGTGGGGCAGAGCTCCGAGCCGTCTTGTTACGGGGCTCAGAATAGTGAAGTAAAAATTCCTCACTGCGCAAGTTTGTTCCGTAGTTTATTTTGGCATCTGCATGCTAATTGGTCCTCGCAGTGCTGTGTTTCTAGTAGCCTTCACGCAATAGGCCATATGGATTTCAGTTTGTGCACTTCCTGCATATTCTGTGCGGTTACGCGCAGGGGAGAGCAATAAATTGTCAATTACGAGCTGTCAGGGTGTCACGGTAATTGAACAGTGATGTTCGGGGCGCGTTCACCAGTCTGCAGTGAGTTTGGTGGGCGCGCGTTCGTCTGCATCCTTTCATGTGTAAGTGTTGGTCTTTAAAGAGCCGGCTTGGTCGTGCGCCGACAATGAGACACACAGTCTTCATTACCCCACAAAGTATGTAAGTGCGTTTGTATTGGAGACAGTAACGTCCAGGTACGAAACGGAATTCTTTTCACTGGCTTACGAACAGTCCCACATTTTGCCGCATTCTCCTCATCTCATCAAAGGGGCTCATGTCTTGTTCAGCAACAAAACCAAACCTCCGAGAGCAGGAATGTGTTTCTGCATGGAGGGTCCGAGCAGCCGGGTTGCAACAGTTGTGTTTGTGTCTAACCTTGGGCCTCATGACAATTAGGTTGATTTTAGGTGCAGGGATACACAGGCACTGCTCACACACACAGACACTGTTGACACATACAGACACTGCTCACACACACAGGCACTTCTTACACACACAGGCACTTTTCACACACACAGGCACTTCTCACACACACAGGCACTTCTCACACACAGGCACTGTTCACACACAGACACTGCTTGCACACAGACACTGCTCACACACACAGACACTGTTCACACACACAGACACTGTTCACACACACAGACACTGTTCACACACACAGGCACTGTTTGCACACAGAGGCACTACATACACACACAGGCTGCTCACACACACCGGCACTGCGTGCAAACATAGGCACTGTTCACACACACAGACACTGTTCACACACACAGACACTGTTCACACACACAGGCACTGTTTGCACACAGAGGCACTACATACACACACAGGCTGCTCACACACACCGGCACTGCGTGCAAACATAGGCACTGTTCACACACACAGGCAGTACATACATACACATGCTGCTCACGCACACCGGCACTGCGCGCACACATAGCCACTGTTCACACACACAGGCACTACATACACACACCGGCACTGCACACACACACCGGCACTGCGCACACATGCGCACTCATCACACACAGGCACTGTTCACACACAGGCACTGTTCACACACAGGCACTGTTCACACACACAGGCAATACATACACACACAGGCTGCTCACACACACCGGCACTGTGCGCACACATAGGCACTGTTCACACACAGGCACTGTTCACACACAGGCACTGTTCACACACAGGCACTGTTCACACACACAGGCACTACATACACACACAGGTGGCTCACAGACACCTGCACTGCGCACACACATAGGCATTGTTCACACACACAGGCACTGTTCACACACACAGGCACTACATACACACACAGGCTGATCACACACACCAGCACTGCGTGCACACATAGGCACTGTTCACACACACAGGCACTACATAGACACACCGACACTGCGCACACACACCGGCACTGCTCACACACACAGACACTGCTCACACACACAGACACTGTTCACACACACAGACACTGTTCACACACCAGGCACTGTTCACACACACAGGCACTACATACACACACAGGCTGCTCACACACACCGGCACTGCGCACACACATAGGCACTGTTCACACACACAGTCACTACATAGACACATCGGCACTGCGCACACACACCGGCACTGCGCACACACACAGGCGCGCTCATCACACACAGGCACTGTTCACACACAGGCACTGTCCACACACAGGCACTGTTCACACACAGGGACTGTTCACACACAGGCACTACATATACACAGAGGCTGCTCACACACACTGGCACTGCGCGCACACATAGGCACTGTTCACACATAGGCACTGTTCACACACAGGCACTGTTCACACACAGACACTACATACACACACAGGCTGCTCACACACACCGGCACTGCGCGCACACATAGGCACTATTCACACACACAGGCACTACATAGACACACCGGCACTGCGCACACACACCAGCACTGCACACATACACAGGCGCACTCATCACACACAGGCACTGTTCACACACAGGCACTGTCCACACACAGGTACTGTTCACACACAGGCACTGTTCACACACAGGCACTGTTCACACACAGGCACTGTTCACACACACAGGCACTACATACACACACATGCTTCTCACACACACCCGCACTGCGCGCACACATAGGCACTGTTCACACACAGGCACTGTTCACACACAGGCACTGTTCACACACAGGCACTACATACACACAGGCGGCTCACAGACACCGGCACTGCGTGCACACATAGACACTGTTTACACACCTAGGCACTACATACACACACCGGCACTGCGCATACACACCGGCACTGCTCACACACACAGACACTGCTCACACACAGACACTGCTCACACACACAGACACTGTTCACACACACAGACACTGTTCACACACACAGGCACTGTTCACACACACAGGCACTACATACACACACAGGCTGCTCACACACACCAGCACTGCGCACACACACATAGGCACTGTTCACACACACAGGCACTACATACTCACACCGGCACTGTGCACACACACCGGCACTGGGCACACACACAGGCGCACTCACCACACACAGGCACTGTTCATACACAGGCACTGTTCACACACAGGCACTGTTCACACACAGGCACTGTTCATACACACAGGCACTACATACACACACAGGCTGCTAACACGCACAGGCAATGCGCGCACACATAGGCACTGTTCACACACAGGCACTGTTCACACACAGACACTTTACACACACAGGCACTGTTCACACACACAGGCACTACATACACACACAGGAGGCTCACAGACACCGGCACTGCGCACACACATAGGCACTGTTCACACACACAGGCACTACATACACACACCGGCACTGCGCACACACACCGGCACTGCTCACACACACAGACACTGCTCACACACAGACACTGCTCACACACACAGACACTGTTCACACACACAGACACTGTTCACACATACAGGCACTACATACACACACAGGCTGCTCACACACACCGGCACTGCGCGCACACATAGGCACTAGTCACAGTGACTGCAGTGTGTGAGTGTGCAGGGTAAACAGTGTGAGTGTGCAGGGTGAACAGTGTGTAGTGAGTGCAGAGTGAGTGCGAGAGTTACTGTGAGTGCAGAGTGAGAGCAAGAGTGACAGTGAGTGCAGAGTGAGTGGGAGAGTGACAGTGAGTGCAGAGTGAGTGCGAGAGTGACAGTGAGTGCAGAGGGAGTGTGAGAGTGACAGTGAGTGCAGAGTGAGTGCTAGAGGATAGTGAGTGCAGAGTGAGTATGAGAGTGACAGTGAGTGCAGTGTGAGTGTGAGAGTGACAGTGAGTGCAGAGTGAGTGCAAGAGTGACAGTGAGAGTGCAGAGTGACAGTGAGTGCAGAGTGCGAGAACGACAGTGAGTGGAGAGTGAGTGCAAGAGTGACAGTGAGTGCAGAGTGAGTGCAAGAGTGACAGTGATTGCAGAGCGAGAGTGACAGTGAGGGCAGAGTGGTGCGAGAGTGACAGTGAATGCAGAGTGAGTGCAAGAGTGACAGTGAGTGCAGAGTGAGTGCAAGAGTGACAGTGAGTGCAGAGTGAGTGCGAGAGTGACAGTAAGTGCAGAGTGAGTGTGAGAGTGACAGTGAGTGCAGAGTGAGTGTGAGAGTGATAGTGAGTGCAGAGTGACAGTGAGTGCAAAGTGAGTGCGAGAGTGACAGTGAGTGCAGAGTGACAGTGAGTGCAGAGTGAGTGCAGAGACAGTGAGTGCAGAGTGACAGTGAGTGCAGAGTGAGTGCGAGAGTGAGTGCAAAGTGAGTGTAGAGTGACAGTGAGTGCAAAGTGAGTGCACAGTGACAGTGAGTGCAGAGTGAGTGCAGTGACAGTGAGTGCAGAGTGAGTGCCAGAGTGACAGTGAGTGCAGAGTGAGTGTAGAGTGACAGTGAGTGCAGAGTGAGTGTAAAGTGACAGTGAGTGCAGAGGGGCTCCAGAGACAGCATGTAAGGGTGCAGGGTGCACATTGTATGAGTGTGCAGAATTAGTGTGCAGGATAAACAGTGTGTGACTATGCAGGGTGACATTGGGAATGTGCGGGTGAGCAGTGTGTGAATGTGTAGGGGCAGTGTTTGAGTGTGCAGAGAACACCACACACACATGCACCACGCACACATACCACACACACACCATACACACACCACACACACATACACCACACACACATAACACACACACAAACCACACACACCTCACTCTCTCAACACCACACTCGTCACCACTCACCACAACACACTCACCAACACTTACTCACCCCCACAGGCTCACCACCACACACTCACCACCACACACTCACCACTACACACAAAACAACACACACAACAACACACCCCCAGCCGTCAATGAATGCTTTCACCAGGCACAAACACCAACAACCATCAATGTACGCTTTCACCAAAAACAAACACGACCATGCATTAGTGCCGCTAAACACCCACCCACACAACAAACAATGTCAGTGCAACTTTCACCAAGCACACACACACACCAACAGCTGACAGTGCATGAGCCACTCTTTCAATCGGCACAATCATCAACAACTGTCAGTGCACCCTTTCACCAACCACACGCTCTGTACGCTTGACAGCCACACTCAGTAACAGCTCTTACTGCACGCTACCACCAGTCATACACACCTGAAGCCATCACTACACGCTTCCACCAAACACACACACCAACAGCCATCACTGCACAATTCCTACAGGCACACACATCCACCACCCATCAATGCACACACCAATTGATAACGCATCCACCAATTAATATTGTACCTATCGCACTATGCAGGGCAGCATGCCACCATTGATAACATTCCAATCGTACACACATATCTCCAACACACACCACATGCTTCCACTCCAAAACACATGCCTAAAACACATTGCCATTTACAATGCCATTATCTCTAACTCAAACAAACCCGAGCCCTAATGCATTCCAAATGCGTGTTCTTTATTTGCTGTAGGTCAAAGAAAGCAAAAAAGGAAGGGCGGCGCGAGGAAAGAAGAAAGTGGTCCCGTCGGCGGCGCCTCCTGGATGTCATGGCCCGAGTCAAGGAAGTTGAGAAAAAAGGTTCTCCAGAGGGTCGGGCGACTGTCTACATGCGTGCCAGCCAGGGCATCACATTTTGCGAACAGCGGTCGAATGTCTTGAAGGAAGCTGAGGCTTTGGTGCTCAGCACATGAAGGGTGAGTTTCATTGCTTCAAGGGACAGTATGGGGCAAGGCTGTGAAGAGCTTGTCAGCATGCGCACCGAAAACATGTTTGTAGCAGTAATTTGGAATTGAGTAAAGCGGGATGTTGGACGGTGCGCCCAGCCATAACTACGGCGGGCCGATGTTGGCCCCGCATTTCCTAAAATTAGTTCGAAGTTCTGGTTGGCAGTCAAATAAATTATATATTGGTTCTGGAAAGTCAGCACAGGTGATAAGCCTGTTTTTCGTTCGCTGTTAGGTTGGGCTGAGGATATGCAAACTGTGCCCTATACTTGGATTCGTCAGACTTCAAAATCTTGGGGGCAAAAGGTTTTGTATTTGAGCGCTGGCTTCCTGACCTTTCCAATCATAAAACATCACCATTCTGCCATCTTGTGGACAGAAATGAGCAATTCGACAAATTTAGGTTTTGCCACGAGGAAGGTCCTGCCATCCAGCTGACGGGTTTATTGCAGCGTTCCAGAAAGGCAAGAATAGGGAATGCAGTAAGGGACACGTTTGTCATGATTTTAACAGGGAGTGACTGAGCCAGTCTGCAAAGGTGGTTTTATTTTTAGCTCCGGAGTGAGCTCCAGTGGAGCAATCGGTTAGAGCACTGTGCTTATTGTGGTAACGGTCTAGTTGTTTCCAACTAGCGCCTGAACCGGAACGTGGGTACAGGAACCGGAAGGCGGCCATTTTGTGTGGCGCCGACCGGGCTTGAGAGAAGACGTAGCCCCGGCACTCCGGGGGAATAAAGAAACTAAAACGTATATCGGCTCCTGTTTTATGTGGGGGAGGTTCCTATAATGGCGATGAGGAGAGGCACGGACCAGCGCTAACCTCAACGAAAAACAAGGCAACAAACGAACGTCGAAAAACATAAGAAGACGGAACCGCACACCCACGCACATGGTGAAGCGAGTGTTATTCCCGGAGCGCGGCAGAGGGCGAGTGACGGAGCGCAGGCGAAAGGACTGCAGAGTGTCCACCACGACAGGCAGAGTGGCACCGGCCCAAAGGACAGAGGCACTGCCGTCCAGCTGATAAGCCTTAGATTTGGAGTGGTAAAAGCAGGTACCGCGCGCCACGCAGTAATTGCGCGGCAACTCAACACCACGCAGCGAGGAACAGTGGTGCTGCCCCACTCACGCTTGAACCCTACAACGGCACGCTGGCAGATCAGCAGGAACGGGGTGAAGGGCCAAGCACAGAGGACAGAGTCGGATGGCGAGTGCTCCCTGCGACAGAAGGGGCGACGGGAGGAGCAGCCAGCAGGGAGAACAGTGAGGAGGATGTAGACGAGAGACAAGCGCCAGGCAGCCCGCCCAGCTGCGCGATCCCTGCGCAAGCAGGCCCCAGAGGAAACGGAAGGATGCTAGCACAGTCCACTTCCCTCACCTAAATGGTGCTATTTCTCCCAAAAAAGAGGGGAACCCATGGTGCCCTGGGAAGATTGGAAGAGATACTTTCTAAATTATTTAGAGGCATTGGAAGATGAAAGCGAGGCGGCGTACTCGAGCCCGAGGAGGAGGAAGATTCTGTTGCACAACCTGGGCCCGGAGGGACTCAGGGTGTTTGACACCACCGTCAAGGGCGCAAGGGACGCGACCGACACCGATGTGTTTAGACCCGCCATTGAGGATTTAGACGCGCACTACAGGCCAGTAGAGTGCGTGGCCATCGACAGGCAGAATTTCTTCCAGAGGAAACAAGAGACCGGAGAGACGGTCTGTGAGAAGTTGGCCTGATATGCAGTGCTCACTATTCTAGTGAACACTAAGTATCAGTCCAGACAACCCTTATTGGTGATTGGTTGTAAGTCAACCTTATAGACCAGCTATCCTAGTAGCGTGGATACGAGCAGTCTAAGGCTAAAGACTCGAGAGGGCGTGTTAAGCCAGCTGTTATACCATCACATATACCCCTTGAACACCAAGTGAAAGGACACCACACAAGTGTTATGAAAATAAACAGTGTATTTATTAGAATCACAACAGCCCTGTACTCTTTATGAGGACAGGGTACTAAGCACAAAACAAAACTCTTACGAAAATACTTAAGTTAGCACAGTATATACAAATGCCCGAGGGGCACGGAAAACCATATACTCTGAAAGTGGAATGCGAAATTACTAGCAGGTAAGTACAGTACTAATAGGCTTTGGAATCGCTAGGACTTGACTATAGAATCGTTAGATTACTTCTAGGAGGCCCAGGGGACTCGGGTGCAGAGTGTGCACTCTCACGCGTGATGCAGGACAAAGTCTATGGTAGCTAGATTTCACAAAGTTAATGTTCTCGGGCGAACCCGACCTGGTAGGAGGAAAACGAAAGTGGATTCTAACCCTTGGATAGTGAGGCTATGCTGGGGCACCGAAATGCCGAAGTTACCTAGCCCAGGGGCTGCAGCTGCATAGGTCTCAAAAGACGTCGGGAATCCTCGTAGACAGACCAGGAGCCTGGAAGAAAGATGCTGGCAGGCGACCAGTGAATAGAGTTCGATGTGATCCAAGCCTGGATCTTGAAGATGGACGATACCTGAAAGCAGAGGGGACCAAGTTCGTGACTACTAGCCAGTAGTCAGGTGGCACCTGGAGGGCACCGGATGGTAGTCACCTCGACTAGGTGAGTGGGCAACGCTGGGCTCTGCAGATCTCACGGACCAGGAGGCGTTGTCGGCGACCAGGATGGAGGAGCGAGCTGTCCCACGATGGATGAAGCTGTCGGCGACGCTGGACCCAGGATTGGGCAACAAAGCCTTGGCTAATTCAAGCCCACGCGGTGGACCTAAAATGGCGTCTTGAGTGGACCAGGAGGGTCCGGGGTGCTCCTCTTTTGGAAGGGAGCAAGGGCCAGTCTGGGGCAACCAGACCAGCAGCAGTGATGTCGTCGGGCGTCGTTAAGAAGGCCACAAGCCAGCGGGCTAGTAGCCAAACAGCGCGGTGAGCAGCAAAAAGCAGAAGGGCCCCACGCAGATCGTGGAGATGCTGGAGGGCTGATCTTCGGTGCTGGAGCTGCTCAGGGTCGGGGCTTCTTGGACCCCAAAGCACTCACCAGTGGATTACTCGGCGGGCTTGCTGTAAAGAAGTCGTGCAGTCTTGAAGATGGCCGGTCCCTCGAGGTCTCGTCGCACTCACGGTTCTCAGCTTGGCTGTAGAGGGGAGTAGAGGTCAGAGGTGCCAGGGAAGCCAGTTCTCGTCGAGCTGGGCAGTCGGATTCCGGAGGAAGGACTTGCAGCAGACCGCAGTGTTCTTAAGATGGTGCCTGCGGATGCAGGGTGACTACTCCTTAGTCACAAGGGAGAATCTTGAAGAAGAAATCTTGAAGTCCTTTCGCAAAAAGTCGTGTCTTGATTCCAAAGATGATCTAATTTGAACAGGGGGCCCGCTCCTATCTTTATACTAAGAAAAGGGGCTGACCCGGTGACTAGGTCCTGCCTATGGGTGGGACTAGGAGGGGGGTGGTTACACCCCTCTCCCATGCCGGGCTTTCCCCAGGCCAGGGGCTGGTGTGCCCCTGGAACTGGTTCTGGCCTTCCTATGCGTAGTGAGCACCGGGGTGCCACTCAGCAGTCACCTTCCTGTAAAGCCCTGCCTACCCAGGATACACAAAACCCTGTCTGGGATGGTGCTAGCACTGCCCCGGACAGGAAAAACTTTGTCCAGGCTCTCCTCGCTGGAAGGACTCCCAGCAGCAGGAGGTCAGACTCGTGTCTGTGGTGGCGGCATCCATTTTGTGGAGCTGAGGCTTCGCTTAACTTTAACCGGGGTTCACAGTTACATACATGTCGTGTCCCTCTAGAAGGGTGGAATGCTAACCCCGTCGCCAGAATTGGCGAGGGGTTAGTATTCCAATTCGTATGACACCTTACTCGACATGTTTTGATAAAGCCATACCAAAGATAGCATTTAACCGCGAGGATTATAATGCACTTAAGAGTATATGGTATGCGTTATCATGGAACAGCTATTAGGACTTGGTTCTGCAAGCTGCAAACGGGCTCAGCTCATGCCAGAGCACCATTTCACACGATTCCAAGCACTCTGCCTTCAGGATTGTCAAGGCCTGCCATAGGAGAGACTGATAGGAATCTGTGTGTCCATTTTTAGGGTTAGATATCTATAGCAAAGGGTGATTACACGACTTTGCCCCAGCTGTCATGCAGCCAGTTGTGTCAGATTTAGGAGGCCAGCCAGGGGTGGCATAATACATGCATCAGCCCCTGGTAGGCCCTGGGTACACCTATGCCCTGAGTTACAGGGTCTGATAAGGTGGCCCAGTACCAATTGGTAAATGCACCTAGGGTACATGTCGTAATTTAAAGAGAGAACAGCCAGGCTGTGGGTCTGATTGGCAGGCCCACAGCCAGAGAAAGTCGTAAACCAGTGAAACAAAAGCAAAAAATCTGGGTGATCATAGGATTGCAGACCCTACTCTCCTACATGACCCCCCCCCCAAACTTTGGGACAATAAGCTAACCTTGACCAGGTGAGTCTTCTTGTTCTAAGTGGAAATATCTGTAGAGCCCATCGGCATTGCCATGATCAGTACCAGGTCTATGTTCCACTGTAAAGTCCATCCCCTGTAGGGAAATGGACCACCTAAGCAGTTTGGGGTTTTCACCCTTCATCTGATTTAGCCACAAGAGGGGCTTATGGTCGGTCTGAATCTTGAAGTGAGTGCCAAACAAGTATGGCCTCAGCTTCTTCAGGGCCCAAACCACAGCAAAGGCCTCCCTCTCAATAGCTGACCAATTCTTCTCTCTGGGGGTCAGCCTTCTGCTTATAAAAGCAATGGGCTGGTCTTGACCATCAAAATTCAGTTGAGATAGAACAGCTCCCACACCCAACTCAGAAGCATCTGTTTGGACAATGAATGGTTTGGAGTAGTCTGGACTCTTGAGGATAGGTGCTGTGTACATGGCCTGCTTTAGGTCATCGAATGCTTTTTGACAGCCTGCTGTCCACTGAACCTTTTTTGGCATTTTCTTACTTGTCAGTTCATTTAAGGGAGTCACAATTGATCCATAGTTCCTGACAAACTTTCTGTAGTAACCAGTCAGGCCCAAGAAAGCTCGAACCTGAGTCTGGGTGGTTGGAGGAGCCCAGTCCCTGATTGACTGTATTTTGCTCTCCAGTGGCTGAACCTGGCCTCCACCTACAAGGTGGCCCAGGTACACAACCTGTGTCTGCCCTATCTGGCACTTGGTGGCCTTGATAGTGAGGCCTGCTGCTTGCAGAGCCTCTAACACTTTCCTCAGGTGGACCAGGTGATCCTCCCAGGTGGAGCTAAAGACAGCAATATCATCAAGATATGCTGCACAGAAGTCATCCAGCCCAGTGAGAACATGATTCACCAACCTTTGGAAGGTGGCAGGTGCATTTTTCAGACCAAAGGGCATTACCACAAACTGATAATTCCCACCAGGGGTTGAAAATGCTGTCTTGGGCTTGGCATCCTCAGCTAACCTGATTTGCCAATACCCAGCTGTCAGGTCAAATGTACTTAAGTAGTTGGCAGAAGCCAATCTATCTATAAGCTCATCTGCCCTTGGTATTGGGTGGGCATCAGTCTTAGTGACTGCATTGAGACCCCTGTAGTCTAAGCAGAACCTCATCTCTTTCTTACCACCCTGGGTGTGAGGTTTTGGCACTAGAACTACTGGACTAGCCCAAGGGCTATCTGAGGGTTCAATGACTCCCAACTCCAACATTTTCTGCACTTCAGTTTTGATGCAGTCTCTAACATGATCAGGCTGCCTGTAGATTTTACTCTTGACTGGCAAGCTGTCACCAGTGTCAACCTCATGGGTACACCAATTGGTCTGACTGGGTGTCAGAAAGAACATATGTCTGAAAGACTGAAGAACCTGTTTGCAGTCTTTCTGTTGATCCTCAGAGAGGCTGCCACAAAAGACAACACCATCTACTGACCCATCATCAGGATTCTGAGTGAGCAGGTCTGGGAGAGGGTCACTCTCTTCCTCCTGTCCCTCATCTATGGCCATGAGCAAGCTCATGTCCTTCCTGTCGACATATGCTTTGAGCCTGTTGACATGGAGCACCCTGTGGGGGCTCCTGGGAGTTCCAAGGTCCACCAGGTAGGTGACCTCTCCCTTCTGCTCAAGAATTGTGTGGGGCCCAGACCATTTGTCTTTGAGTGCTGCTGGGGCCACTGGCTCCAACACCCACACCTTCTGTCCAGGCTGATAAACAGTCAGGACAGCCTTTTGGTCATGCCAAGCTTTTTGGAGTTCTTGACTGGCCTTAAGGTTTTCAGATGCCTTCTCCATATACTCAGCCATCCTGGAGCGGAGAGCAAGTACATAGTTCACTATGCTGGCTGCAGGCTTTTTGAGAGGTCTCTCCCATCCTTCCTTCACCAAGCACAGGGGTCCCCTTACAGGATGCCCACACAAAAGTTCAAAAGGGCTGAAGCCAACCCCCTTCTGTGGGACCTCTTTGTAAGCAAACAGAAGGCAGGGAATCAGGACATCCCATCTACGCCTGAGCTTTTCAGGTAGTCCATGAATCATCCCTTTTAGGGTCCTGTTGAACCTTTCAACAAGCCCATTACACTGTGGGTGATAGGGTGTGGTGAACTTGTAGTTGACACCACATTCCTTCCACATAGCAGTTAAGTAGTTTGACATGAAGTTTGCACCTCTGTCAGAGACAACCTCCTTAGGGAAGCCCACTCTGGAGAACACTCCAACTAGGGCCCTTGCCACTACAGGTGCTGTAGTATTCCTAAGTGGAATAGCTTCAGGATACCTGGTGGCATGATCCACTACCACCAGTATAAACTTGTGCCCTGATGCTGTCTGGGGTTCCATTGGACCAACAATGTCAATCCCCACTCTTTCAAAGGGCACCCCCACCACAGGCATTGGTATAAGGGGGGCCTTTGTTGTGCCACCTGACTTACCACTGGCTTGGCAAGTGACACAGGAGCGACAAAACTCCTTGGTATCCTCATTCATGTGAGGCCAGTGAAAGTGTGAGACAAGCCTGTCCCAAGTCTTTGTCTGGCCTAAGTGACCTGCTAAGGGAATCTCATGGGCCAAGGTAAGGAGAAAACCTCTCTGAGACAAGGGGATAACCAGCCTCCTGGTCATGCCAGGCTTGGGGTCTCTTGCCTCAGTGTACAGGAGTCCATCTTCCCAGAATACCTTGTGGGTACCTGTGGCGTTCCCAGCAGCCTCAGCAGCAGCCTGCTGTCTGAGGGGTTCAAGGGAAGGGCAGTCTAACTGGTCCTTCCCCAGGTCTTCCCTTGAGGGGCCACCTGAACCCAGAAATTCAACTTGATCAAGTTCGAACTCTTTAGGCTCAGTTTCCCTCAATTCCTGTAGGTCAGCCTCCTCTGAGACTTGATCCACAACCTGGGGCAAGGGGGAAGGCAATGCCTTAACCCTACTGCTCTTCTTCTTGGAAGGTGTCTGGTCCATTGTTCCAGGATCCAGCACCTGTTCAGTGGGGCATCTTCTGGCCTGTGACCTAGTCACAGCAAGCACATGTGCTGGCAGGCCTAACATCTCCATGTGAGTCCTGTGCTCCACTTCTGTCCACTGTGATGACTCCAAATCATTGCCCAACAAACAATCCACTGGGAGGTCTGAACTAACTACAACCTTCTTTTGGCCAGTTACCCCTCCCCAGGAGAAAGCTACAATTGCCATACTATGACTGGTAGTGACATTGCTTGCTTGCATTGGTCACCAGGAAATCTGTACCTGGCATGATCTGTCCAGGGTCCACAAAGTTAGGTGTCACCATTGTGACACTGGCACAAGTGTCCCTGTAGGCCTGAGCCATTTTTCCATTAATGAAAGGTGTCTGTCTGCATTTGCCCAAAGTATTGGGACTGACATCAGGGGATATATCCACATCCCCTGTACAGACAAGGACAGCCTGAGTGAGTGTGCCAACTAAGTTGTTATACCCCTCAGAACCCAAGGTTAACCCAACTAAACCCTTGGGAGGTGCACTACCACTGCTGACTGTACTAGGGGGCACAGGTGCCTTAGGGGCTGCAGTGGCAGGAGTCTGCCCTCCTCCTTTCTTGGTGCACTCACTAAACCAGTGAGTTTTACTTTTACAGTATTGGCACCACCTTTTAGATTGGCCTTCTTGATTCTTCTTTTTCTGGGAAGCCTGACCCCCACCCTCTTTTATTTATTTATTTATTTATGTCATTTCTAAATCGCGCTGCAACCCTACGGGCATCCTGGCGCTGCTTTGGTTTGTTGGGGACCTGCTGAAGACTTCTGGTCATTTTCACCGTTAGAATCTTTACCCTTCTGGTCTGCTTTCTTCTGACCACCTTGATTCTGGCCCTGGTTCTGATTAACTCTTGTTCTGACCCATCTGTCTGCCTTCTTTCCCAATTCTTGGGGAGAGGTCAGATCTGAGTCAACAAGATGCTGATGCAACAACTGGTTCTGGCAATTGTTTAAAATTTGTTCTCTCATGATCAAATTATACAATCCTGTGTAATCAGTAACCTTACTGCCCAACAACCAGCCCTCCAAAGCCTTAGTGGCACAATCTACAAAATCAGACCAATCCTGAGACTGAGTTTTCTGGGTATCCCTGAACAGCAACCTGTACTGCTCAGTGGTTAGGCCAAACCCATCAATCAGTGTATTCTTCAGGACTTGGTAATTGTTAGCATCCTCCACTCTAGTAGTGAGGAGCTTATCTCTACCTTTACCTTCAAAGGAGAGCCACAA
Organism: Lissotriton vulgaris; assembly: GCF_964263255.1. Classification (NCBI taxonomy): domain Eukaryota; kingdom Metazoa; phylum Chordata; class Amphibia; order Caudata; family Salamandridae; genus Lissotriton; species Lissotriton vulgaris. The sequence continues at coordinate 121,268,387 of NC_141686.1, forward strand.
GATAGCTGCCCACTGACTCTGGGGGACACACTGTACAGTGCAGGCCCTCTCCAAAGCAGTAATCCATTTGTGGATGTCATCCCCTTGTTTAAAGGGGGGCACTATCTTATTCAGGTGCTTTGTATCAAAACTCCTTTCCCTATTGCTAGGTATAATGCTGCCACCAGTGGGGACTACCCCACTTAACTGTTGCTCTCTAGCAAAGGCAAGCCTCTCTTTGGCCAGGGCAAGTTCTTCCCTTTCAATCCTCAGATTGACTGCCCTTTCTTTAGCTTCATACACTCTACTCTGAGGGGATGTCATCCCTTTGTGAGAAGAGTTGTGAGAGCCATTGGTTCAAATGGATCTGTTAGAGCCTCTGGATAGAGACCTAACTCGTCCATTCCCAATGTTAAGCTGGCCTGAGAGTGGGCCTAGGGGTCCCCCAAATCCATTCTCATGCCTACTTAAGTTGGACCTGCTTAGTCTGCTGACTTCCACCTGTCCCTTATCTGCCTCATCCCCAGATAGATCCTCATCCTCTTCCCCCTCCTCAGTCTCAGCTGAGAGGTGGATTAGGTCAGGGTTTCCTCTGGTTCCCTCTAGGGGAGGCATGTTCCCATCTGGATTAGAAGGGTCTGGGTTACCAGCCCTCCTGGCATCATAAGTCTCTAAGAGACCAATCAGAAAGGGAATTGTAGGGTTAGAACCCTGTTTTAGCTTCCTGGATGTGCAGATTTGCCTCATCTCCTGGAAGCTAAGAGCAGCATATCTGGAAGTGACCTGTGGAAGGTCCACTGACACAAGGGGAGACTCAGAGTTTCCTCCTTTGTCTGACATGCTGATTCTAGTGTGGTGTAAGTGATGCACCTACCTACACTATATGTTTGCCTACTGATCCCTTGCTAAGAGTTGTAGCCAAGGTGTGCTAAGCCTTGAGGAGCTACAACAGCTGGTTCAGTAGAACTCAGAGTATTCTAAGCTAAGTTATATGTACCTGAAGTACTTATGCGATCTTTCACAAGATATTCTTAGGATACGTGTGGTAAAACAACAGCAAGCTCAAATCCCAACCGCTGCTCACCGATGTGAGAAGTTGGCCTGATATGCAGTGCTCACTATTCTAGTGAACACTATGTATCAGTCCAGACAACCCTTATTGATGATTGGTTGTAAGTCAACCTTATAGACCGGCTATCCTAGTAGCGTGGATACGAGCAGTCTAAGGCTAAAGACTCGAGTGGGCGTGTTAAGCCAGCTGTTATACCATCACATATACCCCTTGAACACCAAGTGAAAGGACACCACACAAGTGTTATGAAAATAAACAGTGTATTTATTAGAATCACAACAGCCCTGTACTCTTTATGAGGACAGGGTACTAAGCACAAAACAAAACTCTTACGAAAATACTTAAGTTAGCACAGTATATACAAATGCCCCAGGGGCACGGAAAACCATATACTCTGAAAGTGGAATGCGAAATTACTAGCAGGTAAGTACAGTACTAATAGGCTTTGGAATCGCTAGGACTTGGGAGGCCCAGGGGACTCGGGTGCAGAGTGTGCACTCTCACGCGTGATGCGGGACAAAGTCTATGGTAGCTAGATTTCACAAAGTTAGTGTTCTCGGGCGAACCCGACCTGGTAGGAGGAAAACGAAAGTGGATTCTGACCCTTGGATAGTGAGGCTATGCTGGGGCACCGAAATGCCGAAGTTACCTAGCCCAGGGGCTGCAGCTGCATAGGTCTCAAAAGACGTTGGGAATCCTCGTAGACGGACCAGGAGCCTGGAAGAAAGATGCTGGCAGGCGACCAGTGAAGAGAGTTCGATGTGATCCAAGCCTGGATCTTGAAGATGGACGATACCTGAAAGCAGAGGGGACCAAGTTCGTGACTACTAGCTAGTAGTCAGGTGGCACCAGGAGGGCACCGGATGGTAGTCACTTCGACTAGGTGAGTGGGCGACGCTGGGCTCTGCAGATCTCACGGACCAGGAGGCGTTGTCGGTGACCAGGATGGAGGAGCGAGCTGTCCCACGATGGATGAAGCTGTCGGGGTCGCTGGACCCAGGATTGGGCAACAAAGCCTTGGCTAATTCAAGCCCACGCGGTGGACCTAAAATGGCGTCTTGAGTGGACCAGGAGGGTCCGGGGTGCTCCTCTTTTGGAAGGGAGCAAGGGCCAGTCTGGAGCAACCAGACCAGCAGCAGTGATGTCGTCGGGCGTCGTTAAGAAGGCCACAAGCCAGAGGGCTAGTAGCCAAACAGCGCGGTAAGCAGCAAAAAAGCAGAAGGGCCCCACGCAGATCGTGGAGATGCTGGAGGGCTGATCTTCAGTGCTGGAGCTGCTCAGGGTCCGGGCTTCTCGGACCCCAAAGCACTCACCAGTGGATTACTCGGCGGGGTTGCTGTAAAGAAGTCATGCAGTCTTGAAGATGGCCGGTCCCTCGAGGTCTCGTCGCACTCACGGTTCTCAGCTTGGCTGTAGAGGTGAGTAGAGGTCAGAGGTGCCAGGGAAGCCGGTTCTCGTCTAGCTGGGCAGTCGGATTCCGGAGGACGGACTTGCAGCAGACCGCAGTGTTCTTAAGATGGTGCCTGCGGATGCAGGGTGACTACTCCTTAGTCACAAGGGAGAATCTTGAAGAAGAAATCTTGAAGTCCTTTCGCAGAAAGTCGTGTCTTGATTCCAAAGATGATCTAATTTGAACAGGGGGCCCACTCCTATCTTTATACTAAGAAAAGGGGCTGACCCGGTGACTAGGTCCTGCCTATGGGTGGGACTAGGAGGGGGGTGGTTACACCCCTCTCCCATGCCGGACTTTCCCCAGGCCAGGGGATGGTGTGCCCCTGGAACTGGTTCTGGCCGGCCTATGCGTAGTGAGCACCGGGGTGCCACTCAGCAGTCACCTTCCTGTATACCCTGCCTACCCAGGATACACAAAACCCTGTCTGGGATGGTGCTAGCACCGCCCCGGACAGGAAACCCTTTGTCCAGGCTCTCCTCGCTGGAAGGACTCCCAGCAGCAGGAGGTCAGACTCGAGTCTGTGGTGGCAGCATCCATTTTGTGGAGCTGAGGCTTCGCTTAACTTTAACCGGGGTTCACAGTTACATACATGTCGTGTCCCTCTAGAAGGGTGGAATGCTAACCCCGTCGCCAGAATTGGCGAGGGGTTAGTATTCCAATTCGTATGACACCTTACTCGACATGTTTTGATAAAGCCATACCAAAGATAGCATTTAACCGCGAGGATTATAATGCACTTAAGAGTATATGGTATGCGTTATCATGGAACAGCTATTAGGACTTGGTTCCGCAAGCTGCAAACGGGTTCAGCTCATGCCAGAGCACCATTTCACACGATTCCAAGCACTCTGCCTTCAGGATTGTCAAGGCCTGCCATAGGAGTGACTGATAGGAATCTGTGTGTCGATTTTTAGGGTTAGATATAGGTATACTATATCTATAGCAATGAGTGATTACACGACTTTGCCCCAGCTGTCATGCAGCCAGTTGTGTCAGATTTAGGAGGCCAGCCAGGGGTGGCATAATACATGCTTCAGCCCCTGGTAGGCCCTGGGTACACCTATGCCCTGAGTTACAGGGTCTGATAAGGTGGCCCAGTACCAATTGGTAAATGCACCTAGGGTACATGTCGTAATTTAGAGAGAGAACAGCCAGGCTGTGGGTCTGATTGGCAGGCCCACAGCCAGAGAAAGTCGTAAACCAGTGAAACAAAAGCAAAAAATCTGGGTGATCATAGGATTGCAGACCCTTCTCTCCTACACGGTCGATGAGTACGTGGCAGCACTACAGAAACTAGCACTGACATGTAAATTTTGTACTTTACACGATGAGCTGTTACGGGACCAAATCATAATGCACACTTCCAGCACACACATTCAAGAGATACTGTGGGTAAACGGTGATGCCCCCTTGAAGGAAGTTTGGGCCCTAGTCAAGAAGGCGGAGATGTCCAAGCGGTGCGCCCAAGCAGCCCGGAAGGATGCAGGATGCACACAGACAGTCTGTAGAGTCATGACGCACTATAAGGGCGAAAGAACCAAGCAGAAGGAGCCACCAAGGGGCCAAGACAACAGACGGAGCACACAATCAGGAGGGGCAGCTCAGAAGACGGGAAGAGGAGGACGGCCAAGCTGTTACAGATGTGGAAGTACGTCGCACATGGGAAACGACAAAGTATGCCCGGCATTTAGGGCAAAGTGCGCGTACTGCGGTGTTTTCGGCCATTATGAAAAGGTGTGCTGCCGGAAACCCAAGGGAGCCACTGTCAGATACATAGACCAAGAAAACCCAGAGGAAGAAGACATACAGGTGGAGGAAGATGATTTGGAGGAAGTTCTCTACATTGATGCCCAGGTCTTGGACATAGGATGTAAAGAGTCGGACAAACCAAGGCTCAACATGCACATAGGTGGAGTACCCATTGAGATAATAGCGGATTCTGGAGCCCCCATCACCATAATACAAAGGCAGGTGTGGGAACAGAAGTTTGTGACCAAAATAAAGGAAGAACTGTGCCCCATGGATGTAAGACCTGTCACGTACACAGGGCAGAGGATACCCCTGCTGGGCTATTGCCCGTTGCTCTTTGAGTTCAGAGGCCGTCAAGCTAATTGCAAACTGAAAATTGTCGAAAAGGGACCATCGGTGCTCAGCTGGAAGGACCAAGGAGCGTTAGGAATACAATTGAACCCAGGTGGCATGGAAAAGGTGCTGCTGATGAAAATGGAGGAAGGACGTGATGACAAAGCCTTGCACAGAGAATACCCCAAAGTGTTCAACGGACGGATAGGAGAGTTGACCAAGTACAAACACCTCATAAGGTTGAAAGAAGGAGCCAAACCGGTCATTCACAAGATGCGGAACATTTCTTTCCGGTGCCGAGAGGCAGTGCAAGCCGAACTCGACAGACTGGAGAAAAGCGAGGTGATACAGGCCATAGAGAGCGCAGAGTGGCTCTCACGCTTGGTGGTAGCTCAAAAGCCAAATGAAAAGGTGAGGCTGTGTGTCGACCTCAGGGAACTTAACAAAACATCTTGATCGGCAAATTTCCCCTTCCCCTCATAAATGAGAGGCTTGCCAAGACTAAAGGCATCAAATGGTTCTCGATAGTGGACCTGTCTTCTGCCTACCACCAGGTAAAGCCCCATCAATCATGCAGTCACCTTACGTCATTCATAACACCTTTTGGGTGCTACAAATTTGTGAGGATGCCATTTGGGTTGGAATCGGCAGCCGCTGTATTCCAAAAACTGATGCACAGACTCCTTCAAAAGGTGGAAGGAGTTCAATTCTTCCAAGACAACATTCTGGTCATGGGTGCATCCAAACAGGAGCATAATGAGAAACTACACACCGTGCTACGCACCTTGCAAGAAAACGGGCTCACTGCAGAGTGGACCAAGTGCAAGTTTGGTGTACCATCAGTAACCTACCTTGGTCATGAAGTTAGCGAAAAGGGGATAGAGCCAAAGAGAGCTAACATGCAAGCGATAGTGGATGCGCCAGCCCAGGGAGGAAGGAAGACGTCAGGTCATTCCTGGGAATGGCCGAATACTATAGCAAATTCATTCCCAACTTTGCCACCAAGACGCACTGCTTGCGCCAGTTACTGAAGGAAAGAAATGGCTTCAAATGGAACAAGGAAGAACAGGAGGAATTCGAGACATTGAAGCACGAAATGAGTGAAGCCATACCACTGAAAGGGTTCGACCCGGAGGCTGAGTCCATACTCACCACCGACGCCTGTGACCGAGGCCTGGGAGCAGTGTTAATGCAGAAGTCAGGTAACGGAGAAATATCAATGGTCAGCTTCGCCTCAAGGTCCCTGGCACCCAACGAAGAAAGATTCAGCGTCATCGAAAAGGAGATGTTAGCTGTGGTGTGGGCGATGGAGCGCTTCAGACAATACCTGTGGGGTGCCAAGTTCTTAGTCCGAACTGACCACAAGGCCCTGATAAAGGTCCTAACATATAATGGTCATGCCCACGCTACACCAAGAATTGCCAAAATGACACTACTATTGCTAGACTACGTGTATGAGATGGAGCACATACCGGGGCCAAAGAACAAGGTGGCAGACTTTCTGAGTCGAGCAGCGGCTAAGGAAGGAGCGGACAAGCAAGAGACACTGAGGTGGGAAGGCTACATGGTGGCGACCATACAGGACATGGAGAAAGTGATCAGCGCGCAGGAATGGGAAGAGGCCTACAAACTGGACGAAGATCTGGAAGTGATAAAAGGATACGTCGTCCATGGGTGGCCAGAGAAGAGGCACCTGAAGGAGACTCTGAGGAGGTACTGGGAAGCAAGGGATGAACTGTCACTGGGAGAAAACCCCCTGTTCCTTCTCAGGGGTGACAAAGTCATCCCCCCCCCCAAGAGATCATGGATCACTTGATGGCGTTGTTGCATGAAGGACACCAGGGGATCACAAAGACCAAAGCCCTAGCTCGACAAGCGCATTGGTGGCCGGCAATCGACGCACAAGTGGAACGGTACGTAAGACTATGTGAATCATGCTCCAAGGTGGACAAATCCCAGTCTATGTTGAGACCACCGTTAGGGAAGTTCCCTGTGCCGGAAGGACCTTGGGAGATGGTGTCCGTCGATATCATTGGACCCATCCTGAACGTTGAAGGCATACAGAAGTACGCCATCGTACTGATCGACAAGTACTCCAAATGGCCAGAGGTGGAAGTAAAAGACACAGTGGATACCGAAACGGTGGTAACATTTCTGAGAGCTATATTCATCAAAGAAGGCATTCCCAAAATCATCACGTGCGACAATGGACCACAATTTACCTCAGCGAAATGGGAGGCTTTCACGTCCAGGAATGGGAATGAGGTCACGCACTCCTTCATATACCACCCCGCAGGGAACGGACAGGTGGAACGTTTCAACAGGGTAATAATGGGCACAATAAAAGCAGCTATAAATGAGGGACAGGACTGGGAGAAGGAGTTGCCCAAGATGTTATGGGCCTACCGTATCACGCCAGGCTGCACTGGATACAGCCCCTTTAAGGTATTAAGGGGGAGAGAGCCATTTACAAAACACAATTATGCATGGAGAAAAATGATGGTACAGAGCAAATGGTCCCCAGCCATAGTCAGGAGGAATCTGGAGAACGTGCAGGAGATGTACACAGAACATTTCAACAAGAGGCGAAGTGTACAAGATGTGTCACTAGAGAAGGGTGACTGGGTGAGAGTGAAGGTAGCGACCCTAAGAAGAAAGGGGGAAAGCAAGTTCACAGCGCCCCTACAGGTACTAGAGCCGTATGCCAGATCGGCACTGCTCAGCGACGGCAAAGTATGGTCGCAGGACAGAATGGCGCAGTGCAGCAAAATCCTGAAGTGGGGAGCTGAGACAGGAGAAGAGGATGAGGATGTTGAGAGGAGGCGTGAGGAATGTCGAGGAAGGAGACAAGAGCAAGTAGAAGAGGGCACGCAGCAAGTAGAAGAGAGAGACATTGAACTGGACGGGAGTGTCAGAGAGGAAGAGAACGGAAGTGGCAGGAGCAGGAGAGGAACAGAGAAAGAGAGGCCTGGAGGTATACATGAAGGAACGGAGACACGAGGCACGTTGCCGGTATCGGAGGTGCAGGGTGGTGAAAGAGAAGATGGAGTTGTGAAAACGAGAGCAGGAAGAATCGTAAGAACCACTGTGAGATTTAAGGACTTTGATATGGACACTAAGTAAGAGTGTGTAATCTTGTTAAATGTGTTGATTGCATGAAGGGGGGAGAAATGTGGTAACGGTCTAGTTGTTTCCAACTAGCGCCGGAACGTGGTTACAGGAACCGGAAGGCGGCCATTTTGTGTGGCGCCGACCGGGCTTGAGAGAAGACGTAGCCCCGGCGCTCCGGGGGAATAAAAAAACTAAAACGTATATCGGCTCCTGTTGTATGTGGGGGAGGTTCCTATACTTTTACACCAGTGCTTGCCCTGAGCCGTGCCGAGGTTGTGCGTTCGAGCCTCACCTGGAGCAGCCGATTGGTTTTAAACTTTTGTTTAAAAATGTTTTGAAGTCCTTAAATTTAGTTTGTTGTGTTTTCCAGGGTTAAAGGTCTGTTGAAATCAAAAAATCGTGCCATTTGATAAAGAGTTTAAATATAGGCTGCAAAAGTCGATATGTGAGGTGAGCACAGGAAACGCACAGGACTGGAACAAGACTTCCCAGATTCTTCCTTAAGAAGATTCTTATAAGAAATATGTGCACTCATCAGTCAACATATGTAAATATTCAGTGCAGTTCTCTTATTTAGTTTATTGATATACAAATATTGTTTTGAATCAATACACATTTGATACGAACATCGTGATGCATTCAAAGAGCACGAGACATGCATACCGGCTAGCTTTGAAAGGGGCGATGAGGTGGCCCAATTCTAAAGGGGGCATGGAAACGGTACTCTGTCGGGCCCCCTAATTGCACAACAGCGACCACCGAGTCTGAAATCCGCACAAGGTCATGTCTTGGGGTTCTTCGTGGTGATTAGATATTCTGCTCGAGGGCTGTCTCTATCTAGCATTCTGAGGCATTTCACTTGAGTTGAGGGGTTCTGTGTGTTTTCCACCTGGCTGGCTATATGTGCGCGGCCTTTTATACATGGCGTTCTTAAAGGGATACACACAGGGATAATTGGGGTTGGGCGGTGTTATCCATGAACAAGCGATGTTGGTATTCAATTGAATGTCACATTTTTTCAGCATTGGTGCGCATTGGCACTGCCATTTTCTTGGTACATGCGATGATTTCGCGGTGTTCCCCTTAATGGGAAATTTTGCGGTTTTACATGCATCTTGAACGTGGGTAATGTACATGCAGTAATAAGAACGCCTAATATTTAAGAAGTGAGTTGTGAGGCACGATATCTAGGTTATTACTTTTAAGACAGTTTGTGGCCCAGAACGCGACCGTACTTTGATAATGTGGTTGTTCCTGTGACTATAAATATTTAGAGTCAACTGGCGTGGACTGTTAGCCGTATTTTGTAACATTTATGAAAGAATAAATCCAATTAGAATATAATCTATGGTTTTAATACACCATGGCACAGCACTTCATAAATAATACTGAACCTGTAATGCGCAGCACATGGCCCTTACTCCTGACAGAAAGAGCTTCACTTAGGAACAGCTGTAAAATATCCGGATATTTCATGGCAACTCCGGCCAGTTGTCTGTGTTAAGGGGGGGCCCAGAAATGGTACCCTGTCTGGCTCCGGACTGCAGGCACATCATGTGCGGGTGCTCACACTGCTCACTTTCTATAGTGGAAAAATTACGGCATGAAGGCATGCAAAGTAAGCGTTGTAGGGGGGGGGGGGGCATTCTTTAACAGAGTAATTTTCACCCCGGATTTCCCTACAAGCTGTGCGGCGCTCTATGCTAAGCACAGATGTTAACCACGCTCCTTTGAGATTCGCCAGTTTTTCATCCCACCTGAAGCTCAGGGTACACAGTCAAAATATCGAGTATTAAATATCGACCTACCAAAATATCGTGTTTGAAATTTCGAAGGTGCAGAATATCGATGTCAAGAATATCATTGGACAGAATATCGACCCTAAGGTAAGTAATATCGAAATTCTTTATATCGATGTAAGTAATATCGAAGTTAGTAATATCAATAGCATATATACCGATGTCACAAATTTCGATGACACTAATATCGATATTTGTATTATTTTTTTGTTTTTTATTATGTATGTGATATATGTTTTACTTAAGTATTTAAAATAATTAATATTATATGTGTATTAATTTTATATTTTAATAAATGTATTTATAAGCAAATTATATGTTTTAGTACCGGAGCGGGTTGTGGGTTTATAGGGGAATAGGGTGGGAAGTAATTTAATTATGTTAAATTGATTAATAATTAGTAGGATTTATTAATAAATTGTAATTAATTGGTAATTATTTTGAAATAATTGGAAATTAATTTTAATTAATTGATTAATTGATAAATATGTTCTGTACCGAGTTATGGGTTTATAGGGAAATAGGCTGGGAAGTGATATAATTAGGTTAAATTAATTAATAATTAGTAGTTATTTTTAATTCATTTTAAATAATTGGTAATTACATTGAATTAATTGGTAATTCATTTTAATTAATTGATTAATTGATAAATATCTTCTGTAGCGGGTTGTGGGTTTATAGGGGAATAGGGTGGGAAGTAATTTAATTATGTTAAATGAATTATTAATTAGTAGTTATTATTAAATAATTTTAAATAATTGGTAATTAATTTTAATTAATTGGTAAATAATTCTAATTAATTCATAAATAGATAAATGTGTTCTGTTGCGGGTAGTGGGTTTATAGGGGAATATGGTGGGAAGTAATTTAAATGTAATTAAGTAATAATGTGTTTTAATTAATTGTTTTGTTAATAATATAATTGTTAATTAATTATTAATTGGTAATTAATTATTATAAAATGGTATTTTTTAATATTTATTTTTGGTTAAATATATTTAGCTAATCATGTTTTTTTATAATTATGTATAGGTATTGTATATGGTTTATATTTATTTAATAGTTTATATTTTTATTATTAAAAATCGTTTTTATTTATAAGTATGTTATTTTAACATCTACGCTATTCAACACTTTCCCTACTGTTGCACTCTCTGGAGTTGGAATAGTAATTGTTACCCCTACGCTATCCAACACTTTCCATACTGTTGCACTCTGTGGAGTGGGAATAGTAATTTTTACCCCTACTCTATCCAACACTTTCCCTACTGTTGCACTCTCTGGAGTGGGAATAGTAATTATTACCCCTATGCTATCCAACGCTTTCCCTACTGTTGCACTCCCTGGAGTGGGAATAGTAATTTTTACTCCTACGCTATCCAACGCTTTCCCTACTGTTGCACTCTCTGGAGTGGGATAGTAATTTTTACCCCTACGCTATCCAACACTTTCTCTACTGTTGCACTCTCTGGAGTGGGAATAGTAATTTTTACCCCTACGCTATCCAACACTTTCCCTACTGTTGCACTCTCTGGAGTGGGAATAGTAATTTTTACTCCTACGCTATCCAACGCTTTCCCTACTGTTGCACTCTCTGGAGTGAGAATAGTCACTTTTACTACTACGCTATCCAAAGCTTTCCCTATTGTTGCACTCTCTGGAGTGGGAATAGTAATTTTTACCCCTACGCTATCCAACGCTTTCCCTACTGTTGCACTCTCTGGAGTGGGAATAGTAATTTGTACCCCTACGCTATCCAACGCTTTCCCTACTGTTGCACTCTCTGTAGTGGGAAAGGTCATTTTTACCCCTACGCTATTCAACGCATTCCCTACTGTTGCACTCTCTGGAGTGGAAATAGTAATTTTTACTCCTACGCTATCCAACGCTTTCCCTACTGTTGCACTCTCTGGAGTGGGAATAGTAATTTTTACTCCTACCCTATCCAACGCTTTCCCTACTGTTGCACTCTTTGGAGTGGGAATAGTATTTTTTACCCCTACACTATCCAACACTTTCCCTATTGTTGCACTCTCTGGAGTGGGAATAGTAATTGTTACCCCTACGCTATCCAACGCTTTCCCTACTGTTGCACTCTCTGGAGTGGGAATAGTAATTTTTACCCCTACGCCATCCAACGCTTTTCCTACTGTTGCACTCTCTGGAGTGGGAATAGTAATTTTTACCCCTACGCTATCCAACACTTGCCCTACTGTTGCACTCTCTGGAGTGGGATAGTAATTTTTACTCCTACGCTATCCAACGCTTTCTCTACTGTTGCACTCTCTGGAGTGGGAATAGTAATTTTTACTCCTACGCTATCCAACGCTTTCCCTACTGTTGCACTCTCTGGAATGGGAATAGTAATTTTCACCCCTACGCTATCCATCGCTTTACCTACTGTTGCACTCTCTGGAGTGGGAATAGTAATTTTTACCCCTACACTATCCAATGCTTTCCCTACTGTTGCACTCTCTGGAGTGGGAATAGCAATTTTTACTCCTATGCTATCCAACGCTTTCCCTACTATTGCACTCTCTGGAGTGGGAATAGTAATTGTTACCCCTACGCTATCCAACGCTTTCCCTACTGTTGCACTCTCTGGAGTGGGAATAGTAATTTTTACTCCTACGCTATCCAACGCTTTCCCTACTGTTGCACTCTCTGGAGTGGGATAGTAATTTTTACCCCTACGCTATCCAACGCTTTCCCTACTGTTGCACTCTCTGGAGTGGGAATAGTAATTTTTACCCCTACGCTATCCAACGCTTTCCCTACTCTTGCACTCTCTGGAGTGGGAATAGTAATTTTTACTCCTACGCTATCCAACGCTTTCCCTACTGTTGCACTCTCTGGAGTGAGAATAGTCATTTTTACTCCTACGCTATCCAATGCTTTCCCTACTGTTGCACTCTCTGAAGTGGGAATAGTAATTTTTACCCCTACGCTATCCAACGCTTTCCCTACTGTTGCACTCTCTGGAGTGGGAATAGTAATTTTTACCCCTACGCTATCCAACGCTTTCCCTACTGTTGCACTCTCTGGAGTGGGAAAGGTAATTTTTACCCCTATGCTACTCAACGCATTCCCTACTGTTGCACTCTCTGGAGTGGGAATAGTAATTTTTACTCCTACGCTATCCAACCCTTTCTCTACTGTTGCACTCTGTGGAGTGGGAATAGTAATTTTTACTCCTACGCTATCCAACGCTTTCCCTACTGTTGCACTCTCTGTAGTGGGAATACTAAATTTTCACCGCTACGCTATCCAACGCTTTACCTACTGTTGCACTCTCTGGAGTGGGAATAGTAATTTTTACCCCTACGCTATCCAACGCTTTCCCTACTGTTGCACTCTCTGGAGTGGGAATAGTAATTTTTACCCCTACGCTATCCAACGCTTTCCCTACTGTTGCACTCTCTGGAGTGGGAATAGTAATTTTTACCCCTACACTATCCAACGCTTTCCCTACTGTTGCACTCTCTGGAGTGGGAATAGCATTTTTACTCCTACGCTATCCAAAGCTTTCCCTACTGTTGCACTCTCTGGAGTGGGAAAGTAATTTTTACTCTAACGCTATCCAACGTTTTATATAATTAATTTTAATATTTTTTATGTTATTGTTTTATGTTTGTAAATGTATTTATAATTTAGAATATATTGTATTAATTTATAAATTAGTAAAATAATTATTACAACTTATTGTTCAGTAAATATATATTATATATTTATTTATTATTACAACAATAAGTTGTAATAATTATACATTACATATACAGTAAATATATATTATATATTTACGGTATATATTTAATTAATGTATTATTATTATATATGTATTATTTATTAATTTTAAACATTATTAGATACTTTTAACTATGTAGATTTTATTTATTAGTGTTATTTATTTTATTTTACATTCATATTTTAAAAGAAAAAAAACCAATATTTTTAACATCGATATTTTTAACATCTATATTATTTTTTCAATATTTTTGTACTTACCATGTTGTAGATAGGATGTCGATATTCTTGCTCTCGATAATTTTGACTCGATATTCCTGTATGTCGATATTTTGTAGGTCGATATTTTGTCAGTGATCCGAAGCTCAGTCTTATGGCAACTCATGTGAGCACGCGCTGAGATCTGATGGTGATATAATGTTTCATACCCCCGTTGGTAAGTCAGGATATGCAAGGTTGGAGTTATGCAGCAAGCGGTTGAGGATTTTTTAAGACAGAAGCGTTTATTAGCTTGTGAGGTGCGTTATCATGATGCTATAGTCCATGTGTTTTTGTGTATGGGGTTACTCCTAAGGGGGGTCCGAATATTAAAGGCTTTTACAGTTATGCTGTATACTTATCCTTGGCTATGGGGTACCAGAGTGAAACACATAAGGGTATACATGTTGAGGAATTTTTAGGGCCTCGCCTTGGGGCAATGTAACCTTGGCTGGACCGATGATTCAATTTGCTTCTCATCTATATTTGACCTCTGTTCCCCTTTTACACAGTGTCTTCAAATCTGAAATGGTTCACAATTAGGTATAGTCAATATAAGTGGTGAGGTCCCCCTTTTTGACACAGTTTTCCAATATAAAACGTTTTAGCTTCAGCACTATTTGAGTATTACTAAAGTGCTATTATGCTCAACTCTGTGCTCCAGGTATTTGCTTTAGGGATTCTGCTTTAAGTTTGACCAAACGTTTGTAGGATCAGCATTTCCTTCCAACACACTATTACTAACAAACGACGGGGCTACGCCACCTATATGTATTCCATGCTAGTGCAGACGCTGTGATAGGATTAGATCCCTCACTGGGGTACTGTGATGTGTAATTGTAGGGACAGTGTCGGGAAGAGAAATAGCGGGGAGGGTCACTCAGGTATCCTCCCAACACTGATGACGTCAAAGCAGTACACCTCAGGCCATGTTGTCATACTGTTAAGGGTATCCCTGTGCACAGTGTGGTGGTACTCAAGAATTTGGGGGTCTGTGTCTAAAGCCCTTGGCACCATCTGCTGGTACACATAAGCTTTGATGAGGTGTCATGTCACACACATTCGCTCATACACGTATGTGTTGACGGACTTCCGGAGTACCGTTAGCATGGGCCTGGCTAGAGATGTGCCTGGCCTCGGCATAATTTTTGGTAACCATGAAGGCGCTGTGTCACTGCACTTCACACTGTGTAATATTCTTTAATGAAGGTCATACTATCAGGCACCCTCTCTGTAACACTAATTCAAACACTCAGCATGTGACACATACTGATGCTATGCTAAACACTTACAGTTGGAAGTGTGGATGGGAATGTATCTGGTGCTCATCTTAGCGAAGACTTATCATGTGATGGCAATATAATACAAGCATGTGTACGACATCTATCGTCAAGAAGCCATAAACACTAATCGTTTGTGTTTGTCTTTTCCGTTTATTTATGGCCGGGTCCATGGCGGATATCTGAGAAGTGCTCCACACCGCAGCAACTGCAACACGTGGACAGCCAAGAGGACCCGTACTTCAGGAATAGGAATGGCAAACAATGACAGCAAGGGTGATGGGCGATCGAGCAAGGACTCAAGAGGTGCCAACACTGGGTAGATTTTTTGTTGGTGTGTTAACCCTAGATTTGGCTGGCCGCAGTAATGTAGCGGGATGTCGCTTCACATAAGATGGCTGTATGTTCCTTATCAGGAAACTGTATTTCTACAGTAACGGCGCCTGTGCTCGCAGGGCCACCGTGGTCAGCTTAGTATATTCATAGGTTACCAATTGGTAGGGACAACAATAGTATTGTGGCAGTGCACAGAGGTGTGCCTGGCCAGCCTGGCCAAACCCAAGAGTAGTAGGCCTATGCAACACTTCAGCACCCCTTGTCGGGAAGGTGGACTCTGCCTTTACTGGACCGAGCTCCCAGTTGCCATTTTAATAGACACAGCACGTTTGTGGACTTCCATAGTAAGGAGGTAGACATACAGTGACGGGTAGCCTTTTCAGTTGCACTGACAGTGGGTGGCAGTGTCAGGAGCGCCGTGTATTATCGGGCGAATCATAATGCCATTCAATTAAGCCCATCTGGTGGCCTATGGAAGCATGTTTAATTTCCCTGGATCAGTCAGCCCTAGCATAATTAGCACGCATTTTGGAGGGGTGGGGGGGCCCTGAATGAACAGGTACACCAGGACGCCTGGGTAGAAAGGGGTCGACATGTCAGTACTCGGGGTACACCCTGGCGCAGACATTTCAGAGGTCCCGAAGTGGGGAAGCCAGTCTGTAAGGCCATATTGTGCCCATGGAAGCAGATACCTAGTAACAACAGTAGTGAGGCTTGCTGATTGCTTGCTGATTGCAGACCGTAGCCCAGGGGTACATCTGGGGGGCGTTGTGCTTCTTGCAAGACAGCGTCCGTTTGTACACGTCTCGGGTTGAAACCATTGCAGAGAATCTTTCTTGCCTACGAAAGGGAGTATAGGGACAAAATATGATCTTGCAAGGAGTTGGTAGGGCCCGATAATGGGACTAAACATGTGAGGGCTAGGTGTGAGGATTTAAGATTAGGGCATGACCTTTCAGTGTAGGAGGTTAGGGGGGGCCAGGTAGTCGGTCAACTACGCTGGCCTGTGGCGGTAAGGTCATGATTGGTGAGCAGTTAATTTAAGGTCCTTAGGGGGGCAGCGCCATTCTCGAATGTGTACAATGATGCTAGTAAATGGCGCAGAGATGCAAGGGCCTCTTTCATGGAGTTAATGAAGCGTACGGGGTAACCGATGGGACCAAAGTACCCTCACGGTAAGCGGGCCCTCTGCGCATGCGCACTTCGACAGAAGGGCGTGGTTTAATAGGGCGTACGGGGGTAACTGGGGAGGGGATGTGCCCCCACGGTAAATGGGCCCACCTGTGCACACGCACACTCAGACAGGAGGGCGTGGTTAAATAGGGTGATCCGGGGTAACCGGGAAGGGGATGTGCCCCCACGGTAAACAGGCCCTCCTGCGCACGCGCACACTCCAACAGGAGGGCGTGGTTAAATAGGGCATTTGGGGGTAACCGGGGAGGGGATGTGCCCCCACGGTAAACGGGCCCTCCTGCGCACGCGCACTCCGACAGGAGAGCGTGGTTAAATAAGGCGTTCTGGGGCAACCGGGGAGGAGATGTGCCCCCACGGTAAACGGGCCCTCCTGCGCATGCACACTCCTTCAGGAGGGCGTGGTTTAGTGATAAGGATCTGACACCAGTTATTGACCTTGCCGTAGGCCCAAATAGTACGCAGAAAATTAGATATTGTATAATATGAAATTATATGTTAGTTTTGGATAGGAAATACCTTGTACTAAAAATATGTTAAGGTTAGCCATCTGAATACCTGTGTATATCAATTATAACATTTTCTGCGTAATTGAGTAAATATTGTTTATTTAAATTTTTGATTTATTTTGTATATTTTAATAAATACGTCTGGGGGGTCGAAAGATCCCCCGCCTTCCAAAAAAATCCCTTTCATGTCCTGTTAATAATGTTATGTTGGTTAACGGAAGGGTGGGGGTCCTCCGGCAGTCCCTGGCCATATGGAAAGGCGGGCCGCTGCACTTATGGTGGGGCTCACCGGCCCCCACTCGCCCCCGGGTTCCCTGGTGACCCCGAAGTGATTGAGTCACTTCCGGGCCACAAAGTGAACAAAGGCCAAGCCGGTTAGATCCTGCTTGTCCTGCGAGGGGTTAAAAGGCCGTGCAGCGCGGGATTCGGCCTCTTTAACTACTGCGCGCCACGGCCTGCCCCTTCCAGCCTCTAGGAGGCTGTAATTAATTTTCCCACCCACCATCCTCTAAAGCAGTTGATTGTTATTGTGTGTTATGAAGGTTTTCATAATTTGGTTACAAGTGTTTATGTAGGACAAAGTCTCTGATTAATACATTTTGTTCCTTAGAACTTTCTCCCGTTTTCAGGTCATCAATCATCGTATATGTTATTATGCCTTGGTCAGGCGGTAAGGTCATGATTGGTGAGCAGCTAATTTAAGGTCCTTAGGGGGGTGGCGCCATTCTCGAATGCGGTCGCCCAAAGGGAGAGACAAGTGTTCTCTCAAAGAACTTCAGGGGCAGGTACAGCCTGTTGGGTACATGGGTGCGGGGGAGACAGTCACGCTTTCTATAGGCTCTTTGGCCACTCCGCACGTGCACAATGACGCCAGTTAATGGAGCGTACGGGGTAACCGGGGGACCAAAGTACGCTCACAGTAAGCGGGTCTCTGCGCATGCGCACTTCAACAGAAGGGCGTGGTTTAATAGGGCGTACGGGGGTTACCGGCGTAGGGGATGTGCCCCCACGGTAAACAGTCCCTCCTGCGCACGCACGCATTCCGACAGGAGGGGGTGGTTAAATAGGGCATTCGCCGGTAACCGGGGAGGGGATGTGCCCCCACGGTAAACGGGCCCTCCTGCACACGCGCACAGTCCGATAGGAGGATGTGGTTAAATAGGGTGTTCGGGGGTAACCGGGGAGGGGAAGTGCAACCACGGTAAACGGGCCCTCCTGCACACGCGCACTCCGACAGGAGGGCATGGTTAAATAGGGCGTTCTGGGGTAACCATGGAGGGGATGTGCCCCCACATTAAACAGGCCCTCCTGCGCATGCGCACTTCTTCAGGAGGGCGTGGTTTAGTGATAAGGATCTGACACCAGTTATTGACCTTGCCTTAGGCCCAAATAGTACGCAGAAAATTAAATACTGTATAATATGAATTTATATGTTAGTTTTGGATAGGAAATACCTTGTACTAGAAATATGTTAAGGTTAGCCATCTGAATACCTGTGTATATCAATTATAACATTTTCTGCGTAATTGAGTAAATATTGTTTATTTAAATTTTTGATTTATTTTGTATATTTTAATGAATACGGCCGGGGGTCAAAAGATCCCCCGCCTTCCAAAAACAGCCCTCTCACGTCCTGTTAATAATGTTATGTTGCTTAATGGAAGGGTGGGGGTCCTCAGGCAGTCCCTGGCCATATGGATTTCTTTGCATCTCTGTCCCTTAACCGCCCCCAAACATGTACTGCACTCCCTCAAATGTAAGCACTTTCATTTCTCTTACTTTTGCCTTGCAAATATTGTGACATTTGTGTACCTCCGTCTCACACACATCCACAGAATTTCAGTTGCAAATGGCATAGAAAAACATTGTCATGCGTGCTCTGAAGAGAGGCCAACTCACTGACACCCACTTTGTTTGGCTTCCTCCTTAGCACCCGTGCGCTCAATCAAAGCCTCCCATAAACACATAGCATTGCTCAAGCCTCAAAGTATGCATAGAAAAAAATACAGATGAACAACGATATAATAAAACAGCAAACTCTTGATGAATGCAAGATTAAGTAAAGCATGCGAAATAAGCCTCCAAAAATAAATTCTTTGCCTGGATACGAACCCACCGCTGGTGCTTCAAAAGCCGGTAGCGTTACCATTGCACCACGCTGCCTTTCCAAGTGCTTTGTTGGTTCCTAACTTTAACAGGGCAATCTGCAAGTGCAGAAGCTGTGAGCGCTCTAATCTGCAGCATGTCAATGGCAGTAAAGCTGCTCTTCCGTCCTATCTCACAAATATGCTGTCACTGCTCCTCGAATTTTGCCCATGTTAAATTACATATGTGGTTGAGGAATGAATTGTTGGTGTTGTGCGCGCTTTTCAAGTGTGTGTGCGCACTGAAGGAAAGCCTGGTGTGCGCACGTGCACCTGTGCATGTTAGAGAGGGAACTACGGTCGTAACTAGTAACTGAGAAGTTGAACTACGAACTTTCTAAAGTCCTTTCCTCAGCCAGCGTCACCCACCACTGCCCCCATGCTGGAAGCTCTGCTGCTCCTCCTCAGCCTGTCACCCCTGCACCCTGGAGGAAGTGATCATTGACCGCTACGACATGCCCAATGTCTGCCCGAGGGTGAAGATTGGGGACATCATCCCCTGCTACTCCAGCGGCACCTTCAAGGATGACAATGGGCCCGATTCACAGAATGAACTTAAGACTCAATCCTAAACTTACTACTATTTTGGTATTCACAGAATGCACTTACTACTTTTGGCATTCACAGAATGAATTTACTCCTTTTGGTATTCACAGAAGTTAGGATTTTGTCTTAAGTTTGTCTTAAGACTAACTTAAGACAGACTTAAGACAGACTTAAGATAGACTTAAGACAAAATCCTAACTTCTGTGAATACCAAAAGGAGTAAGTTCATTCTGTGAATGCCAAAAGTAGTAAGTGCATTCTGTGAATACCAAAATAGTAGTAAGTTTAGGATTGAGTCTTAAGTTCATTCTGTGAATCGGGCCCATTATGTTTAACTCCATGCGGGGCCATAGGAGAACAGTAAGTGCGCTGCTGCAAAGCAGTTTATAAAAAAGCAAACCCCACACAGATGTTTATGTTTCTAATATTTACAGGTAAGTAAAACTTTCAAACCTGTGAGCTTTTATTCACAATGCAATCCTGTGGGAGGACAATTTATAACTACATAAAGGTAGGTACAGTCAGTTTCTGGAGTTCACCTTATGGCTTTCAAGTTGTAGTGGGCCATGGTGCAAAGTACTACCATCAGTACTTCGGAAACTACCCAGATTTCACCTGGAGCAGGGGGCTTTTGAGGAGGTAGCTGGGAGCGCTACGGTGAAGTGGGGCCACTTGGAAACAAGCTGCACAGAGGGAATTGGGGCACATCCAAGAGCTCCCAAACAGGGGCTTGGGTTGCTAGGGGGTTGGGAGCAAGGTGGCACAGCGGTTCTTTGGTACCCGGGCAATACAGCTCGGGTGCAGAGCGGTTATGGCGGTTGGACTGATTCCGCAGAAATGCTCCTTGCAATTATGGACAAACAGCTGCCAGGAACAAAATCAGGAAAGCTAGGCCAATCATGAAGTGGGTACCAGTGATGCTGACACCCCTCGATGGCTGCTTGTCGTGGTGCAAGGAGAATCCGGAGTGGACTCTCACTGTTGTTGTTTGGTGCAGTGTGTCCGGTATCCCAGTGATTGGTGCCGCATGGTTCTGGTTGGTCCTGGTGTCTTCGCACTCTGTGAGGAGACAGATAAGATTTTCCAAAGCATGAGAAGCTTCTCTTGGTCATCTGCGGAGTCAGTTGGGCCAGGAGCTGCAAGGCAGTAGACCAGACACTATTTGCCCTTGCCTGTGAGCTTCAGGAGAGTAGCTCCTCTACTCCAAGGGAGACGTAAAGCAGACTTTCCAAGGGGTTGGTAGTTGTCCAGCTTGCAGGACGAGTCACTCTGTCACGATTGTCTAGAGAGTTGCGAGCAGACAGGATTTTGCACAAAAGCTCTTTGCTCTTCTGTAGTTCTCCCCGAACAGTGACTCTTCTTCGTCCTTCTTCTCTTGAGCCTTCGAATCTGAGCTATTGGGTTCAAGGTTGCCACCCAAATACACAATTTAGTGTTGTTAAAGAAAAGTGATAGGTAGTAGCCATTGGGCTGCCTACATTTAGGGTGTCTAAACTCTCTATTTGACCACTTCTTGTGGGAAGTGGGCTTAACCCTGACTCTAGAAGGTTGATTCTATCCAAAATAAGATGGAGGAATTTGAAACAGTGGTGTCCACATCAGCTAGTCCACCTCAGGGGTGGTGCTGGCTGGGTGTGGGCACACCTGTTGCTTGAACATGAAATACCTCTCACAAACAAGAGACAAAAGGGCAGTGGGGGCTGGCTCAGGTAAGCATGGTGGGGCAGGGCAGGGCACAGCAGGGGGGGAAGCCGACGGAATAGGTATTATTTCTTTTTTTAATTATACATTTTTCGTTGTCCGTCGGCTTCACCCCCTGCAGTGCCCTGCCCCTTCCCACCACACATACATGAGCCAGTCGCCACTGCAAAAGGTATTTGGCAAACAGTGCGGCCTGGAGAACAGTTACAGGCATAGGGTCTGTGGACTGTCTCAATTTACAATCGGTCTAACATAGCCTTTTACACAGTTCTTTGGGCGTAATAAAATGGTTCTGCCAGTCCTTTTTTGTAAAGGAATGCAGACTGTGGTCTTTTGAGGAATAAATGAATGTTTCGGATGAAGAATCCAGATGGGCCTCAATCTTGCGTGAACACAATGCGGCCAGTAGACAACGTGTCCAAATGTCTGGCATGGAGAGTGTGGAATCACTGCATATAGTGTGTGCTGTGTCCTGATTGGCTGATTGTTCATAACTTTATGTGGCAACTGATTTAATGTTGTTTTGGGAATGTGCGCACCCCTCCTTCCTTGTGTGTTTGATTGGGGACAATCTCCTAGACCATTGCGGTGTTGCTGCGCCTCTCTGTGGGTTTGATCTGGGAATTCCTATTCACGTGTTTGTCTGCTGGCTATGTGCTACCCCACCTGCAATCTGTTAATCAGTGACCTCCGGCCTGGGTCTCAGGGCCTGCCTAACTCTGTATTTCTGAGTTGGGGTTGATGTGGAGTTCACAACGGGCAAACACGTCAATAAAGATGCAATTTAGTTTCTGTTTGTAAATGTATCATAATTCAAATTCACATTGCCTTTTTCAATATGAACACACCTCCTAATCTTACAATTTTTACAGCCTGTCTTGCTTCCACAAAGTTGGTTCAGGACAAGGGGATTGGCATTTTTGCTACCTGGAGAGGCCGGGGTAGCATAACAAAGGCGTCATGGCGTTTGAAGCTTTCTGCTCTGAATGCATTCCAGCGTGGAGGAGGTCAAAAACACCTCTGCTCAGAGTAGGCTTTGTTCCTGCCTCTGAGAGCGATGGCTCTCACCTCAGGAGGTCAGAAACTTGTCTAGGGTGGCTGGCAGGTTGAGACCAGTCAGTCACCACATTAGTGATCAGTAGGTTTTCAGGAGGCCCCTCTAAGATACTGTTTGTGTGAATTTCTTAATAAATCCAACAATGGCATCAGTGTGGGTTTATTAAGATGAGAGGCTAGGTAAGAAAATATTTGGGGGTTCAGTGAAGCCATCATATAGCTGGGAAACTCGTAATCATGAGTGCCCAGACCATGTACTCTGTATGGCTTCCCTGTGTTTTTGTGGTATCTAACGGCGAACCTAGATATCAGAGGGAAACATCCACTCATGCAGATATGCCCACACATGAGTATAGTGCACCAGGCCTTAGGGCTGGAAGGTCTTCCATAGGGGTGACTTACCTATATCAGTGGTATATAGGCATGCCACACAGGAATGATGTGGGCCATGTTGTCTCTTCACTTTTCTCTGCACCAAGACATGCAGGATGCAATGGCAGTTTGCATGAGATTGATGAGGGGTGACTTAGGGTGGTACACCTTGTGCTGCAGCCCTTAGAGGCTTTTTTTAAACCCAATGCCCTGGGTACCAGGAGTACCGTTTACTAAGGACTTACATGGAGTCTAAAGTGGTGCCAATTTTCGAACAATGATACAGTTTAGGGAACAAACACTGGTACTGGGGACCTGGTTAGCAGGAACCCAGTTCACTCTCAGTTGCATTTTATCCTAGGCAAAAGTTGGGGGTAACCATGTCATAAGGGGCACATTCCTACACTGTTCTTTAGCCATCACTGCAGATCTTTTGTGGTTTCCTTCGAGATCTGAACCATGTTGGAGAGATTTCCCTGCTGCTGTGCCCACTGAGACTTCAGGTCCCATTGTAGAGCTTGCTGGTAAGCCTAAAAGGGAGCACAGCAAACTGAAAGTGTCCTTCACCCACCATGAACCGCAGGTAAGGTTTGTAGGCCAGTAGGAAAGAGATGTGGAAATATGTGTCCTGCAAGTCTATTATCATCCAGTCTCCTGGGTCCAGGGCAGACAGGACTTGTGCGAGCGTGAGCATTTTGAATTTCTCTTTCCTCAAGAAGAGGTTGGGAAGTTGCAGATCTGTCCTTCTTTGGCACCAGAAGGATGTGGTAATAACTACCACAAGCTACTTCTGATGCAGATACCCTCTCTATGGCTGCCTTGGCCAAGAGAATCTTCACTTCTTGGCGGAGCAAGGAGAGAAAGTTCTCCGTCTGCCAATCGTACATGGGTGACATGTGTGGTAGGGTTGTAACAAAGGCGAGGTATAAGCCCCTTGGACAATCTAGAGAACCCGGTGGACTGATGTCAATGGCCAGCAGTGGGGCCAGTGATGGTGCATCCTGCCATGATGGTTGGAGGGCGAACTAAAAAGGCTTGAAGGAAGAGGCTATCAGCAACACAAAAAATCCATCTTTTATTGTATGTTGTTGACGTGGTTTTATTTGATTTAACCCCAATTGGGCAGCAGTGTAATATGGAGGCTCTTTTTAATTTCACTGAGGACTTTTTTTAAAGAATACATATTTAAAAAACAAGAATAGTACTATTTAGGGGCAGGAAAAAAGCTATAGCTTTTACCTGGAAACTAGGAGGAACTACAGTTGATATAACATCCACTTACATCTATTTAGTGAGAGATTTCTCTCAGCCCACTGGTGCTTCGGCCTTTCAACTGACTGAATTAAAAACAGTATCCCATGCAGTGTTATAAAAAAGTTGTATTTATCTACTGGGTGACAAAATGTATTAGCTCTCCTGGAAGCTTACTGTAGGAAGATGGCTCTGTATGCTATACCAAAGTGAGGTATAGTGTGCAGAGAGTTCAGTGGAACCCCAAAGGTAGGCAGAGGCAAAGTTAGATAGCACCTCACTCTCTATTTGTGATAGTGTGGTTGAGCAGTAAAGCAGTATCAAAGGACAATGTTAAGCATTTGTTGTTCACACTCAGTCAGCAAATGTTATGTTATGTTATGTTATGTTGTGTTATGTTATGTTATGTTATGTTATGTTATGTTATGTTTTTATGTTATGTTACGTTATGACATTGACATTTATAAAGCGCGCTGCTACCCAAGGGTGTCCTGGCGCTATGTACGATGTCCACCTAAGACCTGGTCACAGGGGTTACTTTGGGCATTAGGCATTGAACAACCAGGTTTTCAGAGCCTTCCTAAAAACAATCAGCTCTGTTATGCCTCTGAGGGAGAGTGGAAGGGAATTCCATGCTTTGGCGTCGCCCACAAGAAAACTCCTGCCACCCCAATTGGCTTTTTTTTGCCAACGGTACACAGATTAGTTAGGCTTCTGAAGAGCGCAAAGATCTTGTTGGAACATATCAGTTGACATTTTGGATCAGATGATTTGGACCAGTGGCATGGAGTGATTTATGGGCTACGCATGGGGCCTTAAACAAAACTTGCTTCTTAACAGGCAGCCAATGTAGCTTTCTGATTTCTGCCGAAATGGATTCATATTTTGGAGTGCCTGACAGCAATCTGGCTGCAGCATTCTGTATGAGTTGAAGTTTTTTAAAAGACCTTCCTTCCTGAGCGTTTAAATATAGGCCGTTGCAGTAGTCCAACTTGGACATGGCTAAATCCGTGAAGACTATTTTTTGGCTTTCTATAGGAAGATAGGCCAATATTTTTTTGCATGATTTCAAAATGAATGAGGAAACAAATGAATTCAAACACTCAAAGACTGAACTTCAGACCAATTGTTTTTGTATAAAAATATAATTTTAGTTAACTTATTTCCTAGAACCAAGCAAGCCTGGCACAGGTAAATGATAAGAACTTTACAGTAAATATACAGTATGTAACAGTTTGGATTGCAATTGTAAATGCACTTTTTTTTACTTACAGTATTGTTTTTGAGAAATGCAATGCTTTGTAAATTCAGTACACATACTTTGTATTGGATTTTCAGTAAGATTACAGGTAAGTTACATTTTAGATTACTTTTCTTACACAGAGTAGTATGCCTGGACACTTCTCTGGGGCATTTCCTGTAAACAGGTAAGTGAAAATCGTTTTTGTTCAATAGTACAGTTTTAAAGAATTTCTTTAGGTTTTCCAACTTCACAGGAAAAACAGTCAATGTTATCCTATGGAGGAAAATAGTGTTATCGGTTTCAAGGTAAGTACTTATTTGTGGGAGTCGATGTTCTGGGGTTACACTCAGGAGTCCCCCGGGGTCAAGGATGCACTCTTGTTACACTGTCAGCAGCACTAGGGTGGCCGGGTGCAGAGTGCGGAGGCTCAATGTTATCCAATGGGGGAAAGGGGTTCACCTGTTGATGGGTGCTGGTGAGCAGGCAACAAGGTTATGGGAGTCAAGCTCCTTGTGTTAGGCTCAGGGCAAAAGGGGATCTATTTAGCACAAAATGTGCACCAGCTGCAGCGGCTGGCTGCAGAGGGATGTTTTGACATCCGGTGCCCTGTTGTTTTCAATGGGGCTTTTCGTTTTTGGTTTTCAGCTGCAGGCTCTGTCCAGGAAGACTTCCAGGAGGAACCAACAGCCAGGCAGGTAATTTGGAGGGCTTGGGACGTACGTGCACCTTAGGTTCTCTTCTCCAGGGCGCAGGGCGGCTGGATGCAGGGGTGTCTTTTGAGGGTCGGATATCACCTTACAGGGCCACTCGCTTTGGGGGGTGGGTCTACGTGCAGAGGCTGCAGGAGACGTTGGGGATCCATGGAGGGGTCAACCCATGGTGGACTCGGATTCTGAAGTGCTGGGGAACCTCGCTGGGACTGGAGGGCCACTCAATCTCGGGCTGTAGGCAGCGGGTGCAGTGGTGATTCCAGGCGTTGGGTTTCTTTTTCCTCACCAGGCTTGGAATCTTTCTTTGGTGTTTCTTCTGAACAGAACTGCTGTTCTAAGGGGATCTGGTCTTTGTTGAAGGCAGTCAGTCCTCCCAGGGGTTCTGGAGGTCAATTGCTGCAGGACAAGATGATTGGCGCAGGATTGCTGGAAACTGCAGAGGGGCCAGTAGGGCTGGAACAAGTCATTTGTTCTCTGCAATCTCCTCTGCTGGCCGTCTTCTTTTGTCCTTTTTCTTCGTAGGTTGCGGGAATATGCCTTCTTGGTTCAGGGCTGCCCCCGAAATACTGTATGTAGGGGGCATTTTAGGGATCTTGAGGTCAGTAGCCAATGGGCTACTGACCTACGGGTTACTACACCCTAGGTGGTGTGCTCACCCCACGTGGGGGAGTGAGCACAATCCCTAATACTGATTGGGGAGTGCCTGCCATCTGCAAGATGGCGGACACTGAAGAGAGGACTTCACCTCGCCTTGCCCCACCTGAAGGGTGGAGTTGGCAGACGTGGGCACACCTTCTGGAGTGGCTAGTTTTTCCCACTTGTCTTCCAGCCGAAAAGGAAGGGAGACAGGAAGGGGGCCAGATCCTGACAGCAGGAGAGGCTGGGGGTTGCATTATAAACGCTGACAGGCCTTTGAAGCTCCCCTGCCACAGATGGCTCTTTCTGGCCTGGGGGAGGTGTGAATACCTCCGCCCAGGAAAGGCTTTGTTTCTGGGCTCAGGGATCAAAGGCTCCCACCCTAGGGGTCCAGAAACATTTCTCATGGTGTCAGGCTGGAAACATGTCTCATGGTGTCAGGCTGGTGTGTACCAGTCAGGGAACCCACCAGAGGCTAGTTGTTTTTCATAGAGATGCCCCCTGTGTGTATTTTTCATTAAATTCCACACTGATATTAGTGTGGGTTTAATGTGCTGAGAGGTTTACCAAGCTTCCCAGTTTTCATTGTATCCATTATGGTGCTGTGGAGTTCATAATGTCAAACTCCCAGCACCATATACTCTTAATGGCAGCACTGTACTTACCCTGTCTAAGAATGGACTTAGACACTGTAGGGGTACAGGGCTCATGACCCTGTACCCTCACCACTGGCATAGGGCTTCTAGCTAGAGGAGTGACTGATCTATTCCAGGGTAGTGGGATGTGGGGATGGCACACAGGGATGTGTGCCATGTCAACTCTTCACTTTGTTGTGCACCAAAACACGCAGCCTGCAATGGCAGTGTGTGTGTGAAAAGGTACAGTGCCTCTAAGTGTGGCACAATCTGTGCTGCAGACCTTAGAGTTTTTCCCTGGTCACAGTGCCCTGGGTACCTGTGGT
The DNA here is from genome assembly GCF_964263255.1 of Lissotriton vulgaris. Lineage (NCBI taxonomy): Eukaryota > Metazoa > Chordata > Amphibia > Caudata > Salamandridae > Lissotriton > Lissotriton vulgaris. The sequence goes on from NC_141686.1 coordinate 121,295,821, forward strand.
ACCATTTACCAGAAGCTGACCTGTGGCTAGAGATGCCAATTAGGTTAGTTTTGGGGAAATAACACAGGACCTGGGACCCTGATTGGCATGGACCCAGGGGTCATCAAGTTAAAGTGCATCAGCAGTCTGGCAAAAAAGTGGAGGGGTTACTGCAACAGAAGCCCACTTTCCTACATTTACTGAACCCTATCCTAACATAGGGTTTAGAATATATGAACAATAGTTACTTACCTGTAATCTGTGGTTCTCCAGTATTGGTGTCTTTCATAGATTCACATGCCTGAATCATTCCCCGTCGTCGGAGTGGAAGTCCCACGGTACATAAAAAAGCAATAATATGCCTATAGACAAGCCAAAACCTTGGCAATAACAAACCAGGAAGTAAAGTAGCCCTAAACTACAGTGCAAAAAACTCCCACACTCATGACTATCCTAGTCATTTTGTATAGACCAAACTGCAGCCAATCAGGCGACAGCACCCACCAGAATGTTCTCCCCAGAGGCTCAGGCTCTCAGATTTTCTAGCACAGGAGTGAAACCAACATAATTGCGTGAGGGAGCCTCTGAGGGGAGGTGGGCGGGTGCATGTGAATCTATGAAAGACACCAATACTGGAGAACCACAGATTACAGGTAAGTAACTATCGTTCTTCTCCAGTATTGGGGTGTCTTTCATAGATTCACATTCCTGAATCAGAGTAGATAGCAGTACAAGAGAAAACAACATGCTGGTAAGACGCTTACAGTATACAGCAGATATGCATGCAAGGTAATAACCAATAGCATGTTAGAAGCGTCTAAACAAGAGCATAGAGGAGGAGGGAGAACAGAGGCTCACCTTATTTGAAAAGATTGCGTAGAACTGCTCTTCCCACCTAAGCATCTCCATCACTTGCTGAGTCCAGACAGTAGTGTCTTGTAAAAGTGTGCCTGCTGGACCACGTTGCAGCCCTGCAGATTTGCAGAAGGGGCACACCAGCGAACAGAGAGGTCGAAGAGGAAACCGCCCTTGTAGAATATGCTCTTGGAAAGGACTGCAAGGGTCTTCCTGCCTGTTGATGACATAGCCCAATTGCTGACGAGACCCATCTGGCTATAGTCTGCTTGGATACCGAGCAGCCTTGTCGCAGTCTTCTATATGCCACAAACAGTTGGTCTGTCTTGCAAACAGTTGCTGTCCTTTGAAGATAGAACCTGAGACATCTCCTGATGTCTAAAGAGTGTAAAGCTCTTTCAGCCGGTGATTGTGGATTTGGAAAAAATGTCTTGAGGATCACTGGCACATTTAGGTTATAATCCGAGGGAACTTTGGGCATGTACCTAGGATTAGTACGTAGCACCACAGAATCTGAGGTAAATTGCAAGAAAGGCGGTTTTGAAGTAAATGCTTGAATGTCACTGACCCTTCTAGCTGATGTTAAAGCCAATAGCAAAGAGACCTTCCAAGTAAGAAACTTGAGATCAATCTTATGGATAGGTTCAAAGGGGTGATGCATGAGTTGGGGATAGCACCAGATTCAAATGCCAAGATGGAGGTGGCCGTCGAATTGGAGGAAACATACGAAAAAGACCTTTAAAAAATTGCTGGATTATTCTTGAAAAAAACAGAGAGTTCGATTCGTCCTGACGGAATCTGGAAATGGCTGCCAGAAATACCTTTAGGGTTGAATGTGCCAAACCCAATCTAGCCAAATGCAGAAAGAAAGGCAAAATTTGTTCTGGTCTATCATGAATGGGATGCAGATCAACAGCTTGACACCAGGCACAGAAACGCTTCCATTTGAGTTTGTAGGCCATAATCGTTGATGGTGCTCTAGCATTAGCGAGAACTTCTTGACAATCTTGAGGAATGTTTAAGTGGGCAAATTCATTGTGTTGAGGAGCCAAGCTGATACTTTCAAAGAAACTGGGTATGGATGGTACACTTGGCCCTCTTGAATTGTCAGGAGATTCGGTATTTGAGGCAGCTGTATCGGCCTGCACTCCGAGAGGAGGAGAAGCTCGGTAAACCAATATTGTCGGGGCCACCTTGGAGCAATCAGGATTAGACAACATGGTTGTCTCCTCATCTTCCTGATGACCTTGGGGATTAAAGAAATCGGCGGAAAAGCGTACGAAAATATCCGACACCAGTTAATCGAAAGGGCATCCCGCATGAGTTCTTGTGGGGAATCCAGCTTGCAAAGCGTGGGGCAAACAAATCCAGGTCGGGATGACCCCACTCTTGGAATATTTGATCCACGGTTGGTTGATGTAGCTCCAATTCGTGATTGCACGCAGCAGACCTGCTGAGGGAGCCTGCTAGTACATTGGCAACCCCTGGAACATGGATCGCCGACAGATTGATGTTGTGATCCAGGGCCCAATTCCAAATCTCCTGTGCCTGATGGGATAATCGGGCCGACCTTGTGCCTCCCTGTTTTTTCAGGTAATGCATGCTGGTTGTGTTGTCTGTTCGAATTAGAACCGTAGAACCCTCTAAAATTGCTTGAAAGGATTTCAGGGTGAGAAAAATGGCTTGTAACTCTAAGAGGTTTATGTGCCATCTTTGCTGCTGTATGTTCCATTTGCCACTGATTGTCATTCCTTAAGGTGGGCGCCCCAGATCTCCAGAGAAGCATCTGTGGTCACGATGAATCTGGGCACTTCTGTTAGGAATGCACATCACGCCTGCAGGTTGCACTTTTGCATCCCACATTGAAAGGAGTTCCTCACTCGAGGGGTTATGTTGATCACGTCTTTGAATGATCCTGCTACCTGTACCCACTGAAGGCTGAATTCCTCTTGTAAGGGCCTCATCCTTAGGCGGCAGTTGGGGGTGAGAGGAATACAGGACAAGATCATCCCTAGGAAAGACTTGAACTTGCGAACAGAAACGCACTTTCTTGTTAGTAATGCAGAAGCCATCTTGTGAATCTTCAACTGCCTTTCTCTTGATATGAAGACTTGGGAGAGCTTTGTGTCCAGCGTCGCTCCCAAGAAAGATTTTCTCTGTGATAGAGTCAGACGAGACTTTTCGAAATTCACCGAGAAACCTAGGCTCTGAAGTAGCGACAGACATCTCTGAACGTGAGTTCTTGCTGTGAGGAAAGAACTGGCCTTGATAAGGCAGTCATCCAAATATGGATAAATCTGTATTCCTTCCAATCGCAGGTGGGCTGCCACCGGAGCTAGCATCTTTGTAAAAACTCTGTGGGCTGACCATAGTCCGAAGGGGAGGACCTTGTACTGAAAGTCCCTGCCAGCCATTCTGAACCGCAAGATCTTCTGGTGTCTGGAAAAATGGGCACATGGAAGTATGCGTCCTGAAGGTTGAGTTTTGCCATGTGATCCCCTTCTGAAAGAAACTGGAGGATTTCTTGAAGCGTTAACATTCTGAAGGACAATTTCTTGAGGTATTTGTTGAGAGCACGCAGGTCGAGGATGGGGCGCCATTCTCCCGACTTCTTGCGAATTAGGAAAAATCTCGAATAAAATCCTTTTCCTCTTTGATGTTGAGGTACCCTCTCGATTGCTCCTTTTCGAATCATAGAATATATTTGGGAGAACAGCTCCTTGAGATGAGCTGGTGGTGGTCCTTTTGGGGGAGAATTTGGAGGGGCTTTGACGAATTCCAGAATGTGACCCCTGGATACCACGTCCAGGACCCATCTGTCCGTGGTAATCTTGGACCAATTTGAGTAGTACAGGGATATTCTTCCTCCAATTTGCTTCAGGTTGGGTAAAAGTGGTGGCAGGATGCTTGTCTCACTTGTTCTTGTTGTTGTCTCTTCCTCGATAAGAGGTTTTTCCTCTTGACTGAGAGTAATTGTTTCTCTTTTGACTATACGTTTGTTGTCGGTATGGTTAGTATCTTTGGTTACCCTGCGAGTTGTTGTAGGAACGCTGTTGTGAATAACCTCCTCTGTTAGAGAAATTGCCTCTTCCTCTTGCTCCACAAAAGGAAGACTTACGAAATTGAAGAGATCCCAGGGACCGTGCAGTCTCAGTGTCTTTCTTTATGGCTTGTAAAGCCTCATCCACATGTTGTCCAAAAAGGAACTCTCCATCGTAGGCCATGTCCATGATCTTAGACTGGACCTCTAGGCGAAAGGATGTAGATTTTTTTTTTTTTAAATCTTTATTTTCGTTTAATAGAAAGAACAGAGAGAAATAACAGCGGCAATCCCGCACATCGTCCCACGCAGGGGGCATAAGTATAGGCAATTAGCAATGGTGTTAAGCAACGGCAGGCTGTCATTAGAAGCAGCACGTGCACACAGATTATTGTGTCCGGATCTGAAAGGCCTTATCTTCTGGGTGGGTGCCTCAAACAAGTAATTAACAAAAGGATAAGATAATAACCCCCCCCCCTCCCACCCCACCTTAGTGGTGGCGCCAAAAACGTTCATCAATCATTCAATGTGGTTCCTCTATTAGATCTGAAATAAATGGAGCGCTCGTATGGAGGATGGGCAAACTGCAGATGGCAACCCTTTTGATAGAAAGCAGACAGAGGGGCCCCAGGGAAACTGGAAGTTATTGAAGTTGCCCAGGAAGATGTCCGCCAATCGTTCCATGCTAAGTAGTTTCCACAGTCTTGCGTGCCATAGGGAAATCGCCGGAGCCTCCTGTTTTTTCCAGGCTGATGCTAGGGTAAGTTTGGCAGCTCCAAGACAGAGCCACAGGATTTGTTTATCTGCTCGTGTCTGATGTTCAAGAAGTGGGTCCCGGAGGCCCAGTAGCACACATGCTATAGAGTCCTCCACCGGGTAACCAAGGATCTCCTTAATATGGGAAAGGATCTCTTCCCAATATGGTCGAATAATCGGGCAATCCCACCAAATGTGGCAGAAATCCCCAAGCAAACCACAGCCCCTCCAGTCCATAAGCGTCTTAAGGTGGGCCTCTCTCAGGTCCAACGAATGGTTGTGCGCAGCAATATCGCGCCACAGTGCCGACCACTCCTTGTTTGTAATGTCCCGCTCCAGGAGTTCTTCCCATTGCCCCATATAGCAGAGGTGAGGCGCCACTGCCAAGGTAAGTAGCAGCTGGTAAAGAAAGGATACAACCCCTTTCATGGCTGAAGTCCAGAGGATGAACGCCTCAAAGGGCGAAGGAGGTCTCGTGGCTGCATCGAGGACTCTAGGAGAGGTGGCCCAGTGAACCAGCTGGACATGGTGGAATCGCTCTGGTGGAGTCCCTCGTACAATTATGTTATGCTATGTTATATTGTCTCTTCTATAGCGCACGGCTACTCCATGGAGTGTCCCGGCGCTTCGGCAAAGAGAACTGAAGAAGAGTACACAACACACCGCCCCACCACAAGCCAAAGAAGTATTACTGGGAGAAAAGCCATGTCTTAAGTTCCTTTCTAAAAGAGAACAGACTGTTGGCTTTCCTTAAGGAAACAGGGAGCTCATTCCAGCAGCGAGGTGCCAAGTGTCGAAAGGAGCGACCTCGAATGCGAGCACGTCTGACAGTAGGAACGTCAGCCTTGGCCAGCGAAGCCGATCTTAGAGTCCTCCTGGGGGCATTGAAAGCCAGGCGCTTCCCGATATACTTTGGGCCAATCGAGTGAAGGACCTTAAAGGCAAGGGTCAAAACCTTGAAGACCTTGAGAGACTGGGAGCCAATGCAGTCTCTTGAGCAACTCCGAGGCCCTTGCGCTACGTTTTAGGCCAAAAATGGCTCTGGCAGCGGAATTCTGCACGATCTGCAGACGTGCCAGCAGATATTTAGGAAGGCCAAGGTAAAGGGCATTCGCGTAATCAAGACGCGAGCCTATCAGAGCCTGAACAATGATTTTTTTATGTTGCAGAGACAGTAGTGGAAGAAACTTCCGCAGCATTTTCAAGAGGCCGAAACATTTCCCTGTCAACCCAATAATCTGGGGTCTGAAGGAAAGCTCAACATCGCACAGGACACCGAGATTTTTGGCTTTTGACGAGACAGCGTCAGGCGGAAACATATCCCGGGGCCACCATGTCTTCCAACTGGGATCAGGTGGACCTCCGAAAAAAAGCAGCTCCGATTTATCAGAGTTGCATTTCAGACTGTGCCTCTGAAACCAGTCAAAGACAGCGCCGAGGCATTCCTTGATCAGCCACCGTCGAAACTCTCACCCTTGTTACACGTAAAAAGGAGCTGGGTGTCATCAGCATAGGATATGATCAAAGGTAAGTGGAGTATAGCTGTGGAATAGCTGGGTTAAAGCCCTACATCCCCCCTCCCTCCACACCCTGAAGGGCCCCTCCTGTAGCGCCGGTGGAAAATCCAGGTTAAAGTGTATAGGTGTGAAGGGAAACGGGAAGGTAGTCCAACGCTCATCAGTGGCCAACGTGTCCCAGACCCTTAGAGTGGTACTGGTGGGAGTGCTAATGTAGGTGTTCTGGGGCCTGTCTTTCTTGGGTTTCCAGGCCAGGTCCCAGATAGATCTACCCGAGACACTCCTGTCCATGTGTAGCCAGTGTTTCTCCGAGGTCTGCTGGGTCCACTCCACCAGTACTCGCAATTGTGCCGCTTTGTAATACAAATGCATATCGGGAAGGCCCACGCCTCCCTCCCCCCTTGGCCGTCGCAAAGTTGCGAAAGAGAACCGCGCCCGACTCCCCTGCCAGATGAACTGGAGCATCTGGGCTTTAAGGCGTCGAAAGAAGTCTACGTCCAGAGGGATGGGGAGCGCCTGAAAGAGGTACAGGTATTTGGGGAGGAGGACCATCTTGATAGCGTGAATTCTGCCCAGCCACGATATGTATTTGGGTTTCCACCGATCCAAGTCCGCCAGGGTCTTTGCCAGCAGTGGTGGAAAGTTCGCGGAATATAATTTCCCAATAGTGGACGTCAAACGGACTCCCAGATATACGATGGAGCCGGAGGCCCAGGCCAACGGGGTGAGAGGCCGCACTTGTTCCACCCCCGCGGGTGAAAGCGTGAGATTTAGAACATAAGATTTGTCATAATTGACCTTGAAGCCGGCTGTTCACCAGTAAAGGGAAGACCCCGTATTCCCTCGTGCTCCCGCACTGCTAACGCCAATGGTTCGATGCTCAGGGCAAAGAGCAGGGGGGAAAGAGGACAGCCCTGCCTGGTGCCACGTGAGTGCGAGAAAAATGGCCGTTTACCGATACTCTAGAGCGGGGATTGCTGTAGTTCGCTTTCACCCTCGAGAGAAACTTCTCCGAAAAACCAAAAGCAGTTAAGGTGTGGAACAGGAAGTCCCAGTTCACACGGTCGAAAGCTTTTTCAGCATCGAGGCCCACTAATACCGCTGGGATCTGGAACCTGTTAGCTTTCTCTATCAAGTGAACTACCCGCCTAGTGTTGTCATGGATCTGACGGCCCTTAATAAATCCAGATTGGTCCGGATGTATGAGTGCCGGCATCAGATCTTGGAGCCTGCTAGCAACAATCGAGGAATACAGCTTGGCGTCGATATTGAGGAGGGCTATTGGGCGATACGAAGAGCACTGAGCGGGGTCCTTCCCAGGTTTAAGTATAATTGGAATGACGGCCTCGGCTAGCGAGCCAGACGCTGCGCTGGATTCAGCAATATCATTAAAAAGGGAGACCAGAACATCGCACACCTCAGTGGTATATGTCTTATAAAAGAGGACGGTATAGCTATCCGGCCCCGGAGCTTTGTGGTGTTTCAGGTTTTTATTGGCACCAAGTACTTCGTTGCGAGTGAATGGGGCAGTTAGTAGATCGTTCCATTCCTTTGAAACCTGCGGAATAGGCAGACCCCGCAGATATTCCAGCTGGGCCTCGGAATCGAGCGTGTCTCCCGCATATAGGACCGAGTAGAAGAGGCCAAAGAGGCCAGCCTTAACCTCGTTACGGTGCTGCAGCTCTCCCATCGCATCTTGAACCCCACCTATGTAATCCCGTTCCTTTTTCTCTCTAAGTTGACGAGCCAGATGTCTCCCCACCTTATTCCCTTGGGAGTACGAAAGGTGCTGCAGTCTCAGCAAGGTGAATTCCGCTCTATTATTGTAGTGGGCCCTCAGTTTCCCCCTAACCACCGTCAACGGGCGGAAGGTCAATCTAGATGGATTTAGTTTGTGTGCTTACTCAAGGACTGCAAGTTCTATTTCCAACTCCTCTCGTTCCTTTCGCCTCATCTTATTGAGATTAGCGTTAAGGGCCAGGCAGGTGCCCCTGAGCGACACCTTAAAGGCGTCCCAGGTAGTGGATATAGACGTATCGGACACTGGGCTGAGAGCAAAAAACTCCCTAATAGCCTTCCGCAAGTCCTTGCTCCAAGTATCGTCCCTGACAACTGCCACCGGGAAGTACCACTTTTGAAGACCGTCACCTGCCGGCGACCAGCGAAGTCCAAGCACGAGTAGACTATGGTCAGAAACAGACAGCGGAAATATGCTAGAGTCACGGACATCTCCCCTGAGGGCCTGACTAAGAAAAATATGATCCAGGCGAGAGTAGGAGTTGTGGACATGGGAGAAAAAGGTGTAATCTCGGGACAGGGGGTGCATGGAATGCCATCCATCGATTAAGCCCAGGTCACCAAGAAGCCGCTGTGTCTCAGCAGAGAACAAACCTGCATCACCCCTGTAGTCCACCACGCCACCTGTGCTGCCAGAACACTACATCACAACTTTCTGGAAGCGGCACTGCAGGGAAGATCGGGGCCCACGCCGCCCAGGGCCCGTCCAGTCAGTCGTAGCCACACGCTATTTAGACTCTTCTGGGGTCCGGGGGAACTGTGCGCTGCAGTCTCTCACCCCAATCGCTGCTGGCCTTCACTCCTCAGACGTGTGTTAGACCAGGCACCACGACAGTCAAGATGGCTCTGGGCAATGGCCCCAGACAATCCTCCCTGCACCAGGAGACCACGGCTGCGCAGGAGCGTTAGGGGGGGCACCCAGTCGTACTGCAGGTGCACCATGCGGTGTCAAGGCCAAGTACTCCAATGACGGAGCCCCGCTGCAGCGTGGCCTACCAGCCGGCGAAGGGGCGGCACGTCCGTTCCCCCTTGTGTCCCCAGCAAGCCCCCAAGGTCCTGGCAATCCACCATTGCAGGCCGTGTCAGCGCTAAGTTCAATTCGCTGGTCCAGGGAGGGGAATGACGCGCCGCGGCAGTGGCATCGAGCACCCCCGTGGGGTGGCGCACCCGGCCCACCCCCGCAGGCCCCGCTGCGGCTAATCAGCACTGTTCCCTAGGTCCGGTGCCCCCCGCAGCGCTCACCGGGAGAGGGGAAGAATCAGGGCCGCTGCTATTCACGGCCGTCCGCCGGGCCCCGCTCTTCGTGGTGTAGCTCAGGAAGTCCGGCCCCTTGACGACACTCGAGGCCGGGGATCACTAGGCCTCACCTCGCCAGAACACAGGCAGCAAGCTATCTCCGTCTCCTTGCCTCCGGGGGCCCGAACTCCACCACGGGACCTTGCTTCCTGGCGGCGGAACCCACAACAGGCATGTGGGGTGCCGAAGTTTTGCTGCTCCGGGGGCTGTAACAACGCTAAGAAAATTTCGGAGCCGGAGGGACTTCACAACACGTCTCACTCCGTCGCCATCTTGGCCACGCCTCAGGATGTAGATTTTAACCATCCCTGTCTTCTCAGGACAGCTGCACCCGCCAGCTGTCTGAAACCTGTGGCTGCCACGTCCACTGCAGCATCAATAATTTCAGATGAAACACATTCCCCCTCTTGTAAAATCTTCTTGGCTTCAGATCTATCAGGCTCTGAAAGCTTTTCAATGTACGGCGATATTTCCGACTACATCTGCCTGTCATATCTCCCAAGAATTGCAAGGGAGTTCGCGACACGGACAGTAGTTGCCGCAGTAGCTGAGACCTTCTTTCCTATTGAGTCGAGGCGTCTTCCCTCCCTATCCGGGGGAGCAGTGACCTACGTGGATGGATTTTTGGCTCTCCTCTGAGCCGCCTGGGTAACCACAAAATCCGTTTTTGCCTGGCCAATAAGGCATGCCGGTGACGTGTTAGGCGCCCTATACTTCTTATCTACCAGAGGTAGAACTGCAGGTAGAGAGTTTGGAGTTGCCATTACCTTCAGACCTTCCTTCCAGATAAAATCAATTATTGGGATGGACCAACTTTGTTTTTGCGGTAAATCTTTAAAATCATATAGGAAGCACTCATCCTGCTTAGCTTCCATTGTGATGAGGAACCTCTTTGTTGCCCTGTCCATGATTTGGTGGAAGGTTGTGATGTCCACCGGCGGAGAATCCGCTGTAGGTGGGCCCGCTGGAGAAGGAGTTTGTGCCTGATACTCATCCCACTCCGATGATACTGACTTGTCGTCTACTTCGCCTTCTTCTCGTTCCACTTCCGAAGAATTATCACCCTGCGTATGATGAGATGGCCCTGGCGAAGGAGGTATTGTAGGTCGTATCTCCGTAGTTGGCAGCGGAGAAGCTGGTCTTGGAGGTCTTAGTGTTGCCGTAGATGTTCTTGGCACAGGCGTAGAGAAGTGAGAATCACCTGATTCTGATGGGGGAAATCGACGATAATGATTGCTTAACATATATTGAAGATTATGCAACAGGTCCAGCGGCATTTGCGTGGTAGGCGCAGACACAGGAGCCCGACCAGAAGGCTCAAGGAATTGTTCCTCCTCATCCTGCTCCACATCCTGAAGTTTTATAAGCAGCTCAGATGGGCTTCTGGCTGCATGGAAAGTGTCATCTTCATAGGATTCTTCCTCTTTAGAATCCAGTAATTATCTGGCAATTTTAATGGTGAAAGAGTTGTCAAGGCTGAACCACGCCTTTCTAAAACAGAAGCTGTTGTAGACGATGAGGGCAGCGGTATTGTGGATGGTTTGGCTGACCATACATGCATCTCCGTTCAGGTTGACAGTGGGGGCGCCGACGGTGCCACCGTCGACGGTGCAAAATCTGTATTCAACTGTGGAGCAAGAACCTTCGTCGACGGTGTGTCCGTCGACAGTAACATTGTTGTTGACGATGATTTCGGCGACGGGGTGTCTTCTTCTTCGTCGACGATGACATCGTCGACGGGAGTGCCTTCTTTGATGACGAGGTCGTCGACGGGGGTATTTTCATCGTCGACGGTAACTTTGTCGACGAGGATGTCGTCGACGGTATCTTTGTCGACGAGGATGTCGTCGACGGTAGGGCTGTCTTCGTCGACGGCATGATGTTCGTCGACACTTGAGTCGACGACGGAGTAGTCGTGGACGGTACCTTCAAAATCCTCGTCGACGGTGGGGCGTAGACGATAGATGGTACTATCTTCGCCGACGAGATGTGTTGAACTTGGACCTGAACCAACGTCGATGGTAAGGAGGCTGTAGACATCACCATAGCTGGTTTTGGTGAGGAGAAAGTCACCGTAGATGTTGAAGAGGTGGCCACATGAATAGATGGCAACGGTGAAGCTGTATTTGACGCTGAAGTGGTCAAAGAAGCAGTCTGAGGTAAAATTTTATGAGAAGCTGCTTTGGAAGATGTAGATTTTCCAGATTTCCTTGAGGGCGTACTAGGACCAGATTTAACAGGTGGAGAAGCCGTTTTTGAAGAAGAAGGCACGCCAGAATCCTGAGAGGATTGGGCTTTCTTCAACACCTTCGCCCCAGGAGAAGCTAACTCAACCTCAGCTTTTCTCTTCCTAGAGGTTATAGAAGACCCCGAGGCTATGCTTCCTACCTCAGAAACGGGGTTATCCAGGTCCTTCATCTTCTGGAGCCACAGGAGAAGATGACCCTCTCTGTCCCTGAGGGTTTTCTGAGGAAAGGTTCTACAGATTTTACACTCATTCACCTCATGATCTGGATACAGACAATATATGCCTTTCTTGTGAGGATCCTCCTTGAACAGCCTTAGCTTTCCACAAGAATCACAACCCTAAAAAGGGATTTAGAAGAAGACATCTTTAGAAGGTAGGAAACCAACCAAACTAAGAAGAAAACTGAGCAGAGCTCAGGGAGACTCCCTTCACACGACGTGCGGTAGAAAATCTGAGAGCCTGAGCCTCTGGGGAGAACATTCTGGTGGGTGCTGTTGCCTGATTGGCTGCAGTTTGGTCTATACAAAATGACTAGGATAGTCATGAGTGTGGGAGTTTTTTTACACTGTGGTCTACTTTACTTCCTGGTTTGTTATTGCCAAGGTTTTGGCTTGTCTATAGGCATATTATTGCTTTTTTATGTACCGTGGGACTCCCACTCCGACGACGGGGAATGATTCAGGCATGTGAATCTATGGAAGACACCCCAATACTGGAGAATCCTATAAATCGTTGGGGTTTTTTAACTCTCAAGGAGGGAACACTCTTGCGCTTGCTTACGACTACAAGCCAACCATTCCCATTCAGGCACTTCATTTGAAATTAGGGGTAGTGAGTGCATACGTGAGAGCTATGGCAAACCTTCTCAGATGGGCTTACAACATACTACATGCATCAGATGGTTAATAAGAGTCATTATACATCAGAAAACTTTTCAGGCTGATCCAGGAGTATATCCTTTTAAACTAAATTTAGAGATCGATTTGGAGCACTTTCAATGCTCCAAGATCCTTTTCCAAAGTGGGTTCAGTGAACTCTAGAAGTTCATTTTGAAATAATCTACTCCAAGGCTAAGCTACGAAATGGATAAACTTTATTGCCAACAGTTATCGTGTTACAAGCTCGTGTTAGCTAGGGTGGAGTATAAAGAGATCCCAAAATATTTTAGTTTCATACTGGACCATAAGGTTAGGCGTTGCATCATGATGCAAAGATTGAGGACACTACAGTTAAAAGATATAACAAAAAAGTGAGACGTAAACTTTAACAAAACTGGCCAATGTGATTTTTGTAATGGAGGAATCAAAGATTTAGTACATGTCCCATTTGTCTGTCCAAATAACAGCTTGGTTGATGCATGCTCTCGATTTTTAAAACCTATTTGTACAAAATATAATATTTTTAGAACTATGGATCTGATAGAGATTACAAGAACCCCGCCTGATGAATTTGTAAGTTACAAAGTTTTTAACTTTTTCAAAGTATTATTCTCGCTATTTTAGAGAACAATAATCTTTTATGCTTATAAAGAATGTTATGATATATTGTAATGCTATAGGACAGCAGTTCCCAAACTGTGCGCCGCGGCACCCCAGTGCGCCGAGTAAAACTAGACAGGGGCGCCGGGAACAGATGCACATGGAGTGTAAAAAATGACACGATTTTCAAATTAAGTGGCAGGCGTTTCATTTAACTTGAATCTTTTAAAAACATGCACGATTATTAGTAGCACAGAATAGAGTCCAGAACTAAGTGAAGCAGATTCTAAAAAAAAAAATAACAGAAGAAACATCTATCTCCCTGCAGGAAAGGAGCAGAGGCATAAAAATACAAAAAAGTAATTTGAATGAAAAATCGTCTCCTGCCACAAAACAGCGACAACTTACTAACCGGAAAAAAAGACGAGGTAAATAGAGGCGCCAGCAGCAAATGATGATATTTAAGGGTAGTTAATGCCGCTCGATAAACTAAAATACTATGTTAAAATACCACACTCCTTTTAATTCAGAAGGTTCACCTTTTACTGGTGGTCATAAACACTGCCTGCAACCTAAGAATATTAAAACTAATATAGCGAGTAAGAAAAAGTTCATTAAAAAATGGATTGGGGCGTAGCAGATTTCAATAACTCAATCAACCACGCACCTGACCAAGTGCAGATCTCCCCACAGGGCCAAAGCTGAGCTTCACCTTTCAAGCACTGATAAACGTGTGCTTTGTTGCAAACTGGACAAAGGCCTTGGATTGCATGAGAGTCCTTTGAAGAGCTGGGGTGCATGCTTGCAAGACTCGCACACATGGGTCTGCAGGATACACGGTGCCTGGAAGCTGTCAGGCTGGTGTAGCTTGGCAGTGGGTTCAAAGTGCAGACTGCTGATGAGTCCCCACTGGGGTGTGGGAGGGTGGGAGTGCATGACTGCAATTTGATGATTGGCTGGGGATGCATGTGCTGACCACCTACCTGGCCTCACAGTACCACTCACCTTGCTGCCAGCGACTGCACATGGATACATGGCAAGTGTAAGCTGTTAGCTGCCCCGTCTGAAAGTGAGCTTCCAGTTTCAAGAAGCTGTGTGTAAAAGGCGGTGAAATCAGGCTTTGATGTGGTAATAATGCAGGCATAGATTTGTTTAGCCTGTCAGTTCTGGCTCCTCTTAAAGCAGCATAGAGGGTTAATGTACCTGCTGCATAGCACAAGGTGTAATATGCAGAACACAGATTTTATTTGGTGTTGCAAGATCAGTGCATTTGTCAAAGAAATCCTCCTGTTGAAAACTTCGAGTTTATAAGCAGTTGTGCTCTTAATGTAGCGCAATGAGCTGTAAACTTGCATTCGTGAGCTGCTTTCACACTTCAAGGTGCATTTAACATTTTTTTGCTTTCCTCCCTCTTTGGTATGTTGTTCTGTGGTTGCTTAAAAGCATTAGCATCATGTAGGTGTCGCATGCTTTGTTAAAATAAACGAAATATGTTTATTTATTCAACTCTTTACGGAGTTTTAATTGTTATGCCAACTCCATTGAAATATTTTTTAAACGTGGTTTTAACATTTTGGGACATTAAGTATTTTTCTTTCTTATGTTTTAATAATACGTTTTTCATTATTTCTCCCCATCACGATGGAAAATAAATATTGGCCTCTTACTGCTACCAGGGTACCAAAGACACTGTGTTTCATGTTTCTGATGGACTTAGCCTGGCTTTGCACGATTTGTGACGTTGTGTTCGTCCAAGGCTGTGCCTACTCCCACTAATGATGAGTAACATTGCTCAAAACCATACACCAATCCAAAACATTAATGCAAATAGGCAGAGAATATCAATGCATTAACATCCACATGCATAGCCATCTACAATGTTCGTCCATGCACACATTAAAAAACACACCCACTTCGAACATCCATATTCAGAACCACGAACAGTGAGAGACATATCTAGAACATTTACCCAACCCACAAAATAACACATTGTGATTAAAATACCTTCATCTGCTTCATCCTAATTATTTTCAGGGTGAAAAATAGAAGTACTCCTGAGGCTGGGCTTACACACCTCCCACCCGCCAAACGAAGTAAAATAATGGGGAGCCACGGCCAACGGCAAATAGGTTAAGGGAGCCACAGGATAAAAAAGTTTGGGAACCACTGCTATAGGACTAGAAATCTGTATGTATTATTTTAACATATTGTGGATCTTGGATGAGGTCTATATCAATCAATAAATTTAGCAATTTCGCAGTGGCTGCCAGGGGAGTGGTGGACTGACTCTGTCCACCGCTGTCTGTGGCACCCACGTTCTCAGCCACAAATCCTGTTGGACTTGGTGGCTGGGTGGAAAAGGATGCAGTTGGAGACCCCTTCCCCTCGCAAAGAATTAGCGTGAAGTAGATTTGGGTTGGCGTGGGGATATAGACAAGCCCAAAGACCTGACTGTAGCTTTGCTGTCCTTAAAGAGATCCAGCACTGAATCTGCTTCCTCTCAAAAGAGGAGAGAACCACCAATGGGCATGTCCATTGGGGAAGACTGGACAAAACCAGTTATTTTCAGTCAGGCTTTGTACAACAAGGCCACTGACTAGGAGATCTCTCTGCCCGGCGAACTGGCCGTGTTGAGTCATATCATAAGGTGAACTTTGATGCATCTGGCCCATCAGCATTAGAGTTGGTGAGCTTGGCTAGGGCCTCCTCTATCCCATGGGCAGCACTTGTGCACCCATTTCCCATATGGTATGGGAATAGCAGCCAAAAAGTCACACAGTGTTCACTAATCACAGTGCTAGGTTGGCACGAGAGAACATTCTCTTACCAATGGTATCAAGCCTTTTGGATTCCCTGTCCACTGGAGTGGTAGGGAATGCGCAGGGGTCAATTATCGACGTGGAGGCTTGGACCACCAAGCGATCTTGGGTGGAGTTCAGGGTGAGATATGTGGATCCCCAGGGTTGATGGACAGAAGCCCCTGTGAAGTGCTAGGACCAGAACCAAAGAAGGACATCTGGAAGGGCTTTATTGAATGGGAGAAGGTGGTTAGAAGGTGAGACATGCGCCTGAAAAACCTCTGTCAGGATGTTCTTGTGGACTGCTACTTTGGGCAACTGAAGGTCCAAAGCCTCAGCTGTCCTATGCAGCACTATAGCAAAAGAGGCTCCCTCCTCTGTAGTCATGGTAGGAGGAGAGACCATGCCAGTGTCGGGTGAGGTGTCTAAACTACTGGCCTCCACCATTTCTTCATACCGGTTGTCCTGTTTTTGTTCTTTCTCAACAAACTGGTAGCCAAAAGGGTCTGCAGTCCCGTAGTTTTTTCTCCCTCTCCATGCGTGTCAAACAAATAAACTTGCTGAAAATTGGGGGTTTTGCAGCCCTGGATTCCCTGTGCCTCGCACTCATACGATCCCATGGATTAGTCCACAGCAAAACTGAGCATTATCCTCCTTTTGACTAGCACCAAGATGCTTTCCTTGGTACGATAGCTGCCCTTTATGAAAATTGTATATATACATACAGACATAACGACCTGGCTTCGCTTCAGGAAGCATGGGTCAGTCAGCTCTGGAGTCAGCATCAGACGACAACCCCTTCGGGTCCCTATTGGAATCATGAATAATGATGTGTGGGTCTGCCTAGAGGTGTCGGCGGTGCCGCGTGCCACAGGCACAGAGGAAGGTCTCTCCAGTGGCTCCGCTCCTGATCCAGCACTGTGTGTAAACTTGCTGCCATGGGTCCACTAAGGGCCATTCCCACACCAATGGAGCCCAAGGGCAATCCAGAGGGGCCAGGCTGCACAAATATGAGCAGCAAGCCTCATAAACTCTTTCAGCTGGGTGGAGGCTGCTCTGAGAAAATCAGGGAAGGAAGGTGCAGATCTGGGATCCAGTGCTGCCAAGTGTCTGCGCTCCCCTGTCTCAGAAGACTTCGATGGATGCGGTAAAATTGAAGATCTCTTCAACTTCTTCGTATTGTGTTTGTAACATATACCCGACACAGCAGACAATTTTGAGTGCGACGACAACCATCAGAAAGGGTTCAGCGAATGGTCCCGGGACCTTCCACGTGAATGGGACCACAGTTGTTGCTGAGTCGACTAATGTCAGGCAGCGAGGAGTTTGAGAGAGTGCTCCCTCGGCCCCTTACGGTGCATGGTGCGGCAGTCCCACAAGTCTTGGAGTCGTGGTCCTGCTACAAGCATCACAAACACACCAAGTGGGAGTCTGTCACCGACATCTGCTTGTGACAGGCCCCACATGGTTTTGAACCAACTGGTTTCTCAGGTGATATCTCTGAAAAACAGCAGAAAAAACTCTAAAAAGGTTGACAAAATGTAGAAAAAAGCAGTCAAAAAGTGACTGAGGTAGCTCAGGCTGGATCAGCGCTATCGGGGGTGTAAAGAATAGAAATGACGTCAGCGCGCTGAAAAAGTGCCAATGTAAGAATTGCGCGCATCACTTCAGGTGTGGACAATGTAAATTTTAATTAGTAGATGAAAATAGCAAATGTAAGGACCAAAAAATGAAACTAATTAGCGCACAATCAAACAAGTAGGGGCGTGCATGCAGCAAAGAGGTTGTACCCAAAAAAATCAGAAATCCCGAATATGTCATCTGATTATTGGCATGTAATAGACCGTCAAAGGGGGCAGAGTCAGAGTCATCAGATGTGGCGCGTGGCCCCAGGGCATGCAACTGGTAGACCAAGGACAGTACCAAAATCCTTTCTACTGTGATTTGGCTGCGAAGCGAGCACAAGAGGCATTTTGCTGAGAGGGGTGTACGATTGAGTGTGCAGGGCCAGATGAGCAGACTGACTATGAGGACGAGTAGCCTTTCATTGGGGATGGGCGAAATGGCAATCAGGCGCCAGTGCTTACTCCTGCTGCTCCTCACAGCTCTGTGAAAAAATATGGAAGCCAATCTACCATGATCTTTAATTTAGCTGGAAAAAAAAAACAGGAAATGTGTGGCCTAGGTGTAAGAGGTTTTTTTACACCCATGAATGAAGCCCCATGGTGCTGCACCGCAAGCGTGTAATAGGAGAATAACATGATGTGTGTGGCCTCAAAGACAGGCCTGCCTTGCAGCCTACAGAAGTGTGTCATTTTCATAGAAATTTAATATTTTGGGTAGCACAGGCCTGGGAGGAGACCCCGGAGGCGAGCAATGGGATGGGACACGGTGGGGACACTACACAGTAAAGAAGGGGGAAAGGTCAGCAGGCATCACTTGCTTGAACAGCAAACCCTTCATGACAATGGTGAGGGCAGGCTCTCTGAAGCCTCAGGTAAGCCGATGAGAATGCTGTTGTGCCTGGAGCAACCTTCCACATCTTCCACCCTGTATTCCTAGAGGTGAACCCTGTACAAGAGGTCAGAAGCCTGCCAATGAATGTTAAGATATGACATATTTTACACATTTTCAGCTAGATCAGGTGCGACGCGGTCTTCGGTAGAGTTCCGGCAAGCAGAACGCATTTTCGTGTTCAATTTAAGTTCTTTCTAACGTAAGAACGATATACTTATATAATTTCTCTTGTTGTTGGTAGTCTGGCATGTAAGAACACAACAGCATGGTTACAAGAGGTTTCAAGAACAGACGATACGCTACATAGGCAAAAATACTTTTTGCCATCGCTTTGGCTTTTCAGCCAAACACGTGCATGCGTTACATTGCCTTCTATGGCAACGCGGGCATGTGTGGCGAATTACTTGCTGGAGCGAGCGCCGCCATATGGTAGCATTTATATCTCCCGCAAGTGATTCGCCCAGGCCCCCCTCCTCCCCCTTCTGCGGCGCGCGTCCCCCTTCTGACACGCGAGGCGTGCACGCGCGCTCAACGCACGTTTCCCTTACCTGCGTCCCTGTCCGGTTCATAGAGCATGTGGCCTGGAGATATAAAGGTGTGGGTGGAGGGGTTTTAGCTCCAGCCTCAGGACACAGTCGGCTGCTCACCCGAGGTACACCGAAACCAAGGATCCGCAGGGGCGCTGTAGGGGGTACTCTGGGGGGTGAGGCATCCCGAGGTTTATCGGCATCGTTAAAAAATCCACTTCACTTCACGGTCAATGTTAAAGAATAAAAGCGGCCCACGCGCCAGCACCCCTCCCATGGACGGCCTTTGTCTGGTCCAAGTGCTGCTTTCAGCTGAGGGCTCTGGCTGGGGTCGGGCACTCAGCAGCCTGGTTCACTCTGCTCGGGCTGCACATACTTTCTCTCCCCTGTTGAAACTTCCCTGAGGATGCTCCCGGGTTCTTATTAAATGACTGTGCGCAGAGCCTGGCCGGCCTGTCAGTCATCTGTGCTGGGGACCGACCACACCCCCTGAACCTCCACTGGGTCCTAAAATAAGTCGAATCGTTCAGTGCTGGGAGCAGGGGGTGGGGTGGAGATGTTTCAGACATTGGTGTTCCGTAGTGTTGCATAAAAGCAACTAGTTGTTCAATCCTGAGGCGGGCGAGCCAAGAAATGAATCGATTCAGAACTGAGCTTGCTAGGCCTGGCCTAACTCCAAGTGGCCGAGCACTAGCTGAGCAGTGAGAATGTTTTGGCATCTAAATTGTGCAATAATCATAATGTGAAAATACCATAAAGACCCTTTATGATTTACTTTGCTTCTTTGAATATTTAAATGACACTATTGTTAACCTACGTTTTACTACGCAGTATGATACAAGGAACATTGTATTTTTGGATGTAGAGTTATACATTAAGGATATGAGACTCTGTTCTAAAATGTACAGAAAATAAACTAGTTGCAATGCGGTTTTGTATGCAACGAGCTGCCACCCTAATTGCCAGAAGAAATCAATGCGCTACTCTGAAATGGTTAGAGCTAGGAGAAACTGCTCTGAAGATGAGGACTTTCAGTATAACTTGTTGGATATGTCACACAGATTTGTAGCCAGAGGTTACGAGTGGGGTGTGATTAATAAAGCTAAAAAGAGAGCATTAAATCTTCAGAGGACACATACCTTAGCGGAGAAAAAGAATGTAGATGGTCATACAGATAAGGTGCGGTTGATCACTCAGTATAATACTGAGTCTAAACGATTATACTCGATTGTTAACAAACACTGGCACTTATTAAAAGAAGATAAGGATTTGTTGCCTTATATCAGTGAGAGACCCTCAATCACATTTAGAAAAGGTAATACATTGGCTAATGACTTGAGCCCGAGTTATCCAATTAAGGCGAAGAAAATTTGGTTGACATCTGCAACTAAGAGTTTCCACAAGTGTGGAAGATGTAACTCGTGTAGGTGGGCTAAGAAAAAAGTATTGCACTTCAGCTACAATGGCTCAGAAACATTTGAGATTGATACATTTATCAACTGTGAATCGACGTTTGTAGTATATGTGATATCATGTACTTGTGGTCAAATCTATGTGGGGAGCACAATTAGAAGGTTGAGAGACAGGATGATGGAGCACTTCCGAGCATGGAAGAATGGAGATTCTAGATATCCAATTGCTGCCCATAGTGTTCAAAATCATGATAATCAACATCAGCATCAATTTAGCTATCATGGGATTGACCATGTTACACAAGACCCCAGGGGGGGTAACAGACAATTAAGATTGAGAAGGAGAGAAGTGATCTGGATCATGAAGCTGAAGGCAGTAGAGAGAGGTCTCAATATTGATAATGAATATCAATATTATTTGGTACAAGAGTGACAGTAGTAGTAGACTTTGATTTTAGTATTTGAGTGTCATGTTTATACTGGCATACGTATTATGACTCTGTTTTACTATGGCTAGATGAGAGTGGTGTACTGTGAAATGTTCATGATAACTGATGGTGAAGCAATACTATATATGACGTTTTAATATTTTGTTTAGGGTTTACATGAATTTTGAGTTTAACTTTTGGACATATTGATAATATGTTACCAATGGGGATTTAATGCTTTCTCTTTTTTTATTTTTTTTATTGTTTAACCTACAGAAGCTCATATGGCATAGGAAGAATTTTTGAATATAATGTAGTAATTTCATGATGTAATTTGGTTTTTAGGTTGAGATAGCAACTTAAAATTGATAATATGGTAATTTGTATAATGTATAAATGTACAATTGTTTCGTCTCAACATTATATAGGACTGTCAGTATTGTATTAATACCTGGGTTAGTGACATACACTGATACACTTCTTTTTCCTATCCTTTACCTCAAATTTTCCTTACTAATACTAAATTAGGCCTGTATGACTATAGGATTCATAAGTTGGTTGCTTGACCGATCGTTATGCACGCTATCATCAAGAGTGAATATATTATTTTTGATGTGTATATAGAGACAAACGTTGTCTTAGGTTATCGTAATGGATTATAGTTATATTGGGTAAACACTTAGGACTTACTCAGTTTTGAAGTAAGTACTGATTGATTCACAATTATATGATTCGTGAGATTTTGGTATACCTTGATTATATCTGTTGAAGGGGGGGCCTATTGAAATGTTTAGCGTTAGGACGCTGACGTAATGTGCGATAATTCTGTCTTTAGTGTGATTGTTGCTTGAGTGAATGGACCGGTTAGAATATAATATACTACTGTTAATAGTGTGCAAACATTAGCTAGAATAACTGGTCTACTTTATGAATTTCTTTAATAATATTTTGGAAGAATTTACCATTACAATATGGCGCCCGCTACGGATTGGGATAAATAGACATTACAATATGGCGCTTACGCGGAACGCCGACGAGCAGCGAGGATAGTTGCTGCCAATATCGAGGTATGCTCTTGTGGATATCACTCCATCCCCAACCGTATGTATTGTTATCTACATAGAAACACATGATTTTACAGCGTCTCCTCTTTTTAACAGGAGGAGGTGGATCGGGTGGAGGACACAACTTTAAGATACGGACATTGGGTAAGCCGTTGGAAGATAATGAGTCTTTAGGATCTAGGATATAGAGGCATGACAGTGATTAATTGTTTCGTGTTACAGTGAACTTTTGGCGATATAGTCCTCCGGATCTATTGCGATTACACATGGACACATTATAACTTATTGTGAGTGGACGAGTTGATTGAGGACGAAAGGAGAATAATTTACAGATTGGGTAAGACATAGGACGATGAAATAAACAGGCGAATATATGATTTAATGTTTAGATGATGATTTAAATAATTTTTTATTTTACAGCGCATGTCCTCAAATTGTATTTGAAGACAGTTAGTGTGGTGAGTTATGGCATGCATCGTTTGTTATAATATACCAGTGTATATGAGATAAGATGTTAACATATATACTACGTTTTAGAAATTACAGGAATAAAGCACCTATTGCACCGAATGAAACTTTACTTCGTGAGATTATTCGAACAAGGTGAGACAGTACTATAATCAGTGGTTAAATGGAGTATAGCGATACAAGTATGGAATAGGATATATGAGGTGCTTTATCTTTTTAGGAGATACCATCAAGTGATTGGATTACTTGTGCAGAATATTGAATTTGCGCTTTGATAACTTTGGTGAGTGTCACTCCACACACTACAATATGGATATTAGCGTGCGCACCAACTTGGTTTGGCAGAAAAGAGGGTATCTATTTACATAATTAGAATTTAGATATTGTCGCCATGAGCCTATGATAAGTACAGGATAATTTCTTTATGAAAATATAATGATCGATTATCATACAAGGGTTTTACTATTGTTGTAAGACTTCTGATTAGAACTCTGGTGGCTACTGTGATAGTGAGATGTTGGACATACAGAAGCCATGTTTGGTGATTATTGTTTGCGCTCATTTTTTTATTAGGCGCTTTACCTGGTAACAAGACGAGGAAGTCAAATATCCAGGAAACATTAATTATTTTGAGGTGAATATACCTTATTAACTCTAAGCTGAATGTTACTGGGTTATAAGGTATTCACAGATACTTTGACTGTGAACCTTTTACCCTATTTGGGTTATTAATTTTCTTTCTTTCTCACGGCAAGTGCCTACACAATAATACGTTCTTGCATGATATCCTCTTTAGGTGAAGGGTACTATAACTTCTCTTCCTTTCTTGCCATAAAGAAGATTTATTTTAATCATGGGCAATGTTTATTTGGTTGCAGCCTTGAGGAAGTCTATGTGTTGTATAAATACACGACGAAACACGTGTTGGCTGATGTACCATCTATACACAGAGACTGATGTACTGAATGTACAGTCAAATCCTTTCGTAATAAACTTTTGAAGATTTAAAGTGACTACAACGTTTGAAGAATGGACTTGAATTAATTTCGATACATTTTGGACTGCCAGCTAATAATATTTTTTTGTGCAACTATAATACAGTTGAGATTAATATTGGTTATAGTTTTTGTGTGCTAAAGGGGTTGTAACACATATATAAATGTTATCCGCTAATAGAATTAGCATTTACAAAACCTTTGAAATATATTGAAAAAAAATATAGGTTTCACACCTGATATAGTTAGGAATTAGCATTTAAAAAACCTTGCAAATTCACTGAAAAATCCATAGGTTTCAAGCCTTATATAGTTAGGAATTAGCATTTAAAAAACCTTGCAAATTCACTTAAAAAACCATAGGTTTCAGGCCTTATATAGTTAGAAATTAGCACTTAAAAAACCTTGCAAATTCACTTAAAAAAACATAGGTTTCAAGCCTTATATCGTTAGGAATTAGCATTTTAAAAACCTTGCAAATTCACTTAAAAAACCATAGGTTTCAGGCCTTATATAGTTAGGAATTAGCATTTAAAAAACCATTGAAATTGCTCCTATATAGTTAGTTGTACTAACTATATTTCGCGCACCCGCAATCCACTGCTGATGATGTCACATATTACATCATTCATGACATGGTCAGTGACATCACTGATGACATCACTGATGACATCTCAAATGACATCACTGATGACATCTCATTTGACATCATTGATCACATCACTGATGATATCATTCATGTGATAATATGAAGCACCTCCTCACACTCTAATGTAACCTTTGATACACCCAGTGTTAAATACAGACTACCATTCTTGAAACCATTGACACACCAATACCAGTTACTACATACGCACTCACTGATTCCTAGGTCTACACACACATTCACTCATTCACCCATAGAATCACTCATACATACAGTCACTCATCAATACAACACTATCATATGCACTCATACACCTATACAGACACTCACACACTGCCACTCATCCATGGAGTTACTCACACACCTAGTCAGTCATGCAAAGAATCAATCACACTTCCATTTCCTCAACTATACAGTTATACACACAACATCTTACTTATTCAAACATATACTAACACATACTGACTCTCTTATACAATCACTGATACAAGTACACAATGATCCATACAGCCACTCGCACATTCACTGGCTCTCATGTATAGTCATTTATATATGCCAACTCTTACATGCACTGTGTTTTAC
Organism: Lissotriton vulgaris; assembly: GCF_964263255.1. NCBI lineage: Eukaryota > Metazoa > Chordata > Amphibia > Caudata > Salamandridae > Lissotriton > Lissotriton vulgaris. The sequence goes on from NC_141686.1 coordinate 121,320,224, forward strand.
ATATGTACTTACTTGGACATGTTGCACTGAGATATCCATTCGCCCACCAACACACCCATGCACACAGTCAACCGCCCATATAGCTATTTTCCACATGCACTCTTGAACTATACACCTAGTGAATCAACTTCTCACACATCTATGCACAGAGTCACACACCTCCCAGCCACCGACACACACACTCAGTCTCCCATTCAAATACGTGGGCAACCAATCAATAACCCATATAGCCACTCATATAGCTACTGATCAACACATGCAGCAGTTTACACAACAACAGACATACTGATGCACACATTCAGACAGTTTAGTCACTAACCCATGCATTTAGTAAGACACATTTAAATCACTCACTCATACAGTCAGTCACGTACCTACTAAATCCTTCATCCAGACAATTATACATCCACTCATTATTCAATATGTAAAACATATTTAAACTTTACAGAAACACACAGTCACTGGATGATGTCATCAGTGATGTCAAATGAGATGTCATCAGTGATGTCATCAGTGATGTCATTTGAGATGCCATCAGTGATGTCATCAGTGATTTCACTGACCATGTCATGAATGATGTAATATGTGACATCAATTCAATTCAATTCAATAGAGACTTTATTTCGGTTATATTTCACACCATAAAAGTACACATATATACAATACAATTAAAAACATTACTCATAGTATTACAATAATTCATAGTCACATAAGAAAGTCATATTACACGTGTCCCAATGCCAGTTAAGTAAACCTGATAGATAGTAAAGTGCAAATGGTGCCGGGTATGATACCGCAGAAAAATATCTTTCAATAGATAGGCTGGACGGTCATTGGGAAATACAGTATCACTTGTCTAAGCAGTTTCTCAGTTTAACAGTTAGTTTTAAGAATTCTATTACCTGGAGAACACTGTCACTATACAAAAGCTATAAAGATATAAATGCTGGTCTAATTTGGTTAAAATTAAGTTTTCTTAGGAGGGCAATAAGATAACGTCTGCGAGGATATTCATAAAACCTACATAAAACATAAAATGCAGCATATCCTGTGGAGACTTCCCGTCGCAGCCACAGGGAGCTGCAACCTTGTTAAAAATATCTGACTTTGGTCTGATTAAAAGATGATGGAAAATATTGAATCAAAACCTTGACAACAAGAATTTTTCGTGAGAAGTAAAGGTACCCATTAAATATGGCTCCATACTGTCACAGGTTTTTAGCATAACATACTTCCTGATACTTGGTTTCATGAGCTCCTCACTTTCTCTTTGGGCCAGCCTATCCTTGTAAAAAGCATGTTTGATTGCAGCTACATCCCCCTTTACAATCCCGCTTGGGTTTTCAAACAAGTTCAAACGACCCAGCCTGGAAAAGCCAGTTTTCAAGTATTTTAACCAGGGGATGCACATGGAATTATCCTGAGACACAAGGTCTCTTACAATCAAATGGGTAAGAGGTATATCTTGGTGTATCCATGTTATGTTATGTTAAGTGAAACTTCTTAAGCGCACTAACACCAGAGGTTTCTTGGCGCTAACTGACAGAACAAAAACAGAATCCCAAGGCAGAAACTAACCGGTGCTGGAGAACAGAAAAGTTTTTAAAAGCTTCCTGAATTGGAGTAAGGAACCATTGAATTTAATGACCATTGGAAGAGAATTCCAGAATTTAGGTGCGAGGTGGGCAAAGGGACGGCCCCCAACCTTGCTGATTTTGACTTTGGGAGTGACAAGTAGGTGATGATGAGCTGACCGGAGGTTACGTGCAGGTTGGTACGGAGTGATCAGTGAATTAAGAAAGGCTGGACTGGTGCAGTGGATGGATTTGAACGTAAGACAGCCCAACTTAAAGGCCGCCCTCCGTTCTACTGGCAGCCAGTGGAGCTTATGAAGCAAGGGCTTCGCAGACTGCCATTTTGGGACTTTGTAAATAAGACGGGCTGCCTGGTTCTGCACAACCTGGAGACGGCCCACAAGAGAACATGGGAGTCCGTGATAAAGGGAATTGGAAAAGTCCAGGCGGGAAAGAACCAGGGACATGACAACCTGAGCCAGTGCCGCATGTGGTAGTAGGTGCCTGATCTTCCGGATCTTTCGGAGCTGGAACATACATGAAGAGATCGTGGCACCTACTTGGGCTTTAAGCGAGAGCTCGGCATTGATTGTCACTCCAAGGCTCTTCACCGTCTTGGCCGGAGCAGGAGGGGGGCCAAGCTCAATGGGCCAGAACTGCGGACCCCAGTAAGCAGCACTGGAACCAGGGAGAAGGAGCTCAGTATCCATAGTTTTACCCAGCAAGTCAGAGGCCTTAGAGCAAAGATATCACATAGATACTGTGTCCCCAGTTCTTCGTGTACTGCCAGGTTGGGTGTACTGGCGGGGACACGGAGAAGACGTTTTAGGAAATTGTTTTCAACAACCTGTAACTGTTCTCCAGTTACATAACCCCATAGTTCGCTGCCATATGCAGCTGTTGCAACCAATTTAGCATTATAGAGTTTAATCATTGCGTTAATTGGCTTCTTCCCCAATTTTGTTGCAAAGTTAAAAATAGAGGCAATTCCCCTTTCTTTTTAGCCAGATGAGGGCCCCAGCTAAGCTTGGTATCAAATAAGACACCAAGATATGAGAATGTTTGCGTGACGGGGATTGGAACATCATCCAGTTTAAAAACAAAATTCTTTTTAGGTTGACGGCCAACATGCATAATGTATGATTTAGAGTTGTTGACCAGTAGGTTTCTGTCAGTCATAAGGATGTTAAAAGCATTTAAAAGTGCCTGGAGTCCCTTCTCCGTTCTAGAAATTAAACCGCATCATCTGCGTATAAAAGAACTGGAATACCCCGCCTGCCAACTCTAGGGCAGTCTGCCTGTACCTTCTGTAAAACAGCATCTAACTCATTAATATGTTAATGTTAATGTTAAAGGGTGTCTTATATAGCGCTCGGCTACTCCAAGGAGTGTCCCGGCGCTTTCTGACCCATAGCTGAAAAGAAAGATAAAGAAACAAGGAACAGACCGGTTATTGACTGTAAAGCCAGGTTTTCAGGGCCTTTCTAAAGGCCAACAGACTAGAAATGCGGCGAAGATCCGAGGGAAGGGAGTTCCACAGTTTGGGGGCGAGATGTTTAAAAGAACGACCACCTATCCTGGCTTTCTTAATGGATGGGACAGTTGCCAGGCCAAGAGATTCGGATCTGAGAGATCTAGTGGGCTTATAGAAAAACAGCCGTTTCTGAATGTAGTAGGCCCCAACCGAGTGAAATGCCTTATGGGCCAACGTAAGTGCCTTGAAAGCAATCCGCTTCCTGACAGGAAGCCAGTGAAGGGAGAGAAGCAACTCCGATGCCCTAGCATGGCGGGGGAGGCCAAAAATGGCCCTCTCCGCAGAGTTTTGGACCACTTGGAGTTTTTGTAGAAGGTAGTCCGGAAGACCCAGTTAAAGGACATTGGAATAGTTGAGCCTAGAACAAATTAAGGCCTGTACCGTCAACCTCCTATGGACCAGAGGAAGCAGAGGGAGGAATTTACGCAGCATTTTTAAAAGACCGAAGCAAGTGCCGGTGAGACCTGTTATTTGGGATTTCAATGAAAGAGTGTTATCAATTTTGACCCCAAGATTTTTGGCCACCGAGGAGGAAGATGATGGAGGGGACATACTCACCGGCCACCAGTCCTGCCAAGGTGGGTCTACCTGACAGCCAAAGAAGAGCACCTCCGATTTGTCAGGGTTGCACTTGAGGCTGCTTCGCTGAAACCAGTCGAAGAGAGCCCCAAGGCAGCCACGGATGCTCTCTCCGTCAAACTCTGCACCCTTTTTACAAGTGAAGAGAAGCTGGGTGTCATCAGCGTACGATATGATCTGGGCACCAAGAGACTCTGCCAGTACCGCCAAAGGAGTCATAAAGATGTTAAAAAGGGTCGGGCTAAGCACCGACCCTTGAGGGACTCCGACCTCCAACGGCGGCACCTCGGCAGAGTACGGGGGGGCCCAGACCACCTGTCGACGACCCGCTAGATAGGATCTAAGCCAGCCCAACACCGTCCCTCTGAGACCGATCTCATAGAGTCTACTCAAGAGGGCCTCATGGGGGACGGTGTCGAAGGCCGCCGACAGATCTAACATCACCAGCATAGCTCTTCCACCTGAGTCAAGAGCTTCCTTGATGGCTTCATTTACTTCCAAAAGAGCGGTTTCAGTGCTCAGATTGGAGCGGAAGCCTGACTGGGTGGGGTGGAGTAGACCATGGTCTTCAAGGAAAGAGGAGAGCACAGAGTGGACGTGCTTCTCCACAATCTTTGCTAAACTAGGTAGCAGAGATATTGGTCTATAGTTTACATGCTTTTCAGGATCAAGACCAGGCTTTTTCAGGAGTGGAACAACCATTGCCTTTTTCCAGGCCGGTGGGACAGTGCCACTTGTCAGGGATAGATTGAGAACAGGATTTATTAAAGGGTTCAAAATCTTGGCGTTATTAGCTAGAAAGGTCGCAGGACAGGGGTCCAATGGAGAGCCTGATTTGATCCTGAGAAGGAGATCCAGAGAAGTAGATGTAGACAGAACTGGAAACTCCGATAGGACAGGACTGGATTCGGATAAAGAGGAAGAAGTATTACAATCAGTGAGAGCTGAACTGAGGCCAGAGGGAGGGAAAGATTCTTGGATCTGTTTGATTTTTGTAGTGAAGAAATTCTCCAGCTCATTTACCCAAGATTCAGAGAACTTGTGCTGAACTGCACTGGCTTTGGGAGACAAACTCCTTGACAATAGTAAAGATTTCTTTACAGGAGTTGGATGCTGACTCAATTCTGTTGGAAAAATAGTTCTTTTTTGCCTCCAGAATATCGGCATGATAGGCCTTAATAGATGATTTGTAAGCGGACTTGGCTTCCGCATCGTATTGCTTCCGCCAGAGTCTTTCGGCTAACTTACAGTTACGCCGAGCCAGAGCAAGAGACTCTGAAAACCATGGCGCCGAGCTACGCTTGGTGGATGAGCGAGGCGTAGAGAGTGGAGCAAGGTCATCTAGCCTCTCAGTCAGCCATCTCTGTAACGTATCAAGGTCACTCTCCAGAAGACCTGATAGAATGCAGGGATGTTCCTGATAAGCTTGAGCAAGGCTTTCAGGAGTGACTTTATGGTATGGCCTACTGGGGTGCCTAAGATGGTTAGAGTTTGTACAGGATGGTTTACTTCTGCCCTGAATTAGAAAACAGATCAAAAAGTGGTCAGACCAGAGAACAGGGATGGGACAGGTCATGACAAGGGGGATGGTGGAAAACACTTGATCCAAAGTGTGGCCCTTGTCATGAGTCACATTCGACACGTAGGGAGTTAGACCTAGAGGGGCAGTGATGTCATTGATTTTAATTGCATCACTGTCTAACACAACATCCATGTGAATGTTAAAATCCCCTAGAACTATGCATTGTTCAACCTTCAAGCAAAGAGTGGAAATAGCTGATTGTAACTCATCAAAGAAAGAACCCCGCAGGCCAGGAGGTCTATAAATCAGGAGCCCAGAGAACGATTGATGAGGGGACAAAGTGATGGAGAAGACAAGGGATTCGCAGCCAGAAATAGACAAAGATGGTACGACTACACAAGTGACAGATCTTTGAACTACAAGTGCAACCCCTCCGCCCTTACCCAGTGATCTATCATGTCTGTAAAGTATATAGTCCGGAGGAATGGCTGTAGCGATAGCCGGGTTGGAAGACTCACTGAGCCAGGTTTCCGTAAGCATAAGACATAATGGTTTTTCGGATGTCAACAACTCAAAAATGTCTAAGACGTGCCTGTGCAGAGAGCGGGTGTTAAGTAATAGGCACTTAAAGTTGTTAATAGGGGGAATAAAAGACCCCTCAGAAGCCCGGTAAATATTAGGGTACCACCCACAGCCAGGACAGCAGCATTTACCGTTATAACGGCCTGGAAAAACATGCCGACAGGTGTCAATCATAGTCCTGAAGGATAATAGATCCGCTGCGGTGTAAGTGAGCCTGGAGCCAACGCCCCCGCCGCGCCGTCCGCTGCTGAGATGCGGACGGGCGCAGACGGGCAGGACTCTGGCACAACTCCGGCGCAGGTCCGGCGCGTCCGCAGTACGCCTCCGCTGCGCGGAGTCATCACTATCCGTTTTTAAAGCGCTGCTAGAGCGTGTCACCAGCCCGACCCACACCCAATATGGCGGCCAAAAAATGAAGGACACAGCCCTCGGCGTCAACACTCAGCCGAGAGCTGGTGGAAGGCGAAGGGAGGGGGGGGGGGGGAATTAGCACAGAGCGCCAGGGAGCGCTAGGAAGTCCCACACACTTATTAAAATCAAGTCTGTAGAGCGAACTACCAGAAGTATTTAAAACGGTGCAAAATAGCAAAGTAAAGAGGGAGACCTCCCGGCTTCCGCCTCAGGAGGGAAAAGCAGCTTAATCAGAGAATCACACGCTGAATATCTACAGTTGGACTGCTCTCAGAAAGCACGCCCAATAGAATGGTCTGACCACTTTGCTGTTCCTTTTTCATTGGATATTACCAGGACAGCATTACAGATCGGAAAGGAAATAGATAAACGGACACGCAGTTGGGGGAAAATTAACATGCCAGAACTAAATGAACAATTATTAAGGACACTTCCTAACACCGACCTATCTATCTCTGCACTAAATTGTGCAGTTGGTCAGTGGTTAAATAATGCTGTTGATTCCACGCTTCCCTTGACATATAACAAAACTATGCCTCATCATCCACCTGCACCTTGGTTTTCCGACAAGCTTAAGTGCCTTCGCACTCAATGTAAGATTTTAGAAAGGAAATGGAGGCGCAATTATTCTCCTACACACAAAGTAGCTTACAGAGAAGCTCTGAAGGGCTATCATAACAGCTGCAAAACAGCCAGAGCAGACTATACTAAAAAAATAGTTTCAGATGCACAAAACTGCCCTAAGGTGCTCTTTTCAGTTGTAAAAAAACTGACAGGAGCGGACTCTATTCCTACGCCTCCCGCGCTTGACAAGGTTCAATGCCAATCCTTAGCTGACTTTTTTGTTAAAAAAGTCGACTTGATCTATGATCTTTTTACCCCGCCACCGATGGTAACACCTTTTGCATCTGGCGCTGTGCAGTCATCTGCTAATGTTGACAACGTTGCCAAACTCTCTGTATGGCAGCCATTAGACAATAGTTCCTTTTCTTCTTGTCTAAATAGTGTGCGCTCTGGCTCTCCGTGCGATGCACTTCCGGCTAAAATACTCAAACAATTAGATCCCTCCACCCATCAGATTTTTGTTAAATTGTTAAACGCCTCACTTACTGAGGCATATGTACCCCAGCCATGGAAACACTCTATGGTAGTGCCCTTGTTAAAAAAGTCTGGTGCTGATATCTCGAATCTTGCCAACTTTCGTCCAATATCCCTGCTACCCATCTTCTCTAAAGTGTTAGAGAGACACATTAATACCCAGCTCACTGAACTGGTGGAAAGTTCTGGTTTCTTACATTCCTCCCAGTCGGGTTTTCGGTCCTGCCACTCGACCGAGACAGCCCTTCTTGGGGTGACAGAGAGTCTCCAACACAGTGTCGACCAGGGTGAAACTATGGCGCTCATCCTGTTGGATTTGAGCGCAGCTTTCGACACTGTGTCACATTCCATCCTTCTTGACTCTCTGCGGTCACTCGGCGTGACTGGTAGGGCCTTAGCCTGGGTGGCCTCCTTTCTTGGCGAGCGAACCTTTCAAGTTTTCTCCCCTAAGGCGGCATCAGCGGTCTGTTCCTCAGTGCGGGGTGTCCCCCAGGGGTCCATATTCAGCCCCCTATTATTCAATCTTTATGTAAAACCCTTGGCTAACATCGTAGAGCAGGCGGGGCTGACCCTGTTCTCTTATGCTGATGACACCCAGATCGTCTTCTCCCTATCAGGGCGAGACGAGAATAACCCCTCTGCACTAAAGTCGGGCCTCATTCTTGTGGCGGACTGGATGCAGAGGAACTGTCTCAAACTGAATGGGGAGAAGACAGAGGTGGTCATTCTGGGGAAAAATAAGAACCTCTGGGGCCCTCAGCATTGGCCAAATGAGATGGGTGCACTTCCTGCACCCACACATGCTGTACGTAACTTGGGCGTTCAAATTGACGACAAGTTAACAATGAAGCAGCAGGCCACTAAGGTCGCAGCAACCTGTTTTTCTACTCTCAGGTGGCTACAAAAGATCTTATGGATGCTTCCCATTCCTTCCCATAGAACGGTTGTCCAGGCATTGATAACATCTCGCCTGGACTATGGCAACATACTATATTTGGGTGCTGATGTAGCCACTGTTAAAGTATTGCAGGTTGTACAAAATGCAGCCGCGCGACTCTTGAAGAATGTCCCTAGAAGAACTTCTGCATTATCTGCCTTGCATGATCTTCATTGGTTGAAGATCTCCAGCCGCATAAAGTTTAAGGCATTATGCTACATGTTTAGGATCAAGCAAGGCATTGCACCTACCTACTTACAAAAACTGGTGCAACTTTACAGGCCCAAACGTACCTTACGATCTTCGCAAATTGGCAATTTCTCTATACCAAGATTTAAGCTGGCAAGGATGGGGGGACGTTCCTTCTCCTATCTTGGTCCCAAATACTGGAATGCCCTGCCCACCGCCCTTCAATTAGAGACCAGTCTTCTTCGTTTTCGCAGAGCACTGAAAACGTTGTTGTTCACATAAGTAGTTGGATCCTGTATGCTGGCTATCTGATATCTTCTTCTCCAGTCTGTCCCTAGCACTGGGAAACCCACTGTGGGTAGCTGTGCGCGGTAAAAGTTTAAATAAATAAATAAAATAAATAAATCCTGGGAGTCCCTTTTAAAGCGCTGCTAGAGCGGGTCACCAGCCCGACCCACACCGAATATGGCGGCCAAAAAACGAAGGACACAGCCCTCGGCGTCAACACTCAGCCAAGAGCTGGTGGAAGGCGAAGGGAGGGGGGGGGATTAGTACAGAGCGCCAGGGAACGCTAGGAAGTCCCACACACTTATTAAAATCAAGTCTATAGAACGAACTACCAGAAGTATTTAAAACGGTGCAAAATAGCAAAGTAAAGAGGGAGACCTCCCGGCTTCCGCCTCAGGAGGGAAAAGCAGCTTAATCAGAGAATCACACGCTGAATCCTGGGAGTCCCTTTTAAAGCGCTGCTAGAGCGCGTCACCAGCCCGACCCACACCCAATATGGCGGCCAAAAAACGAAGGACACAGCCCTCGGCGTCAACACTCAGCCGAGAGCTGGTGGAAGGCGAAGGGAGGGGGGGAATTAGCACAGAGTGCCACGGAGCGCTAGGAAGTCCCACACACTTATTAAAATCAAGTCTGTAGAACGAACTACCAGAAGTATTTAACACGGTGCAAAATAGCAAAGTAAAGAAAGAGACCTCCCGGCTTCCGCCTCAGGAGGGAAAAGCAGCTTAATCAGAGAATCACACGCTGAATCCTGGGAGTCCCTTTTAAAGCGCTGCTAGAGCGCGTCACCAGCCCGACCCACACCCAATATGGCGTCCAAAAAATGAAGGACACAGCCCTCGGCGTCAACACTCAGCCGAGAGCTGGTGGAAGGCGAAGGGAGGGGGGGGAATTAGCACAGAGCGCCAGGGAGCGCTAGGAAGTCCCACACACTTATTAAAATCAAGTCTGTAGAACGAACTACCAGAATTATTTAAAACGTTGCAAAATAGCAAAGTAAAGAGGGAGACCTCCCGGCTTCCGCCTCTCGAGGGAAAAGCAGCTTAATCAGAGAATAAAAGTTAAAAAGGAATGGGGCAAGAATGCAACCCTGACGCACTCCCTTCTTAATGTCAAAGTTGCCAGTGGTATCCCCATTTGCTGAATACCTGATGTTAGCACTGGTATTACTGTGCATATCCACCAAAAAATCAACTATCCCTGTGTCCACACCTTTCTCCCTCATGGACTGCCACAGCCTTCCCCTGTTAACACAGTCGAAGGCTGACGACAAGTCCATGAAGGCGAGGTGGACAGTTCCCTTCTGCACAACAGTGTATTTGCTCAGTACAAGAAAGAGGTTAAGGCACTGGGTTATGGTGGAGCGCCCACCGCAGAAACCATACTGGGAGATTGACATAATGTTATTCTCGGACGCCCAGCATGTTATTCTCTGCAGCAGGATTCTGACCATACAGTCAATTAATGAAATTGGCCGATGATAATGGAGACTACCCTTGTCTCCTTTTTTAAACACGGGAACAATCGTTGATAGTCCCCAGGACATGGGACAGCCCACTTTGGTAGCTGCATTAAAAACTGCAGCCAGGATGGGGGCCCAAAAACTCCGGTCAGACTTATAGAAGTCTGGAGGGATCCCATCAGGTCCTGGGGCTTTTCTGGCAGTAAGTCCTTCTATGGCCTCCATAACCTCACTGCTATCAAACCTGATAGTGCCTCCCCTAACGCCAGGGAGTGACTCAGCTTTTACAGGGGCCACTGAAAAATACAGTTGTTTAAAGTGCAATTCCCACTCCTCCTTGGTAATGCAGCAATCCAGACCGTCACCCGGCTCTTCGACCAAGAATGTTTTTTTAACTATTGCCCAAAATCTGGAGCTACATTTTAAGGTGGAGGGGTCAAGTATCTCGCTCCAGGCCTCTTCTCTTAAAAACTCCTTATGGGATTTGAGAACAGACTTATATTCTCTACGGCGCAATTTGACATTCTCCTGGACGCTCGGGGTAGCTGCCAGGGCTAACCTAAGGTTATGAGCAGCTTTGGAACAATCGTGATTAAACCGCCCTGGCCCACATTTCTCCATACTCCTCTTTACTGGAACCAACATCAGGTCTGACACCTTCTCCGACAAATTTTGATAGGCAATAAGTACCCGCCGTGGCTTTGCCCCCTCCCGAGTGCAGTTCACAATATCCTCAGTGCATGTGTCTACAATATTTTTATACAGTAGATCTAGGGTAACCATTGACCATTTAAGTCGCCGCCTCCCGTCTGTTGTACCCAACCTCCCTGAACTACATGTCTGTTTTTCCTTGGTAGTCCAAGGTCCCTTCAGGTGAATTATTAAAGGACTATGGTCACTGAATTCGCTTTGGACAATATCAAACAAATCCAGAAAAGTCAGCATTGTCAGTGATAATAACATATGATCAATGAAGGTGCCCCTCCTGTGCCCGTTAAAGGTGGGAGTTTCAAAACATTTTAGAGGATCCCTAAGTGTCATGGCCAGTGAGAGGTCCAGATTGTCCAGTAAAGTATTAAAGAGTTCCCCATCCAGAGTGTGTTCCAGATGTAAACCATTCATGCGCTCACAACGTAATTCTGCTAGACATTTCTTCAATGGATCTCCACACGGGTGCACATTAAGATCACCCATGATCATGAGGTTATGACTGAAATCCTTCGCAGAGGAAGTAATAAAAGCATACAAAACAGATATGGGATTAGGTGCTGGAATAGCATTGGTAGCATTATAAAAATTCACCAAACCGACTCGACAATTTTCTCCAACAGGATGGTATGCATCAATTCTGCGAATTTTATAGGTGACAAGAATGGAAACAAAAATCACCAGTCCTCCCTTTGGTCTGCCTCTAATTGATGGTATAGCCGGTACATAAAAGGCCTTGTACCCTTCTAAAAAGAGATACACTCAACCAGACATGTCTCTTGTAGGCAGATAACCTTAAATTGCTTAATATAATTGACCCAGTTTATGTCTGCCATTTTTGCAGCCAAACCGCAATGTTCCACGAGACAACATTACTACCACAAATTTTGTCCTGTGAGTTCACATGGGTACTAGTTCATCTGAAATTATGGTGCCCTGACCCGCAGGTACCTCATGTCAATCACACATGTCCAGGCCAGATAAAAGCTCATACCTATTCTGTGTATTAACATTAAACCCGTGCTGGGATGACCCATGAAACTGATTTTATTCTGTGTATTAAGAACATTTCCAGGTCCGCTCGGGTTAACAATATTATATAAGAAGCGGGTGTCCATAACCGGGGTCTGGGTTTAAACCACAGGTCTGATTAGCCTTTGTTGAGGAGGGTTATTGCAGAGATGTGCATAGAAGTACCCCAATGGGCGCACACATATACTGCTCTCATTGTATATCAGTGAAGATGCTCTTAAGAGAACAGGGGCCACATGTTGGGGATGTTTAAAGTTCACAACAATGCAATCTCCACTTCCTATTTTTTTCGACGGGTCCACCTAGTTCACCCTCCATACTGCCATTATCTGGTCTAGATATGCAATTGGGAAGCCACAGTTTTTGTTAAACCATGACACTGTTTTATTTTTAAGTGAGGCGTGCGATTCATCATGGGGTGAGGCAAGGTGGGTACCGCAGGGTGGGACATTAGTCAAGACCACCACAAACGGTGCACAGTCAGGTGGTAGATTAAGATCGCGGTTGCTCCTATGGGGCCTAATATCTACTCCATGCCTTGGGACTGGATTGGGCTGCGTCTGCAGGTCAGCTGTTGCTGGGGTGGCTGGTGTGATTACTGTTGTTGATGCCCTACTCACAGTGGTAGGTGCTACTGCAGTATTACCGGTGTTCAACTGAGTTGTACCACGCACCACCACTATCTTCCTTCCTTCCCCAGGATTGACCCTTGACCCGGTGGCTGCAGCCTGATAAGAAGATACCAGGCCGCCAAGCCTAGCCACCTCCGTAGTCAGAGTGTCTATCTTAGTGGTTAAAGGTCTAATCGCCTCCTCTATCTTAGCCTCTAATTTGGCCTCTAGGTTTTTTATAAGAGTAGCAAATTGTTCAATGTTTAAATTCGGACTGTCTTCCTTATTTCCAGTGAATGCAAAAGGGTTGATCAGTGGTGCATTACAGATTGCGGGTTCTACATCTGTTCTTTTTTTATTCTGTTTCCCACCCCTTTTTGTCTGCGCTTTCCTACAAGTACGCACCGGCCTTAAGGCAAGTGGAACTTCCTCCAGTTCCTCACTTGATGTGTCATGATGATCTAGGCGGACCTCAGCCCTCACCGCAATCGGTGTTATCAGATCTTCTCTAACTGTGCCATTGGTACTTGCCTCACTCTCAGCATCCACCGCTAACAGAGGCGGCTCAACCAGAACCGGTGCTGGGCTCCCCTTCCCTAGAGATGCCCGACGTTCATTATTAATCTGGCTAACTTTTTTTACCATGTAATTTTCAATAGTGCTGTGGCCAGTGCCAGGTTTGTCATTTTTAGATTTCGACATCCTAAAATAAAATATAAACAGTACGTATTTAGGTAACAGCGCGACTTATACACAAATATTAAGAATTAATAAAGTCTCACTTGAGGAAATATTAATAAGGGGTCTGTTCAAAAAGACCAGGGTCTCTGGTCCAGTCCAGTCTCTTCAGGCCTCTGAGGGCCACAGAGGGCCCACCCTTTGCCCGGGCATAGCCCGGCGCAGCCCCGCGCACTCCCGCGACGCGGGCACAGACGGTGATTTTTAAATGCGCCTCCGGGCGCTCCGCCTTCACTTCCTGGTCCTGGGGCACCTGGGAAACGTAGTCTCCCTCCGCTCGGCGGCCGCGTTGGTAGTTGCGGCGGCAGGAGGGAGACAGGACAGGACAGCAGCAGGACCTCTGGTGGCTCCGGTCGAGGTAAGGGCAAGCTCTCCCCTCACAAAGCATGCATGCATATTATCTATATATATGTGCGTATTTATTTATATATATAGAGGGAAAGCTCCAAGAACTCGGTGAGAGTTGAAACAATAAGAGAAAAAATGTGTTTCAGGACACGTTTTTAGCAAAATAGAGATAAAAAGTGCTGGCTAGGAGACACATTTCTGTTGCTAGTTACTGCAGGAGACGGACCTTTGTAATACCTCACAGAATCGCTGTGTGAGCAGAGAATGAGCAGCGCTACCAGTTGCTGGTTCTGAGGCAGCCGGTGCTGTAATCGATACCTTGATGCTGCTAAGGGAAGCAAAAAGGCACCCACTGGATTTGCAAGGAATGCTTTGGTTTGATGGAATACGCTTCGGACACAGCCAAGCATGGGACTTCAGCAGTTCCAGCCTGTTGTTAAATGCCACTGGCGTTTCCTTTGGAAGTGTCAGACAGATGATGACCACGCATTCTTCACTGCAAAAAACAGGCATCAGTGAACAGGTATGTTGCAGTTGCAGTCTTTTCAGAATGTTTTTTGTAAATACTAGAAACCAGGTGGAACTCTGGGCCCGATTCACAGAACTAACTTAAAACAAAATCATAAACTTACTACCATTTTGGTATTCACAGAAGACACTTACTCATTTTGGTATTCACAGAAGGCATTTACTCATTTCGGTATTCACAGAAGTTAGGAGTCCTAACTTTAGGACTCCTAAATGCCTTCTGTGAATACCAAAAGTCTTAAAGTTAGGATTTTTCTCAATTTAGTAGTAGTAAAGTTAGGACTCCTAACTTTAGGACTCCTAAATGCCTTCTGTGAATACGGAAAGTCCTAAAATTAGGATTTTTCTCAACTTTACTACTACTAAACTGAGTACTACTAAAAGAGCTCCTGGCCTCCCCCGCCCTGATAGGCACACAACTGCCTGTGACTGCGACAGATTTCGTAGAAATACCTATAGACCTTCTGTTGGGGTCCTGAGGTCCTGCGCATCAGTCTACGCCATGCATGGGGGGGTTGCCTCCCCACCCACCTGCCAGACCAGTTGGGCCCCGGCCTGGATCGGAGAGATCTGCCCAGCCATCCCCCTGAGAAAACTCAGCAGATGCTACTCCTCCAAATGTCCTGCAAGGCCAAGAACTGTCCCGCTGCCAACGCCATTTCGCTGACAACCTCTTGCCCTGAACCCATCCCCCCAAGAGGCCCACAGGGGTATCCTGGCAAATCCTGAGTGGTCTTCAGATGCTGGGCCACCCTGCTGACCTGCACATATCGTAATGGCCTGAGGTTGGGGTGACCTGCACAGGTTTGTGCCGCACCACCCGATATTTTCAGGGCTGTAAGTTCGGCAATGAGGTCACACGACGGAGGTTTTCTGCAGACTCCTTTGCCCCGTCAGGTAGAGTGTGGACTTGCAGGCACACAGACTCCTAAGGCAACATTCGTCCCACACAGCGGATCCCTGCACTGGTGTACCTCAGATTCAGAGGTGCCCCCAGGAGCCTGGCCGCGCATGCCTTTGGTGGTGGGGAGAGGAAGAGTCCCTCTTGCGCTGGACCCTAGGTGTCACCTAGCCACAACCTCAACGGACGTGGCCCCCCCATCGGAGTCTAAGCTGGGGAGAGACTGTGTTCCTAAATCAGTTGTGGCACCAACACAAACTGAAATAGACCAATTCACCACAAGTGACGGCGGACCGGCTTAGGAGACGCTTGGAGGCTCCCCCTTCCCGGATCTGACCTATCGACGATCCTACAGACCATCAGCGCCTCGCAGACCTCAGTGGAAACCAGGATTGGCGAGGTCCGGTTTGACATGGCTCTCATCCACGAGGACTTGTGGAACGCCACGACTCGTATTTCCGATGCAGAGTCTGGAATCTCAACAGTGAAGGATGATCTCAACCAGCGGAAGAGCCAGGTAGTCCACCTGCACGCACATACTAAGGAGCTCCACTACAGACTTGAGGACGCTGAAAACCGGTCACGCCATAATAACTTCGCCTTGTGGGATTTTGGGAGGGGGCTGAACAGTGTGGAGCAGCTGCCTTTTTGGAAACCTGGCTGACCTCTTGGATACCCACAGGAGCATTATCACCCTAGTTTGGTATCGAGCGCGCCTACCGCTCCCTTGCCCTTAAGCCGCCTCCCGGCGCTCCGCACAGGCCAATTATAGCCAGGATCTTAAACTTTAAAGACAGAGGTGCCATCCTGACCGTGGCCCGGGAGGAGGGTGTCTTGAAGTTCCAGAACCACACTGTAATGCTCTTCCCTTCCTAAACTAAAGAGATCCAGGAGCAGCGTTGCTCTTACAACAAGATCAAGCAGAAACTTTGTAACCTGGGCTTAAGATACGGGCTCCTCTTTCAGGCCCACCTCTGAGTCGTCTTCCAGGACAAGACACTCTTCTTTAAGATCCCACATTCTGCATGGACATGGTTGACCGAAGAATGACCCCTTCGAATCGGATCTATGCCCTCAGCCGGACCGTCTGGACCGATGAAGACCATCCCTCTCACTGCTCGACAGCAGAGGAGGCGCACGCGGTCCCGCAGAGGCCATGGACCTCGTGAATCGTCATCTACATCAATTGGCTCACAAGTCTAAGGTACTACAACCGATGTGAACCCCCCAGCTTCATGTGACCAGAGTAGAGAGAGCTCCGTGGAGAACACCGAAGACCCAGACCCCGCAGCCTCAGACATTGACCTCTCTAGGAGCCCAACAATCTGAATATTCAGCCTGACATCTAAAAACATGGCTCCGGAACCCCCGGAGTAGCTGTAGCTGAAACAGACGCATCCCACAGATAATATAACCCAAGATGGGATGCTTCGAAGACTGCTACACCTGATAATGTGGAGAGGTCCCTTCATGTTCTATCCTGGAATGTGAAAGGACTAGTGTATCTCATCAAAAGAAGGTAGAAGGGAATATCCTCAACCTAGCGTCCATATATGTCCCACTCGCCATGTTCACCTGCACTTTGCAACACCTCACTGATACACTCTCCTCTCTACCCTTGGGGAAGATGGTGATTGGGGGCGACTTTAATGTCATTATGCAGCCAGCACTTGACGTGACGGGCATACCTTCCCTAACTAGGCTAGCCTATGCACAGAAGTTGACAGACTGGGCAGCTGCTCTTGTCCTATGCGATGTTTGGAGGGTATGGAATC